>NC_139535.1:98520652-99720652 GCF_965153285.1 Podarcis tiliguerta | reverse complement strand
ACTGGACCTAATGGTCAGGGGTCCCTTTACCTTTTATATGCAGAGCATTACAACCAATGCAGTTTTATTTCTTAGCAGCCACTGTACCACCTACACAATATATAATTTAGGCCTAAATAATGCAAGTGTGAATCAGCTCTGGCAGTGCATTAATCTGCTGAAGAAGAGAATGGAAATCCTCCTAACCCCAACACACATGATCAGAGCAGATGTGTGCATGGACCTAATTCACAAGGATTTTTACTCTATGTAGCACTTACTAGACTAGCTAGTGCTGAGCATATCAAGCATTGCAACATATGCATATACATATACAAATCGAAGTAACTGTGTTTAGACTTGGCAGGTTTCCATTTTCACTAAATAATGAGTCACGATCAGCTAGGTTTTACTCAGAGCAGGCACACTGAAATTAACTTAACTTAGTCATGTTCATTATGTTAACAGGCTTAATCTGAGTAAAATTTAGTTGACTACCACCCAGTGTCTTCTAAAGTAGGCATGCAAGCTGAAGTACCAAACCTGGGTTTAAATCCAAACCTTGCTACTTGGACAACCACCTCAAATTCACTGCTGCATAAAGTGAACAATTAACAGCATGCACCACAAAACTGTTAACGAACAACAAACCATAAATGCTGTGATGTGCTGAACATCTTACATATGCACGATAAATAGTGATAAACCATGCATGCAGCTCTTGGTCTGTACTTAGACTTCAATGGCTTTAAAACCCACATATGTTCAGCATCAGAACTTGGGATAATTTGTCCTAGTCCCATTTGTATCTTACTCTTCCTTTGAGGAGAGCAGGGTGGGAGGTCATATATGGATTTTCCTGTTTACCTCTTACAGTACATCAACCCTGTGAGATTTGTCCAGGGCCGCAGAGTTTTGTGGCTCAATGAGACTCTGAAGTCATGTCTTCTTAGCATGTGTGCACCTGCGTTGGGAATGCTAAGAGTCTGCAGAGGGTCATTTAAAATAAAAAGTGCACTTGATGCCATGCTAAAAGTAAAAAAAAAGAAAAGATAAAGGACCCCTGGATGGTTAAGTCCAGTCAAAGGTGACTATGGGGTTGCGCTGCTCATCTCGCTTTCAGGCTGAGGGAACTGGCGTTTGTCCACAGACAGCTTTCCGGGTCATGTGGCCAGCATGACTAAGCTTCTGGCACAATGGAACACCGTGATGGAAGCCAGAGTGCACGGAAACACAGTTTACCTTTCTGCCACAGTGGTACCTATTTATCTACTTGCACTGGCGTGCTGGAGCTGGGACAGAGCAACGGGAGCTCAATCCGTCACAGGGATTCGAACCACTGACCTTCCGATCAGCAAGCCCAAGAGGCTCAGTGGTTTAGACCACAGCGCCACCCCCATCCCTTGATGCCATATTAGGGCATCACTAGCATGGGAGTAATAAGGCAGCACCCCAAGGATCATCCACATCAGGCTGGACAGAGAGGCTGCCCAATGATACAGATAAAAGTCTTCCGCTGATTGGATGGAAATTCCTCCTTTCCACATCCTTTTCAGTTCTTGACATCTGAGAATGCCTTGCAGATTGCTCTCTGGAGCCCAAGCAGCCAGCAATAACCTCCAGCTACAAGATTCTGAAGCTCCAAAATTCACTTTTTTTTAAACAGTGCATGGGAATATGGAAATTATTTCTCACCTATAGTGTTTAAATTGAAAAAAACCCCCACATATATTCACAAGCCTATACCATAGTCTGGGCTTGTGAATATCAGCCATTAAAAGATTGATTTCAAAACAGTGTAAAAAGCCTTTACAATCTATTAGCCTTCCACTCTGCATTTTTAAAATATATATATATATACAAATTCACAACAGGCTTTATGCTTCAAGAATTCCTTCATGCCCCGTGCAAAATGGAGCACCCCTCCTCGCTGTTTTCCCTGTGAAACGATGAACTGGACACTTTACATATAAATAATTCAAGAAAGCAACATTTTAAAAACGGTTTTTAAAAGATTAGAAAGGTTACTTTTCCCTTTTCCTCCCTCTCCACTCCTAACACCCTTCTCTCTCTTTCGATTAGGGTCACGTTTCAAAAGCATCCCAGATATGAAAAAAGGTTATGTTTATTTTGCACACACCGGTATTAAAAATAGTAAACAAACAAACAAAAACTCAAATAAGTAAACAAAAATGATAGGTTTCCATTTTGATAAGTGAGGGTATTAAAAACCCAAATCTTATTGCAGGAATGCTGTGGGGTCAACGTATCCATCCCAAATCAATGCCCATGTAGGTTCCACATTAACACTGTTTGCATTAATCTATTTTTAAAAAATGAATTTTATTAGTATTTTCCACACAACAACAACAACACGAAAGATATCAAAAGATGTGTGTTGTGTATTGTTTGCATTAATCTAAATAAGCATCCCCTTCGGTGCTCCTTTCCATATTAACTATCCTGAACGAGAATCTCTAATTTGCAGTTTCCATCCAGTTACCATAAAATAATAATAATAATAATAATAATAATTTATTATTTATACCCCGCCCATCTGGCCGGGTTTCCCCAGCCACTCTGGGCGGCTTCCAAAAGAATATTAAAATACTGTAATACATCAAACATTAAAAGCTTCCCTAAACAGGGCTGCCTTCAGATGTCTTCTAAAAGTCTGGTAGTTGTTGTTCTCTTTGACATCTGGTGGGAGGGCGTTCCACAGGGAGGGCGCCACTACCGAGAAGGCCCTCTGCCTGGTTCCCTGTAACTTGGCTTCTCGCAGTGAGGGAACCGCCAGAAGGCCCTCGGTGCTGGACCTCAGTGTCCGGGTAGAGCGATGGGGGTGGAGACGCTCCTTCAGGTATACTGGACCGAGGCCGTTTAGGGCTTTAAAGGTCAGCACCAACACTTTGAATTGTGCTCGGAAACGTACTGGGAGCCAATGTAGGTCTTTCAAGACCGGTGTTATATGGTCTCGGCGGCTGCTCCCAGTCACCAGTCTGGCCGCTGCATTCTGGATTAGTTGTAGTTTCCGGGTCACCTTCAAAGGTAGCCCCACGTAGAGCGCATTGCAGTAGTCCAAGCGGGAGATAAACAGAGCATGCACCACTCTGGCAAGGCAGTCCGCAGGCAGATAGGGTCTCAGCCTACGTACCAGATGGAGCTGGTACACAGCTGCCCTGGACACGGATTTAACCTGTGCCTCCATGGACAGCTGTGAGTCCAAAATGACTCCCAGGCTGCGCACCTGGTCCTTCAGGGGCACAGTTACCCCATTCAGGACCAGGAAATCCTCCACACCTGCCCGCCTCCTGTCCCCCAGAAACAGTACTTCTGTCTTGTCAGGATTCAATCTCAATCTGTTTGCCGCCATCCATCCTCCAACCGCCTCCAGACACTCACACAGGACCGTCACCGCCTTCACTGGTTCTGATTTGAAAGAGAGGTAGAGCTGGGTATCATCCGCATACTGATGAACACCCAGCCCAAACCTCCTGATGATCTCTCCCAGCGGCTGCATATAGATGTTAAAAAGCATGGGGGAGAGGACAGAACCCTGAGGCACCCCACAAGTGAGAGCCCAGGGGTCTGAACACTCATCCCCCACCACAACCTTCTGAACACGGCCCAGGAGGAAGGAGCGGAACCACTGTATGACAGTACCCCCAGCTCCCAGCCCCTCAAGACGGTCCAGAAGGATGTTATGGTCGATGGTATCAAACGCCGCTGAGAGATCCAGCAGAACTAGGAAACAGCTCTCACCTTTGTCCCTAGCCCGCCGGAGATCATCAACCAGTGCGACCAAGGCAGTTTCAGTCCCGTGATGAGGCCTGAATCCCGACTGGAAGGGATCCAAATGGTCCGCTTCTTCCAGGCGTGCCTGGAGTTGTTCAGCCACCACTCGCTCAATCACCTTGCCCAAGAATGGAAGATTTGAGACTGGGCGATAGTTGGCCATCGTGGCCGCATCTAAAGATGGTTTTTTAAGAAGCGGTTTAATAACCGCCTCTTTCAGCGGGTCTGGGAAGACTCCCTCACGGAGGGAAGCATTCACCACCCCACGAAGCCCATCGCCCAGCCCTTCCCAGCTAGCTTTTATAAGCCAGGATGGGCAAGGATCAAGGAGACAGGTGGTTGGTTTCACTCGTCCAAGCAGCCTGTCCACATCCTCGGAGGTAACAGATTGGAATTGATCCCACGCAATTTGACTAGACAGGACTCTAGCACTCTCCCGCCCCGGCCCTGCTCCCACGGTGGCATCGACCTCTTCCCGAATCTGAGCGACTTTATCTGCAAAAAACTTTGCAAAATCATTGCAGGAGATCATGTGGCCCGTACTGGGCCCCGATGTAGCAGGTGGTTCCGCTAGATTGCGGACCACCTGAAAAAGTCTCCTGCTGCTGTTTTCTGCAGATGCAATAGAGGCGGTGAAGAAAGTCTTCTTCGCCGTCGCTACTGCCACTTGGTAGGCTCGACATTGAGCTCTAACCTGTGTCCGGTCAGCTTCAGAATGGGTCCTCCGCCACCGGCGCTCTAGCCGTCTCAACGATTGTTTCATTGCCCTCAGATCCGTGGAAAACCACGGGGCTGTCCGGGCTCCATGCAATCGGAGAGGGCGCTTCGGAGCCAAACAGTCAATAGCCCTGGTTAACTCCACATTCCAGCGGGCCACCAGGGAATCAACTGAAAGGCCATCAACATGGGATAAAGCATCCCCTACCACTCTCTGGAAACCACTTGGATCCATTAAGTGGCGGGGGCGGACCATCCGAATCGGTCCCACCTCCCTGCAGAGGGGAAGGGTCGCGGAGAAGTCAAGTTGCACCAGGAAGTGATCTGACCATGGCACTTCTTTTGTTTCGCTTTTACTTAGTGTCAGATCACCAACATCCATTGAGGTAAACACCAGGTCCAAGGCATGTCCGCGGCTATGGGTTGGGCCAAACTTATTCAGGGACAGCCCCATGGAGGCCATGCTTTCCACGAAGTCCCGAGCGGCCCCTTGTAAGGTCGTGTCGGCATGGATATTAAAATCCCCTAGGACAACCAAACTAGGTGTCTCCAGGAGGACATCCGCCACGACCTGAAGCAGCTCGGGCAGGGAATCCTTGGTGCAGCGGGGAGGTCGGTACACCAGAAGGAATCCTGTACTGCCCCTATTGCCCAACTTCCAGAACATGCACTCAGAAAACTGGGTCTTCCCAATAGGACGCCTGGTGCAAGCTAATGACTTCCTAAAAATCACTGCAACCCCCCCTCCCCGCCCACAAGGCCTGGGTTGCTGTGCGTAAGAGAAACCTGGTGGACAAGCAGCGGCAAGAACAGGCCCATCTGCTTCATCCAACCAAGTCTCTGTTACACATGCCAGGTCAAATCCTCCATCCATGATCAAGTCATGGATTGCAGTGGTTTTATGAATCATTGACCTGGCATTGCACAGCAGCACCTTCAGGTCATGTGGGTATCCCTTGCTGATTCTAGTATCCGTCCGGTCAGGACCAGACCCGGAGGCAGGGATAGTCCTCAGACAACGACTAAACCTGCCTCCTCTGTAATGACAAGGTCTGGTCTTAGCGTAACTCCTCCTCCTACCCGTGATCACTGAGATCGGTTGTCCCAGCGCATCCCCCTCTGTGGAACATGCCCCAGCCATTTTGTTGGCTGGGACCCACTCCCCGGCAGCCCTGACCCCTCCCCTTAAGAACAAAATAAGACCTTAAAACAATAAATACAAAAACAAAAGACCCCAGAAAACAAAAAACAATACAAATAAAAAACCATAAAAATTACAAATCCGTTAAAAACAAACAAATTCCCAACTAAACATCCATCCCACCCCAATCCACGTCCCCGCATATACAAAAAAAATTAAATAAAAAGGACAAGGAAAAATTTAAAACACCCTAGGAAAATATGGACCCCCTGTTAATTAAATTAATAGCACATGTTCTTACTATGCCCTGATGCATTGACAAAGCATGTTCAGAGAAACCAGGGATGCAGTGGAGAGGAGGCAGTGTGCCCTTTAATCCTGTTGGCTAGCAAAGAAGCACAGTGCACCATTGAGCGCATTTCCTCCATGGCAACAAGAGTGGTGTTTCAAGAATTAGATTTCCCCAATGCCCCGAGCATCATTTTGACATCTTCATTGTTCCATGCTACATATATGGGGGGGGGGGGTAGTTCTCCAGATAGCATAAATACGGAGTACATGATACGAGGCAACACAGGGAGGAAAATTAAAATTCTCCTTTGGAATAATAGAAAGGTAGGGTTCGAAATGTGCTAACACGGTCTCGACACTGCTGCTGTATAAATATTGACTGATCATCTCACGGCACTAGAGAGCTGAAATTCCACATTGCATGGGAGATGGTGATAAAAATGTCTTGCCATTAAAAGCACCCACCCGCCCCACTCCTCCCTATATCTTGTTTCCGAGGCAGATTACTATAGGTCACCTGCTGGCCATCAGCATAAGGAAGGAAGAGTTTCAGGCTGAGTTCTTCCTTGTGTATAATTTTGCCAGTATCAATGGGGTTAAGCCAAGGGTGAATTTGGCCTTTTCAGTAAAGTGTAATTTTCTCCATGGTTAGTTATTAAATGCAATCAAGAGAGATGGCTGCCGCTTGGCATGCGCTGTAGAGGTCATTTCTCCTATCCTCTGCAAATCTAACATCGAATGAAACCCAGCATATCCATAACTTTAACCCACTCCATTCATCACTCACTGAACCAAAAATGAGAGCACAAGTCAGGGTGTTTTTTTTGTTTTTAAATCTTAAAGGTCAAAATGATTTCTGCCCCCCTCACATCCCCTGCTTTAAAGAGCAGCCTGCAGCCTTAAAATCAGAGTCATTTGGGGTGAAGACCAAGGGGCAGGCGGATCAAGTCTCCACCCAGCTCTTTCCAACAGCAAGTGCCACATTCAGGGGCCATAAGGGTTTATTGCTTAAGAGTTTCTTTTAATTCATGCAGTGTTGCCAAATGAAGAATTACCTGGGTTTCCCGGTATTTTATTCCGGGCCGTCTTTACCCAGCGGTGCAAGGGGTGCGGTGCACCCGGGCGTTGAATTCAGGGGGAGCGCCCGCCACTGAAGCCGCCTAAGCTCTTAACCGAAATCCCTGGCTGATTTCGGTCGATGGGTCATTTCTGTTCTCTTTTGCGGAAGAGCTGCAGAATCAATGTATCCGGCGCCATCCCCTAGTGGTGTCTTTCATTTCCACATGATCGCAAAAACGGAGTTATTGCTGCCGCTTTTTTATTTCTTCATGTTAGCGGTTTTCGCTGTTCCCCTCCTTAAAAGCCCAACAACCTTGAGCTGCCCCAATAGCTCAACAACTTTGAGCGGCCCCCCTAAAAAAATTGGGGGTGCTGGGTGGATCTTTGCTAAAGACGGCCCTGATTTTATTCAAGTTGGCACGCTCATGTAAGTTGGGTTTAGAACTGCAGCCTTAGTTGATCCACTAGCTAGAACAGAAATACTGATATTAGGAATTCATTTTAAGTAGGAATAACCGATCCCTGTATTTTCAGTGTTTAGGCTGTGAATGATCGCTGACATAGCCAATAGGGCACCAGATACGCAGAGGTATCAGCAGCCCTGAGGAGGCCCCAAGGTCTGCAGAGGTACCAAAATGTTTAGAAAGAAACCCTAAAGATGGAGATTGCCCAAACAGCTCAATGAAGATTGAGGATGCTCAATGGGTACGGGTTGACTGGTGGGTGGGCAGTGTGGAGAATGGAAAAATCAGTGTTGGGGTAATGGAAGAGACTGGATGGAATCCTGAACCACACAGCAACATTTTGTTGCAGGCTCCCTTTGTCATTCTCTCTTAACGAAATGGTGGCACGAAAGAACTTTGCAGGGAATTTCCTTGCATTTTGGCAGGCGGCTCCTTCAGGCTGCAGGTATCTTCTGTCTATGTTGATTATAACCTAATGCCCAATTTGGTAAGAAACCCCTGGTTATTAGGCTGTAATAAAAACAGTTAATGACCCATTTAGTGTTTGGGTAGTTCATGCACCTGGGCACCGAATGAATATGCCTGTATAGTGAAACAGAAATCATTTTTATGCTGGAGGAGGTGAACATCGCTAAAAATCAGAGAAGCCTTTGTACGGCATGCCAAGCTGCTGAAGCGAAAAAATGTCTTCAGTGAAAGGGCTCAGATGTGAGCATGTTTCAATGCACTGCTCAAGGAAGGGGGGGGAACCCACTCTGATAATAAATGTGAGCTTGTTATCATTGCTTTTCAGTGGGAAGTAAAGCCGGAAGCTGGGTCGTGCTGGCTAATTGAAGGTTACAATACATTGAGATTCAAGCGCTACATTTTAATTATAAACTGGTGACATACAACAGTCTCACTTGGTTCTTAGTCCATTTCGAGCAAGAATATTTGTAAAAAAGAGAGAGAAGAAGCAGCTTACTATTGGGAGCCATCACGTTCATTATCCTGTATTGCATCTGTCAGGCAGGTGCTTAATGGCATGTTTGATGTCTGTTGAATTTAGTGCCTATTTTAACAGAGGGCTTAAAAAAACACTTCTTGGTTAAGTTCTATGCCATAACAGGTGTGCATCAGTGCTTGAAAAGCAACAGCAGCAGCAGCAGCAGCAGCAGCAGCAACAGCAACAACAACAACAACAACAACAACAACAACAACAACAACCACACACACACACACACACACACACACACCACTTCCTTGTGTATGCATATTCCACTCAGTTGTAGCTGCATATATTTCCTATGCATGCCACGATTTGAAACGATTGGCGGTCATAGATTGTGCTGCAAATCTAATAACTTTGTTATGTGCACACATTGTTTGCACCTCCAGGTGCAAAACAGCCCCAGAGCAGTATTGCCAGTCCTCCTACATATATGACATTGTCTTTTCCACTGATGTCATCTGATGCCAAACCTGTCCACGTTCAAATCTTGCACGCTTAACAGTTAAGCATATGCTGAAAACCTTGCCAGAAAAGAAAGCACTGACAAGTTTTAAAAAACCAGCCACCTCAATTGTAATGGTAAGCCCCCTGCCTCTATGAAAATTGTAAGAATTTAACCTCACCGCCAAGGATAAATGCAATCTTCAGGGGCTCCCCCCCCCCCCCCGCCCAAGGTGTTGGTGTAGAAAGCCATACAGTGGTACGGGTTAAGAACTTAATTCATTCTGGAGGTCCGTTCTTAACCTGAAACTGTTCTTAATCTGAAGCACCACTTTAGCTAATGGGGCCTCCCGCTGCACCACCGGAGCACAATTTCTGTTCTCATCCTGAAGCAAAGTTCTTAACCTGAGGTACTATTTCTGGGTTAGCGGCGTCTGTAACCTGAAGCGTATGTAACCCGAGATACCACTGTATACAGTTTAGGACCAGGCTAACTAAAAGATAATCTCATTCCTTATGTACCCAATCCATCATTGTGTTTTGCAGGGGAGGGCATCATGCAGACAACATCCAACAATGAGGTCTACTCTGCACAATGTCAGAACTTTAGTTTGGTGGCATCTACCCTTTGGATCTCCTTCACATAACACACCAGGTAGGTACCTTCTCTGTTATCTTTTCAGCACCTGCTAAAGACATCCCTCTTTCACCAAGCTTTAGTTAGCTCAGTTGGTTAGAGTGTGGCGCTCATAATGCCAAGGTCGTGAGTTCAATCCCTGCATGGGCCAGCTGCATATTCCTGTGTGTCAGAGAAGTTTTACTAGATGATCCTCAGGGTTCCTTCCAACTCTACAGTTCTATGGTTCTAAAATATTTATCTTAGTTGGTACCTGTTTTGGATTTGAATTGATTTTATGTATGTGTCGTTTTGATGTATGGAAGTGAAAGCTGGACCATAAAGGTGCCTGGCGTGCTCTGGTCCATGGGGTCATGAAGAGTCAGACATGACTAAATGACTAAACAACAACAACATGTGTCATTTTAACCTGTTTTTATAGTTATAATTGCTTTGATATATGCAATTGTTTGAACTGTTTTTTTAAAATAAATTTTGTTGTATATATCTTGTTGCACTGATAATTGCTTCAGAATGCCTCGTGGAAAGCAGTTCATAAATGAAACAAATAATTTCAATAGGAGTATCGGTTTAAATAGCAGGAATTGATGCAGAAAGAAAAATCGCACACTAAAATAGTCCAGAAATTTGCTGGCGACGGTAATTAGCGTCTTTCATTGAGCCATAAAACTTGCATGTGATATGTTTCATTTTAGATTTGATTTCACTTAAGCATGACACCCCTGAGCAATATTCTGTTTTGTGTTTTAATTGTTACCCGGCACAGTTTTTATCTAATATCTCAATGCAATAATTCACAGACTATGCCTTTGGGAAGCAAAGACAACAGAATTGCTATCTTAACGGTATTGAACGTTACAATTTGGGACAAGAGTAAATGTTCAACCATCCGTATCCTTAGCAAAACGTTTTATTTAAGGCTTGTGAGCAGAAAAAGAGCTGATCTGAAATCTTCATTATTGGTCAACTGTGGAGAAGTTGATGGGAAGAAGGAACATAATTCCAAAGCTGGCTCCCTCTTTTGAAAATGCTCCTCATCTCAAATCCAATGAGATCAGTTAAACAAGAGCAATTCAAAGGGCATAACAGACTGGCATGTGCAAATATGGGAACCAAGTTAAGAAAACCGTCAAAATTTAAAAAGCGAATCAGCAGTCTTCAGGAAAAGGGAACGTTTCCTTCCTTCCTTCCTTCCTTCCTTCCTTCCTTCCTTCCTTCCTTCCTCCCTTCCTATGCCTTTCTCATCCTTGTCCTGTAAGTTGCTTTCATACTACAAGGCACAGATAGATGAAACTCATTTAGCTCTGAGGATGCATGTCCAAAGTCAAATTCCTACTCCAACAACCCCTATGCAAATGTCCTCAGAAGGTAGTTTGATGTGCATAGGATTTAGCCTTAATTATTTAATCTTGGGAGAAGGGTGGGAGGAAAGTCATACTCATTAATAAGATTAGAATAACATTCCTTCTCTTTCACACCCTGCCTCAAGATCATCCTGATCAGACAAGGCAAGGAGAGGGGGAATACTTCAGCTGATGTTTCAATCACAAGTCCTTGAATCATAAATCCTTGGGAAACGATTCTGGTGGACGTATATGTCCAGTGTGGAGGCATTTAAGCCGGAACAGAAACAAGGCGCAACTAGAATGCCTGTAGGAGAAGCTGCCTCTGCCATCTGAAACATCGGCTTTGGGGAGCGGCTAAGACTTTCGTGCCTGGGCTCTGGTGAGCCGCTGCCTCTAACACCTATGAGACTGGCATGAGGATAGTGCAAACTATCATTGACTCCTCTTTGTGCCTCTCAGTGCCAGTTGTTGGGGAACACAAGTGAGGAAGGTGCTGTTGTGCCCATGTCCTGCTTGTGGGTTCCCTCTAGTTGGCCACTGCTGGGCTGGATGGGCCTGATCCAGGAGGGCTCTCTTTCTGAGCAGCCTCCTCTTTTTCTGCCTTTATCGATCTGTGGCTGAGAGAACATATTTCCCATCAGGGTGGGGGGCAGATGTCAGGCTTCAGTGAATCGGCTTCCTCCCCTGTGGCCATAAATGAGCAGA
Source organism: Podarcis tiliguerta (assembly GCF_965153285.1). Classification (NCBI taxonomy): domain Eukaryota; kingdom Metazoa; phylum Chordata; class Lepidosauria; order Squamata; family Lacertidae; genus Podarcis; species Podarcis tiliguerta. The sequence goes on along the minus strand of NC_139535.1, from coordinate 99,709,086 downwards.
TCATGCAAAAGGGAATTCTTACCTGTTAGTTTCTTTAATAAACACAGTGAAGGACCAAAGAAAGCATCTAACTAGAATGGCGGTGCTCCCAATTAAGTTCACTCCCCCCTCCGTCCCTCTTAATGTACATCACTCCTACATCTAGTCATCTGAGCTTGGGGCCTCTGTGTTTTCTGTTCTGACACTTTCTGGACTCTCCTTGTCCTTGGAGAAGGGGGGTGGAACTATCTAGAGTCTGCGAATCTGTTAACTCTCTCTCTCTTCTAGTGTTTCTTCTGCTAGCTGTTCCCCACCCAATATTTCCCAGCTTCTCCCTTCTGAACTATGCCCCTCTGCAAACCACTGTTCCAAATCTATACTGCTCTCCTGCTCCTGGGAAGATTCAGGGTCAGGATCGGGGGGGGGGGGGCTCCCACCATTCTTCCTCAGTACAGTCCTTCTCAGCACGGTCCCTGTCAGTAGAGTATGGTCAGTGCTGTTTTTCTGGAAAAAGAGAACTCACCACAAACACCTCCCTCATTCTCTTAGAACGGCAATGGTCCCCACTTGAGAGAGGCTGGAACTGAGTTCTGGCAAGTTCCGGATGAACAAAAACCCTGGGTATGGTGTTTCTGTGTGATTACCTTTATTGATTAATCCATAGGCTTGGGGGTGGATTTGTCATCTCTGACGTTAAAGCTGAACAGTTTCATGTATTGGCTGCTGGAGTGAGGGTGTAAATGTGCGTTTTAGCTAAGATAGGGGTGGCTGTTTCATTCTCCCCTTGTTGGTTGTTTTATGGCTGTGGTATTAATAGAATTGTCAAATAATGCTTAGCGCTGTTTGCATTATGCTATAGGATTTTTTTTAAAAAAATTGGCAGTACATTAACTGCTTTGGGCTTTCTTTGGGAGGAAGGCACAAAAAAGAAGGCAGTGGTGATGATTATGCAGTACAGTGGTACCTCAGGTTACAGATGTTTCAGGTTACAGATGCTTCAGGTTACAGACTCAGCTAGCCCAGAAATAGTACCTCAGGTTAAGAACTTTGCTTCATGATGAGAACAGAAATCACGTGACGACGGCGCGAGAGGCCCCATTAGCTAAAGTGGTACCTCAGGTTAAGAGCAGTTTCAGGTTAAGAACGGACCTCCGGAATGAATTAAGTTCTTAACCCGAGGTACCACTGTACTGGAAAGTTCATTTTATGGGCAAAATTTGAAAAGAATGGGCCTACTTAGGTTAGAAGGTGTCAGCTTGAGGCTGGAGATGTAAGTTCATTTTACAAAAACATCTGGAAGGACAGAGCTGTCATTAAGATTAAAGACAATAATGCCATGCCATTAGCAAATGCAGGCTAAATGTCAGATAATGCAGGGGTTCCAAAACTTCCTACCCCCTGGGCTCACTTGAGACGTCTAAAAATTACTGAGGCTCACCAGCCACAAAATGGTGGTGTAGGGACAAAGCCAGTCACAGAATAGATAGCAGGCTGAGGCAGAGTTTGGTATAATCAGCCGGGTAATTACTGACATCACTTTCTCCTGATAGCTATTCCATCTTTGGAGAATGCCGAACGCTTTCGTGCTGCATTTTCTTTGTGGCGAGGAGTTTCACAGCTCTGCCTTCACCAGGCTAACTATCGACATTTGCACTGGAAATACTGCGAGTCAGCCTCCCCATTTCAGGCAGAATTTACTAATCAAGAGGCTTTAAGGGAGAAAAGCTTTTTCTTTTATATCTTTTCCCTTCGCAACCCCACATGCCTCTCCAAGTATTATTACTCATCTCCTGTAATTACTTCCCTCATTCTCCTTTCACACTCAACTTGTGCCTTATCAATTCTCCATCCTATAAGAGCTTTCTTTTTATTATTAATTACTCTTTTATCTCATTTGCTAATTTCCTTCAACATTTCCTCTGAACTCTGTCTCCTGGTGTAATGTTGGAAAGTGTCGATCACTTCTCCTACCTGGGCAGTTACCTTTCCACAAGGGCTGACATCAATGCCAAAATCCAGCATTACCTGAGCTCTGTGAGTGCAGCTTGCTCCTGATTGAAGTGCAGAGTGTTTGAGGACCGGGACATTACAAAGCTATTGTACTACTAACCTTACTGTATGCTTGTGAAACATGGACAACTTATAAACGCCATCTCCAACACCTCAAGAGATTCCATCAATGGGGTCTCCAAAAAATTCTACATATCACTTGGGAAGACAGGCGAACTAATGCCAGTGTACTGGAAGAAGCAAATATCACCAGTGTCGAAGAGACGATTCCTCAACATCAACTTCGTTAGACTGGTCATGCTGTTCAGATGCCTGACTATTGTCTTCGAAAGCAACTACTCTATTCTGAACTTAAAAATGGAAAGCGTAATTCTGGTGGCCAACAAAAGAGGTTTAAAGACTCTCTCAAGGCAAAACTAAAAAAAAAGTAGTATAAACACTGACAATTGGGAAACACTGGCCTGAGAGTAATCCAATTGGAGAACAGCCTTTATCAAAGGCATCGTGGACTTTGAAGACGCTTGAACTCAGGACGAAAGGGAGAAATGTGCTAAGAGGAAGGCACGTTTGGCAAACCCTCACCATGATCCCCACTGTGGAAGAATGTGTGGATCCAGAATTGGCCTCCACAGTCACTTACGGACTCACTGTTAAGACCATGTTCATGGAAGACAATCTTACTCGGCTATGAGTGATCGCCAAAAAAGAAGAAGACTCAAAATGGAAGGAACTGCTGCTGCTGCTGCTGCTGGCATCAGCCTATAGCCACATCTTGCCTGTTCTGTCAGGTTTACATACACTGCAAGCACAGTACCTGTGGTGTCTGTGTGAATAGCAATTGCACATAGGACAAGCAAAAAGTAACACATATTCCTTTCAGGGATGCTGGTACATGCACCCCCTCACTTTGCCATATAAATCTTTACTGCAGAGTGATCTCTCTACACAGAGTCTACATGCACAAATCTCCACAACAACAACAACACTAGAGCTAGATACAGTGGGTTCCACTAAGTCTGCAGAAGGATTTCTGCCAACCACCCTTCAGGTTTTTGGCCATAGTGAAGACAGCTATGTCGATGCAACCCTAAGTCTACACCTTAAAGATACACAAATCTTACTGCTGACACGGGTGGTGGGATGGGGAATAATGTCGACAAGAAGCAACAAGAGAAAATACAAAACTGGCCTGCTCATTCTAGTAACTTGATGTAAGAGAATTAGGGCCAAATTAAGTTACAGAAATCACGTGCCACTTCATTAACATCCGTTAATTTCATCCAGGGGCTGCTACAGCTGGCAAGAAATCAAGCGGTGGTCATATTGGGAAAGAACAAAGCATTTCTATTCATAGACTCCTCAGATCCAGTGCAGACCAGCAATAGTCACTTTGATATAATTCAGAATGCCATTCTGAATGAAAACACAGACTACAACCATCTGTTTGCTTTGTATGCTTTTGTAAAGCAGAAGCAAACAAGCGTATTTTGAGAAAACAGGACCAAATGCTGGGCAACGTACATGGCAGTTCAGGAGACATGGGAAATCAGGATAGCAGACTACAGAAAGAACACCAGGACAAACAAAAATATACATTAAGCATGAGCAGTCTTGTAGAGAGAGCGTGAAGGACTGCGATCTGATTGAAGACAAATGTGCATTAGTCCACATGAGTAAGTGGATTGGCAGTAGCACGACTACATATGAAAAACTGGGCAAAAGACCGAAGTCCCCACCCTCAGTAGTTGGGACGGGGGGCTCGTTCGCTTCCTATGGGCCTGTGACTGCGCTGAATGAGCATTTCTCTCTCATAGCACCACCATTGCATGTTCTACCAAGGGCTACATAACCATGAGACGTGGGTGGCGCTGTGGTCTAATCCACTGAGCCTCTTGGGCTTGCCGATCAGAAGGTTGGTGGTTTGAATCCCCGTGACAGGGTGAGCACCCGTTGCTCGGTCTCTGCTCCTGCCAACCTAGCAGTTCAAAAGCATGCCAAAAAGTGCAAGTAGATCAATAGATACTGCTTCGGTGGGAAGGTAAACGGCGTTTCCGTGCGCTGCTCTGGTTTTGCCAGAAGTGGCTTAGTCATGCTGGCCACATGACCTGGAAAAACTGACTGTGGACAAACGTTGGCTCCCTCGGCCTGTAAAGAGAGATGAGCACCACAACCCCAGTCGTTCGCGACAGGACTTAACTGTCAGGGGTCCTTTACCTTTTTTACATAACTAGATTTCTGTTTGAAAATTCTTATATTAAAAGCTAATAACAGCAAAAGTTTAGCAATCCTGGCAACATGGTTCTTAAATATAAAGTAACATATAAAACGAGCATCTTTCTAACCATGACATAGGTTGGGAAAGTTGTTTGGACAGAGCTGATGTGCACCTGGACTTTCAAGAAACTCTTGATAAAGTCCGTCATCAAAGACTCCCCAGTAAGCTTAGCTACCTTGGGATAGCAAGACAGATCGCTTTAGGAATCAAAAACAGGAACAAACCAACTGCTCCCAAACTTTTTTGGGTCACTGCTCCCTTGGTTCCACAAACTCATCCCCAGTGCCCCTTTGCTCTATAAAAAAAAAGTATTATTCATAAGAGTGGCTCGAATGACTCACTAGGAAGATAAGAACACAAAACAGTAACAATTAAAGGCACATCTATTCAAAATCCAATTAAAACTATTTAGTTTAATCAACTTAACAAGATGGATGAACTTGATCTGGCGATACCAGCTTTTCAAAGTCTGATAGTCCTTTACGCCTCCAATGGCCCCTTCCATCTGCTTGCCTCTTAGCATCCCTCTGAGGGAGTCCCACTGCCCCCCAAAGGGCGGCACCACCCACTTTGGGAACCACTGAAATAAACGGACTGTTCTAATAAAGGAGGATCCCCAAAGAGTTGGGTCCCCTAGGGGACTGATGCTTTTCAACTCGTTTCTAAATTATCCGGAGCTACGAGTGAGCAGGGAGAAGGCCAGCTTTGCTGATGACTCCAAGTTGTTCAGGGAACAAGAAGGGGATTTGTGAGGGGCTCCCCAAGGATATACTCACACTGGGCATTACATTAATGGACATTGAAATGACAAATGCAGTTTAATGTAAACAACTGTGAAGAATGCATACTGGAGCAAAAATAAAATAAAATAAAATAATAAAATAAAATAAAATAAACCCTTACCCTCACCTATACTTTAATAGGGCTGAACTTAGGACCATGCTGGGTAGCTCAATGAAAATGCCAGCCAAGTGGGAAAACAGTGAGTTCCATGTGAGGGGTCATTCGGAAAGGGATTTATAATAAAACAGCCACTAACAGAATGCCACTGTATAAATCTGCCGCGTGGCCACACTTGGAAAACTTTGTACAGTGGTACCTTGGGTTACAGACATTTCAGGTTACAGACGCTTCAGGTTACAGACTCTGCTAACCAAGAATAGTACCTCAGGTTAAGAACTTTGCTTCAGGATGAGAACAGAAATCGCGTGGTGGTGGCACGGCGGCAGTGGGAGGCCCCATTAGCTAAAGTGGTACCTCAGGTTAAGAACGGACCTCCAGAATGAATTAAGTTCATCACCAGATGTACCACTGTACAGTACTTGCCATACAACAGTCATGACAGCTGTACTGGAAGTGGTGAACATCTGAAAACCATTTACTAGGGTGTGCAAGTTTAGAGAATGCTCTTGTGCTCAGGTCCTTCTTGTGCACTACCCATAGGCATGGCCACTGTGAGAACCAGATGCTGGACTAGATGGGCCTTTGGTCTGATCCAGCAAAGCTATTATGTTTTTATGGTGCAGAAGTACAATGGAGGCAGGGAACACCAGCATTGCTTGTCTGGGACTACACCAGGTGTTTAGACACCTTGCATCTAAGCTGGGCTCTAGGAACCCTAATGTCCATGTAGATATGTGTTCGAAGGAGATTTAGTCATGTGTGCCCATAAAACCCCAACTAGTTTGTCCCACTGCTTCAGTATGAGGCAGCTGCATTTTCCCAATAGTTTTCAGCTCAGCTTTGTTTATTGAGAGCAGCAGAACAATTGGAGCATTTTTCTTTTCCTACCAATAGAATCTTGCCTAGACTTAAAGAGCTATGGTTCAGATGCAAAGCGCTAATTCTAAGACACAACAGGAATGTTTTGCTTCTTTTGTTTACTCTTATCATTTCCTTGTATCCCTTCTTGGCACCTGTTTCCAAGGCTGGATGGTGGAGTGCAACAATACAATTAAAAAACCAAGCAAGGCAATAAATTTTTTTTATGGAAGATGAAAAACTTTTTAAAAATAACAAACAAAATAAAATAAATAAAACAGCAGAGAGCAAAAAGCTGCTTTCTTTCCTTCCCATATGCCTTACTGGGTTTAGCAGGGGCTTAGTCTTTTTCTTTGCAATATTATATTCCTCCTTAATCAGCTGAGTATAGTGGCACACAATCATATCCTTCAATTGCCATTTGGCAGTTTGGGGCTTTACATCTTCTGTCATCTAATACCTTTTGTATAGTTCTGCGACAGAGCAGATTTGCATCGTTGGGAGTTTCCAAACAGTATGTTAAAAAATAATAATCATTGCAATATATGCAATTGTAACTAAGCCCACCTGATCACTACACCCTCGGTGTCTTCCAAGGCTTGTGCTTTATTATGAAGACCTAAGAGCACGAGATTAAAAGACGCCTGCTTCTTGGGAGAAAAGCAATGACAAACCTAGACAGCATCCTAAAAAGCAGAGACACCACCTTGCCGACAAAGGTCCGTATAGTTAAAGCTATGGTTTTCCCAGTAGTGATGTATGCAAGTGAGAGCTGGACCATAAAGAAGGCTGATCGCCAAAGAATTGATGCTTTTGAATTATGGTGCTGGAGGAGACTCTTGAGAGTCCCATGGACTGCAAGAAGATCAAACCTATCCATTCTTAAGGAAATCAGCCCTGAGTGCTCACTGGAAGGACAGATCCTGAAGCTGAGGCTCCAATACTCTGGTCACCTCATGAGAAGAGAAGACTCCCTGGAAAAGACCCTGATGTTGGGAAAGATTGAGGGCACAAGGAGAAGGGGATGACAGAGGATGGGATGGTTGGACAGTGTTCTTGGAGCTACCAGCATGATTTTGACCAAACTGTGGGAGGCAGTGGAAGACAGGAGTGCCTGGCGTGCTCTGGTCCATGGGGTCACAAAGAGTCGGACACGCCTAAACGATTAAACAACAACAAGAGCAATGTCCAAAGCCCAAGCCTACCTACCACCCCATGTCAACTTAGAATGCACCCAAGAACATGCCCCAGAATTCTCTGCAGTCTGCAGGTATTGAAGAACAGATGTCCAGGGGTCTACAGCAAAAAGATCAACATGACAAGATTTTATAACCATTGCATTACAATTTGGGTTGCCAATCCAGCATCTGCAAAGGTTTTCATTGGTGTCCCAGGCAGGTATCCTAAACTCTGAGGTTTCTTTTTTTCTTTTAAAGTAAATCCCTAGCCCTCCTAGAAAGACAGTTATGGAGCAAAATATGCAAGATACCTTCTAAATGATTTATGTTCAATGAGAGTGAGTGTGGCCACCTTGTATACCCTGGAATGCTCTGTGCTGCTGTTAGACTGCAACAGTACCAATGTTTGTGTGTTTGAAATCAATATTGCATCATCTCTACAATCCAGAATAGCAGAACATAGATAAGGTTGCCAGGGGTGGCTGTCTCTTAATTTTGTATTATGCCATGCCCTCACACAGCACCTGTTTATTGACTGGTACTCTAGCACTCCCAGAATTTGAAATGTGTCCACTGGTCCAAAAAGCCCCTGCACTTCAAATCCATTGCACCCATATTCGATCCACACATCACCACAGCAGCAGTTTTCCCCATGGTCAGTCTGGATGGCATCTTCACAGCAGGGAGAATCTGCTTGGAAAGGAACCATGTTGTGAACCACACACATGAGGTTCCCTTACCTAGAGACTGAGATTGTAATCTAACATTAATCCCATTTAAATTAATGGACGTAAGTAACTTGGCTAGGCAGTGGAAGACAGGAGTGCCTGGTGTGCTCTGGTCCATGGGGTCACAAAGAGTCGGACACGACTAAACGACTAAACAACTTGGCTACATTCGTTTCAGGGGGCCTGCTCTGAACAGAACTTAAGTTGGATGCAACCCACTGCCATGGAATAACAAGTTATCTCAGCCAAGGCCTCACCTGCATCAGGTGTGTGTTAGCTGCTCCTGTTGTCACATTATCACTCACCCTGTTATGCTGTATGACGATGTTACATGGGCACAACAGTCATTGACCCAACGACCCAGAGATTTGTTTCTGCAAAGGAACAGACGCCCCCAGAGTTCCAACTCTGTGCTGCTGCCGACAATGCTGTAGACAATTCCTTTGCTTTTTAAAAATGTCTACACCATCCCCTTTTGGTATGCCTGCAGCTTTTCCTGCTTAAATGCTTTGAGGAGTATTGGGAAACAACCATTGGCTGCAGAGACCTTGGAGGGCATTACGATAAAGGCAGCATAAAGCAGGAGGGAGTGTGTGAGGGGTTACGCCCCTCTTCCCTTCTTTTTGTATTTTTTATTAAAGATTTATTGGTTTACAAAAGTATGTGCAACGTCTCTTTCTTCAAGTTACATTTCCTACAGATCTGTTAAGACATTAGTGTTACATTAGGAAGAAAACGGGGGAAGAGGTGGAGGGGGGAATGGTGAGTGGGGTTGGGGTCAGGTGGCAATGTTTCTATTTTACTTAATAAAATGGGGTTTTGTGTCAGCATCGCTTGTGCAGGTTCCCTTTGCTATTCGCTTGTGTTCCTTTGGTCGTGAGAGAGGTTGGGGTTGGCCTAGGGTGTGGTTGGTTGGTTGTGATTGGCTGTGTGAGTGGGGTGGGTGCGTGTTTTTGGATCAGGTTAGCCATATTGATTCGTATGCTGTTGGTGGATTCTTGTCGTTGTCTTGTTGGGCTGTGTATGTGATAAAGGGGAGCCATACCTGGGTGAAAGCGTCTTCTTCCATTTGTCCCTGTGTCAGTTTCAGTTTATTGGTTAATTTTTCTAGTAGGGCTGTTTCCCGTACTATTTGGTACCATTCGTCCATGCTTACTCCTGACAGGTCTCTCCAGTGTCTGGTTATGATGTTTCTGGCTGCTGAGAGTCGGTGGGTTATCAGTTCTTTGTGATGTGAGTGGGCATTATTGTCTTGGAAGATGTTTAGTAGGGCCAGTTCTGGGGTGATTACTAATACTTGCTTAGTTACTTTGCATACAGTGGTACCTCGGGTTATAAACGCTTCAGGTTACAGACTCCGCTAACCCAGAAATAGTACCTTGGGTTAAGAACTTTGCTTCTGGGTGAGAACAGAAATCGCGTGGCGGCAGCACGGGAGGCCCCATTAGCTAAAGTGGTACCTCAGGTAAAGAACAGTTTCAGGTTAAGAATGGACCTCCAGAACGAATAAAGTTCTTAACCCGAGGTACCACTGTATTTCTCTTATGGCTGTTGTCCAGAATAATTGGATTTTGGGGCCTGTCTTCACTTCTAAGGTGGGAAGTTCCTTGCCTCTTCAGCTTTATTCTTGAGACTTTCAAATAGCTTGGGGTTCTCAGGACCCCTTAGTAAAGTAAGGCCTAGGGGGTAGGGGATTTTTTTAAAAAAGTGATTTTTATTTTAGAACAGTAGCTCACACATATGTATGCAAAATGCCTTATTAGTGACTTTTAGATGTAATATTTTGTCAGATTAGCATTTTCTTTCTTATGATCTACGGCTTAAACTGGCACAGCTGGCGTGATCAGCAGCATGTGTACAAAGAGCAGAAACTGTGGGACGCCCACTGCCAGTGTACCTTGCATTTGGCTGGATTCCTCGGATCCTGCTTGTGACTTCCATTTTCATGGAATTAGGGCAGAATCTCGTATTATTATTATTATGCTGGGCAAAAGGCTGCCCTCGAAAACATATTCTCCAATTCATTATCACTTACCTCTTGTCATGATGTCTGCACATTGTGCATTTCCCTGCCCTGTCTCCGCATCGTTTGCTGCTTCTATGTTTTCTTTTGTTCTTCAGCCTCCCTTCCTGTTGTGTGTTTCCTTCCCTATCCTATGTAATATGCTCTCTGGAGCCTACACATTGAAGAGTGATACAGTGGTACCTTGGTTCTCAAACTTAATCCGTTCCGGAAGTCCGTTCCAAAACCAAAGCGTTCCAAAACTAAGGCACGCTTTCCCATACAAAGTAATGCAAAATGGATTAATCCGTTCCATACTTTTAAAAACAACCCCCAAAACAGCAATTTAACATGAATTTTGCTATCTAACGAGACCATTGATCCATAAAATGAAAGCAATAATCAATGTACTGTACTAAAAAATAAATAAACGAGTATTGTAGATGATAAAAATTAAAACTAATTTCTTTTCTTATCTGCACCTGTAATTAACCTGCCCGGTCCTTAAGATCAGTCACAGAGGCTCGGCTCACAGTCCTGCCATCAGAGTGAATTAATCTGGAGGGCAGAAGAGACAGACTCTCTTCAGTGGTGGTCCTTACTTGCTGATGCTGGTCTGGACTTCTAGGCTGGAAACCTATACAGACTTACCTGGATAAAAGTCCCTTTGAACACAAAGCAGGGCACCACATTGCCTACCCTTGTTCAGGAGAATCCCTTGCCACGACGACACATGGGAATTATATTTTGGGCAGCAGGGTCATTGGTGAAAGATGAGCTTTCTCACACACCACCCCACAGCTGAGGTACAGCCTCTGTTTAGCCTTATGGAAGCCAAGGGACACAGCACATTTCAAATCTGCACTTACATACGAGGGAGATATTTGGGTCTTTTTTTGGGGGGGGGGCAGAAATCAAGGCCCCACATTGGTCTGAATTAAACTGGATCTTGCCCAAAGTGGACCAAGGTGAACCGACCAGCTATCCAAAGCATCAAAGCAATTCCCCCCTCCCCTCTAATATAAAGTTCAACTAGGTGACCTTGGGCCAATCGTTGTCTCTCAGCCTAACCTACTTTGCAGGGCTGTTGTATGAATACCATGGTGGGAGGGATGAACTCCACCTTGGCAGGAAAGGTGGGATATAAATGTAAGAAATAAATACTAGTTAATGGTCAAGTCACATCCCTAATCTAGCCAAAACAGAATTTCATTGGGAGCCGCTCTTTTTTTTTGAAATTATATTGTGGGCAGCTATGACTTTATAACTGCTGCTGAGTAAATACTTGAGAAGCTCCCTGGAATTTATTTGGCTGAGCAGATCTACAAGCATGGCTTGACGGGATCACCTTTACTGCTAATTCCATTTCATTAGCTTGTCACAAACATTTGTTCAAGCAATTACTTTTAGTTAACTAGAACATCTGTGGAAGCCGAATGTTGTGCCAAGGCCTATTTGACTGTCTCAAGGCATAATTCCTCATAAGTGCATAAGAACCACATCAAGCCAAACACACCCTTCTGCCAATATAGTGCTTTGAACTGTGACTACTAACTACTTTGCACTTGTGTTGACAATTGTCCAGCACAGATGCAAATTTGCACCAAAGGCAGCATTTTTACAGACATTCTACATACACCAGAATTCTGCTTACGTAAACTAATTTGCACCACTTCTCGGCAACATAAACAAGCGGCAAGGCATTAATTTTGCAAGTGTCAGACATATTTTGCAACTGTTATCAGCAAACAATTTACATAAGCTTTCCTGTTGTCCATTTATGCTTCACATCATCTGGTCAGAGATGTTCTGATCAAGGCATGGTAAGGAAGCCAAACAAGTGACAGTTCAAATGGCTAATTGTGACCCAGCAATTATTAAAAGCAAATGATTTTCACGAGGAAGCAACTATAGAGAAACAGGCAGGTCCCTCCCATTCATGCACAGAAAAACAAGCACTTGAAAAGCTTTTGTGGATATCCAAAGTAGGAGAATTTAAGAGTCCAAATGGCACAGGGCACAAGTCACTTCAGGTAACATTCCACATTCTCATGGAAGTTAGATGAAAGATGAAGACCTTGTATATGCTGCTTAATGTATTCCATGAGTGGGCTCCCAGGTAGCAAAAAAGTAAAAGGTTTTTGCCTTTCCTCTGGTCAATTTCATATTGAACATTGTTTTTTTCTGCCTGCGCAATATGCAAAGGTCTATGCAGTGATTGATCAAAAATAATATAGAAAATTGTTAATGGCCAATTCCTAGTTTTAAATGTGCTTCATAAGCATCCCATTAAGCATTCCAAACCTGCAGTTTGCACCCTGATTCTAAAGGGATGTACTGAATGATATATTATGGCTGCAATCCTATACCTACTTACCTGGGAGTAAGCCACTTGATCTCACTGAAGCTTATTTGCATAGGATGTCACTGTAAAGGCACTATTTGCTAGCACAACCAATACAGTTTAATATGTGACGTAATTAAGGGTGTTCTGTCTCATCGAAGTTGCATGTCAGCTCTGGGATGCCTCATGGAAAGTGAGTAATGGAATAAATAAATTATGTCAGCATGGATTCATGAGTGCAAGTGTGGTGTAATGGTCAGAAGGGTCAGACTGGCAGAGGCAAACCTAACGGTTGGTGAAACCAGCCTCTGTCGGGGGGCCCAGGCCCAGGGATATGTGCAAAAATCTCCTATCAGCAGTGTTAGAAACTCAGGTATATAAGCTAAGCACCAAATGGCTCCTTAAACCAGGGTTAGTCGCCAAAATGTCTAGTTGCCATTTGGGGAACAGGCGGTTCAAAAGTCGTATTTTTTGACGCGGAATTTTGGTTCCTGAAATTTGTTGTGACTGTGCAGATAAAATATAACTAACAGAATTCTGCAAGATGTGTTGCTGGTGTGTGAAAGCAGGCCAGATCCAAGGATCCCCAGGCGTTCACGTCCAGATGGTTGAGATGCCACATGTCAACCTGGTACCTGGGCATCTTCACTTGGTCACAAGTGGCCAAGGGTGCAAGGGACCCTAGTTAGGCCTTTGTAGACTGGGAATACCCAAGTTCAAATCACTACCCAACCATGAAATTCATTGTGTGACCTTCAGCCAGCCATCCTATCTCAGCTTAAAGTACCATACAGGATAGCTGTGAGGATGTTATTCAAAACACAGGGGTCAAAACATAGGTACTGCTTTGAGCTCCTTAGAGGAAAGGCGGGATATATAAGAAACAAATAAACAACAGGTTTGCATGTTGTTTAGGAACCCATTTCCTGATGGTGACAGTCTCGACAGCAGTGCTGCACTGGGGAACTTGATGTTGCTGGAATACAAGTCCCATCATCATAATTTTATTCATTTCAAGACTGCAAACTCATGTAAAAAACATATATCTGCAGTGTACAAAATCCCAACACAAACAAACAAACAATTAAATGAAAGCAAAAATACAAGAAAGAAAACAAAGTATAGAAGGGGTCACCTGACAAGAAGATTATAAAAGCAGTAAATCATTTTCATAAGAAAGCCTGCCGAAATAGCCAATAGTCTGAAGTTGGCACCTAAAACTCATTGCAGCTTGATTTCACTAGGCAGGGAGTTTCATAACTCTGGTGCCACGCAAACTAAAAGCACAATTTCTTCTTGAGGAAAGTGGCGCTGGCAGGCACAGGCAGACTTATCTCAGTCGCAAAGATCAGGCAGAGGTATAAGAAATGAAGCGACATTTTAAGTACAAAGGCCCCAGACTGTTTAGGACTTTACAGAGCAGTCCAAATCTCCTTAGTGTCAAGCTGAGGGTTGGTGGTGGTGGACTGAGCAAGGGAGACCTCTTGCCCATATCTGCCCATATCTAAGCTGGCCTCAGCTTCACTCAGCTCACCAAAGGAGTGGAAGCGCTGGCTGGTGGTAGGGTACCCAGCAGAGGCCGGGGGAGTCCCTTAAATGGGGCATCCTAAAGGTGGAGAGGGGCTGGACTTTAAAGATAGCTTGGTAGCCTACTGTCACCCAGTGGGCGGATGAGGTTTGAGAAGGAAATTCAGAACTCCAAGCTTTTTCTTAGCACTTTTTTAGACCTTGCCTATGAGGTAGATTGTTTGGTCAAGAGATGTTCAGGATCCCTAAATCTGCTTGACCTAAACTCCAAGATGGAACGCCTTGAAAACATCTCTGAAGAGGATGGTAGCCAGTGCCCAGTAGCTACCAGGCCACAGAAGGCCAAATCCAACATCATCCAGAGCAGGCACCCCCAAACTTGGCCCTCCAGCTGTTTTGGGACTACAACTCCCATGATCCCTAACTAACAGGACCAGTGGTCAGGGATGATGGGAATTGCAGTCCCAAAACAGCTGGAGGGCCGAGTTTCGGGATGCCTGATCCAGAGGACCAAAAGTTCCTCACCCCTTGTTAAGGTTACATGAATGTATACTGTCAACACCTACTTATTTTAGGGTTATTTTAGCTCTGGCTTAAAAATAATTTTTTTCCGGGCTAGGAGCACAGTTTATACATGAGCTGCTTTTCAACTGTAGATGCTTCTTAGGTGGTTTGACATAAAATATAAAGGGGGGGGGGGAGTAGGAACAAAATCTCAATAGGAAAATTTAATTTCCCCTCTCCTCTCCACTCTTGATAGGCCTAGCTAATATTAGGGAGGAATCACAACTGCGGGTTTGTTTTGTGAAGATTTTGCAGCGTGACTAGATGCGAGAATTTAAGAACACAAGAAGAGCCTGCTGGATCAGGCCAATGCTGGATCAGGTCTAATCCTGCATCCCGCTGTCACAGTGGCCAAGCAGATGCATGTGGGAAAACCCACTATCAGGATCTTTGTGCACTCCCTGCTCCTGTTTTTTCCAGCAATTGGTATTCAGAAGCATTAGGCAGTACACAACCATCATGGCTAAAATGTGGTTCTTAAATGGAAACATCACATTCTTAAATACACTTCTGTTAGAGGAGCCATGCTGATTTAGCTGTGTCAAGTTTGCTAGAAAACCTGGGAAGCAGCCTGAAGCCCAGAACAATCTGCCCCAAGGACTGCACAGGCCCCAAACACCCGTATTTAGTCCCAAACTAGCTGGTAATTAATGCTGTAAGTTAGCATTAAGTCTACTCAGTCAGGGTTCAGATTGGCTGGGGAGGAGACAATGAAGAAAGCATGTTAGATCTCAATATGTTTGGAGATACCATGGACAGCAGCTACTTCTACCTTCTCCTAAAACAGTGTTTCCCAAACTTGAGTCTCCAGCTGTTTTTGGACTACAACACCCATCAACCATAGCTAGCAGGACCAGTGGTCAGGGATGATGGGAGTTGTAGTTCAAAAACAGCTGGAGACCCAAATTTGGGAAACACTTGTCTGGAAATATCCTTCAAGAGGACACTGCGCCTTTGAGACAGCAGAATGCATCTTTGGCTGAGCAGAAAGGATGGACCTGTATTTCACTACATTCATAGTAATACTAATTTGAATGAAACATCTGAACGCATGTTTTCTTTGGTTTGCTGGTCAGATTTTTGGTAGCCTGTTGGACTGACGGAAGTATCTCATCTGGCAGGTTGGATCCTTGGCCCTTAGAGCAAATTTCTTACTGCTCAAGTTTACTCATAAAGTAGATATGTTTAGTGGAATAGACGGCAGTGGCAAGTGCATTTTTCTTAGTTATTAAGAGAAACACCACTGCCAAATTATAAGTAAAAATCATTTATCAGCAGCCCTCTAAGTTTCTTATTTCCATCTTTGGGAACTCAGTACTAGACAGGCTAGGGAACAGGCTACTAATATCCAGGTGTAGCTATAGCTGAGGCTTTGTAGCACTAACTAGAGCAAATCAACCCCAACAGAAAGGAAATCTGATTATTTAAATTTTAACATCTAAGGAAAACCAACCAGGTTGGGCATTTGAAAACAGAGACCGTTCTATAATGCTGTTATATCATCTTTTTTACTAAAACATTTGGGAATCCTTTGGTTAATTTTTTTTTATGCAACAGTTTTCAAACCGATATTTTATAAATGAGGATAAGAAGCACTTAAACAGAAAATGTCAGTTGGCCTGAAATGAACTTGCATTTCCTGCTGTTATCCAGGTCAATATCAGTTTATCATGCAGTCTGAGAAATGTTCAGCCGTTAAGCAGTATTTTTATCTTTTAGATGGATCTTCAGGTGAAAATAAGTGCATGGCAGAATCCTAAGTATACATACTTAGAAGCAAAGTCCCATTGAAATCAATGAGTCTTGGTTCTGAGAAACATGGCTAGGACCAGGCTGCAAAACTAACAACCCCATACACAGAAATATAATGGATTTGCAGGAAGTCATTACCAAATCCATAAATCAGGTTACAATCCTTTACTGACATACCCATGAGTATGCCCCAGTTAACTCAATGGGACTTACTTCTGAGAAGACACACACAGAATTGCAGCGTTAAAAATAATAATCTAGTGTTTGCCAAATCTGAATTGCAAATAAGACATTTCTGAAATTGAATGAAGGCTAACTTGTTTAGATGTTTGTGGAGACTGAATTTCTACTGCTGATGTCATATTTACCCATTACTGGGGGGAAATATTGTGACCAAAAAACAAAACACCACACAGCATATGACCTTAAAAGAGTCAGGCGCCATTTGGTGATTAGATTACTGTATATATATGAGTTTCTAACACAGAGCCTGTCTGATGCTGTTTCACTAGAACCTGTACCCTGACTCTGTACAATCTGTTGGCTGCCATTGAGTGCCTGCAGCTGAAGCTTAGAACTGGTTTCGTGTCCTGGCTGTTTCCAACCTGGCAAGACCCAGGACAAAGCTGACTCCCATTGGATAACTTCTCATTTTACCATAAAGGCATGAATTCACAGAAACGACACCACATTTTCCATTTCACTCAACAGTCAAAAGTCTGGTTCCTTGAGATTCGATCATATCCGGTCAAAATCTCTCTTCCTCCCTCTCCAGACTGGAATTTCAAGTTATCTTCCAGCTGTGTGATTTCACTGAAATTTGGGACTGGCGGGGGGGGGGGGGTGTTAAGAAATGGCACCTGCCAACTGTGAAAACAATGAGCAAAACTCAAATTCCCTTGAATCTGGATATAGTAGATAACGACTGGCCCTAGCACCAGCATTCCACATCGCCAAGTAGTCTCCACTTCCACTGCCTGCCCTCTCCCAGAACTTATCCCAGCAAAGGTGATGTGGCCTCAGAGAGGGTAGTGGAGGGTTTCTGTAGAAGCAGAGGGTCTCTTCAAGACTAGGGTGCTCCTTAGGAGCATCAATTGCAACTGTGGGAGCTGGGAAATAGAGTCTGGTAGTTGTTTTTTCCTTTGACATCTGATGGGAGGGTGTTCCACAGGGCGGGTGCCACTACCGAGAAGGCTCTCCATCTGCTTCCCTGTAATTTTCCTTCTCGCAGTGTGGGAACCACCAGAAGGCCCTTGGTGCTGGACCACAGTGTCCAGGCAGAATGATGGAGGTGGAGACGCTCCTTCAGGTATACTGGACACAAGAAACTCCCAGACTCCAGAGTCACGACTGATGCACTGCAAGTGTGCACAGGCAGCGGCGGAGCATATGCCCGCGCTGCCCGGGGCAGGGGCACTCCCAAGGGGGCGGGGCGTGGAGGGTGCCCTCCCAGGCGCAGGATAGCCACTCGGGTGCATGGAGTGGCATGCACACCCTGCAGCCAAGTGTGGAGCAAGCCACCCATAGGGGCGGAGCGAGCCGCCAATGGTGGACATTTGGCGTGCCACCTGTGTGCGACTCCAAAGCCTCTCCCAGCTGTCAAAATGAAGGGGGAAGGGGGAATGCTATCAGCAAAACGGCACAGCTCCCCCTTTTCCCCGATGGCTTAGGGTAGGCTTGGGAGTTGCGGGCGGGTGTCGTGCCAAATGTCACCCCCCCCTCAGTGAAGACACCCGGGGCAGTCCACTCCCACTGCACCCCCTTCCTCCACCCATGTGCTCAGGTCTTATAAATTTTCTCTCCACTGCTTAATCACCCCACACCACCCTCCCTCATTGTTGACAGGGTACGACTGGGGAGAGGAGGGTACTAACAGGGAGAGTTGGGGGGGAATTCCTTTGGGGTAGGTCTTCCTGAGTTTTCACCAAAAGTACAGTGGTACCTCGGGTTACATACGCTTCAGGTTACATACGCTTCAGGTTACAGACTCTGCTAACCCAGAAATAGTACCTCAGGTTAAGAACTTTGCTTCAGGATGAGAACAGAAATCATGCTCTGGCGGCGCAGCAGCAGCAGGAGGCCCCATCAGCTAAAGTGGTGCTTCAGGTTAAGAACAGTTTCAGGTTAAGAACGGACCTCCGGAACGAATTAAGTATGTAACCAGAGGTACCACTGTACAAGGGGAAACCGGGCTACTTAAGAAGGTAAACAAGCAGAAATGCACCCATCTCTACTTTAAATCAAAACTTGTATATATATATAGAATGCAGCATTCTTGAATAAATCACAAGCTTTTGGTTTTATGCAGCCTGAATAATCATTTCTCCTGTAGACTAAGGCTACTACCCTATTGCATGCTTCCTTGGGTATAAAGTTCAGCTGAAGTAAATGTCGCTTCTGAATAAATAAGCTCAGGAATCAATGATGCCTCTAAATCACTGCAGAAAAACACACAGCATGAATAGCGCTTTAGAAGCCCAGCTTAGCCTCCTCCTGAAAGGAACGAAGGTCTCTGAACTATTCCTAGCTTTGTTTGTGCTACTGTGTTACCCGTCTGTCATTTAGAATAAGCTGGGGAACCTGGCTTGCAAAGTTTGTGTGTGCTAAGTTGCAACGACTGAATTAGGTGCACCGAAGCTGATATGGCAAGTGCGTTCGCGTGGAAAGGAAAGCTGCCCCCCCCCCAGCGCACTCCACTCCATGAGCTAAAGTCAAGTGAAAAGTCAACAGCTTTCCCTTCTAAGCTTCTCTCTTATCTGCCATCCCTCTCTTAACAGGGGAGAAATATTAAGGGCTGCTGGGGTGTGGCGTCTCCTTAAGAAGGAACCCTTGCATGCAGTATTGATGGATATACTGCTTCTGTGAGGCTTGCATGGTTTGTCAATGCTGTCTTTCCTCAACGTGCCATGTGTTTCCTTGTGAGAAGCATCTCCTGACCATCCAGGGCTTATCTCCGTGCAAGCAAACTTGGAGAGCCTCATTGCAAGGAATGGGCACAGGGAGTGTTTGAGATTCCAGGCTTCTCCACTCTGTCAATGGTGGTGGCATCTAGGAGTAGTAGGCACTGCTGGGTGGCTGCTGAAGGCTCCAGGTTCTCAAGGGAGCCCAACTTGTGTTGGCCGCTGGACCAGCTGTCCCTGGGAAATATGGGACCCAAAGGATGGTGGTGGGGAAGCATCTCTGTGCCAACTGTGGCAGCAACACTCACCCTCCTCCCCATTTCCTTCTCCTCCTGCTCAGGATTCAGGTGGCAGGTTTCTGCTGTTCACGTGCTCATCATAGGAGCTACGGTTACTCCTAGGGGCCGAGGTCCCATCAATACCTCTGATATACAGTGGTACCTCAGGTTACGAACTTAATTCATTCTGGAGGTCCGTTCTTAACCTGAAACTGTTCTTAGCCTGAGGTACCACTTTAGCTAATGGGGCCTCCCGCTGCCGCCACGCAATTTCTGTTCTCATCCTGAAGCAAAGTTCTTAACCCGAGATACTATTTCTGGGTTAGCAGAGTCTGTAACCTGAAGTGTCTGTAACCTGAGGTACAAATGTAATATTTGATAAATGTTGTGCATGCGCTACATTATGTGACTGATTATGCAGGGTGGGGCTTACCGTCCAATATTTTATTCAAGTTGGCACCCCAGTGCCCATAAAACAGGGATGGATGGATGGAAGAGCTACGGTTAGCTTCTTCCTCTGGGAAGTACAATGGTATGGACTGCATCTGCCTCACCGCCCAGAGGGAGATAAGAGAGCACTGGTGTTGAACACATGATCAAGAGGGGCAAGGGCTTTTTCTGCTGCTTGCCCACTTCTGGGCAGCCTAGCAGGGAGTCCGGGAGTCCATAGGGCTGTCCAGAAAGCACACAAAGCCAAAGAAAAATGTAGCTGCTCTGTCAGTGCCTCCTCCTTGCTCACCCTGCCCTCTCTCTCCGTGTTGAAACACAGACAACTGGACCTCCTGGGCACAGCACCCCACCACACCGCTATGCCTAGAGGCAGATTCCGTGGGCATAAAAGGGAGAGGAGCGGTTCATGCCCCACCCTTTTGCCAGCTGACCTGCACTTTCTTGCTCTCTCCGGTTGGTAAGGGCTGATCCAGCGAACCCAACTCTCCCAACTGTGGCACCCAGGGAGTAAAGGCAGGGGAGTATGCGATGGTGTAGCCATGACTTCCACTCACTCGTTCATTGGCTGTGGGCAGCCATCTTGCTCACTCACTTGCACCCTCCCTCTGGGCAAGAGGAAGTAGGGACTGGGTCCACCAACACCAAGCTGCACTTACCCCCCCCCCATGTTGCTGGGGGAGAGAGAGGGAATAGGGTGAAAAAGGAGAACCAAACCAGCCGTAGCTTCTGCTCCCCTCACACACTATGGGTGGTGCCACAGGACCTATTCTTCCCCTCTGTGCCACCCAAAGAGAGAGAGAGAGAGAGAGAGGGCGAGGATATGAGCCAGCTGCAAAGGACAGCTTGCTTCCTCCTCCTCTCCCTTTGCCTTCACCCTGTACCTGGGAGAGGCAGAAGTCAGCCCAATCCTCACTGCTGCCCTGCCCAGAGGGGGTGCTCCTCAGGCAAGTGAGAGGAGCAGCTGTGGCAGCGGCGGCGGCAGCCTCCTCTTGTTCACTCACCCCCCCCCCCTTTCTGGGCAGCACAGTGTGGCGGACTGACTCACAGGCTGGCCCATCCCAACCAACATGCCACTCAGAGGGAGAAGCTGAAGGTGGCAGCTCTGTGAGTGATCGTCTCCATCTGCCCATTGGCTTATTATCTGATCTCTCTTTTTGGGCTTTATAATGGTGGGTGTTGTTGCAAGTGTGTGTGTGTGTGGCAGGGGGGGGGATTAAACAGCAAATTCCACTTTCTCTCTCTGGGCAGTGCCATGGGCCCAATCCTCTCCTGTCCATCATGCAACCCAGAGAGAGAGAGAGAAAATATGTGCACCTCTCTGCCACCTGAACTTGGCAGGAAGGTGGGGGAATTAGTGCTGATTGGAAGGTAGCAGGGAAGACAGGGTACCCCCAAAAGACATACTGATAAAGAGTCCCCCATAACCTGGAACTAGCCCGGCATTAAGTTAAAACGATTGTTTTGCATTTCTTTACTCTCATCTTTAAAACATCGACCTGTTAAAGAAAGCGGGCATCTTAAGAAAGCCCCGTTGTAAGTCCCAGATATGTACTCTAGAAGGGCGGGAGGAACCGCTCTCCCTCCGTCTCGTTCACAGGCACGCATGCACAAATAAAGTGGCAGTTCTGCTTTCACAACCCCAGAAAATAGTGCTACCGGAATACTTTCCTCCTCCCCGCCCCCGCCACACACACAGGCACTTTCCCCTCGAAAAAACCCCCATCTCCTCCTTCTGCCTTTCTTTCCCTCCCCGTGTGAGCTGAAGTGCCCCAGGAAAGGGTAACGACTCGGCAGCGCTGGGTTGGAGAGAAGCAGACACCCAGGGCTAAGCATCACCTCCCTATGTCCGGTTCCCATAGCAATCAGAGAGACACCGGTTGCCAAGGCAACAACATCCTCCCTCCCAGACAGTATCAGATCAGAGGTACCAACTCGGCTGCGGCCGGCTGCATCTGGAGGGGAGGGTGTGTGGAGGAGAGGAGGGTGTGTACTAGGGCGCGGGGCGTCGGGGGGGGGGGAGAAGGGAAGATAGAAAGAGGAGAAGGATGTGGCTGGGGAACTGCCGGCACCAAACCCTCGCCTGGCAAACGGCGAACGCTCCCAGGAACCGTCCGCACAGCCTCCTGTTTGGAGAGAAAGCGTTCCATTGTTTCTCGCCCGCCACTCCAAGCCGCGGAAGTTGGACACTTTCCCCGAATCTTTTCTTTGTTTCGCGACGCCTGCTCTTTCCCAGCGACGCGCGCTCGCGCGCTCGCGCACGCACACAGGCAGCCGAGAGCCCTCTCCACCCTCCGTCCACCACGCCCCACACAGCTCGAGCCTTCCCAACCCCGGCTTGCTACCTTCAATACAGCAGATCCTCCAGAGCCCGGAGTGGGTGAGGTCCCCCTTGAGTTTCTTGGGTTGGCTCGGCGACGTCTCGTCCGTGGTGATGTTGGTCCCGTTGCAGATGTTGGCGCTCGAGTAGAGCCAGTAGTCTGTGCCGATGGCGATGGTCATGAGGCTGAAGGCGGCGAAGGCACCCACCGTGGTCAGCAGCAACTGGACCCCACGGTCGCACCACACCATGGTGCTTCATACTCCCCCCGACGGGCTCAGGGGGCAGCGGCAAGAGACAGACGCAGCCGAGCACTGCCTTCCCCCCACCGCGCCCGAGCGGCGGCTTCCCCTCCTTCTTCCCCCTCCTCCGGCTCCCCCTCGCCTCCCTCCTTCCATCGACGCAGATCGCAGCTAGGAAGCCAAGACATGGGCGGAGGGGAGGGGGCGAGGAGACAGGGGAAAGGCGCGCCCAGGGGCCCGAAAGGAAAAAGAGGAGAGAAGAAAAAGAAAAGAAAGAAAGTGCTCCTGCGAAATGTCTCCGCCTCCCGGGGCGCAAGGAACAGCGGCCGCTCCGCCAAGCCCCCTCGGGCGGCGCGGGGTCGGGGCGCTCCCTCGCCTGGCCGCGGGCGCTCTCTCCAGCGTGCTGCGCGCACGGCGGCACCCGCCACAAATCGCCTCTTCCCGCCGCCTCAACTCCGCCAAGGAGGAGGTGGGGCGTCTCCGAGGGCTCTCGGGAGGCGTCCCCTCCCCGGCTCAAGCTCCGCCTCCCCCCCCCGCCCCACAGGCGCTGGGCAAAAAGCCCCCCACGCGCGACTGGAGGGGTGAGAAGCGAGCGCGAGTTTGGCTACGCGCGCGGCAACACCTCTCCAAAGAGCAGCCCTCGAGGCGCTCGCCTCTAAGGGTGAGTCGACGGAAGGAAATCTTTCTAGGCGGAGGAGTCGTAAAGGGAGAGGGCAAGTAAGAGGATGGATTCCCGCCCCCCCCCCCCGCGAAAGGGAGGGAGTTTTTCAGGAAACAGGTGGCAGCCTAGTTTCGGCCAGTTCGAGGAAACTGTTTCAGGACTGCGCCGTTGTGACTCCGAAATTTCCTTCAGCCGCGGGACTTGACGCGCACCTAGACCGTGCCTGGGCACTGCTCATTTCCAACTGAAAGACAATTGCGCTAAAAGTTTGAGAGGAAGCAGGTGTGCTTGGCTGCTGGCACTTAGTGGCCAATTTGGTACCCGGTTTTCATTTTCAAAACAGTGCACTGTATACATATAACACCCACTGTGTATTATTATTATTATTATTATTAATAATAATAATAATAATAATAATAATAATTCCATTATTTATACCCCACCTATCTTGCTGAGTTGCCCCTGGCACTCTGGGCAGCTTCCAACACATATAAAGACATAATAAAACATGACACATTAAAAGGCTTCCCTATGCTGGGCTGCCCTCAGATGTCTTCTAAAAGTTGTATACTGTGGTACCTTGGGTTAAGTACTTAATTCGTACTGGAGGTCTGTTCTTAACCTGAAACTGTTCTTAACCTGAAGCACCACTTTAGCTAATGGGGCCTCCCGCTGCTGCTGCGTCGCTGGAGCACGATTTCTGTTCTCATCCTGAAGCAAAGATCTTAACCTGAGGTACTATTTCTGGGTTAGCGGAGTCTGTAACCTGAAGCGTATGTAACCTGAAGAGTATGTAACCCGAGGTACTATTGTAGTTCTTTATCTCCTTGACATCTGATGGGAGGACGTTCCACAGGGAGGGCCCCATTGCTGAGAAGGCCCTGTGCCTGGTTCCCTGTAACCACTTCAAGAAGTGGAGGACTGCCAGAAGAGCCTTGCAGGAGACCTCAGTGTCTGGGCTGAATGATGGAGGTGGAGATGCTCCAAGGCCATTTAGGGCTTTAAAAGTCAACGCCAACACTTTGAATTGTGCTCAGGAATGTATCAGGAGCCAGTGCAGATCCTTTAGGACTGGTATCATGCACGACTTCTTCCAAAGACTTTTTGCGGGTTGTAGTTTGTTAAGGGTGCTGGGAATAATACCTCCGGGAGCAGCGAACAACAGTTCCCAGGATTCTTTGCAAGGCGAGTGCTGTGCTTTAGATGCATGGTGTGTATACAGCAAGAGGCGAGTTGGGTGTCAGCAAGAGAAATTCTTTTACTAAATGCAACACAAGGAAACAAGGAATGGTGCTAGTCTGAAATCAGGACATTGAGAAGCAACATCCCCCATAGCTTACATAGAGAAAGAAACTACAGTGGTACCTTGGTTCTCCTCCAAACTTAGTCCGTTACAGAAGTCCGTTCCAAAACCAAGCCGTGCTTTCCCATAGAAAGTAATGCAAAATGGATTAATCCGTTCCAGACTTTTAAAAACAACCCATAAAACAGCAATTTAACATGATTTTTACTATATAACGAGACCATTGATCCATAAAATGAAAGCAATAATTAATGTACTGTACTATAAAATAAACAAGACAGTATTGTAGATGATAAAAATTAAAAAATGAATAAATTCTTACCTGCACCGATGATAGTCATTGTTTGGATGAGGGGCTTTTATCCATTTCTGCAGTCACACAATCAATCAATCAATCAATAGCTGAACTAGTTTCCACACAGTCACAAAAACAAATTAATCGAAAGAGCCTCAAAAACAAAAAACACAAAATAAATAGCAAAAACAAAAGCACCAAACTTAATCCATTCCAGAAATCTGTTTGACTTCTGAAATGTTCGAAAACTAAGGCACAGCTTCTGACTGGTGCAGGCACCCTGGAAACAACAGCCGACAGCTGCATCAGATGTTCAGCTTCCAAAAAATGTTCGAAAACCGGAACACTTACTTCTGGGTTTTCGGTGTTTGAGTACCAAGGCGTTTGAGAACCAAGGTACCACTGTAATGTGCTTCACAACTAAGGGCAGCTGCCATACTCCACATTTGAATGAGATGCCCAATGCTGGATGACCTTGCCTTCAGCATAGCACACCCTTTACATGCTTGCTTCTGGAAACTTTGCAAAGGTCTTCCTATGCAAACCTTTGTGGACAGGATGCTTTCCAAGTTGAGGTGAGAGTGCCCTGCATGTGAAGAGTCTGGATAGCTTCATTTACATTTGGCAAATGCCTGTTTTCTAAGGGACAAGCGGTGCCTTACCAAGACAACTGGAGAAGTGGAGCAATTGCAGAAAATGAGTGGAAATGATAATGACGCTTCCTTGCTCCCCACACATAACTGTACTTGAGGAATATGAAAATCTAGCTGAAAGATGACCTCTAGCTGATCAGTCCTGGAAGAAAGGGGATGCAAAAGCGGTAGAGTCTAATTTTTTGAAATCTCTTTGGTAAATGAGCAGAGAGGGAGAGGAAGAGGAAGAGAATCCACTGAACTAGTTCGCAAAGTGTGCCATGTGTCAGGAAGCAGTGAAGCTGTAAAAAATTGCAAAAGGGAAAGAAGACGGTGTTGTCTGACCTGTGATGTCTGGAATCCAGTAACTGAGTATGATTTAGCTGTATTTCATTGGTGTCTTTGACCTCCCATTTGATGATGGTGATTAAATTTATTAACTATCAGATCCCAAAGTTGTTTGCAACGATTTAAAACCAAGTATTAAAAGCAGTTAGATAACAGTCACAGGAATAAAAGGTAAAGGGACCCCTGACCATTAGGTCTAGTCGTGGCCAACTCTGGGGTTGCAGCACTCATCTCGCTTTATTGGCTGAGGAAGCCAGAGTACAGCTTCTGGGTCATGTGGCCAGCATGACTAAGCTGCTTCTGGAGAACCAGAGCAGTGCACGGAAACACTATTTACCTTCCCGCCCGAGTGGTACCTATTTATCTACTTGCACTTTGACGTACTTTTGAACTGCTAGGTTGGCAGGAGCAGGGACTGAGCAACGGGAGCTCACCCCGTTGTGGGGATTCGAACCGCCAACCTTCTGATCGGCAAGTCCTAGGCTCTGTGGTTTAACCCACAGCTCCACCCACGTCCCCAGTCACAGGAATACGGTGGGCCTATTGAGGTTGGATGGCCATCTGTCATGGATGCTTTAGTTTAGGTTTTTTGCACTGCAGGGAGTTGGACTAGATGACCATTGAGTCCCTTCCAACTCTATGATTCTATGAAAACACAACTTGCGTCTCAATAGCCAGAGTAATGAGGTGCCTCTTCAGCAATCACTGAAAGGTGAATATTGCAGGTGCAGTTCTCTTCCGTATTTCCATGGGTCTTCTCAGGAGAAACCTCACAGGCTTCAGAGATCACTGAGCACCAACCACAGGCTCAGTGGTTGGGGTGTCTACCATCTGACAGCATCACACAGGCACCTCCACTCACTACTGCCTGGCAACTTCACCCCTGACTTCACAGGTTTCCACCCATGAATACCCAGTGGGTCATCCATTCACCCTGGAGGGTGACCTCCCTCACACCCTGAATATGTAATTCCCAGGCACACCACATATGGAGGGGTGACCTGTGCCACCCCCTGAATGTGCCCAGACATATGAGTCACCTCAAGCACATTTGAAACTCCCCATTCATGCGCACGCAGACACATTCCACTCATCAGCCACTCTCGTTCGCTTACATACAAGCCCCAGCTTCAACGCACAAATATCCACACAGCTTCTGTCAACAGGATTCCAAAGGTGAATTTAATCCAGCTTCCACCCACAGATATCAGCCTTGTGGCATCCAGCAGCATCCGAATGCGAACTCCACTGGCTTCCACCCACCAGTAT
This sequence comes from Podarcis tiliguerta, assembly GCF_965153285.1. Classification (NCBI taxonomy): domain Eukaryota; kingdom Metazoa; phylum Chordata; class Lepidosauria; order Squamata; family Lacertidae; genus Podarcis; species Podarcis tiliguerta. The sequence continues at coordinate 99,682,271 of NC_139535.1, read as the reverse complement.
CTGCCAGTTTCCACCATCAGGCACCAGCTAGCTTCAGACTGCGTAGATCAGCTACCTTCAAGCCACAATCCCACAAAGCAAATGAACTTACCTTCTCATTGTTTCGTAGCATCTTGCTGCTATAGATGGTCACCTCACCTTGTCTGATGTGGAAGGAGACCACCCAGAGCTTAATGCCATAGCTGTTGCCCACTGTCTTCTGCCTTGGCTTACCCTTTGGCCGCTCAACTGTCCGCTCAACTGCCACGGGCTTTTGTGACATCACAGGCAGCCCACAGCCAATGGCAACAGCTGGGGAGGCATCATCATCAACTGCCTCAGCCCTCACAATCGTGGGTGCAGCTCAGCAGCGATTTGTCCCTTGGCCGGGCTGTTATTACAAAGATTTAGGGGCCACTCTTCATCTGTACTCATACCAGAAAAAGGCACACCATAAGCCCAGGGAATAGAGAACCATTTTCACCCTGATGGCTGTTCTCGCCTCTGGGCAAAGTTCCAGAGGCCACTTTCAGGGTGGTGGGGGCAGGCAGAGGCAGAAAGGAATGTGACTTGTGTTTGATACAGGGTGCTCCATTTCAGAGGTTCCTACACTAACCTCCCTCCCGGCTCCTGCCAGTTAAGTGGAAAGCATAGCCATGGTTGAAAGAAACACCGCAGCCATGCCAAAGCTGTGTATTGAGGGGGATGGGCGCTGTGTATTGTGGAAAGTCCCAAGGGCCAAACGAGAACTTTACACTTGGGAAGGAAGAATTTGTAAAGGTGTTTTGTGATATGGGGCTGGAGGTGAGCTAAGGGGGTCAGGAATCATTCACAGAATTGCTGGAACATACAAACATATAGCCTGATGTGCTTAATGTCTAGACGGCCGAGCCCCCATACTGACCTTCAGACTGGCCCCCAGACATCTAGATGGCTAGGACCCCAAAGCTGGCCCCCAGATGTCTAAATAGATCATATCCAGACAGACCCGCATATGTCTTGATGGCCGGACTCCCAGATGTCGACAGGCGGGCCCCCAGCTGGGGCCCGAGACATCTAGATTGCTGGGCCCCAGATGTCTAGATGGCTGGCCCCCCTGGTGGGCCCCAGACAGGCACCCAGGCATCTAGATGGCTGGACCCCCAGTTGTCTAGACGGCCGGGCCCCCTGATGATCTCCCAGATATTTAGACGACTGGGCCCCCAGCTGTCTAGCTGGCCAGGCCCCTGACAGTCTCCCAGATGTCTAGGCAGCTGGGCCCCCAGACATCTAGTTAGCTGGGCCCAGATAGGCCCCCAGATGTCTAAATGGATGGGCCCCCAGACATCTAGCTCTTTAGCCAGCTCATCCCAGCTCTCTAGCCGTCTTGCCAGCTCATCTCAGTTTATCCCAGTTCATCCCAGCTCTCTAGTTCTCTAGCTCATCCTAGCTATCTAGTTGATCCCAGTTCACCCCAGCTGCACCAGTTTGTAGTCAATCAGACAACACTGAGTTTTGGGGTGTCCCTATGGCCCCCAGTTTGTGTGTCAATTACTCAGTTGGGGCGCAGAAAGTGGGGCTTGCGGCATAAAATGGCATAAACTTCTGGAGTCAATCGGACAACATTGGAACTTTTGGCATTAACTTGTGACTCCTAATTGCTTTGTCAATTATTCCATTTGGGGTGGTGGTGGCCCAAAATGTGGAGTCGCAGCACAAAGCTAGCGCAAAACTTTGGCATCAGTTTTTTGGGGGGGGATCTGGAATTTCGGAGCCACACATTAATGAAGCTGTATATTTTGGGGGGTGAGTGTCAGGAAAAGGTCTGTCATGCGGCAGAGCCCCGTGGAAGAAATTTTCAAGTGTTGTTCATCTTTCTTTTCTGAGGTCTGAAGCACAGTGAAGTCATACGTCAATCAGGGCTTTCCTCTGAGTTACAAATAATATGAATGAAAGGTATTGCAGTTTGGCAAACACATTTAGATTGAGTGACTATGGCAACGTGCCATATCTGAGTCTGAATCAGAGAGCAGGAGTGTTAGCAGTGGAGCTCCGTTAGAAATTATAATGATACTGTCTCCATAGAGCAGACAGGATCTGTAACAGGTTTTTACAAACACAGATACTCCAGGTTTCAGCTTGATAATAGTCTTTCCTCTTGTTGAAGTGGTTGACCTTTGATTAACATTTATCTCGTTCAATGTGCGGCACTTTTGATTCAAAACATGCCTTTGAATTTGACTTCAGCCTTATTTCTCGACACCATCTCATATGCAGTAACTTGCAGATCACCACAGGGAAATATGCAGAAATAACACAAAGGCTGTGGCCACACATAAGGTTAAACAAAGGTTTAGCACTGCTCGGATAAGCCCATGTGAGTTCTAGCAAAGCATCAGTGCCCCCAGGTTCCCACAAACATTGGTAAACATTGGGAGACTGTCAGGGGTCTGGCCACCAAAAAGAATCTTAGTGCAATCATTGGGTGCAATTCAAGAAGATGGTTCCATCAGCACAAGCATTTCTGCTTGCCAGAGAGAATGATTTCCTTTCTTCTCCCCTCATGTACTGCTCAACCCTCTGGAGCAGGTTAAAAAAAATATTTTAAAATATTTTTAGGCCACCTACTCTTGAGAGTCCCATGGACTGCAAGAAGATCAAACCTCTCCATTCTGAAGGAAATCAGCCCTGAGTGCTCACTGGAAGGACAGATCCTGAAGCTGAGGCTCCAATACTTTGGCCACCTCATGAGAAGAGAAGACTCCCTAGAAAAGACACTGATGCTGGGAAAAAATGAGGGCACAAGGAGAAGGGGACGAGAGAGGATGAGATGGTGGGACAGTGTTCTCAAAGCTACCAGCATGAGTTTGACCAAGCTGCAGGAGGCAGTGGAAGACAGGTGTGCCTGGCGTGCTCTGGTGCATGGGTTCACGAAGAGTCGGACACGACTAAACGACTAAAGAACAACAACATATATGAATAAAACTAACTAACAACAACAAATTTATTATTTATATGCCGCCCATCTGACTGGGTTCCCCCAGCCACTCTGAGCGGCTTCCAACAAATAAAAACACAATACGACATCAAAAATTTAAAACTTCCCTGAATTGGGCTGCCTTCAGATGTTTTCTAAATGTCATATAGTTATTTATTTACTGATTGGAGGGTGTTCCACCGGGTGGGCGCTACTACTGAGAAGGCCCTTTGCCGGGTTTCCCGTAATCTCACTTCTCTCAGTGAGGGAATCCGCAGAAGGCTCTCGGAGCTGGACCTCAGTGTCCGGGTTTATGCAGTAAAAAATAAATTTACAATTCCTAACAATTATAAAATAGAATGCAAGGCAAAATTTTCAATAAAACCCAAAACTTCACAGAAAAACAGCAGTAGTAAGTACACCCCTAACGCCGAAATAAAACACACTTTTCACATGTCCATCATCCCAAAGGAGCAATACAGCCACGTAAGATATCACTCATTAAGACATTGCCTATTTTGTGATTTTAAATCCCTGCTGGCATTCACTCACCAAAGAGTACCCACAAACCTTACCTTGCGATGCCACAAGGATTAAACCTGGGATATTTTGCACACAGAGCATGTGCTCTACCAATGGGCCCATCTCAAGTGTGAAAAATTCTTACGAAACCAGAGTTCTGCACTGATATTCTTAATAATGTCATAGATTAAGACTTGTCGTTTTACAAACAGCTAAAGGTAAAGGGTAAAGGGACTCCTGACCATTAGGTCCAGTCGTTGCTGACTCTGGGGTTGCGGAGCTCATCTCGCTTTATTGGCCGAGGGAGCTGGTGTACAGCTTCCGGGTCATGTGGCCAGCAGGATTAAGCCGCTTCTGGCGAACCAGAGCAGTGCATGGAAATGCTGTTTACCTTCCCGCCAGAGCGGTACCTATTTATCTACTTGCACTTTGACGTGCTTTCGAACTGCTAGGTTGGCAGGAGCAGGGACTGAGCAACGGGAGCTCACCCCGTCGCAGGGATTCGAACTGCCGACCTTCTGATCGGCAAGTCCTAGACTCTGTGGTTTAACCCACAGCGCCACCCGCGTCCCTTTACAAACCGCTAGTTCTTTCCAAATCCAGACCCATCAAAGCATCTCAGTATGTTGAAGCAATAAGAAGGTTGGTAATACTGTACTGATCAATGTATTTTCTTAGGAAGCTTATACTTTATAAGACCATAGATATCTGAAGACCACTGACTTGAGGAATGCTGCTGGCCGTGTTCCTCAAATTTGTTCTGGATTAACCAGTTGCACTGGTTTTATTGCAGGATATACCCTCCACCCTCTAATTTAGAGATTTAGATTCATCGTTTTGGCACATACTCTAGGGCTTTGTGTACTCTGTGCTGGGGGGAAAAGAGTCAGAAATCTGTGCCAGAGCAGCTTAAGCTTGCGCCAATAGAAGTGAAATTTTGTGACCTGTATATAAATTATCCACATTAAGCAAATATGCATGTATTTGCTAATTCTGCCAGTCAGAGGGATGGGCACAGAGCTTTGCAGGCAATGAGAAGCTCATTCTAATTAACTAGGGTCACTTGCAGATGACTTGTCTACTGAGCATTCGTTCTGATTTGTTTGCACAAAGTTTGCAGGGAAGTTACATGATGACGGCTGTTTATTGAAAAGTCATTCTGATTTGTATGTAGGGAAGTTACACAATTTCTGTATTTATAACAATATGTATACATCAGTATGTCATTAAAAATATCAAAGTGGCTTGCAATAATATCTACAATAAAAACACATAAAAAAATTAAAATCTGAGACCATCAACTATGGAAATAAATTTTCTCAATTGCCTGCATATAGAGAAGTTTTTGCCGAGCGTTCATTAGCTCAGTTGGTTAGAGCATGGTGCTGAGAATGCCAAGGTTGCAGGTTTGATCCCCGTACGGGACAGCTGCATAGTCCTTCATTGCAAAGGGTTGGACTAGATCAGGCATAGGCAACCTCAACATGCCAGATTTTTGGGACTACAATTCCCATCATCCCTGACCACTAGTCCTGTTAGCTAGGGATCATGGGAGTTGTAGTCCTAAAACATCTGAAGGGCCGAGGTTGCCTATGCCTGAGCTAGATGATCCTCAAAGTCCCTTCCAATTCTATGATTCTGTGATGAGGAGGAGTCTGCTGAATCGCTATGGGCAGAACATTGTGATAAATCACCAGCTAAACAGCGTGCTATACCAATATATCACGATGTCTGAAATAAGGATAGAGCTATGCAGAGGCATTGACTGGCTTCACGGTTTCCCCCACATTGTAGTTTTTGCATAGCGCGCGCGCGCACACACACACACACACACACACCATGATTCGCAATACATTGCCAGGTCAAAAATAATGAAACCGATATCGCAATATGGAATTTAAACCAATTTTGGATGATATATCGATATATTGCCCAGTCCTACTTACCATGCACAGGCAAAGTGCACCTGTTTAGCACCTTTGCACTTCTGCTGACCAGAAACAGATCACAACCCCTGGCTTAGTTTGGGACCAGGGATCGTTGTTTGTTTCACTCGAGCAAGCAAATCACGATGGGTGAACCAAGAACAAACCTTGGGTTGTCCATCGTATTTTTAGCAAAACAAACCTCAGTCCCTAGTTCCGACATAACACTAAGACAAGGATTGCCATTTGTTCCCTCCCTGGAGGAATTGAAACAGTCATTTGAGCACAGTAAGCCATACTGTATGTATGGCTTACCATGACATGCAAAGATGGACATTTTATCTGGATCACGGGACCACTGGTTAGTTTTTTTGGGGGGCTTCCTGGCAGCCTCATATTCATTGACAGCTATTGTTCACCTGACTGTTTTCTGTGTGTGAGAAGAGATCAGATGGTATTGAAAGGAGAGCAAAAAAATACTTTTAAATATTCAGAATAACTGTCTCCTACTCTCAGCCATTTGTCACACATTAATTGGTGGAATTATCTCCCAACAAGATATGACATACAGTTTTTCTTCTCTCAGAGCTTAAAGGGGATATGCCCAGAAAATTTCCTGAAAGATACTTTTGTGCAAGGCATTGCTAGAATAAAGAACGGACTTCTCTTCCCTCCCCTCCCTCCACCTGAATAGAAACCATTGCTTCCTCAAATAAACCTTTTGATGTAGATATAGTCTGGCCATCATCAAAGGCTAAGATTGTAATTTCTCACTGCTTTCCCCCACCCCTTCCCACTGTGCCCTTTCCAAGCTTTTAGCTGTATGTCCCTGCTGTGTGCATGTGTGAATTAAACATCTAAGAATGCCCCGAAGCTGTAAGCACATCAGTGTAATTGATGATTGTCATCTCCTATGGGCTTTGATATCTTTCCTATCTAATTTTATGCCACTTATTAGGAAATAAATCATCCTTAAACACTTTATTCTAATTATACTGAGCATAAAGAGATGAAAAATGTGTCTTATGTCTCACATACTACAGTATTAGACTCGACTACTTTTACTTCCGTAATGACATAAATAAGCTATTCCGAAGCAGTTAGCAAATTAACAATTTCAGCACATTTCCAGTAAGGATATGAATGGAAGAGATGAAAGATTATTCTAGTTATTCATATGCTGCCTAAAAATTGGTCAGAATTGACTACTGCATGTAACGTTCAGCTACCTGACAACCTCAACTTTTGTCGAAAAAGCAAACCAAGCCTCCAGGTTTCTAGTCCTTTGGTCTGCAATGGGTTTCAAATAGTATGGGCAATGCCTAATGCAGCCACAGGTGAGTTCATATGTCACAGTTGGTTTGTTTTTTCCTAGGAGGAGGAGTAACTAATCTTTTCTTGCTCCACTGCTGTTTCTGTGCAGTGTATGTGGTTTACAAACACGTAAGACTTAGTTGTGCGTAGGGATGGGGGAAGAAATTAGATTCAGTTCACATTTAAAGGTGAACTTACAATAAGGAAACCAAATGGCAGCTATCCTTTGAAATTCACCCTTATCCAAACTTCGTAATGCAGTTCTCCAGCCAAGCAATGTGTACCAAAATGAATACATTAGGGTAAAGGGTGCAAATAAATGTGGATGTATTTAGGGAAATTGTAATGTTAAAATACGTATATTAGGGGAAATTGCATATCCAGATGTGTATAGTAGGAGAAATGTTCACAAGAATGCTAACAAGTTTCCATGAGGACCTTTTTTTTTAAAAAAAAGTATAGATATAGAAATGCAGAGAAGTGAACTAAATTTGCAAAAAAATGAGACGCTGAGAGAAACCAAAATGGACAGATCTGCCCATTCCTAATTCCTACAAAATATATGGAAGAACCAACTGCTTCCTCTCTTCTTCCCCCCTGGTTCTCCAAGGATAGGGGAGGCCTTCTTATTCCTCCTTTTCATACAGGTAGCCCAAGTCAAATGAGGCTGGCAACAACATGTTGAAGGGGGTGGATCCCACCTTCTTGAATCTCCCAGTGTACTTGGTTTGGGATGTAAAGGTAAAGGTAAAGGGACCCCTGACCATTAGGTCCAGTCGCGGACGACTCTGGGGTTGCGGCGCTCATCTTGCTTTATTGGCTGAGGGAGCCGGCGTACAGCTTCCGGGTCATGTGGCCAGCATGACTAAACCGCTTCTGGCGAACCAAAGCAGCGCATGGAAACGCCGTTTACCTTCCCGCCAGAGCGGTACCTATTTATCTACTTGCACCTTGATGTGCTTTCAAACTGCTGGGTTGGCAGGAGCAGGGACCGAGCAAAGGGAGCTCACCCCGTCTCAGGGATTCGAACCGCTGACCTTCTGATCAGCAAGCCCAAGGCCCTGTGGTTTAGACCACAGCGCCACCCATGTCCCTGGTTTGGGATGGGGCCAACTCAATTCAGTGGTTCCAGTGGATGGACAGGGCAGCAAGCACCATCTCCCATGCACATCTGTGCAGGGGCCACTTTCCTCCATTCTCATGCGCTTTCCCCATACTTCTGGGCCAATTACACTAAAGGCTTTATTTTATAATGATGTCAGATGAACCTTACCAACACGGGGGACAACCAAAAGCACTCCTGCAGATGACCTCAGTGATTGAGCTGGATATAAGTCTTTAGCAGTCCCTTTGACACCTTGGACCTAAGTTGAATAGGGTCCATATGTCTAAGAATTCTAGCATCAAACCTGTAACTTCACAGCTCATCCCTAAACCCTTTCAAAAAGATGATCTGTTGCACTGACTACCTGCACTGACAGAAGCTGATTTTAGTGACAAGTTTCGTATACAGTGGTACCTCAGGTTACATACGCTTCAGGTTACATATGCTTCAGGTTAGAGAGTCCACTAACCCAGAAATAGTGCTTCAGGTTAAGAACTTTGCTTCAGGATGAGAACAGAAATCGTGCTCCGGCGATGCGGCGGCAGCAGGAAGCCCCATTAGCTAAAGTGGTGCTTCAGGTTAAGAACAGTTTCAGGTTAAGTACGGACCTCCGGAACGAATTAAGTACTTAACCTGAGGTACCACTGTATTCATGTGGGAAGACCCAACCATTTCATATTTGAATTTTCAGGCTGGATGCCCTGGCTGGACCTGTTGGCTTGTTCGCTTTTAATTTGTTGGTTTGCCATCTCTCATCGCTTCTATTTGACGGGTTCTTTGAGTGCCTTCCTGAGGGGAGGCGCAAAGAAATAAGTCGCTGAGGCGGAAGTATCTGTCCGAGATCTTCTGCTGCCAAAGCTGCCACAAAGAATTCATTCAGCTTCTTTGCAATCTCCCTTCAGTAATAGTTTCACTCAAGTGTCATCTAGTGGCACAAGAGTCTCCCTAGCTCAGGCTTCCTCAACCTCGGCCCTCCAGATGTTTTGAGATTACAATTCCCATAATCCCTGACCACTGGTCATGCTAGCTAGGGATCATGGGAGTTGTAGGCCAAAAACATCTGGAGGGCTGAGGTTGAGGAAGCCTGCCCTAGCTGGTTTTCTGCTTCTGATATAGTTAAATAAGTTTCTCTTGTCTGTTTTCATGTTTATTTGCTGTTTGCTCCTTGAAGTCTTGTTTGCATTATTACCAAGATCTGTTTTGCCAGAATTTGTGCTCTTCCATTTATTCCTCATTTGGTGAGTGGATCAGATTATATTTTATTTTTTACAAAAAGAAGTCTAATTCTCTGAAGCTTCCTTAACTCTGCTTGTTAACCACACCAGCATCCCTTCAGTACTTTTTGCTACATTTTCTAATCTTAGGTATACATTCTATCTTGACATGGTTTTAAATAACTTCCACCCATCTTGAAGAGCTTTCGCCCTCTTAGCTCTCCTGTTCAACTTTCCTTTTAGCAAATCTGCTCATCTTTAAAAAAGATTCCTCATTTGAAAGTAAACGTGACCCTGTTGTACCTTTTGACAACTTAACCATTCACACGTATATGTTGGAATTGACAGCACTGTTGTCAACTATTCCTGGGAGGTTTAACAAGGCTTAGATCACACACCAGAACCGGGGCACAACTCAGTATTCAGCTGAGAATCACCTCTCCACTAGCTGGCTCCAAGGCAAATTGTTTTTTAGGGTACAGTCATTTCTCATATCTAGAAACTGTTTCCATTTCAGAGGGGTAATTACATGTCTTCGTTGCTAATTTACTTTTCTAATTAACTTGCTTTACTAATTTCCACAGCATTTGTGGAAGTGAACTACAGTATTATCTCTTTCATGTGCCTTGTCGTTCCTTGAAAATAATGCTGAGTGCATCCTCTGAAAACAAGGCTGCGGAACCTCAGCCCAGGGACCAAGTTCAATCTTCCAGGCCCCTTCATCTCCCCCTCAGAACTCTCCCCAGGCCAACTGCTGCTCTCTAGGCCACATGCCTCACTGACCCCCTTTTTTATATATAAAAAATATTTTTATTAGTTTTTAAAGAAATACAATAACCATTAAACACTCATCCGGCAGTACAGTGGTACCTCAGGATGCGAACAGGATCTGTTCCAGAGCCCTGTTCGCATTCTGAACAGAACGTAAGATGCGACAGCGCGTCTGCGTGTGCACAGGTCGCGTTTTGCTGCTTCCGCACATGCGCATGACGGCATTTTGACCGCCTGTGCATGCGCGAGTGGCGAAACTCGGAAGTAACACGCTCCGTTACTTCCAGGTCGCCGCGGAGCGCAGCCCGAAAATACTTATCCTGAAGTGTATTTATCCCGAGGTATGACTGTACATCTAAGGAAGGTGTGTGCCAGATGGGTGGGGTATAAATAAATTATTATTATTATTATTATTATTATTACTACTACTTGAAAGTATTAAACAGGCCTTGGATTGTAATAAGAATGTTGTATAGCAAGATGGATTTAAGACAATAAGAAAAGAGATGAAGATAGTAAATTGAAGGAACTGATTGTAACAAGAAAGATGACTGGGAGAACTGTTATAAGGAATTCAGTTAGGGGGGATTTGAGGAAGTCACGCAACAATGGAATTTAAAATGAATATAAGAAAGAGTATGTGTTTTTATTCTTCTTTGTTTCTTGTAGTATTGTAATGTGTTTTGTTTTGTATGTTTTATATGTTATATGCGTTATAGATGTGGAAAATCAATAAAATTTTGGGGGGAAAAACACTGGAATGTGGCCCTCATAAAACAGAAGGAAATGTGGCTCATGGGCTGAAAACCGTTTCCCACCTTTTTTAAAAAAAGAAAGAAAAGGAAACAAAAATGGCCAGAAAAAAATATTGTCTCTATTGCAATTCAGCATAATACTATGCAAGTATAAAATTTTGTTTTAAAGGGAGGCATTTGCATTCCACACAAATCAGGTGAGAACTAGAGGAGTTTTCTCCAACCTGCTGCCCTTTAGATGTTGTTGGACTCTGCCACTCCCTTCATCCCAGGCCATATTTTTTGGGGCTGATGAGAGATGGAGTCCAAAAACATCAAGAGGGCACCTGGTTGGGAAAGGCTGTGTTAAACTGGTTTAGCATTACAAGCAGATACAAGCCCTCAATCTCATTCCCTCCACCTCATGACTGGGAGTTGAATACTTTTGTTCCTGGTTTGGGGGTAAACCATGGTAGGCCTTTTGTCCAAACTTGGCAAACTATTGTTTGCTGTAAAGCCAGAAACTGACATTTTTTAACATGAAGGGAGGGGAAGGAAAAGGAGTTTGTGCCTCATGCCTGCAGCAACACTAAACCAATAGCTATTCCAAGGGAAATTGGAAACATTTCTCGGTGAAATTTTATAGTGGCTTTACTTTGGCATGATTGTTTTAAGATTTTAAGGTTGCAAATGGCCTTCGTATGTTTTTTCAGAGGGATATATAAACTGTTCTATAAAAAGGTACAGAATGGTTCTGAATATTGAAGAAGGTGATGTATCCTGTTCACTCTGAGGTAAAATATCCATCTGTTTACTTGTTTGTCATTGGGAAAAAATGATGGATGAAGTTAATTGGCCTGTCAATTAACATATTATATATGGAACATGTCTTTAAAAACCATTAAACCACATACATTTCACAAGTCAGTGAGTTTAAGATTCTTGGCGTCTTTCCCCCCATTATGCATAATTGCTTTCCCTCCTAACTCTAATGACTGTACTTAAAAGAAGCTCACTCTTTATTTAAGCCTCCATTTGATCCAGCTTACTAATGGCTGAAAAAGTATATTGCAAGGAGGAAGATTTTAAAAAAACGATCAGGTTAAAAGAAACACTAAATGCACTGAATGGAGAAATTGTACTTATGTACTTGCACGGGTGAATAAGCAGCCACAGATATCCCTGCCCCAACAGTCTCATTGCCTCAAATACAATTGGCTTCATCCTGTCAAGGGGGCATAGAAGAAGGCATCTGAATGTGATCCCTACCTAATTGAGGAGGTGCGTGAACCCATGTGTACTGCAGGCCAGTTGCCATAGCTTTGCAAACATAACCCTGGTCAGAAAATTATAGCACGTCTTAGCTTAGTTTGGGAGAGCGAATGGTATGTTCTCTAGTTATAGACCCTTCCTCCGGCCCTCCCTACAACAGCCGATCAGTAATATCAGTATTAGTGTTTTACGGTATTGGTGTGAGTTTCTTTGAGGGGAGGGACAGTTAGGCTGTATGCCTGAATCCCTTCTAATTCCTGGATCTGGCAAGGATTCAAATGTTGGCTTTTTTCTGGCCCACGTAGGATCAGTCTGGATAGTTGGCATTGGTGAAGATTTGACGTTTTCATCCCCCAAAAGTTTTTGATTTGAGTTTCTACTGAAATGAGGCTGCATTTCAATGTATTATAATCTTGTTTTTATGTTGTATTTTAATCAATTGTTTTATACCTGGTGTTAGCCGCCCTGAGCCCGGTCTTGAATGGGGAGGGCAGGGTATAAATAAAACCTATTATTATTATTATTATTATTATTGCTAGGTCAGCTTCTTGCTTAATAGCCGCTAAGTATGGGTCCTTAGAGTAACAAAGGAAGTGGCCTTGTGCTAGAGGGCAAACGTGTGGGCCCCTTCCCTCACCTGGCTGGTAGACAAAGGCCAGCATGTATACACAGTTGTGCACTTATTGAACATGTGTAAGCTGCCTGTACTGGGGACAATTAGTACTGAAGAGGTGTTTTGGGGAGTGGGGTCTGCTTATTTCCAAGAACCTAAGCACCCCACTGAATTTTCTTTTGTAAGTCTGAACAAAGCAGAATTAGAGTACATTTGTTTTTATTCACATAAAAAACCCATTTCTGTACGGAAGAAATGTTTTTCTTCCCTAGACCTAAGGAAACTACTAGAATCATATAATGTGTAAAACCAACCAGTTTGCTGAACAGCTTCTCACCTTTAAAAAGCAACTAGTGTGTCATTGGCATGGAGAAGACAGAATTCACCTAAATCTGTGCTAAAATGTTTAGATATGTTAACGGACGGCTATTCTAAAAGCACTTCAAAATCTGTGCCGGACAAGGGGCTAAAAAGAGACCTATTTAAGATGTATCTTCAAAAATTCAATGATTCAATAATTCAATCATTCATGATATAATTCTAAATCACGTTTTTATCTTTTAATCTTCTTTGAATTAATCCCCCAAGAGTAACAGGGGATGTAACCTGTGCTCTTGCAAAGGGTGTGCTGTGTAAAGCAAGATTTGAACGGATATTCTGCTGCAATTCCAGAGAAGCCAAGGTGCTTTAGATTAGAACTTCCACAAATTTCCTTTTCCGGCAGCGATAAGGTCTCTGGAAGGAACTGCCTTGCATATTCTTCCTGAAAAGCTGTATAAACTCTTTGCCCATTCCATTAGGAAAGAAGAAAGTAAGTTACCAGCAATCCCTCTTGCTGTTCTGGCTTCTGGGATTCAGAATATTTTTTTTCTTGTTTTCCTCCTCCAAAAACTAGGTGCGTCTTATGGTTGGGTGCGTCTTATGGAGCAAAAAATACGGTAGTCATGCCTATTTATTTCAACGGGTCTACTCTGAGTAGGACTAGCACTAGATATAATGCTTTGTCAAAATGCTTCTTGGCAACTGCTTTTCCACCACACATAGACTGTTTCCACCTGACTATGTAAACATGTAGCTGTTTGATTCGACTGTCAGAATCTCTGGTTATTCATATCCAATCCTAAGGAAACAAATAAACACAACTGATAGATTAATTCCACATCCAAATATGGCTTCTGAATAGTAGAATGATTAACTTAATACATTGAGGTGCGCTGTTGCGAAAGCCTGCCAAGTGGGAACAAACCAGAAAAGGCACATTCTGTGTCGCGCAGGAACTTTGCAAAATTACAGAAGCCGAACTGGGTTTTCCTAACCCAGCAGAGTAAAAACTCTGTTTTTACATGTGAAAAGGATCTAGGAGTCTTGGTTGACCACAAACTTGACATGAGCCAACAGTGTGACGCGGCAGCTAAAAAAGCCAATGCAATTCTGGGCTGCATCAATAGGAGTATAGCATCTAGATCAAGGGAAGTAATAGTGCTCTGGTCAGACCTCACCTGGAGTACTGTGTCCAGTTCTGGGCACCACAGTTCAAGAAGGACACTGACAAACTGGAACGTGTCCAGAGGAGGGCAACCAAAATGGTCAAAGGCCTGGAAACGATGCCTTATGAGGAACTGCTAAGGGAGCTGGGCATGTTTAGCCTGGAGAAGAGGGGTTAAGGGGTGATATGATAGCCATGTTCAAATATATAAAAGGATGTCACATAGAGGAGGGAGAAAGGTTGTTTTCTGCTGCTCCAGAGAAGCGGACACGGAGCAATGGATCCAAACTACAAGAAAGAAGATTCCACCTAAACATTAGGAAGAACTTCCTGACAGTAAGAGCTGTTCGACAGTGGAATTTGCTGCCAAGGAGTGTGGTGGAGTCTCCTTCTTTGGAGGTCTTTAAGCAGAGGCTTGACAACCATATGTCAGGAGTGCTCTGATGGTGTTTCCTACTTGGCAGGGGGTTGGACTCGATGGCCCTTGCGGTCTCTTCCAATTCTATGATTCTATGAAAAACGGTTGTGGTTCATGGACTTTAATCTGCTTACTCATTTCCTGTGCCTTGGGTCATGAAAGATACATTCCCGAATATTGTTTCTACCACGGTCCTTAGACCCATGAAAATGAATATGCCGAAGGAACCAGCGCTGCAAACAATGTGCTGTAAATGTGAAGGGTAGTGTAGTCTATACAAATGCATACTTAGAAGCCTTGCACTTTAAAATTATCTGAATGTTCTTTGGGGAACAGAGCCCAAAAGGAAAGAAGAAGCCATACTATTTTCTTATTTTTGTACGTGAATGGGCTTGCTGAGGGAAACAATGAAGGAGATACGCATTCAAACGCAGTATTCAGCTGCATTATACATTGCAAAGAAAAACATGCATCACCAGTAACATTTTCATGAAAGAAGCAGATGCTTTTACTAAAGGCTTTTGTATACTATCTGTCTCATCAGAAACCCACAAACCACATGTACTATCCAGGTCAGGAGGGAGTGGGCCTCCTTTGCAAAAAGCAAACTGGGTGCTCAGCAGAGCAAGTAAAATGCACATTGAGGTGCTGAATCATGAAGCATGAATGAAGAAACTGAAGAAATTATTTTTTAAAAGGACATAGTGCCTCTGAGCACACATACAATGCTATTTGTCACACACACACGCCTTTGAAAACAAACACATTTCTGCTTTGGCAGGCTTTTAATTGTGTAGGTTTTCACTGCTTCCTATTCTGATGTTGGCTGTATTTAATGCTTTATATCGCTGTTGGTTATTTTGCTTTTTTAAAGATGGTATTTTATGATATGTGTCCCCCCCCACCATAGTTTGCTCACCTTTGGCCCCTATCCTGCACTCAGCTCACACCTGTGGCTCCTAGAAGCTGTCAGCATGTGACAGTGGCCACACCCTGGGAGCAGCTTCAACTGGCTGGCTAAACCAGCTGAGGGGAGGGACTTCCCCTGCATGAGAAGACAAGCACTGGCACATTGAGCAGACAAGACCAATAGTGGATCCAATGGTCAAGAAGCAGGTTTCTGCACATGCTGTAGGAGGAGCAGATGGGACTCATCAGCCTGGGAAGGTAGGCCATTGAGGAGAGGGAAAACTCTGGTCCTAAACCTCTGCTACCTAGAGGGATACCTTTGGAGGAGGAGGAAGAAGAAGAAGAAGAAGGGGAGGAGTTTGGATTTGATATCCCGCTTTATCACTACCTGAAGGAGTCTCAAAGTGCCTAACATTCTCCTTTCCCTTCCTCCCCCACAACAAACACTCTGTGAGGTGAGTGGGGCTGAGAGAAGTGTGACTAGCCCAAAGTCACCCAGCAGCTGCATGTGGAGGAGCGGGGATGCGAACCGGTTCACCAGATTACAAGTCTACTGCTCTTAACCACTGCACCAAACTGGCTAAGAAGAAAAGGCTAAGGAGCAAACCCTACACAAATCCAAAGTGAAGAACCTAACATGATTGGATGCTGCCTTGTACACCTTCTCCTGGCAACTCCTGCAGCCAAGCTGGTGCCAAACGCATTGCTCTGCTTTCCTTTGGACCACATCAGCAAGGCCAAGAGGGCAGAGTCTTGTCATCTGGGCAGCCCTGGAGCTCCATACACACTGTCCAGGCTTGTGCTTTGGGGAGGTCACTTCGGTGCCGCTAATGCAACGGTTTGACTTCAGCCCTGGAGGCGCACTTCATTGCCTTGCGAGACAGACGGATGCCAACAACATTTTATGATGCTGGTGCGAAAGCAGAAGAATGGAAGTATTTGGTTGGCTGATTGATTGAAACACAAAGGATTGTTGATGGAAACCCAGAGTTTGTGAAGGGACCTAGCCAGGATGTGTCATGCTGAAGACTTTTTGTGCAGGGGTGGCAGAACCTGTGGCTGCTATGGGCCAGAAGTCAGCTTTGCCTGCTGAACAGCAGCCTGAAGGAGGGAGCAGGTGGAGTTACTCCAGCTGCAGCTGATCAGCCTTCCAGGACAGAGCAGAAGGCACTGATGAGAACCAGCTGACTCTGGGCTTCTTAAACAAAGCTCTCAGCAGCAATCAGAAGCTGGAAACAACACCTGTGGTTCCTGGTCCTATCTTGCTGTTTCCTGCTGTCCATCTGGACCCTTGGCTCTGTCACCATCTGGATTCCCTGACCTCTGGACTGTTTGACTTCATATGTGGCTTCTGCTCTCAGGTAAGTGTTCCCCAGAGACTCCTAGCCATCCATGCTTCGGTGGGTTAATAACATATATTAATAATTAATATTTTAATGTTCCATTATTTTAATGTTGTATTTTATTTTTGTTTTTAAGTTGTAATCATTCATTTTGTTTTTATTATTGCTTGTAAGCCGCTCTGAGCCCGGCCTTGGCTGGGGAGGGTGGGGTATAAATAAAAAATTATTATTATTATTATTATTATATATATCAAAACATGAAGTCCACAATGGTCCGTTCCCTTTACACACGATGGGGTCAACTGTACGTACTTCATAAGGTATGGAAGAAACAAGTATTGTTCATCTTGCTCTCAAGTAAACATGTTATAGAAATAATGAAGCAATGGTAGCGTCCCTTTAAATTCAGGTGAAACATTGTTGGATCTTGAGATTGAGAAGACCAAAGTCTGCCAACATTGGCAAAAACATAACTATGATTTCTCATGGGTTACAGCAACTGATAACACTAACTTTATTCTCGCTGTTCACTGGTTGTTTCTTACTATGCTAATGCTCATTCAAGTTTCGTAAGCATTAAGGCATGACTTAAACATGAAAGGTGGTTGTGGTGCAGCGAAAACAGTACAAAATGGATTAAAATCCTTTCCCAGAGGACAAATTCCAAAATTGGTAACACATTTGAGCTTCCCAGTCTCTAGAATCATGGAACACAGTTTAGTTAGGCAAACCAAATAGGGCTGATAGGTAGGAAAGCTTATTTTAATGAGTATTGGCTGACGCTATGAGTCTACCAATTACACACAGCTGTAAGTTTGCCGAAAAGATTGCCAGAAACTGTTTTTTATTCTGAAAGACACTAATTGTGTGTGTGCTTTGTGTTTAGACAGACTGTGCTGTTTTTATTTACGATGTTTTGTATCTGTGAGACTGTAGAGGCAGAACTGGGCACCTCATCACAGCAAATTGCAAAACTTTGTAGAGTAAGACAGCACTTAGCTTGTAGTAGCTTCTGGCTCCAGCACAGGACTGTTGTTAACCAAGGACTAAAAATGCTAAGAGTACATGGCAATGTATAAAAGATACAAAACTAAATGTTGCTCCTAAAACCAGACACTAGTGCAGAACGCAAGAGTTCAAAATGTTGAATTAAAGATGCTGGAGAATGCCTAGAATGTTCTGGAATGTTGTGGCTGGACACAGAGGTATGTAGAACAGGGACCATGAGGATAGCAAAGGAACCATAGGGCTGCCAAAATCAAGTTCTGGAAGAGAAATGAAACTTAAGGTAGACGCGAAGGCTCTCAGGAAGCGGGGGTTGTGGCTTTGTGCAGAACCCTGTGTCTTTTCCTCCCTGTGTTATCTTCCAGGACACAAATGCCCATCTCCTTTAAAGCCTTAACCAGCTCTGACACACCTGACCTTTTCCCGTGAGTAGGATAGTGAAATAGAAAGTAAATAAATTTCCCTGCAGGTCGTGGCATTAGCCAGAAGAAATCCTCTGACTGGTTTCTCCAGTTCCTGACAATTCTGACATGGGAGGAATTAGAATGCAGAATGCTTTTTATGCCTTCTTGGAGAAAAGGAGCGAGAGAGAGAGAGAGAGAGAGAGAGAGAGAGAGAGAGGCGGGGAAGTTACTCAGTAGATTCCACATGAGTTTATCTTTTACTTTGTCAATTAGACTTTAATGCTAATTTATTATGCTTTCGTGAGACGGGGATGAATTGAGATTTTAAGACTCTGCAATCTGTACAACCTCATAAAGACACACTGACTGATGAGGTTGACAGTATGATGCATGGCTTTTCATAACTCTTGATTACAATCTTCTCTTTTCACACCGTGAACATTAAAAATGTATCAGTGTCATTAACATATTTACCCATTATTACCCTCATCCTGCAAGTATTTTATGTGTATAGTTTTTTTCATTGGAGGGGGCAGGCACACACAAGTTGTGGGAGTAAGACCCACTATAAATTACCCATGTCTCATGTTTATGTCTATTTATGGCAAGATTCAGCCAAAGCTACGATCTTTTAAGCCCCAGTGATTTCGCTGGGGAAGATGTAAGCAGACAAATTAACACCCCCACTGAAATCAATAAAATGCAAGCATGTTGGACATGTTTTCTGCACTTCCTCCTCAGAGTAGAACAAAAATGTAGGATTTCAACATTTCATAAAGTGCGAAATGTATTTTCTTGAGTTGATTATATTTCCACCAGCAGATGTAAATGTTTTGCAGCCCTGACTATATCCCAGGCTAGGGCATTTACCCACAAATGATTCCTGTGCTGCTTTTTCATATGAAGATTACAAATATACAAAGACTAGCACAGGAGCAGACAATGCCAAGAAGGAGCAAGGAAATGGGGGGTGGGGGGGTGGGGAGACAAAAATGAAAACAGGAGCTGCCTTGAGGACATAGCTGTAAGGCCAAACCATAGGTGATGCAGAAGATCTCCCAATGTTTTTAGTTTTACTTAAAAGCAGCAGCTGTTTGGGGGTATTGAATTGGATTGGAGCAGCAGTGATTGGGAAGAGGGTGTTTTTCCTTATCTAAATATACCCTCCCGTCCAAGCTGGCCCTATAGTATTAAAAGCACAGTTCCTTGTATTTGCGCCTTGCAAATAGCAGCTGTGGGTGGGTGAATGTGTTAATTGCCTCATCACACAGCGCCACAGTTCTAGTCTCATTTTTTGGAATCCCCTCATCCCTCCTGTTTTTAAGTAAAAAACAAAACAAAAACATTGTTAGGAGCCCATGCTGGATTTCCAGAAATGGTGTGTAGTTTGGTATTCAGTTTGGCTGCAGGCTACAGCACATCAGATGCTGATTTGCTCTGGAGTTTGCCTTCCGTACTTCCACTCTGCATGGCAAATGTAAAACAAGCACAGGGAGGGAGGGGCAGGTTGAAGCTGTGGCTTGCCATAGAAACCATTGGCATAAGTTCCTTTATTACGGCATCAGCACTGAAAATGTTTGAATTTCGTGGTGGGGTAGTATGGGCTATGCTGGGGGACCCCCAAATAACCTGACAGGCTGTAGGGGCGGTCTTCTGTTCAGCCCCCCTTGCTTTTAAGTATTGTTATGTTTACACTATTCCACTGCTCTGCTCAGTGAAAAGTTGCAATAGGATTGGAGGGGGAAGAATCATTAATTCAGTGGTTGGTTGATCATGGGGATTGCTTATGAGACGACTGTGTCCCTGATGGGGAGGTTATGAGGCCATTGCAGGGAGGTTCAGAGGCTAATGGACTGATGGGGAATGGAGAACACAAGGATCACTCTCAATGTTTTTGGAGAAGACTATTAAGGGACACAGGTGGCACTGTGGGTTAAACCACAGAGCCTAGGACTTGCCGATCGGAAGGTCGGCAGTTCGAATCCCCACAACAGGGTGAGCTCCCATTGCTCTGTCCCTTCTCCTGTCAACCTAGCAGTTCGAAAGCACGGCAAAGTGCCAGTAGATAAATAGGTACCGCTCTGGTGGGAAGGTAAGCGGCGTTTCCGTGCGCTGCTCTGGTTCGCCAGAAGCGGCTTAGTCATGCTGGCCACATGACCTGGAAGCTGTACGCTGGCTCCCTTGGCCAATAAAGCGAGATGAGCGCCACAACCCCAGAGTCGTCCATGACTGGACCTAATGGTCAGGGGTCCCTTTATCTTTACCTTTATTATTGAGATGGGGGTGCTGGCAACTCCTCTGTCCCTACTAAATTCTTTAGTGATGATGATGTTGTTATTTTATTTTATCATCATCATCATCATCCCACCTATTTCCTACACTGGGAATCAAGGTGGTTTATACAAATTCAAACAACACAGACAAAATACAGAAGGCTAGAAACTTATAAAATCAGTTAAAAAGTAATTAAACTGTAATAGAATTAAAACAATATAAGCATGAATATAGAAATAAATGCCCTCTTGGCAGTCACATAATTTCTATATATAACTAGGGACAGAGAACTTACTGCTCTCCAAACTACATAATGTTCTAAACCCAAATGCTGAAAATTTTTTATCCCTCTATGTCACCGCCCGCTCCTCTGGGCACTTCTTTGGTAAATTTACATGTTTACAAGTTGTGAAAATTCAGCTTGCTGCTCTTATGCTTCCATCCTGAATGTGTGTTGGCATTTCTATGATATCAAAACGGGGGGGGGGGGGGGGGAGCGTACTGAAAAGGCTATTCCACCTTGTGTCTCATTTTATCACACAGCTGGCCATCTCAGCTTAATGTGGTGTATCTGTTAGAACCCACTAATTGGTGCTAGCTGTTGCTATGCAAGTTGCTAAGTAAGTTAGTCAATATTAAAGATCCAGCCCCCCTTTTCAAACACACATGTAGGCCTTGGGAGGTGGAAGAACACAAATAATAGCAGTCATTTGTAAACTGGCTGTGTAACAGAAATGTGTAAACAGAAATGTTTCTGAGCCAGCTGGAACCTGTTTAATTGGTTTGTCTGAGAAATGCAGGCAGAGTGAGGCCATGGCCTCAGGTGGCAGAGAATTTGGGCGAGATCTCACCGGAAATCACAGAAGAACTTGCACACTCTTTTCAGGAAGATCTCCCCCAAAATTGGCACAATCTTGCCTGAAATTGGCAGTGGTACTCTGCCCATGACGGCTGTGGCAGGGCATGTGGCAATGGCAGCAGTGGCAGCAGCAGAGGAAGGCCGCACTTCCTATTTCATTTCAAGTGGTGAAACGGGACGCACCGTCCCTGGATGCAGGTGAATTAAAGTTCGGCATGTCAAAGTTAAGGAAGTTTATTCCTAGGAAAGCATCTCCATTCAAAGATTAAGGCAGGTGCTTCCATCTTCCCCTCTAAGTCACAATATTTTCTCTTCCCTTTCCTGGTTTGTCAAACCATGGTTTGTCATGTTGGCTGAATTGGACAAACTGTGGTTACTGGCAACCAATAAATCCACCAAATAATTATTTGCAAGCTGAATTCAAGCTGTGTTTTAAATCATGGTTTGGAGGCACTTCCTGGGTAGCAGTAGCCGTAGTTCCTAAGTTTGAGCAAAGCCTCTGCAGGTACAACTATTGAGGTGGAGAGCGCTATCCATGTGATTGCCAACAGCTTTATATGTGGAGACTTTGGATACCACTAAACTATGTTCCACAGAAGCCCAATTGGGTTTCCCTGGCACAAAGTCTGATCATAACAAACAGTACAAGCAACACGGAGACCAGTATACTAGATAGCACTGTAATTCTTATAGCATAATATACACGATTTAGTAACAAAAACAAGATGTGTGCACTTGTAAATTCTCTAATATATTTGAAATCAATTGAACACATGTCCGTCAATCTTTGAAAGTCCACAGAAGTATAATAAGTCTATAGTTGAAACAAAGTAATAGATGCTATCCTGTGGGCTAAGCGGTAAAACTTTTTTTAGGCGTTCATGGTGCCAAAGTAGTAGGTGAATAACAACAGACAGTGATCCCAGATAATCTGACTGTTTCGCTGGAATCTTCTTCAGCACAACTACAGAAGAATTCAAATATGAAACAATGACCTGTGTACATGAAAACTATATCAACTTCACACATTACAATCCATTTGCTACAACTACAATAAGAACAACAAAGGTACATACCTCATAGATTAGAAAAATGCACAAGGAGTAGTGGTCATGTGGCTATGTAACCACTGCTACCAGTTGCATGATACCTGAAGCATAAGTAACCATTCCCAGGTGGCGCTCATTACAGGGAGAATGAATTGCAGTAATTCAATTTAAAGGTACAAAGCAATACAACAACAATAGAAAAACATCAAGTGAAACAATTTAAATCCAGTTCAGAATTGAGTCCTTCAGGGTGAATGGTCTTAAACATAAAGTGCTATCTAGTATACTGGTCTACGTGTTGCTTGTATTGTTTGTTGTGTTAAGTTTGCAACACAGGGGTTTGTTGTTCTGTACAAAGTCTGATCGTGGCAGATATATGTCTGAGAGACAAATTTCACATTATATGCAAATGTAACTGTAGTAGCAATATTTTTCTAATCTCCCACCCCTTGAAAAACCACTGCGGGGGGGGGGGGGAGGGAGAGACTTAGCGTGCATGCACAGTATACTTTTAAAGCACATTCAAAGCATGTTTTCCCTTCAAAGAATTCTGGGAACTATCATTTAAGGATTGCTTGGAATTGTTACTCAAGGAGTACACTACAGTGCCCAGAATTCTTTGAGAGAAAGAATGTGCAGAAGTGCTTTAAAATGGGTATGCAGCCCATTTTCTGGGGTTGGGTGGGGAGGAGACTCTATTCATTGCTTCCGTTGCCTCCTCACATAGGCAACTGGAGAAACAATCATTTGAAACCTTGTCTGCTTGGGGAAACAATTTGGAATGGGATAATGGTGGAGTGGACTCCCCTGCTGTTAATTGCATCATCCCAATGGGCCTTTTCAGGCTAAAAAAAGAAGCAGAAAAGGGGAGCTGTTTGGCTATAGTTATAATGAGTGTAGCTTGTCTGTCTGTTTTTTACAGAGTAATTGCTAAGTTGGCTTACAAGAACCCTGGTCCTACTGCGTCTGTAGACTCTGTAGATGTACAAATCTATATAGATCTGTTGTTTTATAGATCTGTAGGTCTGGCATTGCACCTTGGGCGATTGACTTTGGTAGTCAATTGCCACAGATGGGAGCTGAGCTGAGGTCCCATTCAAAAGCAGCAATCCTGTCCACCTGGCACAGAAACAGTTCTGGGAGCCCAGTGGGGAAGGTGGTGCGTGGCAGCCCATGAGAAGAGGGGGGTTGGTATTGTGGTCACTCTCATGCACAGCAGCAAGCAAGGCAGGTGTCCTGCATGTTAAAGTTAAAAGTTTAATGCTGTGTTCTATTTGGAATGCTGTGAAGAGAAGTTTACCTAAACAAGAGGTTCAACTCTAGGTGAAAGCGGAAGGCTGGTGTTTTTCCATTTCAGTAAGTTACACTACCTTATGGCTCACGTCTGGAAACCTGAGCTGCAGCTTTCGCAGCAGGAGAGCAAACTTGAGGTGTCGGTGATAGTTAGCAGCAGCAGCAGCAGCAGTTGTTGCTGAAAAGCTCTGCAATGATGAACAAGCTTAGGCTCTCTCTGGGACCAGAGAGAGGAAAGTTCACTGAACTGCATAAAGGACTAAACCACATTGCTTGAGTGCAATTGTGGTACAGTGGTACCTCGCAAGACGAATGTCTCGCAAGACGAAAAACTCGCAAGACGAAAGAGTTTTTTGTTTTTTGAGTTGCTTCGCAAGACAAATTTCCCTATGGGCTTGCTTCGCAAGACGAAAACGTCTTGCGCCTTTTTCTTAAAACCGTCAATGCATTCCTATGGGAAAACGTCAATGCATTTCCTATGGGAAACCGTGCTTCGCAAGACGAAAAAACTCACGGAACGAATTAATTTCGTCTTGTGAGGCACCACTGTACTTCATATTTTGTTCTTGTAACTAGATTCAAGACTGTTCTGCAGTAAAGCTTTGAAACTCATTCTTTGGGCGGAAAGCTCACTTATTTCTACACAAGGTCCAGATCCGGGATTTTGATGAACAACTCCAACACTATCTTGATTGGGGAGAGGTGGTGGGGAGCATCTTGGGGAGAAGTGCAGCAGTGGGCATGGATCCTGTCCTTGTTGAGCGGGGGGGGGGGTCATTAGCTCTTCTATGCCAAGGCCCCCCTAAAGTCTGGCACTAGTCCTATCTGCATATTTCTGCATTAAAAACTTTGTCCAGGTCCTGTCCCTTATGCATGGTCAGTAGTCTTCAACAGTAACTGGGAATGAAACCTACAATGAGACCGCAGAAGCAAATCTGAGCAAATCTGTGGGTATTGTGTTCAGATATTTTAATAGACTGGTTAAACTTAGAAGTCTCAAGTACAGTTGCAAACCCTGGTGTTAGGGACTAGCCAACATCTTCCTACTTGTCGTCATTTGCGTTAGACAAGAATGGAGCCAAGATATCAGTTGCCAATATCAAGATTCATGACACCAGTCAGAGTAGCAGAGAAGGAAAAGTCCACAATTTGTTGGCTGGTCTTGGATACTGGGAATTGCTATAGGGCAGGGATGAGAAACCTGTACCACTCAACTTGTTGGATTACAACTCCCAGCATCCTTGACCATTGGTCAGTCTAGCTGGAGCTGATGGGAAATGGAGTCCAATACCATCTATAGTACCACAGTTTCCCCAGCTTTGCAAAAGGGCGATGGATGGATGGATTGATTGAATGAATGCCGAGCACTTGAAAAATATTCTATGGCACTCTACCTAATACAGATCCTCATTTCCCAAAATGTCATTTCTATTCTTGGAGGCAGCCACAGTGATTAATGAACCAAATGAGAAATGGTTTATTGTTTTAAATTCACATTTCTAGCACGGTGCATTAGCCTCTATCATAGTATGTCAGTTGATCTAATACAATGTGGCAGAATATACCCAAATCCAAAAAACAAATCTAGCGCTATGGGAGAGTGTTGGCTGTAGAACTGCAAGTTGGATTCTTCTTCTTTGTGCTTAATAGTTAACCGGTGGCAGTGAGGAACATTATGAAATTAATATAAAGGCATGCTGGGCTTCTGTTGTATTATTGCGACTCTACATCTTTCATGCATCCTGTTTGATGACACTGTCTGGCATAGATGAAACTTGCAAATGTTTCTTGTGGATTCACTGTCTGAAAGCCCTACAGTGCAGGACCAAGTTCCTCCTCTTTTTTTTTGTACTAAGAGTCTATGGAGACTAGCCGAAAGAATGCACAATTACACATATTGGTGTTGAAGGCTCCGATTCATTTCAAGATGCAGAGATGCCTATGCAAGTTGCAGAAGGCATGCAAGTCCAACTCTAGGGGAAGGGCTGTGGCTCAGGGTTAGAGCATCTGCTTTGCATGTAAAAGGTCCCCAATTAAGTTCCCAGCATCTCCAAGTAAGGCTGGGAGAGACTACCGGTCAGAAATCCTGGAGAGATGCTGCCAGTAGGTATACACCAGGCATGTCCAACTCCCAAGAGACTGCGATCTACTCCCCCTATAAAAAATACAGCAGTGATCTACCCATTGGATTGACCAAGGTTGCTGAGCTTTTTTTGGGGAAGAACCAAAGTTGTTGAGCTTTTTCCCCCTTTTTTGGGGGGTGGGGAGATCAATCAGGATCATGAGATCAACCAGGATCGACCAGGGATGCCCCACAATCGACCAGTAGATCTCTATTGACCAGTTGGACATGTCTTGTATAGACAATGCTGAATTAGCTATGTGTCCTCCACATGTGTTATATGTGTCCTCCACATGCAGCTGCTGGGTGACCTTGGGCCAGTCACACTTCTTTGAAGTCTCTCAGCCCCACTCACCTCACAGAGTGTTTGTTGTGGGGGAGGAAGGGAAAGGAGAACGTTAGCCGCTTTGAGACTCCTGAAGGGGAGTGAAAGGCGGGATATCAAATCCAAACTCCTCCTCTTCTTCTTCTTCTTCTTCTTCTTCTTCTTCTTCTTCTTCTTCTTCTTCTTCTTCTTCCAAACCGTCTCTCAAAGAAAGATGTCTCACAAAAGTCTCAAAGCAAGACATCTCTCCAAAGTCTCAAAAGGACAGTGCATCCAGAATAGTTCAACTGTCTTGGAATAAAGTCTTCATCAGCTATTATTCTGAAACAGTTGAACTATTCCAGATGCACTGTCCTTCTGAGACTTCGGAGAGACGTCTTTCTTTGAGACTTTTGTGAGACATCTTTCTTTGAGAGACAGTTTGGCATTCCTCGCTATTCATTGGCTGTTTGAGATACATATAACAACTTGCAGTTACTTGTATAATTTGTGAGATGTGTTATATGGTATATATATGATTTTGAAGTGGCTTATTAGTATATTTTGAATGACATCATACCGATTATATATTTACTAACAGTTATTAGCCAGCATGTTGCATTTGCATTTTGGTAGACTGACTCGGTATAAGGCATCTTTTCATCAGTAGTGGCCCTTGAGGCATTGTATTGGGGTACTGTTGTTCTCCCAGCTTCCCAACACAGTGGCTCACTGGCACTTACTGAAATGGAGAGGGGAAGGGAGAGGCATGGGGAGGTTGACCTAGTATGGCGCTTGATGGCAGAGCCAATCGAACATTCCTAGCACCATGTGCTGCGTTGGCCCCAAGCTCCCCGTGCCTTGACCCTCTTAGGTAAGAAGCTGGGAGAGCAAGAATGCCCCACCCATGCCGCCTCATTGGCTGCTACTGCTTCCTACGTCTCTGTGTTCCTTTATGGACTCCAGAAGGCATATCCCACCTGCTCATTGGAGCCCAGGTGAGCACTGCAGTCCCAACAACCAGAGGGACACCTACATTCACTCCAGTTACACATACACAGTCCTGCTCCCAGATTTGGCTCTTCCCTGCTTTATCAGAGCAGGCAACTCTTGGCCAAAGTACCGCTATAATGTGCAGTGTTAGAGTGTTGCTTCCCATCATTGGGTAAATGCTTGTGTAATTTTACATAATATTAAAGCCCAAAGATCAAATTTGCAACCTGAGGACTTGTTCTTACCTTCTGTTTTGCGGTTGGATAGATACTAATGAGTTGTGAAGAGAGTGTGTGAATAGCAAAGTTCTCGTATTTTCATTTAGAATGAAAAAGCAGAAATGTACCAGACTTTTGCATTCCACTGTTTAGAAACTGTGTCAGCCGCCCACCTTTTCCATACAGTATGTGGTGATTCAACAGCACATCATTGGCAAACAGTATATAACTGCTAAGCTGCTGTGAACCCTGATGGTATGTGAGAAATTCTACTCTGTTCCTTATTAATATTCAGAGGGATTTTATGCAAAGGCTCGCATTTTTCATGTTCTGCGACTAGTTCTTAGAAAATGGAGTTTGCTATAGTATTCCAGTGAGTGTATATTGATATGGTTGCTCAGTGAGATAAGCTGTGTGATGAACACTCATCCGGATTTATATTCTATCATCTTCAAAAAGGGGTTTATGACATATAAGCAGGGAACCCACATTTTCTTGCTTTTTAAAAAGGCAATGTGTGTGGTCTTTTCCACATCAAATCTCCAGCTTTAGTTTAAGCTGTTCTGCACATATTCATTCTCTCTCTCTCTCTCTCTCTTTCTCTCTCTCTCTCTCTCTCTCAGAATTATGCATGTGGCTTTTCTGTTGGTCTAATCAGCTATTTAGGTAATGGAATACATTAGAAAATAGATTGCTTTCTGCTGTGTGAGTTCTGTTTGAATGTAGTAACATGAGCTGATTTGTGTCGATTTTTTTTTTACCTTGAAATGGAGACATGGAAATGAGTGAGCATTTCTCTACTATTATAGCTATTACCTTGGCTGCAGATCTATGTTGTGGATTGCAAGGCATACCATTGTGTGCTTCACTCATGGAAATTATGCTACAGTCCTCCCATTTTAGTTAGAAGAAGAAGCAGAAGCTCCTATTCCTAAAAGATAAATTCCCATTTCATTATCTAAAAAGTCAATAGATCTTGTACGCTCAGTCAATGCACTTTTTGCGCTCCAGAAATACCACGTCTTATTATGAAATTGACCTGCACAAAGCAAGTTTATACATATAAAAAACTCAGTTGCTTTACTTATGTTCAGATAAAACTATTGCATCTGGAGGATGGCATTTTCTATCCCCTGCTTTTTTTGAGCTTCACATTCAGAAAGAGTTGGGTCTCCTCGCGGTCCTTTCAAACTCTTCGATTCTATTATTCCTCTGCCTCCTCCTCCTCATTTTAATGAGCGGGGAATATAGTATGCTTTTCAGGTAATAGTGTGCTGAGGCTACTCTTTGGCTACCTCCACAGAGTCCACCAGAAGGCTACATAAAGCCTACGTCCAAACTCTGTGTTAAGAATAGTATAATATAAAAAGGTAAAGGGACCCTGACCATTAGGTCCAGTCGTGGCCGACTCTGGGGTTGCGGCGCTCACCTCGCTTTATTGGCCGAGGGAGCCGGTGTACAGCTTCCGGGTCATGTGGCCAGCATGACTAAGCCGCTTCTGGCGAACCAGAGCAGCGCAAGGAAACACCGTTTACCTTCCCACCAGAGCGGTACCTATTTATCTACTTGCACTTTGACGTGCTTTTGAAGTGCTAGGTTGGCAGGAGCAGGGACCGAGCAATGGGAGCTCACCCCGTTGCAGGGATTCGAACCACTGACCTTCTGATCGGCAAGCCCTGGGCTCTGTGGTTTAACCGCCACTGCCACCCACATCCTCAGTGCAATATACCAATGCCTATAAAAAGACTGAGTTTTCTATTGCCATTACGCTGTTACTCTTACTAATGCATCTTATCCCTTAAAAAAAAAAAAAGGGATGATGAAGGGGACATGTAGTCAGAAGGTGTGACCTAGGAGTAGTGATCTAAGAGGGCATTGCTTTCTATTCCTTACTTTAGCTGTTGAATGCAGCACTGTTTCCATTCCACTGCAGTCTGCCTTGTCACCGTACACTGTGGCAAAATGACACATGTAGGTTATGTAACTCGTGTACCTTACATAAACAATTGCATAACTTGTGTTACAATTACATTATTCCCTGTCATTCCTTACAATGCAAAGGCAACACAATACAAATGCAGCAGGAGGGGGGAGGGATGTAAATAAATCGTTTGTTGGCCGAAAGCAACTACCGTGAATTCTAGTCCTACTCACTGGATTGATTTCCATTCCAGACAAGAGACAACTAAGCAAAAATTGTCAATTTCTGCTCCTGTCTCCATGTCGGAATTCTCTGACGTAGCCTTTCCATAAGGATAAATGTGTAGCTGGAGCATGACCTGCTTCTGCATTACGTAAGACATAAGAGACTGTTGTTGTTTGTTTAGTTGTTTAGTCGTGTCCGACTCTTCGTGACCCCATGGACCAGAGCACACCAGGCACACCTGTCTTCCACAGTTTGGTCAAACTCATGTTTGTAGCTTCAAGAACACTGTCCAACCATCTTGTCCTCTGTCATCCCCTTCTCCTTGTGCCCTCCATCTTTCCCAACATCAGGATCTTTTTCAGGGAGTCTTCTCTTCTCATGAGATGGCCAAAGTATTGGAGCCTCAGCCAGTGGCGTAGCGTGGGTTGTCAGCACCCGGGGCAAGGCAAGTAATTTGCGCCTCCCCCCCACGCTGCACTGTCCCTCCCCCAGATAGTCCCTCGCTCTCTCTCCGCTCTGCACCGCACCGCACGCCTGGCACCCTCCCCTCCACAGTGGGCGGTGACCCGGGGCAAGGCAAGTAATTTGCACCCCCCCCCGCTGCACTGTCCCTCCCCCAGATAGTCCCTCACTCTCTCTCCGCACCGCACCGCACACCTGGCACCCTCTCCCCTCCACAGTGGGCGGCGACCCGGCAGCTCGGATCGGATTCGCACAGCCAGCACTGCAGTGAGAGAGAGTGAGTGAGCCAGGTAGGGGCAGAGAGCTGCGAGTGCGAGCGCGCAGTGGCATGGCATGGGTTTTCTGAGCTTGCACAGAGTGCTTTTCCTCCCTATGGACAGAGCCAGCTTGCTCCTAAATACCTGAGCTCTATAGTTAGAGACTCACCATTTCCCCAGTTGGCTTGCCCCCAATTTCTCTTACTATAGAATTTGGGGCTGGTGGTGGAGGAAATCATTATTCTTCCCCCTTGCTACCCCCCCCCCAAAGCATAAGAGAGGGACTCCCAAGAAGGTGAAGCAGGATTTCACTCCAGGGTATCTCGGAAGCCCAGACCCCCGATCTCTCCCATCGCCGCTGGAGGGGTCATGGAGGCACTGAGCCCGGGAGGCGGGCAGCCAGCCAGGGCGCACGCACCTACCCAACCTCGCTGCGCCCAGGCGTGCTGCTCTCTCCAACTTTCCTCCCTGCCGGGCCAGTGGCTCCGCCTCCACCTCTTCCTTTGCCTCTTTGAGCAAGCGATTAGCAGGCTCGGATTGGATCCTGCGGCAGGCAGGCGGCGCCTCCACCCTCCTCCTCCCGGCTTTGCTGCTCCTCCTCCTCCTCCTCCTCCACCTCCTCCTCCCTGCTGCTGCAGCTGCTGCGCGGCTCTTTTCCCTCCCGCTTCCTCAAACGGAGACGACGATCCCTCCCCCCAACCAAGCCTCGATTGCTTGTCCCTTCCCTCTGGACTTGCGCCCCCCCAAATGTTGCGCCCGGTGCGGCTCGCACCCCTGGCACCCCCCACGCTACGCCACTGGCCTCAGCTTCAGGATCTGTCCTTCCAGTGAGCACTCAGGGCTGATTTCCTTCAGAATGGAGAGGTTTGACCTTCTTGCAGTCCATGGGACTCCCAAGAGTCTCCTCCAGCACCATAATTCAAAAGCATCAATTCTTTGGCGATCGGCCTTCTTTATGGTCCAGCTCTCACTTCCATACATCACTACTGGGAAAACCATAGCTTTAACTATACGAACTTTTGTCGGCAAGGTGGTGTCTCTGCTTTTTAAGATGCTGTCTAGGTTTGTCATTGCCTTTCTCCCATGAAGCAGGCATCTTTTAATTTTGTGACTGTTGTCACCATCTGCAGTGATCATGGAGCCCAAGAAAGTAAAATCTCTCACCGCCTCCATTTCTTCCCCTTTGAAGACCAAATCTTATTAAAATTGTCAGTTTGATAAGTGCTGATAAGTGAGGTGCTCCAAGAGAATTATATCCCAAACTTTACAAAATCAGGATTCTTGGGAAGGGGGAGAGGAGGATTTCCTATGTCTCACTGCTGACACTTTAACCACTTTGAAAATCAGGAACAGTAAGGTTGGACTGGCATTACTTTCTATGGGTAGGAAGGCAAAGGCAGGGTTGGGGAGTAATTTCTGACCAATTATGATGGAAATGGTAGTGAAAACACACACACACACACACACACACACACACACACACACACACTGGGTTACACTGCATTTCCTCCACATATGGAGGAACGTGCCCTCAACCCCACATTCATACCAGCATTGTGTGGATGAAGAGTGGTTAATCTTGAAGAGACAACACGGAGCTCCATGCCACCCCAACAGAGCTTTAACTGTGGCCTCCTGGATTCTGGCCAAAATAGATTTCAAAGGGTTCTGGAACCAAATGCAATCACACTTGTATTCCTCAAGTTGCATACCCGGGTCCCCTTCCCATACCAAAATCAAACTATGTCAGCTACCCATAGTTTTGGCAATTAATGGCTTGTAGATGGTTGATGTGGCACCCTTGAGTTCCATGTTGGAGTGATTCAAAATCAGCTGACCTGCAAAGGGATGCGCCTGAGAAGCCTGGAACTAGTTGGAGGGGATATTCTGCAACTTCTCCCAGAATGTCCCTTCAGAAATAGGCTGTCCTCTCACCAAAATACCCCAAATTCTATAAATTGTCTTTGGATTTCCAGTGCCTAAATTGTCTATATTTATCTAGAGTTTTAGGTGGCCTATTTTGTGAAACTCTGATTTAATAGATGAGTGTACTGGATGCTGGCAATATTTATTTAATTAAAAAATAATCATGTGATGAACCAAATACTCCCCTACCCCACCCCTCTGCCCCACAAAACAAGAAATCAGAACCCACAACATAGGCAAAGTTCGCTTAGCAGGAGGTCATTAGCTATTTTGCAAGAAAGAATAAATATGGGCTAGTGAAGTACAGATCTGCCCTCTTTCTGCTGACAGGGAAGCAAAGCCTCTGTGAACAGTTTGTGACCTTCCTGCTTGCCAGCAGAGGAGGCACAGTTGGCAGAAAGCTTTGCATCTTCCACTCCAGTAATTAGCTCAGTGAAAAATTATTGCATTATCAGCTTAGGGTTTTCGTTTTGTTTTACTGGACAGCAATTGTGGGCTTGTACAAAAATAATAAAATCAACATTAGGCATTTTTAATGCAGCTTCACAGGCTTTTCTCAGCAAGGTTCAAAATGAGCCAGCACGTGAATAATGAGCAGCAGCCAGACAAGGGCCAAAAATCTATTATTTAAAAAGGATGCAAAATTTGCTCACACAAGTGAAAGATCCTATTAAAAATCAACGGTGTCTGTAAATGTCAAGGGGTGCATGTTTTCAGTGCCGCATCTAGATGTGGCAAATCTGCCCGAATGTCAGGGAATCAAAACAGATTCAAGTTGGCTCAGTGTAAACTATTCAACTAATGGGGCTCAACTCACCGGCACATCAGAGCATCATTTACAACCCAGTTTGATCCTACATCAGAAAGATTTGCCATCTAAAACCTGGTGCCAATGATTAAAACAAGAGTATTTTCTACTCTGCAGTAATATTTTGATCGGCAAAATATTTATTTATGTGTTTATTATTTCTATGATACATTTCTACCCCACCTTTTCATTAAAATGCTCAAGGTGGCTCACAAAAAGAGAGAGGACACAGTGAGATAAAACAATATATAAATTAGGATCCTTTGCTCACAAGTTTACAGTTGACGTTGGTGCTGCCATATTGAGGCAGAGGTTCTCTATTTCTCTGCAGCCTTTTGCCATTCTTATTCATTTAAGAATTAGGAACAATTTGCTACATACTGGGTGTGAGTGATTCAGCCTTCCCTTCATACTTCTCACACAAACACACCTTGATCTCAGAGTTGCCTCCATCTGTGCAAAACAAATTTACAAGACAGAAGAGGTCTCTGCCTTGATTTATAATTTAGCACAACCCAAAGAGATCAGGCTGCTAGGAGGCTGTCTGCAGCTGTACATCAATCATATGCATTTACCTTCTAGCTCCATCAACGGATAAGGCAGTCACTGTGCATTAGATGTGACTAGTTTCATCATACGTCTTCTCAAGCCAAAAAGAAGTGCAGCGGAACGATATGGCTATGGGACATCAAATGCCTCAAAAGCACGGGGAAATAATTCTGCCCTGATATTGCCTCATTGTGTCCATGTAGATCTCATGGCCAGTTATGCATTGCCAAAAAGATGATTTCCACCAGGGGGGAAATAGAGGCAAGAATTTGTACAGTATTTGTGTATGGTTTTTTTATATATGTATTGACATAAAATTAGAAATACAGTGGTACCTCGGGTTAAGTACTTAATTTGTTCTGGAGGTCCGTTCTTAACCTGAAACTGTTCTTAACCTGAAGCACCACTTTAGCTAATGGGGCCTCCCGCTGCTGCCGTGCCGCCGGAGCACAATTTCTGTTCTTATCCTGAAGCAAATTTCTTAACCTGAAGCACTATTTCTGGGTTAGCAGAGTCTGTAACCTAAAGTGTATGTAACCTGAGGTACCACTGTGCTATAATTTAGAGAGAGGAATACAATACATTCACCATACTGAGGAAAGCAGCAGGTGTCTTGTGTGCCTTCTTAGTCTGTTGGCTAGGTGTTGCTAACTGTTGATGGGCAACTTCAAGATTCCTGTTTTCTCTTTTTATGATTCTTTATCTTTTAAAAGTCATTTGGACTGAACAGCCCTTCAAAGCAGAGGGCTGTCTGCTGTAAAGTAGGACATACTGCCACTCTACATAGAAGCGACTCTCTGTTTTCTGCTGTTTATCAGTTTACCTTGCCATGAGGGGATCTGCCCTCTGGTCCCAAAGCTTGGGACGTTTACTTGGGACATTTTGGTAGCAGTATCTGTCAAAAGCCTTGGGTTTGGGGGACGACAACGACTGAGGGTATAATCTTTGCTGGATCACTCCACCCAAACATTTGTTGCAACTCTCAAAGAACTCAAAAATGACTCTCCTCCAAAATACAGTGGTACCTCGGTTTAAGTACTTAATTCGTTCCGGAGGTCCGTTCTTAACCTGAAACTGTTCTTAACCTGAAGCACCACTTTAGCTAATGGGGCCTCCAGCTGCCGCCGTGCTGCCGGAGCACGATTTCTGTTCTCATCCTGAAGCAAAGTTCTTAACCCGAGGTACTATTTCTGGGTTAGCGGAGTCTGTAACCTGAAACGTATGTAACCCGAGGTACCACTGTACTTTAAGCAGCCTAGATTTCAGTAGAGTCAGCAGCATAAGCAGTAACCAATGGGAAAGTAGAATAAATTTATTATGATACTGGTTAGTGTAATGAAGTTAAACTAATGCAGGTCCCAGAATCAGTTCAGTATGGACCTGTTTTTGTGGCGTATTCCTTCAGTTTGAAAGGAGAAGCAAACATAGTGGCCAGACACTGAAAAGTGTTTCCAAAATGGTTGCAGAATATGAACTGCTACTCCAGGGCCAGCTGACCTGCCCATTTGCCTTCCTAAGGTAGTCACCTCAGGTGACAGGCTGCGGACAGCTGGGAGGCATTGCAGATCTGGAAAGGAAGGTGAGGGGGCACCTTTGCTGCTCCT
This sequence comes from Podarcis tiliguerta, assembly GCF_965153285.1. NCBI lineage: Eukaryota > Metazoa > Chordata > Lepidosauria > Squamata > Lacertidae > Podarcis > Podarcis tiliguerta. The sequence continues at coordinate 99,647,437 of NC_139535.1, read as the reverse complement.
GCTCTAGCTGCAGATAGGAGCTGCTGCCGCCATCCCTTTCTCCCTCTGAGAGGAAACGTCTCCCTGCTGCCTTCAGCACCTTGAAACTGGAGTCAAAAACAGCTCTCAATGCCCCTGAGGAGCACACTGCTTACCTCACCAACTCCTGCTCCTTTCTAGACTACTTTTTTCTCCCCGACCACCTCTAGTCGCCTCAAGCAGCAGTGGTGGAGGAGGCAGGGGGTGCCATTTTCTATTTTGCCTCCAGTGGCAAAATGTCTTGGGGTGGCACTGCACCGCTCAGTTCTAACAATATATGCTATCCATAACATGAAACCTTCTCCAAAGTCTCCAAAGCTGCTTTTGTACCCTGTGAAAACACATTTGTGTAACTGTTTGAGCTTCAATTCCCTAAAGGTAAAGCTAAAGGGATCCCCAGTTGCGAACAACTGTGGGGTTGCGGCCCTCATCTCACTTTACTGGCCGAGGGAGCTGGCGTACAGCTTCTGGGTCATGTGGCCAGCATGACTAAGCTGCTTCTGGCGAACCAGAGCAGCGCACAGAAACGCTGTTTACCTTCCCGCCGGAGTGGTACCTATTTATCTACTTGCACATTGACGTGCTTTCGAACTGCTAGGTTGGCAGGATCTGGGACCGAGCAACGGGAGCTCACCCCATCGCATGGATTCAAACCTCTGACCTTCTGATCGGCAAGCCCTAGGCTCAGTGGTTTAGACCACAGCACCACTCTCATCCCTATTCCCTACTCACCCCAAAACTCACAAGGACAATGCTATTTCAGCTGATCCAAAGTGTGTGTGTAATAGTTAAATATTTTCACAAGCGTACAGGTTCACATCAAAATTCCTGGGGAATTCCTGGCTTTAATGTTCTTGATGCTTATCCAACTATTTCAGGATGAAGAACATAGCTAGAATTTAGAAATAGGGTTGTGGTTGTTTTTTTGTGTGGCTTCACAATCCAGCAAGGCAATTACATTAGGCCCATAACATAGCCTTGCAGAATTAGCAATATTAGTCATCTGTCTGTTCTGAGATAATCATCCCCTCAATCCACCAAGGCCTTTTGCACTCATTTTCTAGCCAGCCTCTTCAGTAAGCAGCCTTCCCTGCTGGGTGTGCTGAGCCCTACAGAACAAGTTATTTATGTTCCCATTTCTAGTCTGGCTTTTAGTTTTTGGGCAGTGCTTGGATGCAAATTCTACTTGCTCAGTGCAGCAAACTCTTGAGGGTTGCAATATCAATATTAACACCCAAGTAGCGCTTGAACAGAACTGGGAGTTGCAGGATCCCATGGTCACTTGTATAGGCATTTTGTAAACGATGCGGCAAACAGAGGGTCACTACTGTTTGGCTCCAGGTATTTCTGAACATCAAAAGCAGCAGCCCTGCAGTGAAGCAGAGAAATAATAATGGCCAGCAGGAAAAGGGTGTTAGCCACTTTGAGACTCCTTCGGCTAGTGATAAAGCCGGATATCAAATTCAAACTACTCTTCTTCTTCTTCTTCTTCTTCTTCTTCTTCTTCTTCTTCTTCTTCTTCTTCTTCTTCTTCCTCCTCCCTTTCCTTCTGTTTTTGCGCTTCCAATGCTTCTGGAAGGTTGCTTAGCCCACAGAGAATGTTGCACAGCACTGAAAAGGACCTTGAGGTCTTTAGATGCACTTGTGTATCTGATGTGGCAGCATTAGAAAATGAATTAAAGCTCTCCAGAAATATGACCAGAAACAACATGGATGTATCCTTCTTTCCCCCACATGAATAGTGATATCTGTATTCCCAGACTTCCATAATTTCAGGTGCTGTTCTGAAAAGAGACACTCAAACAGTGTTTCCCAAACTTAGATCTCCAGCTGCTTTTGGACTACAATCCCCATCATCCTTGACCACTTACCTTGCTAGCTAGGGATGATGGGAGTTGTAGTCCGAAAGCAGCTGGAGAACCAGGTTTGGGAAACGCTGCTTTAGAACCAGAATCCTATGGACATTTACACACATGAAAGTACTAAATCCCACAAAAACGTTACACATGACAAAAATGGAACTTTTTACTCAACTGTTTTTTTTTTTGACATTGTTTTCCTTTAAAAAAATGAAAATGTGTATAGTTTTTTTTTAAAATGATTAGGCAGCGTTAGGGAATATGAGTATTTCATTGTCTATTAGCTCTGTCAACTAAATGGAGACTCCATGGGCAGGAGCAGTATATCTGGATACTGGATGCTAGGAACAAACAGCACTGGAGGCTATTGGCTCAATAAGATGGGCCTCTGAGTGACCCAGCAGGACAGGTCTTCTGCCTGTTTATAATATTTGACAAGTACATATGGAAATGCAGAACTATGAAACATTTTCAATTCCTTGTAAAGCAAGATTTATTATTATTATTATTATTATTATTATTATTATTATTTATTATTATTATTTTAAATGGCCTACCAAGGGATGTACAATACAGTTGGTACAGAAAAAAAAGAGGACACGTTATTTCGGAGGCAAATTTTTGCAGGCAGAAGCAAAGGAAATTTGATTCGGTAATAAATATACAGCATACTGCATCTTCCTGAGATCTGACCTGATAGTGTCAAAAGGAGAAAACAAAATAAACCCCTGCCTCCTGTGCTCTACTTACTCGTAAAGAGAGAAATTATCTGTTCATATTAAGGAAAAGCAATGGCACACAGACACACCAGACAAGTGTATGAAAAGAAAAATATCTCTAATGCTTTCTCTGATAGTGTGCCCAGACAGGTCACGGAGGGGGAGAAAAACCCCTGCAAGCCCAATCTCCCATAATATATATATAAAATTATAGGCAAAGAGGTCTCTTGAAACGGTAGCATGATTGCCAGTTTGGCTTCTTTTGTTGCATAACATCTTTTAAACATTGAAAGCACTATAATGAACCATGGCAGGATTTTGCTCCCACTGTGCTCACAGCCCGGAGACTGCAATTTCCTGATATAAATACACATCAATTGGTTGTCAACTAGCAGAATAAAAGTGGTAGAAGGAAACCTTTCCACCTGAATGCGACCAGACTTCAGGGAGTGTCATTTAGCTTGTATGTCTAACTGTGTAGTAAATAGAGAAAATGGTAGATGCTACCATTCCAGTCTCAGTATCTTTTTCTTCTTCTTCCCCTTTTAGGCTTTGACTCTTGCTTTTATTTTATTTTTGAAAGAATGGGATAGAGTGAAGGAGAAACTGGGGAGCATTTGACCCTTTTAAGTCGCGATGGACGACGTGAGGCTGTTTTCTTTGTTTGCATGTTTAAAATATAAATAGGTCGCTTTTTTTTTAAATGTTGAAAGCTGCTTCCAACAAATTCGGCATGAAACGAGTCTGTGTCAGATTCAGACTATTTAAAAAGCTAGCAGCAACTCATATAAAACAGAGAGCAAGGGAAGAAAAGCAGCAGCTCCTAATCACCTATTAAAAGGCATGGAAAATAAAAGTACCTCAAGGGGCTTTAATTAGGTGCCTCCTAGGGGTTGCCTGTTCTTTTTGCTGCTGTCTATATCTAATGTTATTTTGACAACGAGGTGGAGAGGACGAGGGAAATGGGTCTTTGCTCCTCGCTGGAAGAGGAACAGCGCAATTCATCTGACTGTGCCACAGAGATATTCTTTCCCCATGTCGTTGCCAGATCCCAGGTAACATCAGGGTCCAAGATTTCATTAGGTGGCCTCTGCAGAGACAGAAATAGCCAGGCCACCATTATAGTAATGTAAAGGTTAAGGGACCCCTGACCATTAGGTCCAGTCGTGACAGACTCTGGGGTTGCAGCACATCTTGCTTTATTGGCTGAGGGAGCTGGCGTACAGCTTCTGGGTCATGTGGCCAGCATGACTAAGCCGCTTTTGGCGAACCAGAGCAGCGCACAGAAACACTGTTTACCTTCCTGCCAGAGTGGTACCTATTTATCTACTTGCCCTTTGATGTGCTTTTGAACTGCTAGGTTGGCAAGAGCAGGAACCGAGCAATGGGAGCTCACCCTGTCGCGGGGATTCGAACTGCCGACCTTCTGATCGGCAAGTCCTAGGCTCTGTGGTTTAACCCACAGCACCACCTGCGTCCCTTCCGCTGCTGCCTACAGCTCACTAAAAAAACCAACTCCTGCTCCCCTCATACCTCAGCACACGCCCAAGATCTTGCTGCCCTCCCACTCACAAAGCAGAGGGGAATGAAAGTATTCCTTCCTGCCCCACAGCCCACTTCTGTCCGACAGCAGTGAAGAATGAAGGGGAGACAGTCTTTTCCTCCTCTTCTGTCCTCTGCAAGTGGCTGCACTATCTTGGGATTTGGTCAATCTGCATGGTGAGGGGGAAGGAAGAGTTTGGGTGCAAACGACGAGGAAGGGGAATTTAGCGTTGCACTGTGTGGAAGAGGGCAATTTGTGGTGAATTGCAGGGTGGGGATTGGCAGCTTGTGATAGCAGTTAGACAGGTATGTGGTTTTTTTTGGGGGGGATAGCCTGGAATAACTCAGTGCAATATCACCAACCCAAGTATTGTACCTTCAGTAGGTCTACCTGGTAAATAATCCACTGGATTTGCCTGCAATGATAGTCGTGGAAGGTATGGAACTGGTGAGCTGGTCAGATATGGGAATATTTATTAGAAGTAATGCAATGTGTTCTGAAATGGGAATGGTAGGGTGGTTGACGTTTCCTTGCTAGCACTGGCTCCAGCTTGTAAGCATGTACAAATAATTCCACTGCTGAGTAGCATTGATCCACAGATACATTCCAATGAATGCCAGTTAAACAGCTTAATCAGTTGCTTCATAGGCTGTGAGGAGAAGTTTGGAATATTTTATAGAGAAGAGCAGTGCGTCAACTGCCTAGATTATCTTTTCACCGTTACTGCTGGAGACGCGAGAACAAAAACTCATAAACCCCAGAGATTAATGCTTTCTGAAGAGAAAGCACCGAACTGTCAGTACAAAGATACTACATGCATTCTCTTTGGAGTGGGGGGAATACGTTTGTAAAACCTTAGAAACTGGCTTGCCTGTAGTCGAGCCGTTCAATTACAACTCTTCTGCCACCTTATGTTCATGAGGAGTTATTGCCTTTCAGGAAAAAAAATCCCCCCCCCCCAATCTCTTTATCTCTTTCATAAAATATGTGGCTATTTACTACGAAATAGAGCATGAGGATATGGTCCGATTTCCAGCTTCACGTCCTCCCGCAAACCAGTGAAGCCCACCACTAGAATAACTTGCTCCGATGTGGAGAACGGTCACATTTCAGTTGCAGTTTGTAAACCCAACTGGACAGATAAGTGATCTACTTTGTGGCATGCGGTTTCAAGTGCAACAAACAAGCTGCGAATGTGCTAAGAATCATTATATTCTTGGTCTGCTGACGAAGAGAGGCGTTTCCTCCAAGGGGAAAAAATGGAGACAGTCGTCTACAAGCACACCCATCGCAGCAATAGAAAATGACATATGTATGTCGCTATCTGACTAGGAGACTCTGTTGCTCTTAGCTAAATGGGTGAATCACAATGTTTGTTTCACAGTGGATAGAGTTGTTCATCCAAACACGGGCACACCAGCAAAAGATAAACAAGGTGGCATTTAAAAAGGCGTTTTATGTGTCATCTTTACTGGCTGATAAATATAAGCAGACCACAGTGGCACAGAGGGCAGACTTTGCAAAGGTTGCAAAGCAAAAAGGACTAAAAGAGGCCTGGTGTGAAGATCTTGCTTATAAGCCCATGTTTTTCAGGACATAGCAAACTCCCACTAGGGATGAGCAAGTCTGAAATTGACAGTTTCTCATTTTTGCAATCTTAAATTCGGTACTTCACAATTCCACATCACTTTGCCATTAAAAATAAATTCCCATGAAAATTCACCAGCATTTCAGTGTGTACCTCTCCTATTATCACACAGTTCTGTCAGCATGTTTTCCTAATAGAATGCAGTTTGTATGTTATTTTCACTAATATATGCGTCATAATGTACCTGAAATCCACTTTTTTTGCACATTGTTTGGTTGGAGAACCATGTTGCAAAATTCAAGGAACTGTGAATTTCAATGGTTGGCTATATTTTGGAAGTGTGTGTGTGTTGTTTTGGAAAGTGCAGATTAGATAGATATTCATTAAAATGTGAACCAAATGGAATTAGCCCCTCATTTCTAGCCCTCTTTTTTCCCTGGCATCTCCATCATTGAAGAACCTGGGAGCGGCTTTGGGAAGGATCCCCTGTATTTCTGAAGTTGAGTTTGCAAGACTTGAATGGGCCATCCATTGGTTGCATGATGGTGGTGACAAGTTGAATTCTGAGGCAAGCGTAAAAGTTCATTGGGCTTGACCACTGCTATTACAGTGGTACCTTGGGTTACAAATGCTTGGGGTTACAAACGCTTCAAGTTACAGACTCCGCTAACCTGGAAGTAGTACCTCGGGTTAAGAACTTTACCTCAGGATGAGAACAGAAATCGCGCAACGGTGGCACGGCAGCAGCAGCAGAAGAAGGCCCCATTAGCTAAAGTGGTACCTCAGGTTAAGAACAGTTTCAGGTTAAGAACGGACCTCAGGAACGAATTAAGTTCTTAATCAGAGGTACCACTGTACCTCTGTTTGGACAACCTCCATACTTTTAGCTGGCACCATCAGTGGTAGCCGTATAAACACCAGATTTACCACTAGGTGGAGCTAAGCAAGGAGATGGGAAGTAGGGGAAAAGTTAGTGTTCAGTTCCAGCACAACAGTCTCTCTGTTAACTCCACACATAATGCCTATTGGGCATGAAGGTAAACACTTTTGAGCTAAAAGCCAACTTCATGAGGTGGCAAACAAATGCTTTTACAGTGGTAAAGGTACCCCTGCCCGTACGGGCCAGTCTTGACAGACTTTAGGGTTGTGCGCCTATCTCACTCAAGAGGCCGGGGGCCAGCGCTGTCTGAAGACACTTCCGGGTCACGTGGCCAGTGTGACATCGCTGCTCTGGCAAGCCAGAGCCGCACACGGAAACGCCGTTTACCTTCCCGCTAGTAAGCGGTCCCTATTTATCTACTTGCACCCGGGAGTGCTTTCGAACTGCTAGGTTGGCAGGCGCTGGGACCGAACAACGGGAGCACACCCCGCCGCGGGGATTCGAACCGCCAACCTTTCGATCGGCAAGCCCTAGGCGCTGAGGCTTTTACCCACAACGCCACCCAAGGTACAGTGGTACCTCGGGTTAAGTACTTAATTCGTTCCGGAGGTCAGTTCTTAACCTGAAACTGTTCTTAACCTGAAGCACCACTTTAGCTAATAGGGCCTCCTGCTACTGCCACGCCTCCGGAGCATGATTTCTGTTCTCATTCTGAAGCAAAGTTCTTAACCTGAAGCACTATTTCTGGGTTAGCGGAGTCTGTAACCTGAAGCGTATGTAACCTGAAGCGTATGTAACCTGAGGTACCACTGTAATTCTAAATACGCAAACTGGGATTGTAGGAAAAAACCTGCCAAGGAAAATGAAAAATATCTTTATGTATGTGATAACGGCGGCAAGAGTCTTAATAGCACAAGGATGGAAGAATGAGGAAATCCCGACCAAAGAACTGTGGCAAGAGAAGCTGATGGACTACGCAGAATTGGCAAAACCGACACATAAACTACCTGACAAGGATAACTGTGACTTTCAAGATGAATGGGAACCCTTTACAAAGTACTTAAAGAAACAACAGAATAAACTGGACTCCTTGGCAGGTTTTGAATAAACATTCACAAACTTTTTATTTTCACTGTTTTTATTGATAACATCTAGCTAGATAAATTAAGGATCTGTACAATTTTGTAACATGCAGAGACAAATGCTGACAAACCAGAGAGAGGCACTGAGGGAAGTCTGAGGGGTGGGGAGGGGAGGGGGGTTATATTTTTGGGAGGGGGAGGGAAAAATAGGGGGGAATTATGGATGATATGTCTTTTGATAAAATGTTATGCTGAAATTCCTAATAAAAATATTTTAAACAAAAATAATAATTCTACATATGCAATCTAACAGGGAAGTCCATTCTTTGTGTAGCTAAAGCAGCACTATCTGTGCACAAGCAGGAGGCATCAACAGCCTTGTGGGCAGTCCATGGTTTTCAGAAGTACAAAAAACACAGGGCAGGAGACCCAAAGCAGCCTGATGCAACTGGGCATTCTCAGTGGCCATAGAATGCTAACTTCTGGAGATGGGAAAATACAAAACCAGAGAATGGGGCAAAGGGAATCTTGGAAGCTGCAAGGCTGTCTGGCTAGAACCCTACACAGAAGCCAGCCAACCCACAACACTTTTTTGCCAGCCCCACTTGTAAATACCATATAAAAACCTTTGCTTCCAGCATGGTATCTCCGTGGTTTACTTTCCACATCATCCTGAAATAGGTGGGTTGGGTTTGCCTTATGGAAGGTTTTTGTGTGATCTCACCTCTAACCATAAGCTTTCTGGATATTTGAGAGCAAGCTCAAGGTGTGGTTGAGTCATTTATCCTCATGGTGAACTTGCCTTGGAATCACGTTTCCAGCGAATCTTTTCTGTTTCCGGGTCACGAAAGACCAAGCTCCCAATGTGCCGACACAACAAACCATTTGAAGCTTTTCTGGAATGTAATGAGCTGCAATCTCATAGGTTGCAGCACCTAGGAGATCATTTCACCGTGCCAAAATTGTGTAGAAAAGTCAACTGCTTCACCGCTCCAAGAATTGTTTCGCTTACAAGGACAGGCTATATGCTCTTGGCCAAAAAAAATAGATTTGTGGTGGCAGGGTCACTTTAATCCTCAAATAAATATTATGGCTAAACAAGAGAGAAAATCCTCTCCCCACTAAGAAAGAAAACAACCTTGTTCTTTGTTGACTGAGTGCATTGCTGCATCTGAATGGCATAAAAATAGGATTCTTGTTCTGTGGGCGTCGGGGTCCAATAGAGCCCTAAGTAATCGCATCTGACAGCAAGATTCCAACACCTGCAATCAAAATGTCACCCAGAGTTTCCCATTGCACTGTGTATGCTTGGTTCATGATGAGTGGAGAAAGGGTGCATGCTGAATTATTCACCTTTTAAACACCCCCCAGCAAAATACAAAACAGGAGGCAGCCGGGCAGTCCTGCATTCATTTGGGAAGGGTACATTTTACCTGGATCCCTGCTTTTATTTATTGTTCACTCATGTATGGTTTTTACTCAAAAGGGTCCTGACGTGTCTTTTCCTCCCCATATGTGATGAGTCCACAGGGACATCTTCCTTTATATTTCTGATAATTGTGTGCATTTGCCGTTATCATTGAACCTTTGGAAATGTCTGCCTGAGTGTTATTTATGGATTGTTTTCAAAAAATATATACTGAATTATGACAAGCAGGTTACGGGGGGTGGGGAAGCAAATGAAGAAAAAATTAGTTTAAAAGTGAAAAGGGGTCACAAATTCCAATCAAGAAATATAGGGTGCAGCTGTGTGATTTACCAAGTCAATTGACTGTACCTACTCTCTTGTCTTCTGACGAATATATTATACCCATTGCTACCCCCATCCCCTGCCGCCGCAAATAATTTGATTTTTTTTTTTTTTACTCTTGTGTTAGTCGGTTGTAGTGCCTAAGGTCTTGGAAGATTGTCTGTTCTCTCATGTTATGAAGGTTTAGGTTGGAAACCTGTGCATAGTTTCCTGGGAGTAAGTCCAACTGAATATGACGTATTGCTTCTATGTTTGAAAAAAATGCTTCAATGGGGTTTTTTTTTTAAAAAGCATTGGCTTACAAAGTAGCAGAGCTGTGGGAAAAGACAAATATTTTTGGAATGCAGCTTTCAGAATGAATTTTAAAGGCTTGGATGTGCTGTTTCTCTTCAGGCACAGGTGGGGGTGCTATAAAACAAGCACAAGGAAAAACTACTTCCAAGAGACGCATAGAAGAAATAGAAAAGGCAAATGGAAAAGAATGAGAAAAAAAATTCTTCAAGAAAAGGATTGTGTCATTTAAGATAATTGCTTTCCCTCAGTGCCCTTCACAGATTGCTGCACAAGTGTCCTTTTACAGCCATTTCTGCCATCCACACAAATCAAAGGGGACTATAAGATGAGTGAAATTAGTGGAGCGTTGCTTTTGTGTGTGTTAAGAAAGCATCTCATCTATTTTTCTTCCTCCAAGCTGCTAGTCCTGTGTCAGTGAGGAGTCAGATGGCTGCTGGGCAAAATGTTCCATTTAAAAACAGAAAGGGTTGTGGATGTTTGAGTTGACATTAGACCTTTTGTAAAAACACTGTCAGGCAGTTTGGGAAATCTGACTTCATGCAACAGAGGGCAAGGCATGGAAGGTTTTCAGAGGATGACACAGTGGACTCTAAATATGATAGTTCATTCATGATCAGACAACACTGTACAAAGCAGGGGCATTTATTAGCGGGTGGGCCAGGGAGCCCAAGTCTTGGGTCTTGTTGGAAGTGTTGGAGTGCAACTTGGCTTGTACTGCTCTGAGAGGAAAGAAGAATAGAGAGGGGAACCTCTAAGCTTCCTAAACTGTTTCACTGTCCTTTGCCTGGGCTGATCTTCCTTCAGATGTTAGATTGAGACTTCCTAGGGTTGCTGACCTCATTTCCTGCTCCTCCCTTCTTCTTCATCCCACATGAGAGAAGAATCATCTGGCTTTTCTCTGCACCTACAGCTTCGTTAGATGCTCTTTACTATCAAGCATGCATTTCCTATAATAAACTTAGTTTTCGTATTTTTGCAGACTGAAAATCACAGTGTGGTTGCTTCCAAGGTGTTGTTGTTGTTGTTTAGTTGTGTCCGACTCTTCGTGACCCCATGGACCAGAGCACGCCAGGCACTCCTGTCTTCCACTGCCTCCCGCAGTTTGGAGGGGGCCGATCAGTCAGCATCTTTTACCAAATACCCCCTCAAACCTGGAGTTAGCCCTAAGATGAGCCATGACTAATTCTATCAGTGGGAGGAATCTGGTGAGGAACTCCCCCCCCCACCACCAAAAACCGTAGAGATCAGTGAAGGGCAACTCATGGTCTGTGGACCAGATCTTTCATATTGTCAATGAATTTGGGTTGAAAGGTATTTAAAAGATTGTCTCGTAAGAAAACAACAGAACCATGCTTTCAAATTGGAATAAATAGAGTTGTTCTATATTGGCCCTGACCCCAGAGTCCATTAGCAATCAAGGCTCAGAGTCAGAGGCTGCAGAGTCTCTAAGAAGCCAGACCAGGTGCATGGCTCCAAGTCTGCTGCTGGACATTAGGAGATCATTGACACTGAGCCTGCGACAGACAGACAGGACTCCCCAGAAGAACCTCACATTGCCTGGGCAGAGACTTTAATAAAGTTCAGTCTGTTCCCAACCATTGCTGGAGCAAGTTGCTTGCTTAGAGCTGTCCATGGTCCTGAACCTTTTGACCTGCCTTGTCCCATGGGTTCTGACATCAGAGCTGAACAGGAAAATAACTTGTTATTACTCCCTGCTTTTGGATTATGCATGGACTGTGGCACAATCCCATTAAAGGTTTATTCATAAAGAAACTGGAGCAAGACTGATTTGAGAAGGAGTTATGTCATGCATGTAGATTTGATCACACAATGATGGAAGGAACAGAAGAAGATGCCTTGTAGTGAGTCAGATCATTGGCCCATTTAACTCAGTATTGGCTACACTGATTGGCAGTCTTTACCAGTCCTTCCTGGGGATGGCAAGGATTGAGAGCAGGTGCTTACCATTGACCCTATGGTCCTCTAGTACTTGTTCCCAGCCTCCTAAAAGTAGCATCACCAGTTCTAGAGAAAAGAGCCTTCCAGAGAAAGAGCAGGGAGTAAGTGCAAGCAGTATGGGGAAAGAAACTGCTGGCATCTGCCACATATTCTGAAAGTCAAAAAGCCCTTATTGCTATACCCTTCTTGTTGGAAAAGCAGGATTCTCTCCCATAGCACTAACAGGATTCTCTCCCATAGCGCTCTCATTCCCCCCCCCTCTCTCTCTCATGGTGTCAATCATTTGGTTTTTAATTGCTTATCCCCATTTTTTCCAAAGACTACTAAGGAACCCTTGATTCATAAATGTCACCTCTTGGCAATATAGCAAAACAATCTTTTGAAGAATGGGTAGGAGTCGGGACTTTGCAATCTATTGAGATCATGAATATTTTATCTAAAACCTTTGCTGCAGACTGACAGCACAGCTGGAGCACAGGAAAGGCGAGTAATCTCCTTACTCAGAAGTCTGCCAAGGTTTCGGAATTTCCATTACGTCATAATTCTGAGAATCCCTAGAAAGTCCAGCTTGTTGGCAAGTCACAGTAGTGGCTCCAGCTAAACCGGGCTATGATATTGCGGATCAACAAGGGAGGAAGGAAAAAGAGGCATGTGACTGTAGTGTGTGTAAGGAGTAATGGTGGGGCTGACAAGTCCTATGTTCGTTATAGCTAAATATTTTGAATAAATAAATTTAAGTGTGGTTCTAAATATGCTTTATCTTGAACCTTGTGTATATCCATATTTAAAGCTGCCATTAGTATCACCTTGGCTTAGAAAAATTGGCAAGATCCAACGGTTTTGTAGTAGGATGGAGAGTTTTTTTCTGTTTGTGACTGGGGAATATACAGAGGTCACAATCCAAAAGGAGTGGCAACTTTCCTTCTGGGGGAAAAAAATGTCGGCTAACATAAGTTGCAGAAAACAGTTTTTCAAATGGACAAGCCCAGCATTTTAGATTACTCAATCTGCCTTGACCTAGTTTCTCTGGCCTCGTTTTCTCTCTTGATACAAACAAGATTCTGTTGCATTTTTAATTGCAATAAATGTGTTTACATGAAAAGAACACAGCTTGCCAGGGGAGAAGGTGACCTACTTTCTTCTTGCAAAAAAAAAAAAAAAAAAAGTGTATATCTAAAAAAATAAATCCATATTGTTGTGAGTTGGCAGTCTTGATCGTGGTGAATGGGTGGGTGTCTGATGTGTGCTAGGACTTTGAAACAGAAGACTATAAATGTCCTCTTAGACTGGAGATGTTCTGTTGATGGACAGGAATCCAGCCTTCAGATGGCAACACCTCCCAGAGCTAAGAGAAGGGTTTGGCACCTGTACAATGAAACTGTGTTGGAGAAGCAGGAATTTGAATTTGGGAAAGATAGTGTGAGTTTTCACTCTGGAGGTTGCAGAAAGTGGGGTGGGGTGTGCATTTGTCTCTGTAAACTTAGGAGCCAACTCCTAGGGGCTGGGGTCTCTTCAACCTCACCCCCCCATAAAATATTTGAGGGCCCCTCCCAAAGTTGATGGATGTTGCCATTCAAATGGTATGCGTGTGCTGTGTCTTGTGACTGATTATGCAGGGAGAAGTCTCCCTGGCCCCTCCCCAATATTTTATTCGTGTTGGCACCTTGGTATGTAAATAAAGCAAATGCTACAAAGGAACCCTAAATCTCCAGTTTTCTATCATCCAAAAGAAAGCCAAGCTCTTTAGCATAGCCCTTGGATCTCAGAGAAAATAGGGAGCACTTAATAATGATATTCATTTCCCTCGTTTTCATTCCTCCAGTTGTGTAACTATACTGCCTTGTTTTTTGTTCTTTGGAGTCATACAAGGAACAGTGATATATGTCACAATGACTCATATAGGGTGACCACACTTAATTCTACATTTTGCATTACCATGGCACCCTTAGAAGCCGAGGGTTTGACTTCGCAGTGCAGACAAGAAGCATGTTGGATGGTGTGTAATTTACATAATTTCACAAGGGTTTCACCAAATTAGCTGTGCCCTACTTAGAAATGCCTCTTTCTATTTATCTAGATAATGAATAATAATATGGAATATGCTACTGTTCTGCATAAATATGGCTGATGTTTTGGTGGAAAACTTGTGCAAACCTAACCCAGGGTAATGGAAACACACGCCAGCTAGCTCCTTTCAGTCTGTGTATTGATCACATTTGCAGTAAATCAAACTGTTTTAAAGCCCTGCCAAGTACTTCTCATCATTCTTTCATAGGTCTTCTTAATGTAGAGAAACAAATATTTAACTTGCATTTACTTACATGTTATTGCCTAAATTGGAATCGTAAAAGCTAAATTGAAAGGAGTAAGGCACTTCTCTTTCTAATCATAAATATTAATCAAGGTATCAAGGAACAAACAACCATATTTCTAGACTGTTTCTTGGGGACTCTGATGAGGCACGGATTAGTTTTTAAAACGATCACAGGAAATGTACCTTCATGTAGAAATGTTATGCAGAGACTGTAAAATTTCCCCCGGTGGATTAATGAACAGTGTGCTACTTGGGTCTTATTCATAGATTCATTCTAGAAAAGTGGATGATCAGTCTCACATGAAATTAAGCTCATATAAATGATATGCCATGTTTTTATGATTATGGATGCTGTATTTAATTTGAGTTAACAAATACTTTTGTAGGGAGTGTTTTAGAAATAGAGTTTGCATCTTTCATTGCCCACAAGGACAATGTGAAACAAAATGCATCGGGCGTGTTATATCTCTTAAAGCTTCCAATATATTTTATCACCATTTTGGGTCTTTCTTTCTTTTTCTTTTCTTGCCCTTATTCCAGAGTAAACACCTGGGGTGGAGGCTGTTGCAGCAAAAATGCACACACGCACACACTTAGCAAAATACTATAGAAGCGGAGTAGCAGTGTTGTCAAGATGTATTAAAAGCACACTAACTTACTCTTAGTATGAGGGGATATCTGTTCCACTTGTGCAACACAGTGTTGGATATAACCCAACAGGATTATTCCCTTCACATGGCACAGTTTGCTCCCCTAGGATTATCTTCGGAAAAAAGCAATTCCGCTTTCAAGTGAATTCCATAAAGTTTTAACAAACTAAGGCGGCAACCCTAAACCCCAGTTACCTGGGGGTAATTCACACTGAATTCAATGGCGCTTACTTCTGAGTAGGCATGGTTATGATCACCCTATAATTCTTACAAATACTTGGGTTTGATATTTAGCCAAGATAGTGAGGTTGGGTGTTTTTCTTGTCAGTCTTCCTTGTTTTCTTGCCATTTTTTATCCTAGCCTTTGCTTCAGCACTGATAAAATGCCCTTAAAATATATATACTGCTGTAACCATTTTATACCACTGGTGAATTGCCTTTTCCTGTAAATGACTGTGTACGGAGAAACTTGCAACGTGTGCTACATTGGATGATCTATTGCCTACCTCAGCGTTTTGTCCTTTAAGACTGTGGCGTAGAACAAAAGATATGGGAAATCGTATGGGAACAAGAAGTGTGTGCGTATTAAGGAAATATCATACGAAAAAAATGAACTTGCATTGCAGGAAAGACCAGACTTGCTTGCATGTCTACAAGCAATCAAGACACACACACACAAATGAATAAAGACTGCCATGCATAATAGGCCTGGAAACAAATGATCAAGAATTAATGAGGGCAAATTTGAGTTGTAGAAAATTAGCATACTTAATGTCTAGAAACACAACAAACTGCAGGACCACATTGTCCAGTTTGGGGCAAAAAAAATCAAATTTGCTGCTCTTTATTGAAAGTTAGGCTTCATTTCCATATGCAGCTCTACCATTTTGGTGGACATTTCATTAGCATAATCATGACTGCTTAGATTACTGGTAAGCAACAGTAAAATCCTGAAATAACCTAAATAAAGCATTGTTGTCACAAGGGTGCTTGGCAGATTGCTCAGATTTGACAAAAGTTGAATTCATCGAAAGGACCATGGGCAAAGATTATTATCAAGGACTTTACTTGCCCCCCCCCCCCTGTTTCCACCCGGACAATCTCCATGCACAGGGGTCCAAGAGAGCAGTGATGAGGAGAGAGTGCTTGTTTTGCTTGCATCTTCTTACAGACATCTGCCACTTCAGACATGCTGGTCCAAGATAAGCAGAGACAACTGTATGAAGGAAATGTGGAATAGCCAGTGGGATAGGTTGGGAATTCCTGAGAATTTTGAGCTTCTGAGGCCAAGCAGTTTCACATGGGAACACGGGATTTCAGTTGTAGTAATGTAGCAGAAGATGCCTCACTGAAACCAAATGAGCAAGTTTACTGTGACTTTAAGACCCATTTCAATGGGAATGACAGAGCTGTCTTCATTTCAACAATTCGTTTTGCTTTCCTGCTATTTCATGGGTTGTTTCCCCCCCTCCCCAAACAAACTAACAAACTGAGCAATAGAACAATTGCCCTTATTCCCTTGTTTCCACAACAAAAAGGATTTTATCTGGTACCTTTGCAATAATTTACATTGGCCTGGGGGGGATGTTGCATGAGAAATAAATCCAAGTGTGTATCTGTACTCTGCCACTCCAGACCCACTTGCCTTCTCCGTTAGATCATTGCATGCTAGAAAAAAAAAATTGTTTTGAAAACTCTCAAAATAAGATTAGTATTTTTTTAAAAATGACAGTGTGGAAAGCCATGACACGTAGCATTAGCCTGAGAAGAGCATTCATCACGAAACTCCAATTCATCATGAGATTTCTCAGCTTTTTTTTCAAACTGTGGGCTTATCTGTCTCCCCCACATGCTATTTCTTCACTCCTTCCTGATCTTCTGAACAGCTTTCTGGTGTCATGAACTCCATATGTCACCCAAATGGTTAGAATTCATTTTTGTCTCTGTGCGTGTGTAAAAGAGAGAGAGAGAAAGGTGTCGCTTGCAAGTGACTTTCAGCCTGATGCAATATTTAGTAGCTCCAAAGAACATAGGGAACCTTTACAACGAAAATCCCAAGCCATTGTTTTCCTTGACCCGAGTAGCAAACCAAACTGCTGGGCATGTATGTCTTTGAGAGGCATATTGCTGAGATATTAACATATTTACAGATTCAACAAACTGAGTAGATTGAAAATAATATTTTCTAACACGGGTCTTACATTTCAAAAACAATAATGATATTTGGTTATATTTAGCCACCATACTGGCTATTTTGAGCGTAGAATCCAAAGGGATCTCTTGCAGCGTTTTGTTTTCATGTTCTTACTTCCAGTGATGATTTTGGTGGGGTGTGTGTGGGAATTATGGAGTTTCAGAACACCCAGAGACCATCTTACCTGGCAGTTATCAGAAGTGAGAGTATTGATTGTACTAAGACTAGGTAGATCCATGTTGATTCATCCCCACTCATTCATGAAGTCCACTTGGTGACCTTGGAAAAGTCCTTCTTTTTCAACCTAACGTACCTACAGAGGATAAAATAGGGTGGGAGGGGACCATTTTCACCACCCTGAGCTCCTTGGAGGAAAGGTGGAATATACATTTGACAAACAAAGAATATTGTGCATCCTACTAAGCCACAGTTGTCTTCTTTTTTTAGTATAATTTTATATGTTGAAGAGCTGAACTCTGATGTATGGGACTGAATCATGGTGAAATGGATCAAATTAGGGTTGTTGTCTTTTAAATTGCTTCTATTAAAGATTTTTTTGGGTTACAAAAGTACATACAGCACCTCTGCTTCCAATTCGTAGAGTCCTTTCTACAGTTCAGTTATTTTTGATGTGTGAGACACTAGAGCAGGGCTTTCCAAGGTGGGGAGAGAAGGGGGGTAGTAAACTTTCATTCTTTTACACAGTGTATGATCAAGGCTTTTGTGTCAGTGTCATGTGGGTAAGTTCTATTTCTATTCATTTATTAGGGGTTTTTTTTGGTTGTGAGAGAGATTTGGGGGCCCAGGGCCCGATTGGTTTCTGTCAGTTCACCGCAGGGAGTTTTGTTTGCATGTGTGTGAGGGAGGGGGTTGCTAGGACAAGTTATGCTTTTGGTGGGTTCTTGTTGTTGTCTTGTGTATGTCATAAAGGGAAGCCACACCGGGGTGAAGGCATCCTCTTTTGTTTGTTCCCATGCTAGTGGATCAAGCTGTTGTTGTTGTTGTTCTCGTCGTTTAGTCGTGTCCGACTCTTCGTGACCCCATGGACCAGAGCACGCCAGGCACTCCTGTCTTCTACTGCCTCCCGTAGTTTGGTCAAACTCATGCTGGTAGCTTCGAGAACACTGTCCAACCATCTCGTCCTCTGTCGTCCCCTTCTCCTTGTGCCCTCCATCTTTCCCAACATCAGGGTCTTTTCCAGGGAGTCATCTCTTCTCTTGAGGTGGCCAAAGTATTGGAGCCTCAGCTTCAGGATCTGTAGTGGATCAAGCTAGGTTTGAATTAACTCTTAAACTCTTGAGTGGGGAACCTGTGGCCCTCCAGATGTTTCTCAACTCCAATAGCCTCAGCTAACATTGTCAAGTATAATGGAAGCTGCAATCCAACAACATCTGGAGGGCCACCTCTGTCTTAAATAAAGGCTGGTAAATAAAAGCAGTAGTACTGAGGTACCCGATTAAAATGTTCCCTGCTTCCATCATAGGTATAAAATTTATTTAAGAGTTTTCTGCTTAATCCTTGAACATTCCTAAAAATACTCAACAAGCATGTGTTTTCTGTGGAAGATGTAGAATAGCTTCAAGGAGATAATGTCAAAAACATTTACACACATTAGAAGGCCCAAAATCACGCTCTGGATTTTGAAACAAAGTGAATTCCAAAATGATTTCAACCTGTATATCGATGGAGCCCTATATAGCTCCTGTTTCTTCAGTCTGGGCTGGAGTGACTTGACCTTTCAGTTTATATACGAGCGCTTGACTTGAAATGAAGATAACAGCTAGAACTGGCATATTGCGTTGCCATACCAGGAAATGCTAGTGTATGTCCTTCCACATAATTAAGTTGCCAGATGAACGCTGGTGCCCTTTTCTTAACATGAAGAGAGGGAGAGATGTAGGGGAGTATAGCGCCACATACCAGAGAGAAAGAAGTAGCATAAGTACGTTACCTTCCTTCATTCTCATGGCTTGAACCCCATTTTTTAAAAAAAGCTAAGTTAGAAGTGTATTTTACACTAGGGTTCCAATCCATCTAGGACAGGGGTCAGCAAACTTTTTCAGCGGGGGCCGGTCCACTGTCCCTCAGACCTTGTGCGGGGCCGGACTATATTTTGAAAAATAATAAAAAAAAATGAACGAATTCCTATGCCCCACAAATAACCCAGAGGTGCATTTTAAATAAAAGCACACATTCTGTAAAAACACCAGGCAGGCCCCACAAATAACCCAGAGATGCATTTTAAATAAAAGGACACATTCTACTCTTGTAAAAGCACGCTGATTCCCGGACCGTCTGCAGGCCGGATTTAGAAGGCGATTAGGCCGGATTCGTCCCTCGGACCTTAGTTTGCCTACCCATGGTCTAGGAGCTCTGTGCATGCTCCTAGCAGGAAGCTTCTGCATTTGTATTAAGAGCTGGATGGGCAGACATGTACTGTGCACAGTGTTCCACTCGCCAATTCAGTAGTCAGAAATGCATGTACAGAGCTCCTTTCTAGAAGGTAAAATCTGGCTGTTTGGAGGAAGGGTGTGTGTGTGGCGAATTAATCCCCCTGCTCACGCTTCCCCACCAAATATCTGATCAGTGGGATTTTAGCTTTGGGGGAGGGGGCAGGGCTCCATTGCGCATGAGTTTAGAGGGACGCGGGTGGCGCTGTGGGTTAAACCACAGAGCCTAGGACTTGCCAATCAGAAGGTTGGCGGTTCGAATCCCCATTACGGGGTGAGCTCCCATTGTTTGGTCCTTGCTCCTGCCAACCTAGCAGTTCAAAAGCATCTCAAAGTGCAAGTAGATAAATAGGTACCACTCCGGTGGGAAGGTAAACGGCATTTCTGTGCACTGCTCTGGTTCGCCAGAAGCAGCTTAGTCATGCTGGCCACATGACCCGGAAGCTGTACGCCGGCTCCCTCGGCCAATAAAATGAGACCAGCGCCGCAACCCCAGAGCCGGTCATGACTAGACCTAATGATCAGGGGCCCCTTTGCCTTTAAGACAGAATAATTAATTTCACATTTCAATTCCACAATCTGAGATGGAAAACTTGGAATCTTGGAAGTAAAATTGGTGGATGTTTCATTATTACATACAGAGACAAATTTAACACCAGCGACTGATACATCTAGTAAGGAAGGAAATACTGGACATGTAAGATCAAAAAGTATATACCAGCTCCAGTATGTGTATTTGTTCACGTTCCTGTGTTATTCAATGAGAACAGTCATCCCAGCTGCAACGGCTTGAGTGTTTTCGGAATCTTTGTCATTATTTTATTTTTTACCATAATTAATTCTTACAAATATGTTGCAAACAGACTGAAATTCTGGATTCTTTTTGATTACAACTCAGGATAACTTCAGAGTGGAAACAAAAACTGGCATGTACATAGAATTTTGTACACTTACATTTTTCAGAGCAGCCAATCAGCTTACTGTATTCTGTACATTTGACTGCAGTTCTCGGAACAATCTAGCCATAATATACACATGATACAACATACAGATATGAACTTTTCTTTTCTGTATACTTTATTTACAGGCAGAGCTGAATGCCAACATGACCCAATCAATCCCCTGAGGCGCCAGTTATAATACAAGCACTTCCATTGCAGTGGGTTTCCTAAAGAAAGGAAAATAGCAAAATAAACTAAAGCTGATTGATGGAATGGAGCCTTTGGGCTTGGTTTTTGCAGGGCATAAATTATCATATCCCCTATTCACTCAGCTCTAAGACCACGTATTATGAGCCAAATTTTATATTTGGATCCATTATTACTTCAAAGCCTATATTTTCAGTCTGATATCAGAAAAACAGATTGTGTTTACATGTGCAGAGCACCAGGCACCGTATTTCAACGTGTTGAACCGCAATGTCAGAGGGTTTGTCGTGAAGTTATCAAATTGGATTGAGGACTAGCCTCACCGGAATGGAAAGGGATAATTGGTGAGGGCTAATTGTCTGATTCCTAATGAAAACCCAGCCTCACTTCATAATGAAATACTGCCAAGAGGAAGTACATTTAGTTAATTCTAAAATTCTACCTTCCAGCTTGAAGACAATGGCACCAATCTGCAGTTTTCTTACGATCATTCACTAGGAATGGACATTTACATCTTATTCTGGTAAAGTTTAACAGTGAACATATTCTAATCCGCAAACCTTTGTTGCTTATCACAGGTTGCCTTTATGAAAGCCCTACAAGTATCTTTCTGGTCTCAAGCTTCTGCTGGGTACGATCCTGTATCTTTTCCACACTCTCTCGTGACTCCAAGAGATCTGGGCATATGGACCAGCTGCAGGATCAAAACCTCCACTGTAGTTTTCTGGCTATGCATATGTGCATCGCTGCGGGAACCCGTTTAAACTCTAGGTAAGAATTAATATTATTCACTAATTGTATAAATGGAGAGGGTTTGTCCTGTAAGAGTGGGCTTTTTATTTTTTTTAAAAAAGTACATACTGAGGACACAACAGCCTCCACCAGGTTTTCATTCCTAAAAGGCGAAGGAGTTACTTTCGATTCAACACGGAGAGGATGACATCTGGTCATAATCTGGACATTTCAGTAGAGCAGGGTAACTACTGTTCATCTGGAGAGATGCATCGCTGGAGATGTCGGAAGGGCTGCGTCCACGAACCCAGGCATCCGGGTGGAGGAACTGGCCAGAGTAGTCAGAGCAGTTGCTAAGCCGTGGGCGGTAGAAGCCAGGATGAGGCCTGTACATCTCCTCTGCGGTATATCTCTTCATGAACAGGTAGACAGACATGACACCTGCACTCTGGAAAGGAGAGGAAAAACAAAAGCATTGCTCGAGTTGTCGGAAGGACTGGTGTTACCGTTCTAATGTTCTGATAGGATGTGACATGCTGATGAGCAAGGCAGGCAAACCAACCATGAAATATCCCTGCTCTGGACCTTGTGGGATGCTTCTGCCTTTGCCTTTGAGGGAGGTCTATAGCTCCGTGGTGCAGAAACTGCTCTGCAGGTAAAAAGGTAAAGGTAAAGGGACCCCTGACCATTAGGTCCAGTCGTGACTGACTCTGGGGTTGCAGTGCTCATCTCGCTTTATTGGCCGAGGGAGCCGGCATACAGCTTCCGAGTCATGGGGCCAGCATGACTAAGCCACTTCTGGCGAACCAGAGCAGTGCACGGAAACACCATTTACCTTCCTGCCGGAGCGGTACCTATTTATCTACTTGCACTTTGACGTGCTTTCGAACTGCTAGGTTGTCAGGAGCAGGGACCGAGCAACGGGAGCTCACCCCGTCGTGGGGATTTGAACCGCTAACCTTCTGATTGGCAAGTCCTAGGCTCTGTGGTTTAAACCACAGCACCACCCGTGTCCCTTTGCTTTGCAGGTAGAAGGGTCTATATTTTTTGCTTTGCAAAAAAAATTTTTTTTTGCTTTGCTTTGCAGGTAGAAGGGTCTATATTCAATCTGTGGCCACTCCCGGTAAGGCTGGGAATGACCCCTGTTAGGAACCCCGGAGAGCATAGACAAGACTGGGCTAGATGGTCCAATAGTCTGACTCAATGTATTATTATTATTAAGATAGCTCAGTTGGTTAGGGTATGGTGCTGATAACACCAAGGTTGCAAGTTCAATCCCCCTATGGGACACCCGCACATTCTTGCATTGCAGGGGGTTGGACGAGAATGATCCCAACTCCATAAGTCTATGGTTCTTTGATTCCCCTCCTTTTCCCCTGGTGGGACTCAAGGCAGCAGTGATATAAGTTAGCTTCCTTATATCATATGATGTGCCTCTGTGGGTAGGAGTGTGTTTTGGTTGTGAGGCTGCTGGGGGATTTGACATGCAGAATTTTTGCATGCATTAATACTTCAGAAATATCGCTCCCAGCTGGAGTTGTTATAACTGAACATCTTGTCCCAACGTATTATTTCAGTCTGTAGTGCAGGCGGATTTTCATTGGCTGGTAAGTCAAATGGTCTTCATCTTCTCTCTGGGAATGTGCAATCCTCCCCCTTGACTATACATTATGGCCAATACAGTGGTACCTTGGGTTACATCCGCTTCAGGTTACTAAGCCAGAAATAGTACCTCGGGTTAAGAACTTTGCTTCAGGATGAGAACAGAAATCGTGCTCCGGTGGTGCAGCGGGAGGCTCCATTAGCTAAAGTGGTCCTTCAGGTTAAGAACAGTTTCAGGTTAAGAACGGACCTCCAAAATGAATTAAGCTCTTAACCCGAGGTACCACTGTACTCATTTGCCAACAGTGAAAGGACTGGGGAACATAATCTGAGTGGCTCTTTCCTCCACTACCAGAGCACTCAAGCCACTCTTATCAAGCAAAACTGCTCCAAAGAGGAGCTGGAAGAAACCACTGGGACAACAGTGCCAATGGAAGCTGCTGCACTGGGATCAGGAGTCTTTGAGTTGGTGAAAGAAAAGCACATGTTTCGCTTCCTGTTATCCTGGTGTTACTTAAGCCATTGTGCAGAATTATATGCAACAAAGGACTTCACAGGAACAGGATTTCTGCTGCTGTGTTCTATGCATAATGCTAATGCTTCTTAGCATAAATAAGTTGGCCTAGCTCACATGATTTCTCTGTGGTTCTGCTTGTGACTTGAAGGTGGTAAGCCTACAGTCCAGAAATGTACTGTGAGACCACATCCTCCTCCTGTTAATTGCACCAGACAGTGGAGGAATGTATGGAGTTTGGGCTAAAAGGGAAACAAAATGGGATGCTCTAAAGAGACATGGGGACGCAGGTGGCGCTGCGGGATAAACCACAGAGCCTAGGGCTTGCTGATCAGAAGGTCGGCAGTTCAAATTGCTGTGATGGGGTGAGCTCCTGTTGCTTGGTCCCTGCTCCTGCCAACCTAGCAGTTCAAAAGCACATCAAAGTGCAAGTAGATAAATAGGTACTGCTCTGGCAGGAAGGTAAACGGCGTTTCTGTGCGCTGCTCTGGAGCGGCTTAGTCATGCTGGCCACATGACCCAGAAGCTGTACACCAGCTCCCTCGGCCAATAAAGTGAGATGAGCGCCACAACCCCAGAGTCATCCACAACTGGACCTAATGGTCAGGGGTCCCTTTACCTTTACTAAAGAGACATGGTTAATTGATTATGGGGATGCTGATGCCTGCCTGAGCAAATGTACCCACCTTTGAGGAGGACATGCTTGTTTCTATACACTGAATGTCCCTTCTCACACCATGTGGTCCTGTTCCACTTCTTTCCAGTGAAATGGACAGACCTATTCCAGTGTTTTGCCGCCAACTACTTTGTGATTTAAATGTAATTTAAAGAAGCAATGAATTTATAACTGGAAGAAAAGCAATCTATGAAAAACCAAGCCTGTTCGTATTTTGACCTGACAAACCCATTCTTTTTATGTGTCCCATAACAGATAGGTACTTCCGATTTCTAAATGCATGAAGGGCCACTTTGCAGCAGGGATGCTTGCAGCTCCACAGCCCCCTCAAGTTTACAGGTAAGGCATTCTTGTTTTTGGAGGGTGGGTTAGAATCCAAGCAAGTGACAGTGTAGGCAAGAGGGGAACAACTGATCTGTTATTTCCTACATGTGCAAACCCAGGGGAGGTTGGTCCATTAGGGCACTACCCCATCGAGCTTGGCATTCCCTCGGCCTGCCCTCACCTGTGTACTTCCTTACAACCAGTCTAGGAGGTGGCGCTGGCTGTCAGCTTCCTTCTCCGTGTTGCTTTTGTAAAACTTGGCAGGGAGAGGATGGGAGGAATCTGGAATTTATTGGTTATGTCAATGACTGGTGCTGGCTCCTAAAGAAAAGCCCAACTAGTATAGCATTCTGTTTTCACAGAGGCCAACCAGATGTCTCTAGAAAGCCCACAAGCAGGACATAAGTGCAGCGGCATGACCAGGCACCCCCCACGATGGCTCCTGCACTGGGGCATATGAAGGAGCTGCACAAGGACTGACCCAGGAGTGGAGAGTGGGAGGTGAGTTGGTGGCAGCTTCCCCGCCCAGACTGTGGCATGCAGGGGGTGCCCTGTGTCCTGCCCCACGTGCCCACCCCAAGCAGGGTGGGGCCATCACCCTGGGCAGATTTTTGAAATGGCACAAGCTACCATCACAACAAGCTCCCTCACTCGCCAAGCCGCACTGAGCCTTCAGGGCTGCGGCTGCGGTGGTGCTTCCTTCTGCTCTTGGTTGGTGAAGGGATGTCCGCCTCTGGGGCAGCTGAGAGGATGGGCGAGGATTGTACTGCCACTGCCCACCAAGGAAAGGCATGAGGCTTTGGCAGCTGCCCCCTCCTTTGGGAATGGGGCGGCTTTGAGCCTTTTTCTCCCTCCCCTCATCACAGGCTCAGACCACCATGGCCTGAATGGCAGCCACCCTCCAGACTCCTTTCTGAGAGCCAGTGTGGTGTAGTGGTTAAGAGCGGTGGACTCGTAATCTGGTGAAACAGGTTTGATTCCCCACTCCTCCACATGCAGCTGCTGGGTCTGCAAGGGCCTGGCAGCACCAGAGAGCCACGGCTGCCTTGGCAGGGTGGGAGTCTAATGAGACCCACACCCTGCCACCAGCAGGAGGCGAGGTGGGGGGCTCCTTTAAACTTCTCCCTTGAGGGGGCACACAGCCACCTACCCCCTCCCCCGCCAGGGAACAGTGTGACAGACCCACACGTCCCCAGCTGAGCAGCTCGGGTGCAAGCAGGAGCTGGACTCTCTCAGCTGGGGAGCCCCTGACAGCTCCCTAAAACTTTTGGCACACTCCTCAGGTAAGCAGCGGGAGGAACATGCTCTATTGTGCCTCACTGATGCAGCTTGTTTCTTCCTCTGCTGCTATGAGGGGCAGACAGTGATGATGGCTTCACTCAGCGGTATGTTGCTGATGAAACCGCCACCCCTCCTGAGTCCTCTGCCTCCAGTGCCCGGCTGCAGCTTGTTTGTCCCTCAGTGCACTTGAGGCAGAGGCAGTTTCATCAGTGATATACTGCTGACTGAAGCCGTCATTGCGGTCTGCCCCTCATAACAGTCCTGGGTGATATACTGATATACAGTGGATGCTCAGGTTGCGAACGTGATCCATGTGGGAGGCACGTTTGCAACCCGCAGTGCCACGTCTGCGCATGTGTGGATTGTGATTCGGCGCTGAAACCCGGAAGTAACCAATTCCGAGTTTCAGTGCGTCCATAACCTGAAAACGCGCAACCTGAAGAAGAAGAAGAAGAGGAGTTTGGATTTGATATCCCGCCTTTCACTCCCTTTAAGGAGTCTCAAAGCGGCTAACATTCTCCTTTCCCTTCCTCCCCCACAACAAACACTCTGTGAGGTGAGTGGGGCTGAGAGACTTCAAAGAAGCGTGACTGGCCCAAGGTCACCCAGCAGCTGCATGTGGAGGAGCGGAGACGCGAACCCGGTTCACCAGATTATGAGACTACTGCTCTTAACCACTACACCACACTGGCTGTGAAGCATCTGTAACCCAAGGTATGAATGTATAGGGGTGGAACCAGCAACATGGCCCCACTTCACCTCCGGAGGGGCTGATGAATGAGGGTTATACATCATTTACTAAATTCTACTGCAAGTCAGATCAGCAGCAAAGCCTCTCTCCATGTTGGAGTGACAACAGTCTGGAGGATGCAAGAACGGCGTGCTGTCTGGCCAGCTGAGGCGGCACTTGGAGGTGCTCCCATGCCAGCGTGGCTTGGCTTGTGCTTCTCTGTGAGCATTGGTTCCTCAGACACCAGGAGAGGAGTGCTGGGCCAGACCATGCTGGGGGTGCCTGCTTCACACCAGGGCCACTCTGACTACACCCCCACCGTGCCAGAGAATGATAAATATCCCTGGATATCAAACACTGATGTTGAGCATCGACTATTGACACATCAAGATAAAACTCTGAGATTATTCTCTATCAAAATACACAGAGAATCTTTAGCACAGGGCTTTCTAATGACCTCGCAGCCAAGCTTTACCTCTGTCAGGAGAAAAGAGATGGCAGAAAAAGCAAACGACCATCCATATCTATAAGTGAAGTAAGTCTCGGAGTCCTTGGTTCTGTTGAGCATCTCATCGTTGATGCTGGAAATGTACAGAACGAGCCCCACAACCAGAGATAAACCTGGGGTGGAGAAAAGTTTGAGATTAGAACAAATACACACACACACATGGTACGACTCCAAAGCACCCATTCAGTTTCCTCAATGGCAAGGATGGGGATCGGGGAACCTGCAGCCCATTGGCAATGCTGCCTGGGGGAGTCCAATAATACTGGGAAGGCCACAATAGGATATTTACAAATGCAGTCAAACCAACAATGCATGTTTGCTAGATAGGAGCTCAGAGTTCTTCCTGTAGAAAGAACTCTGAGATACTCCCACTGTGCCTGTCACGGGGAGGCTGTAGCCATACATATAATCTCACCTGGACAGGGCACTTCCTCTTTGCTCGATGTCTCATCATCACTCCAGCAATGTGAGAACATATGCTAAGTCTGAGCCATCCATTTTAAACTGGACTAAAGCATGTATTTGTAACCAGATTACCATTTTAAGCCTGCCTGAACAAAGCTGCTGTATCTGTCGCTCTTCAACAAGTATTCTGAGTAAATGTTATTTTTTACCTTTCACAAGATTGTCTGTGTGGTTATTGTTTTAAGGGTGAGACACCAGGAGGATCCAGTATGTATGCCTTAAAGGACCATGGATTAGTTAAATTATAAGGCTAAAACTAGCCTTTTTAAGATGCAAAGGGATGCACTTTTGCTATACTCACAAAAGTGAGGAAGGAAGATTATTATCTAATAAACATATCCCCTCTCAGCATCCCTACACTCCATCGCTGGTCTAAGATGAAACATGCAACCTGAGGTAACAATCTTGGCCATTACCCTGAGGCTGCAACCGCAGTCACTCACTGAGAAATGAGCACCCTACGCTGAATTAAACAACATATTTATGTTCTCAGACATGGTTCTTCTGAACTACAAGCTCTTGATACGAGAGAAAGCTTTTAAGATCTGCCTTCACAGCTGCTGGTTTAACACTCGCTTAATGCTATGAATAAACCATCAGCGTCTCCTCTCAAATGGAAACACGATGGCTGGTTATTTCTAAGTTCCAGCAATCCCCTGTTAACTCCAGCCACCATAAGATGAAAGAATTGTGCCAGATTTTTAAAAAACCGTGTCTGGAGCTTCAGCAGAATGTTCAAACACCACAGAATATTTTGCATGCGTGCATTGTACATGCACGCACCTCATTTTATCAGGTTCAGTTAGCAAGAGCTAGACTCCAATTGTCCTTCGAAATCTAAGCCTGAGCACTTTTAGGAAACTTCGTAAAAAACCAGCTGGGTTTGCAGGTTTGGTGAAAGGATGGTGAAATTGCATTGATTCCCAGGGCACATCTCTATATGTTTACTCAGAAGTAAGCCCCACTGTGTTCAATGCAATGCAGCCATGATTGCCCATTTTGTCTTTATAAGCTGCCATGAACCTTCAAGGTGGAGGGGGCTCCAAACGCAAGAAAGGAAGTAAATAAAACAAAGGGCCTGTCAACAATGCTGAGAAATGGGACTATGAGACAGACTGTAGTGAAATCATCGCCTTTCAGAAGCATCTTCTGCAGTGTGTCCATTCCAGCAATCGTGCTACTATCTGGAATATCTGGCACGACTGCCACAGGGCCATGGAGAAAAGTGAATCTCCACGGAATGGCTGCAAACCTTTGGGAAAAGAGCTCACACAGAGGCACGCTTCAATAAAGAGCTTTTCCTCAGGGAGTGTCACAACAAGGGTAACTCTAATGCACTGACACCCACCCTTTTACATTTTTGGTGACAGTCATCCACTTAGCCAAAGTGCTGCATCTCATCAATTTTAGCCAATTTACTTAGTTGGGGTGAAGGGAGCTGATTTATTTACTGCGTTTTATGTCCTCCCTTTCATCCAGGGAGCTCAAGGCGGTTCTCCTCACGCTCATTTAATCCTTCTAACAACACTGTGAGGCAGGTTTGGCTGAGAAATAGTGACTGACTCAATGCCACCCAGTAACCTTCTGGTTGTGTGGGGATTTGAACCGGGATTTCCTCAGGCCTAGTCTGACACACTAGCCATGACACTTTCCTGAGATGTTTTACTTTTGTTATGCATTTTGTGCTTTTATATTGTGCTTTTGTGTTATAACCGCCCCGAGACCTGCAGATATAGGGTGGTATACAAATTATTATTATTATTATTATTATTATCTGTTTGATTGTTCGATACTTGGAATGAACCCTACTGAGGCAAATGCAGAACTGTGACATATGCTGGGGCTGAGCAGGCTGACAGAATACAACATCAAAATCTGTCACACACTGACTTTCTTAATTGGTTTCCCCCCCGATTCCATCGTCCTTCTTAGATGTGGACACAAAAGACTGGATTTCAGATGCAGACTAAGGAGTTGGCAAATAAGAATGTCAGATTCTTAAAACTCACCGGACAGAATGAAAAAGATCCCAGATACGAAGGCCAGGATGGTTCTGTGAGGTCGAATATGCCCTATGTTGCTGAGAATGAACCCGATAAACATGAAGAATAGGCTGACCAAGGGAAATGGGGTGGCAGAACGAATCATCTCTGTAAAATATAATGGGCAGAAACAACAAGAGAAAGGTTAATATGGCCAATGCATCCTTATAAAAATTAGTAAAATAACACCATGTGTATAAGAACATTTTCTGCACTTGTGACTCATAATTTGCTTTGTTTTTGTTTTTATTTTAAATTTGCATGCTCCTCACATATGAATAGAAATAAGTGCCATATCTGCAACACCACATATTTAAATTGTGCCACTTTGACAGCCGTGGCTCTCCCCACCCCCCAAGAATGCTGGGAATTGTAGTTTAAGGGTGCTGAGAGTTGCCAAGAGACAATAATTCCCAGAATCCCCTGGGAAGAAGGACTGACTTTTATACCACACTGAGAACTGAAGCTCTGTGAAATATGGCCACACATACCTGTCAATTTGAAAACCCCTACTTTCTGTGGACTTTACACCCTTTCTTTTCTTAGCTGTTGTTAGTCTGAAAGCATCTTATTCTCTGATATCCTAGTGTCCCACTAAATAACTAACAACACAGGGCCAGGCGTGTCCACTCAGAAGCAAGTCCCATCAAGTTCTATAGCTGCTTACCTGGGAGAAAGGCACTGTGAATGTACTTCTGGGTAGACTTACATAGGATTGCACTGTTATACTGTATTTTTATGACATTGCTGGATGAATGTTCACTCACTTGTAGCAAAATATCACCCCCTGTGGCTTTAGCTCATGCCTAATTGTCAAAAACAAATGAATGCATGTTGACAGCAGTTGCACTCTAGGGTGTAGTGGATGCTACTCAGAGTAGGCACACTAAAATTTAAAGACATGACTAACTTAGGACTATTCATTTCACTGGCTCTACTTTGAGTAAAACTTAGTTGGATACCACCTTTTGATCTTTATAACATCTCTCTTCAAAGAGCTGTAAAATAGATGGTGGTAGAATGTAATATTAATTGCTGCAAATTATTTACTCGTCTCTTGTGAGCACAAAATACAAAACCATCTGTTCCAGAAACAGAGATATGGATTGCTATAGCAACAGAAGATGCTTAAAAAAAAGATGAAGGGTAGATGGCCTATGTGAATTCCTCCTAAAAAATAATTTCAAATACTTTGGCCAAAGCAAAGATCTCAGAAGAAGCATTGGCTGCTGTTGCTTGCTTACTTTGTGGAATGGGATAAACCTAAGATCATTTTAAAATATCATTTCTCATCTGTCAACACTGAAACATTTACAATGCAGATGTTATCCCCACCCCACAAGTAAACAAAATATCCATTTCAGTTTTGAGATTTGCAGTGCTCTATTCTTCCACCTCGTCCAACAAAGTCCTGGAGAACTTACAGTGCAAGATATTTTCTCCTCTTAGCTAATAGGATTCCTTTTTTGCAGGGGGTAGACTTGGATCACTACCATGGTATGGGAGCAAATGGTTAGACTCCAATTCACCCCACGCCCGGTGGGATATTTCCAAACATGGAATGCCCATGTTACAAACAGTCTGACCTTAGAAACTTGTGTGGTGTAGTGGATAAGGAGTCAGACTAGGACCTGGGAGACTAAAGTCTAAATCCCCATTTGGCCATAAAGGCTGAACTTGGGCCAGTCACTGCCTCTCAGCCTAACCTACTACACAGAGTTGTTGTGAGGTCCAGCTCTGAGGGCCTTCTGGCAGTTCCCTCACTGTGAGAAGTGAGTTTACAGGAACCAGGCAAAGGGCCTTCTCGGTAGTGGTGCCCACCCACCAGATGTCAAGGAAATGAACAACAATCTGACTTTCAGAAGACACCTGAAGGCAGCCCCGTTTAGGGAAGTTTTTAATGTTTGATGTTCTATCGTGCTTTTAATGTTCTGTTGGGAGCCACCTAGAGTGGCTGGAACCTTTGGCTTGCCAGACATTGGCGAACTACTCCTCCCATCATCTCTGACCATTGGCCATGCTGGCTGGGACTGATGGAAGTTGAGGCACTGTCCAAGTGCTCTCAAGACAATCTTGAGGTAGTAGACCGGTGGGGTTAAAATTTAGCCGAAGCCAATAATTAAATGTCTTACATCAAATCTGTAACTCATCAGAGGGGAGATTAGCTCCCAAGCACAATGAAGCATTTGGAACACAGAAAAAAAAATGCCTTAGAAACATAAGACTGAACAGCTTCTGTGGCTCCAAGGTGAACATCGCTACATACAGTCCTCAACTTTACAAAATGTTTGCTTCCCTCCCAGTAACCCTGATACAACTCTATTGTTTGCAGTGCCTGTGGGACCCTATGGGAGCATAATCCCACCCACCTCCTCCGTTAGCCTACAGCCCTTCACATATTCCTTAGTTATGTACCACTTATTGAACCTTCTCCTGGGGTGCCTGCAAGTTCTCCGTGCACAGAAATCTATTTCTGCCCTGTGCCAGTTCTGCATGTGTTTATTCATAAGCCCCTCCCACCCATTCAGACTCATTTCCCCATAAATCTACACTGTTTACTCTTGTTTTTAAAAGCCATATGAAAATTCCTATTTAAATATGTACTCAAACATATCTGTGATCCTAAAGTACACAAATATTGTGCTTTATCTCAACATGCAACACATTTCTAAACACATTCTATGTTTAAACACACATTTAAAGGATGCAGTTTGGTATGCTTATGCAGCCAAATCTGTCAGCTAATTACATTCTGATCCATATCATAATTGGAAAGATGCAAAAATATATCCATTTGCTTAAAAGTGACGTTCTCATCTACCCCTATCTCTATGGATACTTATTTCCAGTTGAGTTACAGAGTTAGCTGAACGTTGTGATAGAAAGGTCATGCCTTGCTTCCATAGAAAAAGGGGGTTGTTCCAGATTATCTCTGTGCTACAAGGAGATTCAAACACCTGTCTGCAGGGAACAGTTATCAGTGTCTGTTACCAGTAGATTCCTTCTTGCTTTGCCATGGTGGTCTGCAGCGTAGAGATCAGTTTACAGCAATTGTCTATTGTATGTTTGCTGGCTAGGTTAGCATCATTCTGCCATTACCATGCATGGCTAATGTGGGGCATGTGATTGGTACACAAAGCCATGATTGGTGGGCAGTGGCGGGAGTTTCTAGAGAATGGGTGTGTGTGTGTCAGAATTGCTATTGCCCAATAGGACATAATATACAATTTGAGGACTGGGAAAAACTGGAAAATAGATTTAAAATTTACAGACTGTTCCCTCCTGAAAGAAAATTACATGAAAATGATGTATAGATGGTATATAACACTAGTACAGATAGCAAAAATGTACAAAACCGGCTCAAACACTTGTTGGAAATGTAAAGAAAAAGAAGGCACTTTTTATCATATGTGGTGGGAGTGTAGAGAAGTTTAAAAAAATTGGGAAATGATATACAATGACTTGAAAAAAATGTTTAAAACAACATTTGTAAAAAAACCAGAAGCATTTTTGTTAGGGATTGTAGGACAAGACCTGCCAAGGAAAATAAAGAATTTATTTATGTATGCTACAACAGCGGCAAGAGTCTTGATAGAATAAGGATGGAAGAATGAGGAAATCCTGACGAAAGAACATTGGCAAGAGAAATTGATGGATTATGCAGAACTGGCCAAATTGACTTATAAATTGTGAGAAGGACAATTGTGACTTCAAGTAGGAATGGGACTTTTAACAAATTATTTAAAAAGACAACAAAATGAATTGGACTCCCTGGCAGGTTTTGAATAAACATACACAAATTCATTGGTTGATAATATGATGGATAGATAATGTAAGGATAATGTCAGGGAACTGCCATCAGTGCCGGAGGGAGAGAGCAAAATCCAGAGGGATTCCGGAGAGCGTCCCGGGATTGGGAGAGGCAGCCCATCTTCTGGGGAAGAGAATCAGCGTAGCACCAGTGGAGAAGGGGGGCAGATTGGGGAAGCGGCGAGGTGGTCCCATGACTCCTTGCTGGGGACCAGCGGGGAGAGTAGAGGTCCTCCGCTGCCTACGCCCTCCTTGCGCAGAAGGCTTCCGCGCAGAGAGAGTAGGAGAAGACTAGGCATCAAAGAGCTTCTTTGCTGGAAGAAGTTTAAGAAACGCCCACAGACGGATTCTGCCAGCGATTGAGACAGCCACGGGTGAGTGGCTGTCCAGACAGAAAAGGTTCACTCAGGCAACCCAGCCAGGTGTTTGCGCCGGCTTACGCACGAGCAACACCTAGAACCACTACAGATAAGTACAAGTTTATAACATGCAGAGAATAATATGTGCAGAGAAATCAGAGAGAGGAGCTGAGGGAAGTCCGTGGTCGGGGGGGGGAGAGGGTTGGGAGGGGGAGAAAGGGGGAGAAATAATGTATGTGATTATATGGTTTGATAATTTGGTATGTTGAAATTCTTTAATAATTTTTTAAAGAAATAATTGCTATTGCCCCCTCTAATTTAAAGGAGCACCATTCTGCTATCCTCTTTGCTGCTTGAAGTGGAAAGGATTGATCTACAATTACGTCACACTGTGATGCTGATGTAAACAGCTGCCCAGCCTAGCAGGACTATTGGAATGGCTTCCTGTCTCCCTTCCACATGTGCTCATGAACTCTTGACTTTCCTTTGACAAAGAAACCCAGGAAGCAACGCAAACAACAAAGGCTTCTCCCATACACAATGTTTTGATGCAGTCCTTTTCTGAAGATAAAACACATGTCCTCTTTCCTCGTCTCTGAAAAGCCGGTGTTAGAATGAACACACATAAACACTGCTCCCGCAATAAGAAAAGATAACCACCTACTTAAAACATTGACTGTTGATTCAGATGTCAGCTGGACATTCATTGGCATGACGTATTCTATCGTGAAGCACCTCCCACGTTCTTCACCTGGAATGGGAAAAGCCCATTTTACACTTTTTGGGGGGAGCAAAGGCATCAAGCCCCATACTTCCCACCAGGATCCCCTGCGATGGTTATTTGCTTCTTTTAAACCACTCATACAATTGCAAATTGTGTAATTGGTGTATTTACTTGTCTAGCTTGGCTAAGGGCCCTTTAAAATATCACAAGTAAAAGAACAGAAACCAAGCAGCCCGATTTTAAATATTGCTTAGAAATATGTAAACTCCACTGATATAGCAATAGCACAGGTTTCATCTTCATGACAAGAGTATAATGCAGGAGTCAGCAAACTTACTGCACCTCGGGCCGGTGTCTCCAGCGCCGATCGTGCGGCGGGCCGGAGAGCAGGGGAACGTGTGCACATATGCATGCCTACATGCTTTTTCTGGCGCACTTCCAGGTCGGAGGAGCACCAGAAATAGCTTGCATGCATGTGCACAGGCCTCCTCCGACCCGGATATGCACCGGAAATAAGGCTTGTGCATGCGCAAATAACGCTTCCACAAGCGCACAAGCTATTTCCGGGGCTTCTCCGACCCAGAAGTGGGCAGCCACGCAGCGCAGCACCGGTAAGAGCAGGCAGTGGGCAGCAGGGGGCGCCGTGGGTTGGATAAACAAGTCCCTCAGGCCTTATCTGCCCTGCAGGCCTTAGTTTGGGGACCCCTGGTATAATGAATGGATTGTGCTCAGAGGTCAATGTATGCACCTCAGTTCTCTTCCGAAGCCTGCCATGGTTTGATTGTTGGTGGATTTACAGTGCAATCCTAATAAGATCTACTCAGAAGTAAGTCCTATTGGATTCAATGGGGCTTACTTGCAGGCAAGTGTGGTTAGCTTAAGGGTTGTCCTGTTTGCTAAAGGACTTTCACTTGCATGCCTTTCTTTGTACATCCTTGCCCCCAAACTGCTCCAGAGCATTGGGAGAACCCCAAAATCAGATCTGGGGGCATACAGGCAGAAGAGAGGGAGGGAAAATTTCACTACACAAAGATAAGTCCTTGCAGGAGGACTTAGCCATTGGCAGTGGATAATGTGGTCACTGAGACCACATAACACCGGTCCTGAGAGACCTACAATGGCTCCCAGTATGTTTCCGAGCACAGTTCAAAGTGTTGGTGCAGACCTTTAAAGCCCTAAATGGCCTCAGCCCAGTATATCTGAAGGAGCGTCTCCACCCCCATCATTCTACCTGGACACTGAGATCCAGTACCGAGGGCCTTCTGGCAGTTCCCTCATTGCAAGAAGCGAGGTTACAGGGAACCAGACAGAGGGCCTTCTTGGTAGTGGCGCCCGCCCTGTGGAACACCCTCCCATCAGATGTCAAGGAAATAATCAACTATTTGACTTTTGAAAGACATCTGAAGGCATCCCAGAGTTTAATGCTGTATGTTTAACAATGTTTAATGCTGTATTGTCTTTTTAATATTTGGTTGGGAGCAGCCCAGAGTAGCCGAGGAAACCCAGCCAGATGGGCGGGGTATAAATAATAAATTATTATTATAATAATGGAGTGGCTGCGGACTGAGGTTGCATTAAGACATGCAGTGTATGTATGTATGTATGTATATATATATATATATATATATATATAATGTGTGTGTGTGTGTGTATATATATATATTTGAGCCTACGCAAATCCACATAGTGAATTGCACATGTGAACCAATCCAGTGACTCACTGGAATATTCCAACAACTTCAAAATGGGCCACCTGTCCATTCTCCCCACCCCCACCCCAAGGTGGTGGAAATTAAAACTGTGCACATATCCATGCGTGATATAACCTGAATATTTCACAGACCTTAATTCTAAATTTAATCAAAATGCACAACTCACAGGACTCAGAAACATTAGTTGCTAGACATGACTAGCCACAGGTACAGCAAGCAAAAACAGATTCACTTTTCAATAAAGCGCAGTACCTGCCAAAAAGCAAACCCTCCAGAGCCCAGAGTGCAGAGACATCTTGATTTCAGCACTCTGGTTTTGGGGCAGGATAATCCCTTCCTCCAGGTACAGCCAGTAGTCTGTGCTCACAGCAATCCCCAGGAGTCCCAATCCGCACACGGCAAACACGCTGCTAAGCAGAGTCAGGGCCTTTCTGCCACAGGTGCTCATTCCCAAAAGCATCAGGGTCCGACGGGACAAAAAAGAACTCCTGCACGGGACGAGAAGAATACAAGAACTGTTAGCAGTGAATTGGGGACATTACATGCACTGAATGCAACAGAAATTTCCCTCCTTCTGTGCACGCTTTGATATCAGAGTTATCGGTGGGGAAACAGCACAAAAGCCCCATATAAGTTGAAAATGAATGTGGCACACCATTGTCATGTCCCTTCATGTCCAGGCATAGGCAAACTCGGCCCTCCAGATGTTTTAGGACTACAGTTCCCATCATCCCTGACCACTGGTCCTGTTAGCTAGGGATGATGGGAGTTGTAGTCCCAAAACATATGGAGGGCTGAGCTTGCCTATGCCTGCTCAATGCAATGCCCTCTAGGTGGGGCTACCTTTGAAGGTGACCCGGAAACTACAACTAACCCAGAATGAGACTGGTGACTGGGAGTGGCCGCTGAGACCATATAACACCGGTCCTGAAAAACCTACATTGGCTCCCAGTACATTTCCAAGCACAATTCAAAGTGTTGATGCTGACCTTTAAACGGCCTCGGTCCTGTATACCTGAAGGAGCATCTCCACCCCCATCGTTCAGCCTGGACATCTGGGTCCATATGGAGTCATAGTATTACATATAGTAACATAGTATAGTCATAGTATTACAATAGTATCCCAGTGTGGCATGGTGGAAAGAGGATAAGACTAGAGCTTACGCTCTAGCCACTAGGCAACACTCTCAGCCCAGTCATCTCTCGGCCTATTTCCCCCCCCCCCCATTCATTCATTTGTTCAGCCTTTATTGGCATAATTTAGACAATAAAACCATAGGAGGAAAACCATCCATGAAAATAATGGTAATCCAGACATATTAAAGACATAAAACATACAAAAGACTCAATAGCCACCATTAAATAAAATTAAGTAATTTTAGATTTGACTTTAAAAATCTTGGCTAAATATCCTGATACAATCTCAGTAGTTTCGGGAATATCATCCCCCAACAAATACTGGATTACAGATTCTTTAATTTACAGCACTGGGGTGAGGATTTTTTTAAAGAAAAGTGGGGGGCAGGGAACCACATACACTGCCTTGAGCTGCCTGGAATAAAGGCAGGATATAAATATAAGAGGGGTGGGACTTTACATCAGGAGGAATTTGACAGAGTAATAAGCCGATTGCGCCATCAGTTCAAGTATCTCTGCTTGCCTGTTGGAACAATCTACCCACTCTTCCCCTTCTATTTTGTTCTGGGGTTTTTCCTCACACTCTCCCCACCCCCAGCCAATTTAGACGATGCACTCAGGGGGCTTAGAGAGGGAAGAAGCCTCATGGTGTGAGTGGAATTCCTTGTAAGGGGCTTCCACTAGCACAGGGGTCCCCAAACTAAGGCCCGTGGGCCAGATAAGGACCAAGGGATTCATTTATCCGGCCCGCAGCAACCCCCCCCCCCACTCTTACCGGTGCTGTGCTGCATGGCTGCCCACTTCCGGGTCAGAGGAGCACTGGAAATAGCTTGTGTGCATGCGCAAGCGTTATTTCTGGTGCACATTCAGGTCGGAGGAGGCCTGTGCACATGCTCCGGTGCTCCTCCGACCCGGAAGTGTGCCGGAAATACAGTGGTACCTCGGGTTAAGTACTTAATTTGTTCCGGAGGTCCGTACTTAACCTGAAACTGTTCTTAACCTGAAGCACCACTTTAGCTAATGGGGCCTCCTGCTGCTGCCGCGCTGTTCTCATCCTGAAGCAAAGTTCTTAACCTGAAGTACTATTTCTGGGTTAGCGGAGTCTGTAACCTGAAGCGTATGTAACCTGAAGCGTATGTAACCTGAGGTACCACTGTAGTGTGTGGGCACGTGTATGGGCACGCACTCCCCCGCCCTCCAGCCCACCATGCAATCAGTGCTGGAGACACCTGCCTGAGGTGCGGTAAGTTTGCTGACCCCTGCACTAGCAGTACTGAGAGGCTTGCCTAAGGCTGCAATTCTACAGGCACTTACTAGGGAGCAAGCCCTGTTGAATGTAGTGTGAATTACTGCACAGAATTGTGCTGCCTGGGTGCCTAGTGAATTTGTGGATTTGAGGCGAGACTGAACACTCATCCATTACATCAGAGAGAGAGAGAGAGAAGCCGTTTGCCAGGCCACACTGCAAGCTTTCAAGATGCTCAGAGTCCTTTTATCATCACTGGACTGGTGATACGTGCACAGTGAGACAGCCAACTCTCACACAGGATTCGGAATCCCGCTGCCTTTGACTCTGACAAATCTCTCCCTCGGCGGATTCTTGATGTGGATATTATGAAGATGTGGGGCTCAGCAATGCAGTGTAGCACGACAAATTACTGTGGTAGTGTTCCCCCCCCTTCAATATATATATTCCTAGCACTGCCATTTGGCTTCCCGTTAATTAGCCCTTTTTGGCACTGGTTCAGGGAAAAGCACACAAAGTCTCGATACTCCGGCATGTGTAACGTGCAGTTTGTGAGCTGCACCTCTGTCCTTTCTCTGCCGGAACAAACACATAACTCTCCTAAATAATAGGAAGCAGCCACACAAGTCCTTTAGAGAAGGAATCATCACAATGTCACGTCAGTTACTTACGAAGCTGCACTTAAACACACAAGAAGGCAGCCCTCACCCTGCAGGGCATACGGTCCAATGTAGACCCCAAGTTACCAGAGGCCTTCTCTGACCAGGAAGCTTTGAAAGTCAGAAAATTGATGCTGATGTAATGCAGAGCTCACCTCATATCGGGCATCACCTGCTTGAAATTTCTACAGAGGTCTCAAGGTTTCCACAGTCAGTACATTCATCGGGACTAAGTGTCTCTGACTATATGGAGATGCAGAAGGCTTGTCTGCTAAAGGACAGAGCTGTGTGAAACAGCGAGGGGGCTTATTAGGGGCACTTGCTATCAATATGAAAAACAGGGCACCTGATCCATGCGACGGTCACCTCCAGGCTTGACTATTGTAATTCGCTCTATGCGGGGCTGCCCTTGAAGGTGTCCCAGAAACTCCAGTGGCTGCAGAATGCTGCAGCGAGGCGTCTCACAGGGTCCCTGCCATGGGAGCATATTCACCCAGTGCTTTTCCAGCTGCACTGGCTCCCAGTGGAGTACAGGGTCAGATTTAAGATGCTGGTTTTAACCTTTAAAGCCCTTCATGGCCTAGAACCCTCATACCTACGGGACCGCCTCTCCTGGTATGCCCAGTGGATACCAGGGCATACCTATGTCCCGAGCCCTAAGGAAGTCAGATTAGCCTCAACCAGAGCTAGGGTCTTTTCAACACTGGCTCCGGCCTGGTGGAACACTCTGTCTCATGAGACCAGGGCCCTTCAGGATCTGATTTCTTTCCGCAGGGCTTGTAAGACAAGAGTTGTTCCGCCTGGCCTTTGGCTTGGAATCAACTTGATCCCCTTCCCCTCTATCCTTTTCCCTTTCTCTTTCTGTGATGGACCTCCTATTTGGGGACTTCCTTGGCTTTTTTTCTGGCCCATGTAGGATCAGTCTGGATAGTTGGCCTGGTGAAGATTTGACATTTTCATCTCCAAAAAGTTTTTGATTTGAGTTTCTACGGAAATGAGGCTGCATTTTAATGTGGTATTTTAATCTTGTTTTTAATTTGTATTTTAATCAATTGTTTTATACCTGGTGTTAGCCACCCTGAGCCTGGCCTTGCTGGGGAGGGTGGGGTATAAATAAAAATTATTATTATTATTATTATCATTATTATTATTTTCAGCACTGGCTGATCCAAGTTGTTTCTGGGTCCGATGTTGACAACCCACTTGCAATTCAGTTGCATGCAGCTGACCCGATAACAACCCAGCCACAATAGGGAACAAACAGGTGGCACTCTGAGGAAGGCCTGGCCTTGCGCACACCCCTGTTGCACGCCCACATCAACAGCAACCTAGCTGAATGAGACATGATGAGGTCGAGTCATGGACATCTGAAAAGCACCTTCAGTTGGTGGCAATTCACCACCGTATCCCTTAGGAACTGTAGATTCCCTGGCAGCATACTGGGATGGAGGAGCTCAACCAAAAGATCAGTAATGGCAGACAAGTTTCTTTCCTAAAAGAAGTGCCTGTCCAGCATGACCGACTTTCCTCTGCAATATTCAGTCTCAGAAGAGGAATGGGCACCTTTTAGCCTGTTGGGTGCCCCCTGTCATGAGAATGCACCTTGTAATATATTCCAGGCTACAAAGGTATAGTGAAGGCTTTTTAGCAGAGAAAAACAAGGAACTTTCCAAATGCCAGAAGCTCTTCTACAGGTCAAAATTCAAGCCATATGTACCAGGAGCAGTAAGTAGGTCAAGGCATGTCGTTAACTCCTTTTCACAACCTCAGTTATACATAGAGCTGGGGGATTGGAAACAGGAATGGTCTCAAATAGGGCTGTTACAAACGTAATATCTATCTATCATAATAGTCAGTCAACCCCAACATGGATCTACATGCTGTACTGTTGCAATTTGTTGTGCTTCTTCAGTGAGCTTGATCCAAAAGCCACAACATTTGGTCGAATGGATCAGCCTTTCCCAAACCTTTGCCCCTCAGATATTTTGTACTACAACTTCCATCAAACCTGAGCTTTGGTCATGCTGGCTGGGGCTGTCAGGAGCTGTAGTCCAAACCATTGGGAGGGTACCATATTTGACAGTGGGTGCAACCATTACACAACTGGGAAGATGACCATGGTTCAGGAATGACTCTAGACCTAACTATTAGGTACTTTCCCATCATCTAGGGCAAAGAAGATATTACTCTGGGATACCATTACATAAGATATCATTGAATCACAGCTGAGAACAAAAACAAAACAGAGAAGGGACTGACAGTTGAAAAAACGTGGAGCTGGTTCCTAAACAGAGGAGGGAAATGACTAATTTTGAAAGTACAGAGCAGGAGGAGTCGGAACATATGCTGCCAAACACCTTGTTTATGAAATTCATCATTTATGGCAGTAACGAACAGATCTAATCTCTCAAGGACCAGAGTTCAATCCCATGCGCTGATTGGCCACAATGAGAACAGGATGCAGAATTAGATGGCCCACTGGCCTGATCCAGTCAGTTCTTCTTATGATCTTATGTTCTCAGTTTCAACAGATCTCAGCAACCACTGGGCAACCCACACAAATTATGGCAGTGAGCACATTTTTCTATATTATTTCCCAAGGTTTCAGCACTCAGCGGTAAGCTCTTTAGAAACTACTTTCCTTTTACGACCCAACCCTTCTATTTTCTTCATTTCTAGCATTTTCTTTACTTCAAGTATTTCTATGCCACTTTTTAGCAGAGAGACCTGTTCTTCAGTTCTGGCATGTGCAAGCTGGAATCAAGCCAAGAGGGAAGTTTCAAGTTCACAGTTGGCAAATCTGCTAATTGCGACAGTCAATGCACCCTGGATGACTTTTTTTTGAAATTAATCACTTGCAAATGTATGCTCATAATTGATAGCTTTGGAGCACCCCACCCCCAAAGCCCCATCTGTGTTCACTCAAAAATAAACCCGACAAAGTTCTTAAGCACGTTCCTTTCTCCCAAGAGGCAATTTCCATGGACACCAGTGAGACTTATTTCAAAAGAGTTGAGTTGAATAGTGAGGTGCCAGTTCCTTCTGCTTAGCACAGCTGGCCCAATTTCAGGGATGTAATTTTCAAGCAAGTACCTATGAATGTTGGAGGGTGGCAAGGCCATTCAGCACACCCCCACATGTCAATCAATAAAAAACTTTTCTTCAAAACAAATATGGCTGGTACTGGTTTGTGCAACTTCCATAGGCTCCTATAAGCCCTGGAGTGTGGTAGAAGAACAGGAGAATATAATTAACACATAGGACTTACCCTTATGGTGCTTGAGTGCAAGAAAACTGGCTTAAGCACTTTATGGCTTTCACTGTAAGTAACTTTCATTACATAGTTTTTAGGCTAGACAGAGTTATGTCATGCAGAAAGATCCAAGAGCATGATAGACAATGAAGCCCAGATACAAGATTGTTCAAGCTAAGCTCTTTAAAAGGACCCACTCTGATTAAGACAAGTGCAATAAATAAATAAAAAATCGCTTCAATATGAGCCCCACTTAGATCAGTCAGGGAAGACACCAATTTTTAGACTTTGAGGGAGAGTGGAACTGGCTGCATGTGAAATGCTCACACTTGGATTAAGGTAAGCCAGCAATCATTCTGCTACATAATCTGAGATCAAACAACACAATAACCACTTATTTGTGTGTAATTTGCAAAATGGCCTAAAATGCCATCAAAATAGTAGCTGGAGGATTCTCTCCTTGGGGAGTTCCTTCAGCACATCCCACTTGATTTGCTCTGACCTATCACCTTTTAAACTCTCCTAAGCAAAATATTTGGCCAAAAAAGTAATTTTCTTGGTAGTTGGCTCAAGTCTGGTACAGGCAAATCCAAACTGCCTGTGAGCTAGAGAGCACAACATGCACAGTATTAATGTATACAAATAGTACTGATGTCATTGAGGTTTGCTCTACCTAGTTCTGAATGTGTTTTTCCAGCACCATGCTGCTCATCATGAATCATGTGGCATCACCCCCCAAAAAATTTTTTTATGGCTCAGAATGTGAAATGAGTTTCTGTGAGAATCTGTGCATTGAGTGGTCAGTGATTGGAATGCCATGTGTTCAGAGCCATCTGCTTTGTAGACCCACGTATTCAAGACTCTAGAACCTTAAACCTCAGTGGAAACACTCCCTGACTGCTGTGACCAATGCAACCAGACCCTGTCTAAGCAGTCTTTTATTTGATGTGCATGTCATCTATTTGAGTCAGTTCTCTCCATCCTCTCTTACAATGGTTGCTGTTCCCCATCCAGATCTAAAACCCTCTCTTGGGAGGGGGGAAAGGGATAATTGAATCTCCCGAATGGTTCTTCATAGAGGCCGCTTCTGGGAACCAGAAATTCAAGAGATCAGAGCAGAACCTGGGACTCTGACACAGAGGAGAATGCACCAGCGAGATACGGAATGCCATTGACACAAACTACAGAGGGGGCTAAACCCAGTCTCAGACCCTGACACCAAGCCTAAGCCAGGACTTCTCAACAGGAAACCCTTGAGCTAGAGAACCCCAACCTGGAACCCTAAGATAGATCAGCCAGATTCTCCTAAGAGATCATGCACCAAGGGGCCTCGGGCTTCCCAGTGCCTGCTCACCAGCACAATCCATGCACAAGGTAGGAGCTGAGTGAGAGGTGATGAAGTGCTAGACCAGGGGACTTCTTCAAAAGGTGGAGAGAATCTGGGAAGGGTAGTCTGGCCCAAGAGGAAAAAAAGGTCTCCCTTGAGCTCCAGACCCTCAATAGAGGAAACTGCCTGATTGGAGCTATCCAGGGTCCTGAAAATGCAGCATTTTATCAGCTACCTAGGTAAGCTGCCCTCAGGTGCCTGCAATGCTATGCCCCATAGGCTCCCAGATCATGGGTAGGCAAACTAAGGCCCAGGGGCCGGATCCGGCCCAATCGCCTTCTAAATCCGGCCCACGGATGTTTTTACATGAGTAGAATGTGTCCTTTTATTTAAAATGCATCTCTGGGTTATTTGTGGGGCATAGGAATTCATTCATTCCCCCCCATATAGTCCGGCCCCCTGCTGAAAAAGTTTGCTGTCTGAGGGACAGTAGACTGGCACCCTGCTGAAAAAGTTTGCTGACCTCTGCTCCAGATTATGGGAACAAGGGCAGTACAATAGGGGGCATGCACACGACAAGAGACAGGAGTAGATCAATTGAGGCTTTATAAGATCACATTGGTGTGATTAAGATTACAGGCTAAAAAGTGGAAGTGTGTGAAGAAGAAGAACATTTTCCTGTTTTCTATAGTCTGTATTTTAAAATCTTAAAATAACCCTTTAAGTAAGAAGCAAATGACATAAAAGTTTGCTCTTCCAGTGGAATCATACCCACACGTTCTATTGCCCAATCCCCTTGCAACAAAAAATATGTTACTGGCTGTGACTTTTCTCTTTGTAGATTCCTTAAATGCTACGTGCATCTGCAAGGCTGCACACATACAATATTTATGTATTCTGCTTATCAGTTACTGATGATAAAATAATGCAGCAAAGGCAAAAAAAAGGGATAGCCATAGAAGCACACAAAAGTGTCAGGAAAAAGGGTTTGCAAATCAGAAGGAATATGTAACTATTGCAGGGGTTGTCAACCTGGTCCCTACCGCCCACTAGTGGGCATTTCAGGATTCTAGGTGGGCGGGGGGGGGAGGTTCTATGGCACAAGCTGAATCCTTCTTCCATTGAGCACTGGTGGGTGGTAAGGAAATTTTACCATCAAGG
Organism: Podarcis tiliguerta; assembly: GCF_965153285.1. Lineage (NCBI taxonomy): Eukaryota > Metazoa > Chordata > Lepidosauria > Squamata > Lacertidae > Podarcis > Podarcis tiliguerta. The sequence goes on along the minus strand of NC_139535.1, from coordinate 99,602,727 downwards.
AAGATGCATTAGTGGGTGGTAGGTATAAAAGGCTGACTACCCCTGAACTGGGACGTGGGTAGTGCTGTGGGTTAAACCACAGAGCCTAGGACTTGCCAATCAGAAGGTCGGCAGTTTGAATCCCCACGACGGGGTGAGCTCCCGTTGCTCAGTCCCTGCTCCTGCCAACCTAGCAGTTCAAAAGCACGAAGTGCAAGTAGACAAATAGGTACCACTCCAGTGGGAAGATAAATGGTGTTTCCATGCGCTGCTCTTGTTCGCCAGAAGTGGCTTAGTCATGCTGACCACATGACCCGAAGCTGTACGCCAGCTCCCTCGGCCAGTAAAGCGAGATGAACTATTGCATGAAATGTCTTTGTCAACAGATGCATTTGTGCATGCACTAGTGGGCTTTTTGTGGTGTTGGGGGACATGTTACTCCACACTCATTTTTAACACCTTCCCATTAACCTGCCGTTGAGGTGCTCCTCACTTAGGAGAGAGTTACGTTCCACGTTGCCCCATGCAAATCTACTTTAAGCGTGAAGAAAAAGTGGGTCCTAAGAGAGAAATATCATGTTAGCGTGCCCAGTGCTCCAGTTACCAATTAGAGAACACATCCACTGATTTTTCTATCCCACTGTCAGGATGGCATTTTCATTTACATTCTAAATGCTTACAGAGATTCAGCAATGCTACTTTGCCTTCAGTGCTTTGCGCTAACCCAAGCCTGGAAGTGCTAGCTTTACGCAAAGGCTTTAAGAGAAGCATTGATGCAGGAAAGAAAGCTAAAAGCCCTAAACTCGCATGAAAAACACACCAAGAGTCAAGTGGGAGAGAGATGGGGAGCAGACTGGCTGTCAGCTAATCATCTGAAAGCAGTCTTCATCCCAAGATTACATAGTTGGAGGGTGAAAGAATTGCCATCTGCAATGGCCCAGATACTTTCCAATAATGTTTCTGCACTGTTTTATTTTTTTTTTGTCCCCGCTAAGTGATACATCATTTCACTCCCACATTCCAGGATCAACGTTTGCTCCCTGCGTCTGAACTGCCTCTCCTAATTTATTCCATTTATTTCCACAGCTCAGTCTGCTTCCAAAGACTCTATTAGCCACCAAGACCACCACATTTTATTTACTTAGATTCATTGCCCTTTCTTATCCTAAAAACGGAGGCTCTTTCAGAAAATACCAGTTAATTTATTTCTTTCAAATTGTGTTTATATTCTATTTATAGATGTAAATAAAGAACTAACATTGTTATTAAATGCTATCTTTTATGAAGTCATGTTTTCCTACATTTCTGGTTGTGTCGTCAGAGGTCATGCTACAGTCCTATTCCTTTGTATTTTGTCTTCAAGTACAAAAAGTATATTTTTTTAATGTATAGAATTAGATTAAAATATATCTATAAAAATGGCTGTGAAACAGTCCCAAGTGATTGGCAGTCAGAGCACTGAAGATACAAACTTTTATTTTTCTCCCAGGGTCTCTGTCTCTCCTGCACAGGATAGCTCAGTTGGTTAGAGCATGGTGCTTATAATGCCAAGGTGGCAGGTTCGATTCCCGTATGGGGCAACTGCATATTCCTGCATTGCAGGGGGTTAGACTAGATGATCCTCAGGGTCCCTTTCCTACTCTCCAAGTCTATGATTCTAATAAATTAGTATCTAGAACTTGGAGCTTGTATCTCTCTATGAAGTGGTGAGCACCTCACCTATAGATTTTTGTTTAAAGCAAATGAAATAAAATAGAGCCAGTCACTCCATCATAAAGATAATGATTTGTTCTGGGTGCTAGACACACAAGGTGCTAGAAACCAGTCAACTATGATGAAGGTGCTAGAAACCAGTCAACTATGATGAGTGGGAAGCAGAAGAGTCATTCAAAAATCCAATGATTCTGGAACTGAAATTCTAATATCCTCTCGTGCTCCTTAGTAGATAGATGCATGCCAATGGAAACCAGAATGTTCTTGCTTAAGACTACCCAATGAATACAGTCAGGACAGAAAAAGGAATCTGGTTTTGAAAGCATTCTCATGTGAACACCCAAATGCTATGTGCAATTCACTGGGCAGCCCCTAGGTGTTTATTCACACATGTTTACAAATTGCAACATGAAAGTGTCTTATCTAATTTTGAATTTCACAATAAGCAAAGGCCCAGGTAAGCTTCTGGGGAGTGCAAATTACATCTGTTACCTTGTTGGGTTCCCTCCTCCCCGAAACTTTAAATTTTTCAAAGGTAAAAAGGGAAAGGGAAAGGCTGCTTTTTTCATGTTCTTCAAGTTAATCAGCAGAATGAAATATGGCAGATCAAAACCCTCTGGACATAATTTCTGCTCTTAAGCTCATAATATATTTAACAAGTTATAGAAATGAACGACTCCTGGCTTCCATTAAGCCAACTCCACCTCAGATGAGCCTTGACTTAAATTATTCTCTGTGCTATGCCACCTTATCTAGGCCAAAGAGCTAGGAAGCAAAGAGTAAGGCTAACTCAATACAACAGACTTATTCGTTACTATTATTAAAAGACTTGGTAGAAGGAAGCTAGCTTTGGTTCAGCAACATCTCTGCTCACATTGTCCAAAAGGCAGAACATAGAATGTGCCGGTCAAATCCATGCACAATGCTTATTCTCACATCAAAGACAACTTTTTAAGATCTCCCTCTCTTGGCTCATGAAGATGTCTTCCTTCTTCTGAAAAAGCTGCCCATCTCAGAACAGACTATATCTGTGTTAAGCGAATAGGATTGATGTGTACCATATATGGAAACAAGATTTTCTAGAGGTAAATAAAATTTGCGTAGCATAAATTTCTGCTTTATTTTAAATATACTATCCCATTTGCATGTTCTAGTTCCATGCAAAAGCAACAATAGCTTTCCCAATCTTTATTTAATTTTACACAGGCATGATTTTTTCATTAAATTTTTATCCCTCTACCTTCAGCACCCAATTCCCCTGAGGACAGCCAACCTTAAAAAGAAAAAGAAAAACACAGTACATTCAGCCTTCAAATCATTAAAGCACCAAGAACAAACAACATATAAAACCTAATAAGGAAATAAGAGAGAGATGATAAAATTATCACAGTAGCCGAGTAGTCAAATGGTTACAACAAACATGGAAGAATACAGATATCTTTCCTTGGTGCTATGACAACATATTAAGTCCCAGGAGAGATTCCCTAGGGACAGCATTCCAGAAAGGGGGCACCACACCTGACCAGGTACTCATTTGCCTTACCTTACATGGTGGAGAAGGGATGCGGGTGACTTGCCAATCAGAAGGTCGGCGGTTTGAATCCCTGCGACGGGGTGAGCTCCCATTGCTCGGTCCCTGCTCCTCCCAACCTAGCAGTTTGACGTGCTTTCGAACTGCTAGGTTGGCAGGAGCAGGGACCGAGCAACGGGAGCTCACCCCGTCGCGGGGATTCGAACCGCCGACCTTCTGATCGGCAAGCCCTAGGCTCTGTGGTTTAACCCACAGCGCCACCCACACAGGTTACACGTTGACAAAGAACCAGTGCTCTGAGAACACGGGGAAAAAACCCTTGAGTTGAGTGTAAATGGTCTAGAAGCAAGGCTTTCTTACAGTTTGTTACACTTCCCAAGTACACTTTGGAGCTGGCATTGCAAATCTCATCTACACATCTGTCATCCTTGTGAGCAAGAGCCTTTGGCACCAGCTGGGAAGCAGACATTTGGCAAGCTTGATCTTCCCTACTGCTTTTCTCGACAAGAAGAATGTTCGGATTGCTTTGCAGGCAAAAATATTGCTTGAGTTCATGGTGTGCTGGTTGCCTCCGGGGTGGCAAGACTCAGCTAAGAAGGAACAGAGATATTACTTTCTCCCATAGATTCCCTTCTTTCTTGTTTCTTTACTGAGTGCTGAATAGCAACATTTGCACATCACATCCGTGAGCCTCATGGTCAGCAAATAATGTTAGATCCACTGTAGTCTAGTGGTTAGAGTGTTGGACCAGGACCTGGGAGACCAGAGTTCAAATTCCCACTCTGCCAAAAAGGTCACTGGGTGACTTTGGGCCAGTCACCATGTAGGCCACTTTGAGCTCTTTGGAGGAAAGGTAGGATAAATTTAACAATCATTTTACTGATTGTTACTGACAAAAGGTCAACGTTCTCCACTGCACCTGAAGACAGAGGAGAAGCCACAGGGAAAACACAAAGCCCTTCCTACTGCTGCTGCTCCTTGCGTTGACTGCCTGACTCTACCATATGATGGGGACAGTCCTGTTTAAGAACTCTGTGATATTATTGAGAACAGATAGAAGAGATTCTGCACAAGATCAAAGTTCCACCCTCTGTAATGACTGTATTCTCTGTAATCTGGGCACTCCTTGAAGAAAGTACAGTCGTACCTTGGCTTTCGAACAGCTTAGTTCTCAAATGTTTTGGCTCCCAAACGCCACAAACCAGAAAGCGAGTGTTCCAGTTTGCCAACTATTTTTGGAAGCCAAACATCTGATGGGGCTTCTGTGGCTGCAGGAGCTTCCTGCAGTCAATCAAAACCTGCACTTTGGTTTTCTGATGTTTTTGAAGTCAAACGGACTTCCGGAACAGATTCTGTTCGACTTCCAAGGTACAGTGGTACCTCGGGTTAAGAACGTAATTTGTTCTGGAGGTCTGTTCTTAACCTGAAACTGTTTTTAACCTGAAGCACCACTTTAGCTAATGGGGACTCCTCTTGCTGCTGTGCCGCAGCTGCACAATTTCTGTTCTCATCCTGAAGCAAAGTTCTTAACCCGAGGTAATATTTCTGGGTTAGTGGAGTCTGTAACCTGAAGCGTCTGTAACCTGAAGCGGATGTAACCCGAGGTACCAGTGTACAACTGTATTGTGGAACTAGACAGAGCCCACGAAGAGGCAGCAGAAACAGCCTTTTCCTTTCTCAACAGATCTGAAATTTGCTCCTCTGAGGACAGGGGTTTCCCCATGCTGGGTATAGAGAGATGCACTGAATGGGAAAATGACTAAATCAATGTGCTTCGATGGATACCATCTGCTACACAAAGTTCAGCTTTGACATCGGCGGTACATTTTTGTAACCATAAGTTTACGAGCCCATAACCATAAGCAAGAGCCATGCTGATCTGCAAATGCAGATTCCTCCAACTTGAGTAATATTTACCAACCATGGAAGGGGCGGCGGGGGGTGGAGAGACCTGCTAAGCTTCTTCTGAAAATAGTACAGGAGCTAGTGAGCCGTGTGAAATTTAACACGCAGAGATCTCCTTCCGCATCATTCCTGCAACATCAGCTTCATGCTGACTCTTGTGTTCTGGCATCTCGGGAGCCTTTGGTCCTCCATATGTTATTAGACCACAACTCCCATCATTTCTTGCCATTTGCCGTGTTGTCTGGGGCTGCTGGGAGTCGGAATACCTGGAGGGTCACAGGTCCCCCATCCCTGCTCTGCCTCTTTTGTTGTCCATCTTTTACTTCTTTTTAAAAAGATACTGCATCGCAAAGCTATCCCCGCCTTATGCCAAACTTAGCATGTCGATCGATTAAATACCTTTTTGTGCCAAAAGCAAAGCTGGAGTTGCTACTTTTTGCAGCAAGGACATTGTGCCAGATGGAGATTAGTTCAACTCAGTGAATATATCAAACGGCTACATGGGAGCTTGCAAGGAACTGGGACAGAGCAGAAATAGCCCTGATGCTGGCCTTCACATTTGACAGAGGCACTTCCAAGAGCTGGCAGATGGAAGAAGCCTTTGCAAGAAATGCCTCTACTTATACCGAAATGGCTTATTTAAAGGCCAAGACTTACAATTAATCTCACTGAAGCCAACTAGGCATGTGGAAAAGGAGGGCAGAATTTAACCCAGAAACAACAGCATTTCACCGCAGCAGTTCTGCATGCTTGCAGAGGGAATTCCTAATGGCAGGGAGCCAAGAAAGGGGTCCGTGTGTAAGGAGCTTGCTCCTTTTTTAAAAAAAACAGCAACAACCCAAAGAGGTGTTTTCCTGGGAATTTTGGCTGTGTCCAGAAGCCACCTGTCTTGTGACACTGATCCGTGACCTACTGGTCACCCTGGCAGGATCAACCTGGAAAAGTAGGCATTTGTCACAAGTGCCCTAAGCCAAGCAACCTAAGTGCCCTAAGCCAAGCAACCTGGAAAAGTAGGCATTTGTCACAAGTGCCCTAAGCCAAGCAACCATCTGCTGTCTATCCTCACTGTGTCCTGCCTCAGTAGCTGGCACGTTTGCCACATGTGTCCTCCTAGCACACTGTTAGAAAGTCATTGCCCCATGCCATCCCTGCCTCACTCCCCCTGCTGATAGCTCAAGAGGAGGTGTCCACCAGGAGGGAATATAGCTTTGATCAGTGGCTGTACTATGGAAGAAGGGTGTATTTGTTAGAAAGCACTATGTGTTATACATGACTTGGACCTATAATAATTACACCATGTTCTCCTTCTGAAGCTATCACTATGTCACACAACAGCCAAGTCAGATTTGCCATTCAGTGGTGAACTCTACAACCCTCGAGATTCCAAGAGTCTTGCCATCACATCCCAAGCCATTGTAGCTTCTACTGCAGCAGCTACTCCTTCTCCTTATCTGACAAGCATCAAGATGTCTGAGGCTGGCGGGGCCCAAGAGGAGCAGAAGGGGGTTGTGGCTCCACAGATGGAAACCAAGACACCACCCCAGGAGTCTCTGAGCACTATTCTGTCTTGAAAGGAGCTGGAGAGATGAATCACAACTTCTTGCACTCCTTTTGGCCCCCTCCTTCAAAAACTTCCAGTTGCCAAGCAGGCACCCCTCTATCTGGGGGATGGGATACCGTCAAGTATCTCCAATTGGCTGGTGGTGGGCCATGTGCAACTCTTGACAAGCATCCACCTACATTGACTGTCAAGGTCAGCCACGGAACTGCAGCCAATCCCAGCTCCTGGACAAGTGTACCTATAAAGCCCACATGTATTCTTGCTGATAGATGAAGAGGTCCTTGTAGCAGCTGAAATGGGTCTGCCAAAAGGCCTCTCATCAAGGCACGGATCTGCTTAGCTTGTGCAATGGAACTGAAGCATGCGGCTTCAACATGCTCTGGGGAAATGGAACCCCATATATTTTGAGAACTGTCACTCTATGGCAGGGGATGATTGCTCATAAGAGATGCTTGTGAAGAAGTTACATTGAGTGAGCTGTCTCGGGATACAGTTTGCCTTTCAGAACGAGTGGTTATATTCAAGTATGTTGGGTCTGCAATACACACACTTCTTTCTGTGAAGAACGCGTTCTACAGCCCCTACAGCTTCTACTTGCCTCCACTTTTGAGGATGCTGTCCTCCTTTGTAAAGATCCTACTTTGAAGAAACAAACAAACAAAGGAAGAACAATACCTAAACTACTCTGGGCTTCAAGAGTCTCTTGCACAGACGCCACACCTTGCCTGCAACGGAAGCTCTTGAGCGATAAATTATTCCCTCACTCTCCTAACCTAGTCTTGTAGGCAGAAACTCTCTGTTAAGTCCTGTGCCTTAATTTAAAACTTGCTGCAACAGTGCAAAGCATTCCCACCTACAAAAGAGTCACATTTGCCACTAAAATTAGCCGGAACATGTGTCATTTTGCGAATTCAAAAGGAAAAGAAAACACGGAAACAAAAGAGGCTTTGGTGGAACAAGCACCTTGTGTGTTAATGTCCCTGCGGTAGGATGAAATCATTAGCTCCGTTTTTTGTTACCTTTACAATGTCTAAAGCGCTGCCTTTTCAAAAGGCACCCTGCCAAGAAGGCAGCTCCTTCCTCCCTGTCAATGCAGCTCCTCACTGGGCCCTGTAATCACAGCAAACTCTACTTAAAGGAAGCAATTCCCAGCAAGGACTTGGTTCTGGGGGTTGCCCAAAAAGCTAGGGAAGGGACAAGCTTTGTCAAGCTGACAAGAGCTTTCTTTAAGGCAAGCAATTTTCCACCTGTTCACTGAAGAATGGCTTGGATGTGATGGTAAGGAGAGGCAAGGGAGAGCAGAAGAGGAGGAGGAAGAAGAAGAGCTTAATTCATTTTGGAGGTCTGTTCTTAACCTGAAACTGTTCTTAACCTAAGACAGTAAGAGCTGTTCGACAGTGGAATTTGCTGCCAAGGAGTGTGGTGGAGTCTCCTTCTTTGGAGGTCTTTAAGCAGAGGCTTGACAACCATATGTCAGGAGTGCTCTGATGGTGTTTCCTGCTTGGCAGGGGGTTGGACTCGATGGCCCTTGTGGTCTCTTCCAACTCTATGATTCTATGATTCTATGATTAACCTGAGGTACTACTTTAGCTAATGGGGTCTCCCACTGCCGCCTCGTGATTTCTGTTCTCATCCTGAAGCAAAGTTCTTAACCTGAGGTACTATTTCTGGGTTAGTGGAGTCTGTAACCTGAAGCGTATGTAACCTGAAGCGTCTGTAATCCAAGGTACCACTGTACAGTTATTGTGGCATGAATCTGTGCTTGCAATTGTGACAGAAATTCTCACAACCAAGTGTCTTAGGTAAGAATTTTTCTCCAATCAGAGAAGCAATTGTGGCAGCCAAAACCCTCTCTCAACCAAAGCAAAACACTTCACAAAACACTTAGTTGGATGCTAGGTATATTGTACAACTGCAATGCTTACATATCCACATCTTCGCAAGGTAAGAGGATGGAGAGAAAACCAGAACAATTCCCCACACCTCTGTGACCTCACAGTCACACCCCTGTGACCTCACAGTCACACCCCCTTGACTTCCTAGCAGCCCTGCCAGTTCTGGTGGGCACCAAACTCTAAGCCATTTTTAGCCTTTGTCAAAAATCAACATTTGCAATGCTCCTTGCTGCAGTTTGCCGATTCCAGCCTAAAAACACATGGCCTGGCCTGGCCTGGCATTATTTTACTTATACTTCATTTAACATCCAGGCCACACATTTGTTGGTAAGGCTGACTGAACGGAATACCCCTTGTTTATTTTATTTTGTTTATCTAGAAATAACTATCCCTGCCCTTCTAATGTCAATGTACTACTCAGGGCTCTTTAGCAACATTTTAAAACCACAGTACACTAAAAATATATATCAGAGATGGAAAGAATCCAACAGCAAACACACATCAAGCATCCATTTAGAAGCCGCAATGAGCAAGACCGTAAGACCTTAGCAGGCAAATGCCTGCCAGAATGCCAATTCAAAGGCTAGCCTATAGATTTCTCATCCCCACCCACTTTATTTTCCTCTGTTTGTGGTTTAAAATGTGGGTAAATACGGCAAGGAGTAGGGTGACTAGTTACATGTTGTGCATGCTAATTCATATGGCTATACACCAATGCAGAAATAATTGCTGTGATTTAAACAGAAGCATAATAAATCTTACCAAGAATGGGGAAGATGACTGTGACCTGGGACTCTGCTACACAGCTGCAAATTATACGTTTTAAATGTGTTGTGCGATATACAAATGTGACAATAGATGGCGACAATGAGCTATGCAAAATTCAATGTATTCTTCAAAATGATTTTTTTTGAAAAGCATTTTCACAGCATTTTTTAAAAATGTTTTAAATGTGTGACATTTTAATGTATTTTTAAGCTTTGTTGGAAGCCGCCCAGAGTGGCTGGGGAAACCCAGCCAGATGGGCAGGATACAAATAAACAACAACAACAACAACAACAATAATAATTTGTGTGTGTGTAGATTCCAGATTACCCATGTGTCCACTTCAAGGCTTTTCTTGCTCTCCCTTGCAGTGGTTCTTTATCTTTAATAGATGCTTCAACTGGACACTCCTTCAAAGAGAGGCCTGTCCTCTTTGAAGTAGGGCAAATGTTCCCCTAGCTCAAGATGGTGGTGGTTGAAACAACGAATAATCTGATGCAGTAATCGTGTCAGAGGGAGTGCACACCTGTGCACATGTGTGACAGAGCAGGTACACTTTCCCTCCAACATTTCTCCAATGAAAATAGGGACATCCTGGGGGCCACTAGGGGCGCATTGGAAGATGGTCGACAATACCATCTCTCCGAACCACACGGGGTAATTAAGAGGCTGTTATGGGAGTAGGCAGCCCCCCTTGTTGCCCCAAGGAAATGGGGAACACTGCCCTTGCCTGCTGTGCCCATAAATCACCCCCTATTTCAAAAGAAGGGGGTGAGGGCCCTAGGCAGAATGCCCCCGTGTGGACCTCGGCTCTCCTGGACGCTGTCTCTGATCACGCACTAGCTGCAGCAATTTGGAATAATTAATTACAAAAGAAGCAAATGCACATATTTCAAGTGAAGAAGGGGAGTGAAGTCTGCTAATTTAAGTGACCTCTGCGAAAGAAGGCGACGGGTTGGAGAAACAGGAATATTTTACAATGAAGATACACCAAAGACTGGGTATGTTGACAACAGGACTGAATGGGGGGGGGGGGCTTTTTTACTTTCCTTCTATGTGATTTACAAGAACCCCTCCTCATTAGAATCGTCGGTTGAACTGACCCAAGCAGGATGATTAAGGTCTGTGTGGAGATAAACTTTAACCAAAAGTATGCTTTATGGAGATCGAGAAGCAATAAGAGCTTTTGGAATGGCGCAGCAATTAATTCGGAGTCACCATCTTGCCAAAGGATTTATAGCCGGGAGCAGGAACGGACTCATTTTCAGACTGCATTCCTGGTGAATCTCCTCAGAGGTTTTGAGAAAGGAGGCAGATTGGTGAAGATTAATGACACTAAGACTGTTTTGATGTATGGAAGTGATGTTATATGGAAAGCGTCTAGATATGGCTACTGGATAAAAAAAATAATATCCACGCAGGATTACAAACTGTTCTAACCAGCTTGTGGAGACTATCAGAGGTCACAAAAAGAAAGGAAAAATATATGAAAATAACAACAAGAGATGTGGAAAAACAGTAAGAAAGGACTGGATAGTACTGTGAACATCATAAGGTTAGATTTGTGGACATTAAAACAGCAGTAAGAAGCAAGAAGTTGATTGGATCTCCTTCGGAACCTGAAATATGGGTACCCCCAACAAAAATTTAAAATTCGGCTGTGTAATTTGGAATTTATGTAATTTGGTTTGATTTGATGTGATTGGTCAGTTAATAAAAAAATATTATTAAAAAAAAAGAAAATATGGACATCCTAGTCCATAATGATAATTATAATAATAATTTATTTATACCCCACCCATGTAACTGGGTTGTCCCAGCCTCTCTGGGTGGCTTCCAAAATATATATAGAACATTTAATATTTAAAAAACTCCCTCAGAACACTTCCCTATACAGTGGTACCTCGAGTTAAGTACTTAATTCGTTCCAGAGGTCCGTTCTTGTCCTGAAGCACCACTTTAGCTAATGGGGCCTCCTGCTGCTGCCACATCGCCAGAGCACAATTTCTGTTCTCATCCTGAAGCAAAGTTCTTAACCCAAGGTACTATTTCTGGGTTAGTGGAGTCTGTAACCTGAAGCGTGTGTAACCTGAAGTATACGTAACCTGAGGTACCACTGTACAGGGCTGCCTTTATATGTCTTCTAAAGGTTGTATAGTTTATCTCCTTGACTTGAGGTTCACATGACTCCATTTCTCCAGTGAAAATGGGGAAATCCTAAGGAAAAGTGGGATACTCAGAAACTGGGACGGCTTTTATAAAACCGGGACTGTCCCTGGAAAATAGGGGCACTTGGAGGGTCTCTGCACATAGATATGCAAGTATATATTGTGGGAGGCAGGCAGAGGTGAAAACCACTGCGCTCCCAATGAGCATCTGTTCTGTACAAGATTTATCATTTTATTGTTATTACATTTCTCAAGGACTCTTCCCTCCCAAAGGAGCCCAGGGCACTTAACAGAATGAACAGAAATAAAAGAAAAACAATTCCAACCTGTACTGCAAGAAATCTCATTTAACACATTTCTTTTAGATACCGTTTGTTAGAAGCAGTGGAATTAAGGACTAAGGCACGTCTAAAAGGAACCATTTCATGGAGGTAAAGGTAAAGGGACCCCTGACCATTAGGTCCAATTGTGGCGGACTCTGAGTTTATGGCGCTCATCTCGCTTTATTGGCCAAGGGAGCCGGCGTACAGCTTCTGGGTTATGTGGCCAGCATGACTAAGCCGCTTCTGGCGAACCAGAGCTGCGCACGGAAACGCCGTTTACCTTCCCGCTGGAGCAGTACCTATTTATCTACTTGCATTGGCGTGCTTTCGAACTGCTAGGTTGGCAGGAGCAAGGACTGAGCAACGGGAGCTCACTCCCTTGCGGGGATTTGAACCACCGACCTTCTGATCGGCAAGTCCTAGGCGCTTGTGGTTTAACCCACAGCGCCACCCGCGTCCCATTTCATGGAAGAGAGGGCCACAAAAGGCTACTCGCCAACAATGGCGATGCTTCTGCAGACCAGCTGGCAGAAACCACAGGAGGGGAGAGTGCTTTGGTGCTTGGGTCCTGTTTGTAAGTTTCCCCATAGGCATCTGGTTGGCCACTGTGAAACCAAGAAGCTGGACTACATGGTTCAGTGGCCTGATCCACCAGGGGTCTACTTATGTTCTTGTATCGCCTGGCTGTGAGTCGTGAAGGCCACTCCCTGCAAGGTCCTTTCCACCTGGCCTAGGGGGCGAGGCCCAGACTCGCCAGCTCTACTAAAGGGGCTCTTGGTGAGACCAGGGGAACATCGCTATGCCTGACAATAAACCCCAACTATGGGATTCTTTTGCCCCATCTTTTTGTGCCTGCCAAACAGCCGTGTCACCTTATGACAATGTTTTATTCTTTTGTTAATTATGCTGTTTTAAATGTGTATTTTATATTTGACTTCATTTAGTAATGTTTTTTTTCTTTCTGAAATGTTTAAGATATTTTTTTTTGGTTAGCTTTGTTTTAAATATGTATTCTGTAGTTGACCTCCTTTGTAATGTTTTATTTTGAATTCTAAGATAATACCGTATTTTTTGCTGTATAAGACGCACCAGACCACAAGACGCACCTAGTTTTTGGAGGAGGAAAACAAGAAAAATAATATTCTGAATCTCAGAAGCCAGAACAGCAAGAGGGATCGCTGCGCAGTGAAAGCAGAAATCCCTCTTGCTGTTCTGGCTTCTGGGATAGCTGCGCAGCCTGCATTTGCTCCATAAGACACACACACATTTCCCCTTACTTTTTAGGAGGAAAAAAGTGAGTCTTATAGAGCAAAAAATACGGTATTTCAGTTTTCTGTTAATTACAGTGGTACCCGTTCGCAACATGAAAAGAGAACACTCCGCAGCGGCGCGTCTGCGCGGGTTGCGATTCGCTGCTTCTGTGCATGCGCGTGATGTCATTTTGCGCTTCTGTGCATGCGGCAAAACCCAGAAGGAACCCTTACCGGTACTTCTGGGTCGCCACGGGACGTAACCTGAAAAGACGTAACATGAAGCGGACGTAGCATGAGGTATGACTATATGTTGCTTTGACTGTATACTCTATATTTGACTTTCTTCAGAAATGCTTGATTCTGGCTTGTTTTATTGATGTTTTAATATGCCATAAACCGCTTTGAGATTTTTCTTAAAAATATAAAGCGGTATAGAAATGAAATAAATGAATAAATAAATTATAGAGCTGTTTTTGAACTCCAGCTCTTTTTGGACTACAACTCCTATCATCTCTAGCTAGCAGGACCATTGGTCAGGGATGATGGGAATTGTAGTCCAAAACAGCAGGAGACCCAAGTTTTGGAAACCCTATTATAGAGGAAGTGCATAGGTCTGCAATGGACAAAACCTCCAACAACCTGCACATCTAACATATTTGAAATGACGCGTGTGCTAGGTTTTGCTTTGTGAATGCTGATATTATAAAATCAGTAATAATAATAAAATTTCAAAAAGGAGTGGAACCAATGTGTGAGATGTCAGCCTGCTAACCTTGCGAATGCAGCTGAAAATGCTTTTCTCTCTGGGAGGGGTGGGAAATGTCAAACACATAAGCGGACACCTTGCGCCTTGCAACACCAGCACGTTCAAACCGGCGTTGCGATAGAGCGCCAAGGAGTGCCAAGTATGATGAATGGGGTTTTGTGTTGTTTTGTTCTGGGAACAAACTCATCCATTTTGCAGGCTGATATCATCGGAGAAGTTGCACAGGCAGTTTGAAGAGCCTTATCCAGGAGGAACGTTTTGTAGAGGTTCTGAATCTGAAGCAATGGTGGGCTGGGAAGGCTGGGATACTAGTCTAAGTGTGCAGCGAAAGCAATGGACAAGAGGCCCTTGACAGATGTCCCAGTGCTGCCCAAGCTTTTCTTCCCAGGCAGCTGGACCAAGTGTCCCCACACCTACGGCCCACCAAGCAGTTCCAGCAACCCACGGGAATGGCTGGCTTGCGTCCTGGGGGCATGGCGTGCCTGTTAGGATATAGTTCCGTTCCACCTTAAAAGGGTACAGGCATGACTGTTGTGTGTCACATGCCTGTTTACTTCCAGCACGGTCTGTTGGGAACTTCCGTTTGTATATTGCTTTTGCTTTCTGCTGTTTTGCTGGAGACGAAGGGAAGCAGACATGTTTTTTCCTTTGTTCCTGCCGCTGAATAAAAAGCTGTAAAATACTGCTTACACATGGCTCTATCCGCCTCTTCTGCTGTGAGAAGATTTATTCACTCTGCTGATAGAGCGTGCATGGGTCTCTAAACGTATCTGAGGCTCGTGTCGCTGATTGACTGATGCTGTTCCAAGGGAGACGAGTGATCATCCGGCTGCCGGCTGGTGGCTGGAGCCAGCTGGGGGCCTGCCTGATGCCCCCGTCTCCCCAGCAGTATCCCAACAGTGCCGCCCGCAGGGACGTGGCGGGCTGCCTGCGGGGCCGTGGCACCCGGCATGGTGGCGGTTGTGTGGTGCGTGTCTGGGGGGGTGGCCGCAATAGTAGCCCCTCTCCGATGGTGCTGGGGGCAGGGTTCTCCCCCGCCCCCTCGCGCCCAGCTGCTCGTGCCTCAGTACAGCTTTTCCTATTATTCTGTATAAAGATGAGCGGATATTTACAACTGCACATGTACACACACCTGTGTAAGCAAGGAACGTGTAGAAGCAATCACAGCAAACCTTGCCGGTGGCAGAAACAGCGCTAAGTGACTACAGTGGTACCTCAGGTTACATACGCTTCAGGTTACATATGCTTCAGTTTACAGACTCCGCTAACCCAGAAATATTACCTCGGGTTAAGAACTTTGCTTCAGAATGAGAACAGAAATTGTCTGGCGGCAGCAGGAGGCCCCATTAGCTAAAGTGGTGCTTCAGATTAAGAACAGTTTCAGGTTAAGAACGGACCTCTGGAACAAATTAAGTTCTTAACCCGAGGTACCACTGTACTGGCAGCAATGACTAGCAACCAACCTTTCAACTACCGTATTGTCAGAGGCGTAGCGTGCATGGCTTGTGCCTGGCGTGTGCCCAGGTGCAGGGCTGCGCTGTGCCCCTACCTGCCTGTGACCCTTGGCGGGCACAAACAGGCATACACACCTGAAGGGCGCACTCACACAGCCCTGCCAGCCCCGCACTGCTTTGCGATGCTGCAGGGCTGCATGAGTTCTATGCAACAGGCATGCGCCATGAACAGGAAGGGTGCGTCCCTGTTGCATCCTCACATGTGCTCCTTGGACACATGTGTGTTGCACCTGCCAAGGGCTGCAGGCAGGTAGGGGTGCAGCAACATGGGGCTGTGGGTGGGGAGGAGCAAAATGCACCCCCATGCATCTGGGGGCACCACCCCTCTGGCCCTCCCTACACGAGGCCACTGCTTGCTGGTTAGTATTCGTCTACACCTGTCTAAGGCTAAGGCCACTCATAGCATACACTAAAGCCAGGCATGGCCACACTTGGCCCTCCAGCTGTTTTGGGACTACAATGCCCATCATCCTTGACCACTGGTCCTGTTAGCTAGGGATGATGGGAGTTGTAGTCCCAAAATGGCTGGAGGTCCAAGTTTGGCCACCACTTCATTAAAGCACTATGGTACACTTTTGACATCCATGGCTTCCCCCAAAGAATTCTGGGAGATGGAGCTTGTTAATGGTGCTGAGAGTTGTTATTCCCAATACAGCTTGGGTCCCACGAAGGAAGAGAGGTGAGATCTAAAGGTACAGAAATATTTTAAATTTCCTCATCCAAAAACAGCATAATCCTATGTATGTTCACACGGAAGTGAGTAATTCAATAGTTAACGGGGATTATGCAGAGAAAAGTGAGCCTACTCAGATGTAAGGTCTATTGAATTCAATGAGAGTTCCTTCCAGGTAAGCGTGTAGAGAGCTGCAGCCTTAAAGGTAAAGGTAAAGGGACCCCTGACCATTAGGTCCAGTCGTGGCCGACTCTGGGGATGCGGCACTCATCTCGCTTTATTGGCCGAGGGAGCCGGCGTACAGCTTGCGGGTCATGTGGCCAGCATGACAAAGCCGCTTCTGGCGAACCAGAGCAGTGCACGGAAATGCCGTTTACCTTCCCGCCAGAGTGGTACCTATTTATCTACTTGCTCTTTGACGTGCTTTCAAACTGCTAGGTTGGCAGGAGCAGGGACCGAGCAATGGGAGCTCACCCCATCGCGGGGATTCGAACTGCCGACCTTCTGATTGGCAAGCCCTAGGCTCTGTGGTTTAACCCACAGCACCACCCGCGTCCCAGCTGCAGTCTTAATGAACCTCAAATGCAGGTTGTAAGTAGGAGAAATTTAAGCTCAATTTCCCCATCAAACTCAATGGGAGTTTAAAGTTGAAATCCTATGCTGGCGTACCGAGGAGTAAGCCCCATTGAGCACACCTTCCACTCTGAAGTACTTAACTGGATGGATCATGTCTCTGTTTGGGTCACAAAACTTTTCATTCCAACATTACATTGATTTAAGGGCCATTATTCAAAAAACAATCAGCTAATTGCCAATGTTCCTAAACTTGTACTATGCTAATTTTATCCTTTCTGGGGATAAAAAAAAAATGCTTCATTCCTCTAAACTAGTCACGTACCAGTGGTAGTTTATTTTTATGGCTCTTAGCAGATTTACAATCCAAAATATCATTCTCCTACATGTGAAAGTACATTTTCTCGTGTTTGGTGTAACAAAAATGTGTCAGGAGTAGTTCACTGCCACCCACCCCAGCAACCCATATGCTAATACTAAGAAAACCTTTGATATTCAAGGAATAATTTTTTGGTATATAAATGAGCAAACAGTGTGGCAACTAGAGACAGGCAGTTCCCAATTTACGCGGGGGTTACGTTCCAAAGCCCCGTGTGTTTAAATGAAATCACAAACAGTGATACCTCTGGTTAAGAACATAATTCGTTCTGGAGGTCTGTTCTTAACCTGGAACTGTTCTTAGCCTGAGGTACCATTTAAGCTAATGGGGCCTCTTGCTACCACCACCGCACGATTTCTATTCTCATCCTGAAGCAAAGTTCTTAACCCGAGGTACTATTTCTGGGTTAGCGGAGTCTGTACCCTGAAGTGTCTGTAACCCAAGGTACCACTGTATATCTGAAACATCATTGGAAAAGCCTGCAAACACCCTCCAAACGTCTGGAAACCCTGGAAAAACTCTTTAAGAAACCAGCAGCACTTATGAGATGCCAAACTCCACCACAATCACTACCCTCCAAACTTCCAAGCTCAAAATTCCAATTCTCCACAGGCTTCAATGGTCAGTGCAAGGGCTCCTGGGATTGAACTTGCAAAGGCTTGTGGGATTGCTAGGCACTGTTTCTGTGGGTTTTTGTTTTGTTTTTTGCCCTTTCTGGACTCATTTTAGGGCTGTTTTGCCATTTTTTCCCTAGTTTGGGCACAATGCACGTGTGCATCCATTGAACCTGCGTAAATGCTGAGTTGCCCACATTCACATAAACATAGGAAGTTTGAAGCAGCCCTCATAAGCAAAACTCCTAATAATGGGGAGCAGGAATGCTATTTGAGGCAGGGCAAGGAGAAGAGTCCTGTTGAACTCAGGACTGTTCTACTCTACCAGTTGGCCCCATACGAGGCACAGTCTGGGCCGGTGGAGATCCTCTCTGCTTTGCTTTGGAAGCACCTTCACAACAACGGTTTGGAAACTTACAGAATATGGCAGTTAGCACACTTTTAGGAAACAGGTGTTTGGATCACATGCTATTATACACCAGTTAGATCGGCTGCCTGTTTATTTCTGGGCCCAGCACAAGGTGCTGATTTAAAGCCTGGCTTGGCTATCTGAGGAAGCTACAGTGGTACCTCGAATTGCAGACACGATCCGTTCCGGGGTGCTGTTCGCACCCTGAAAAGTCCGCAACTAGAGTGGCGCTTCTGTGTATGAGCAGAGTGTGATAGAGCGCTTCTGCACATGTGCGAAGTGTGCAGAACGCTTCTGCGCGTGCGGCGAAACCTGGAAATATACACTTCCGGGTTTGTCATGTTCGCAAGCTGAAAAGACGGAACATGAACCTAACGCAACACGAGGTATGCACCCTGCCCTACTTGTAAGATTGGCATCTGAGGCCCCTGCTTTGTGTTCCACTGGTGAGAGTTGTTAAACTGGTGAGCACCAGGGACAGAGTCTTTCTTGTGGTGGCCCCGCATTTCTTGAACACCATATCCAGGGAGATACCTTGTTTTGGAACACAGGAAGCTGCGTTACATTGGTGCATCTCATTCAGTATTGTCTACACCAGGGTTTCTCAAAGTTGGGTCTCCAGCTGTTTTCGGACTACAGTTCCCATCACCCCTGAGCACTGGTCCTACTGGCTAGGGATGATACGAGTTGTAGTCCAAAAACAGCAGGAGACCCAAGTTTGGGAAACCCTGGTCTACACGGTCTCCAGAGTCTCAAGCAGGCGTCTCTCTCAGTCCTAACCAGGGGATGTTCTACATGACCGTTTGAAAAACCATAAAGATTTTTTCTTCTGGTGGTCTGCATTCAGGTGGTGTTATGGAGCTGAGCTGTTGTAGACACGGATCTGCCGCTGCTACACTTAATGCAATGTTATTATTTCAATAATTGGAATCTTAGGATATGGCTTAGGTAGCAAGCTGCCTAAAAGGCGGGACATAAATCTAGTAAACTATCAAACAAGCAAACAAAACTACTCTTGGGAAGTCTCTCTCTCAGGCATGGCTCCTGTGAAAGTGGAATAACTCTGCATTCATTCCCAGGACGGCTGATGCTAAATGCAAGTGCTGCTTTTGCCATCTCACCTGAAACAAACTTATGTATAGAAGCTTCTCCTGTTGTCGTTTATTAGCAGTCCGTCACCCCTGCCACGTGGCGAGAGCTTTCCAAGGGACCATGGGCATAGCCAGGATTTGGGGGGGGGGGGGTTAGGACTTTTGTCGGGGGAGGGGGTGCAGAACCGACCTGATTAGTCAGTGAAGTATTTATATTACTTGATTCTGGGGGAGGGGCAGCAGCTCCTCCCTGCCCCCCTGGCTACACCCATGCAAGGGACCCAGCTGAGGTCAAGGTTCAAAGGCCACCACTTGTGAAAAACTGCAGGGATTCCAGACTCCATCCCTATTCAGAGACCGGTAGTGTCCTGCTGGTGAGTGGAGCTTTTCTTATTGGAGTGCCACAGACGGAGTGGGAGAAGAAACAGCTTTGCCTCTGCCTTCCGGGGACCACCATTCCACAGCCCCCACTACTACCCACAGCTAAGTCGCGGTCACCCAAGAACTGCAACAGCAGGCGGTGGCTTGCGCACCTGAACCAGCCTCCTAGGTTCACAAGAGCAGGCAGAACTTTCACAAGTGCAGGTCAGTGGAGACCGCTCACACGTTCAGCTAAACCCCAGAGTCGCCAAGCGTTATAGGGTGAGATGCGTGTGTGGACCAGAGAGGAGAGAGAGAGAGAGGTTCTCGGCCACCCTGTCCTTCCGCAGATGCTCCAGTAAAAGCGACACCCGCCTGCATGGAGTCGTCGGGGGGGTCCCCGTGACACGCCGCGCCGCTCCACTCTCGCCAGTTCTCACCCCAGGACCGCCTACAGCCTCCAAGGGGAACTGTGGTTGTCTGGAATATCCCCACATCCAAGGGAACACCGAGGGCACCCAAAGCGGGAGTCAAAGTTGCGCACGAGCCCAGGAGTCCAGAATCGCTCTCTTTTTCACACACAAAACGCAGAGTCCTCTTTGCCGATCGGCACATGGCCAAGGCGCAATGAACACCTCCCCACAAACGTCTTGCGACCCCCACCTCCAAAGCAGCAGAGCCCCGAGCTTTCTTCGCCCTGCGCCCCGCGCTCTCCCTAGGACGCATCGGCTGCCACCCTCCTCCCTTCCTCGCCAATTCAAAGAGGGAGTAGCCTCTTACCTTTGGGCGCCAGGTGACTCCGGAGCTCCCCTTTGCAAAGGACCCGAGCTCCCTACAGTTTAGACGCTCCCTTTTCCCCCTAGGTTGTGGGGTAGCGACGCTCCGATCCGAGGCAGTGGAACTGGGGCGCGCGGCTGCGAGGGTCTCTAACTGGAGCGCTGGAAGGGCGCGCAGAGTTCCGCGCTGCTCCAGCGCCGCGCTTTTTATCCCTCGCTCGCCCGCCTCCCCTCGGGGCGTTGCTTCGAGGGGCGGCCAGCGCGGGAGGGAGGGGGGCCCCCTAGAGGAGAAGAGGCGCGAAGGCGGCGTGCCGGCAGGAGGAGCTGGTGGCAGCGGGGAGTGTTGCTGCAGAGACCCCCCCTTCCCAAATCACGAAGGCTTCCCTCGGCTAGGCAGCCTCTTTGGCAGCTGCACCCAGGACGCGGAGGGGAGGGGAGTCCTGGGCATCGCTGCTGAGTTACAGCAGCCAGAAAGCTCGAGGGCTCGCTTCCACGCAGAGAGAACGGACGGGAGGAGAAGACGGAGGCTGGAACAGGCTCAAGGATGCCGGACGGGGCGGGGAAACCCCCCCTGGTCTCCTCCTCTTGCCACCCCCTGGAATAACCGGCAGGCGGATGGAGAATGCCCTGCAACATCTAAAAGTCATCTGCCGCCCGCCCCATCATATCCAGGAATTGCCTCACTGAAGGTCAACAAGGTCGGAACCAGCAGGGTCCTTAATGGGAGATTCTAACCTAACCAACCACCGCTGGAGCTCTCTCTTTGTTGTTGTTAAGAAATGAGTACATTTCCATTTTTAAATCCCGCCCCCGCCCCCATCTGTGAAAGCTCTTTAAGAAAAAACGACAGGGAACCACTCTGAGATCTAGCAAGTGGGGCAGTATACCAAACAAACAAATAAAATTTAAACTATAGACGTATTAAAAAAATAAATAACAGAATCGAAGGTATGATTCATGCCAGTTAGAAATCCCTTTCATTTCAATAGGATACTCAAAGCACATGTTTAACTCTCTTATAGAAGTTAAGGGAATGAGAACTAGCTCTCTCTAACCTTGGATGACACATGCCCTGTGTGTGTGTGTGGTTATGATAATCAAAAATATGCTAGAATTATGGTCATGCTCCGCAGTTGAAGGCTTACACAAATGGCTGAAAATTCGTTACAAGGCATAGTCAGCTTCCAAAATCTATCTACTGGTAGGTCCTTTGCAACTTTGGGGCATTACTAAAGCTTGGGGTGGTAGTAATTAAGCAGGGATTACAACCTTTCTGGGACACCGGTGGCACTGTGGGTTAAACCACAGAGCCTAGGACTTGCTGATCAGAAGTTTGGCAGTTCGAATCCCTGCGATGGGGTGAGCTCCCGTTGCTCGGTCCCAGCTCCTGCCAACCTAGCAGTTCAAAAGCACATCAAAGTGTAAGTAGATACATAGGTACCACTCCGGTGGGAAGGTAAACGGCGTTTCCGTGCACTGCTCTGGTTCGCCAGAAGCAGCTTAGTCATGCTGGCCACATGACCCAGAAGCTGTACGCCGGCTCCCTCGGCCAATAAAGCAAGATGAGCGCCGCAACCCCAGAGTCGGCCATGACTGGACCTAATGGTCAGGGGTCCCTTTACCTTTTACAACCTTTCTGCTTGCATGTCCATCATTTGAGACTGTGTTGTCAAGTGATGATTTGCACATGTGAGTAAACAGACAGAGACAAAACACTGTGTGCCACACCTTATACACAACACTTTTCAACGGCAGCAATTGACACGTTGATTGCACTGCCTGTCAATTAACTACCAGGGTAGCTTAAAGGTGTTGGCATTGCTGTACAAAGTCCTATACAGCTTGGGACTTGGATCGCCTCAGCCCTTACATAGCCAATAAGTCCCTGCATTCTGCAGGAGTGAGCATGCTGCAGATACCATTCTGTCAATACAGTGGTACCTCTGGTTATGAAGACTTCAGGTTACAAGCTCCACTAACCCAAAAGTAGCTGCTCCTGGTTGCGAATTTTGCCTCAGGATGTGAACGTAAACCGTGCGACGAAGGTGTGTGCTCAGCGGGAGGCCCCATTAGCGAAAGCGCGCCTCAGGATAAGAATGGTTTCAGCTTAAGAACGGACCTCTGGAACGAATTAAGTTCGTAACCAGAGGTACTATTGTATGTCAATTCTTCATGATGCTAGAATCAGGCCTTTAGTGTGGTGATACCTGCTCATTGGAACCCCCTATATATTGAACAGGCACAGCCTTTTTGTTTGATTTTTGGTGCCTGCTAAGGACGTTCCTGGAAGTGAGAGCTGGACCATAAAGAAGGCTGATTGCCGAAGAATTGATGCTTTTGAATTATGGTGCTGGAGGAGACTCTTGAGAGTCCCATGGACTGCAAGAAGATCAAACCTATCCATTCTGAAGGAAATCAGCCCTGAGTGCTCACTGGAAGGACAGATCCTGAAGCTGAGGCTCCAATACTTTGGTCACCTCATGAGAAGAGAAGACTCCCTGGAAAAGACCCTGATGTTGGGAAAGATGGAGGGCACAAGAAGAAGGGGACGAGAGAGGACGAGATGGCGGGACAGTGTTCTCGAAGCTATCAGCATGAGTTTGACCAAACTGCGGGAGGCAGTGGAAGACAGGAGTGCCTGGCATGCTCTGGTCCATGGGTTATGAAGAGACGGACACGACTAAACGATTAAACAACAACGACGTTCCTTTTTCAACAAGTCTTTTAAATGGAAATCTTTATCTTAATTGGTATCCGTATTGATTTTCTCTGTGAGCCATTGTTGTTTTTATGGCTTTTAAAAAGAAAGTTTTTTTATAGATGCAAGTGTTTTAATTGCCCCAAGCTAATTTTAATATTTTTTAAATTGAGGTACAAACTTGGAAAAAAGAATAGAAAGTGTAAAACGTAAAATATCACAGCCTGGAAGGACAAAAATACAGCACAGCTCTAAAAGAACTACAAAGTACTGACTCAATGTTTTAATTGATTTTATATATGCAGCTATTGTATATATGTTTTATGACTTTGTATATTTTCTCCAGGATGCCTCATGGGAGGTGATGCATCAATGAAACAAACAAACATGCAAACAATAGTGAATCATGCAGTGTTGAATAATGCAGTGATGAAGAGAAACAAATGCCATTCAAGCATACATCAACCAGTCCAGGGAACTTCACTATCAGCGTACAATATTAGCTACGTCCAAGATCAGGAGTTGTGTCCAGGGAGAGCTCTAAATATTTCAGCTCTCTATCTGGGGCAAGAGTCCTTCAGTGAGTTTGAGGCTGCACCCTAAAGAAATGATGTGAGCGACACACGCTTTCACACCATAGAGTTTTGTGTCCAGGGGGTCCCTTTACTAGGGAGATTAAACATAAAGATAAAACTTTATTCACATTAGCCAACGGCCATTGTTGTTGTTGTTGTTTAGTCGTTCAGTCGTGTCCGACGGCCATAACAACATTACAGTATACGCAGAAAAGGAAATTTGACATAAGAGCACAATTTAAAGTCCTGAATCAGCCGTCAATTAGTGGCCCTTATTCTGATTGCCCCTGCTATGAACCTAGCAACCTTTGCTGTTATCTGCTTATTTTGATCTGACAGAAGAAAGGACATTGTGGCAGTGGTTGAGCACCCTGGGATGGTTAGTACGAGTGGGGTGAAGATCTCGTTCCTCAGGTCTTTGTAGAGAGTGCAAGACAGGAGGCCGTGTGCTGCTGTTTCGGTGCTACCGTCTCCACAGGGGGCAAAGACGTTTCTCAGGCGGGATTTTTTTGAATCGACCCTCAAGTACTGCAGATGGCAAAACATCCAGTCTTGCAAGTGTAAAAGCACATCTGTATTTAGGGATAATAAGTTTGTGCAGATATGGGGCCAGAGAATCAAAATGGAGAGGTGGAAAATGAACCTACCAAGGGCAGAATTTCCTTATAGTGGCCAGGTTGTTCTGATGCTCGATATCTTTTAGACGTTGACCAATTAGACTGTTTGCTTTAGTAGGGCCCATAGTGATTAGGTGTTGTGGGGATAGGCCACAAGAGTGAAGTTTTTGATAGACGGTTTTAAGCCAGGCACTTTTATGGGAGTCTTGAAGTACTAGGGTTTTTAGGGAGATTATGCCACTCACTTAACTCCTGCGGTCCTTACTTCAGCCTCCTCCTGACCACCCAGCAGTGCTATTTTTCTAGAAAAAGAGGTTCCAGGACTCATCATGAACTTGTTCTCCTACAATGGGAATGGCACCCACCTGAGAAGAAGAAGAAGAAGAGGAGGAGGAGGAGGAGGAGGAGGAGGAGTTTGGATTTGATATCCCGCCTTTCACTCCCTTTAAGGAGTCTCAAAGCGGTTAACATTCCCCTTTCCATTCCTCCCCCACAACAAACACTCTGTGAGGTGAGTGGGTCTGAGAGACTTCAGAGAAGTGTGATTAGCCCAAGGTCACCCAGCAGCTGCATGTGGAGGAGCGGAGACGCAAACCCGGTTCCCCAGATTACGAGACTACTGCTCTTAACCACTACACCACACTGGCTGAGAGGTGATGGAACTGAGTTCCAGCGACTTCCGGCTGAAAAAACAACAACACCCTGCCTCCCAGGCATCAAGGAAGCTCAGAGTGGATGGTCCTGGAAGCAAAATTTAGGTTGTCAGGTAGGGTGCTAAAAGCTAGAACCTCCAAGGTAGCTTCCTCTGAAAGAGGAATTCCTCCTCGCCGGCCCAAATAGGACTAATTTAGCCAGCTAGCCCTGGTGATCATCTAATGTTTATTGGATGGATTCCCCCCACCCCAAATTGATTTCTGAATTCTGAATTTATTGTTATGCACGTTTTATACTGTATTTTAAGCTGTTTTTTGTTGCATCAATTAAGTGCTTTAAATTTGTTGTTAGCCGCCCTGAACCCGATTTTCTGAACCGGGAAGGGCGGGGTATAAGTATATTATTATTATTATTATTATTATTATTATTATTATTATTAGGGCCAGCTGGACGGGTGCCATTACATAGTCTCAATGTTTAGAGATCCAATAATGTTGGGAGGCAGAGTTTGGAGCAGATAGGCACTGGGGAGCAATTTAGGACAGGCTGGGCCTGTACAAAAGGGATGTGCTCTGCTTGAACTGGGATGGAACCAGATTGCTGGCACTTAAAATAAAAACCTAAAATGATGGTGGGTGGGGGGAGCCAACAGGAGCTGAAGTGGTTCTGGTTTGGAATGAAGCTTCCTCCTCACATCAAGATACAGTTCAGCTTGAATAAAAGGTAAAGGTACCCCTGCCCGTACGGGCCAGTCTTGACAGACTCTAGGGTTATGCGCCCATCTCACTTAAGAGGCCAAGGGCCATCGCTGTCCGGAGACACTTCCGGGTCACGTGGCCAGCGTGACAAAGCCGCATCTGGCGAGCCAGCGCAGCACACGGAAACGCCGTTTACCTTCCCGCCAGTAAGCGGTCCCTATTTATCTACTTGCACCCGGAGGTGCTTTTGAACTGCTAGGTTGGCAGGCGCTGGGACCGAGCAACGGGAGTGCACCCTGCCACAGGGATTCGAACCGCCAACCTTTCGATCGGCAAGCCCTAGGCACTGAGGCTTTTACTCACAGCGCCACCCGCGTCCCCCCACAGCTTGAATACAACCTGATAATAAGTGAATGTTTAAGTTTTGATAATAAATTTGAAACACGCTGCTCACCCAGAAGAATGATTGCACATGAAAGGCACAAGTTCTTCACTAGAACTCCGAGTGAGGGAGAAAGCACACGAACCCATCCGTGACCAACTAAGTTTAAAGCTGTTCCCACGAACTTCTGAATTTGTGGAGCTTTTGAATATCAAGATTAGCATGCAACATGAAGCCAGGCAGACTGAGATCCAGATCACTGTGACTGATTGAACCCTGGGGTGGGAAGCAGATTTGTAAGAACAAGTTGCTGAAGCAATGGAGAGGATGAAGGCAGAGAAAAACAAAATGGCGGTCTACGTTGCAAAAATGCACTCGGCTGGCAAAACACTTGGTTTCTTCTTTGCTCTGACATATTAGGAATGTCAAAGCAGTTATGAAAAAAGGGATTACAATTGTTTGAGGCGGGAATGTTAATTGCTTGTTTAACAATTTCAGTTAGACTATTAATTCTAGAATCTAAAATTCCCTAGTGGCACCACTGAATGGAGATTTCCGCTCTGTAATCTACCATTTTTGAAATATACACCTAAGAAGAAATCCTATGATTCTTGGGAGGGCATGCTTCCTGAGTTAGAAAAGTAACCATATTGTCTTCTACTTCATAGGTCTTTGGGGTTATGACTCCAAAGCTGTTAACTGTTCTCTGATCCAAGTTGGCTTACATTTATTTTGTCATAAGGACATAGGAAAGCCCTTCTGGATCACGCCAAAGGCCCACCTGATACAGCATTCATGACTAGCCTTATCCTCCATGAGTTTGTCTAATCCCCTGCTAAAGCTGTCCAAGTTGGAGGACATCACAGTATTTCATGGTAACCTTTGTCACAGTTTATTTATTTATTTTATTGAATTTATATACCACCCTATACCCAGAGTGCAAGTAGATAAATAGGTACCACTCTGGCAGGAAGGTAAACGGCATTTCCATGTGCTGCTCTGGTTTCGCCAGAAGCGGCTTAGTCATGCTGGCCACATGACCCGGAAAAACTGCGGACAAACGTCGGCTCCCTCGGCCAGTAAAGCAAGATGAGCACCGCAACCCCAGAGTCGTTCATGACTGGACTTAACTGTCAGGGGTCCTTTACCTTTTTTTTACCCAGAGGTCTCAGGGTGGTTTACAGAATAAAACCACAAAATGCGCAATCAAAGCAACAACAACAACCCAATAATCCCCCCCCCAATCACCCACATTTTTAAAGGGCAATTTGTGTACTGAAGTAGATATATTTGCATTTCAGTATTGTGGTGGTGGTTAAAAAAAGATTCCCTGCTCTCTCTCACTTTAGCTTACAGGCATAGTAGCCTGCCATCTGGACTGGCATGTTTTGAAGCTCCCAACTTTTCAGAGCGATTCAGGTTTCCAATTATCTGAATGCAGAAGCGAGAGGTAAAATCCGAGAGCTTCCGTAAAAAGGAATTATCCCAGGATGAATACATTGGATATAAAACTTGCATATTGATGAATTCCTTTCCCCCCATTTTGTCATTTCAAAATAAATTTAACCACGAGTTTCAGCTCCCCCTTCTCCCTTTGCTTCTTCCCTTCAACACTGCCCCCTTTTTCTCCTTCAGAAGTGGATTTTGTGCCAAGGGTACACTTGACCCTCGTCCTGGAGTCAAACTGGCATGTGGAGTGTTATTGAGTCACGTGGTAGGATGGCTGAGTGTGCAGTTGGATTAAAAAATATATGTAGCTGGGGGAAAATTGTGTAGTTGGAAAGCAGAGAATGTGCAGTGGGAAAAATGAGGGAAACTTGTCCCGTTTATGTGCTTATTGAGCGCTTAAATGGCAGGCAGGGCTTTTTTTCCAGCTGGAACTTGCCGGAACTCAGTTCCAGAACTTCTTAGAATTTTCCATTCTAAGAGAATGAGGGAGGAGCTCATGGCGAGTTCCGGAACCTCTATAGCACTGACGACAGGAAACGTCAGGGATAGCATATACACAAATTATATCAGGCTAGAATGTGCTTAGCTTCCATACCTACAACAAACTGCCTAAACCATATTGAAAAACCATATACCTTTTGACTGAAACTTCCTGAGAGTTAATTGGGTCCTGCTCTTACTTTTCAGTGCAATATTTTCACTTGCAAGCATATCGACATCAGCACTAGGGGGTTTGGCTTGGGCATGGAGCAATTGAAATATTTCTGGCCCGCCCACCGGAAGTGACACGTAGGTCAATCCAGGCAGGGGTCGCTAAGATTTACATCAAATAGGGTGACCCCCGCAGGGACCGTCGACTGGGAGGATGTTAGAATTCCTGCTCCATGATTGCAGTCATGGGATTTTTGTCTATCACATGACGGTGTGTGTTTTAACTCCACAAAGTGGGAAGTGATGGAGACAGGATGTTTGTGTTATTGTGTTCCATGAAGTGGGGCTATTGTCCTTTGTTCTTTCTCTTTGCTGTCTGATGCTAGAGAGAGAGGGAGCCATGTTGCAGTGCTCTGTCTGTGTTTATATGTAAATAAAGTAGATTAGCCAAAATGCTGAGTTGCTGAGGTCTGTTATGCAAGCTGCGGTGACTCTGCGGATCCCTAAGTGTGCCGGTGTCTGTTGGCTTCGGTCGCTGTGATGTTCGGGCAGAAGAAAGCTTTTGAAGCTCCCAAACAAACGACCAGGAGGGAGAGAACATGCCAGTCGGGCATGTGTCTCTGCCAGGGTCCTACTCGAGTGTAGGACGAGCTCCTGACAGAGAGTGCCTTTGGCCCTGGCCCCGCCTGGGCATGCGGACATGGCCACTCCCCCCAGATCCCTTTGATGAGATACCCCAGTGTTTGGAGGGGCACGTGGAGACTACAACCTCCCCTCCATCCAAGACAAAGGATTGCCCTAATGCCCAACCCAGTTGTGACGATTGCTGTGAGGTAGGCAAAAAACAACCAGGTCAGAGCCAATTTGCCCGGTGGACAAATTCCTACCTGGCCCCATAAAAACAGCGACCACCCTAGCCACAGCAAGGTCCTTGACTATCAGCTTAAACCGAGGGCGAGTGGGTGGAGAAATCCGCCGAAGGAACAAACACATAGTGCCCCAGGTGTGGGCTGCTTAAATGGTCAGGGGGCGGACCCAATGGAAGCCTTCCCACTCTGTCAGCTCTGCCCCCTGGCACAGCCCAAGTCCCAGCCTGCATGCCCATTTGCCAAAGCAGGATGCAGGCCAGGATCCGGCTTCTGATAAGCTGTGGGGGCTTATGTATTCAATTTTGAGGGACTGAGTCTCTGGTTATTCTGGAATTAAGAGTCTTGTTCATTTGAAAGCACTCCCATTTCCAGAGTCTGAATAGCTGAGGCTACAGAGGCGGATAGTTCAGCAGCCTTGGCAACTGCATGAGGGATGTAGGCAAGAGCCTTTATTTATTAAACAGCAATGGAGAGGCCGCGCAGAAGATAAATATATAGTTTTGTAGCTTTCAATACCAGTCAGCAGAGCAGAGATTTCCCAGGACAAAAATAAAAAAGGGGAAACTCATCCAAAGATGTGCAGTAATGAGCAGTTTCCTCGGATCTGACAAATTAGTTGCTCCAAGTCTTTTTAATAAAACAATGGCTCAAAATGCATTGGCTTCATTATTCATGATCTGCCCTTGCCGTGGCTGACAAGCTACCCAGCGACTTGCCTAGAGAAGTGAAATGCTGCGTCTTAACGTCACTACTGCAATTTGACACGATGGATTTGAACCCCGTAGGTAAGAAAGCCACAGCTGGTGTGTGTACACACACAAAAAGTTTTGGAAATACAAGCCACAGGTTCCCCACCGATGAGGAGCTGGCCTACATGAGTTTTAATTTGCAGGCACTCTCAACCTTATTCCAGAAAAGGTAATAAAATTATATATTTAAAAGCCTTACCAACAACAATGCAATTACAACCCTTCATGGTGACCTCTGTATTATTGGGGTGGAGATGCGAGCTGTTGTCAAAAGACTGTGGCTTACAACAGCTCTGCAAAGTTGTTGTTGTTGTTTAGTCATTTAGTTGTGTCCGACTCTTTGTGACCCCATGGACCAGAGCACGCCAGGCACTCCTGTCTTCCACTGCCTCCCGCAGTTTGGTCAAACTCATGCTGGTAGCTTTGAGAACTTGTCCAACCATCTCGTCCTCTGTTGTCCACTTCTCCATGTGTCTTCAATCTTTCCCAACATCAGGTTCTTTTCCAGGAAGTCTTCTCTTCCCATGAGGTGGCCAAAGTATTGGAGCCTCAGCTTCAGGATCTGTCCTTCCAGTGAGCACTCAGGGCTGATTTCCTTAAGAATGGATAGGTTTGATCTTCAAAGTAAGTAAAGGTCAAGGGACCCCTGACCATTAGGTCCAGTCGTGGCTGACTCTGGGGTTTCGGCGATCATCTCGCTTTACTGGCCGAGGGAGCCGGTGTACAGCTTCCGGGTCATGTGGCCAGCATGACTAAGCCACTTCTGGCGAACCAGAGCAGTGCACGGAAACGCTGTTTACCTTCCCGCCGGAGCGGTACCTATTTATCTACTTGCACTTTGACGTGTTTTTGAACTGCTAGGTGGGCAGGAGCAGGGACCAAGCAATGGGAGCTCACCCCGTCGTGGGGATTCGAACTGCCGACCTTCTGATCAGCAAGTCCTAGGTTCTGTGGTTTAACCCACAGCGCTACCCGTGTAGCCCACTGTTAATAGTGCAGAGATGGCGCTTGAGCAGAGACGGTGTTTTTCAACCACCCTGCAAAGTAGCTCAGTTTTGTTAAATCCACCAAAGGCTGGTGGGGAGATTAAGTTCATGATGCAAGACACAACAGGGCATGCCACACGGAAGCCATGTCTTATAGGTAATTTGCTGTGTGCCTGTCTATGCTTGCAGGGGCTGCTTAGATATTGTACCCTGTGGGGCTGAAGTATTTTTTGTGAGCAGGTTTTGCCTTCAACACAACTGCGTTCCTAAGGGCAGTACTCAGGGGTGGCTCATCCCATTTCGCCGCCTGAGGCAAAATGGGAAACATGAGCACACACACACACGCACTGAAGCCTTGCTTACTGAAGTCACGCTGAGGTGTAGCTTCCATGTTCTGTCAAGATCTCGTGAGAGCCAAGCAAGATCTTGTAGGGCTCTTGTGAGTTTTTACAGGGCTCTTGCCAGATCTCATCAAAACCCCAAAGCCGCTGCCACAGCCACAGCAGGTGGGCAGGACATCCCCAGTAGCACTGGAGAAGCAAGAAGTTGTAAGGAACCGACAACTGCCGCTTCTCTTGACTTATCCAGTAGTGGTGGGACAGCAGGCAGGGTGCCTTTTGCAGCGCCGCCCCTTGGATTCTACCGCCTGAGGTAGCTGTCTCAGTCTGCCTCATGGGCTGGCCGGCCCTGGCAGTGCTTTATATGGGGGAAGGTAAGCGATACACCACAGGGTGGGGCTAAACCTGATCTCTTGCTACTAAGCAGCAAGCCTACTCCTCTTTGCATAGCCCCATTCAGGATTTTGATTCTTCGTCACAATAGCTTGACTGGCGTTGAGAGCTGTCGAGAACACTGGGAACTGGGCTGGCTTACAGAAATATTCCATTTCCCCCTGCCCTTAGAATCTAGGATGGGCAAAAAACATACTGAGCTCACTAGTACAGTGGTACCTCGGGTAAAGAACTTAATTCGTTCTGGAGGTCCATTCTTAACCTGAAACAGTTCTTAACCTGAAGCACCACTTTAGTTAATGGGGTCTCCTCCTGCTGCTGCTGCACCACTGCCACACAATTTCTGTTCTCATCCTGAAGCAAAGTTCTTAACCCAAGGTACTATTTCTGGGTTAGTGGAGTCGTTAACCTGAAGCATCTGTAACCTGAAACGTCTGTAACCTGAAGCATCTGTAACCCGAGGTACCACTGTACACTACTACATTACAGTTGTTCTGCCTTTAGGGACAAGGCAAAACCATTCCTTTTTAACCAAGCCTTAGGTTGATCTTATTGACATCCAACACCCTTTTAAAATGTGGCTTTTGGGGGGCGGGAGTTATTGGGTTACTGCCTTTGGTTTGATTTTATATTTTGTGGTCTTGTTGTGAACTGCCCTGAGACCTCCGGGTATAGGGTGGTGTATAAGTGGAATAAATAATAATAATAATATGTGTTCTATAAAGGGCAGGAAGACAGCTACCAGGATTGAGCACCGACCACACGATTCAGCACAGACTGCCATTCAGTGCTTCGGAAAAGAGCCTGATTCAGCTCAGACTGTTGCAGAGATTTGGCTTGGGTCTGAATCGGAATCCCAATTCCGGAGCACCGAATTTCATGTCTCCCCACCAACACAACCTGATTATAATGGGGAAATCAACAAATGGCGACATCTGTTTTGTTTTTGACAGAAGTGGATTCCATTTGCAGGCGTACCAAACCCAGTCTGAGTTGCAGAAAGCAACAGCTGCGAGGCTGATTTGACAGGAGTGGTTGTGTCGGAATTAACAAGGAGCACAGAGCACACAAGAAGAAGGTGACAACATCACTTTAGCATCCCTCCATATCAGCAGTGTGATTAGAGAGCCCTCAGATAATCATTCCCTCTGATTGAAAGCTAGGCTCAAAACTACAGACCCTTCTTTTCAAGCCTGGGGAAAGAGACACGTTTTAGGTTTTGCAGATACAGTGCCTGCAGGTTTTTGTTTTGATCTCCAAATCGCTCCCAGGACTTTGAGAGGCCCCTGATTTTGATCAGCCACATGATTACAGAGGGAGCACAGTTTGACCCCAACAAGTCCGGAATATCTCCAAAACTGGCCAGAAACCACTTAAGGATTTGCCTTTCCTCCAAATCTGATGCACACTCCTGACAGCAAGGCATTCCGCTGTGGATATCATAGAGCACTTACCTTGTGGACATGTATCTACCTCAAACGAATGGTTGTTTGTGCGTATGTTGGGTGAGGAATCTAATAGAAGCAGGCCTTTTCATTGTCCAAGAACTGGGTTTGTTCTGAAAAGAGAAAGGGCATTTGCTGGAATCAGCTCTCCACAATGAAACATGGAGAAAAGCATGTCAAGTGGAAGAGGAGACTTCAAAGCACAGGAGACATGGCTACACAAAGCATCAAAAAAGGGGGAAATGCTGCAGTCGCTGCTTGGGGCCAGGTTGAAATCCAAACACGAAAGAGTACCTAGGGACCTGGGCTGGAAAGAGACCGTTTGAACACCTTGGAGACAAGATGAACTGTCCCACTTTGAGGTTTGATGCAACCATGTTTTCTCTCCCCCTTGCATTGCAAAAAGCTTTAATGCTAATTCATTCTTCCCAGGGGGACTCTTGCAGGCTAACATAAATATTGATTTATGGTATTTAGCAACACTAACTAATAAAGATCTCATCTGACTTCAGTGGGAGGTGGGAGGGCTGGGCTATTGTCACTCTCAAAGCACGCCGGCACATTTCTGCCTGCACACCCACAAAGTTGTGTTACGCAACTCTGAAGCTGCAACTTAAGTCAGCAGAAATGATTTTCTGATTCACTGTGGAGCAGGACCCAAACTTGGAGTTTCTCCCCCCACCCCACCCACGCACAAAAAAGGACAATGAATAATTAACTTTTTAAAAAAGCAATACAAAAAACCAACCTCTCAACAGCCTGCCTGCCTGCTGTATGGGGGTGGGGGGTTATTTAAGAGAATCAGAAGTTAAGAAAACAATACAGTGGTACCTCGGGCTAAGTACTTAATTTGTTCCGGAGGTCTGTACTTAACCTGAAACTGTTCTTAACCTGAAGCACCACTTTAGCTAATGGGGCCTCCTGCTGCTGCCGCACCGCCGGAGCACGATTTCTGTTCTCAACCTGAAGCACTATTTCTGGGTTAGCGGAGTATGTAACCTGAAGTGTATGTAACCTGAAGCGTATGTAACCTGAGGTAACCTATAAAACAACTTCAATATTAGCAGTTTGTGACCTGCTGGCATGTCAAATTCGCAGCAAGTCAGTGGTCTGCCTGGCTGCTGAACCAGAAAACTACAGAAGGCAGCAGCAGCAGCAGCAGCAGCACAACTGCTATGCAGAATTCCTATTGCATGGTCAGTACATAAGCTGTTATGTGGTGATCCCAGGGTATTGTACAGGCATGGGGGGTGTCACCAGGTTCAAAGAGGTTCAAGTTCCTCCGTGCAGCAGGGCTTTCGTGCATCCACTAGTGAGAACCTCTCCTATCCTTGCCCTCTCTGTCCCTGGGAACTCTCCCTCTTCTCCCAATAACTTTCTGGAACGGGCTCTCCCTCTCTCCTCAATCCCTGCCAATACATATTCAACTCTCTGTCCCCCACCCCCACATTTGCCTGAGGTGGCTTATGTTAAAGCGGCGCTCAGTTCCAAGGTGCGTGCATGCGTGGGGTTTTCTGAAGTCGGCGTGCCACGAGGCGCACGTCTGGGAATGTACCCATCCGAGCTAAGCTGGAGGTTCTCCACGCAGCTCAGGTCAGATAGGTTTGCAGCATAAGCATTTCAGAGCAGCTGTCAGCAGATGCCAGCTTTCCTAAGGGATGCTGCATTATTGCCAGCAAAAAGAACATTGCCATCCGACGTCTTTCAGTTCTGTCCCTTGCTGCATTGCGTTCAAAAAAAAGGGGGCGAGAGGAAAGCCGGGGGGACATCAGTGGCATTGTGTCTTTGCACATTTATGCAGTAATAGCTCCACTTTGGACTCCTCTCCTGGGGGAGGCTGGTTGGGGGGGTACCACTTGCGCGCAAAAAATAAATTACATTAATCCCACCCGACTGCATATAAAGAAAGGACACTTAAACAGTCTCAGAATCATTAATTGCAGAGATTTCTGCAGGCCCTGTGGTGGAAAACAGCTGGATTTTTCTCTGTTGAGAGCCCATTTAGCAGAGGATGTTTGGGAAAAGAAGGAACTGCATTGGCTATATTCTTCTCCTCCCCATACATAAAATCTGCCCAGCAGACAAAATTCAATAACCCACAAAGAGTCTGTTAACTTGGAGTGCATGTGGAGAGGGGAGTCAGAACATGAGTGCAAATTGGAAACTGAAGTCAGGTCACTCAGGGCCTCTTCACATATTGGGTTTTAGAGTGTACATCTAGAAATGTTCTGAAGTGTGAATGCAATGAAGACAAATTTGCAAACCCTTGTATCATGCCAGGTACACTTATCAGGGAGCCGGGATTGGTGCCAAACCTAGCTTTGCCCTGTGGAAGGTGTAAAATGGATCTAAGACATATGCAGTATATATATATATACTTGAGGATAGGAAAGGCTAACGGTGACTCAGATCCACTCTGTGTACTTTATACCCAAATACTCGAGTTGAAAACAAAAATGGTTGGGGGGAAAGCGTAAGAAATGTTTTCATTTGAGTTGAAGACTCTGATCTTGTACTTCCCTGAGACCATGGCAACAATACATTGTGTTAATGTAAACCTACCCAATTCACACTTTCTTGAAACAACCCGAGAACCAACTTGCAGCTATCCTTGGAAATTCACACTTCTTTAAATTTTGTGACACAGCTGTCTTACCAGATAACACGCACACACTCTCAGAGAAAGGGTTCATAAAATGCAAATATTAGTAAAATCAACACATTTCATGCACTATCATATTGCATATGAACATGGGTGGATTGGGGGGGGGGGAATGCCTTAAAATAATAATGAATTTTCATGAGGACAATATATATTGGAATGTGGAAAACTGAACCTCTGGAAAAATAAGGAACTGAGATATTTGTCCAAAACTGATTGATTTGTCCATCGCTGTCTGCATAGAAACAAGTTTGTTTAAAGCAGGAAAGGTCTATGAAAATGAATCTCAGCCTCAAGCAGCTCACAGAGGATGTGGGTTTTCGTCATGGTAGCCTTAAAACACACCTAAGTTAGTACCAGCCACCACATTCTGACCTGAAGGCTCTTTAGATTCTGGCACTAAAATGCAACAGCAGCTCTTCAAATGGTTGCAGCTGAGTGCCATTTGTATGACTGGATAACAGCCTGAGTGGGGAGAAAAATCAAAACGGCTGGTAAGAAGTGGACAAAAAGATGGCTAAACTACATGGGCCTAAACTGCACGTTTGAAGGAGTCCCAAGTCAACCATATGATTCTGAGTGGAATTAATGAGAGCCAATAACTGGCTGGGCCTGCTGCCAGTTCCCAAAAATACCAAGGGCACTGGGAAGCAGGCGGCAGCAGACATAGCAAGGTCTAAGCAAAGTTGCCTGGACCAGCTGACAAACACAAATAACTACACTGGACTCAGGGAAAAGGGATGTGAGAACGCAACAGAGTGAGACTGAGGAGCAAAGATGGAAGCCAACAGAAGTGAAAAGTACCTGTTGCTGAAGAGATCTTTCTATGGTGACATATCAACAACATGGAGTGGATCTGCCTTGAGCCAAAAGCAGCACCGTTTACATTTAGCACCAAATGCGAACAAGGCCAGATGCAAGCTGCACTTCCAAACCAACAGTCAGGAATGTAGTTGTTCCTCCACAGCAGGTGTGGGGAATCGCTGGCTGTGTTGTTGATTTCCCCATCATCCCTGGCCAATGGCCAATGGCCAATGGCCATGATTGCAAGGGCTGATGGGAGTTGTAGTTCAGCCACATCTAGAGGGCCAAAGTCATGGCTTTACCAGTCTCACAGCTGAGCATTGAGTCTCACAGCTGAGTGAGAGGTAGGTGTGGCTGGGAAAATTGCTTCACAGGGCAAATTAGGGAATCTGGTGGGCCTTATTTTGTTCACAGGCTGCATATACCTCACCCATTCTTATTTAGGGGGAATGTTTAATCAAATAGGTGCCTTGCCTCAAAAATATCAGGCGGGTTCCATTAGCTCAAGGATTTCCATGCAATGGAACATCCTCTTGTCCATAGCTGTCAACTTTTCCCTTTTCTTGTGAGGAATCCTATTTGGAATAAGGGAATTTCCCTTTAAAAAAGGGGAAGGTTGACAGCTATGCTCTTATCTTTTCTCTTTGTGGCTCTGCACCCTCCCCAAATCTGCGCCAGGAGGTTGTGGGAACCCTCAGGTCAGAGGAGAAGGAGGGGGAGTTCTGTTGTGCAGACAGCAGTCCTTGGGCTAATGGATTTTTTTTGTATTTTTTTGGACGCCACCCATTGTTGTTACTCAGATGCAAATTTAATGGGCAGGTTAATGGGTTAACCAACTAGAACTTATATAGTCAATAAATAAGCATTTATTTAATTGGCCAAGGAAAAAGCAAGGCTCATTCACATCAGATGAAAAGGTGGAAGCTCCTGTTTCAAGGACAAAAGGGACTTGGGCCTCAGAGGTTCTGAACCTTCTGTTTGCCCACACGGTAAAGGTAAAGGGACCCCTGACCATTAGGTCCAGTCGTGGCCGACTCTGGGGTTGCGGCGCTCATCTTGTTTTACTGGCCGAGGGAGCCGGCGTACAACTTCCAGGTCATGTGGCCAGCATGACTAAGCCGCTTCTGGTGAACCAGAGCAGCGCACGGAAATGCTGTTTACCTTCCCGCCGGAGCAGTACCTCTTTATCTACTTGCACTTTGAGGTGCTTTCAAACTGCTAGGTTGGCAGGAGCAGGGACCAAGCAACGGGAGCTCACCCCATCACGGGGATTCGAACCGCCAACCTTCTGATCGGCAAGTCCTAGGCTCTGTGGTTTAACCCACAGCCCACACGGTACCTTCTCACAAAGGTGTCCTGGTTGTGAGGGAAGTGCTTGGATGGAGAGACTACAGGGAGGTGAATTGTGGGGCGGCCTTGCACTTCATAACCATGCACAGCCTTTTACACATATAAATTGAGCTCATGCCCTTTGCTTTATACGTAACGGGGACAAACCTGCATTTACAGAGATGGGCCTGCAGCCATCACATCTGGTTTGGGCCTGAGTCACAAAGATAACAAAGGCCAACGTGTGACAGGAAGTCATACTATGCCCTGTTAAAATAGAACACTTTTCACTCTCCTGTGCTTCACTCTCATAACAAAGGCACCAGAATGCTAAATTAAGGGTTGGTGCCTCAGCATTTCCGGAAATTGCCTAATTTTAGACAGCTGTGTGAGGAGGTGGCATCTATAAGTACCTGGCAGCTAGCATCTATTTGGAACCAAGTTGCAATTTTGCTTTAATGGAGGTGAAATACTGGAACTTACCAAGGCCACTCAGAGTTTCCTAGCACTACATATGTATCCTGTGCTGGTGCAAATCTGAAGCATCCATAATACCTTGACCCTCATCGTCTTGAGGGGTCCTTTCCATAATACCTCAAGCTTTATCTTCTATTGAGAAGGAAGCCACAAGATAGAGAGGGGGGGAAGCTTTTCCTTCTTCTAAGTTGGTGTGGTGAAGCTTGCTGGCAGCCCAGGAGCTTTGCTAGACCCTAAAACACTCAGGGCACAGGACCGTGACATAAATGTGCATTTGCTAATACAGTGGTACCTCGGGTTAAGTGCTTAATTCGTACCGGAGGTCTGTTCTTAACCTGAAGCACCACTTTAGCTAATGGGGCCTCCCGCTGCTGCCGCACCACCGCCACACGATTTCTGTTCTCATCCTGAAGCAAAGTTCTTAACCTGAAGCACTATTTCTGGGTTAGCAGAGTCTGTAACCTGAAGTGTATGTAACCTGAAGCGTATGTAACCAGAGGTAGCACTGTATATGGGCGTAGATGCAAATTTAGGCCAACTTTTAAAGGGAAAGCCGCCCTATAAGCAAAGGAAAACAAGTTGTTCAAAAAAAGGAGGTCCAGGTGGTTTTTTAAGGTGGGGCTCAAGGCCCCTTGGGCTATGCTCTCCGAAGTCTCCTGCTACAGGTTGAGAAAAATCCTGCCCACCATATCTGTTAATGGCATCCCTATAGAATTGGGCCGGACTATATGGGGGGGGGGGGAATGAATGAATTCCTATGCCCCACAAATAAAGCAGAGATGCATTTTAAATAAAAGCACACATTCTACTCATGTAAAAACACCAGGCAGGCCCCACAAATAACCCAGAGATGCATTTTAAATAAAAGGGCACATTCTACTCATGTAAAAACACGCTGAATTCTGGACCGTCCGCGGGCCGGATTGAGAAGGCGATTGGGCCGGATCCGGCCCCCGGGCCTTAGTTTGCCTACCCATGTTGTAAACAGCCCTGTGATCCTCGGATGAAGGCTGGTATAGAAATTAAACAAAGTCACTTCTGCATGTCAAAAAGTGCGTGCAATTGCAGGCTTTCCCTTTGTGCCATTTCTCCATTCCAAATCTTCCAGCTGAAATTCCCCACAGCACGTGCTTATTTGAAATCCCAAGGGGTGTGGGCAAGAGAGTACATTGTGGAGCAGCATAAGACCTGAGTGTTGTCTCCTCTGCTTCCAACTGCCCCCATCAGAGGTGACTTCCCTTGCTCTGCAAGGAAACTATCACCCATGGTTGCACGCCACGTTTTATTTGAGCTTCAGGCTGATGTTTAAAGAAGCAGGGACAACAAGAAAGCACACACACACACACACACACACACACACACAACATGGATCCCTAGGTATTTACAGTATTATTCCCACAGCAGTTAAGGTGGCACTGTTCAGTTGATGAAGCACTATGGAGCTCATCGTCCTTTGAACATGGGCAGCGAGACAGCCTTCCTGAGATGCAGGCTGTTCCCAATTTAGACTTGAGCTACATCCCACGGTAAACGGAGAGTTCAATACACTCCATGCCTCTTTTTCTTTAGGGGGAGATAAATAGCTGTGCTCCTGGCAAAGGCAACAGCTGAAACGAAGGGTTGCCATAGCAATCGGTGGCTGAAAAGCTCTCCGGGCTGGTGGCACCTGCACCAATTTAGTTAGGCAAACAAGGTGGGGTTTTGAAGTACTGTACTTTGCAGCCAATTATGGCAAGAAACTGGAGGACCGTTTTTTAAAAATAGTAATGATAATTCACCCCCTCCCTCACAAGGAGAAAGCAGGGTTGCTACATCAGTGATTAGAGGAAGAATGCTTCCAGACATGGCTCTATCAAAAAGGGAGAGAGAGGGAAAGAGGGAGATATTGGACATGGCCATTGTGGGACACACATTCACACACACACACCAATTACTGATTGAAATTATTCCAATATCAGGATCCAAAAGATAAATGGAACATTATTCATAGCTGCTGGCAGAAACAGGAAAGGCCAGATTTCACAGATGCAGATGATGAAGGGTACAAACATTGCTCATTGTAGAATGTACCTAACAAAATTCGAAGTGTGATCAGAAGTACAAGAGATCTGGGTGAAATGGACAGGATAGTGGTTCTGTTGGTAATAATAATAATAATAATAATAATAATAATAATAATAATTTGTACCCTGCCTATCTGACTGGGTTGCCCCAGCCACTCTGGGTGGCTTCCAGCACATATAAAAACATAATGAAACATTATAAAGATTAAAAACGTCCCTATGCAGGGATGCCTTCAGATGTCTTCTAAAGGTTGTATAGTTACCCTGCTTATTTAACTTATATGCAGAATTCATCATGCGAAAGGCTGGGCTGGATGAATCCCAAGCCGGAATTAAGATCGCCGGAAGAAAAATCAACAACCTCAGATATGCAGATGACACAACCTTGATGGCAGAAAGTGAGGAGGAATTAAAGAACCTTTTAATGAAGGTGAAAGAGGAGAGCGCAAAATATGGTCTGAAGCTCAACATCAAAAAAACGAAGATCATGGCCACTGGCCCCTTCACCTCCTGGCAAATAGAAGGGGAAGAAATGGAGGCAGTGAGAGATTTTACTTTCTTGGGCTCACAGCAGATGGTAAAAGACACCTGCTCCTTGGGAGAAAGGCGATGGCAAACTTAGACAGCATCTTAAAAAGCAGAGACATCACCCTGCCAACAAAGGTCCGTATAGTTAAAGCCATGGTTTTCCCAGTAGTGATGTATGGAAGTGAGAGCTGGACCATAAAGAAGGCTGATCGCCGAAGAATTGATGCTTTTGAATTATGGTGCTGGAGGAGACTCTTGAGAGTCCCATGGACTGCAAGAAGATCAAACACATCCATTCTTAAGGAAATTAGCCCTGAGTGCTCACTGGAAGGGCAGATCCTGAAGCTGAGGCTCCAGTACTTTGGCCACCTCATGAGAAGACTCCCTGGAAAAGACCCTGATGTTGGGAAAGATTGAGGGCACAAGGAGAAGGGGACGGCAGAGGACGAGATGGTTGGACATGTTCTCGAAGCTACAAACATGAGTCTGACCAAACTGTGGGGGGCAGTGGAAGACAGGAGTGCCTGGCGTGCTCTGGTCCATGGTCCACAAAGAGTCGGACATGACTAAATGACTAAACAACAACAAAGTTACTAATCTCCATGAAATCTGAGGGGAGGGTGTCCCTCAGGGTGGGTGCCACTACCGAGAAGGCCCTCTACCTGGTTCCCTGTAACTTCATTTCTCTCAGCGAGGATTGGAAGGATACCCAACCCACCCACTCCCAATTAAAAGATCTGAAATTGCAAAAACATTCCAGGATATTGGGGTACAAGTGTTAGGAAAAATAGGAGAACTTACCTGTTTATGCTGAGGCTTTTGCTGGCTGTTGATTGCCAGCCATTTGTCATAACCTTTTTGCTAAACCAAGGAGCATTGTCAGTACACATTTTATTTTATTGCTGTTGTATTTTAAGAGATTTTACGTTTTTGTTTCGTTTAAACCACCTTTATATTGTATTGTAGGCAGTATATAAATAGTTTTAACAAATAAATATTATCAGACTCTGTGAAATGTTGCCCACAGGTGGCAGGCTGGAATCAAAACATATTGGGGTTGGTTGGCTCGCTTCACGACATTCCCTCACAGTAGCGAGAAGTTCTTTTCTTCTTCATTTTTGCTGGCTGTGAGAAGCAAGAGAAGTGGGCTGAAAACACCTCTAAGCCGCCAGAGTTTTGCTTTCTGAAATCAGGTTGGTGTCACAGGTGTGTGGAAGCACAAAATCCTCTGGCACACATGGCTTTTCCTAGAATATTGCCGGCAATATGGTATTATTTCAAAGATTGCAAAAATGTGAGGAATGGTGAACAGCAGAGGAGCGTGTCTCAGGAAAGCTGCCCAATCCTAAAAATAAATTGCTCACAAATTAACTTCAGATTAGAGTCATAGACTGTAAAGCCTGAACTCAGTTAGGTTGCTTACATTGCACTGACTTCAGTGGGATTTAAACAACCTAACTGTACTTTTTCTTCTTTTTTATATTTATATTTTATATTAAAAAGTACAACGATAGAAGTAATCTACATTAGACACAACTTAGTAAGAGTAAAAATTTTGAGGCCTTAGAACAAAGGAAGGAAGTCAGTATGTGTATATGTATGTACGGTGGTACCTCGGGTTAAGTACTTAATTCGTTCTGGAGGTCCGTTCTGGAGGTCCTGAAACTGTTCTTAACCTGAAGCACCACTTTAGCTAATGGGGCCTCCTGCTGCTGCCGCGCCGCCGGAGCACAATTTCTGTTCTCATCCTGAAGCGAAGTTCTTAACCTGAAGCACTATTTCTGGGTTAGCGGAGTCTGTAACTTGAAGCGTATGTAACCTGAAGCGTATGTAACCTGAGGTACCACTGTAATGACTAGATTAGAATGATGATATGGTTTTATTTGTACACTGTTGAGGTCCTATAAAAGTATTTGCTGAAGTTAATTTATTTTAGTTGGTTGAATAGAGGGATCATGTCTAATATAGTTATCAACACAGTAATGAAAAACTTCCTCTCAGTCACTGGGATGCTGGTTCAACACCGAGAATGCAAAGGTGGCAGAGAAATAATATCCCTTCTTAACCACTGCCACATGGTAAATATGATTAGGTGCCCTTAGTTGCGTTTATTTATATTCCTTGTGAGATTTGTGTCACAAGTGTGTGGTCCTTCCATGGACAAGGAATTGCCCCCAGGCTACTGTTCTGGGGGTTCTGAAGGATATATTTTGTATTGGCCATTTACAATTTTTTTAAAATAAATGCAGCTGATATTTGCTTGCTGAGCGTGTCAGGTCAACATGACTATTAAGAGTTTTCATATATCTGTTTATGGATCTGACAGTTTATCTTCTACATAAGCCAAGGTCCAAAATAACAATCCCTCTGCATGCATCTCAGTCTAAAAGCACTAACAGTTCCCTCGAGGAGGATTTAATCCACCAGGGTATTTCAGCAACCGATTTCTAATGAGCTCCATCTGACCTGAAATTCCAGCAGCGCTGTGACTCTCCCCTTCTGCTAGAGCAGGTGCCTGCTTTGAGAGTATGAGATATTTATGTTCTATCAGCTTATTTCCTTTTCTGCATTCTGCTGACATGGTTACAGAGAGGAACGGAGCAACATTTGAAAAGAATTGTCATGGTTAGAGGAACTCATAGTGTGGATTAGAGCAATGTTATTTTGCCTGGGTGCCTTGCAGAAATTTTAGTTCTCCTGTGAACCTCTGTTGTTGTTTAGTCGTTTAGTCGTGTCCGACTCTTCGTGACCTCATGGACCAGAGCATGCCAGGCACTCCTGTCTTCCACTGCCTCCCGCAGTTTGGTCAAACTCATGCTGGTAGCTTCAAGAACACTGTCCAACCATCTCGTCCTCTGCCGTCCCCTTCTCCTTGTGCCCTCAGTCTTTCCCAACATCAGGGTCTTTTCCAGGGAGTCTTCTCTTCTCATGAGGTGACCAAAGTATTGGAGCCTCAGCTTCAGGATCTGTCCTTCCAGTGAGCACTCGGGCTGATCTCCTGAAGAATGGAGAGGTTTGATCTTCTTGCAGTCCATGGGACTCTCAAGAGTCTCCTCCAGCACCATAATTCAAAAGCATAAATTCTTCGGCGATCAGCCTTCTTTATGGTCCAGCTCTGTTACAAATAACTAGTGGTGCAACTAGTCAGAGGTGCAGAGGGCTTGATGTATTATTACACCTTTGGATGCTGAATCACAGCTAAAGCGCAGGAGGAGATAAATTGCGACCATAGTCATTTCCAATGTGAAACAAAAGCAAATTTTCAACCCAAGCAGGTGCCATG
The DNA here is from genome assembly GCF_965153285.1 of Podarcis tiliguerta. Classification (NCBI taxonomy): domain Eukaryota; kingdom Metazoa; phylum Chordata; class Lepidosauria; order Squamata; family Lacertidae; genus Podarcis; species Podarcis tiliguerta. The sequence goes on along the minus strand of NC_139535.1, from coordinate 99,558,829 downwards.
GAGGAAGTTGAGTGAAAATGTACCCTAGGTTTTCTCAGTGAGAATGGAAACAAAATTTAAGCAGCAGTGGTTTGGAATGGAGTAGATGTGAAAATTGAATGTCAAAGTTATATGATACTTTTCACAAAGGTGCAAAGGGGGAGAGGGCTTTTAGACAAGGAAAGTAGATTTAAAAACAACCAACCAACCATGTTAAGATGAAGCTTTGATTGTACATTCTCTTTGTTCTTATAGAATCTCCTACGTGACAGCCAGCACAGGACACCTGATTCAAATTGTCAGCTGTGAAGTTTACTGGATAGCTTTGACCCAATTCTCAGCACAATCCTGCAGCATAGAGTGAAAACAAGGCAACATATATGCACTGGCCACCTTAAGTTTTGAAAGCACAAATGCGAAGTACTTTGGTTGCCTAATAAAGGGGAGGTGGGAGCAGACAGCTTCTTCTTATAATAGTTTATGTTATTGTTTATTGTGTGTATGTGTGTGTGTATGCATGTAGATAAATAGAAATGTGTGTGCAAGAGAAGAAAAACTCTGGCCTTCGATAAAAGAGCACGGGAGGCAACTGTTGGATTAGAGACCTGGCAGGGTTCTTGTGTATGCAGTGGTTCCTGTGTATTCAGAAGGTAACCTACAGCCACTCCCACCAGGGTAAGGAGGTAGTTTTTCCAAGCATGGCTTCTTCTACATCTCCCTTTTATGTAACTGTCACAAGAGGTGCCCAGACCCTGTACTAGAAGCTGTACATAAAAATGGACCACATTAGCAATGCAGGGTGGGTGGGTGGGTGTGTCTATATATCTCTAGAAATACTGCATATAGTGGGAAACATCTTTCATGTGTTGCGAGAGTACAGCTTTGCCAGTCCAGCGGTTCACAGAGTTCATTCCTGCCAAGCCTTGCCCACATTTAAAGCACAAAATCAATCTGCTCTCTGAAGCGCACACAACTCTTTGCGGGTTTTGTCAGGCAGAACAATTTAAATATGCAGAGATGGTGCTAAAAACGGCTTTCTTTTCTTTCTTAAAACGCAGTCATGTGCTTCTCAGGTTTTAGCAATAACTTAAGAGAAGCCCCCTTTTCGCTTTGGTGGCAATTTTGCAAATGACTGTTAACAATCACAGGTAAAGAATTCGTCCGCAATGGAAGTAATTAGGCAGCTGAAGAACCGGGTGGGGTGGGGTGGGGGGTGGCAGCGGCAGACAAGAATGAAATGAAAACAAAAGAAAAACAGCAGACATAAATTCCTCTCTGGTTTGTTTCAACAATGAGCTGGGCCTTAGAAGTATTTCAAAATGTCATTTCAATGCCTCCACAACCCGGAAATGCTAAGTAATGTGTGAAGTGAAAAAACGCTAGTTGTTAGCCCTTACACAAAGCCCAAATGCTGCTTTAGATAAGGGGTGGGGGACTGTTTTCAGCCCGAGGGTGGACTGCATACCTATGGAAGGCAGGGCCAGAGGCAGTAAGTTGGCTCCCCAGCAAGCATTGATCCAGTAGACAACATCCCAGCCATGCAAAAGCCAGAAATCTCTACATTCCCACCCACACCCCAGTCCATCACCCACGCAGGCAAGCAAGAGTAGTCATCAAAGTTCAAGGATGCATTCTTATGGGGGAAGCTGTGGCCTTTGAGACGGTGTTGGACTACAACTCCCACCAGCCTCAGCTGACGTAGCTATTGGTCTGGGATGATGTGAGCTGGTCTCCAGCAACATCTGGAGAGCTACAGGTTCTTCACCCCTGGTTCTTAAGGTTAACGTCCTTCAAAGGCACAATCAAATAATAATAAAATAAACCAGGCACAATCAAATGATGACTGCTCTTTTGAAGTAATGGCAGCAAAAATGCAGCTAAGCCGCTCAAATCCTATATATGATAGACACCCTTCCTTGGAAATTAAACCAACGTCAAGACTTCAACATTCAAAAACTTTACCTGCGGAAACTGATAGATGAATTGAAACATTATTTTTACAGTCAGGTGCTTCTCCAAGCAAGGGCCCGCAGTCTCTTCTTCTAACTTCCAAACAACTGTATTTTCCTCTAAGCAGTCAGTCTTCTGTATCTGAGTTAGGCCATCCCTTGCAGCTCTTAGGAGAGATTTCCACTTTTACCTTCTCCTCCTGCTTTGCTCTTTTCCTTTCAAGTAGAGAAGAAGCACCCCACCACTCTATTCAACTTAGCAGTGTTCACAGTGGATTCTAAAACAGTCATCTAAAATCACATAAAATAGAATCTCTCCTTCACTAGATACCTCCCTTGTGACCAATGTTAGCCAATCCCATGAGAACTACTAGAGAACTCTCTAGAATTCAGTTACCAACCAATCAAATTTAAGCATGTGGTAATGCATAGAAGCTTGACAATTTCGGTGAATTAAATTACCATACTTAACATGCCCACCGTAAAAAAAAGGGTGTGTGGTAATGGTGATAGTGCTTAGTGAAATCCCTCTCAATGGTAGCCACCCAGTGAAGGGGAAAAGGGGACAATGGACATGTTCAGAGACCCTCTTTCTTCCCCCTGCTTGGGCCTTGCCCAGCACCTAATAAATAATTTCCCCCAGAGGTCCCTCACATCAAGTCTCTAATGAACGTTGAAGGCTTTAAACTTGGAAGCAGCTGTGGCAATGCAACCTGTAGTTAGCAGATGACTGAGAAAAAAAGGAAAAAACCAAGAATGAAGTATGACCAAAAGAAAGACAGCTAAGGACCCCCCCTTTCCAACAACTTATTTTCAGCCCCACTATAGCTGATATGTGCATGGACTAGAACACTCTTGGATGGGGACAATTCAGAATCAAATGCAAAATTTCCTTGAGTTGAGCTTAAAGAAAGGAAGGGCAGTTCACACCGTGAACTGTAAGAACTGTACTTCAACTGGAGTACCATCAGGGATAAAAAGCAAAGCAATACATTCAAACTCTTGACAAGTCAAAAACTGGCAGTGTAAGGAAGACACGCCTCCACAAAATAATTATCAGTATCTTTATTCATATTCACTTGCTTCCAAACTACCATTAATATTTAACAAAAGAAAATGTCATGCAAACAAAGATTAAATATTAATATTAAGGGGTGTGGGGAAGAAATGCAACAATTTGTACATTAATCTTGCCTGCTATTTTTTTTTTTAGATTTCCCCCTGCAAACGAATGGCTTCTCCCATTATCCCTACAGTACCTTATCGTCATTAAATAATTAGAAAAGGTTCCCTTCTCACCGCAATATAAACGTTGAGCCTTAAAAGTGGTATCATACATACAAGGTAACTTTTATTGATTCTATCCTTTGTCAAAAGAAAAGATAAGGGTTAACATAGCAAATATCGTGATGTTATAAGGTCCCGTGTTGACACATTCCAGGGCTGCAACCTGACCATAGTGTGTGACCTGCAAATCTGTAGGCTTTACATTAAGCAAACAGAATAAAATAACAATAAAATCACATTTTATGTTAAGACTGGCTTGCATTCATATAAATAACAAAAAGAAAGGAACATCTCTTAAGTTATTTCCGTGAAACAGTTTAGGCAGTGATCTCCCAGCTAAGTAAGACAGCAGACCCTCTGAAATAAATGGACTTCCCCACTGATTTAAATGGGTTCACTATGGGAATTACTTACTTGGAGATCAGCTATAGTATCATACCAAAGAAAAGAACCATTTAAACCCTAGGCCTGAAACCCTGCATAGCACGCAGATAAGCACACACAATCAATGACTCTGACGAAATTAATTATGGGTTGGTTAAAAATCCATCCATCCTGGCCCAGCCATTTCTGCTTGGTACAGATGTACCTGTAAGGTACTTGCATGGCACAGAGATAGGCTCCTCTCCTTCAAGGGCCTCCCAATTCACTTTAATAGAACAGAGAGCTATGGGGATGCCTGGCAAATGAATGGGAAATCTCAGGGGCAAGTTGAGCATTGCACTGAAAATCTAGAGAGCACTCAAGGACATTGGAGAGGTGAATTTCTGCTGGGAAATGGGTGGTGGACTCAAGTGCTTTGCACAATCTTGCCCAATGAGCTTGTGTGAAAATCCCACACATAGGTTTCAATGGGGTTTGCATAGGAGAAATTCCCAGCGGAATTTGTGAGCTTTGAATGTCCGATGTGGTACAAAAGATGTATCCGATGGAATCGGACTGTGGCCTGCTACATGATCTGAAACATGGCATCCATTTCTTCATGGCACCCACCGATAAAAATCAAATCTCTCTTCTACAAATAGTTGTAGTCAAGGCCAGCAAGCCTCAGGCAAACCGAATTAACAACGGAAATAGATTTTTTGCTGATGGGATTGGTTTCCTTCATAAGGATAACTTATTATGTTTTCTGGTGCTTTGGGGTACACTGAAAATATGGTGTCGAATTTCCTTAACGTTTCATTCTACAGTAATCAGTGATGCTTTATTTATACAGGATTTGAATCTCTTCAATAGGAAAACTGTCTACATGGGTTTTTGTTTTTGTTTTTTGCAAAAGCAGCACTTGATAGCTCTTGCCAGGCAAAGTCCTATATAGTACTAAGTTGTATTCCATACCCCCATAAGACATTGATTAGGATAAGTTCAGTACTCCCCCCCCCCCCGCAGTACTATTACAGTTGTATAAAAAGTATAAATAGCATTGGTTTTTTCAGCAAACCATGTAAATTGAACAAATGGATTCCTTATTAAAAAGTATAATACTTTTAATATATATATTTCATATTAGACGTGTACCAGGAACAAGAACTAAACAGCTCTCTCACAGCAGCCTGCGAGAGACGTAAGTAGTATTATTGTCCCCATTTTACAGATGGGGAAACTGAGGCAGAGAGGTTGAGTACCATGCCAAAGGCCACCAAGGGAGTCATCGGTAGAGCTGAGAAAGAAGCCCACTGTTCCTAGATCCCAGACCTGTGGTACAACTATGACAACATTATAGCAATACCCCCCCCCCCAAGATTTTCTTATGAACAGGGAGGACTTTGCTGCATGCTTACAGATTTACTATAAGGCTGTATAGATGCCAGCTTTCACTGGCAGTGTTATCAGCTGATGATATGAAGTGATATGTAATTATCAGTGCTAAATCATTCCCAATTTACTTTAAGTATTTCAGATACGTTTTGTTGGCAAAGATGTGAGGTTTAACCATTTTGTTGTCTTGCAAGTAAACATTTTTTTTCCTTTGAACCAAACCTTGCTACAACCAAATTCTTAATATTTGACACATTTTTACAGATGCAAACAGATTAAAAAATGAAATAAAAGCGATAACTATTACATTCTAATGGCCTAGACAACAAAGGTAACAAATCACATGATTATTTCTTTTTAAAAAAACCCTACCAAATTCCTTAATGGGCATAAACATTATAAACTGAACACTATAAATACATTTCCCACACTACGTTGAGTTTGTGTTGAATTTGGCCGCGAGGGAATCGCTTGTATTTTGATAACCGTGAACCAATATGCACTGAGGGCCCAATTCAGTTGGTCCTGTGAGCACAGCTTTCAACTTACAGGATGCTGCTAATGTGATGGGAAGGAAGCAAAAAAAGTGGGGTTGTGTCCTGAATATACAAAAATAAAAATAAAATAATGCAACCTTTAGCTTCATATTCCTAGAAGATCCGTTTTGTCCTCCATTTGTCTCCTATTGCAAAAATAATTCTAAAAGTCGGGAAATAACTCTGTTCTGCGGATACTAGACTTGCTAAAAATTTTCATATGCAACCTTAACCCCACCCCCTCAAGGCCAATAAGAATTGCTTTTAATTCCACAGACAATTAAATAAGCTATGTCTCCAGTGTTCATTAAGTCTGCGTAAAATGAAATGTTGACTTTCAGGGGACCGTGGCTTCTTGAGCATGCATTTATTTCCACTATTAGAAATAGGAGTCCAGCTATTACGGATGAACTGTTGTAGGAGCTGGTGTGTAGAGGCTTGTGCCATTTTAATATTCTGTATCAGATGCACAAGTGTCTACAGCTGGTCCTGGTTAAGAATACATGCTCTCGGGGATTCTAGGGGAAACTAGCTTGCTTTGTGCTAAAAAAAACCAACAGTCGCCCAATACTTCGCTGTTAAACCCCTTGCGGCACCCTCTTAACGCCTGCCATTTTGCTATAAAAAAAAGGGGGGGGGAGTCTCTGTGTTTCTGTAACTGGTGATTTTCCCAGTTATGTAAAAGGTAACTAATGGCTTCAAAGCATTGAGCATACACCGCATTAGACCAATGCTGGGATTTCAAAAGAGCAAGAACAGAGACTACTGTCTGCTACTGAACAGGCAAATTCCAGAGCAATTGAAACAGCTTATGAAAGTGCCGGTATGTTTGTCTGCTGGAAAAGGAAGGGAAAGCAAATTATGGTATTTTGTAGTGCAATGCTCCACCTGCGTTTTAAGCAGCTGTATGCAAACTGAACAGCTGAGACACAGGGCCCTGAAACAAAACCTAGTCAGGGCCGGTTACTGCTCAGTATCACACTTTTCCATATATGTGCTATAAATACAAGTTCCTGTCATTACCATCTATTTGCCATTATTTCACTAGCTTTTGTTGGGTGATAATTTTAGAAGCAGTCCTTTGCTCAGTTCTACAACTCCACATTATCTAGCACTCAAAGCCAAAGGAACATAGGGTAGCGTCATATACCTGGTTAGACTATTGGTCTATTTACCCCAGTGCTATCAACCATGAATAGCAGCAGTTCTTCGTAGTCTAAGGGCAGGAAGAGGCCTTTCACAACACCCCTCCCTTATCTTTTTAAACGGGAGATGTTAGGAATTGAACTGGTGCCTTGCACAAGAAAAACATGTGCTTTACCATGGAGCTAGGCCTCCTTTCCCAATGGAGGCAAAGCACTCTTGCATCTTGCTTTTTAGACTGTAAGCTCCTCAAGGCAGATACAAGTCTTCTTGTTTGTTGCTCTATAAATTGCACCACCACCTCCACGTTATTGCAATCCATGCACCCTCAACGTATATATTGCAATCCCCTGTCTGTGTCCGTGGTTGCAGAAAGTGGGGATTTCATGGGGAAAGAACATGTCCTAAAATAACGTTCCCTTCTCAGCATGCTGATGGGCAGATTTTGAGCCTCAATATAGTCCCAAAAGTGTCATCACTGAGTATATTGTGTTTCCCTCGCCCCAGTGGCAAAAATATATCAAGTAAGTGGAACGCTAGCGTTTGTTTCTTTATCAAATGAAAGTTTAATTTTGCTAGCTAGGCTGTGCCAATTATAGATAAACCACTAAGCGTCAAGTCTGGGAATTAAAAATTATCTGCCCAATTATGATAAAATATGCTTAATTTTCTCTCAAACTGTGACAACTGTTTAGAAAAAGAGGCAAAAGTGAAGGAGATATGGTGCCAAAATTCAGCTTAGAACGCCTTTCTTGTAAAGTAAAGGTACCAATTTCTGATAGCTTTGATACTTTTACGCGTAACTATAGTCCACCTGACCACATTTTTCATTGTTATACTATTTTTATAGTATAAAGTTCATATGCTTCTTATTCACAGTATCGGTTCTTTGCCGCAAATTACAAGTGGCATGCTTATGTGATGTTCCACATGCACACATGCGACCCTGGGGCCACTAGTGTGCTTCGTGAGTTGGCGTAGGGGCCTCTACACCAGTGAGCACACATGAAGGTAAAACACTCTGTGTTAAGGTACCTTCAGAGAACAGTGGGGCCGTTCAGCAAGTGCTTTCAAGAAGAGGAGAGATGAAATATTTTGGCACTGTTCGGAGCTATAGTGTACTATGTAACAGTTTCATAAAAGTGGAGACCTCTCTTTCCTTCACGGTAATCTTGTGGAACTCATCCCATTTCTAGGAAGCACATTCGTGCGGCCAAAACAGCAGGCGCATTGCCCTCCGTGCAGGAAAAGGCATGACAAGATTCTGGCACTGGAGCGCATATTCAGCATCTAGGTTTGCAAATATTAAAAGGGGGAATGTTAACAAATGGGGGGAAGTGTACCGTACCGCATGCCGAAAGTGCAAATCAAATACAAACTGATTTTTAAAATCAACATATTCTAATAATAAAATAAGGTGGGGGAGAGCTTAAGCAATTTAAAACATGGGGGTTGGAACTCTAGAGGAAGCATCTATCAATTATAGCAATGGCCTATTATTATTTTCCTGTTTTGAAAAACTAATTGATGTGTAATAGCCACTCAACTTCAAAGAGGATATGAACATGTTCTGAGCATGCAGTCAGTTCTTTTCAAATTTTCCTGTTCCAGTCCTCTCTTCCTGTACATATGAAACCATCAAGCTGCTCTATAAACTGCCAATGATCAAAACATGTTTTGGGGATTTGGTGCAAAAGGAAACCTTGGGTGAGGTGGGTAGAGAAATTATCTACATGCACCAATAGAATTTTTCTTCAGCAGCCTGGGGGCTCAGAGGGCAGTGGTTAAAAGTTTTTTTGATGGAGGTCAGAGCCTTGCAGAAAAGCTGCAGGTGGCTGTTATAATTTAGCATTAGGCCTACGTAAGAACAAGGCATAGATTTCCCTAAACTATCCACGTTATGCAGAACTAAAAAAAAAAAAAAAACCACACCTCCAAAACTAGTAATAATAAAACATTAAGCTAAATCTAAATAAAGAGTCATCCAGAACAATAACCTTCACAAAGATAGCACAGCTGTGTCTTATAAAAAATGTATATATCTTCTTCATTCTTGATAACAATCATCTGTAATATAGCTTCACTTAATGCTTATTATGAAACATGCAAAATTCATTGCATGATGCATATGCAAAAATGTATTCAACGTCTTCAGCCAGGACAACTGCAGCCGAAGACAATATCTTCAGCTGCTTTTCAATTCTCGTTTTGTTTTTCTGTAGCTCCAGGGCTCTTAAACCATGTAAAATACTGAGGGAAGGGATTCATCTAATGAGCCCCATCCACAGAAGTCCTGTGCAAGGACTTCTCCTTGTGCCTAGAGATCCCCCCAGAACAGCCTGTGGGGAGAAGAGAGGGTGATCGTTCTGTCTGGCAAGCTGAAATGCTTTTACGGACGGAACTTTAATCCTAACACAATGTTGAATTCCACCCTAAGCTTTTAATTTTTAAAAACCTTACTTTTATTGGGAAAAGCAGGGACTGACTCTGAATTCTACATTTCTATTATTCGCTGTACAAACACTTTCCTATCATGCACTTTGCTAAATAAATAAGTATAAACTGGGGACTTGGGGCTTTGCAGGTTTGTCTCAGAGCCAAGCTAAGAAACAATTTTTAGAACACAGTATTCGAACTTGGCTTAATGATAAACGTTGAGTAGTGGCGAAAATTAAGCAGTACAAATGGCACCCTGGATCACAGTGTAATCTCATGGAGATTAAAGTTAATACACATTATCAGCATGATGCAGTTTTACCTTTGAGATAGTTCACCATAGGTTCAGTTAATAGTAATCTTACGTATCTTATCTTTTCCATTTCATATTTTCATACGTTTGCCGCTACTTTGATCAACTGATTTTACAAAGATCTCATGGATCTGATTTGTTCATTTGTTTGCTGTAATAGGTATACATGCTCAATTTTTAACATTGAAGCATTTCCCCCCACTCTCTGCTCTTGTTTTCTCTCTGTTTCAGTTATTTTACATTTCCGGGCCTATTACCCAGCCATTCATCCTGTCATGTGACACCAAGCAGACCAAAGAAAGACCTGGTCCCACAGGGTTCTACATGCAATAATTCAGATTTGCTTATTATGATTACCCCCCCCCCCAAGTCTACATGATACTCTTAATTAACCCCCTGAAAGGAAATAATCCCAGAGGTGCAGGGTACAATGGGAAACAACAGAAGTTATATAAAAAAAGAAATGACAAAGGCTAGCTTCGTAAGAGTAACCTAAAAGCAGCAGTGATTCCTAGATGAATACAATGGGTAGTATGTGGTGATCTCCTGAGACCACACGATCTTTGCTGTAAACCTTGGCATCTTCCCCCGCCTCTTACCCCTACAATTTTCAGACCCAAATGGAATCAACAAGGCAAAGGTCTAAAAACCCCAGGGCTAAGGACAATTTTCCACTGTGTGGCTTCTTCGCGTCTATCGTTTTCATACTGAGCTCTGCAACAGGGGATGTACAAACTGTGGGTTGACATAGGAGAACCCTTCGAAATCTGCTTGGTCTATGTTAGAAATGACCAGCTGATCAGGCGGCGTTAACACTGGCTGTCCTCTGGTAAAGAACTTGTCGAAATTTTCAGCGCCCTTGCCGCACTGTAAGGTGGGAAGAAGGAAAAAAAAATCAATCAGAAAAAGAGAATCTTGCTGTAAGTTCTGAAGTAATTTAAAACATTGCACCGGGTATGGTGGACCTGTGGCCTCCAGTTGTTGCTAGACTCCAAGTCCCGCCATGCCTAGGGCCACACTGGCTGGGGCTGATGAGAGTTGAAGTTCAGCAACATCTGAAGGGCCAAAGGTGTTCTGAAAGTGTGCTAATTGCACTGGACCTCGCAAATTTGTACCATTTCTTTTCGACACAAGCGATGAATGAAGAGAAGTCCGCACATTGTTTTGTTCCATACAAACAGTTCCAACTATCTTAGGGCATGCATTCAAGTGAAGTAAGTAATAATAAAGCTATTCAACAGTATTAATTCAGTGGTGCTTAGTTTGTTTTTGACTGTTAGTTTGTTAATGTCGTTAATACTGCTTTGTGGGTTATGAGTGCCGTAGTGCTTTGTGATTCGTGTGAGCGAAAATTAGCGTAGAAATATAATGCATGAAATGAAACAAAGCAAGGATTCCAGTTGTTGTGGTGGCACTTTGCATCAGCAGCACTTTAGTGCTCATTACAGTTAAATAATCTATAATAATTCAGATCTTACATGAGCATTTGTTCATGAGAATCTAGGAGTGGTCAGGGCAGCTTATGAATTTTTAGTTTTTGTACTGATTCCCCCCTGCAAGCTAGTTTACAACCCAGTCTATTGTTGCTATAACTGAAAAGAAGAGCTGCACGAGTTTTAATGTTAAGTATTCTTTTCTTTCTTTCTTGAAGGATGTATGTACTCAGACTCTAGACAGCTGTAAAATAAAGATGAAAAACCAAGGGAAATGGGGTGGGGGGGTCCAAATGCCACAAGCAGCTTTTGAAAGGGACGTGGCAGGCAATTTTGTCGCTGGCATATTCCATCAGACAACAGCCATAGGAAAACACTTCCAACAGATGCACTAAAAAAAAAAGATTGAATTGCTGGATCAGGAGTAGCCAACAAGGTGCTCCTAAGATGTTTTGGACTACAACTCCTATCAGCCCCAGCTAGCACGGCCACTTGTCAAGAATGATCGGAGCTGTAGTCCACAACATTAGAAGATGAAGAAGAGTTTGGATTTGATATCCTGCCTTTCACTCCCCTTCAGGAGTCTCATAGCGTCTAACATTCTCCTTTCCCTTCCTCCCCCACAACAAACACTCTGTGAGGTGAGTGGGGCTGAGAGACTTCAAAGAAGTGTGACTTGCCCAAGGTCACCAAGCAGCTGCATGTGGAGGAGCGGAGACGCGAACCCGGTTCCCCAGATTGCGAGACTACCGCTCTTAACCACTACACCACACTGGCTCTCTAGAAGAGAACTGTGTGGGCAAACTCAACTATGGTATTCTCGTTACTTAATATTGAATTAAATGTATTGTACTCCAGAAACATTTGATTTGGATTTCTCCTCTTAAAAATCATGAAATGCTATTGCAATTACCACAAATGTCCAATATATGTACTTCACACGAGCTCCTAAATGACTGTTCTCGAGTGAAAGGCAGAAGTTTTAATACATGCTGCAATTTAATTAAGGACTAATATATTAGCTACCCAGATTCTTCCTTATTTCAGATTATCTGAGCTACATATAAAATAGTCCCACCACAGAATATCATGGGTGATCATTTATGCAATGAAATAACTAAGAAGGCTTGAGGAACATGCCTCAGGTATATGGTACAGATGGCCAGGAAAAATCTCACACATACAGACATAGATATCTGATGGTCATGAAGTGTTTAAAAAATTCATCACAATCATAGCTCTTGAGCCAGAGAAACATAGTCTGGAATTGTGCACATGTAACTCCTTGGTCAGATAATTGACAATAGCATTTATCAAGGACTCAGGTGGAGGAATGAATTCATCTCCCACACCATCTCATAACCAACTGTTGGCTGGTGTAATGTGACTCCAGTCCTGTGAACCAGAAGTATATATAGAAATATACATAGAATCATAGAATTGGAAGTGACTCTGAGAATGATCTAGTCCAATGCAGAAATATGCAGCTGTCCCATACGGGGATCAAACCTGCAACCTTGGTCTTATCAAAACCCTGCTCTAACCAACTGAGCTATCCTCTTTCTTGCTTGACCTTCTGAACTGGAGAGCATGAGATGACTCCTCCTCCAGCCTTTTGCTCACGTGATACTGCCTGACCAGTGAAAGGGAAGATTTGGGGAGGAAATGCGTAGATAATATCTACGAGGCTCATAATTCAGTTAGTAGTATGTGTGCAGGAGCCTGCTTCTGTAGATGTATGCCTAACAGGATTGGGAGCAATAATTAGTCAAGGAACTCCCATTTCATCTGCAGCAGCTAAACTGTAGAATAGCACGAGTAATAATGTCCCGCTAGCTGCTCAGCCCCCTCCCATGTATTTAACCTCGGTTTTTGCTTCAGCATCCTGAAGCTCAAATGCTTACACTGCTATTAGAGAGGCACAAGTTCTATATTACATTCTTTAAAATCTCAACATTATGTGGCCATGGCTATGACTCATAATTGCCCTACAGTGGGATTTGTCATTAGTCTGTCACTATTCTGCCAACATGCACCACCTTGATGTCTGGTTTGCTATAAATGGGAAAGTGTTTCAAATGATACACTCTTACCCTTTTGCTGTGGGTTTTTTTTGTTTTTAAACCAAGCAACGCTGTGACAATCACAAAGGCCTTTAGCTTGGTGGGTCTTTTGGTGGCATTCCAGCCCACAAACCAAAAATAGACGTTTTAGAGAATACTCTTTCCAGGTCCCCAGTTTATTCTGTACTAAGCAGCATGTGACTGCAATTAATTGTTCCATCAAATGTAATGTTCATAAACTATGAAGCATTTCAAAGCCTTCAGCTGCCCACACCAAAGCTGAAAAACAGCTTTCCATTATCTAAGTATGCATAGCAAGCATTACCAAACACATTAAAAAGTATTACTGTTATTTCAACTGACATGGCATGGAGAGCCAAAGTTTTGGGTGTTTTTTTTTTGTGTGTGTGTGTGAAAAAGGAAATGAAATACAAAATTCAAGAAATATGAAACTCTGATGAATTCCCATGAGGTAAAAAACCAGCACTACCCTACTCTGTGATATGCTGCTGCTTATTATGATTATTAATATCAAACTTCCAGCACACATGGAATTAAAAAACCACAGGTATTCCAGATTGGGATTCTCACTCAGAGAAGTGAAGAAGCGATAAGCCGGAAGGGCAAAAGTATAAGAGCATGGGAAAGGGAAAAAGAGAAAAATGCAGACTGTATAAGACTGTCACTCCACTGAACTACCATTGAAACTGACATGCTTCACACACTTTACAGTGACTGGATCCAATTGTATCTATCAGCTGCTACTTTAGTTTTAAGTGCTAAAAACAGGTGGCTGATACAAAAACAGATTACAGGGTACCTGCCTACTCCATGGACTGATGTAAGTATATTCTCACTCCATGCTTAAAAGTGTAAAGGCTAATGTGCTTGATGTTTAATCTTAGCATGACGTGGTGCCATTTCCGGCTGCCGCTTTATTGAATGCTGCAAAGGCTACTTGAGTTATTCTATTGTTCTCTTTGCTGTTTCAAACCTGAGCATATTTCAGCATACGTATAAAACTTGTTATGATCACTGAGATAATTTGGATTGAAAATGTGTATTTCAGGAAGCTCAATGGTGGTTTTTTTTTTGTAGTCTGTGTACTTAAATTATGAAAAACAAAACGAGTTTTAAATATTACTTTTTTAAAAAACAACAACTCCAGAAACAGTTCATTGGGGAGAGGAAGTGTTTGTTTGTGTCACTTACCACTTTAGGTTTGAAGGGAGGCTGAATCTCTCGGTTTTCCAGTCTCTCCCAGTCAATTCTCCTGAAGAAGGCATGCTCTCGGATGTCTCTCTCCCCCTCAGGCCCACAGCCAAGACGCTTTCCAGGATGTTTAGTCATTAGCTGGAAATCAAGCACAAAACTCATGAAAAGAGGTTTCCAGAATGGGAGCAACAAAGTAGAGCTGTGCCTGGGAATAGGATATTTGAAAATGTCCTTTAATTGTTGCAAACCTGGTCATGTTTCTATCTCTGGAAACAGCCTTTACTTTGTTGTCTTTTTTAAACAAGCCGATAAATTCCATTATGCTGAAACTGTAAGAAATGTAATTTACCCTTTATCTTTTGGGCACACTCTAGCCACCCCATTGGCCCGGCTCATGCATCATGTTAAGCCAAATACTGGCTCGTTGGGAGAAGATTGTGGGTTCTTTACTCCTCCTTGGACATTTTGCTGCTGCACCAAAGCAAGCTAGGTCACGCCGTGGCTTAGCATGTCACCTGAACCTCAGCTCCTGGACAACCCAAGAGATGTAAAACCAAGAGCAAGTCTTGGTTATACGTTGTTGTTAGAGCCATGATTTGATAACATGCTAAGCCCAAACCATTGGCATGGCAGGAAAAGGAGCAGGGCGACACAAAGCAGCCACAATCTCTTTCCTGGGAGCCCACAAGCTTGCATTAAGCCAGAGTTTGGCTTAGCATGACATGCAAACCAGGCCACTATGCGATTTAACCCAGTGGCAACAAGTATGCCTCTTTTTCGTTTGTATATTTACTACTTATCTGATCAATACCATCTGCGTGGAGGAAGCATGATCTTGGAAAAGGAGAAAGCCTTTATATTTGTAACTTGAATGGCTCTCTTAAAAAGGAGGGCAAATGGATAGTTGCAGGGAGTACGGTTTCAATGAATTCTGTGGTCTGTCTACCGGCTTCAACACCTCAGCGATTTCTTTAATGTTCATCTCTAGTTATGTGTTCAACATGAATAAATGCAGAGTTAGAATAAGCAGAAATCAAAACAATTCAAACTTTGAAACAGACAGCAAAAAACCCCTACAAGTCACTTTCAAGGATGCACCATTTTTGACAGGATAGCAACTTATATACAGTATAGGAATGTGTGAATTAGGTCTAATTTTGTGTGATTTTTAAATGCTTCCTTTGTATTCTTTGCTTATCTGTATGCCACCCTGGGTACTTAAGAGAGGAAGAGGGCAGGGTAGATTAATGTCTCCATTCACTTCTGCAGCATCTCCTTATTATGACCCCTATAGTCAATAAAGCAGACCTGTTTTTCTGTAACACTTAAAGTGTCTTATAGGGGAATCCTAAGCCCACTGGGACGCGGGTAGCACTGTGGTCTAAACCACTGAGCCTAGGGCTTGCTGATTGGAAGGTCGGCAGTTTGAATCCCCATGACAGGGTGAGCCCCTGTTGCTCAGTCCCTGCTCCTGCCAACCTAGCAATTTGAAAGCACGTCAAAGTGCAAGTAGATCAATAGGTACCGCTCCAGCGGGAAGGTAAATGCCGTTTCCGTGCGTTGCTCTGGTTTTGCCAGAAGCGGCTTACTCATGATGGTCACATGACCCAGAAAAACTGTCTGCGGACAAACGTCGGTTCCCTTGGCCAGTAAAGCGAGATGAGCGGCATAACCCCAGAGTCATTCGCGACTGGACCTAACTGTCAGGGGTACCTTTACCTTTAAGCCCACTTACCAAAGCTACATAGGACTTCTTAATATGCATGCTTAGGACTGCACTGTTAATTGCAGAGTTTCTGAATCTTCGGACACAAGCCAAATGCAGATTATCACTTTGTCACAATTACAAAATGAAAAGAAGGACTGTGCGGGTTGAGCACCAGAGATCTAAAGAAATGGCAGGCTTGTTTCTGGATATAAAATAACCAGAGCACATCTAAAGCATTTGTTTGAGGAGCAGCTGGCTCCAGAAATGGTTTCTTATCATAAGTACGGTATGTGTTCCCCCTAAGCTACGGTGAAATAAACTTCTCTGTTAGGAACAGGTGCATAACTGCTCTCCTGCTGACGGATCAGGTTGAATTGCTAGGAAGAAGAAGGAAAATCCATCTGTATTTCAGAAAAGATTTTTGCATCAGGGAGTAAATAAGCTGTTTCTGCCCCCCTTAATTTATGGACAGTATGCACTCCTAAAAGCAGATATTGCCATGGGAGGTGTCTGCTCAATTTGCAAGACACGATGCATATGCCACCTAGCGGTGCAGGTGAGCAATAAATGAAGCTCTTTTGTTAGATTTCTTGCACACCCTTTACCATAAGGTCCCAGGGCAGTGACCTTTTGTGGCTGCACAACTGGAAATTAATTTCAAGGGTGGACAGAAGATAAACTTAAATACAAAGAAAGATGTGACCATTTTCTTCTACGGAGGAAGGCAGCCTTCTATGAGCGAAGCAACGTTCAGAATACTCAGGAATGCAAGTAAACAATTCAAACACAAAATTCTTTCTGTATTAATAGAACAAGGAAGTTTTGGTTCAGAAGTGTCTAGTGAACAACCAAAGGACCTAATGATTATTTTTATTATTAATAGAGCTTAATAAAATGTTTAGTAATAATATTAGTGGTATCATCATCATCCTGAAAACAGAGAGAAATACAACAAGCAACTCCCTCCCTCTAAAGCAACTTTCCCAAACCTGGTGCCCCACAAAGGACTTCCACATGTGTAGGTCAGAACATTTAGAGGGCAAGCAGGTTGCGGCAGGGTGCCCTAAAGTATAGCAGCCATTTGTACTCTGAAGGCATGAAACAAAAACCAAACTAAACAAAGAACAGGAAGAATGCAGACCCAAGGAGCACAAAATCAAATTTTAGAATCCTCCCTGAGATATTGAGCATCTCCTTTACATTCAAGCACCTTAAGGACAGAAAAATTACTTTATATTGCCACCAGCTTCTATCTTTAGAACCAGTGCAAGATCTGGGAGCTCCCTCTTCAGTTTCTAATACCTATGAAATTGAATTTGTGCCTCCTAGGTTCTACGAAACTGTGTGGCTATGAAAGGGACCTCCAGGAATAACCAGGTTGCAGTTGAATCCGATGAGATGGGAAACATTAAAGCAGAAACTTATGGGGAAGGCAGAAGTTCCAATATATTCATTAGTATGAACAGGCAAAGCCACCTGAACCATGGAGTAGCTCCAAGTATAAAACCGTTACATGTGGCTGATGATGCATCCCAAACCACCATAGCTTGTTTATATAAATAAAGCATAGAAAATAGTAAAATCAATAATCTCAACAGTAAAATACAGTATATAACCTGAACAGCAAAACAGATAATTGCAGCAAACTTTCTTACCCCCTTGCAAATGGACACAGCTTCTTTGGACATTGCTTTGGGGTACGAAACATTATGTTCCATTATTGACTGAAAGAGCTCGTCTTCATCTTCACCATCAAATGGAGGCTGTTAAAATGTGGGGTAATTGTTAAATTAAATGTTAAATGGGTAATTCAGAATTAATGTCAACACAGAATATTTACTCAAACGCAGATTAATCTATTGGGCATAGGTCAGCCTTCCCCAACTTGTTGCTCTCCATATGTTCTGGACTCCAATTCCCATCTTCCCCAGCCAGCATTGCCAATGGTCAGGGATGATGGGAGATGGAGTCTAAAACATCTGGGAGGCACCAGATGGAGGAAGGCAGTTTTAATTACCTTCAGATGAATATCTATGCTGTTAGGTGCCTTGATCACAATTTTATGGAAAGGTGAGATACATTTAATAACAAAAATGTGGCCAAGGTCAACCCTGAAGTATGAGATAGTGTGCTATCCTGTGCACACTACTGTGTGACAGCTATACATTGCTAAGACTTTGCTTCTACTCGAAGGAGCAGTCAGCGCCGTTGTCCTAGAGAGGCAAACAGGGCAGCAGACCAGCCTCAGTGCCATAGTTCAGCACATATGCCTTCCAATTCCTCTCCCTGAGTGCCACAAAACCCTGCCATTTATGCTGCTCCTGGCATCCATTTCATAGTATTATATTTGCATACACTTTCCAATTTAAAGTATCAGGGATGGAACAAGAGCATGTAAAAGCTTGAGTTTCTTCCCCACCCCCAGCAGTTTTTTGGAAGAGAGGCAGAAGCAGCAAGATCTGTTCTCATCCCCAAATCAGCTTTAAAGACACCTAACTGCCTGTGCCCAATCTACCTGAATTTGGAAGGCTTTGTCCCCTCAGATGTGTCTGCTATGCCTACATATGTAATCCAATTCTGACAAACAAAACGTTACAGCAGTTTGTTGATTTCCCCATTATAATCAATGGAGAGACATTATAATCAAGGGAGAGAAACAAAGTAACAGTGTTTACAGAGCAAAGGTGTTGTCTGAAGCACTCCAAGGTCCGTAGGCCTTCTATATGAAGCACCCAATCAGGATCTGAAGATTTTTGTTTGTGTGCACACCTCAAGTTTAGATGTTCAAATCTTGGCTTAATAAATCAAGATATGAGTGAGCTTACTGCACACACGCTTATTTTGCTCCTTCCTCTGCACAAGCTGGGAAACAAATCAGGAGGACCCAGTTAGATACAGCTTTCTTTTATATCCAGACTGAAAACCACAGTTAATGGCTTCCACACAAACCAGATTAGGAAGAAAAGTTCCATGGGTTTATGTTGTGGATGGTTCGGATGGTATTAACCATAGTTTCCTGGTTTGGACATAACATGAAGGCATGGTTAGCCATAGCTTCCTGGCTTGCTTCCATGCTCACATGAAGGGAGGAGCAAAAGGACTCTGTCCAGGTACATAAAACTCATTCACACTTCAGCTTACTAAACCAAGATTTGATCATCCGAATGAGGCTTTAGTTTGTGCTGCATTACATAAGGGAAGGGACGCGGTGGCGCTGTGGGTTAAACCACAGAACCTAGGACTTGCCGATCAGAAGGTCGGCGGTTCGAATCCCCAGGACGGGGTGAGCTCCCATTGCTCGGTCCCTGCTCCTGCCAACCAAGCAGTTTGAAAGCACGTCAAAGTGCAAGTAGATAAATAGGTACCGCTCCAGCGGGAAGGTAAACAGCGTTTCCGTGTGCTGCTCTGGTACGCCAGAAGTGGCTTAGTCATGCTGGCCACATGACCCGGAAGCTGTATGCCGGCTCCCTCGGCCAATAAAGCGAGATGAGCGCTGCAACCCCAGAGTCGGTTACGGCTGGACCTAATGGTCAGTGGTCCCTTTACCTTTACCTTTACATAAGGGAAGGTGACAAACTATTTTCAGTCTGAAAGTGGCTGATGATTCCCCAGAAATCCCTAAGTATTGGAGACAAAAGAAGCAGAACTATATAACTACAAACCACACTTTTTGTGCAGTTTTGCTCCTCCACTCCCAGCGATGGAAAACTGCACAGCTTTCAATGGGAAGGCTAGCTCTTAATGGGTTACTGGATCACCTCTTCCATGAGCCAGCAGAACGAAATTAAACCTAACTGATATGTTGCCTTCAACTGAACTTGGCCACTCTGTGTTTGCATTTCTCATTACATACTTAAACGCTATCAGTTTGTGTGCACACAGGAACAGGTTGGTTATTAAGGCTGATGAGCTGTTAGCTATGCAGACAATGTGCATATTATAATCTCGTGACTTGTTTTAACTTTCATAGAGCGTTGGGGGGAAATATGGATTGAACCGACTGAATCTAACAACCCTGCTGTTAATTTCTCTACTAATAAGGCATCTTTCACATTAGTCATTCACCTGGCATCAATGCTCACTCATTGAAGTATTAAATGTAGAAGCACAAACATCCTTACCTGACCAGCTAGCATCTCGTATAACAGCACGCCATAGGCCCACCAGTCGACTGACCTTCCATATGGCTGATAGGCAATAATCTGTGAATTGTAAATGAAGAAACATATGTTTTAAGGTTGATTTTATTATTTTTTAATCAAACATCTAACTGAAATATTCTGTAGAAATAATTTTTATAAACAAAATCAAGATAATGGAAAAATACGGAAGTCATCTACGGAGGGACGCAGTTGGAACAATTGGTTGATTCAGCTTCATGTAATTAACATTTGTATCTCCATGCATTTCACAGGAACAGCTACAGGCAGGCCCATGCAGAACAGGGAGTAGCCAGGTACACTTGCCACAGGCCTCAGAGGGCTGAGCCAGCCGGTGGTGGTGGTGGGGAGACCCGCCAGATTTATGTTGGCATGCCAAGAGCAAGACTCCCACCCCAGGCCTCAGACAACCTCTGCATGGGCCTGGCTACAGGCATCTGTAATGGTGGCAAACTGAAAAGGGCAAGAAATGGCCACAATGTGCAATCATGGGTTGACAACCATGGTTTGCATGAAGTTTTAAAGCTGCAACAAGGAAACCATGGTTAAGACAATATTCTCAACTCTCCAGTTTCTCTGTTTGTTAAGGGGAGAAACTGATGTTGGCAGTATCTTCCTATGAATCAACTCCAGAGGGAAGGCAAGGTAAAACATTCTGATTTTAGCAGGGGCTAAGGAAACAAATCATAGTGAATGCTAACCAGAATTAAGGGTATGTTTGCACTTAATGCTAAACCATGGTTTAGCAGCACATGGATGATTCTCAATAAGCCAACTTCGAATCAGGAGTTAGGAGCTTGTTTAACCATTGCTTGTTTAAAACCAAGATTACATTTTTGTACACAAGCTATGCAGAAGTCAGTATCCTGGCCACAGGGGAGAAAGAGGGAGTGTGCAAGTCTGACACTTCACTTGGGTTTGCTGAGGCTTGTGCATATAACACCTGTTTAAGTATTATGTGTAAACCTACCCTAAGTGGTGTATCTGCACAAGGACTACTGAACATCAGTTATTTGTTTGGTGAAGTAGTTGAGTATGTTAAACAAGGTGTTTCAGTGGAAATTCACATTGCAGACCAGATCTATTACATGCTACTTCAAAAATAAATGTTAGTAAACACTGGTTTGAATGGAAGGGGCCAAGATTCTTTTGCTCTGCTGTAGTAACAGAACTTCATAGGAAGTCAACACTAACACTGAAGCAATTATTGCTTTATTCTGGGGCTTTAAATGCGTTTTTAAAATCTGCAAACCCTAGTTAAAGACATACTAGTTGAATCATCAATGGAATTCTATTCCATTTCACTTCTACAGTATAAATAAAATGCAGAAAAGCAGCCTTACTGTGCTAATGCATGCCACATAAAATGAGAGTGGAAACTGTGTTCACACTTAACAAACAGGTGCTGTCTGAGGCACTAATTGGGAGAATGTGTACTTCAAAGACATAAGTAATTGGGAAGCTGAATTATTCCCTTTCATGATATAAAAAGAAAGTGAGCAGAAAGGTGAGAGCCAAATAAAAAAAAAAGCATTCAGCTCACTTGCTTCACTGACAGAGGAGATGTCTAGATACACAAAATATGAATATATATTAATTCAAGTAAGGATTTACCTGCCTGTAAATAACAAGCCAGTCCTAACTGACACTAATTCAAGATATAACTGTGTGGTAAATTCAGACTTTACTCTTATGGCTGTATAACCTATAAAACTCAAAGAAGCTGGCTGTGTCAATGACTTTTTTTTGGGATAAATGCAGTTGGGTAGCTCTGGCCTAAGAGACATATTAGCAGCTTGGCAAAGTTTTCCTTCACTGTACTTCATTTGTAACTGCCCATCCTATTTGGGCTTGCAGTGCTTCAGGAAGGCCCAGGAGGGTGTGGTTTTCCCCAGTTTGTCACTATGCAGTGTTATGTACTCACCCTGGGCCAGCAGGGGGATACTGTAGATAGTTATGCAAATAAGGGATCGAAAGTGACGTTCAGTGATTGGATAGTTTTAGAAAGTTGTTACAGTAACGTTGTACTGGAGCTCGATATAAGCAGGCTGACTGAACCCTTCAGTTCAGTTCTGTCCTGGCCTGTGAATAAACAAGAGCTGTTTGGAGAATCGCTGCGCTGTCTGATATGTTCACCCACAACCTAACATGCACCATTTTTATCATCATGTGATTATCAGTGAAAGGAATCTGGTACTGGACAGGTTGCTTCAACATGCATTCACAGTTGCCTTGGGGAAATGGGTGTCTGGTGTTTCACATCTCAGATAGCAAGTACCTCAGGTGCAATGTAATCAGGAGTCCCACAGAAGGTCCTCGTTGACACTCCATCAGCCATATTCTCCTTGCACATCCCAAAATCTGCAATCTTAATGTGCCCTTCATGATCCAACATTACGTTATCTAACTTCAGATCCCTATGAGAAATCACACAGCAATTAAAAATCTGAATCCAAACAAGAGGCGACAATGCTCCATGGGCTCCAATGGAAATTTCTATTCCAGTGACACAGGTTCATAGTCTGTGAGTGCTCATGGGTTAGGAGTGAGAATCTCAGGTGCTCAGATACAGTGGTACCTCAGGTTAAGTACTTAATTCGTTCCGGAGGTCGGTTCTTAACCTGAAACTGTTCTTAACCTGAAGCACCACTTTAGCTAATGGGGCCTCCTGCTGTTGCCACTCCACTGGAGCACGATTTCTGTTCTCATCCTGAAGCAAAGTTCTTAACCTGAGGTACTATTTCTGGGTTAGCAGAGTCTGTAACCTGAAGCATATGTAACCTGAAGCGTATGTAACCTGAAGCGTATGTAACCCGAGGTACCACTACCGTGAAACTCCAAGAACTAACTACTGTAACATGTATTGTACTCTGCCGAAAGTATTCTGCCCTCAAAGGGAGTTCAGAAATTTCCACTTATGCAGTATGTATACTCTCATTTTGGAAATTGGAATACATTTGTTTCTTCAGTCTGAATTGTGGCAACTGCTATGGTTATTGATCAGTTTCCAGATACTCAGTTTTATGCTCTAAGGTGGCCAGAATAGACCACATAATCAAGCAATTCAGGGTTCAAATTCCCACTTAGCCATGAAACTCACTAGCTGGGCCTTGGGCCAGTTACCATTTATCAGCCTAACCTATTCCTTCCTGAGAATGCATGCAGCCAACTTCCTCCCGCCCTCATGACTATTTTTTCGCCGGTGGTGACAAACTTTGTTTTTCTGCAGAGCAAACAAAAGTGTTTCTGGGTGCAACTTGAATACTCACCGATAAATGATTCCTTTTTTATGCAGGAAGAACAGCCCCACTGAGATCTCTGAAGCATAGAACCTGCAAGAAAAGGACACCACATTAGATACAGGAATATGAATGAATGAATGAACTTTATTAGGGTCACAGACCAGGATAAAAACAACAACAACATATAAATAAAATAGCAGTTAGGATTTTTTTAAACTGATAAATGTTGGAGCAAATAAGGGCAAAGAAACAAGCATAGGATAAAACATCTGACTAAAATACAAGATTAAACACGGATAATGGATGGATAAAAACTGATAATTAAGACAGATAAGAACTAAAAGCAAATAAAAACATGCAGTTAAAACAACTGTAAGAGTGTAAGAACTAAAAGACTCACAGTTAAAACAACTATAAGAGGCTGCAGAGTAGAAGCCTCTGAAATAGATGACGCTCACAGCATTAGAAACTGATGTGCAAATATGGTTAAAATAGACAATTAAAACAGTGTACAACAATAAATTTAGAAACAATGTGCAACAGTAAACTATCCCAGGGAGTTGACTCAGAGCCACCCATGGAACTGAGTTTGGGGATTTTCATGCCGGACTATTTTGAGTTGGGCGATGGTCTGTGCCTACTGATTTGTACACAGAATCTGGCGACCATCCAGGTCTTCTTCTGATCTTTGTCTAACAGGAGAAAATTTAAGGTGCCCTTCCCTGAATGAGACAGAAAAATGGCCAAACAGCTTAAGGTTACAGTACCCGGACAACCTTATCTTCTACTTGTCAGGGATGTTCGAAGAGTTACTCAAAACTCATTTCACACAGATAAGCAAAGAACTTGAGCCAATTAAAAATTTCCTTTCGGAAAGCTTGAACCTGCTTACCACCCTAACTGAATTGATTTAAGAATCATGGGGTCGCTTTCCCTCACATGACATCTGGGACAGGAATATGTTTTGGAGCTTCCATTGTGGCACTTGCCAAGGAACCGCTGCCTCTACCCATTTTTTGGCTATTTGTGTGCGTGTATGGAAGACTGCTTCTTGTTGTTGTTGTGGTTGTTGTTGTTGGGCTTTATTACAACCAGCAAAATAACTCAAGGAATGTGTCAAGAAAGGAATGTGGCCTGGAGAGTGTCCTATGGGCCAGATAGAGAGGTCTGCATTTGGGCCTGGGCTTAAGGTTCCAGACCCCCATTTTATGTCCTTCCTTGCTCTTTTCAATCCCTCAGGTCTCTCTGGCTGGTTACCGGGGGCCTCATCCTGGAGGGGCCTATGCCCCTTTCTCTCCTGAAGGAGAGTTATCGGTATCAGCCCAGAATGTTACACAAAGCTTAAAAGAAATATAAAACAACCTGACAAAAGCTGTGTGAACAGGAGATAGCATATGTCATATCAGACGATATCTAATTTTTGTGACTGCCACTGTTGCTTAGCTTGTTTAAGAGTCGCACAGGATACAGAGATCCAAGAAATACATTTCCTTGCCAAATGCTCAGTGACTTAATTACACGAAGATAACGGAAATGACTGGCGCCTAGAATGTTAATTGTTCTGAGCAGTTCACAAATCTGCGTAATACTGACGAGCTTTTGGAAGCCAGAGTTACTGCGCAGGGTTGCCAATGACACACCCTAGTAAAGGGGGCAGGGTGGGGATGGGAAGGAGAGAGGACAAATATAGCCCTAGAACAAAATATTAAATGACAACTCTGATTTGAAAATGAACAGAGAAAGAGACACTCACACGGCTTGAGGCTCCTTGAATTTTCCTACTTGCTGGATATGATACATGAGGTCACCGCCATTCACGTACTCCATGACAAAATATAGGCGATCCTAGCACACAACGTGAAAGCAAAAATATATATCAGGCAGCAGAGACCTGTCACTATGAAATTGTTAAGAGAAATCTTAAGCAGATCTACACTGAACACAAATCTGTATTATTATAACACAGCAGCACAGACAAGTCATGTAACAATATCGTATAGCTATAATAACGCCAATGCTCTTCTGTTCAGTAGACAAACTCATATTGGCTTTTCATAATGATATTTGATTATTGAGCCTGTCACTGAGGGGGTGGGTGGGAGCCTTTCCCCCCCCCAATCATTATTTCTGAGACAAAATAAGGAACGAATAAATTGATATTGCAGTGTTGACTTTAATTTCCCTAAATTTCTGTTTTTTACAGAAAAATAAATGGAACCAGTGCCAGATATAGGGCAGGGTGGGCTGTTCACCCACACAAGGTGCCCAGCTGGGGGAGGGAGAGAAAATCCAATTTAGTGTCACATAGAAATGGTTAAATTTACTTCCCAATTACAGAGCTACCCTTATGACATCTTTTCCTTATGTCTATTAATTGCTTCATCAACAGTCAAACAGTTTGAAGTATATTTAGAACACACTGTACCAGAAACTCATTAATTTAGCATTCCTATTCTAGGTTTTATACATTCGTTTTTATTCCTTTGCCACAGCATCATTAATTTACTGTCCAGTAGCTTATTATTTTTCTTTTTTCTTTTTTTAGAAAAAGAAATTTCTTTTCATTGTTTTGAAGTGGATGCCCCCAGCAAATTTCATTATTTTAATTAATGTGGGCAAATCACAACTTTCAAGATTTATTTTGGGGTTGCGTGATAGAGATATATCTCTTACAAATCTCGCTATTAAATTAAAATTTTAAATAAGCATTACACCGCTTTACTGCATGTGCTTACTCAATGACACGTTCCAATCTTTTGTGCAGAAATAGGGTTCCCTTCCCATTCTTAATTCTATAATGCTTATTTCCTTTATTACAAATCCAATTCCATCCGGGAGAATATGGAGTGAAATACAGAATGTCAGAATGAAACCGTAATTCGTTCAAGGTTGTAGCTCAGAATGGCATCTGAGAAATTGGTCAGAGAATAAAGTGACAGAGTTCCCTGAAGTCTGGTGCATGGTCACTTGTAAGCTCAGCCTGTGAACTGTCTTCACTGAAAAACATTATAAAAACTCTGCCTGTGCTATTAGTTCTGGAACAGCCATTTCGCACATGCTGATCACCCATTGACACCCATCATGTAATGAGTGTGTGCATGGATGAACTGACTAGTTTTCTTGCGCATCATCAGTTCAAGTTAAACTGAACATGCATGAGAAAGCCAACGATGAGTTTTATAAGTCTGAAATATCTACTGCAAAGGTTCTAGAGGCAGTCATTTCTAAGCAAAGTTGTTAGTTGTTGCTTAAGGCTTATGTCAGGAAAACACTTGTCATATGGCAAGCCTAGTTCAATGACAAAATGAAGAGGATGGGATTCAACCAAATTGTTCCATGCATGGACCAGAGTCTTCTCACACAATGAGGCTTCCGTCTCTCTACTCCCCCTGTGTACCCCACACCCCTAAATCTGCTCTGGCTGGTTGGGGAACGACAGAACAGGTCTAGGGTGTGTGGAGGGGGGGCGGGAAAGTCTTGTTGTGTGAGTGGCCCCTGTTCCATGCATGCATACAGCACCTTGCGGTATGCTCAATTCCACCTAGAGCCTGTATATTCAAAACTCTGTCCTTATGTTAACTAAATTATCATTACCATATAAATCTCAAAGAGCTCAGAAGTTTGTTGTGAATGTTACTGAAAGACAGTGCCAAGAGTGGTGACCTTGGCAGACAACTGAATAGCCGCAGGAGTCAGAAGAAATCAGGGTCACCCGTGAACATGTGACGTACCACAGTCTGGAAGCAAGAATGAAGCTGGGTTAGGAAGGGAGGCTTGTCCTGCAAGGCTAGAACTCTCTTTTCAACCATGGTACACTCTACATCATCATCCTGAATCACCACATCTTTTTTCAATATTTTGACTGCATACAGTTCTTCTGTCCCTTTTCGTTCTGCCAGCATCACCTGCACAAAGGAGAGGGTGAAAAATTTGATGGCCACAAGAGACAGGTTATTTCTTATAAAAATCTATAGACAAGCAGCCCTGGTGATTTGTCTCCTGCTCTAAGGAAGTGCAGTCAAATTCTTATTAAAATCTTACTGTTCTACAATGAAGCTATGCTACACAATCAGTTTTGTAAATATATATATATAAGGAACTGCATCAGATCTCAACAGCCAATTACATCTCCCAGGAATATGTACATATTTTTTGATGTAGAGATTACATCTTCTTTTATTAAACACCATTAAATAACAGAACAATAGCAGGTTGCTTAGTGGCTAATAGCTGAACTAGAAGACCCTCCTACTCTTGTAAATTCAAATTTTAATCATAAAGTCGCATGGCCATCTCTAGAATGGCTCTTATGACTTTAAGGAATGGTCTGCAGCATTTTCAGCCATTAAGCAATTAAAGATGCATCTCATTCAGAAATGAAAAAAAAAAAGGGGTTGAGCTATTATCCTCCTTTCTCAAATGTTGGCAGTGTGGACTCCCATATGCATGATGTTGAGCTGTTCACTAATGTTACTTTTCTTAGGTGAGGTCTTGAATACAGATGCTATTTGGAATCAGGCACCAGGCAAGGAATTATGACATGTGAGGGCACTCGGTGCAGTTAAGAGCAGTTATTGAATTCTTCACCATCCAATACAATAATGGATTGAGAACTCGCATTCCCTATTTTATACTCACTCTGAGCACAACAGCACACCTACGAGGATATTAAGTCTGCTTTTCTGGAGACACATGCCCAGTTACTAATTCTGTTTAGCACAGTTCTTCCCTTTATCAAAGATTGGGGACACTGACTCTCTTCCTTCATACATTCAGTATTCCTCCGTTTCCTTTAATAGTTGTTGCTCCCCCCCCCCCGCCCCTGTGTATTATTAATTTGAGTAAAACACAAAACCCCATTAAAATAAGGCACATGAGAAGAAATCATCAAGGCTTCCTACCTTCCCAAAACTCCCCTTTCCAAGCACCATGAGAAAGTTGAAATCTGTCAGCTTAACCTGATCAAGGTTATTGGATGGTAAACTACAGCTCCGGTCTTCAATTGGAGATATGACTTTGTTAGCTGAAGGTCCAAGTCTGGCTTTCTAAATAAATAAAGAATATAGCTGTAAGGTTTGCACTTTGCTTTCAAAGCTATGATTCTGACCCTTGTGCAATGAGAGAGGGAGTAGGAATGAGAGTACTAGCTGCATCCTCATCACACTCCATGAGTTGGAGGGCTAACTTCTGAAGTGGGAGCCTTTTCTACTCAAAGGTAAAGGACCCCTGGATGGTTAAGTCCAGTCAAAGGTGACTATGGGGTTGCAGCACTCATCTCACTTTCTGGTTGAGGGAGTTGAGGTTTGTTCACAGATAGCTTTCCATGTCATGTGTCCAGCATGACTAAACTGCTTCTGGCACAACGGAACACTGTGATGGAAACCAGAGCGCACAGAAATGTTGTTTACCTTTCCGCTGCAATGGTACCTATTTATCTACTTGCACTGGCGTGCTTTTGAACTGCTAGGTTGGCAAGAGCTGGAACAGAGCAGCTGGGACAGAGCCTGAACCAGGCAAATGCCTGCATGGGATTAATCTGAAGGTTTGTTCTCAGAGAAGGAACTGCACAAAATATTCCATAAGCACAAATTCAAATGACCCATTCCAACAATATTGTGGGTATTGTTATAGGTGGCAATAATCTGTGGGACTAGATAGAAGCGACTTCTCTCACCTGGTTAAGAACACCCAAGAGAACAACATCAAAATAAATTATTACCTTCAAGCCAAAATCCCTCAAATCAATTGATTTGAGAGCTTCCCTTTCAAAACATGAAGAGTGTCCTTAATAAAATTCATGCATTTAATATGTTGCAGGGTATACAAAACATTTTGAAATGTTTCAGTTGAAATATGCTCTTCATAGTGATGTTTTTCACAACATGTGACATGCTTTTTTGGAAAGAAAGTCTTTACTCTCAACGGACAGCATATTATAGCATCCCACATTACGAGACTTACATTCTGACCAATTACCACCAACAAATTTGATTTTCAATCAAAACATTGTTCTCAGTGGGAAAAATATTGTTGCACTCAAAGCATTTGTCATGAGATGTTTATGATTTGCAAATGCATCCTTTAGGGTAAATAAAATTTAAAAGCAGCAATGAACAGTTCTTTGTATAAGCTGCTTTCCAAACCACAGAATGTTAAGACAAGGAGAATTCAAAGACTTATCTCTTAAGGAAAATCTCTCCCTAAAATATAACTAGCTTGGGCTACAGTTAATGAATTCATTTTGTTAGCACCAAAATTTGCACCTGCACAATAGAACAGTCTCTTCTCTCAGTCTGTGCCCCCTGTACCCCACAAACCTGCTCCAAAGGGTTAGAGAAACCTCTACAAAAACCCTAGGAAATTTCCCCAGATCTTCCTTGTCATTTTTGTGCCTAAAATTAACATCCAATCATTTTAATAAAGAAGCATGAATACTGGGGTTTTCTAGCTGCTTCAAAAAGTCCCGCCCCGCCCCACCCCCCGCAAAAAAATTACAGCCAAAGGTGATGTGTAGAGTCAGAAATGCTTCAACAAATTTCCACTGTATCATTTCAGTAATAACTTCACTGGCAACATCAATTGGTTAAATGTAGTATACTCCTCATAAGTGGCATACAGAAAATCAACTGAAAATCAAGACTTTTACCAGAACAGAAAATTCTTAGAACTGTAAACTCAGATTTGAGTGTTTTATGCCCAAGTCAAATTAAGATGATAGATAGATTTATACAGGGGCTTAAAATAATAATAAAAACAACAACAACAGTAAGTAAAGAGTAGCCCCTATGACTTGAATAAAAGGTTGTGTTTAAAGCCACAACCACTACACTAAAAGTCAGTGAATCCTCACACCATGTCATAATGGCAATTATGGTGTTATCCATATACCATCATCCAAATCTCTGGTTGACCTCTTACAGAGGCTTTGTACAGATGTTAAAAGGCATAAGGGACAATACTGAACCCTGCAAACCCCCACAGCATAATCATCACAAGGTTGAGCAGCTGTGTCCCAGTGCTATGCTCTGGCAATGATCCTGCAGGTAGGAGTATAACAGAGCCGTTCCAGGAGAATATCATAGTATCAAAAGCCATTCAGAGGTCAAGACGAATAAACAGTTATCATTCCCCTGATTTAAGGAATCAACCAGGGTGATCAAGTCTGTTTCAGCGCTAAACCCTGGCCTGAAACCAGATCAAAATGGATCCAAGATATCGGTAAGAACACAACGATAATAAAGAGTGTAATCCTCTCCCACTTATTTTTGCTACAGAGTTCAGTGGAACCAGGACTGGATACAAAATCTGGAGGAATTTGTAAAGGTAACTGACAAGACAACAGGTAATACTGGGGGACATGTCTTACATTGCTAGAAGATCTACAAAAGGAGGTAGGAAGCTTTAATTTCCATCTAGACAACCCACTCCCAATTATTGGGGACGGCCAATCATCATTCTCCAAACACAAGGTTCTTGCCTGAAGCGCTAGCTATTTTTTTTTTTTTACATATTGGAGCCAAATTGCAGAATATGAAATATCACAATACCTAAAATTAATTATATGCCTAGGACACAGAGTATGATAATTACTGCATTATAGCATATGCCTCATATTACTCCAGGCAGAAAATATTATTTATAGTGTGTATCCCAAGGCTGGCTCCTGAGCTTTGAACTGAGGTTGAAAAGAAGCAAGCATCCTATCAGTCTATCAAACCTGACACAGTACATCCATAAGATGGGAAATAATCCCAAGGGGTTTTAATTGAGTTTCAACATAATTTATTAGGACAAGGACCTTCACTTGAATATTTTTCATAGCCGTCCTCCTTTTTTAATAAGAAATCAATATATGAAACAGATTTTTAGCCCAACACAAAAATCAATAAAGGTCAAATTTTCAGATTTATTTTATATATCTTTTTGTGGTATTGGTTATGAAGAACTCAGAGAGCTTTTAAGCCTCTGAATCACAATATTCTGTCACGCTGTATCACAAGCCAAATCTCACCATGCAATATGCAATGCATGCTGAATAGACTTCAGGCAGAATACCATGCAATGGACTTACTCTGCCTTAGCCAGAGAAGGTGCTATAGGTAGACATTTAAACAAGGAGAAAAAAGTTGTGTTCAGTATAAAACTCAGAACACTGCTTTTGCCCTTTGGATTTTCATGTTAATGTTTCAGAAACCAGTGCTTTCTGAAGAAGCAAAATACCACTGGAAAATATACACTTTGCAGTCTGATACCATTTCTGCTAATGGTGGGGTACACTCATAGTCCTCCCCTGGTTCAGCAGCACTTATTAGGATCGCTGATTTCCTCATTCCTCTGCATAACACAACTGGGCTTTCAAATTTTAAGCCAAGAGAACAGAAGGAGCAAAGACTGTTCTGGTCTCCTTTCAGGCATGCAAGACCTGTGCAAATTGGCTGGGGAGCTTTTCATTGCACATAGGATCCTACTTTAAGTGCAAGCCAAAGCAGGTTAAAACTATACATAAAGCTGCCCAGGAGATAATTATCGGAATCTCTTTTTTGATGATTTGTCTTTATTAGAAACTCATCTTGCATATTGACACTACACATGTTAATATCTTTTAGTAAGACTAAACGAAAAACCCACAGACAAACTTCAAATGCAGATTTCAAATGGAAATTAGTTGCACCACGAAGAGGGTAGAAAAATCCCAAGACATGCACGTAGTCTTACTTTCTTTGGTTTGGACGCACCTTATCTTGGACCTTTCTTTTACCCTGTAACCACAGGCAAGTTATTACTTTTGGACATTGAACGAAACCACTATAATTCTATAAGCAAAAAACAAACAAACCCCAGTCCCACCTGGTACAATTATAGGGGGTTCCATTCACTATCTACTCCACAACTCTCTTTGGGTTTTACCTGCAAGTACTTTATGGAGAGCATTCCTTCACAGAGAACTATCAAGAACATACCCTCCCAACTCAACAGGAGGAGAAAAGTGATCATAGCCCAGTCCTCATGCTTTCTCTGCCAGCAATTCAATCCTTAGAAGGTTATGTACCAATAGCACTGCCACAAAACATGTTAGCTTGTCTTCATGAAAAAAACAGGAATGGGTATCTTCAGAAGTATATCTT
Source organism: Podarcis tiliguerta (assembly GCF_965153285.1). NCBI lineage: Eukaryota > Metazoa > Chordata > Lepidosauria > Squamata > Lacertidae > Podarcis > Podarcis tiliguerta. The sequence goes on along the minus strand of NC_139535.1, from coordinate 99,526,482 downwards.
CAGAAACTGATATGTTTTTTTCCTAATTTGTGGATTTCACAATTTCAAGAATTGTGTCTGCAGATTCATTACAGACTAGAGGGAGGCTGAGCAGGGTGCTTTCCTGAATTCAAAAGCAAAATCTGTTATACTCAAGCAGAGAAGTAACCATGGTTGCATCCATACCATACATTTAAAGCACTTTTCCAAGTTATGGCTTCACCCAAAGAATCCTGGGAACTGTAGTTTGTTAAAGGGGTTGGGAATAATAGCTTGGAGACATACTGCAGAACCCAGGACTTTTTTGGGGAGGAAGAGCCATGACTGTTAACAGTTGCAAACAGTTCAAAATTGAGCTATTAACTTCAGTGGCAATCACACTTCATCCATTGCTCCGAAACGTCTCTCACACACCCTTGTTTATTTCTACACAAAATCTTCTGGGTTCAGTTTAAAGTAACTATAGTCTGGTATTGCATCTTGTCTCCAAACCATGATTTGAACCTGCAGTTTGATGTGGGTTTGCAAACCATGGTTTAGAGGTTGGCTCGAACCACAAATTTGCCTCAGCAAATTTTACCTCAGCAAACAATGCTTAGCAAAAAACAAAAAGCAAACAAATAATAATAAAAAACCCAGTAAGTGGAAGAAGGAACCCATGGACAAGAATGGGAAAGCACTTTGCTTTTGTGCTACATTTTAATTAAACCTATGAGTCACACTACAACTAACTGCAAATAGTAGCAGGACTACTATCTGGTCCATTTGAGAAGGCACAGTATGCCTGTTGTCATAGCAACATGTTTAAGACAATCTCGAAGGAGCTCTCTTGCCTGCCTTCTCTTCAGTACACAGAAAACATGAAAAATGGTTTATGTGTGTGTTTTCATCTAATGCACTGGAATATGAACCTATGTTTTCTGTAGTTTCTTTTTGGCGAACAATCACTTCAACGTCATCCTGCAGTTGATCCCTGCATTGCAGGGGGTTGGACTAGATGACCCTCGGGGTCCCTTCCAACTCTACAGTACAATGATTCTAGACTTATGTGACATACATCTCTGCGGCTCACTACAAATTACTACTCTCAGCTCAGGAAGGCTTAGGAGATATAAACAGTATGTGACCAATGCAGCAGAGCCCATGCAGATTCCCCAAAATGTTATTGAGCTTTGAGGAAGAGAAATCAGAATTTGTTTATGTCCCTGCTGTTGATTTAAAAACAGAGCGAGGGATATTATTATTATTATTATTATTATTATTATTATTATTATTATTTATACCCCGCCCATCTGGCTGAGTTTCCCCAGCCACTCTGGGTGGCTTCCAATTGAATGTTAAAAACAATACAGCATTAAATATTAAAAACTTCCCTAAACAGGGCTGCCTTCAGATGTCTTTTAAAGATAAGATAGCTACTTATTTCCTTCACATCTGAAGGGAGGGCGTTCCACAGGGCGGGCGCCACTACCGAGAAGGCCCTCTGTCTGGTTCCCTGTAACCTCACTTCTCGCAATGAGGGAACCGCCAGAAGGCCCTCGGTGCTGGACCTCAGTGTCCAGGCAGAACGATGGAGGTGGAGACGCTCCTTCAGGTATACAGGACCGAGGCCGTTTATGGCTTTAAAGGTCAGCACCAACACTTTGAATAGTGCTCGGAAACGTACTGGGAGCCAATGCAGATCTCTCAGGACCGGTGTTATGCAGTCCCGGCAGCCACTCCCAGTCACCAGTCTAGCTGCTGCATTCTGGATTAATTGTAGTTTCCGGGTCACCTTCAAAGGTAGTCCCGGGATGGGTGCCTTAGCTATTCTCTTACTAATAACCAGCCTCTCTCTCTGTGTGTGTGTGTGCGCGCGCGCACATGTGTTCAGCCTAGGAGCCAAGACAACAAAAAGAAGGAAATGGCTGCTACTTGGTAAAGATGAGCTGAAGGGAGAAAGACTGGGCTAGATGAAGTAACAGGAGGAATGCCATAGGAAAGGAGTAAAATAACAAGTTTCTGGTTGAAACCACCAAGTGAGGAAGGAGATCATCAGGTGTAGCACTCTCAGAATTCCAGCTGTTCCCCACAGCAGTCTAGGAATACAACTGTGCTCTATCTTCGGCACCAGGAGGGGATAAAAGGATGCAAAACAGGGGTGGCCAACATGGTGCCCTCCAGATGTTGCTGGACTACAACTCCCATGACCTCTGACCACCGAGCTGTGATGGCTGGGGCTGAGGGGAGTTGGGAATTTCAATGCCCGCGATCCACGTTTGCTATCCCTGGTCTAGAATGATGAATGGCAGGGATAGGCATTATCATCTTGAGGACTTCAGTCCCTGTTGAAAGTCATTGGTTCAGGGGCTGCACACCAGTAGGGAGCAGAGCAGGGCTGGAACCACAGGTGTGTCCCTGTCTTTCTTTCTGCCACCCCTTTTTTCTCTTCCTGCTGCCCTTTTTTGCCACTCCCATAAAATTAGGCCAAATATGCTGAGGGAGTGAGCAGGTTGCCCAACCCTGCTCTACTGGGAGAGAGTGGAGTTGTTCACATGACAGGGAGGAGTCCATAGGGATTGAGCACTGCAACTAGGAACTGCCATCCTAGGTAATCATTGGACATTAGGCAAGGTTTTTTTTTGTTTTGTTTTGTTTTAAGTTCACAGATCTTCCCTACCCAGAAGCCTCTTTTCAAGCCCGTGTATCTCCCTGGACACCCAGGATAATACCAGTTTAAGTATTAAAGCAGCAGTCTATGTTATTTTCCTGCTATGCTTTAATGTATATGGAGGGAGAGATAGAATGTGTGTTAAACATTTCCCCATTGACATTAAAAGTGGAACTTTAAAAAAATCAATTCCTTTTGCCCGGATTGCATACTGTGCCTTTAAGCATTAGGAAGAGAAATGTTCCTGAATCAGATTAATGAGTCTCTCGGAATGCTTCACTCACTGTATTGCTGCTTCTACCACAGAGTAAGAAGACAAATTATAGCTTAAAGCAGAACAGAGACTACCTGCAGCATTATATGCTACATATAAAAATAATGGCATGAAATCACAATTATGTGGTCTGCAGTAATAAACAAACAAACACATAAATAAATGTATGCAGTTCTAATTTCTTACATTAGGATCCCAACAACCTGATTTAATTCTTAAGAGATGTTTAAAAGGACTTGCTGCGTATTTGCTTTGTTATAGTAATGCACTACTGCCCTCCTGTGGTTTGCAAATTTAAAGGAAACTTATTATACTCAGTTTAAAATTACAGACATGTGTGCACACACAAACAAACACACTTTTGTGTATTGTATATCTGAAGTATCATAGCGGTAGAATCCATCATGCCAAGGAAACCTGTAGACAAAGTTGTTTCATATTACTTCCTGCAACAGTATTTGCAAAAGTCAGTCTTCAGAAGCAATTCACTGACTACTTAGGTAAAAAAAGATAAAGGTAAAGGACCCCTGAACGGTTAGGTCCAGTCAAAGGCAACTATGAGGTGCTGCACTCATCCCACTTTTCAGGCCAAGGGAGCTTTCCGGGTCATGTGGACAGCATGACTAAACTGCTACTGGCGCAACGGGACACTGTGATGAGTGCCAGAGTGCATGGAAATGTCGTTTACCTTCCTGCCACAGCGGTACCTATTTATCTACTTGCACTGGTGTGCTTTCGAACTGCTAGGTTGGCAGAAGCTGGGACAGAGCAACAGGCGCTCACCCTATCACATGGATTCGAACCTCCAACCTTCCGGTCGGCAAGCCCAAGAGGCTCAGTGTTTTAGACCACAGCGCCACCTGTGTCTACTTACCTGGCTACTTACAATATAATGGGTCACCCACATTCATGGGTGATTGAAGGTTGATTGGAGGTGGAGGAGAAGAAATAAAGAAGCAGCAATCTGTGAAAGGCATTTAAACAGACCTTCTTTTGAAAGGAGCATGTCCTACCATGTATCTCATAAAACTAGCATGGATAGGATAGTTCAAATGTCTTTTGACCCCTTATCCAGGGAGATTGCCATGGAAAAGTCATCTACTGATTGCCCAGCAATTGTATAAGGTAATTGGTCTCCCTTGTGGGCAAAGGTGCCAACTCTTGGGGCCCTGGCCCCTTTGGCCCTCCCTCAATAAAATATGTAGGGATGTTGCCCCCCCCCAATATTTTCTGCAAGTTGACACCCCCTCCCCTCCTGCCTCCTGCCCTCCCTTGGGCAGCCACCTCACCGCTAACTGGGCACCGCCCTCTTTTCCCAAGCCATGATTTAGCTTAACATGTGGACGCGGGTGGCACTGTGGGTTAAACCACAGAGCCTAGGACTTGCTGATCAGAAGGTCAGCAGTTCAAATCCCCACGACGGGGTGAGCTCCCGTTGCTCAGTCCCTGCTCCTGCCAACCTAGCAGTTCGAAAGCACGTCAAAGTGCAAGAGGATAAATAGGTACCGCTCTGGCGGGAAGGTAAACGGCATTTTCATGCGCTGCTCTGGTTCGCCAGAAGCGGCTTAGTCATGCTGGCCACATGACCCGGATGCTGTATGCCGGCTCCCTTGGCCAATAAAGCGAGATGAGCGCCACAACCCCAGAGTTGGCCATAACTCGACCTAATGGTCAGGGGTTCCTTTACCTTTACCATGTGGACTAGGTCTATGTTGTCACCAAACTAAAAGATTTAGTGCCACCTGCAAACCTGGCCACCTCACTGTTCAAAACCCTAACTCCAAATCATTTATGAACTAGTTAAAAAGCATTGATCTCAATACAGTTCTTTGTGGGACCCCACTGTTTACACCTCACTTTTGCAAGGAATGTATAACATTCCCATTCTCCCCCTAACGCTTAGATTTTCCCAGATCTGCATTGGTCCTTCTGCCTAACTTTCAGCAAGAGAGAAAAATTCAGCCAATGTACATTCTCCATGAAAAATAAAACCTCAAGGGAGATTAAACATGAAAAGGCAGAACAAAAGTCTTATCAAAACGATCATGAACTATTTCTTTCTAACTCCCATAAGGAGCATCTCCACACCCACCATTCACAACCCAGACACTGAGGTCCAGCTCTGAGGGCTTTCTGGCGGTTCACTTTCTGGTCACCTCACTGTGACAAGTGAGGTTACAGGGAACCAGGCAGAGGGCCTTCTCAGTAGTGGTGCCCACCCTGTGGAACGCCCTCCCATCAAACGTCAAACAGATAAACAATTATATGACTTTTAGAAGACATCTGAAGGCAGTCCTGTACAGGGAAGTTTTTAATGTTTGAAGTTTTATTGTGTTTTAATATTTTGCTGGAAGCTGCCCATAGTACCTGGGGCAACTCAGTCAGATGGAGTGGCATATAAAGAATAAAATCATCATCATCATCATCCACCCCCAAAAGGTAGGGTGTCTAGTCTACCTTCCTTGACTAACAGGGCTTTTGATAAGTTCTATTTTCATCTCTTGTCTGAACTATTTCAAGACTCAGGGCCAAAACCTGAGTCCCACAAGTGATATAGATTCAAAGCTGCACTGTTTTTCTGTATTTATTTTTTACTCAGATCTGCATTATTTTGAGATTGATCTAAGCAAGATTCATATATATAATCTTTGTGTTTCATCAATTTATTCTGATAAGCAGGAATGCTGGTCAGCAGGATTGCATCAAAAGACCTTAGGATTTTTAATTAAACTGTGAAGGCAGAAGCCTTGAATGCAGAGTAAAGGGTTTTAATTTCCTCAAGTTAATTATCAGAAATCCCTCTGATGTATTTCAACCTTTTTCATAAACTTGCAACCAATTGAAGCTTCTTGTATTTAGTCTTTATTTGCTCTTGTAAAAGTGGAGGTTACTGAAAGCAAAAATGTAACGGAAGAAAATGTCATGGGAAGACGAATGCCAGGGACTTTTTTGTGTTTTTTTAAAGCTTTTTACCACAGCTATAAGTTTTAAAAGCAACACAAAATCCTTCTGATTAAGAATACTGTTAATTTGAACAATACAGAATGTTTGGCATGGTTTAGACACAGAAATTCTTTGTTATATTATGCAAATAACAAAACGAGTATGAAATTACAAGCTAATATTCAGGATCTAAGGGAAGCAGCTAACATATTTTAAATTTAGCTGCCTGTTTGTAGGACTACAGTTTTAAAGCACAGGCAAACCTTCTTTCAGAAATGCAGTTCTGCAGGGAACAGATTTTTCCAGTATATTTTAAAGCATGCACACACACACAGAAGTACTCACAATAGCTGTAATCTCACTGGAAATGACTTCCTATCTTCCAGCACCAGATTAAGCCCCTTTTATTTCCCCTGTTCTTTTAGTGTTTATATTTAGACTTATTTTAGCCTGGATATTCATTTTACTCTGAGGCTAAGTTGCTTCAGGTTGTGCCCATTGATTTCCCTCCGCTGACATCAGCGTAAAGTGAAGGAAGGTGAATTTTGCAAACTTCTTCTCGATGTGACCCTTAGCACCGTTTAAAGTAAAATAAAATAAATGAATAAATTATATTCCACATCAAGTACAGCATAGGCGAGAAATATCTATAAATGCAAGGGGGGGGATAAATAAATATGTTGTAACGGTCAGCTTGTTAGCAATTTCAAGTCACTTATGTGTGATGCTTCATCATATATTTATAGATAGGCTTTGGGGTTTTAACATTGTAATGGGGGGGGGGGAGGAAATGATCCTATTATATATATAAAAAATGAAGTCCTCTTCTGAAGATACTTTTCTATAGCAAAGACCTGCTTTTTAATACACAAACACACAGGGCCAGATTTAGTTTTGATGAGGCCCTAAGCTACTGAAGTTAATGGGGCCCTTTATATGTCCAGTTGTCCTTTGTCGCTGTTTTTTGTGTTGAATATATGCTATATGGTAATTTATGGACCTAATAGGTATCTAAAGCCATTTGATTTGTTTTTTTATGTTATATTTTGGAAATGTACATTCAGGGGTTTTTTCCTTTAAATTTTTTTGGGGGCCCCCAAGAGAGTGGGGCCCTAAACTATAGCTTGTTATGGTTATAGCTTGTAAATCAGGCACTGCACACACAGACTCTTTAAAAAGTAAAACTGAATCCAATGTTGTGTGAGTGAAGTTCTACTCAGACAAAAACCTGCAACTTGATCTCAGGGACCACTGTGCAAAATTTGGTTATGATATCTTAAGAGGTGTTGAAATGCATAGTGAACAAGCAACTTTCTAAAGCTTTTAAGTCAGGTACAGGCAGAAGAAGAAGAAGAGAAGAAGAGTTTGGATTTGATATCCCGCCTTTCACTCCCTTTAAGGAGTCTCAAAGCGGCTAACATTCTCCTTTCCCTTCCTCCCCCACAACAAACACTCTGTGAGGTGAGTGGGGCTGAGAGACTGTGACTGGCCCAAGGTCACCCAGCAGCTGCATGTGGAGGAGCGGAGACACGAACCCGGTTACCCAGATTACGTGACTACCTCTCTTAACCACTACACCACACTGGCTCTCCTCCGGCAAACTCCGGTCCTCCAGATGTTTGGGACTACGATTCCCATCATCCCTAGCTAACAAGACCAGTGGTCAGGGATGGTGGGAATTGTAGTCCCAAACACCTGGAGGGCTGGAGTTTGCCTATGCCTGCTTTAAGTGGATGAGCAGCAATAACTAATATTAGAAGATTCAATGCATCCTAAAGAGGTGACACATATGAACTGGGATCTGAATTTTGGAAAGCAAAAAATAACCCTGGAAAGAAATGTTGTGGATGCAAATGAAACAATTTAAAAGGAGAAAATTACCTTGAAGAAGGCAATATGTACTTGGAATACTGAAAATGACAGAAAAGGATGGAGGGAGCCTGCCTTGCTACAAATGGGAGAGCGAACCAAAACAAGAATAATGAGTTGCAACAGATTTATGGCAGCAGCAATGTAGGAAACACCACTTATTTTTGAAGGGATAGCTGAGAGCCCAGCAAAAATCAGTAACTTCACCTCCAAATAGCAGACACAATGCATGGCATTGCCCTTAAGCAAAAAGGGGAAAGTACATCATTAATGAAGGAAGCAAAACATACTCCTATCTGCATAAATTGTCATTTACCTCAATACACAGCACCATTTGACAGATGGAATCATTGACCAAGACAGCGTTCCCAGCCTACCATCTGCCTGTTAAAGGTATCCATTTGAGAACAGCAATAGGTTTAATGAGGCTTGCATGCAAGGATAACTTGCTGATCTCTGGGGGAGGGAGAAAATATGAATAAAATAGTGATATAGTGCAATTCTATATACTGTAATTTTATGGAGGTGTGGCAATGAGAGAAACCTTAAGAGGGAGCACCATGTTTCTCATGCAGTGAGGTAGAATTGTGTAAATCTCCACCTACAAACATATATATTCATCCCTATTAACATAGGGTGCTTCCAGTTTGAATCATGGTGGGTTCTCCCCTCAAAAAGTATCTCCCACTCATTCATGCCCTCTGGCACTTTTGCCTGAATGCCCCTCTCACACTGCCATGCAGCATTACATTTTTTTGAAATCTGTATATATATATTTACCTAATTTAGAAACAGCAGTTGTTTGTGAATGACAAAGCACAGCAGGGCAGAGAGTAGATGGGCGAGATCCCTTCTGAAACTTGAACTTTGTAAGTTCTGAGCAGGACAATGCCAGAACTGACTCAGCGACAGCCATGCCAATTTCATAAAAGGCCATGTTATACATTGACTTTTTGTGCCTTTTTTAATATTTGTGCTTCTTGTTCACAGACTCATTCCTGCTAGTTAGCACACACTATGTGATCCATCATCTTATATGTGGCACAGCCGTGTACTACACTGCTTGCTTGCTAAAGGGCGAGGGAATCATCATAAAGAGTTATTTATGGCAGCTCTGAGTCACCTACCTCTTGCGAGGTGAAAACTGAGGAGTCTTACTTATTTATAGCCAAGACTTGTACTGATACATTCTGCTGGCCTTTAACATGAAACTGTGGTAAAGATAGTTTAAAATTAGACAACACAGAAGCACATCACCCGTGATGAACAAGACCGTAACGGCTAACCCTTCCCCCACAAACCACCACCTTTTCCGGTGCTTCGGCCTGAAGCCAATCTTGTTCTGTTCCAAGGTTCCTGAATAACCCTAGGGAAGCATTGGCAAGGGCAAGAGCAGCACCAGATTCTGAAAGAACTTCAGTGCAGAACCTCGGCGACAGGGAGAGAGTGATGTATGCAAATGCTCCTCCGTGGTCTTTGCTTTCCTTGCGGGCTGCAGTAAAATTACTTATATATCACTACTACCAATTGTATGACCGTATCACCATAGTTCTTTATTTAGGGGATTTAATGCATTGCCTCAGTGCAACAAATGCAAACCGTTTGTTATTTTGCCCACTATGAGCTGCTCCATCCATTTCATGATTCAGGAGGGCCATAATAATGTATGCAGCTAGATTCACATTACTGTGTGTACACTCACGCCCCGGTTTTGCCACATTCGTGATTGTGTATCCGTCTCATTATGATGTTCATCACATCATAATGAGATGTGAGAACACTGTACTAAGCACTGGCTATTCACTAAATGGGCAAGATCCAATGTTGCGCAAGTAGACACGATGGGACTCCCCTCTTTCCTCTCCTAGGCCTGCTCTTGAGAAGGTCCCCCAACCTTCTCAAATTATTTTTGAGGGTATGCTGGGGTCTCTGGGGGAGAGGACAAGGAGTCTCATTTGCACAAGTGGAAAGTTATTGTGCAAGCAAGATGACACAATTGTGTATTATGCAATAAAAGCCAATTGTTTCTGAAGAGATGCTCCACTGGAAGAGGTAACCACCTGCTTCTTAAGGAGATCATCATGCCACGATGAATGAAACATCCTCTTTGTAGCCCATGAGCTAAGAGACCATCATTGTTGAGATATTTGACTTCTTGTATTTTCAGTTTAGTTCATTAGCACACAGATTTTTCTAAAGAAGCACAGAGTAAGAATAAATGGACAGTTCTTCTTCTTCTTACCATTTATTAAATTTGTATATTGCCCTTCATCTGAAGATCACAGGGTGGTTTACAACATAAAAATTCAAAACGAGAACACAAAATACAAACAAACACAAACAAATAGCCTCCCTCCCCCCAAAAAAACATTTAAAAGGCCATAGAATGTTTAAGCAGCCAAAAGCATGGTTATAAACAAACATTTTTGTCTGATGGAGGGAGGTAAAAAAATGGACTCCCCAAGGACTGGTCTTGGGACCTGTGCTTTTTAACTTGTTCATAAATGACTTAAAGAGTTGGGAATCTATGGTGCAACCAGACTCAGAATACAGTGTACAGTTCTGGTTGCCTTGGCTCAAAAAAGATATTGTAGAGTTGGAAAGGTCTATCCAATTGGATGCTTGCTATACGAACACAAACAATGGATTAATTGTTTCCTAGAAGTAATCAGGAACATCCCGCAAGTAGGATTTGAAGTAAAATATTTTCTAATGGAGCATTTAAGAAGCATCTTCTGCATTCTTTGCTTGGTATGTTTAAGGTAAATAGAAAACAAGTCATCAAGGTGAAGGCACTTGAAAAAACAATTCTTTGCTGGCACTTACTGCCTAGGACAGATCATTACTATCATAAGAGAAATAAATTCCCTGGATACAATTTTGCCTCCTCCTGTCTAGCCATCTGAGCACCCCTAAGACAACAGCTTGAAGCCTGGAAAAGACTTTTCTATCAGTTCTGCTTAAGATTTGAGCAGTGATTTGGGTTCGTTATTCTTTTCACTGCACAAGCCAGTTGGCATCTTCTGTGGTGGTTAGGCATTCTAGTGTGACTGTGTTCAGATACATGATTTGATCGATAAATTGAGAAGGCATTTAATCAGGGTTGTGCGTATGCTGTGATTGCACCGGGCAGGTTCTGAAATTAATGTCATTTTCTGGAGAACTCCAGTTTTCATTAGGGGGGAAAGCCAGCCTCTAGCTCTTAAATCTGGAGGGGAATATAGGCTTGGCATTGTAATTACAAACTCACAGAACCCACAAGAAAAGGATGAATGTTATCTGCAGCACTCAGAGTTGGTGGCACTGTTTTCCATGTTCTAGATAGCTCTTTGCCTCTTCTTATGACTATATTTGGATATATACAAATTTACGCAGACCCTATAATTTTTACAGGTCAGAGAGTTCGGGGGGGGGGGGGTTGTAGCAAACTGTAGGTTTGCAATAAAGTCAGAGAAACAAAGTCATTCAGAATTGTCACGGCTAAAAATTGACCGCTGTTTCTTTAATGCTAAAAGAACTAAATCAGCATGAGTCAGCGGCCTACAAGGACTCCCTGCAACCTTTCACCAAATGGTACCTGCATATATAGTGTGGTCAATGTTAGTGTTGGGTGCGGGTTGGTTGGATGGTAGAAAGCTGGTTGCGTTTGGTGTGTGTAAAAGCTGTCAGTCGTGGTTGGAGAAGAAGACTTTTTAAGAATAAAAGCAGCAATACTCTGCAAGAATACTCTTTCTCAAAGACTCTTTTGTGCCAACTAAGGACTAGGCAAAGGAGTAAAATGGAGGTCAGAACTTTTTCTTTTTCAAACACTGAATTTCACAGACACTACGAAAAATGCTTAATTCTCAGAAACAACCTGGACAGCTCAGTCAGTTAGAGCATGGTGCTAAGAATGCAAAGGCTGCAGGATATGAGACAGCTGAATATTCCTGCATTGCAGGGGGTTGGACTAGATGGTCCTCAGGGTCCCTTCCAGCTCTACAATTCTATGATTCTATGAAATCCACTCTTTGCAGCAACATAGTTTCCGTGAAAGCTCTTAAGCTGCAAAACACCATACAAAGTGGGTGGGTTTATTTGCTTGTGTTTATCCGTCAAGAAATTACATAAAAGAAAAATAAGAGGATAATATTGTCAAGAACTGACTATTATTATCGGCTGGGTGAGGACTGCAGGGCCTGCTCCCTTCCAGGGCCTTCTCCAACTGGCCCAGGGGGCGTGGCCCAGGCCCTCTTTCCCGGCTATAAAGGGACTCCTGCTGCAGGAAAGCCTCGGACCATCGGCTGGGTGAGGACTGCAGGGCCTGCTCCCTTCCAGGGCCTTTTCCAACTGGCCCAGGGGGCGTGGCCCAGGCCCTCTTTCCCGGCTATAAAGGGACTCCTGCTGCAGGAAAGCCTCGGACCATCGGCTGGGTGAGGACTGCAGGGCCTGCTCCCTTCCAGGGCCTTTTCCAACTGGCCCAGGGGGCGTGGCCCAGGCCCTCTCTCCCGGCTATAAAGGGACTCCTGCTGCAGGAAAGCCTCGGACCATCGGCTGGGTGAGGACTGCAGGGCCTGCTCCCTTCCAGGGCCTTTTCCAACTGGCCCAGGGGGCGTGGCCCAGGCCCTCTTTCCCGGCTATAAAGGGACTCCTGCTGCAGGAAAGCCTTGGACCATCGGCTGGGTGAGGACTGCAGGGCCTGCTCCCTTCCAGGGCCTTTTCCAACTGGCCCAGGGGGCGTGGCCCAGGCCCTCTCTCCCGGCTATAAAGGGACTCCTGCTGCAGGAAAGCCTCGGACCATCGGCTGGGTGAGGACTGCAGGGCCTGCTCCCTTCCAGGGCCTTTTCCAACTGGCCCAGGGGGCGTGGCCCAGGCCCTCTTTCCCGGCTATAAAGGGACTCCTGCTGCAGGAAAGCCTTGGACCATCGGCTGGGTGAGGACTGCAGGGCCTGCTCCCTTCCAGGGCTTTTTCCAACTGGCCCAGGGGGTGTGGCCCAGGCCCTTATCTGGAACAAACTTTTGGGAAGTGTGGGAAGTGTTCTGCCATTGCTTCCCTGTTCCAGCTGATTAATGTGCTTTAAAATGTCCTCAAGCAGTCGGTGGCAATTTAAATTTTTATTCCTTTTTTTCTTTTTTCCTTTGTTGGGGGTGGGTGGGTGGGACGGATAGTTGGTTGGGGATTAATTTTAGTACAATTGTTCTGTTCCTTTTTGTTGTTGTTTTATTGGTTCTGTATAGTTTGTGTTTTGTTTTTAAGGGGTGGGATCAGGGCTGCCTGGGAGTGGCTCCCCAGCCAACACAATGGCTGGGACAAGTTTCACAGGGGGGAAAGCACTGGGACATCCGATCTCGGTGATCATGGGCAGGAGGCGGAGTTACGCTAAGACCAGACCATGTCATTACCGAGGAGGCAGGTTTAGTCGTTGTTTGAAGACTATCCCTGCCTCCGGGTCTGGCCTTGACCGGATGGATACTGGAATCAACAGGGGAAACCCACATGACCTGAAAGTGTTGCTGTGCAATGCCAGGTCAATGATGAATAAAACCACTGCCATCCACGACTTGATTGTGGATGGAGGATTTGACCTGGCATGTGTGACAGAGACCTGGTTGGAGGAAGCAGATGGGCCTGTCCTTGCCGCTGCTTGCCCACCAGGTTTCTCTTACGCACAGCAACCCAGGTCATGTGGGCGGGGAGGGGGGGTTGCAGTGATTTTTAGGAAGTCACTAGCTTGCACCAGGCGTCCTACTGGGAAGATCCAGCTCTCTGAGTGCATGTTCTGGAAGTTGGGCAATAGGGGCAGTACAGGATTCCTTTTGGTGTACCGACCTCCCCGCTGCACCAAGGATTCCCTGTCCGAGCTGCTTCAGGTCGTGGCGGATTTTCTCCTGGAGACACCTAGTTTGGTTGTCCTAGGGGATTTTAACATCCATGCCGACACGACCTTACAAGGGGCTGCTCGGGACTTCGTGGAAAGCATGGCCTCCATGGGGCTGTCCCTGAATAAGTTTGGCCCAACTCATAGTCATGGACATGCCTTAGACCTGGTGTTCACCTCTAGTGACGTGGGTGATCTGACACTAAGTAAAAGTGAAACAAAAGAAGTGCCATGGTCAGATCACTTCCTGGTGCAACTGGACTTCTCCGCGACCCTTCCCCTCTGCAGGGAGGTGGGACCAATTCGGATGGTCCGCCCCCGCCACTTAATGGATCCAAATGGTTTCCAGAGAGTGGTAGGGGATGCTCTAACCCATGTTGATGGCCTTTCAGCTGATTCCCTGGTGGCCCGCTGGAATGTGGAGTTAACCAGGGCTATCGACTGTCTGGCTCCGAAGCGCCCTCTCCGATTGCATGGAGCCCGGACAGCCCCGTGGTTTTCCTCGGAGCTGAGGGCGATGAAACAATCGTTGAGACGGTTAGAGCGTCGGTGGCGGAAAACTCACTCCGAATCTGACCGGACACAGGTTAGAGCTCAACGTCGAGCCTACCAAGTGGCGATAGCGACGGCGAAGAAGACCTTCTTCACCGCCTCTATTGCATCTGCAGAAAAGAGTAGCAGGAGACTCTTTCAGGTGGTTCGCAACTTAACGGAACCACCTTTACCACCGGGGCCTTGTAAAGACCCCAAGATCTCCTGCAACGATTTTGCAAAGTTTTTTGCAGATAAAATCACTCATATTCGGAAGGAGCTAGACACCACCGTGGGAGCAGGGCCGGTGCGGGAGAGTGCTAGAGCTCTGTCTGGTCAAGTTGCATGGAATCAATTTCAATCCATTACCCCCGAGGATGTGGACAGGCTGCTTGGACGCGTGAAACCAACCACCTGTCTCCTTGATCCTTGCCCATCCTGGCTAATAAAAGCTAGCTGGGAAGGACTGGGCGATGGGCTCTGCGGGGTGGTGAATGCTTCCCTCCGTGAGGGAACATTCCCAGATCCGCTGAAAGAGGCGGTCATTAAACCGCTTCTTAAAAAACCATCTTTAGACCCGGCCAGTATGGCCAACTATCGCCCAGTCTCAAATCTTCCATTCTTGGGCAAGGTGATTGAGCGCGTGGTTGCTGAACAACTCCAGGCACGCCTGGAGGATGCGGACCATTTGGATCCCTTCCAATCGGGATTCAGGCCTCACCATGGGACTGAAACTGCCTTGGTCGCGCTGGTTGATGATCTCCGGCGAGCTAGGGACAAAGGTGAGAGTTGTTTCCTGGTTCTGCTGGATCTCTCGGCGGCCTTTGATACAATCGACCATAACATCCTTCTGGACCGTCTAGAGGGGCTGGGAGCTGGGGGCACTGTTATACAGTGGTTTCGCTCCTTCCTCCTGGGCCGTGTACAGAAAGTGGTGGTGGGGGATGAGTGTTCAGACCCCTGGGCCCTCACTTGTGGGGTGCCTCAGGGTTCCGTCCTCTCCCCCATGCTTTTTAACATCTATATGAAGCCGCTGGGAGAGATCATCAGGAGGTTTGGACTGGGTGTCCATCAATATGCAGACGATACCCAGCTCTACCTCTCTTTTAAATCAGAACCAGTGAAGGCGGTGAAGGTCCTGTGTGAGTGCCTGGAGGCGGTTGGAGGATGGATGGCGGTTAATGGATTGAGGTTGAATCCTGACAAGACAGAAGTACTGTTTTTGGGGGACAGGAGGCGGGCTGGTGTGGAGGACTCCCTGGTCCTGAATAGGGTAACTGTGCCCCTGAAGGACCAGGTGCGCAGCCTGGGAGTCATTTTGGACTCACAGCTGTCCATGGAGGCACAGGTCAATTCTGTATCCAGGGCAGCTGTCTACCAACTCCACCTGGTACGCAGGCTGAGACCCTACCTGCCCGCGGACTGTCTCGCCAGAGTGGTGCATGCTCTTGTTATCTCCCGCTTGGACTACTGCAATGCGCTCTACGTGGGGCTACCTTTGAAGGTGACTCGGAAACTACAACTAATCCAGAATGCGGCAGCTAGACTGGTGACTGGGGGCGGCCGCCGAGACCACATAACACCGGTCTTGAAAGACCTACATTGGCTCCCAGTACGTTTCCGAGCACAATTCAAAGTGTTGGTGTTGACCTTTAAAGCCCTAAACGGCCTCGGCCCAGTATACCTGAAGGAGCGTCTCCACCCCCATCGTTCTGCCCGGACACTGAGGTCCAGCTCCGAGGGCCTCCTGGCGGTTCCCTCATTGCGAGAAGCAAAGCTACAGGGAACCAGGCAGAGGGCCTTCTCGGTAGTGGCGCCCGCCCTGTGGAACGCCCTCCCAGCAGATGTCAAAGCGATAAATAACTACCTGACATTTAGAAGACATCTTAAGGCAGCCCTGTTCAGGGAAGTTTTTAATCTGTGATATTTTACTGTATTCTTTGTTTCTATGGAAGCCGCCCAGAGTGGCTGGGGAAACCCAGCCAGATGGGCGGGGTACAAATAATAAATTATTATTATTATTATTATTATTATTATTAAGTCACAGCTTTATTGGATTATCTGAAAATAGGTAAGGATAAACTCAGTTAATGCAAATGTGTGATTATTATTTTTTTGCTGTGCAAGGTGCTAATCTTCTATTAATTTGTGTACATTAAAAAATGTGTGACAGGCTGCAGAGCTCAGTTAGCAACTGTAGCAGGGTGGGAGAGAGAGCCTGCATGAATGCGCGTGTGTATTATACATACTTAGATTCTCACACACACTCCTAAAAGCTAGATTCAAAAAAGATGCCGTGGAAGGGACTTAACACAAGACGAGCCCTGCTGGATGTGACCAAAGGTCCAATTTAATCCAGCGTTCCGATTCCTACAGGGACATCAGATATTCAAGGGTACTTTGCTTCTGAACATGGCACATTCAACTTATCTATCCTCTACAAACTTGTCTAATCCCTGTTAAAAGCTATCTAAGCCAATGGTCCTTGACACCAGACCATCAGCGACTTAGAATCTTCTGATAGCAGTTCAATGCTTGAGTCAGAATTCCAGCATCTCTCTTCAGCTCCCTGCCACCCCCCTTCAATCTGCTCCAGAGGGTTTAGACACGGGGTGGTATTCAAAGAGGTTTTACTCTACATTCATGGTGTTTAATCTTAAGGAAGGGTTAAGGAATAGTTTGATAATGTGGATGGACGTCCTACTTTTTACGTTCATAATGTGTTATTACCTTGTCCCTTTTATCGCTTAATTTTAAAAATTATTTTATGCTGCTATATCGGTAGAACACTGCTCATATGTCCCTAATGCAGTGTCTTACCTTTTTGACTGCATTCAAACCCTGACTCCCCTCCAGTGGTATTCGAGTGGCAGATAACAAAAGGACACAGAAGGTGGGAGGAAGAATTAAAATGTGACACCACAGAGACAGAGCAGAGGAACCAGCGACCAGCAGCAGGGGAAAAAACAGTGTTTTGGAAAATGGTGTGGCCGGATATTACTTACATTTGTCGAAGAGAAAGGTAAAAAAAAAGTTTTAATTAACAAGTATGCCCTGTGACATTTTAGAATGACATATCTAATATCGTTCTAATGGGGGAAACAATGCTAAACAGGTCAGTGTAGCTCTAGTCTAAGTTAGTTAAATTCATTTGGTCTACTCTGAGTAAAACTTATTTGAAAACCACTCATCATGGAAGGTTGCAGGATAAAGAGGGTTCTTTGCTAAGATCACCCTTCCTACTTTTCTTTCACAAAAGTCTTGGCTGGTGTAAAGAGCCTTCAATAAGTGGAGGAAGACAGTTAGATACTGCCCAGAACGTTCTTGCAATCCTGCAAATAACAGTTGATTAAAAACAACAACAACTAAGTGTGGAATCAGGGAGCCAGCTAGTCATTCCATTTTTTTTTTTACCTGCCCAGGTTTCCCCGCCCCAGTACCAACAAACACTCAACATTCAATGCTATGGGGAAAGTTTTTTTAAAAAGTGATCCTCCACACTACTGAAGTTCCCTTTCATGATGTCATTTCTTGGGAAATGGAAGCATCAATGCAAAAAAGTTGACGAACTGTATCCTATTCAGTGTATTGGAATCACTGAGCTGAGGCCACTTCCATCCATGCTGCCTGACCATTATTATAATTCATTCATTGATTCATTCATTAAATTTGTATACTGCCTGTTATGTACTGAAGTTCTCACCCTGGGCCAGCAGGGGGATACTGTAGATAGTTTTCACTCAGGTCCACATATGCAAATAAGGGGTTGAAAGTGACGTTCAGTGATTGGATAGTTACAGAAAGTGGTTACTGTTGCATTCTAGTGGAGCTCTATATAAGCAGGCTGGCTGAACCCTTCAGTTCAGTTCTGTTCTGGCCTGTGAGTAAACAAGAGCTGTTTGAAGAATCGCTGTGTCGTCTGATATGTTCATCCACAACTTAACACTGCCCTTCATCCATAGAACTCAGGGCAGTTCACAACACAAAATTACAATATAAAAGACACAAGATAAATAGTAAAAATAAGAAGATTAGCAAGCCAATAAGCCCACCCTCACAACATAATTAAAAAGGTATCAGATGTCATCAGCCAAAGGCCTGGTTTGAGAGGAACGTTTCTGCTTGGCACCTAAAGGTATATAATGAAGGCGCCAGGCAAATCACCCTGGGGAGAGCATTCCACAAACAGGGAGCCACTGCAGAAAAGGCCTGTTCTCGTGTTGCCACCCTCCGGACCTTTCGTGGAGGAGGCACACGAAGAAGGGCCTCAGAGGATGGTCTCAGGGTCCAGATAACCTGCTCTTCTGAGCTGTTTCTTGGTCCTGCAGGAGAGCAACGAAGCTTTCAGACTTATTTTTAAATCTCTCATGGATCCTAAATTACTAATAGTTATGCACAGAACCTGCCAAAATAAACTAAATTGCGTGTGCATTGGAAATAGGCTAGGGGCCATAAAGGAATAATGATTTCAACATGTTCAATACCAGCTGCAATATCAGCTGTGACTTCTCTGCTGGGTTCTGTTCTCTCACCTGGAACATTTGTGCCTGCATCAGGTAATTTTGAAAAGGCCGTTTAGGCCAGGCCTTGAAGCCTGCAGCCAGTATGCAGAAATATATATTACTGGCTGATTTCCACCCACCCCAATATCCCCTGGAGGCCCATGTTTTAGCTCTGGGGGTGCAATGGGGTTTTTTACATTATATTTTAATCTCTTATTTTATATTCAAATTGTTTTCTCATTTATTGTAAGCCTCACAGAGAACAGGGCAGCACCCACACACTGCACAGCAAACAAGAGGGTTGTTGTGGGGAGCAAGATTCCATATACAGGGTAGGCAAACTAAGGCCTGGGGGCCGCATCCTGCCCAATCGCCTTCTAAATCTGGCCTGCCGATGGTCCAGGAATCAGTGTGTTTTTACATGAGTAGAATTTGTCCTTTTATTTAAAATGCATCTCTGGATTATTTGTGGGGCATAGGAATTTGTTCTTTTTTTTCCTTCTTTTCAAAATATAGTCTGCCCCCCCCACAAGGTCTGAGGGACAGTGGACTGGCCCCCTGCTGAAAAAGTTTGCTGACCCCTGGGCTAGTGCATGTGAGATCTAGCGACATGGCAAAAGGGTGTGCCCTTGCTGTTGCTGTTGCGGAGCCCTGCCTGAAACAGATCTGACGGTGCTGATTGCTAGCGATAAGGAATGAGCTTATTCAGGAAATTATGTCCAGGAAAATGGCTCCTCAGATCAGAAGCACTGAAAGGCTCTCAGGCATAAAATGGGAACACAAACAGCAGAACAGTGACTTCAGGAGGACTACTAGCAGTAGCGTGGTTTTTATTACTCTGTGTAATTAACTGAAAAAATATGACTAAGACTAATGTGAGCCAATAAAAACATGGAGAGACGTTGCGGTTTAATACCACTTGCATGATATGTACTCTGAGATGTCTGAAAACTAAAAAAAAGAAGAAAAAGGAACTTGGTTTACAGGGGTCAGCAAACTTTTTCAGCAGGGGGCCGGTCCACTGTTCTTCAGACCTTGTGGGGGGCCAGACTATATATTTTTTTTGGGGGGGGGGGGATGAATTCCTATGCCCCACAAATAACCCAGAGATGCATTTGAAATAAAAGGGCACGTTCTACTCATGTAAAAACACGCTGATTCCCGGACCAGATTTAGAAGGCGATTTGACTGGATCCAGCCTCCGGGCCTTAGTTTGCCTACCCATGGTTTAAGCTACTTAAATTTTCCGCTGTGCACTCCATTAACTGTAGGAAGAGTTGCAATATTCAGCTCATTTGGTCTACAGATCATAAACAAGGAACAATATGTCAATGTCCAAAAACACATCTATTATTTCAATAGATACAACGGCTTTATATACAGTTGCAAAGTATTGCATCTGCAGAAAATGTAAAAAATATGCCTTAATATTACATTGGTAAAGGTAAAGGGACCCCTGACCTTTAGGTACAGTCGCGGACGACTCTGGGGTCGTGGCGATCATCTCGCTTTACTGGCCGATGGAGCCAGCGTACAGCTTCCGGGTCATGTGGCCAGCATGACTAAGCTGCTTCTGGCAAACGCCATTTACCTTCCTGCCAGAGCGGTACCTATTTATCTACTTGCACTTTGACGTGCTTTCAAACTGCTAGGTCGGCAGGAGCAGGGACAGAGCAACGGGAGCTCACCCCGTCATGGGGATTTGAACCGCTAACCTTCTGATCAGCAAGCCCAAGGCTCAGTGGTTTAGACCACAGTGCCACCTGCGTCCCTATTACATTGGTACTATTGGCATTTTTTAAAGTGTCCAGAACTTCAAAAGTATATTGACACTTCCACTTCTGGAATTGTATATTGTTAACATTACTGAAGCGCAGTTCACTTTTTGTGCCTGCCAGAGGCAGTTCAGAATGTTCAGAAAGCGTTGTCTCCAATGATGTCATTCTGCTAGCACAACAGAATTCCCCTACACTCCTAACTACCACGGACAATCAAAATTTGTTCCAGAGATATGATCAATATGATCTATATGAACACAGCATTGGATACAACCTAAAATCTTTTCAGCAAGTGCCATATTCACACCAAAGCAAAAGCAAAATAATTAAGGATTTTACAACATTTGCGTAATTAGTTGCATTACTTTATATACCCTGTACCCGAAAACCTATCAGATTAAGATGATCAAATGGGATATTTTATTTTACATCATGTTACTAAACTGTCCAAAAGACCCCCAAACATTTGATGAAGCAGGAAAAGAAGCTTAGAGGCCAATTATGGTGTGAGAATAATTGTAAAAGGAAAGATGTGCTAGAAATGTATTAGAGCCAAGTCTGGAAGCTCTTGATTTTCTATGGAAGCAACTCCCTACAGTGGAATTAATGATTTTCACAATACTGTCAGCTTCATGGTGTTGTCAGCATCAAGATGATGTTAATATTCACTAGAAGCGTTTCCTAAATTCAACCACTTTCATCCCTTCTCTGTACCTAACTTCCTTCTGTCCCCAGTTACCTTCCCCTGCCATTTTCACCATTTACTCCCTAATCTCCCCAAACCACTTTTCTCAGGCCTCCTGATTCCACTTTCTTACTCCACCCTCCTCCTCAAAATTCGCCTTTCTTCCTCTCTCTCACCACTCTGTCAAATACTTCTCTCAGTTCCTCTCTTTCAAGCAGAAACAGACAAAGAAACACTGTGCCACCCTTGGAGTCAGCACACGTAAAATCTAAACAAAGTAGATGAGGCTACTAGTCAAATGATGAAACTTAATCATACAGATAGAGCTACATTGGAGCAGAGGCAAAGGGAGACCCCAGCTGCCAATGGGACAATCATAAACTTGCCTGTGGAAAGTGGCAAGAAGATAGTAACTGGGTCCTCCTTCATTTTCATTTACTTAATGGTAACACAGTCTACTGTAAAACTTTCATGTGAGGAAAGGATGGAGCCCTCAAAGTCACAGAAACTCACAGTCCGCTTGCTATGTTGGTTCGATAGCAACGAATTACAGTCCCAAATTCCATTGTGAAAGTAGATTCATACCATTAATTATGGCCAAAAATTATGCAAACCAAGTTCAGAGTTAGTGATTATTGACGATCCGTAAACTGGCAAGAGAAAGAATTGTACAGCAAGCAAGAGACAGGAAGTCGCTCCTGTCTGTTATAGTAAGCACTGCAGCAGCAGAAGCACAGAAGCAGGCTCAACATGGGATTTGCCATACAATGTATGCTAATATTCTCACCTCAAACTTCTGTCTCAGTTCTACGTTCCCATCGTCATCTGCTTCTGGTATCGGAACATTGTAATACTCGCCTTCTTCCTGGTTAAGTAGTTTGTACCTGCATTCAGTGTATTAAAAGGAGAGACTGATTTTGAATCTTTTTCTTATTTCAACTGGCCTTAAAAAATGGTATTGGCCAACTACAGATCTCAGGGTTTTTTCTTATGGACCAATGTAACTACTTTCAGGTTAAAGAGACTCTCTCCTTAGCAAGTGTGCTTAAGTTTGCAGCAATAGCCTGAGATAAGAAACGTAACACAACATGCAGTGAGTGTCTGACTGTTTCTGCCCTTCCAGGGAAACAGTGGGAGATGTTACATAATTGCTTTGATATTTTAAAAACCAACGAAAAAGAATAGTTAGTTTCTGTGTGATTTTTGTCCTCAATATCTATTGACTGAGGTTTTCAACACTGCATTCTGTGAAGACACAGGTGATACGTTTAGGAAATATTTAAATATGTCAATAGGATTTATTACCCATAATTATAGCAATGCATTAGTAACATATTCATAACAAAGAGCTTTTTACCATCCACATGCAGGTGATTTCATGAGTTCCGACACTCCAAAAGAAAGAGAGCCCATGAAATCATTCCGAGTTGTCCGATCCCAATCCCAGACTTCCACGGATAATCTTCTGTCTTTGTCTGTAGGCTTTAACTTACTACGAAAAGAATGAAGAGGAAAAAATAGGTGCCATTCTGTTAATTTATTAAAACACACGATGACGTATGCAAACAGAAATATCACTAGGAAAAGTATCAAATTTCAACTTACAATGTGAATGTCTCACCCCATTGTGGATTAAGTGTGGAACGGATGGTTTTTGTTTTTTGTTTACTTTCATTCTTAGGGTCTGGAATAAGTTTCAGCTTCACGTAAGGATCTGAAAGTCCATTTGGATCCATAGGAATCAGATTTCTTGCATCTCGTACTGAAAATATATAGACGAACAATAAGGATTAGACAAAGATTCAAAGGGAAAGAAAAGGTTTTCCTGCAACCCAAAAACCCTTATGTAAGTGATATTGCCAGCACTGATAAGCTTTCTATAGGTTTGTGTGGGGTAATGGAAACCCCTGCAGAAGCCTATGAAAACTGATGCTAATCTGATGAAAGTAAAAAAACAACACACCTCTTTGCCACCTCTATTCATTGGAATAGCCCAGTTCTTTTTACCCCCAGTACGAACACCCAAGAAGTGGACCGCCCATTCCTATCCTTGGTGACAACAGCTAAAGTTATCTGTAACAAGATCTAAAGTAGTATCCTATATGATTCAAGTTGGACAGCACTGGATAGTTCCATCCGATGTGTTGATAAATACAGATGAGGAGGATCCCTGATACAGTTCTTTGATGTCTCCCCAGTTTAGGAGCAAGGAGATTAGGGATCCCTTTGTACCAGAGGTAGGAAAAGAGCACCCATGACTTTTCCCGCAGCAGGAGGAAACAGGATTGGATTTCTAGCAATTATCAATGTGTTGGATAATGAAGTGTCAATACAGATACCCTTTTAAAAGATAAGGTCAAATCAGACATAGTTTTCAGTCCCACTGGGCCAAGAACAATTTAAATGCATGCGATTTGGAGCTAGATCTGGATAAAAACAACAGTAGAAGGGCAAGCAAAAGAACCGACTGCTTGGAATGCTAAATTCTGCATTAGGTATGCAGGTGTGGGTTGACTGGGGGAGATTATTTGATTATTAGTAAGGACAACAACAGTACTGTTGTGTCCTCAAACCCTCATGCATATTTTTTAGGAAGTCAATAACACCTGCACTCAGTTTCTCATTCATCACATCCAACGCAATACTCCTAGCCCACAAATCTTAGTGGGGTGTGCTTATTAAAAAAAATCAATCCCCCAGAGCAAAAAGAAAAGAAACTTAAACTGATCTGATAAAGCAGGATCGTCGCCAGTGTCTTATTGTGTAAATTGTCTAACGCACTTGTATTTTTCTCAACCACACAGAAACAGAGTTAGGGGAATGCCTGTTGCTCATCAATAGACCATCTGTTCTGAATGTAGAAGGCATTGGTTCAATCCCAGAATGCTAATCTGAGAAAGTACTGAGAAAGTCTGAATCCCTAGAGAGCGGCTACCAGTCAGTGCAGACAATATTGAATGGATCAATGGCCTGACTCAGTATAAGGGAGTATGCTCCCTATGGATTAAAATTCCTTTTGAACAATGGTAATCACACAAACCCGCAGAGCCCATGTCAAAAAACAATGTGATTGTAAGTTGGTTTTTAAAAATTATATAACAATTAACTGGCATGCCTGCTCACATTTTAGTTTATCTGTCTATACTCTATTGTGAGATGAGCAAAACCATTTTAAAAACCATTCCTAGGCAATGTTGAGAGACTTTTCTGCGTTGCAAGTTTTTAGCACAAGTTATATTGCCCATATGATACAATAGCCCCACAGCGCTGTCTGCATCCTTGTGTGTTTTCTTTACTCAGCCCTGAAATTCCCATTCAGTTATGAAGAGGAAGCCTCACACTACTCTATCCAACAATGAATTTTCTCTGAACTGACTTTGTGTTCCCTTGCAGAACAACAACAACAACTGAACCTGGTGCTGATCTAATAGAGCATGGGTGAGCAATCTGCAGCCCCACTATAGATGGAACAGTCTCTCTCAGGAAGTTGTGGACTCTCTATCCTTGGGAGGTTTTTAAGCAGAGGTTGGATGGTCATCTGTTATGGATGCTTTAGCTGAGATTCCTGCATCTCACGGGGCTGGACCTTGGGGTCCCTTCCAACTCTACAATTCTATGATTCTAACTACATCTCCCATCAGCCCCAGCTAGTGTGGCCACTGGCCAGGGATGATGTGAGTTGCAGTTCAGCAACATCTGGAGGGCCAAAGGTTGCCCACACCTCTTCCAGAATGACCACCTCACTTCACTCCTTTTCACTGGAATGGAGGACCATGATGCAAGCACTAGATTCAGGCTAGTGCAAATAACACCTAGAGAAGTAAGTGTGGAGCATTTCTGGATTCCATAACAACTCTGCTCAGAGCATGGCTGGGAGAATAATAGGAGGAATACTGTATCCTATTAATGAACTATTAATGAACTGTATCCTATTAATGAACTCTTGTTCATACTTATTCTGCTCTACCTGTGGCATTTAGCAACTTATTGCTAATGACATAATAAAAACCATGCCAGTATTTCTCATGCTAGGTATCACAGGTAAAATTAACGAAGTTAGACGGCCCTCTGTGATTTTACTGCCCAAAGACAAGAGACAGAGATGTCAATAGATATATTTAGTGGCAATATACAATGATTTCTCCCATGCTGAACTGAAGACTGTAAGATGCCCATGTGGTCATTTGTGCGATGGGCAATAAAGGGAATATGTCACGGAAAGTTCTGCTTTGGAAATATTAACTATCAACGTCTGGGTTTTGTATTGCTGACCTTAAACCCACCTGCTTTCAGCTTAGAACATTTGGTTCACATTCATTTGCAATAAACAAACAAACAGCAAATTTCACCAAAATTTCCAATGAAGTCAAACATTTGGTGAAGTTTTAGAAGCAGCCAGAGGCATCATTATGTATTAAGAATGACTGCATCTAATAATTCTGGGCTCAAAACATTACCTACCTTTCAGAACTGCTGGGGTGGCTTTAAGATGAAACTGTATCCACAAGTTGCCCAAAAGAATTACTGGTAAGTTATGGTTTAAGTACATGTCTTCATACATATGGAAAGTAATATTATAATAATCACCTTATTCTTGTGATAATCTCTCTCTCATACATACACACACACACACACACAACCTAGCAGATAAAACACTTTTGTTTTCCACAGTCTTCATAGAAAAGAAGAAGAGATGGTGGACAATTCACAGTGAAACTGAAAGCAGGTATCAATTCTGCACTGAGAAGTGTAGAAAGCAGAAAGCCATAGTTAAATTCCATACCATTATGTTTTGTACTTTCTAGTCCTACCAGTTCACTGTCTGGCTTCATACATAAATGCATCTGCAGAAAACCAAATCCTTTATTTTTAATTTATATTTATTTAACAAAATTTATATACTGCTTGAGTGCAAAAAAACCCCTCTAAAACGTCCACAAAAATATAAAACGAAACATTAAAATTCTCATTAAATAACAGTTAAAAACAGGTATTAAAAACTTTCAAAAGATGTTTGAAATTAACAGTTGCTAAAAAGAGACAAAAGCATTTAAAGAATTGGGGGGGGGGCTGCCCTTTCATTTGAGGAAGGGGACTGCAATCCAGTGTAGGCTCCCATGAGAGAAAGTAGGCAGGCGATTTTTGCCCATTTTCTCTCCCCGCTGCAGCCCCCTACTCTCTCACCCACACAGTCCTAGAGGGGCATCCAGTCCACCAGAAGAGATTTTCAATGAGTAAAAGGGCTACAGGAGGGAAAGAAATATCAGTGGAAGATGACTTCTCCACCACTTTTCCAGCAGGAACGTCCTGCAAGTGTTGGAACCCTGGATTCAAGCAACGCGATTTGTTTTTAAACTGTCTCCCAGCTTAATTTCTATTACCACAATAAAACAACAACTTGCAGACATTTGAGGCAGGTGATGTGGGTCACTGCGGCGGCTTTCACTTGATTTCTGAAGGTAGAAAGTATCTGAATAATTAACTTAGGTGTTGGATAAACCAGAGTCTAATATTCTGTAAACTTTAACTGTTTGCAGAAACAGCTCCATGGAAAAATCACAACTTGGAACATCTCTCCCCAACCAGCTTTTGAGAAAATGACCCATTTTCCTTTCTGAAAATAAAAGCATGACTGTGGTGGGAGTTACAGCGGCACACTAGAGCTTTTGTCTAACAGGAAACAATAAACAATGAAAAGCAAAGGGCCGAGAATCTCTAGCCATGTCACAAAAGCACACAGCAAAGGGTATATTTGTTCAATAAAAGGCCAGAAGAAACATTTCTTAAATTATTGTTCTACACTATGAAACCCAGCATTAAAAATATAATGCCAAGTAAGGAAAGCAACATGTACAGGTTGCATCATTTTACGTGAAATGTTTTGTAAGCTTCAAAACGAAATCAGATGAACTGCTTGCTGCACCATTACATACTATATGCATTGCAGGGAGAGGAAAACAGCTCAGTGTAGTAGTGTTGTTGTTGTTGTTGTTGTTGTTGTTGTTGTTTAGTCGTGTCCGACTCTTCGTGACCCCATGGACCAGAGCACGCCAGGCACTCCTGTCTTCCACTGCCTCCCGCAGTTTGGTCAAACTCATGCTGGTAGCTTCGAGAACACTATCCAACCATCTCATCCTCTGTCGTCCCCTTCTCCTTGTGCCCTCCATCTTTCCCAACATCAGGGTCTTTTCCAGGGAGTCTTCTCTTGTCATGAGGTGGCCAAAGTATTGGAGCCTCAGCTTCAGGATCTGTCCTACCAGTGAGCACTCAGGGCTGATTTCCTTCAGAATGGATAGGTTTGATCTTCTTGCAGTCCATGGGACTCTTAAGAGTCTCCTCCAGCACCATAATTCAAAAGCATCAATTCTTCGGCGATCAGCCTTCTTTATGTTCCAGCTCTCACTTCCATACATCACTACTGGGAAAACCATGGCTTTAACTATACGGACCTTTGTTGGCAAGGTGATGTCTCTGCTTTTTAAGATGCTGTCTAGGTTTGTCATTGCTTTTCTCCCAAGAAGCAGGCGTCTTTTAATTTCGTGACTGCTGTCACCATCTGTAGTGATCATGGAGCCCAAGAAAGTAAAATCTCTCACTGCCTCCATTTCTTCCCCTTCTATTTGCTAGGAGGTGATGGGCCCAGTGGCCATGATCTTGGGGTTTTTTATTTTGTTTTTTATGTTGAGCTTTAGACCATATTTGCGCTCTCCTCTTTCACCCTCATTAAAAGTGTAGTATTAGATATGGGTAAATCTATACTCCTTTCCAGAATACAAATGATCATATAAATTTGCAGAAAAGCAGCACTTAGCTTAAACTGAATAAAAATCCTGGGAAACAAATCCCTAATTAGAAAGCTAGGGTGGCACAATGACCTGATGTAGTGTGCCACCATGGTTTACTCTAATTGGCTTGGATGTAGTGCAAACCATGGCTTAGTCTAAACAGGTGCAGGTCTCCAGAGTGATCACAGCTGTTGAGCTTCTGCCATGGTCCTGCCACTACATACTACCCAGGGGCTAAGCTATATAAGCTTCATGGGAGAGCATAACCCTCTCTAAACAACCCACAACGTGAAGCCAAGGTTTGTTACTGGCTTCCCAATAATGGTTTCTTTGGGAGAAACACGGTACAAGCACTGGTTCAGGTGTAATGCTAAGCCTGGCACTCCGGGGTTTGTTTCACTGCCAATTACAGAAGGTGTGAGGGTGAAACACACGTATATTACGACTAATGCAGGCCATGTACCTTGGCATCGTATTATGTGCAAATATTGCATTAGCACGTTGTGCGAATGAGTCTACTGAATGGCACAAAACAAAGGGAGAATGCTCAAAGGAGAATTGTTAGTAAAGTTCACATTAAACACAGGTTGCTAAAGAAAAAGGTCATTATTTTGCTGGCTTTTTTGTTTTCTGGCCTATTTGTATTTTTGTCTGCATAATTAGCACTCTGATTTTGCCTCCTCCCTCCGTTGAACGAGTGCTTCTGTTTCAAAAGAGCAGGATGATGATGGTATTCGGAGAGAAATACTGTCTCTGTAGTCCACCTCTTTGATGGCAGCCTATTTTTAATGAGACAGGGTCAGGCATAGCTGAAAGGAGCAGCTCTTTACTCCCCAAATGAGAGGTTTGATGTTAACACAGACACACTAAATAAAAAAAAAAAAATAGCCTTGGAAAGTAAATTAGAAGCCCTCCCCTTCTCCAGAAAGCTCTCGCTCCCCCATGCTTAGTCCATGTAGAACTGTTTCTCTGCCTTTTATGAGGCTTTTATAATATTGAAGAATATAAAGGCTTTTAAAACCTTGAAGAAAAAGAATCACAAGAGTTCAATTTGCAAGTTATTGCTAAGTTCCTAAATAGAAACCCTACTTAGAGATACCAATAGCTTCTAGGGAGAATAAGGCAACCAAAAGTTACAGTTTCTTGTGAGAGCCCCACGGGGAGAAAACATCATGTATATTCCAACTGCTTCTATATATGACTCAGTCTGCTGAAGACCTCTATTACTCTAATTTGCATAGGAAAATATTTCCAGTTTTAAAGTTCCCATAAAACCCACTCCACATACCCTCCAATATTTATCTGATGAAAATAGGTACAGTCATACCTCGGGATAATTACGCTTCAGGATTAGTATTTTGAGGTTGCGCTCCACGGCGACCCGGAAGTAACGGAGCGTGTTACTTCCGGGTTTCACCACTTGTGCATGCGCAGATGGTCAAAATGACGTCACGCACATGCGCGGAAGCGCCAAAATGCGACCCGCGCATGCGCAGTTGCACTGTCGTGTCTTACATTCTGTTTGGGATGTGAACAGGGCTCTGGAACAGATCCTGTTTGCATCCCGAGGTACCACCGTACATCTTTTTCAATTATTATTGTTGTTGTTATTAATACGACACCCATCTAACTGGCTTTCAACATATTTAAAAACACAATAAAACATTAAATGTTTTTGTAAAAAAACTTCCTTATAGAGGGCTGCATTCGGTTGTCTTCTAAAAGTTGCTAATCTCATTGGCTTGGGGGGGTCGCAGAACTCCATACCCTCCAATGTTTCTCCAGTGAAAATAGGGATGTCCTAAGGAAAAGAGGGGCATTCTGGGATCTAATCAGAACTGGGACAGCTTCTGTAAATCTGGGGCTGTTCCTGGAAAATGGGAACATTTGGAGGGTCTGACATCACTGAGGATAACAGAAAGAACCCAGTAGCTGTTTCAGGAGAATGCTTTCCCCCTAAAAATCCAGTGTCTTTTCACACAAATCCCTTCCCCTTTCATATTACTTTAAATCTGGGAGGTGGGGATTGCCGTTTAAAAGAGCCAGTGTGGTGTAGTGGTTGAGAGTGGTAGTCTTGTAATCTGGGGAACTGGGTTCGCGTCTCCGCTCCTCCACATGCAGCTGCTGGGTGACCTTGGCCTAGTCACACTTCTCTGAAGTCTCTCAGCCCCAC
Organism: Podarcis tiliguerta; assembly: GCF_965153285.1. Taxonomy (NCBI): domain Eukaryota; kingdom Metazoa; phylum Chordata; class Lepidosauria; order Squamata; family Lacertidae; genus Podarcis; species Podarcis tiliguerta. Next base: position 99,496,455 of record NC_139535.1, on the reverse strand, counting down.
TCACCTCACAGAGTGTTTGTTGTGGGGGAGGAAGGGAAAGGAGAATGTTAGCCGCTTTGAGACTCCTTAAGGGGAGTGAAAGGCGGGATATCAAATCCAAACTCCTCTTCTTCTTCTTCTAAATGTTGTCAGTTTTATTCTATGCTAACCTGCTTGTTAATTTAATGCTGCGTACCCCAATCTCTGGAATAAGGTGGGCAAGAGATTAAACCTCAGACAAAATACAAATAATAAATACACCGAACCAGAAGAGACATTATTTCTCAATTATGACCAAGAGCTTCAAGCATTTTGTACTTTTGAAACGTTGCACTGAAATAATGTGGTGGTTTTTTTTTAGGATTTGGGTTTAGTTTTAAACAACAATGGAGGCAGGGACTTGCTGACAGTAAAATCTACAAGAGGGTATGTTTAATGATTTATTGCATATTTTCGGCACTGCAAATGCTTAGACCTCTCCCTTTCTCCTATGCTGTTGAGAACTTCACTCCCCTATGTGCCAAATGGAAATTAGTCTGCGCCTCAATCACATCTGCTTGATAGGTTGAGACTGAATCTAATCTCCAATGCAATAAATATTAGAGAGTGAATCTAATCTCCAATGCAATCAATATTACAGATACCAGAAGCCAACCTTTCACAAATTATATTACTTTTGATGGCAATAATATGCTCTTAGAGAGTACGAAACACATTGCCCACATGAAACACACACACACATCAAACATTATTCTACTGAGTTGTCAAATGACACAATAAATGAAACATTAGACTTTTGCATTTTTATTTTTGCAGTGGAGCTGTTGGTCTAAGCACCAAAATAAATTATGAGGACTGTGTTTTCCTTATGGCATCAAATTTCATTCCAGTTATCATCTTCATTATGCCCTCTGCATTATGAGGCTCTGTAACACACTACTATTCTCAGTTCAGCAATACTATTTTAATATGCCTCATGAGGGCAATGACTCTTCATTACATTCACAGGTCTGACTTCTGAAAAGTAAGTCTATAATAATCACAGAGCATTAAAAAGTCTCTATTTGAGTGTGGGGACTGGGGAGAAAATAATGTTAATATATAACATAAAAAATATTGTGATGCTTTATTATATCTGACGTTATCTGTCACCTGTCTTTGTAGGTGTTACCGATTTAATAGTATAAGGTTATTTTTAAAAGTTTTATTTGATTATTAATACTTTATACTGCATTTGATTTTTATACTGTATACCATTTTGAGACTTTTTTTTTTTTTTGTCTTCAAGTTCTGTTTGGTATATTGCTTGATTTCTTTGAATTGTATTTGACCTACGCGTTGTATCATTGTTTTGAGATTTCTTCACAGTGTACTTGATTGTTACATTGTTGTAAGATCTGAGTTTATGTTTGATCTCTATTTTATTTTATCTCTATTTTATACATGGTTCTGTTACTCTTTTGTACATCATTAGATCTCTACTTTATTTAACGCTCCGAAACTTGGTTAAATTGTATTTGATTTCTATCTCCTGTTCATTGATTTGACAAGTCTTCTGAACGTAAAGTGACTTAGAAATCTTCTAAATTAATAAATATGTGTTAACAGTAGGGAGGGGAAAGTGCTTCAGTGAAGCTTTGGAATCACAATAACAAACTCGGGGTGGGTAGGTTGCTTCAGTCCAATCCTATCTAAAACTCGGATGTTCATTATCACACAGAAGTCACAGCTGAAGTCATTCCGCAGCATGTTCAATCAGCAAAAATGAGTGCCTTTTTAAATATGAAAATTTCCTTCTTTCACAAGCTGCCTAAATAAAGAATGTGATGACTAGCCATTATTCTTGCTCCTGAGTTCAAATCCCATTAATTCTTAGTTTTACAGAGTGCCATTCTCATTGGAAGTCAAAAGAGCTTTTGCAGAACCCTCCTTAAACTAAGGAAGAAAACACCTCCATATATATTCCATAGTGGAGGAAAGCGTGTACATGAAAATAGAACAGTGGCTTATACAATATGCCTTTGAAATGTTAGCACAGTGTAAACAGCTCGAGTCTAGTCTTTAAGATCCTACACTCTAGTCACGGTGACCTCCAAGCACCCTCTAACACTGGAGTATAAATAATAAAACTACTACTACTACTACTACTACTACTACTACTACTACAGTGGTACCTCAGGTTAAGTACTTAATTCATTTCTGAGGTCTTTTCTTAACCTGAAACTGTTCTTAACCTGAAGCACCACTTTAGCTAATGGGGCCTCCTGCTGCCGCCGCGCCACCGGAGCACGATTTCTGTTCTCATCCTCAAGCAAAGTTCTTAACCCGAGGTACTATTTCTGGGTTAGCGGAGTCCCTGGTCTGACACCTGCAGCTGACCCTGATCAAGGTGGAGGGTAGCTGCCACCAAGAGGACCCTATTGTGTTTTCCTGCTGACCAAATTATCTTTGCAGTTGGGCATCTAAGCAGGTTGATACAGATGTAGGTGGCCCCTTATGTGACCCAGTCCAAAACCATTCATGACTTTCAAGGTAATCACCTGTGCTTTCAACTGGCCTCAGAAACCTACTGGTAACCAGTACAATATTTGCAATATACTCAAGCGCTTGGGATGCGGGTGGCACTGTGGGTTAAAGGGACGCGGGTGGCACCGTGGGTTAAACCACAGAGCCTAGGACTTGCCTATCAGAAGGTCGGCAGTTCAAATCCCCGTGACGGAGTGAGCGCCCATTGCTCGGTCCCAGATCCTGCCAACCTAGCAGTTTGAAAGCACGTCAAAGTGAAAGTAGATAAATAAGTACCGCTCTGGCAGGAAGGTAAACGGTGTTTCCGTGCGCTGCTCTGGTTCGCCAGAAGTGGCTTAGTCATGCTGGCCACATGACCCGGAAGCTGTATGCCAGCTCCCTCGGCCAATAAAGCGAGATGAGAGCCGCAGCCCAGAGTCGGTCACGACTGGACCTAATGGTCAGGGGTCCCTTTACCTTTTACAAGCGCTTGACTGTATGGTCCTAGCAGTTGAGTGGCTGCATTTTGTACCAGTTGAAGCTGCTGAGCTGCTTTTCAAAGTAGCCCATTTGGGTCCAGGCCTATATTTACTATGGTAGCTGTATATCCTATACTTCCTTTCTTTCAGCCTGAAATAACTATGGTTTTTTAAAACACACACACACAAACACACACACACACGGAAGACAAAGTGTACCTCCAAGGGGGAGATGAAGTATGAGCAGCTGAGGCAAAAACAGCAGCCACCTCCTCAGTAACGAGAGATGGCGCAACAGTGTCGATTTTGTATTCAACTCATTTTATCCTAAAACATTAAAATTTCGAAATAACTAGCTCTTCTTGCTTCAGGGCATCAGGCAAGGTAAGACCTTTTGCGCGGAGCATTTTAAGAGCAAATGGAACTCTGATTCAGCCTCCTACAGAATTTTTGCACCGCATAACACTAAATTAAAATCCTAGGTCAGCAAAAAGGAAAATGAAAGGGGTGTCTGTGCGTGGAAAAAAAAACAGCATTACTTTCACATTCATCAACTGAAGCTCTTGGCCTCAAGTGGAAGTCAATACAAATTTGGAAGTAATGGAAGTGGTGTTCTAAAGTTTAAAGACCTAGCCCAAGATTAAACTGAATTTAAGATGCGAACCAATAGAAATAAAGGCAACTATTGGAGGAACTTGCTAAGGAGCAGTCAACCACCAGATCTTGCTTCATCTGTGCCATAAGGGGGAACATGTTTTAATAGAATTCACAGAGGCCAAAGCAGATGTATTATTAACGTCCAATTCTTTTTCGGAATAGGAAAAAAACTTCCCAATAGCCATGCTAGATACGAATCAAGTCACAAAAAGGATATGGCACCAATTTATTTAAGGCAGGATCCTTCACCCTGTGATGTAAACTTGCCATTCTGTCCACACATTTGCACTGAAATATATGGACAATTTTTGCCATATGCCTATAAAAGTGAAATTCACTCTTCTGTCCCCAATTTGTCTTACAAAAAGTGCTTTGCTTTGGATTGAGTTTCACTGCATTGTATAAAGTGCCTTGAGTAACAACTAGAGGTTTTGATGTAGTTGTAAGCATATATATATATTAAGGCAAGTGCATCACTTTACAAATCCTAATGACTACAGCGGTACCTCGGGTTACAGATGCTTCGAGTTACAAACGCTTCGGGTTACAAACTCCGCTAACCAGGAAATGGTTGCTCCAGGTTAAGAACTTTGCCCCAGGAAAAGAACGAAAACTGCGCGCAAGCGGCGCAGTGGCAGCAGAATATGTGTGGTGGCCAAAGAACACTAGAACCAATTTCAATAGTTCATAAGCCGCAAACAGAATTAAAATGGAGGTTCTAAACAGCACAATGTAATGCAATATTTACCAGTGTTACCCTGCCTCATGGTCATCATCCTTCTGTAATGTTTACTCAGAAGCAAGCCCCATTTCACAGAAGTGAATGGTCTACCTCTCACTTCATTATCCCCAACTACTTGCCGTTTCTCTGAGATAAACTCATTTCAAGAGGTTTCATTAATAAAGGCTCCTTCAAATTTTAATTAAAACGTTCCTGCTTGCAGGTTCTGGATTCTTTATTGCTTCTTCTCAAGCAGAGAAGTGAGAATGTTGCAAACTCTACTAATTGACATTCAAAAACCCTCTCTTAATTTTCTCTTAGTGCATACACTGTGGGGTAGGTTAAGAGAACTTTCATTATTATCATATGTCATAGGAATTCTAAGGTCTCTCATATATATATGCACAAACAGGTTTCAGTGGTCCGTAACCTGAAAAAATGCAAGCTGAAGAGTCTGTAACCCGAGGTATGACTGTATACTTCCCTATCTAGAGCACAGGACAAATTAAATTTAGGGATCTAGTGCAATTTTCCAGTATGGGTGCAACTCCTTCTCAAAATAACTGCTGAAACATCATAATTATAATTGAACAAAAGCATGCCACAGATAGCCCTGCCAGACTCAAGGGGTGTGCATGTGTATATATACAAACACACAATAAATCAGAAATAAATGTTTTATTTTATATACATACACACATCACACAAATTGTGTATATATATGACACATTTTTATTATTTTACTATTGCCTTGGAAATAATAACCTTGGAACTGAAAGCAATAGATGGACCATAGAAAACAGCCTGCTAGCTCAGCGCAAATTCAACTTCCGACTGGTGCATTAACAGAAACAGACCCTAATAACGCTTTGCACTCACTAAGCTGATAAATGATGCTATTTCACAGAGAATGCAGAAAACATGCTTTGCATTTTCATGGGCTATTGCTTCAGATATGCCAATACAGCCGAAGAGAAAGCATTTTTATTAGCCTGAGTACCACCCAGCAGTAATATTTAACAGCATGCATTTTTAGCACAAAATGGGCATAAAAATTGTATCTGTTCACTTTTTAAAAACATTTCCTGGTATTAAGAATAATTACAAAAGCAAAGAAACAGCTTCAAGAAAACAAACGAACGTAAAGGGGCGAGAAAGGGTGAGAAAAAGGAATTCACATATCTGGCCAGAGCTGGTCTTTAATTCTAGAGGTATACATGTGAGGTGGAAATGAGAGAATCCAATACCCTAATTAAAGAGAGAGGCAAGTCAAAATAATAAGCTTTCCTATAGTGGGGTCCAAGGCTGTAGCTTTCTACAAAGCTGAGAGCTGGTGTGATGTATTAGATTTAATACCAGACTTAGATCAGAGAGTAGAATTATGTATTTTGTGGTAAAGATTTGGAAGGAAAGAACTTGCACACGTTAAATGTGGTCGCACATCTACTTAGGCCCTCTGATGGTCATTCCACAAACGGATGGATTGCTTCCAGTCATGGAAGATCCAGTAGATCCCTTCAGCCATAGCTGTTTCCCTTTTTTAAAGGGAAATTCTCTTATTCCAAATAGGATTCCTCGCAGGAAAAGGGGAAAGTTGACAGCTATGCCTTCAGCTGAAGGCAAGTGTGAGGCAAGGGAATTTCTCCTTACCCCTGCAGCCCCTAACAGAACATCGCACATAATTCTAGATGGCCTCCAATAGTCCCAAGCAGATTTGCAGGGAACTATAAGGAGCACAGATAAACTGGAGAAACCACCTTTCCCCACTTCCTCCAGGGAGAGCATTCCATAAGTAGAGTGGAACTCTGCACCCAAGTCACCAGCTCTGGCAGCTCCTTAGGTCTCCACAGAAAAAGCATCTAATCTCATTTGCTCCAAACTACCCTCTGTTGCATGGGACATGGGTGGCGCTGTGGGTTAAACCACAAGAGCCTAGGACCATGGCTTCCTAGCAAAGAACAAGACAGTAAGATTTCATTCTTATCCAACATGGCTCGTCTCTCTGACTTGGTGCTGGGGCAGGAAGAAGTTTCTGGTAGAATCCACGGAGGGAAAAACACTCCCTTTTCCTGTTACTGGGGGGGGGGGCAGGGAGCAGCCAAATATTCACAGAAACCATTTCCATGCGATTTCTTTTTCTTGATTTTTCTTGAGTTGCACTCCTCTTCAGTAGCTTTTAAAATAGTAAGCTCTCACATATGATGAATTATAGCTTACAAGCTATTTGGGGATTCCTTAGAAGTTGGTGTGGAACGCGGGTGGCGCTGTGGGTTAAACCACAGAGCCTAGGACTTGCCAATCAGAAGGTCGGCAGTTCGAATCCCCACGACGGGGTGAGCTCCTGTTGCTCGGTCCCTGCTCTTGCCAACCTAGCAGCTTGAAAGCACATCAAAGTGCAAGTAGATAAATAGGTACCGCTCCGGCGGGAAGGTAAACGGCGTTTCCGTGTGCTGCTCTGGTTCGCCAGAAGCGGCTTAGTCATGCTGGCCACATGACCCGGAAGCTGTACGCCGGCTCCCTTGGCCAATAAAGCGAGATGAGTGCCGCAACTCCAGAGTCGGCCACGACTGGACCTAATGGTCAGGGGTCCCTTTACCTTTACCCCCTGTTGCTATTTTTTTACTAGCATTTATTGTCTAAGAGCAGGATTCAACTAAGTTGTTGTGTGTGCAGAATGAGGTCCAGTTGCACAAGAAAACCTGTCACTCCTCCCCATCTCTGTGCCCCCTAAATCTTCTCTGGAGGATTGGGGCCACACCTGGAATGGGTTTAGGGGGTAGAAAGGCTGGAAACGTCTCATGGCACAAGTGGACCTCGACCCCCAGGTTTATATCAACTTATGGCTACACTGAGTGCCACCCTGCGCTTTCGAAAATCAGACTGCTGGCACATCCATAACGAAAACATGCCACGAAAGTAGACAAAGTTATATACACTGTATAAGCACAACAAACAGCCATTGCAAAGTACAGAGAGCAATTAATTTCAAGCTGGAAATTCTTCTCTGTAAACACATTAAATAACTGGGTGTACCAACTGCTGTCACAAGAATTGTGTTTATTTTATTTTTTTAAACTCTATTTGAAATATAGTCTAGTAAAGGTCAGTGTGGGTGAGATGTTTCCTGCTTGGCAGCGGGTTGGACTCGATGGCCCTTGTGGTCTCTTCCAACTCTATGATTCTATGATTCTATGACAAGTTGCCAAATTTGTAAGTATTAAGAATATTTTATAACCCAGCACGTTTGTTTTGGAGAAGAGTGCGAAAATAAAAAGTTACTAAACTATAAATATTTTAAGTGTTTTTTTTAATTGTGAGCCTTTGTTTTAGATCCAAGCCTTAATAACAAATAGCTAGTCTCAGTTCTTCTTGATGGTGAAGCTACGGTACAGGCAAGAGAAGAAATATAAGCCCCAGCGAAAGCAAGTGGTTGCGTAAGTAAGAAGTTAAATATATATATATTATCTCAAGTTTAACGTTTGTGTAAGAATTCAATGATAGATGTAGCAAAACATTCAGAAAGGCAAGACATAATTCCAGGATTTCCAAAAATAATTATTTGGGGTGGAATTTATTGCTGCGCTATGTCCTATAAGTTTGTCAGATGGAACCTTCATCCCTTTTCGCCCCACTTTGGAGTTCTCTCACACACCCCTCACCAATTTTGAGGGGTGCAAGAGGCCAACGGGGGAGGGGAGGGGGAAAGCCACATTGCGCAAGTGGAAGCCGTCAAGTAGAGCTTCCACCGAGAAGGCTTGCCTGGTGACTGCCACCATTAGTTTACATTTATTGATTATTTGTGATTTTGAGATCTTTGGGAAACATGGGGAGTTTTCAAAACTATGTACAGTCATACCTCATGTTACGTCCGCTTCATGTTACATTCTTTCAGGTTACGTCCTGCGGTGACCCGGAAGTACCAGAAAGCGTTACTTCCAGGTTTCGCCGCTCGCGCATGCGCAGACACGCAAAATAACATCATGCGTATGTGCAGAAGCGGTGAATCGCAAACCGCGTGCGCACACACACACACATACAGTGGTACCTCGGGTTAAGTACTTAATTCATTCCGGAGGTCCATTCTTAACCTGAAACTGTTCTTAACCTGAAGCACCACTTTAGCTAATGGGGCCTCCTGCTGCTGCTGCGCTGCCAGAGCACGATTTCTGTTCTCATCCTGAAGCAAAGTTCTTAATCTGAAGCACTATTTCTGGGTTAGCGGAGTCTGTAACCTGAAGCGTATGTAACCTGAAGCGTATGTAACCCGAGGTACCACTGTACTATACCAATTGTACTTTATATGCTGCCTCGGTGAAATTTCTCAAGCCAAATCACCAGCACAGCGGCAACAGGAAACGGCTGTCTTCAGGGCTGGTGGGTGGTGCAGAATTCCAGTGGTTTCTTAATGTGTGTTCAGCATCTGAAGTCACTTATCTATGTGATGAAAAACCTACTAGGCTGTAATGTGGATTGCGTGAATAGCCAGTTTTAACTGTGTGCAGCCAACTGTGTGTAGCCATGCACAAGCTATTGGGCTTATTGACCAGACTAAAGCAATGCTAGAAAATGTTATTATTGTGCTGACGTAAGCTATTAAATGCAAATGAGCAGACATACTACCAAACCAATAGGAGTTCCATAATGAGGCTTGCAGCTTTCTTACCTGTGACTTCAAGCTTTTCACCATTCACTTCAGCCTTCAGATAGAGCCTTCCTCTTTTTTCTGTGTGATCCATTCCGCAAAGACTGGGTACATTTATTACGCATTGCTTGTGAACATTCATATCACAGGCTGTAGATCAGAAAGGAGACAATTCGACATCTTACATTATGTAGCATTGGCGATGGGTAGAATCCTAAGGATTGTGACTGTACTGCATTACAAAAACCAATCACAGCAAACAGCAGATCTATCCAAACTACTTCTTTAGCTGAGTACTGGAAATCTGTGAGTTCATAGCCCCTATGGCAGGACCCATATGTTCCATATGAATTATGGCAAAAATTTGGTCAATGACCAGTAAAGAAGAAAAGAAAGCACATAAAACACAATAAAATACATTAAGTATACTATTAAATGTAGAGTTAAAAACAATGTAAAATATGTGGAAACAATGAAAAATATATAGAATAATTATACTAAACCGGTAAAAAAACAAGGTAAGGTGTTAATGATTTTAAAATTAAGACAAGATCCTGTGACTGTATCCTTTCCGTATAGGCAAAATAAGCAGTTTGTGGAAAGGTAGTTTTAAGTGGAGGAACATCCAGAAGTGAAAGGATAGAGCCATTGTTCTCTCCCACTTCGCACATCCGTTGAAACATGTAGCCTTAGAGATGTGTTTCTGTGTGTGTGTGTGTCTGTGTGTGTCTGTGTGTTGGAACTACAAGACAGTGTGTAAGATGCAGATGGGCTCAGAACCAAAGACAACATTCCAATTCACCAAGCTGATTGGAAAAGACTTTAGTGTCAGAAGTGGCCAGTGGCGTAGCGTGGGGGGTGCAGGGGGGGCCGGCCGCACCGGGCGCAACATCTGGGGGGGGGGCGCTCGCACTCGCAGCTCTCTGCCCCTACCTGGCTCACTCACTCTCTCTCACTGCAGTGCTGGCTGTGCGAATCCGATCCGAACTGCCGGGTCGCCGCCCACTGTGGAGGGGAGGGTGCCAGGCGTGCAGTGCGGAGAGAGAGCGAGGGACTATCTGGGAGAGGGACAGTGCAGCGGGGGGGGGGCACAAATTACTTGCCTTGCCCCGGGTGCTGACAACCCACGCTACGCCACTGGAAGTGGCATCAAAAACTGGAATGGATTTGAAGACAACAAACTCTGCCTAAGATGTGGCAAAACATAAGTTGATCAAACATCTGCCAGGAGATCTTAAAAAGGACAGAGAAGATTAGAAAGGGCAGAATATCAAGAGAAATGCAATTGAGAATGTCAAGAACAAGGAAAGAGATGAAGAAAGTGTCTGGAAGAAGAACTATGACTACATGATACATGGAAATATAATTAAGATAATTTATAAGAGTAACTTGCATGTATGGGGGGAAAAACCCTGTATCAGATAGGAACTAGGATAGATAGGAAAGAAAACCATGGCTTCCTAGCAAAGAACAAGACAGTAAGATTTCATTCTTATCCAACATGGCTCGTCTCTCTGACTTGGTGCTGGGGCAGGAAGAGGTTTCTGGTAGAATCCACGGAGGGAAAAACACTCCCTTTTCCTATTACCGGGGCGGGGGGGGGGGGAGTAGGGAGCAGCCAAATATTCACAGAAACCATTTCCATGCGATTTCTTTTTCTTGATTTTTCTTGAGTTGCACTCCTCTTCAGTAGCTTTTAAAATAGTAAGCTCTCACATATGATGAATTATAGCTTACAAGCTATTTGGGGATTCCTTAGAAGTTGGTGTGGGACGCGGGTGGCGCTGTGGGTTAAACCACAGAGCCTAGGACTTGCCGATCAGAAGGTCGGCAGTTCGAATCCCCGCGACGGTGTGAGCTCCCGTTGCTCGGTCCCTGCTCCTGCCAACCTAGCAGTTCGAAAGCACATCATAGTGCAAGTAGATAAATAGGTACCGCTCCGGCGGGAAGGTAAACGGCGTTTCCGTGCGCTGCTCTGGTTTGCCAGAAGTGGCTTAGTCATGCTGGCCACATGACCCGGAAGCTGTACGCCGGCTCCCTCGGCCAATAAAGCGAGATGAGTGCCGCAACCCCAGAGTTGGTCACGACTGGACCTAATGGTCAGGGGTCCCTTTACCTTTACCTTTAGAAGTCAGTATTTACTGAGAACAGTGATAAGACCAGTGTCTGAAGAGGAGTAAGAGGCTCTCATCTAATATATTCCTGTCTGTGAAGACCCTCTCCCCTTTTCTTCTGATATTTGACATTACTATTCATCCATTTTCCACCTTAGAGGTATACACATCACAAAGATCCCTGCACCTCCAGAGATTCATCTCCACCGCTGACAACTCTTCAGACACCATTGCCATGCATGGTGTGGAAATAAGCCCAGGCATATCTGAAACAGGAAGTTCTAATGCAGTGGTACAGAATCTGTGGCCCTCCGAATGTTGCTGGATTCCAATACTCTTCAGTCCCTGCTCTGGTTTACTTCCATATGAAGAAGAGTGAGATGGACTTAAATAGCTTCTCTCAAAGCTGGCTAGTAAGTAAATAAGAAAGAAGGAAGGAAGGAAGGAAGGAAGGAAGGAAGGAAGGAAGGAAGGAAGGAAAGAAAGATCTTGAGGACTTTAAATTACAGTTGGTGTCCTGGTTTGCCACGATGTACACCAGACAACGATGAAGAAGAATACCTGGAGGTGCAGGGATTTTGGTGATGTGTATACATCTAATGCAGAAAATGGGATTAATAGTAATGTCAAATATCAGAAGTAAAGTAGAGGCTCCCAGACAGGAATATATTGGATGAGAGCCTCTGACTCCTCTTCAGACGCTAATCTTATCACTGGTCTCAGTAAATACTGACTTCGAAGGAATCCCCAAATAGCTCGTAAGCCATCATTAGTCATATGTGAGAGCTTACTATTTTTAAAGCTATTGAAGAGGAGTGCAACTCAAAAACAAATGTTTGTGCACTTCCTGGCAACAGCTGCTTTTAGTTTAAAAAAATGTTATAACTAGTCTTGCATCTCCAAAAGGAACAGCAGATTAGCTTGTGCTACAACCTGACATTTCTTGGGAGAAAAACAATGACAAACCTAGACAGCATCTTGAAAAGTAGAGACATCACCTTGCCAACAAAGGTCCGTATAGTAAAAGCTATGGTTTTCCTAGTAGTGATGTATGGAAATGAAAGCTGGACCATCAAGAAGGCTGATCGCCGAAGAATTGATGCTTTTGAATTATGGTGCTGGAGGAGACTCTTGAGAGTCCCATGCACTGCAAGAAGATCAAACCTCTCCATTCTTAAGGAAATCAGCCCTGAGTGCTCACTGGAAGGACAGATCCTGAAGCTGAGGCTCCAATACTTTGGCCATCTCATGAGAAGAGAAGACTCCCTGGAAAAGACCCTGATGTTGGGAAAGATGGAGACACAAGGAGAAGGGGACGACAGAGGACGAGATGGTTGGATAGTGTTCTCGAAGCTACTAGCATGAGTTTGACCAAACTGCGGGAAGCAGTGGAAGACAGGAGTGCCTGGCGTGCTCTGGTCCATGGGGTCACGAAGAGTCGGACACGACTAAATGACTAAACAACAACAACATGGCATGCTACAATAATATTTGAGATCCCCAACTATTAGCCATGCTGATTGGGACTAATGTTAGTTGTGGTCCAACAACATCTGGAGGGCACTGAGTTGGGGAAAGACCATTTTAGATAATGTACAAAGCATTCTAAGAGGTAGAACTAGACTACCATGGCTAATGCCATTCAGACCTTCAATGCCTGGTCCCAATAAGGTGAAATTCCTTTTGAGACCCCCCCCCCCAGACCAATTTGGGGTACAGTTGTGACATTCCTATTCCTATAGTATTAGCCTGATTCTGAACAGTGGAGATGGCTCTAGGAGAACTGGATCCCTACTAGATAAAAGAAACATAGACAAAATGACCAACACCTTGAGCCCTATTTCTGGGAATTTAAATGCTATGAGGAAATGGTGTGCCCATGAGTGTTATCTGCAGTGTTGGGGCTGCAGAGAGCAGGTCAGCATTGCCCTCCGCTTCAAGCTACCACAGTGGTGGAGACAACAAAGGTACATTGGAACTGCAGAATTTCTCTTAGGGGTTCCCCAATCACTGGTGCTTTGGAAGGAGGAGCATCTCTTACATTTATGCCTTTCTCTATGTCTTCATACTGACAGGTATGTGCCTGCATCTGCTGCTTCTTCAGAGTAACTCTTCTTCTGCAATAGTTGTGTTGGGACACTGACTGAAAGCTTCTTTCAAAGGAATGACTTCCCAAGCGCTTGACAAGCCAGGTCCTTTGAAATGCTTGGGCACGACTCCAGTTTTCTTTTGAGCCATGGTTGGTACTACCTCTGGCCCTAGGATCATACAGTGGTGCCTCACAAGACGAAATTAATTCGTTCTGCGAGCTTTTTCGTCTTGTGAATTTTTCGTCTTGCGAAGCACGGTTTCCCATAGGAAATGCATTGACGGTTTCCCATAGGAATGCATTGGCGGTTTTAAGAAAAAGGCGCAAGACGTTTTCGTCTTGTGAAGCAAGCCCATAGGGAAATTCGTCTTGCGAAGCAACTCAAAAAACAAAAAACTCTTTCGTCTTGCGAGTTTTTCGTCTTGCGAGGCATTCGTCTTGCGAGGTACCACTGTACACTTATCTTCTGCATCCAGCCAAAGCCTGGTGCTAGGAACCATTGAGTGAAATAGACTCAAGAATGGTGACTGCTCTGGCAAGAGTTTGCTCTCCCCAGAAGAAACTGAGGTCGAGGCCCAAGTGTTGGGAATGGGTACTGCTCCTCCATTAGAGGGCGTCGCAAACCAGTTCCCACCACCCATCCAAGAAGGGACATGCCGCATGAAACACTGTCCTAGTCTCCACAATCGTGGTTTAAGGAAGACTGAAGTTAGAAGTAAGGAAGACAGCAGAATGGTTGAGCAGACAGTACAGAAAAGAACTATGAAGCCACAAATTGCATTTAATTTTTTTTTAATGCTTGGGTTTTTGACCACAGTGTTCCAACTCAACCGCTGATTGAAAGTAGTAGCTCTTTCTTCCAGTAAGTTTCCATTAAAATGTTGCAATAGCAAAATCCACATTGGAGAAAGCTCCTTTCATATACGGTATTTTGCTAGATGTGCTCAAATATTAATTTGAAATGGACAGTCATGCTTGCAATTAACAGTAACTGAAGCGATATTTTCCTGCCAAGAAGTTGGTCAGTGCCTAATGGTTTCATTCATTTTTTAAAAAAATCTTTCTTAATAGCATGAGGTGGATGGTGTTTTTGCTTACTGTCGCATTTCATCCCTTGGTGTAGAAGTCCATAAAGCAATGACCCGCAGTGGTCGCAAAATGTTGGGCTTCCATACGTGTGGATTTTGAACTTGTGCTTGCTTCTGGGATCCTAAGGAAGAAGGCAGAAATCAGGTGTCAAATAATATTTCAGAAATAAAAGCATATAACTCTTCCCACAGTGCTGAAAAGTTCATTTAAATCTCATCATCATCATCATCATCATATTATTATTATTATTATTATTATTATTAATTTGTACCCCGCCCATCTGGCTGGGTTTCCCCAGCCACTCTGGGCAGCTTCCACAGAGACCAAAAATACAGTAAAATATCACACATTAAAAACTTCCCTGAACAGGGCTGCCTTAAGATGTCTTCTGAATGTCAGGTAGTTGTTTATCGCTTTGACCTCTGATGGGAGGGCGTTCCACAGGGCGGGCGCCACTACCGAGAAGGCCCTCTGCCTGGTTCCCTGTAGCTTTGCTTCTTGCAATGAGGGAACCACCAGAAGGCCCTTGGCGCTGAACGTCAGCATCCGGGCAGAACGATGGGGGTGGAGACGCTCCTTCAGGTATACTGGGCCGAGGCCATTTAGGGCTTTAAAGGTCAACACCAACACTTTGAATTGTGCTCGGAAATGTACTGGGAGCCAGTGTAGGTCTTTCAAGACTGGTGTTATGTGGTCTCGGCGGCTGCCCCCAACTTAGCAATAACCGAAATCTGGTACCTAGGTGGCCACCTGAAATTGAACATTGTGACATTGTGGCACTGTGGCATGTGAGTCCTGCAATGTGGACCTTGGAACCCTCCTTTAACAACTTTTGGTATCATGGTGGAAATAGCCAGAACCACATGGGGAGCCAGTCCCCACTTGTGAGCGTAACTATGCAGAACGGCTCCCATATGGTTCTGCTTCATTCAACCAGCCACCTGTATGTTTGCCTACATGTGTGAACTGTGCTTTACATTTTTTCAAGATGAAAGCTAAGATCCTGCTTTAGATTTTGTGTGTGTGCAAGAGGGAGAAAGAGAGGTATATAGTTATTGCCTCCTTTCTTTTGTTCAGCATTTGAACCAGTCACAGGAAGAGAAACACATTCCAGAACAAGCAGCACAGCTTGGCTCCATCAGCCCTCAACTGCCCTATAGTTGGCAGCAGGAGAGGGAAAGCTAGTGTGGTCCCTCATGGGACAAGACCCCCCCCCCCTTCTAACAGTCTAGGAAGCTGACATATAGCTGACGGACACAGAATAAGAGACATCATGTTCCCTTCCATTAGCTGACCTACAGGAGTGCATCTATACACAGCAGAATCTGTAGCTCAGTGGTAACTTTGTGCATAGAAGGATCCAGCTTCAAATCTCTGGCATCTCCTGCAGTGTCACCTAGCAGGAGATGGAAAAGACTTCGCCCAAGTCCCTGGAGAGAGTCACAGACAAAGAGGACAACACTGGATGAAACAGACAAATATTCTGACCTGGGATAAGGCAGCTTCTTAAAGATACTATAGTAGCCATTTCATCTGCCTTATTTTCTTGTTTTATTATTGTTATTGTTGTTGTTGTTGTTGTTAGCAATATATAAGGATAGAAGAGAACAGAGAGGGAAAGGAAGTGAAATCTAGCAGCTCTCTCTCAGCCAAGGCTGGAAAGAAAAGTTTGAAATCAGGAATGTAGCTCCTAGGCAACAAGATGCATCTCTGTTGGACCATGAATTCATTTGCAAATATTTATATTGAGTTATATTTTAAGTACTATTACAGGATCATAAAGTAGCAGGTTTTGTTCAGCTCTATTTACAAAAGCAGAAGGTCATTTTGCAGGAACAAACAATAAAATGCCCCACGGTGATACAACGCAGGTCCAAATTAAGTATAACAATATAATATGGAGGCAAAAAGAAGGAGGCAAATACAACCTCACATGCATCAGATCTGGAGCATTATTAGGGACAGAGAACTCATTTCTCTACCGTGGGACAGAAACATTTCTGCTGCAGACCAGTGAAGTTCCAGAAGAGCTCCCAAATTTCTTTGCGGCAGCAAAAGAACAGAGAGGTCTCTAGAGGCTTGGACATTAATTTATTGTGCCGAAAGCTCTGGTGCTCAATAATCTACTTAATTTCTTCCGTTGCTTGGAGGCACTCCTGGGTCCAACATTGTCACGGGATCAATTTGTAAACCACTTTGAGGGTTTACAATCGAGCAGTGCTTAAATTTCATGAAATAAATACATACATAAATAAGTGGCCTTGATGGCTAGGAGTGCCTATTTCCAGGTACAGCTGGTCTGCCATCTACAGCCCCTTTTGGATAGAGATAAACTCGTCAATGTACTCAAGGCTCTGGTAACTTCCAGACCAGGTTATTGCAATGCACTCTCCATGAGTTGCCCCTGAAGACAACTTGAAACTGATGATTATTTAGAACTCACATAACCCTTGTTTTACAACAGCTGCACTGGTTGCCTGGCCAATTCAAGGTGCTCACATCACTGCTTAATGGCCTAAATAACTACCTGAAATACCTAAAAGACCATCTCCTTCCCTACAGAATCTCTCAGGTGGCTCCACATCAGAGACTTGGGAGGTGGCAGCCCAGGAGAACGGATTCTCTGTGGCATTCCCTCCCTGCAAGAAGAGAGGCTTATGACACTGCCATCATACAGCTTTCATCATATGCTGAAGGTTGTATCTCTTTAACACTAGGATTTGACACCTGAGATGAATGCTTTTAGAATCCACCTTAAAACTGATTTTAATATTGTGTTTTTGCATTGTTGTAACAACATCAAGATAGATGCAAGATAAATTAGATGTGATATTTAAACCCTTGTCAATTAGCTCCCTGAAGCCAAATTCAATTGCCCAATAAAAAATGCTTCACCTCCTGTCCCCAGACAACTATACTTCAGATTTCTGTGGACAAAAGACCACTTATTCCTTTAAGTCCCATACCACATACAGTCCACACCCCAAAGCTGCCCTATACACATGCAACAATAGTCCCTAGAGAGGGGATATGTTGTATATGTTTTTTCATGCCACTAACGGTACAGATCTTTCAGTGAATGATTCCTTTTCATCTTCAAAACATTAAAGAATATCTAAACTGAGAAGTGTCTAAAATACCTACATGCCCCTCTAGAGGGAGGCAGAACAACATATAGGGAAGTCTAATAAAAACAATTATTTTTTGCATTGGTGTCTGTCCAACTTGTTCTCAACAGGTAGCATCTTCTATCATTTTTCAACATGTGACTTTCATGTAGTTCACCTTTACCCCAAGGGATTCACAAGTTGACTCACAACAATAAAACACGAGGTATGCATGTGGAACCTTTGGTCCACATGGACTCTAATTCCTATCAGTCCTAGTCAAAATTGCCAATGATCAGGGATGATGGGAGCTGTAGTCCACCACCATCTGGAGGGCAGCAGGTTCTCCAACCCTAACCTAAACAAGTGAATAATAAGTGGGTACAAATGATATTTCTTTGAACAAAAATTTCCAAACAGATGTCTGAGGCATATGGCAACCAGCACGTCAGTGCTGAGATCTCTGCACTTATAATGAGGGCAAGCTACACTTCACTATTTTCTCTGGTCCAGAACTTTCTGTAACTGTAATAATGTAAATTTTCATAAGCAACCCTCCAAAAAATCTCCCAGAGGGAACAAAGATAGCACTGACAAATGTAAGGAAGCCACTGAAGCTCATCCAGCAGTGGTCTCCTTGCTAAGGTCTCCCCTTCACTCTCCTCTGAACATCTGGCATCAGGGAAGGACAAGAACTTCACATCTGGAAAAGAGCCAACCAAGGTAGGCTTCTAAATTTCTAATGCAGAATCCTTTCATTAGACCTTCCTTAATAATCCCCGTTCAACCACTGAATCTGGCCAATTGCTTAAAAGGTACAAGAAGGCGTCTCCAAAAAGCATTACAAAATGTCTTGTATTTCTACTCGCTTCTTAACAATTGGCAACGTTCTCCAGAAATGCCCTGGTGGATGCTAGCAATTCCACAGGGTCTAAAGCAATTCCCATGCCCTATCAGGTGAATGGTGAAGTCACCAAGGCCTCATACAATGGGTTTGTTTGCTTTTTGTTTATGTGTCACAGCTACTTATTCATTCCTGAACTAGGAATTGGGTTTAGCCGCCTATGGCTCCTCCTTGATGCACTGGAAATCACCACCATGCAGGGGTGTGGGAAACTGTTGATATGCAAGTGAGAGCAATCTTAGAACGGGTATCAACATGTCTTCAAGGGCTGCCTGGGGCCTAGGCACTTATCAGACTTTCCTCTTGAAGCACAGATATTATGTACATGACCGCAGATTTGACGGTGCACTCAAAGGATGCTTGGCTATCATTTCAATTTGCAGTCGTTTTAGAAATCCGGTATGATACAGCGTTAGACATTTAACAGATTTACATTGAATATTATTTTTCGTTCTAAAGATGGAAAGCTTATAAAAAAGGGAGCGTGACCTGCATTGGTAAAGGAAGTGATTGGCCCATATTCTCAATTTCAAAGAAGTCACAGCGCATACTTCCTTAATTAGGAGAAACTATTTAGCAATAATGATGTTGAAACTTCATGGAAACACACAAAAGGGTATGTGGTAACACATTTCTACCGGTTGTTTTATTTTTTAATTAATTTAATTTTTTAAAGAAGAGTGTCATTACCATATGAAGAGGTGAAAAAGACTGGGGCAGCAGAACGCTAACACAGCAAGTCTCTTCTGCAACACTACTATTACTGAAAGGATTGCTTGCGGCATTTGGGTGCCAGGGTCAAAGCTTATAATAACTTCCTCTCCAGTTATTATTTCCTAAAGCACAGCTTACAAAAATAAAGTAAGAAACCTGTTTCATATTAACTCTACACAGTTGCTATTTAAAAGGTTAGTTTGAACTAAGACCTTAGGTGTATCCTCTCTCTTTTTCTATTGACTTAATCCCTCAGTGTTGATACTTTTCTGGCCAAGGAAAGAGCAGCAGATAAAATGCCAGGGCAGCCTCCTATCAGGAAGCAGAATCACAGCAGATCTCCAGACATTTCCAGAATTGCCTGAAAGTTCTGTGGACAGTGCCAAGATGGCAGATGCTGCCACTGAAAAAAAGTAACTTCTAAAGCTTGACATATGGCTTCTATGACAGTTGCTCAAAAGCATAGATGGAAGAAAGGTAATGTAGACAATCATAGCTTTACCCTTATTAAGGATATAAAAACAGCACACAACTATTTACTGAAAAACTATAGGAAGAAAAATTAATATCTATACAGTGGTACCTCGGGTTAAGTACTTAATTCGTTCTGGAGGTCTCTTCTTAACCTGAAACTGTTCTTAACCTGAAGCACCACTTTAGCTAATGGGGCCTCCTGCTGCCACTGCACCGCCGCTGCACTGTTCTCATCCTGAAGCAAAGTTCTTAACCCGAGGTAATATTTCTGGGTTAGCGGAGTCTGTAACCTGAAGCGTATGTAACCTGAAGCGTATGTAACCCGAGATACCACTGTATATAGATATATATTTGTATTAGATGTAACGTTTTGTTGAAAGCAACACTTTACA
The DNA here is from genome assembly GCF_965153285.1 of Podarcis tiliguerta. Taxonomy (NCBI): domain Eukaryota; kingdom Metazoa; phylum Chordata; class Lepidosauria; order Squamata; family Lacertidae; genus Podarcis; species Podarcis tiliguerta. The sequence continues at coordinate 99,476,589 of NC_139535.1, read as the reverse complement.
CTTTAATGAACATGTTGAAGAAAAAACAAAAACAGGAAGTATTTTAGGAACCCTAAAAAATGGGCTCCTTGAGGGCAAGATAATTTAAATGAAAAAGTAAAAAACAACAACATTTTTTTCCCAGTGAGAGAGAAAACAATGACCATATGAAATAAACTTAAAATACCAAGACTAAGTGGTTTTTTGTTTGTTTATCATTTAGTGAGAGGCAAGGGTTGCATTACTGAAAATTATACAGAGGACTAAGTGTATTAGCTTACCCACCTTTGAAACTTGCAAAATTGTATTTACTCTATTCCAGGGCAGCCCAACTTTTCATACCAAGTGTGCTGCAAGAGTACTTCAACACAGAACCCATGGGTCACACACTGCCTTGTCACACAGGGTGGGAGGGTGGGTGTCAAAATTCGACACACACACACACACACACACACCACTACCTTCCCAAAGCCAGGTAAGCAAGGCACTTGGATTTGGAAGGAGGAGCAAAGGCCCTCCCACCTCCTCCCCAAAGCTTGGAGAACACTAACTAGGCTTTGGGAAGGAGGTGGGAGGAATATAGGACCCTGTCAGAGTATTGCACCTCCTTGCCAAAGACCAGCTTTGGGGTAGCAGTGCAAGGGCTGGGAGGCATCAAATGTTGCTGTGGGACACAGATAAAGGCACTGGGGGCCACATGTGGCCCTTGGGCAACACACTGGACAACCTTCCTCTATTGCCACAGATTCTTCACACCAACAGAAGGGTTCGCCCAAGACATTTTGGCACCTGAGGTGAACCACAAAATGGTGGCTGTCCCACCACCACTAGGGAAGAAGGGGTGAGTGAAGATCTACACCCGGGACAAGGGTGTGAGGAAACCAGCAGTGAAATGGAAATACAACCAGCAGAGAGAAGACAACCCAAGGAGGATAATGTTTTACACCCCTCGTAAAAGCTGTGCATACACTTCTCTTCCGCTCTGTTGGTAATCAAGTCCTAAGCGAGGGCCAGCTTCCGTGTGAAAAGACAATGAGCTCAGTTTCCATTTTGCTACCGGAAACCAAATTCTGGCAGTTTAATAAAACAACACAAAACCTAATTCTTACAACCCTGAAGTCTACCCATCTCTGATTTATACAGAGCTTGCCAGCAGTTGGTACAACAGAAACATGCCACTTTCTAATTATCATTAAAAAAACAACAACAACCAACATAATGGCAATTTAATGCACAAATCCAAAATTAAGCAACTCAAAAGCTGGAACTCTACAATGCAGCTACAACTAATACGAACACCTAACATACAATCTATTTCTGAGAAAAATAATACATTCAGTGTTTTCAAGGCTTTTAAAAGCATTGTTTAGGGCACAGTGATTGTTACATACAAACCTCAGCATCAGCATAATTTTATTCATATGCCACCTTTCTACAAAAACAATCAAGCTCAAAGCAGCTTTCAATTGAGAGAAAAGGAATACAAAATCAAAATCAGCCATGGCAGAAACAATTTCATAATTATGCAACAACAACGTAATACCAAATTTAACATACAAAAAACAGCATTTTAGTACTAGAAATTTAATGGGATCATACTAAGAACATTATAATTCCTGACAATAGCAATAATAATAATAACAACAGTAGCAAAAATAACTCTTGTCCTAGAAACATCTTCCCCATGATGTTGTTCCTGAAAATATAGCTTTGATTCCAAGGATACTTTCAAAAACTAAAATGACAGCACTGAAGTTTTGATCTTAGAAGATGATTTAAATACAGCTGATTAATTATCGTGTTTTATTTAACAATTGGTTTTTTTGTTTAGTCTGAGATCTAAAATTGTAGTCTGAATTTATCGTGTTCAGTATTTCGAACACTGTCAGAGATACAGCCTGTCACTTGAGTAATGTTCAGGTTTCAGCCTTCTGACTCTACGGCTGCACAATTCTATGGCACATGATGCTAAACCAAAGATTAGCACTATAAGGGCAACCCTGAGAGAAGCATATGAACTGGAGGAGGATTTTGGCTAAGTTTTGAAGAACCTGGTCATAGATTCTAATAAAGCAATAGATCCTAGTTTAAAAGGAACTATGATTAGTTTAATATTCCAGAGCTTACTTGTTATGAAACTAACCAAAGTCTGCTCTAAACTGAGGACCCTGTTCAAAGATAACACTAAAACCAGTATTTAGTTAAAATGAAACAAACTCTTATGAAGCCTTCCTCTCTGCCACACAGGTGTAGGAGAGGGGAGGCAGAATGTGCAAGCTCAACACTCAGGCTTGTTCCGGCTCATCCACATATCTCTAAGCCATGATTATCTATGGGCATGGCCTTACAATCTGTCTGGATGAGTAGTCATGAGGTCCTCAAAACAGCCCATAACTTAAACAAATGATTCCAAAAAGCTAAAAACACACTCTCATGTCTACAAGACTGGGCAGTTGCCTGTTCTGCATGGGGTTCTATTTCCTATAAAAGAACAGGACTCTTGGGTCCATCTTTGGTATTAGAAACTCAGGTGGCCTTAGCAGTTTAGAAGTGCTTTTTACCACCTACAGCTCACGTGTAAACTATGGCTGTACTTGAACGGAGATAGCTTGGCCATATTGATTCATGGACTAGTACCCTCAACTCTTGATTCCTGCAATGCACGCAATGTGGGATTACCACCTGGTCTGGACACTCCAGCAAAATGTCCCAAGTCAATCACTGAGATCACATGGGACAGGCATTGGCACCCACCGACCAGATGCACAATTTGTATCAATGAGGAATCATGCCTTCCATGTAGTGGGCTCAACCCTATGGAACTTCCTCCCAGCAGAAATCAGTCATTGCAAAGTTTCAGACAACTGGTTAAAATGGTTTCATTCCGGGAGGTTTTCATGCTGCAGCTAGAATGCTGGTGGTGACTAACTTATGGTTACCAGACGTCCCCGTTTCCCAGGGACAGTCCCCAGATTTACAAATCTGCCCCCGGACAAAATCCGTCCCCGGAATGTCCCTGGATTTCATTTAATGTCCCCAAATTTATATTTTAAGTGTTGTAGATTTATTAGTAGAGAATGAATGTTGTGTGATTGGTTCAACGGCACAAGACACATCATATGGGGACTTCTGGCAAGGCAAAATGGCGGGCGCCACGGCAGCAAGCAGCTCCTGAAGCCAGCCAGAGCCAACAGCGCTACCAGGCTGGCTCCGGGCTGCTGAGACTGCCGCTGCTGCTGCCACTGCCAAGGGGGAAACGGGGATGCCGGCACATCAACTGGGGGAACCGCTGACACACACACACCACAACCCAAATTGAGCCAGGAGCGAGAGCACCTGGCCGACTGCCAAGCGACGCTCCGGGGCCAGGAAAACCCTGGAGCCGATGCAGGGAGAAGGAGGAGAGGAGAAAGAAAAGGAAGAGAGAGAAAGAGAAAGGAGAAAAAAGAGGGGAGCCCCAACCTTGCTATGCTGCTGCCGCTGAGGAGGAGAGGTAGGAGAGCATCGGAAGGGCGAGGGCAAGGACATGTGGCTGAGCTTTTTTTAATAATTTTTTTCTTTAAAAAAAAGGGGAGGTTTTCCCGGATTCTTTGAAAGAAATCTGGTAACCTTAGACTAACTACCACAAGGACTTAAAAGCTTGCACTGGCTGCCCATATACTATCAAGCCAAGTTAAAGTTTCTTTTATATTAATTGACAAGGGCCTTAGTGGGTCTCAGCATACATTGAGGGCTGCCTGATACCTTATATCTCTGCTCAATCACAGAGATCTTTGGAACGTGACTGTTTCTAGTTCCCCATGGCCAGTGCTTTTTTCCTGTAAAAAAGTTTAGGGGTGCTCTCATTTTCCTACTCATATTGAAATACTGCCCCTCAATGAGGCCAAACTTAGATTCACAAACTGTTTAGGGGTATGCATCCCCCCGCGTACCCCCAGAATAAAAGCACTGCCCACAGCTCAGACAAATGACTCATGTGCCTCAGAAGCAGTGGTGATCAGTATTACAGGTCCAAGTCTGTAGAACTCCTTTTCAGGCAAGATCACACAGATCAGGAGAACAGCCAGTGCTTGGGGAAGGCTTTGATTTCAGCAGCAATTTTAGGTAACTTTTTCTAACTTCATTGTTAATTTTAATTGATTTTATGTATCCCTCTTGCATCCTTATAGTACACCACAGAAACGACAGTATTAAGTGATATATAAATTATTGAAAGAGTTTTTAATTAATTGCTACTCTGCCTAACTCTGAACATACTCATGACCTAAAATAAGGTCAGTTTTCATGTTATGAAATAAGTTGCTAGTTCTATCCCTTTGTATAAATACTATTAGCAAAAAATAGAAACAACTTTAACCTATAAAGTACAGCTACAGTATAACCATTATGCTATGCAATTTCCTATACAGTATTAATAAACAGCTCTGTTGGTGCTAATTCCTGCTGTACGAAGCCCTTTAGAGGTTGTGACCAGTCTGAAAAGTCATATGGTATCTGCAAGACACCCCCATTTGAAGAACATCATTACTGATTTTGTTATGTAAACTATTCAATTAAAAATTATACATGCAATTTAAAGTAATTGTTTTATACATGTTTTATTATATTGCGAAATCACTCCGAGATGCTTAACAGATTAATAAATGAAATAAATTAACAGTATTATCGAAGAAAAGCAGCTCACCTAGCATTTGGTAAATCATTTTTCACTGACAAAACGCATTCTGAGATGCACATACTAGTTAGGAGAGAACATCTGCTTCATGCTGTAATTTTAAGTTCATATTTTACATTAATGAATGCTATTGCTTGTAACATAAAAAGCAAGATAATCTCTGAGCCTCCTGGGTTTGATTGCTGCCTGCTATTAATGTTCTTGTTGTTTATAATAGTACTGATTTAGCTGGCAAGCACAGAAAGAGCTATGTGCCGGCACCCACAGGGGTTTCTCATTTCCTAATTACAATATGGGCTGTTAAATTTGGAATGCACTCAGTATTTACTAAACTAACTATATTTTGTACACTGTTTTTAATGAAGGAACTGCAACTTAATTAGAGGCAACACATAAACAAGGAATCTTGTGAGGAGTCAACTTTCTGTTCTGGGTAAATCCAGGCCAAGAGGGGAACATAAATGTTTTAAGATCAAATATCATAAGAAGATTGAGATGTGGCAAGCATATTAATCCAGGTTTTCTCCCTTTCATAACTTTGTTTTACAAATAAAAATGCAATACAATGGTGCTTTTAAAATGATTTCTAAACACCCTTAAACCTATGAAGCTTTCCAGCTGTTAAGCCATCCAAACTCGGAGTCTGGATTCATTAGTCATCTTGAGAGAAAGAAAGAAAATCCTTATGGTCAAAACACAAGCTTTATCTTGGCTTGAGAAACAGCGATAGGCCCTATGAGTCAGCAGTTTCTTAGCACTTACTCATTTAAAACTGAAAATGCAGGGGCAACAGTGATGAATTCAGTAACAGCTACACGCATTTTTCTTTCTTTGCAGGTGTAATTACTAACATTCATTTAGTAACATTATATACTATATAGTAAATTGCTATCATATCAATTCTCCTCAATGCCTGCCCCTTTCCTCATCTATAAGATTTTGCAGTATTCAAGAAGAATATTTACAAGACTTAACTGAATGTCCACGTACCATATTTAACTCATTATTTTCTTCTTCTGCCTATTCTAACTTTTTCTTCTCCTCTTTCGCCCCACCCACCTTCTCTCATGTACCGTCTTCTCTTTAAAATGTTTTTGCTTGCTTTGTCTCCTGGGGAAGATCAAATCTCAACCTCAAATAGCACTCCCCTACACCTCTTTTCTTTCCCTACACACCATTTTGCTTCCCTGCACCTCTTAAATCCCTGAATCACAGGCCACATTTGCTCCTCATAATAAATATTTGTAGACTATCTTTACATTCTTGTCTGCCACGCATTATCAACAACTTTTTAATTCAAGTTATTCCTTGTCATTCCCTTTGTTGTTTGGTTTGCCGTCTTATTTCCTATGTCCAGGTCCAGAGTTTCCCAAACTTGGGTCTCCAGCTGTTTTTGGACTACAACTCCCATCACCCCTAGCTATCAGGACCAGCGGTCAGAGATGATGGGAACTGTAGCCCAGAAACAGCAGGAGACCCAAGTTTGGGAAACCCTGTCCAGTTCCTTTCCAATAGCTTGACATTTCTTCATTACTTCTCTAATGACCCCTCCTTACTTAATTTTTCCACTTCTGTTTCACATCAGTTTGTCAACTACTGACTTCTTTGTTTTCTTGCCGTACTACCATTTGGACTGTTTACAACTGCCTTTAATGTATAGATAGGGCAGAAGAGCATTTAATAAGAAACCAGAATGCAAAAACAATTCTGCCCTCTCCACGGAGCATATTATCATCAAGGCCTCTGGTTAAGATTTACATTGCATGCTCTAACAAGAAGAGCCTATCTTTAGTTGTGTATGCAATGTAATCCTGATTTCTCTGGAATCTGAATACTGGGATCAGTTTTGTTAGTATACATAGTCGTGGATTAGGGCTGCTCACACCAGTTTACAAACAAACACTTTGCATTTATACATACACACAAACACAAATCATGTGCCAAGATACTATGGCCTTATACAATTGCTTGCTTTGTATAACTTGTTCTGTTTCCAAGTGGGTTATTTTGGCCATGGTGGGATTGCTGTGGCTGAACATACCCCAACTTTCTCCAGTTTGAAAAGCTGGACTATGGGGAGTCCCACCTTTTCTTGATAATTTATATATGAGGAGTTCACTTTCTATTTATATTCTCTTATTTCACCAGTGTGTGTGCAGGGGTTCCTGCTTTGATCTCATTCCCTGTACATATATTCAAAACCTTCTAACCGCTACCACCATTTATTTACAATTAAACAGGCCTTTATCTATAACACGGTAGCTGTGCTAGTTTAGATGTGCTAGTTTAGCAAAACCAGCCAAGCACACTTTTATAATTAAAGTAAAGTGCTGTTCCTAACCCTGTTTAACTTATACGCCAATACCCTTAATCTCTATTTTCCAGTCAATCCTGCCACTAGGTACTGTGAATTTTAGCTGGTGAACTTTGAGCTAGGTTTGCAGGCAGTTCTCACTCTGGTCAGCTCCAGAAGCTCCTTGATGAATTCTCCTCACTATGCAAATCACTTATATGACCTCATGGTCAATCTTTGGCTTAAGCTAGTGATTCAGCTATTTTGAAGCAGACTGATTCTAGTTTTCTGTAGCCTACATAGTCCCTTGCCTGTCATCCACCTGCTTCTGCTTCAGCTTAAAACTTCAGACTTCTCCCTCAGCCAGTCTCACTGTCTTTTTCGTTGTTGCCTCTTCATTTTCAGCTCTGAGCCTCTTTCCTCTGAACAGCAGTAGAATAGGCCTGTTTATGTTTCAGCCAGCCTATCCTTCAGCCAATCAGCTTTTAGTGGCACAAAACCCTCCGCCTCATCAGACCACTTTTCTCATCCAATAAGTGATCAAGAATTTTTACCCAAGTAAGCCAATGGGAGGTGCAATTTTACAAACCAAACCCAGTTCTACTAAACACATTTTAAAAACTCATTTCTCCTCATGGACATATAAAAGTACTACCCAATTTTACATCTGCCAAGTTTCAATGTGAAAACTTGTGACCTTAAGGCACAGAGAGAATCAGTGCAACTTCTGCTCTAACAGGCAATTTAAAGCTGTAACTAAGTTATCATGTACTCAAGGCAGAACTCATGAACTTAGAAAGAGAAGAAGAACAGCAACAAACAGCATTTTTATGTAGCAATTCGCATTCTCTGGAACTAGCTGTTTCTCAGTCGTTTTGATCTCCACTGAGATAGATCACTGTGAATGGTGATCGTGAAATAAGTTTTCAATTAGGATCCAAAGACTACACATTCTTACTGTAGACAATTTAGTCTTGTGGAGCTTTTCATTCCAATGCATGTGACACCCTCTGGAATAGTTCCCATTTATATTACCCACAGAGCATTGTAGAATAGAATCATAGAATCATAGAGTTGGAAGAGACCACAAGGGCCATTGAGTCCAACCCCCTGCCAAGCAGGAAACACCATCAGAGCACTCCTGACATATGGTTGCCAAGCCTCTGCTTAAAGACCTCCAAAGAAGGAGACTCCACCACACTCCTTGGCAGCAAATTCCACTGTCGAACAGCTCTTACTGTCAGGAAGCTCTTCATGGCAGCTGTTTCCTCATAGTGGACCCATATTATTTTTCCCCCCTCACATGGAAACCACCCTCTAGAATACTTTTGGTTTATAAACCACATGAACTAATGGGCTGGTATTTTAATGAACAATTGGGTATTTAATGGGCAATTGGATATTTTAATGGGCAACTGCAAAATTCATTATTGTTCTGAATACAAAACATTAGATTTTCATTTCCAGAAGCATCCCCAAATGCCCTGCTGGAGGCACAAAATCCAAAATCGTAATATGCAGGTCAAAAGATTACTTTGTCGTCTGGTGAACCTTACGTAAGGCTCCATGAAAAGGAACAAATACAACTAATCCATAAGCGTAAGTGGAATTTGCAGTACTTGACCAACTGTAAGAGTCTGTGGTATTTTAAAAATGCAGATTGACCTTTACTAAGAAACAAAATAATTCTTTGGCAAGCCAGCATGGGGCAGCATTCAAGTCTTCAATATACTAAGCATTCTTTAAGGGGAGGTGGAAGGGGGAGAGAGTTTGTATGGAAACCATTCATTTTCTGAACTGAAAACAACAAGCATTCTTCTATGATTTAATAGGTTATTCCATCATGGTATCTTTTATAAGTCTGTGACATAGTTGCATATAAAGAACATATATTCTGACCATAAGTTCTGTTTCAGGATGTAAAGAAAATAACGGACAAAATATTTCATCCAGGTCATACAACTGAGAGACACAGATCTTAAAACACAGAGTAAATATTTATGAAATTAACAGCCAAAAACGACATAGTTTCCAGTGCTCTCAGGAGAAATTAGTTTCCTCCTGGTTATTCTTTCTCGCCACTAGAAGCAAATATGAAAACAGTGAAGTTCCTTCACTTAACTGAACACTTAGATAGTATCATAAAAATATTGCTCACAGTACATGAAAAAATCACAATGTAGCTTAAACCGAATAAGCCATTTACTGAGCCAGAACATCAGCTTTTCTAGTAACATTTATTTCACGTTACAAGAAACAACATGTTTCTTGTATTGCTGCTTTCCATGTGAGTCAATCATTTTGCAGCTCAGTCACTGCACCCCAAAGTGGCTTAAGTTCATCCAAAAGGCTGTTCCTACATTGGGGTTTGATCCTAAACAAAGCAGGAATGTGTTGTCACACTCTCTAAGAGCAAATCATCCCTTCTGCCACTTTATGGTAATGGATGGCAACCTACCCAGTTCTTATGGAAGTATGAATTTACCACACCATTGTTGTTTTTTAAACCAAACAGGGCAGGTCACAGCAAAGTTCACAACATAAAAATGCAAAATGAGAAGACAAAATACACAATAAGACAAAAACAAACCAATGATCCCCCCTTCCTACAAAACACATTTAAAAGGCGATAGAATGTTAATCGGCCAAAGGCCTGGTTATAGAGAAACATCTTCACCTGATGCCTAAAGATATGTAATGAGGGAGTCATGTGAGTCTCCCTGCGTGGATATTTTTTTTAAACATTAACTTATTATTGAACCCAACTGCTGTACATTCTTGATCTTTCCCCTAGTTGACTCCACCTGTCTGGTCAAAACCCAGTCAAAATTTGAATTTGCTCCGAACGCTTTCTGCAAACTCAGTCCCTGCAAGTCTGCCCATATTTTTATTCATTTCTTACTGCTCTAAAGATTTTGATTGCTCAGAAGCACCCAAAATGAATATCAGGTGAATTCAGAAGTGTGGTGGAAGCAGGTGGAGAAATATATTCGCTGACCTAAAAACAAACACCTCAGCATGCATGTTACCTGATGGCAGAGGTGTCATGTCCCATTTCTCCGCTTGAAGCAAAATGGGAAGTGTTGCCTTACCTTGCCATGCCAGCTATGCCCCTGTCACAATGCCTGTTGCTGCTGGCACTGCTTCTCCAACCGTCCTGCCACTTCCACAATTTTGGGTGATTTCAGCAGCACTTCTGGGCAGGCAGCAAGACAGGCAGGGCTGCTGCTTAGGGCTTCAGCCACCTCAGTTTGCTCAATGGCTCATCCCAATGACCAATGGAAGCGACCTGATCACCCAGATGCAATTCTATAGGCCCATAATTTGCAGCATATTTTGACAGCATGAATCTTTGCATTTTGAAAAATCTAGGGGACACCCTCAGTTAAGAGCTCTTGTCAATTATTGAGGAAACACTTGTGTGTTAGAAACCCCATACCCTTAATTCTTGAAATCGTTTTATTATTTATCCCAAAGAAATAAAAAACATGAAACAGTAAGGCATATCTACAGAGCATTCCCTTATATCATTGGACACTTTTTAGCTTCTGAAAAATAAGCTTCTGAAAATTTAACTTCTGAAAAATAAGAAAACACTTCAGTCTTATCATTAAAAACATCTCCTATTTTTGCAACTCTGCTGACACATCACAACAGCATTTCTGATTTGGTAGCCCATGCTGATACAAAGCTTCTCTTTTGAATTTCTAGTGCCAGCAAAAGGACACACTGGGAACCCTGAAGCTAAAAAGACAGCCAGTGAAAGCCACCTACTAAGATAGCCATAAGTAGCTCATGTCTTGTGACAGCATATGGTTAAGGAGAAAAATGTTGATTGAACGTTAAGTGAAAGCACACACTTTTTCCTGTAAACATAGTGTTGTTGTGTATTGATATGAGATAAGAGTTAATACAGAGTATTAACAAGTTTTGCTATAAAGCCCTCTGGGCCCACAAGGCAACTTATCAGCTTCAGTAAAAGTAAACAAACAAAGGAGCACAAACTGGACACTCCAGTCTAGTCACTGCTCAAGACCGAAAGTGTGTAGCCCTCGGACAACATGACACAATTTATATGTACTTAAGCTGCTGAAACTAAAGTACAGGCTTTCGTTTGGGAAGTTGATGTGGTTGGCTTTCTATTCTTCCTTTGCTTAATATTAGTTTTGACTAAGGAAGCTACAGAAGGGAATTTCAAGGGATATATATTGCAGGAATGGAGAAGCTGTGGTCCTACTCATGGTCCAGCTCCCATCATCCCTGACTACATTGGTACCTCAGGTTAAGTACTTACTTCGTTCTGGAGATCCATTCTTAACCTGAAACTGTTCTTAACCTGAAGCACCACTTCAGCTAATGGGGCCTCCTGCTGCTGCCATGCCGCCGGAGCATGATTTCATGATTTCCTGAAGCAAAGTACTTAACCCGAGGTACTATTTCTGGGTTAGCGGAGTCTGTAACCTGAAGCATATGTAACCCGAGGTACCACCGTATTGTTCATACTGGCTGGGGAAGATGAGATTTGGACCCCAGCAACATCTGGAGGGCCACAGGCTCCTCATCCCTCTTCTGTGGGTTCTATGGGGCAAGACTATGTGAGACAGATATTGAATCATTCCCCATGCCCATTTGAGCAGCGTACTCCATAGAACACCAGAGCTTTCCCAATGCAATACTGGAGGAAATGTAATTAAAAACAAACCACCAAGTAAGATTTTATAATAACTTTTTATTTTTGAAATTTCAAGAAAAGGTTCTTCTTAAAAACAACCTGGTTTAAAACGAAACCGAAATCTAATACAACTCATTTCAAGTCTACACATCATCACTTAAAGTGAGTCGTGACCATCAAACATATTGAGTTAATGGTTGCTTTTTGGTGTAAAATAAGAACTGTGGCACAGAGTAGAGAGGTTTCAGCTTTCTGACAGGAAATGCCATTCAGTATTTCACCAGGATTTTCACCAGAGCATATATGGATGATTTTGCTCTCTTCCTCTTTGCTTGTTGTGGCATGAACTCTGCAATATAAGTAGTTCTAAAGCTGTGAATATTTATTATAACCCAGCTAGCTTTCTACCTTGTGACAAAACACTATCCCAATCTTTCTGCATTCACGTGCATACATTTATTTACTCCCACATTATTCATTTCTGCTGACTTCAAAATCAGATTGCTTAGGATAGCAAACTTGGGTTCCAAGTGTGTGAATTGATCTTGTTTAATATTCTTTCATGCATACAGAAACTCCCTCACCTTATTTGCCTCTTGTCGCAAAGGAGATAAAATTCTTCCATGCATATTAGCCACATGAGCAAAGGATTTGAATTAAGTTACTAGGTTGTATTTAGTTGCAAACCAGGATGTTTTGTTATAGCAACCAGGTAGTAGGCATGATTGTTCAGGAACATATTTGCATTTAAAAATGGGGAAACATGAACTAAGTTTGATGGTTTCAACAGATGACTGAAATTAAATCAAGCTTCCTCTTCTGAAATTCCTATAGTTCTCAAACAAGCATTATATGACAATTAAAACATATTTCTGAACAGAGAAAAGAAAAGAACATTGACGAGAACTTCTCTTTCCATAAACGCAGATTGGCTGTATGACTAAGTTGTCAAGAGCTGTTTGTGGCTGACTAATCTATCTCCAGACAGTTTACTGTAGCCAGTAGTTGGATATATAACAATAAAACTTGGTCCCCAGACCCTTAAGAAAACATTGCCTATTAAAATGATTAATTTAAATACAAGTGGCAAGAGTAAATTTATGAATAGCTGACTAAGAAGGATTCTGTACGAGGAAAAAATCCAAATAAACTCTACCATTGATTTCCTTAAGCATCTATAAATCATTTTTCTTCTAGCAATGATTACATCTGAAACGAACCGAAAGGTGAATCAATTCCAAAGGCTTCCACCCACAGACTGCAAAACGTGATTAATTTTCATGGTGCTCTACATTTATATAGGTGTTAAAAAAAAAAGTTTAAAGTCTCTCGAAACAACATTCTTCAACAATCTACATGGTAGAACTTTGGAAATAAAAGAAGTCAAGTACCACTTAGGAAGATACAGGAGGTTCAGTAGACATACTGGAAGAGAGAAGAAACAATTTTTCCAAAAGTGGGGGATATAAAAGGTTTATTCATTTTTATCAGGAGGTTTATTCAAAGATAAATTAGCACATGTTAAAAATGTCTAGCACAAAAACTGCTGGGCCTATTTGCTTAAACTTTTTTCTAAATCCATTCCAGGAGGGACTACTATGCCTGCAAATTTCATCCACTTATGTCAAGGGGGGATGTTATATTGATATTTTTTAAATTTTCCTGTTGATAATTGGAAGGAAATGACACCTCTGCAGACGCTGCCTCAGAGCAAACTGGGCAGCCCCAGAACTAAAAGCTGTGATCCATGCATACTCCTAGCATTTATTATCTCAAAGAATATTACATACTAGCAAATGAAATGCAAACTAGGGCATAAAACGTCAGACCACAAAACTTGCTACTGCACTGATTTTGCATTTCTTGTGCAGTTGTGTAAGTCAAAGCTTCAATAAAATGCAGAAAACAAGATAGCAGCTGCATAACAAGCGCTTGAACACACTCTTTACATGCGTTTTACTTCTTCGTATCCACATTTTCTCTACCTGTTTCACATGACTGCCTTCAAATCACTAAACTTGTCTGCTGAAAATGGAACTGTCAGTTACAAATGTATAACAAGCCTTCTCCACCACTGCAGGAAAACAGACCTTTGAGGCCACTGTTCAGAAAAAATTCATCTCAGAGCCAGGATGAGAATTAATTCACGAATTCTTGCCATATATAATGCTAAACTTGATTTCTAAAAATCTATGTCTCAAGAGTTGGAAAATAGGTGCACAGCTGCACTAAACATATAGTTCTGTACATGTAATTAAATGTGAACAATCCCCTCCCCCCCCATGCATTATGTTTTGTCAAGATTTATTTAATGTGAAACATTTGTTAATAAATATTTTAGAAAGATTTGGAGATGCATTTTTGACAAAAGGTAACCAGAAGTGCACATCTGGCTCTGCAAACAAAAAAAAAGAGAACTTGTTAAAATATATGTGTTTGATCCTTATTTAGTTTGTGCAATTAAAAATTGTCTGTAGTTATCATTTCCTAAAGGCCAAACATTAATTAATTAAGACATCAATGAAATGTTCAATGTATATGTTGATATACATATTTATTTATTTATTTATTCATCTTCGTCATCTACTTTGTCCTGAGCACATCTGGTCTTATATGTTCCCTTTCAAATTAGTTGTTAACAATAAACATCCAGAGGGTGGCAACGTGAGAAAGGGCCTTTTCTGTGGTGATTCCCCATTTGTGGAATGTTCTCCCAAGGGAGGCTTGCTTGGCACCTTCATTGGCGAAAACATTTCTCTTCTCCCAGGCCTTTGGTTATTTAAACAATCTATAGCCTTTTATACTAGGAGAAGGGGTATCATTTTCTTTGTTGTTATGTTATGTATTTTTGGGTTTATATACTGCAAACAGCCCTGTGATCCTCGGATGAAGGGAAGTATATAAATTTAATAAAATTAAAATAAAATAAACTATTTATCCTTAGTTAGATGGTCAACATTCTCTGAAACCAATGCCTGACTTTCAGCATGTTGGTGTTTGCATGTATCAATGCATTTCAAGCAGACATTTCATTGGCAATTTGTACTTCTTTATGAAACTGTAGACAAGTAGACCAAGCATGGTCTCAAGTGCTGGCAGACACTACATCCAGGACATGAATGTAGGATTTGGTTTAGCACAAAGTTTCTTGTGGGATGCCCATCCAGTTCTTTATTCATTTCCAGATTTAGGTTTGCACCCAACCCTAAGCAGTGGATTGTTTAAAGGTCTACAGTACATGGGTGGCACTGTGGGTTAAACCACAGAGCCTAGGACTTGCTGATCAGAAGGTCGGCAGTTCAAATCCCTGCGACGGGGTGAACTCCTGTTGTTCGGTCCCTGCTCCTGCCAACCTAGCAGTTCGAAAGCACCTCAAAGTGCAAGTAGATAAATAGGTACCGCTGCGGTGAGAAGGTAAACGGCATTTCTGTGTGCTGCTCTGGTTCGCCAGAAGCAGCTTAGTCATGCTGGGCACATGACCCGGAAGCTACCTCGGCCAATAAAGCAATGACCTAATGGTCAGGGGTCCCTTTACCTTTTTATGTTTAACAAAACACAAGTTGTCTCACAGACAAACCTACCAACCATGGCTTCTTTTTTTCAAAGCTTGGTTTTGTTTTCCACCTTGCACGATGCCTTTGCAGTTTGATAAGCATCTGGGGTAGGGTGGCCAAACAAATCATTGCTAAGGAAGGGTGGCTAGTTCACACATAACACCAAGTCATAGTTAAAAACAAATCAAAATGTGTAAGTCAACAAACCACGGCTTCAGATCTTGCTTTGTTGGCAGTAAACAAACCATAGATAAGCGGGGAAGGGTTTAGATAATCAAACAAACAATGGTTTTGTGTTATATGTGAAGCAGGCTACTGAGAATTATTGGCATGGGGGCACCGTGTCTGACAAGGAAGTACTGTACTGGAGATATGGGTAAACATTCAGGGACCTCCCTGATGCTGCCTTAGCAAGTGGCTTTACCTTGCAACATGGAGGGGTTTCTCCTGGATTAAGAATTTTGCACACAGTCACAATTTGCATAATTCGTGCAGGTCTGCCACTATCTTCCATCTCTTGTTTTATCAACTGCTTTGACCTTATTTTTAGATAAAATGTGGTATATGAATGAATTAAATATTTTTTAAAAAAATGAACACTCTGAATGCAACATGGAAAGTGGTAACCTAAAGTTCACTTCAGTAATCATATACCGTTAAAAAATCAGGTTTGCGTGTGCTATATTTCCCCAAATGTTTCAGGCAGGAGCTAATAGAATGCAACTAGACAGATTCTCATTCTTAGCAACCTTAATTTGTAGACAGCATTATACTATGAGTGGTGTCACGACCTGAAAAATATTTAAACCATCAGTCTATCAAAAGCATTCCAGTGTAACTAGGCACAGATCTTAGTAAGAATACAAGACATTTTACTGTAAAGAATGTCCGTGAAGGTGAAAACTAGTGAGCAACACGTTTTAGAAAGTCAACAGCTTTTGTTTCAGGTCACAAAATCACTTATGAAATATGCCTTAATATCATCAGATGAAAAGGTTCTTGTAGGGTAATGTCATCTCCTACCCTCAATGTTCCAAAAGATTGCCACTGTAATAATTATTTTCAAACCAGCACCATCCCTAAAGTGAATTTTATCATGTGGCATTGTTTTAACTGTGGAAAGGCGGCATACAAATATAAATGATGGTGATGATGAAGAAAGAAAACGGAGTATACATGCAAGAAAAGGAGGATTGGAGCCTTCCTTGTGTTTCACGGGAAATGAGTATCATAAATGAGTATCATAAATACTGGTATCTTTTCTCCCTTCCATTTTCATATTCTATCAACTGGTGAAAAGTTAAATCTGGACACCAACAGCTGCTGCTCCAGGGAATCAGAAAGCAAAGGAAGGCAAAGCCTTGTGTGCATATAGTTCTTCCATTCTCATCATCCACCGGGTTTCATTCTTCTATTTCAAGGTCACTTCACTATTTGAATAAACAGCGTAAGTTTTACTATTTATTTATCAAATTTCTACACCGCCCTTCAACTGAGGATCACAGAGCAGCTTACAGTATAAAAACACAAAAGGCAATTTCCAACCAAAATTAGTTTGGCCAAGTACAGGAAGTGGTTTTTAATATGAAAAAAAAAATTCAAGCAAATAGATGCTATCTTGACTCGTCTTTAATCTTAGAGATTATTGTTGGCAGTGGTTCAAGCTTCATTCTTAAGGAAATCCCTAAGTGACCTAGAACTGTTTTTACAGCTGCTTCCCCTTTCTTGCTCAACAGTCAAGGAAACTGTAAGAGTTCAGTTTATTGTAGATGCTTGATATGTAGTGATATGATAAAAGTTTCCTTATCCTTTCTAAAGGACCTCTCACATAAAGTTGAGGAGCATAACTAATCAAATTGTTCCTTTTATCTCCATTTCTTTCTCAATATATTCATGACCCAGACAGAAGAGTGTATAAACAGATCAACAAACTTTTCCTGGTACATGATTTATGATGCCAACTCCTTCTTTGAACAAGAAGGTTGAAGTGGTTTTACAAGGAGCAAAGTCCAGGCAACAATAAATAGTGTGCCAACAAGCCCTTTTCCCCTCTAACATCTTGAGCTGAAGTTGTATACCTGCTTATTATTGGCAGCTTTAATCTTATTTTTTCCCTAACTTGTTTTGAATATTCTGTTGTCTTTAATTGTTTTTGGATGTTTTTAACAGTTTTAAAATGTTTTCATTTTCATTTATTAATTTCTAATTGCTTTATTTTTAATCACAGAAGTTTTTGCCACCCTGGCCCCTTTGGGTAGAAGGTCAGATACAAAGTAAGTTTAAAAAATAAATTAATTTTCGTTGACATTGATATTTCCCTCCTATACACACAAACCTTGGTTTCCAAATGTCTCAGCTGCCAAACGTTTTGTAAACTTAACGCAGAAAACCTGGAAATGAATGCTTCCATTTTTGAACGCACCTCGGAAGTCAAACGGCTTCCAAGGCATGTTTCTCCATTTCCACCATTGAACTTGCTGATAGCCCTTTGATCCTTGGTTTTCGAACGTTTTGGAAGTTGAATGGACTTCTGGAATGGATTATGTTCAAAAACCAAGGTTCCACTGTATCTGTTACAATATGGCTAATTCTTGCTTTTCTTTCTTTCCTTGGTATTGTTTTAAAAAGTCAGGATGGCAACAGAGTCAAATATTGATTATGTTCAGTTATTTAGTATCCACACATTAAAAGAGACAATCCACATTGTGTTTTTAGCCAATTCGTTATTGTAGAATGGTATCTGTACAGGGAAGCGAATGTATTGCAGTGTAGAGAACACGCAGAAGAATACAAGGGCATCAAAGGATAATATGGAATGAACACAGTATAAATATGAATGAATCCAAATGACAAGGAATCACAAACTGAGTTCTAAGAATCACTTTCTCAAGAAGAGAAAACAACAAAAAATGCAGACGACTGGATAAATACAGGATCTTAGAATGTCAGGACAATTCAGCACCCTCCTAAGAGAAAAAGGCACACAATAGCTGAAAATAAAGTGGGCTAAAAGTTCACATAGAAGAATTCATCAAGCCAGAGAAATCTAATTTTTTTCTTTTTTTAATGGAGTTACAAGTTTGGTGGATCAGGGGAATGCTGTGGACATAGTTTATCTTGATTTCATTAAGGCTTTTGACAAAGTCCCCCATGATATTCTCACGACGAAGCTGGTACAATGTGGGTTGAAAGAGGTAACTGTTAGGTGGATTTGAGTACCAAAAGAGTAGTCATTAATGGTTCCTTGTCATCCTGGGGAAAAGTGACAAGTGAGGTGTTGCAGGGTTCTGTCCTGGGTCCGTTGTTGTTCAACGTCTTTATAAATGACTTGAATGAAGGAATTGAGGGGATGCTCATTAAATTAGCAGATGACACAGAATCGGTATTCAGAGTAACTTTAACAGATTGGACAATTGGGCCCAAGCTAACAAAATGAATTTCAACAGGGACTAGAGATGGGAAGACCTGGGAAAAAACTGGAAAAATTGGGGGGAAACCCAGGGGTTTTTCCATTTCCCCCCCATTTCCAGGAAAATTGGAAGAAGAAAAAAGTGTGTGGAATATTCAAACTATATCAAACTGTTTTTTTTCTCCAATTCCATACTACTCAGTCGGTAGTAGGAGAATGTAAGTCATACTTATTAATGCTGTAGATACTAAATGCATCAATGGACTATTACAACCTTATATGTCGACAAGGGTGCTAGATTGCCCTAACAAGAACCATTAGGCAAAAGTTTTAGAGGGCTTATCTGGAGGGTGTGGGGTCTCTATAGGAAGCTCTGCTAGCAGTATTAAGATCTGAAAGATTTCTCCATCTCAGGAAGTCTGTTATACTGCATAATAAAGCTTGTCACAGATCAGTTTCCTTGGCAACAACAGCATGACATAGGCAGAGATTCAGGAGAGATAAAACACTGTACGGTTAGCAGAAAGGAGTGTGCATGCTTTCCTATCTTGAACATTCAAGGGCTCTTTTTCACCTTAATTTTGATGTGCAATGATAATTTTAAATGTAATTAAATGCACATTTTTCTTAAATTATTGTAAGGGTTCAACATTTATTAAGACAACAGTGTTGAAGAGGTATTCCATTTAAGTTATACTGCTGGTTGTTATTTTTTTTTAAAGTATACATAGTAAGACAGTCTGAAGGTCAACAGGTAGCTTATAGAGCAGAAATTACAAACTATTAGCCCATACTTCAAGATGGAGAGCAAAACATTGGCTGCAAATATATTTTTCTGCATGCTCTACAAGCATCTACAGAACATGCTACCATTATCTACTCCCACCTGCCCTGGCTTGGCATCTCTGAAGCTGAACACCCCCCCTTAAACATGGCCACATTTCACGGGTTGCCAGGAGTGGGCAACTATTTTCCCGTCCATTCTAAACAGAGAAGAGCTGCAAATAACTTCTCTCTCTGTGAGTGAGTGGTAGGGAAGTAGATCCTTTTCCCCCCTCTCAAATGGAACGCTAGCACCATTTTGTGGTCCTGTCTCTTTTTTTGTTTTTTGAGAAGTGTTAAGCCACAGCTCCAAAGCAGCCATTGAGTGTTCTGCAGCCATTTAGCAGTTGATTCTCACAACACTTTTTCTACATTTCTCTTAGGGCTATAAAGCGAGAGACACCATATTTTTCTGTGTATAAGCTGCTATTTTTTCCCTTAGAAATAATAGGCAAAAATTGTGGGTCGTCTTATACACGGACAGCGGGGTGGGGGGTGGGAGAGAGAGACAGGCGATTGGTGGCAGTATCCAGTAGGAGATGGACAGCGGCGATTGGGTGTGTGATTGGTTGCTGAGGCAAGGACAGCTGACGACTGGCTGCAGCAATTGGGCAGTCAATTACAGCAGTGACGAGGCATACGTGCAATCTGGTGTGGTTGCGTCGAGTGTTCTTGGGGCGAGCGTTCTTGTGGCGAGCCTTTTGTGCCGAGTGTGCAGACGATTGGTGGCTGCGGCGATGTGTGTTATTTGCAGTGGTGGGCAGGCTGTAGAGCGATTGGCTCAATAGGGGTTGACTTATTCATGGGTGCATGTTATACACGGAAAAGCACAGTAACTATTTTAAAAAAAACAGTAACCACAAATAAATTTCAAAATGTGCCCACTAACCCAAAAAGATTGGTGACTCCTGGATTAGGTAAACATCAATCTGAACCAGCAAGACAGTTACTAGGGGCTTAAAATTAATTAAAACCAACTTTTCAACTATACTAGTAACTGAGTATACACTCAGTTACTAGTATAGATGATATTTTATTTCTGTTTTTGTGTAAAAAGTCTGTTAACTTTAACTTCACACCAGACAGAAGACCGCCAGCACCCCCTGCCAAAAAAGAGCTTACATTTTAAAAATACCATCCTTAATTTACCAAAAGGGGCATTTCCCTTCCCACACAAACAGATTTAAACTCACTGAATACAGCTGCAGCATCTGTAGCATCTCAGAGCAACTGAAGGTCCCATACAATTGTATAGTCACATCTGGAGTTAATTATAGTTCTGGCACTTTTAGGGATCTTTCTTGAAAGGTGATGTTCACGTTCAGCCAAAATCTATTTTTGCATAGCTGCTGATGCCTTTGTTCCCTCTATTTTCTTAGAAAACACATCTTTGTTACAAGAATTCCAATCCAAATACTGTACAGGACACGATTTTCCCTAGTTCACTGAGATTAATAACCCCGGGTTTCCGTTGCCGTACTCTGAATTTCTAAGGCAAAGAAGTAACTGAATATCCGATCACGATGTTTAGCTTATTATAATGAGCTATATTTCAGTGAGAAATGACCTTGAAGCTATATCAGAATTCTAAGAAGAGTTTGGATTTGATATCCCGCTTTATCACTACCCTAAGGAGTCTCAAAGCGGCTAACAATCTCCTTTTCCCTTCCTCCCCCACAGCAAACACTCTGTGAGGTGAGTGGGGCTGAGAGACTTCAGAGAAGTGTGACTAGCCCAAGGTCACCCAGCAGCTGCATGTGGAGGAGCGGGGAATCGAACCCGGTTCACCAGATTACAAGTCCACCACTCTTAACCACTACACCACACTGGCTCTCTAAGGAACAGTCTGCACTCATAAGCATAAACAAAGCACATCCTTTTGAAAATCATGCTGGACAGAATTTAGGATAGCCTGTATGTTAGAATGATAGATCTTTCTCCTTGGAGTTTTGCATTTTCTCTTTCAGAAACGTCTAGTTCAACATTGCAGTTAGTTGCATGATTCCTCCATGCATTTAATGCATGAAGGGGGCTTATATCACACCAACTGGATACTTGGAGCCCTGAGTTCTTGTGTGACTTTCCCATTAGCATTGAAGCACAACCACCTTCATTCAAGATCCCTGATATACCCCATGAGCATAACAGTCTTGCTGGGGCACGCTGACTCTTGCAACTTCAGTCTTAATTCCCTGCATTCCTTCATCCAGATATCCTTACAGAGTAGCGCCTTGCCTTGGCCCAGGAATGCTGGCTCTTCCTGCCTTGTTTTTAAATTATTCAACCCTAAGGGCCTTTGCTCCCTCTGTCTTTGGTGTATTTTCAGACAGATCATAGAGGAACTTACCCTTTCCCTATTTTCCGCTTGCCAGCATTCACTATCTCCCCAGTGCTAAAGCATTACTGTGCACCTGCCTTGCGCTCATTGCCAACTCACTACTCACTCCTCTGCCTCCTCTTTCTATATGAGATAATCTTCAAGAGTTAACCTAGTTTTCTATCTCAACAAAACCCATTTTCTCGAAGAGTACTCACTTCCATCTGTTTCTCCCTCCTGAATACCTTACAAGGGCGATCTGCTACCTAGATTAAAGTTTCTTAAATTATGCACACCGTGCTTCTGTGTATCTTGGTAAATCTGCTGGCGGGACAGCTTCAGTGTGCTGACAGCATTGTGTCATCCAGCAGAACAGAGCCAGGGAGCAGAGAGGGGAAAGGCTGCCCTAACTCCATAGTTAATTCCCTCTTAGTCATTTGCATTTGGAGAGGGCTTACTCCCTAAACATGGCATGCCAGACATTTTAGATAGGTGTCCTGAACAAACACAGTAGCAAAGCTCTCTGCGGTGTATTAAAATTCATGACATATGAACGGGTTCATTAGGGTCTTTGGGCAAGCCTATATTAAAGATGGTGGGTGAGATTGTTTAGTTTTAGGGTATTTATAGCAAAGTAGAAATAAATTAAACATAACTAATTCAAATTAATGCTTCAATAAGGATTAATGGAGGGGGGGAATTTAAATTGCTCACTGTACCCACACATAAAGCTTAGCATGGATCAGCATGTTATTCTGCTTTTATAATTCCTAGTTTAGTACAAAGATTATTCTCTAATCTGAATATCTAAATAAGTAAATGAATGACAAATATTTCCTCTGACTCACTCCCTTCAGAAATGTGTAATACAATTATTGACTTTAGAAGATGTAAAGCATGAGAAATTCAAGAGATCCTTGTGGAAGATTTAATTCTTGCATTGAAGCCTGAACTCTTATTACTGCTGTCGGATTTTGGAGGATGCACTGATTTCATTCCCTTGCTGCTACTGCATCATGAAGGGTTTCCATAATCTCTGGAGCAGGACCTGAGGAGCCTTTTTTCAACCCCAAAAGTATACGCCATAATAGGCAGCCTTCCAGGAACTGCATGCTAGTGGTGATGGTGGCCAGAGGCAAATGAAGGCAGAAGGGAAGCTGCAACTCTCAGCTTTGTACAGTAGAAGACTTCATTTCAGCTGTGTGCATGCCATGTTTCTACATATACCTACATAGCTCCCCATCCAGGCAGACAATTGCAGGAGGTTGGGGGGGGGTCCCTTCCAACTCTATAACTCTATGATTCTAAGAAGCATAATCACAGTTGAAAAACTCGATTCAGGCAGGCAAAAGTGTTTGAGGACGGGGTGAAGCCAGGAAAGTGAAGGGCACAGGCTAGGGAGGGTGACAAGGATTAGACAGAAACCCATGAGAAATCTGTGTTGCTGACCTTCTTAGTGGCTGTGCCCAATCTATGGAACTCCCTCACCCCAAGAGGTCCACTCAGCCCTCTCTCTGACATACAGTGGTACCTCGGGTTACATACGCTTCAGATTACATACGCTTCAGCTTACAGACTCCGCTAACCCAGAAACTAGTACCTCGGGTTAAGAACTTTGCTTCAGGATGAGAACAGAAATCGTGCTCTAGCAGCGCAGCAGCAGCAGGAGGCCCCCATTAGCTAAAGTGGTGCTTCAGGTTAAGAACAGTTTCAGGTTAAGAACGGAGCACGAGAACAAATTAAGTACTTAACCTGAGGTACCATTGTATTTGTCATTTTCTAAAAATACTGGGCACTACCAAACTGAATTCAGTTCTATGCATAACCTTGTTTAGAAATAGGTGGCCCACGGGCCAGCTGACAGATACAGCTGATGTCCTCTTCTCATGATCCAGTCAAATGCACAATGAGCATGTCAAAGAGAGCAGGACTGTTGTGCCTGCATTGACCTCCAACCTGCATGTGTTCATCGGTGCTACATTCATCATCCGTGAAGTCAGTGTAAAGTGAGAAAGGGTGGTAGGCATGCAAGACTTGAATGCACATTCAGGAACATTTGGGTTTGTGAACACATGTACAACAATAGGGATACAGAGCCCTTACACTGAGAATAAAGACTGGGGATGGGGAAGCATCAGGCCAAGCCAGCTTCATCCCATTACCCTTCCATAGGTTCAATTATCCTATGGCTAAATCATGAGTTTATGGGATGCGGGTGGTGCTGTGGGTTAAACCACAGAGCCTAGGACTTGCCGATCAGAAGGTCGGCGGTTCGAATCCCCGCAACAGGGTGAGCTCCCGTTGCTCAGTCCCTGCTCCTGCCAACCTAGCAGTTCGATAGCACGTCGAAGTGCAAGTAGATAAATAGGAACCACTCCGGCGGGAAGGTAAAAGGCGTTTCTGTGCGCTGCTCTGGTTCACCAGAAGCGGCTTAGTCATGCTGGCCACATGACCTGGAAGCGAGATGAGCACCGCAACCCCAGAGTCGGCCACGACTGGACCTAATGGTCAGGGGTCCCTTTACCTTTCCCTTAAATCATGAGAATATGTTTCTTGCCGAAAAGATGTTTCCTATCTTCATCACAACCATTGTTCACATGACTGCCAGTTATCACTAACTGAACCACAATTTTATTCCAATATTTTTTGTGTACAAATAAATCTATAGGGCATGGAGTGTTTGGGGCAGGGGGCAAGAGGTGCGTAGAAAATACATTCAGAAGTGCAAATACAAATAATGAATTTTAAAGACCAATAGAAAACGCCTACACTCCAATTTAACAGATCATACATTTCAATCACATTTAAATCTGGGATTATCCTAAATTACTATTGCTTCCTGGGAAAATAAAGAGAGGGTTGAAATTAAATTATACATATTTGAGCCATGCAATCGTGGCACGCAACAGGAAGAAGGCATAACTTTTATTTTATAAATAGGTTTATGGAAACCTCCAATATTTAAAGCTTTTTCTTTCTCCCCTTTTTTCGTAGCCCATTTCAGTTGGTACAGGAATCAATGAGCCAAAATTGAGTCGGTACGCAGAATACAGTTTTAAAATTTGGACCCCTGCAAAAATATTTAGAACATATTTCATTCACTTCAACATACCATCACCGCCAAATCTTGATTTAGTGGGCTTGTTTTAATCTGGAAGATTTGTTCATGTGTCACAAGACGCCCACTACATTAAAATCTGACACGTTTAACGGCATCAGTATAAGAACAGGATTCATGTGAAAGGAATTTTATGTGTCTCTTTCCCTCTTCTATGATATATGTTTATTTCAAGTTTGTTTACATAAGCTTAGCCCGGTTCTCAGTGGTTTGGGGAAGCAATATAATTTCACATAAACCCACAGACTGCAGACACGGGGGCTGTACTACATAGCAGAAAAATGATAAAAGGGGGAAATTTATTTATTTATTGAATATTTATCGAAAAACTGATATTGTATTTCCACAAATGCCCAATGTATATTGAACTCTTTGTGGGAAAGTATAAAATGGTTACACAATATCAAGTCATAGGGGGGAAAACTTGTCCTCTCCAAGTTCTGCTGGGAAGAAACTCAATAGCCTTCTTATATTTTCAACAATGAAAATAAGCTATAACTCAAACACTATAAAGTTCCAAATTGGCTGGACACTGAAAACATGGAAGGACTTTGATTCAATACAGTATAGGCATCTGCAGATGAAGGGAGAGGTATACATTTTATACTTGATTTCTGCAGTTTTAAATTTCTTATTGCTGGTTTTTAATGCAGCTGTGTTTTATGCCTTAACACATTCTTGTTCTACTACTTACACAAATATTTAGACACCCAACTGAAGTAGCAGAAGTGCTGTTAAAACTCTCTTCACATTTCCTCAGCTTTGAGGAAGCCCTCTGCCCTTCCACCAAGGACCTCATGAGATTATCATGCTTTCCCTTCTCTGCCACTTTCATCCCCTCAACAATCCTGTGACAGACCAAAGGACTTAGCTAAACATCATCTGTAACAGTGTTTCCCAAACCTGGGTCTCCAGCTGTTTTTGTACTACAACTCCCATCATCCCTAGCTAGCAGTGTTCAGGGATGATGGGAACTGTAGTCCAAAAGCAGTTGGAGACCCAAGTTTGGGAAACTCTGATCTACAGTAAGCTTAAAGGCTGACGAGATGTGAGCCCCAATCGCCCCACCTTTAAACCAGTACCCTAACCACTATATCACCCTGCAAATCAAGATGTATTCCCAACACTGTAGTTTTTTTTACACATTGAAAACTATAAATGACAAATAATGTTAGCAGTTATAGTGAAGTGGCCAGAACTCTCCTGAAGAGTTCTTAAAAGTATTTCGCACTGCTAATAATAATAAAAAAAAACTAGCTATATTTCCTCTAGGAGGATTACACTTACTCAGTTACACTATTAAGGGCTCCACATTGTACATTGCCCTTACCTCCAACTGATTATAGGGCCAATCCACCTCATAATTAGGTGTACTGAAATATTTCAGAAATTAGTGGGATTTAAGAATACTTAATTGTATGCTAGACTGTGTTCCAATGTCAGGATGAGTTTTCTTTTTCACAGCAGTGTACTATGAACAAATATCCCTCCTGACACTGGGCTGTATTTCTAGCATACAATTAAGCATTCTTCATTTCAGTGAAGCTTAAGCATGCCTTTGCTAAGTCCTTCCTCTCAATACCTTTACTAAGACAACCATGTGTGTAACTTGATAGATGTTCTTGCTTCTGTGCTGCACTGAAAATATCTGCACTCAATGAAAGCAGGTCACATTTAGATAGGGGTAACTATCACAACGCCCGTCACATGTTGAATTACAGCTCCCATTATCCTGAACCATGGGCCAATCTGGTTGAAGATGATGAGAGCTGCAGTCCAGTAGAAACAGGAGGGGCACCATGCTGACCACCCCGATTTAGATTTTTGGATACAATAACAGGCAATAATGTTCATACAGGTCAAAATGCAAATGTATGGTATAGTATTGATTTGTTGTTTTGCCAAACGGTTCTCTGTAAGGGCTCAGAACAAAAAGCTGAACTGGCAACTTCCTGTGACAAAGATAAGAGGCAATACTGGAAACAAATAATGGTGCATATTCTTGCATGGATTTATCATTCCCATGGAATTAAGAGACAAGACCCACAGAATTGTGGAACTAGTTATGCGCTAAAGGACTTTTAGATTTGTTCCTTTCCAAAAGGAGACCCCAATGCCATAGGATTTCAGCATGTTTCTGAAGACTGGTAGGCAAGATTACTGCATGGATACTAGACTATTCCATTAATATTAAGGACAGTTTAGCAAAGGTTTCTGACTTTAATATGGCATATTTTTCTGGTGCCTAGGATGAAACTAATATTTCTTTTGTAAAAATGCCCAGGTAAATGCAAGATGTGTATGAATTCTTATTGCCTGTTGATCCTTGTAACCTTTTACAGTTCAATTCCCACAGGCTTACTGTTACAGCTGAATTTCAACAGAGTTTGGAAAACTTCCCACTAAAAATGACTTATTGGAGATAGCTTTCTTAATGGGCAGATCTCACTTGTCCAGCGTTATTTTAAGTGAGTTTCCATTCACCAGAAACCAGTATGTGCATTCTCTCACAGAAAAAAATGAAGGACGAGCATCTTACAAAATGTCCCTCATTCCTCTCCTTTTCTGGAAACTTCTCTCTCTCTGTGTGTGTGTGTAGATATATATTTTATTGGTTCGGAGTGTATAGAATCCAGAAATCGATAGACAGTACTGAAATAACAAGTAGACCCTCCCACACAGTTTAGGCTACTCCTTTCCCACTTCAAAGTATTTCATTGTTTTCACTTATTTATACAAGGAGCAACAAACATTCAACAATCCCCCCACCACCACAACGTAAGCACCAAATGTCTGTTTAATTACATTAAACATTCAGTTTTTAAACAAATGCATCTTTCCACAAAGTTGCCATGTGTCCTCAGAGTCCTAAAACCATGTTATATCAATGTTGCAATCAATATATATGCATATATATATTTAACCCCAAGTGTTACTGGTAGCTAACAGTAATTTTGAATTTCACATTTGAGCCCATGTTCCTTAAAATATATACTCTCCAAAGGGATCCATTAGAAAGTATGAGCTAGTGCTGAGGCTAGTGCAGCGAAATAGGCACAGACATTCTATTCTCTTTAATGTTGATGGTACCCAGAAACAAATTCATGCATAAATTAGCATACATAAATAAGTGCATTTTCCACAAAGTCACAAATTTTGCTGAAGTAAAAGCAGTCGTTCCCAGCTCTTTCCCCTTCATTTATTCTTATTGTACGGTAGAGAAATAAAGGGACATTAAAATATTTGGCGGTATAAATCATATAACTTGCGTTTGTACAAGTACCTTGAAGGGCTGCTTTTGGAAGCAATGCATTGTTTATCATGACAGAAAAAAGCCTAAGCAAGTCTAGGGTTAATTTGTACACACACACACCCCTGAAAAAGAGTGTGAAACAGCATTTGATTAATCACATTTGCTCTATTTGATGAACCAAGTAAACTCTGACTTATCTTAACAATGCTTTCTTTGGAAAAAGCCAACTTCAAACCACGGGTTAAGAAAGAGGCTTGTTTCAACAAACTTTAACACTAATTGCATATGCAATACTAAATTGTGGTTAACTGAAATCAAAAGTGGAAGCTTCCAGTCTCTTCCTCATGGCTGTGCCTGAGAAGGACAGGGAAAGGGGTATGCAACCCCTGGACTCATTCCACAGTTACAAAATTTCCATTTGAT
Source organism: Podarcis tiliguerta (assembly GCF_965153285.1). Taxonomy (NCBI): domain Eukaryota; kingdom Metazoa; phylum Chordata; class Lepidosauria; order Squamata; family Lacertidae; genus Podarcis; species Podarcis tiliguerta. The sequence continues at coordinate 99,448,074 of NC_139535.1, read as the reverse complement.
CTTCAGCAGGATTCAAGAAAGCCAAAAACTGATATTCTAGGAATTCCATATAAATTGTATCTAGTCATAGTCCTTATGTAAAGGTAAAGGTAAAGGGACCCCTGACTATTAGGTCCAGTCGTGGCTGACTCTGGGGTTGCGGCGCTCATCTCGCTTTATTGGCCGAGGGAGCCGGTGTACAGCTTCCGGGTCATGTGGCCAGCATGACTAAGCTGCTTCTGGCGAACCAGAGCAGCGCACGGAAACGCCGTTTACCTTCCCGCCGGAGTGGTACCTATTTATCTACTTGCACTTTGACGTGCTTTCGAACTGCTAGGTTGGCAGGAGCAGGGACCGAGCAATGGGAGCTCACCCCGTCGCAGGGATTCGAACCGCCGACTTTCTGATCGGCAAGTCCTAGGCTCTGTGGTTTAACCCACAGCGCCACCCGCGTCCTGTAGTCCTTATGTATACAGTGCTAAATATATGCACAAATACTCATATGACATTAGTATACAAGATGATCTGTTGATATGTGTCAGGGTACTGCCATCGAAAGGGGGGAGGAAGGCAGAAGCGTATAGGGAGCCTCTGACTTTGCTGAGCAGTAAAACCACATCGGGGACTGGTGAGAGCGAAGACTCTGGCGAAACAGAAGGGGAAAGGAGGGGCGAAGGGAGGCAAAGGCTCACAGAGGATACTGCGAGCCCAAGCACTGCTCCCAGGCAGGCTGATAGGGAAACAGACGTGCAGCTTCCGTCGCCTAGTTTTTGCCAGGGAGTCAAACATAAGGAAAGGAGGAGGAGACTGGGGTTGTCGAAGTTCTTATGCTGGGGGGGGGCAGGAAGAACCCACTCACGGAATCTGTGAGTGACTGACAGTCATGAACCTTGGAACTCTGAACTGTACATAGTTGCACTAAATAAAACCTGGAAAAGACAGGTCGGAGTCCTGGCTGTTTACTTGCAAGCAACCCCCCTACAGACCTGACAATATGTTTTGGCACAGGAAATAAAAAATTCTCTACAATCTAGGACTACAGCTGATTGTAGTGTGGCTCACATGAAGGTACATTCAGGATTCCCCCCACCTCTTTAAACAGCTATAAAGTTAATCAACTGCACGATGCCTTTTATAACTTTATGAAACAACAACAACTAATTCTTTAAATGCTACTTAAAAAGGAACTGGGGCAAATTTTAGAGGCCCTTTGCAAACCCCCAACTTTAAAACTAGAAAGAGTTTGCATACAGAACTACTAATTTAAAATGCCAAAGGGGAAAGATGTGGCTATGATTTCAAAACAATGCTTATGAGACATGAACTGGTCCATGACAGAATTCCCATCGGGGCCAATTCTTGATGGAAAATATGAATATGCAAATATGCACTTGAAATGGAACTATGTGGAGGCAAGTCACTTGTGAAAGCTTTCCTGGTGGTTGTAGTCATCTTCATCATGCCATCACAACCCTCTAAGAAACAAGATTTGTGACATAAGTGAATCTCTTGCAACTGTGATAGAAGCTACCTCAAGATGTGTGACATCACTGAATCTGCTGCAGCCGTGAGGGAAGCTAATGACTTGCCACACCACTTGTAACCTAAGTTTTCTGGGAGGGAATTTCGAGAAACATTTTTGCTGCCCTATATGGAGATCTGGTTTTATATTATATTTAAAGAATGAAACTTTTTAAAAAATATACAGTGCTAATTTTACAAAATTTCAAAAGTGTTTGAAGTGAAGTACTTGATCAAGGAAGCTAAATCTAATAAAGCACACTTAGTGTAGTTTACTTGAGGTTAAAATTATTGTTGTTACATGTAAATAGGCATGACAAGCCAGTAGCACACAGTTCCCATGCATTCCTTAAATTCTGAGAACCAAAACAAGAGCAGTGAAAACTGTAAACATATGTATATGTGATGTATATTTGATATGCCATGCATATAAAATATACACTTCCTTAGGATGGAAAAATGTTGGAATGAATGTACTGGTGTTGCATCCATTCCAACGTTGCTTTTCACATGCCAACCATTTAGCTACTGGCATGAAAGAACTGTCCCTGCTAGTTTTCAGCTGAAAAACTGGTAACAAAAGGTAAGGGTGTTCAATAACTGGAGAGAAAACCTGGCAAGCCAACATTATCTCCAAGAGTATGAAGAGTTCTAGTTATACATAGCTATACTCCTCTGAAATGACTCTGAAATGAAGAGTCATTTCCAATTTTTTGAGAAATAGCTAGTCTCTCTAATTTCCAAAGGGCAAATGGTTCTTTCTAGTCTTTGTTCATCAGAAGTCTGTTGAAGGGGATTGAAATGATCAGTTTTAAATGTGTCTTTCAGTTATAAATACCATTTCTTAGGCCAGAATTATATAGAACACAGCATCCCTTACAATGGGAGGTAATCAGTTGATCCAATTCACAACTTGAAGACTACAGTAATGAATTGCTGAGGAAATTGGAGTCATTCTACTAACTGCAGCTGAGCTAAAATTATATATGTCATATACATCCATCCACCCTCCTTTTCCATGGCATTTTAATTTCAACAAATGTATCTAAGATTATCTTTGTAACTTCTACAAAGTGTCCTATAATGAAACTACTTGCCAAAAGGCACTTTTGAACAGAAAATATAGAATAATGTGCTTAATTTTAGGTCTATTTGTTACCATTTGAACTCATTCACACAAGGGAGCTTTATAAAGCCATCCCAGAAAAATATATCAGAATACCAAAATCTCTTTAGCCATGATTCAGAGGGCCTCTTGAGATATGAGTGTCGATATAGCAGTCCTCACATTATTTTAAACTGCTTTTGAAACTCTAATGTTTCAAAAGCGTATTGCCGAGTGAGGAGATGCAGTTTGAAAACAACTTTAGAAGCCACACATCTATTCAATTATTAGAGATTATTTTCAGCAAGCCTTTCCAGTAAATTCTCAGGACACCTTAGAATGAAAGCAGAAAATAAAATAAAATAAAAGTCAGAAAGTAATGAAACTTAACACTACTAGGGGATTTTAAAAAGAAGATCGCAGCATTAGATAATCTTCAATGGATATCATTATGAGCAGCAAATTGTTGTCCCTTCCTTAGCCTGTCTTCATTTTGAAATCAAATATATGTCTGCACTTTGTTTACATAAAATAAAAACAAAAAGTAATTACAAAACACACAGAGGAACCTCAGTTCTTTAGGAGCATGTGATTATCAAAGACACTCTAACCATGCAATCCAATCCAGACAGGCAAAACAAAATGGTCCCTACCACAAAGGTTCCACAGTAAGGAAACACACTGCCAGTTTATATGTGCAAAGGAATCAAGCCATGAATTATTATTTTTTGAGACACCGGCACTTCTACCAGCAATTGGACAGGTAAGATTGTATATATGAATGCTATTGCACAAAAATGCACCATACAAACGGGAAAAGAATATATAGCTCCCCTCTCTGACATGCTAATTGGTTGTTCTCCAGAGGCTCCTGTTAGGTGGGGGGGGGGGATATTTACATAGGCAACCCTCCATTCTGCAGCATGAATCAGGCAAAGTTGATTCTGGCCCTAAGGAGGTGTCAACCCATGCTACAAGCTAGGGATGAAAAATTCAGTCCAGTTTTTAAAGTAAACTGACCTAAGTTCCAAGACTTAGACAAAAAGATAAGATAGATAAGATACAGACATAGACACAAAATAGAACACAGTTCACAAGCAGATTGCACACGTTCCTAAATTTTGCAATGAGGGTTTTGTTCAAAAATGTGTCCAAAAATGTATGTTACACACAAACAAAAAATGTACAAAAATAGGGCAATGCATAGGAAGGCATAAGAATGCAGATCGGGGGAAATGCATACAAAATGCAAGTTTTTGAGAAAGTATGTACAGAAGTGTGTATAATACTTGTGTAATTTTAATAATAATAATAATAATAATAATAATAATAATTGTGTATTGTTTGAATTTTTTGTAGAAAACAGTATGGAACAGATTTAGGATGGAGTGCATGCAGAACTGAAATCTGGATTGAAAAGCCCAAAAGCCTGAGGTCAAAGACATTTACTCTAACAGACAGGCTATCGAAATTGTTGTGTAAGCTCCAGAGTCAGATGTACAGAGGTTAATCAACCTTCTATTCCCCACTGAAAAACAAAATTGTGAAATCAATGAATGCTACAGTGTCTACCTGAAGTCAGTGACTGGCTAAATAATAATAATAAAAATAGTGGCTCAGAATGAATGAAGAATATAGTGTTACACATTATTGGAAATATGCAATAGTGCAGTAGTTGGAAGTCTGACATGGCTAAAAGCTGACTATAACTTGCTCTCAATATTAATAAAAGTGACTTTATAATATATGTTGTCTTTCATATAGTCTCTCCTTCCCTTTTATTTTTATTTTTTGCTTCAAAACTCTGCTTTTCTCTTACTTGTCTCTCATTGGCTTCATCGTTGCAATTACCTGTTATCATGGAGAAGACAGAATGTGACAGAATAAACTTAATAAGCACAACCTATTAAAGAACATATTAACTGACCTCTAAGCTGCCAATATCTACCATCCATGCATCAACAAAACGCATCAACAGAGCAATGAATCAACACAGATCAGAGAGCAAAGTACAATGTACTTACATCCGTGTCCGGCCCCTTGTCTGCCCCGGGACAAGAAAAGGTAACGAATTCATGGCACCTCTTGTGAACCACAAAGCAGCAAACTAGGAAAAGAAGAAAAAAACATTCAAGCAATTGCAGATTTGTTAACAAGTTTACTGCCAATCTACTGAAGTGAATTGAAATACGCTGCCTTGTGAGTAGTGTTGATAGACATTCAAATCATGGAAAAATTAATTCTCAAGTCTTCAAGAAACACAGCGTTCTTTCAGCACAGGCAATTGCTTCTAACACATGATGTCCACATATTGTAAAATGACAGTATATCCAATTTTGCTCATTGTTTTTTTAACACAAGCTGTGGTCAAAACAAACAATCAAAGGACTCCAAAACATTTAACTCTTCGCCCATTAAGATACAAGACAGAGTAATTCCCCATAGTAATTTTGCCTTAGATTTTACAGTTACCACTTTTCATGCAGGCAACAGTATCCCACATTCTTCAACAGAGGATGAAAAAGAAGCATTTATTTGATAGGGGTTTTTTGGAGAATTTTTATTTCGGATACAATTTTGCTATATCTATAAAAGTATACACTACTTAGTTACTTTAGCCGTGCTTTATTGTTTTAGCAGGACTTTATACATTGCTCTGTGCAAGTTGGAAGGCATCTTGTGTACCTTGGTAGAAAGGCAGGATAGACATAAATCAATTACTTGCAATTCTCCAATGCTCTTGGGCAATGATGTGTAATTGATACAATTACATTTGCAAAATACAGACATCAGGATGCGTTCCGCAAAACCTTAAGTTAGGGTGGGCTCTATCCTTAAGAGTAATTGAATAACATGTTAACATACTATCGGTGCATATCTAACTACTGAAAAACATTGCTGTTATGATGATAGAAAGGCAACATGGCCAAATGTTAACCCTGGGTATTAGTTGCTTAGCATGTAGAAAACCATCATCAAAAGGCCATCAATGGCTCCTAGTCCTGATGGCTACATTCTCTATCACACTGTCAGGGGTAAAGGTAAAGGGACCCCTAACCATTAGGTCCAGTCGTGGCCGACTCTGGGGTTGCGGCACTCATCTCACTTTATTGGCCGAGGGAGCCAGCGTACAGTTTCCGGGTCATGTGGCCAGCATGACTAAGCCACTTCTGGTGAACCAGAGCAGTGCACAGAAACACTGTTTACCTTCCCGCCGGAGCAGTCCCTATTTATCTACTTGCACTTTGACGTGCTTCCGAACTGCTAGGTTGGAAAGAGCAGGGACCAAGCAACAGGAGCTCACCCTGTCACGTGGATTCGAACCGCCAACCTTCTGATCAGCAAGTCCTACGCTCTGTGGTTTAACCCACAGCGCCAGCCGCGTCCCTTCTGTCAGGGGTAGTAAGCTTCTAAATATCAGTTATCTGAAACCACAGGAGGGGAGAGTGTGCTGTTGCACTCCAGTCCTGCTTACAGGCTTCCCATAGACACCTGTCAGAACATGATGGTGGATTGTAAAACAACTGTACGTATTCAGTTCATAAGTTTATTGCTCTAGCTAAAGGCTTAAGATCAGCCTTGGCCTATGGAGCCCTATTGCAACGACTGTTATATCTACATTAATTCTAAACCTGAATTGTGACATAAAATAAATGGCTAGTGGATCACAACAAACAATTAAATAAGGTTCTTGGGAGACCAAAGGAAACATCTACATAGGAAAAGTTTTCTTCTGAGATTATGCTGATAGACTCTTTGCTCTGGTCTTATACTTCCTTTTCAATCGGATTCGATCGGAGGTGTGCTGCATCAGATTTTGGTTGTGCAATCACTCCCAATTTAAAAAATGCAGCAAAATTACAGTTTCTAGGGCCACATGTTGCATTCTACATGAGTCATTTCTATGAGCTTTCGAATCAGGACTCAAGTCAGGCACGCAGAAAGAAAGATACACATCCCTTCTCTCAGCTTTAACTGCACAGGATTGCAACTTAAGATTCCATACAAAGTTAGCACCTTCCTGGAAATGCAAAGAATACTTTTCTATTTAAGAACTGGCCTAATGTCATTTTAACATTCAAGGTCACCTTAAAACTGAAATATATGGTGACTTATTGTACCGGGGGGGGGGGGGGAATGTACTACAAGGAACACCCTGCACAATGTGGATGGAGGTCAGAGCAAAAACAGCTCCTGGGTCATTGCTTATGAATCTCTCTCCTCTCATTTCTCTCCATATTTTTCTTTTTTAAAAAAATGCTTTTGATGATAATGACTTCCTGAAAGATAAAGTGAGAATCTATGCAGCGGACCTTTTGCCAGCCAGATTGGTTGCTGTCTTCAAACTCCTATCAAACCTGACAGCTGATTATACCAGATGAGGTTGTTGGGAGTTAGAGTCCTTCAACATATGGAGGGCGACAGGTAAGCCAGCTCTGGTCTATGAGGAAGGGTGTCCTTATTTGAGAGGAGGAAAACGAAGAGTCTGGGCATTGTTTTGTGAATTCTGATGTGGAAAGGATTTAGACCAGGCTTCCTCAACCTCAGCCCTCCGGATGTTTTGATACTACAATTCCCATCATCCCTGACCACTGGTCCTGCTAGCTAGGGATCATGGGAGTTGTAGGCCAAAAACATCTAGAGGGCCGAGGCTGAGGAAGCCTGATTTAGACTTTGCTAGAAATAGGGACAACCATCTTTAATCAGAAAACTGCAACACAATCACACGCATTCCAGGTTGCTGAAATACACTCTTTTATAAACCTCTTTCTCAGTCAACACTTAGGAACGGTGCTCCAAACACATCTGTATAAAGCGAGTGGAAGAACACATGAGACAACTAAGGTAAGATGCCAGCACTGAAAGACTGTTTCCTAAGGAAGTCAAAAGAAAAAATGCAAATGCACAGTCTCAAACACCTTTGATTATCTCAATGTTTCATGTGGGAAAGTGTTGTGAATGGTGACGGCGGGGGGGGGGGGCTTTTAAAGCAGGCTGAAATCACTACTGATCACTACTGTACTACTTTTCCCTGCCTTCCGAATCAGTATTGGAACCTATATAAATGTCAAATCAATGAATTAACGGCTTTGTTTCTTAAACTCACTTTTCAAATGCATAATTCAAAATGCCACTTCCGTTACGAAGTGAGATAGCTAATGAAAACGATGGCTCTCCTATGACCCTCTTATGATCAATTGAGTGCAGGATTTGAGATTAAGTCAACGGAGAGAGACCAATTAACTAGGGTGCATGGTCAATTTGGCAGCGCAGATATAACCTTACTGATGAAATCAGCTTTACTGATGTGAATATGCACATCCGTCTGTCTATATTATCTCATTTACATCCCACCACTCCTCCAAAAAACCAAGGGCTACGTACATGTACAGTGGTACCTCGGGTTACATACACTTCAGCTTACATACGCTTCAGGTTACATACTCTGCTAACCCAGAAATAGTACTTCGGGTTAAGAACTTTGCTTCAGGATGAGAACAGAAATTGTGCGGCAGTGGCGTGGCAGCAGCGGGAGGCCCCATTAGCTAAAGTGGTGCTTCAGGTTAAGAACAGTTTCAGGTTAAGAACAGACCTCCGGAATGAATTAAGTACGTAACCAGAGGTACCACTGTAGTTATACCATTTTCTGTTCACAATAAGCTTGTGAGGTAGGCATTGCTGAAACTGACTAGTTAGTGCAAGCCTGAACAATTAAAAGCGTTATAGCTGAGTGAGGATTTGAATTTAGTGTCCCGCTTGGTTGACAGTTTTCAGCCAGCCTTTCAATATCCAGTGAACTCTAAAATATAATAGACCTGTATCTTTGAAAGAAGCTAGAAGAATTCCAAAGCCACTCTTAAATTCTTGCTCTACCAAAAAACAAAACAAAAAAAACCCTATTCAACAAGATGAAATTCATGTATCAGCAATTCATGTTTTGTTTCCATGGATCTCCAGTGGATTGTGTCACTCTTCAGAAGGCATCCGTCCTTGTCAAAAGCATATGTAAAGCCACCCCGAGGGAGGTCGAAATATTGTATTCTACAGAGAAAACAGCAGGGATGAAAAACACAAGCACAAGGCAAACACTGGTAGGGATATGGATAGGGATAACAAATGCTCTCACAGCAACAAGAACACCTGACCACACTGTGTGACTCCACAGTTATCCATACACCCCATGCAGTATCCAACCAGTAACCTGTAAAACGACATTCATCTTCTCTCAGGCCTTTAGCTAATTAAATAATCTATAGCTTTTTAAACTGTAGGGGGGTTCTGTTTTCATTGGTTACAATGGTGTGTATTTTTGTGTTTCTTATGTTGTAAACAACCCTGAGATCCTCTGATGATGGGCTGTATAGAAATTTAATAAATAATAAGTAATAATAAAGGATACTGGAAGGAAAGTCTAGAAACTCATAGAATTGTGGAGTTGGAAGGGACCACGAGGGTCATCTAGTCCAACCCCCTGCAAGGCAGACATCATTTGCCCGACGTGGGACTCAAACCCACAACCCTGAAATTAAGAGTCCCATGCTCTACCAGCTGAGCTATCCTAGGTCGTGTGAACTCAAAAAAGGTTATATGAATTGCCCCGAAGCCAAACAGGGAGTCTGCTTACAGCATTAGTACATTATTTCGCCAATTAAAATGGCACATTGTCAAAGAGCGTCAAGTATCTTGAAAGCTTCTACTACCTAATATATTCAGTTTCATTTATCTTGCTTTAAAGGGATCCATGCATTATAACTAAGGGTTGTATCCAAAGCTGCACGGGTGATGATCTGCTTGCACGATGGGTCTTATCCTTCCTCTATTTTTCCTGCTCCCACAAAATCTGCTATAGAGGTTCCATCAAACCTCTGCTGCAGATTTTTGAGGGTGCACAAGGGGCCACAGGAGAGACCAGTAGCAGTAGTAATGGTAATAGTGGTGTAATCCTTTATTAATCTTAATTGTAATTAATAGTATTATTACTATTTAAAAGTTCTATATAGTAAACATCACATCTACCTCTTATGTAAGGTTAGGTTAGGTTTTGCATCAAGGAAGCCAGCATTTTCCTGGGATGAATAAATATTTGTGAAAGCACATTACACAAATTTTAATTTAATACCAAGGAATACCCAGCTGCAGATTCACCTGAAATAGATCAAACATACCATTTGTTCTCAAATCTTTGCCATCTCAAATGTTTGATGTGTTGATGTACAAAAAGCATTAACACCAGAAACCCGCAGATTAATTTAGCAGCCAATAGATTTCACCTTGCACAGAACAGTGGGAAGTTAAGAGGTTTCAGCCTGACATGAAAGCAAAAGTTCACCTAGGGTGGAAGAGGCAAGTTTGAATCTGACCTTTCTGATACCTTCAGTCCCTTTTCTGGCCACAGTTCTATCCTCTGCTAGAAAGAGGATGACTGGCATATGGTCACGCATTCCTCTCCTTATGCTGGCACAACAGATCTAGCCACTACATTACATCTAAAGAACTGTACCGCTACAAGCCATTTATACCAGGAGTCTATACAGCACAAGACCAGCATTTGAAATTTGCCAGGCACCAGGTACACCTGGCTATCGGCCACTTGTGATCAAGTGAAGATTCCTGGGCACCAGAATGTCACCTGACAACTCCACCATCTGGAGGTGCATGCCTAGGGATCCCTGGATCTTGACTGTTTTCACACAGTAGCAACATGCTCCTGTTTTACAATTTAAAATACTCATTTTAAGATATCAATGACTTCCCTTATTTTTCCATGGTTCATTTTACATATCATAAATCCCTGCATATTTTACAAAAACTATACCATTCAGTATTCCATTACTGCATCCATCAAAACTTGTTTACACTGTTGAATTTATCTTAATGCTGCCAATGTTTTCAGCTGTTCACAATTATTTCCCATATATTCAATGAATGTTTCCCAATCTTCTTTAAATGTATGTTCTTCTTGTTCCCTTATTCTATATGTTAAGGCTGCAAGTTGTGCCTATTCTGTCAGCTTAAGTTACCATTCTTCTTTGGTTGGGAACATGTCCTGTAGAATTCTATCTGTTATATTTTATCACACACAGAGAACTTTATTGTGATCCATAGGCCCAAAAGACACAGTACAAAAATTATATATCAACAGTTATTCAGTCGTAAGAGCGGCCTTGTTATATTTTATCGGCACAGACAGAATGATTTCAGGAACCAAAAAGTCATATTGAAAAATACCACTTTTGAGACATCGGACCCAAAAAATGGCAACTAGGCATTCCTTTTTGGCAACTGTAACCTTGGTTTAAGGATCCAATTGGTGCTTCTCTTATCTATCTGGGTTTCTAATACTGTACAAGACTTAGAAAAATTGTCAAGTTAGCATGTTAGGGTTGGAGCAGCTAGACAATCTCAGTATCTCTTTCACACACATACACAAACACACCCCTACGCCTGTCTAGACTGAAGGGAACACAAGTCACCATTAAAATGCTCAACGTGTGTGCCCCGCCCCACTTGACCACAGAAGGAAAAGGAAAGCTAGTGATTGGGGAACAATGGCAAAGAGTTACAGAGAAGAACATATTGCACAAAGCTACAGACACCTGGAGTCCTATTATGAGGAAATAGCAGCTATAAACCACCAGTTATCCTTCTCCTCTTCCAATTAACACTTCCAGGGATGTTTTTAATGTATGACATATTAGTGTATTTTTGGTATTTGTGGAAGCCGCCCAGAGTGGCTGGGGAAACCCAGCCAGATGGGCGGGGTACAAATAATAAATTATTATTATTATTATTATTCCAGAATACAACTGGGGATAGGGGCCACACAAACACAATGGCAGTTATGAGCAGTGCTATTTTTCTAGAAAAAGAGGTGCCGGAACTCACCCTGAACTTATAATGTCAATGGCATCAACCTGAGAGGTGCTGAGTTCTGGTGAGTTCCAGCTGGGGGGTGAGCCCTGGTTATGAGAAGAAGACGAGGAGGAGGAGGAGGAGTTTTGATATCCGGCTTTATCACTACCCGAAGGCGTCTCAAAGCAGTTAACATTCTCCTTTCCCTTCCTCCCCCACAACAAACGCTCTGTGAGGTGAGTGGGGCTGAGAAACTTCAAAGAAGTGTGACTAGCCCAAGGTCACCCAGCAGCTGAATGCAGAGGAGCGGAGACGCGAACCCACTTCACCATATTACGAGTCCACCGCTCTTAACCACTACACCACACTGGCTCTCCCAGCAGGTAAGTGTTAGCATAAAAATAGACAACACATGTGAATATGCGCTAAGAGCAACATCAAAGTTCAAGCCCAGGTAACCTGTCATATTCCAGAACATTTGAGGCCAAGGCCTAAGAATCTGCATTCACAAGTGTGGCTCCTATACAAAAGGGAATCAGCACCAACCACGGCATTGGCACACATGCCAGGGGCAAGTGGTTCTCTTGTAGGGGGAGTTATGCTTGCCAGGGGAAGACTCCATGGAGCATCACAAGTCACTGCTCAAACTGTTGCTGCTAAAATAGTTTGATTGCATCAGGCTAACCATCTTTTGAAAATGATAGTTCAGCAGTTGAGTCATGGAAAGGAGAATTGCCAGAAAGGAAAAGCACAAGGGAATTTCAAATGCCCAAAACATCTTCATTTTAACCCAAGATGAGAAAAGTTAACATTTTGCTAGGAGAAAATGAAAACAATTTAAGATTGTGATTGTATGCAGATTTAGCTGAGAGTTAAGTCCCACTGGACAAAGCGAAACACACTTTTGAGGAAATATAATGAGGACCAGGCTTCAGAAGTGCATAAAAAGAGCATTAAAAAGGGGACAAAAGGACAAGAGATCGTACAATTTATAATACAAAGGAAGGCATTTATCTTTCAGGCTTATCCTTTTCTCACCAGGAGTTATCAAACAGAAATTTTCATAGATGTTCTGGTTACCTTCGGCTACCCACGTACCGTATTTTTTGCTCTATAAGACTCACTTTTTCTCTCCTAAAAAGTATGGGGAAATGTGTGTGCATCTTATAGAGCGAATGCAGGCTGTGCAGCTGTCCCAGAAACCAGAACAGCAAGAGGGATCGCTGCTTTCGCTGTACAGTGATCCCTCTTGCTGTTCTGGCTTCTGAGATTCAGAATATTTTTTTTCTTGTTTTCCTCCTCCAAAAACTAGTTGCGTCTTATGGTCTGGTGCATCTTATAGAGCGAAAAATACGGTAGTTAAAGCAATATACAAGTATTGGCTAGGACAGGGGATCCCAAACTGTGGTTTGAAAGCTTCATTCAGGCAGTCTGCAGAACATCTGTGGATTTGTGGTTGAAGATGGAAGATACCACATCCACTGCATGAAATATTCATATTGAATTTTAACTAAATGTTTATTGCTTCTTTTATTTATTATTTCTACAGTATTCAAATCAGAATGTGTAGAATACAATATACAAGAAAGCTAAAATTCGGAATGAGCTCAGGCTTGCAAGAGAGGTTGAAAATAATAAAAGGATGTTTGAATCAAGAGGAAGAACAAGGAAGTAGCAAGTCCTCTGTGTGGAGAAGGTGAATAAATGCTATTGGGTGACAGAAAGAAAGAAGAACTGCTCAACACCTAGGTTGTCTCTGTGTTCTCCGGAAAGGAAAACAGTACCCAACCTGGTGATACTGGAATAAATGGAGCAGAGAGGGAGGTGCATCCCAAAATAGGAGAAGAGTTGGCAAAGGGAACATCTAGCTACTTTAAATGAATTCAAATCTCCATGCCTGATGAACTGTTTCCAAGGGTACTAAAGGAACTTGCAGGTGTAACATCAGAGCATCCGTCTATAATCGTTAATAATTCTTGGAAAACAGATGACGTCCCTGCAGACTGGAGGTGGGCAAATGCTGTCCCCATCTTCAAAAGGGGGAGGGCAGATCCAGACAACTACCAACCTGTCAGTTTGGCATCAATACCTGGAAACGTCCTAGAGCAGATGATTAAACAGTTGGTTTTTAAACAAAGGTTGGGTGGATTTTTTAGCTATCAGTGGCGTAGCGTGGGGGGTGCAGGGGGGCCAGCCGCACCGGGCGCAACATCTGGGGGGGGGGCGCACTCGCACTCGCAGCTCTCTGCCCCTACCTGGCTCACTCACTCTCTCTCACTGCAGTGCTGGCTGTGCGAATCCGATCCGAGCCGCCGGGTCGCCGCCCACTGTGGAGGGGAGGGTGCCAGACGTGTGGTACGGTGCAGAGAGAGAGCGAGGGACTATCTGGGGGAGGGACAGTGCAGCGGGGGGCACAAATTACTTGCCTTGCCCCGGGTTAGGGGGCGCAAATTACTTGCCCCCGGGTGCTGACAACCCACGCTACGCCACTGTTAGCTATGTTTCCAGCCTTGCAAGGTGTTGGGCTAGATGGGCATTGGGGAACCCTTCCTAACCCTACAATTCTGTGAATTAAAAATCATATAAGATTTAGGACAGTGCATTACAATTGTGGCAAGTAGAAAACTCATTAAGAGGTGTGCCAAGTCTCTCAGCAATTTTGGGAACCACTGAATGAGGAAACATAAGCACATCAAAATTCTGATTAGAAATGTTATAGTCCCTCCCAATCATTTCTAGACCTAAAGTTTGAACGAAGTATTTCTCTGAAGAAAGAAACCCATTTTTTCCCCTTGAAAAACCATAGTAACAAAACAAAAAGCGAAAAAGGAAGCCGAAGTACCATGATGAGGGATAATCAAGAGAGAGGTATTTTGCAATTACACAGTAATGATTTGCACTGCACTATTTATTTGTCATTCAGAACACGTATGTTTTAAGATCAGATCTCCCCAACAGAGATGTTCAAAACACAATCTGTTTGATATCAAAGCAATCTATTTAATCAACAGATTAAGTAAAACACAAAAGTATTTGCTGGACCAATTTCCAGATCCTGGTTTTGTTTATTCTCATTAAAATGAGCAATCCACCAAGATCTGCCCAGTTCAATCTCTATTCCTGTTCATGGGGACATCATGATACAGGACCTATTTCATGGAGTCCCCATTAATATATATACAAATTTATGCTGCGCTGTCTAGCTGAGAGAAAGAGAAAATCCCTCTAGCAGTGGATCTCCAAAAATCAGAGAGAATAAATCTACTTTTGGCAGATGTGCTGCGAGAGGGGAGGCTACTCTCAAGAACTGCTGATGCTTGTTTCCTTGGTTATGTTTGAGGCATACTCAAACAAACTGAGAAGCATTTAACTTCCATCAGCAGCTTCTGCACTGGGGTTATATTTTGCTGCTCTGGCTGCAGGTGCCTTTTTCTTGCTGGGAACAGCCACCAGCAGCCAATGCACAACCAAACACCGTCATCCCAACTGTTGGCTGATGTCACAAATGACATGAAGTAATGGGACAAGTGAGCTTGGTTTGGAGGAAACAGCCTGGTTGGCCAAGGGCAGAGGTTCCCCACCCCAATATAAGCCCCCTATCAGATGAAGGTATCAAATCTGTTACCTGGTGAATTCACAAAATCAATAATACATATGGTTATGATGCCAAAACCTTTACCAGCCATTTATACTGCAATCCTACAGTCAGTCTGGTAAGCCAGGAGTAGCCATCGGGGTGCCCTCCAGATGTTGCCAGACTACAACTCCCATCATCCCTGTCCATTGGCTGGTGGGAGTTTTAGTTCAACAACATTGGATGCCTATGAGATAAGCCAAATGGTGTTATTATGTCTTCAGGAAAGCTGGCTAGGTGTTGGGAGTCAAAAGGGTGAGGATGCAAGGATGTGGGAAGAAAAACAAGAAGCAGCGTGGGACCAAAAGTTTTTTAAAAAGAGGAGAAGGCAGAGGGACTTTCTAGCTCCCTGCCTCTCCCCTTTTACATCTCTATTCTTACAAAGATATAAAATGTTATACTCATAAGCAGATGACATAGGGTTTAACTTGCTCATTCAGAGCATTAATAAAACGGAAAGGCTTCTTGACACCTGAAATGCATTTAACTTATTACCTCAATAAACTACAACACTTTTGTGAAGGAAACCCCATCAAATAAAATAGAATGCACTGTGCAGAATTTCACTTCGCATTTCCAGAGTCCAATTATTATTACCTTATTAATCTTTATGAAATGTATACTGGCCAAGTTGCATATGTTATTCTCAAGTAGTAGGGGAAAAGCATAATTTCCTATAGTTGCCGCTTCAATCAGTCCCACTTCCTGCACGACAGACTGAGACAACAGGCCAAGCCCTGTGCTAGCTTCACAAACAATGTGAAGCACAAAAATCAGCTGACAAATAAGGCCATTTTCAGATGTGTGACTTAAAATTGGTCATTCAATTTCCTCAATCTGCAAAGAGAATGAGATTGCTAAGCAACTTGCAATCAGCATCTGATTTGTTAACAGCTATCTTCCATGTTCTGCGTTACATTAACCAGATTGAAGCAGAGGTCTTTAGATACTTTACAGTAGGCTAATCTACTACTATCTTGGAATCACCACTTTTTAATTATATTGGAAAGGCACCACTCTTTTTCTGAAAGCACACAGGCCTATAGTTGAAGAGCTAGCCCTTGATGAGCCCCACAATTAAAACCTGCTAGCCAATCATTAACACGAGCCAAAATATTGAAATAAAATAACAACAAAAAGAAGTCTAGCCATGTAGATAGAGATGTGCTTTCACACACACACACACACACACACACAAACACACACACACGCACACACACACACAGCAACATCTTCTCAAGTTCTACATAGCAAAACACACACCCAGAATATCCAGGTTCTACACTCCAATGACCAAAAATGATGCTGCCCTTCCAGAAAGTGGTGTCATGGGCAGGACCTGCCTAAGACACTTCAGCACCTGAGGCAATCCTCAAAATGCCCCTCTCTCCAGGGAAGGAGTGAGTGGAGACCTACATCAGGAACAAGGCAGGAAATCAAATCAACATTACCCAATGGTTGAAGTGAAAATCAAAGGCTGTCATGGGGGTGGGGGGGAGAAAGGGGCTCACTCTGAATCATGCATGAGACCCCAGAGAGCAGCCCCACCATTTCCTTCTCTAGGGAGATAGGAAGAGACCAGCAATGCCTCCCATTCACCGAGTTGCTACAACAGTGGTAGCACTGGGGAGGCTGCCGAGGAAGAGGAAGATCCAGCCCCCAAGGGGTATGCATGCCACAGCCATCACTGTAACAAGCAATAGATTTCTTGCAGGCCAGATTTGCTGCCCTTGGGGGTGCTGCTGTCTGAGGAGGTCGCCTCACCTTGCCTCATGTATGGGCCAGCCCTGTTCATGGGACAAAGTAGAATTTATTCTTACCTCCAGCTGTGTGAAGCTAGCATGCACTCCCAAATTTGCCCCTACTTGTAGAGAAAACAAGAGGATCCAGCAAATTAACAGCTCAGCATGCTTTCGGTAACCTAAACGCAGGGGGAAGTGTTTTTTTCTTTTTGCTATTAATGACGTAATAGTGCTAAGCAGGCGGCGCTGTGGTGTAAACCACTGAGCCTCTTGGGCTTGCTGATCAGAAGGTCGGCGTTTCAAATGCCCGCGGCGGGGTGAGTTCCCATTGTTCGGTCCCAGCTCCTGCCCACCTAGCAGTTCAAAAGCACGTCAAAGTGCAAGTAGATAAATAGGTACCGCTCCGGCAGGAAGGTAAACAGTGTTTCTGTGCACTGCTCTGGTTCACCAGAAGTGGTTTAGTCATGCTGGCCACATGACCTGGAAGCTGTCTGCAGACAAACGCCGGCTCCCTCAGCCTACAGAGTGAGATGAGCACACAACCCCAGAGTCATCCGCGACTGGACCTAATGGTTGGGGTACCTTTACCTTTACCTAGCGCATTCAGTGCTGTTTATACACAATCTAGTACCTTAGAAATAACACTCAGGAATAGATATATTCCAGAGAGGGTGAAGAGTTTCTTTCTCTTTCATAATGGGCATATGTGCATATCAGCAAAAACTTTCATTTGAGAGAAGGAAGAAGGGTAACTAGAATTCATGACAGCTATGTGGAAATGTAATGTCAGAGGAACAGGAAGGTAAGAAACAGAAGTTGGGTCATGAACCAGAAAATACAAAGACACAAGATTAATGGATCACCAACCATGTACAACCACACTTCAAAACCAGGTGAGACATTTCATACCCTAAAAAAACTGCACTACCACTGCTATAGAATCTCCAAATAAGCTGTTGCTTTTTAAGCAAATCCCACAGCACTATACCTTCTGGTGTAATGCAATGGTTTGGGGGCAATGTCCTCAGGAATAATAGGAACAACGCAAAAAGCAAAAAGCTAATGCAGAAGAACTACCAGAGTCTTTATGATTTGCGACAGGCAAGGCACTCCTTTTGAAATCTATGTGGCTTACAAGGACTGCATGCATGAGTTCAGTCCCTGGCATCTCCAGGTAGGGAATAGAACAGAATCCTGTCTCAAATTCAGAAGAGCTGCTGCCAATCAATATGGACAATACTTAGCTAGGTAGACCAATGGCCTGAGTTGGTTAGCTTTCCATTTTCCTATGTTTTGTATGGAATTCGTTTTGAATTCCAGTTGAAATTCTTGGTAAAGTCATCATCCTTTTGCTTTACAGAATACTTAAGATGAGAAAAGAAAACCAGATAAATATCATTTGTAACCCAGAGTGGGTGGCACTGTGGGTTAAACCACAGAGCCTAGGGCTTGCCGATCAGAAGGTCGGCAGTTCGAATCCCCGTGACGGGGTGAGTTCCGGTTGCTCGGTCCCTGCTCCTGCCAACCTAGCAGTTCGAAAGCACATCAAACTGCAAGTAGATAAATGAGTACCGCTCCAGAGGGAAGGTAAAAGGTGTTTCCGTGCGCTGTCTGGTTTGCCAGAAGCGGCTTAGTCATGCTGGCCACATGACCCGGAAGCTGTACACCGGCTCCCTCGGCCAATAAACGAGATGAGCGCCACAACCCCAGAGTCGGTCATGACTGGACCTAATGGTCAGGGGTCCCTTTACCTTTACCTGTAACCCAGAGTAAACTTTTTGAGATGGACTTTAAATTTCACCCTGAGTTAAATACTTGCGCCCTCACATAGCAGATGAGATTCACACACAGCAAGGGGAACGTTTTGCCATTGCCACCCGGTGTAGGGGTGATGAAAGAAGGGCTTCCTGTGTAGGCAGCCTTTGGACACAGCTGAATCATTGTTCCAGTCGGTTTGGAAGCTCCACTTTCAAAATATTTTCCACATGAAAATGACAGACTTATTGCTAGGAAGAAGGAAGCATGGGAATAGGGAATACAATGCAGCGTTTTTCTTCAGGCCAGGCCAAGCACAGTGTAATTGCCTTCTTGGCCAGCCTAACTGTTATTAGTGGAGGTTTCACACTTTCAGAAACGCTGGAGCCATACGCAACCTCAACAGTTTGAACTAGATGTTAAACTCATAACAGCCCTGAATGAAAATTTATCTGACTTCAGGATAAGTCTCCACCATCACCTTTGGCCCCTGGCTTTGCCAATGGGCCACTATAATAAGGGATAAAGTGCGAGAAGTAAATTAGCTTTTTCCCACCATTACTCTCTTTGCTCCCCAGGTCTCCCTCTCCCTTCCATGCCTTACACAGTCATACCTCATGTTACGGACGCTTCAGGTTATGTGTTTTCGGGTTGCGGACTGCGGGAAACCCGGAAGTACCGGAATGGGTAACTTCCGGGTTTTGCCGCTCGCGCATGCACAGAAGCGCCAAATCGCACCGGTGCCTGCACAGACGCGGTGCTTCAGGATGAGAACGCTGCAGGTTGCGGACATGCCTCCATCACAGATTACATCCGCAACCTGAGGTTCCACTGTATCTTCTTCCCAAAATGGTTTCGAAAGATCTGAGCCCTACACAGTCTTCATTCCTGACTCCTACTTCAACTAGGGGAAGAGGAGCAGCTACTGTTGGATAGGGGAACCCCTTAGGGTCAGATTTGACAGAAGGTCACACCAAGGCCTTCTTGGTTTATCACTATTTCGTTTTTGTTGATCTCCTTTTTAATTTTCTGTGCCGATGCAATGTAGGTGTTTTACTGAACTGAATGATCCTGCAGGCTTCGTGTGTTGAACTTTCTTCTGAGCTAAAAACAGTGGGCATTTCTTAGCACCCGTCAGGTACAACTTTTCAGACTTCAGGCTACTCCCAGTATTTTTGTAGCAGTGAATTGCTACTCTGCCCTTTCACGAGCAGTTCTACAGCCTTTCAGTAATAAAACATTTTGAGCATGAGAATTGTTTACGCTTCTGACCTTTCTTGACTGCAACTCGGCTATTCAGATCTGCCAGCTGCTGCTGCGGCTGGTTAATCAAATCAGCAAGGAGAGAAGGCTTTGCTCCCAAAAAGAGATAATTAGCTTGCTGGATAACATATGCCATGGTTAAATCTTTGAGTGTTTGTCAAGCATTAATTTAGGGTTGTGCAAGCCATACAAGAAGGTAAAGTTCCCCACCACCCCCAAACGCATAAAGGTAATGAGGGTCAAGATGTCTAGAGCATTCCTAACCAAAACAGTACATTCCAAAAGCTTATTCCTTAACCCCTTCCAACACTCCGTAAGCCTTCAAGTTTCAGCAGTAGCAGCAGCTTGAAAACAGTATGCATGAATCACGGGAACTACACAGTTCTCAGAAGGACAAACTTGTTCTTCGACAGTGTATGAACTATCTGACACACTGAAATTGCCAGAAATGAAATTGCCATGCATCTACACCAAACAACAGCTGCAGAGGAAGAATGTGATGGTTGTGTTTGATTTCCTTCATAAGTAACTTCACAATTGTAAAACAGCATACACACACACACACACAAGTTTGCATGTATGTAGTAACAGCTGCCCAACTCAGATGTACAAATGCATACCCATGGGGGAACAGCAAAGTTGAAACACGGCAAGGGAACATTTATTTTAAAAAACAAAAAACACCACAAAGTAATTCTCCAAGGTATACAGTGGTACCTCGGGTTACATACACTTCAGGTTACATACGCTTCAGGTTGCAGACTCCACTAACCCAGAAATAGTACCTCGGGTTAAGAACTTTGCTTCAGAATGAGAACAGAAATCGTGCTCTGGTGGCGCAGCGGCAGCGGGAGGCCCCATTAGCTAAAGTGGTGATTCGGGTTAAGAACAGTTTCAGGTTAAGAATGGACCTCCGGAACGAATTAAGCACTTAACCCGAGGTACCACTGTATTTCCCAGACCTGTGTGTGATAGTGGATTGTATCCTAAGAAGTCAATATTGACCAGCTAGGATTGGTCCTCATGCCTTATCTCTACAGCTGAGAAACCTTAACTACAGGGATCTAAAAGTTTCCTTATTCTTCTTTTCCAAACACTCTAATCACAATGTTTGCTCTAGTTGTTTGTTCACAGAGTAAGGAATATAGAGAGGCTTGGAAAGCAAAGGGCTTTCCGCCAACCTCACTAGGAATGATGTGAATTAAATGTTCATTCAAATGTATAGTAGATAAATATGAAATAAAACAGCAGACTCCAAACAAGCTTCTTTAATAAGTCACATCAATCCCTGAGGTAGAATTCTTCTAGCACAAATTAATTCAGGCTCTAGAGCAGGTGTGTAAAATGGATATGAAAAGCGGTCACCTGGCTGTTAATCACCTGATGCTATTAGAATGCCAGGTGACAACTTGAAAGGAGCTCATGTTTGAAGTTCATTTGCAAGCAGCTTCAATACAAACCACTTGGAAACTAACTTCAACAGTGGTGTCTCCACCTGCTGAAGGGCACCAGGAGACAATGACTTTGAAATCCCTTTGCAAAACGTTTGCATTGAAGCCACCTACAAATGGACTTCAAGGGTAATGCCTTTCGACACCAATCAGCTGGTGGTGGCTGAGACACATCACCTTGGAAGCCCCATTGACAGTCGTTTCAAAACAAATGACTTGCAGGTGGACTTCAAAGTGATGGCACTCACTTGACATATGTCGGGAGTGATGCAGGCTATGGCTTGCGGGCCAAATGAAGATGCCTGCTGGGCCTAACTAAGCCTGGAGGACAGCGTCTCCCCAAGCCTACTCTAGAGGGCGAGAGTTGCTCATTCTTTTTGTAACAAGCCTACGGACACGGAAAATTTAACATTAAACTAAGCATCAAAATTGTTGCTGTTGTTGTTTAGTCGTTTCCGACTCTTCGTGACCCCATGGACCAGAGCACGCCAGGCACTCCTGTCTTCCACTGCCTCCCACAGTGTGGTCAAACTCCACCTGCAGCAGGAACCAGCAAGCCACTCCAGTGTCGCTGCCAAGAAAACTCCATGGACAAGGGTCAAAAATACATGTGACATTTGTCACATTTAGAAAAAGAACGCTTAACCACTCTGCTTTCACTTTGGTGGGGGGGAAAACTGGTGTGGAACTCTGATACAGAACTAAAAAACCACCCCATTCCTGGCTTTTATATTTGCAACCCTCCCCACCCCCACCCCGCACCAAAAAGGTAATGTCTACATTAAGCAAAACTTTCAAGCCTAAAAATGAGCTAGGAGAAAACCTTGAAGGGCCCCTTCTAGATCAGGAACATGTTGTGCTATCAGGGCTTGCAACTGTTTTTTTCTCCAAAAATAAAAGCAGTCGGATTAAGTGCACTTGTTTAAATCCCATAGTAAGACCGCCCCTCAAACTAAGGAAGTGACTAAAGAGCTGCTACACCACTGATAGAATACAAACTTGTCGTACCAACTATGTGATGATACAATATCAAAGAGGACAGTGCTTTAGGGTTGGTTCTTTTATAAGGGGGAGGGACTGCTCCTTTTCCCCTATGGGGTACCCAAGAGCCCATATAGAGTCCCTTTGTAGGTTCTCCTTCTTGTAGGTAGGAGAAAATAACAGGCCAATCAGAGAATATTGAGAAGCAATGCGGCTAGTAAGTCTGACGTTTATTAACTGCTGCAAGAGGGCCCTCACCACATGCATGAGGGAGGAGGAACCAGAACAATGGGGTGCAAACTCCTATATAGACTTTTGAAATTCCCACCCTCCAGCTCAAGACCCCCCCCCCAAATACATCATGCATACATCACAGAAGGGGTGGTCTACAGCAGAAATCCTGTCTGGCAGGAAACCTGTTGATGGGTTTACCTGGAGAGCCTGGCTATTCTTTTGTGATGATAAATACTTAATTCCTGAGTCCAGGTCACAGGCTAGACCCTTAAGACAGGATTGGTGAGCAAAGAGACAACGGGGAGGTTTTCCCATTTCCTTTGTCCTTGCAGAGAAACATTTGAGGTCAATTTGGGAGAGACAAAATGGTTTCAGGACTTTTTTCCTGTACATTTATTTTATATCTTAGACCTTATAATTCTCATAACAGTTTGGGGTTGCTGTTGTTTTTCATTCAGAGGCATAAGAATTTTTTGAAATAAGTAAAATAAAGTAAGTATTACAGAGAGATATATAATTCTATGGAACTTGAACCCATTTGTATGGTTAACTAAATATGGCTTGCTATATTTCAAAAAGTCCGGACACAACTGTTGTTGAGCAAAGTTGTTTCACTTCTTTTGCCAAAGTTGTTGAACTTCCTTTGCAATATCTCAAAAAAATAAAAATAAAAATAAAAATTGAGTTTTTTTATTTTTAGGAAATTCTCAAAAAAAAACCCAACACTTCCGAGACATGGGTTGCCATACACCTGGGTTTTCCACCTGGACGCTATTTTCAAGCAGATGAATCCCAGATATGTCCAGGAAGTTCCAAATGTATGGCAGCCCTAAATAAAGGGATAGTTCCTGTGACCAGAGGTACACACAGCTTCCTGAAAAGAGAGCAGTCTCTCACCCAATTACAACCCTCAGCATAAACTGCCCTCTTTACTTCACATTCAGCTTCACAGGAGATGTCTTATCAAACTCCAGAGAAGCTTCTGCACATGTCATGGGGCTTCTCCAAATTCCATTTTCTCCAATACATCTCCTTGAACTGCAGCCGAAAGTTTCAAGTGCTGTTTACGGAGCAGTAAGGAGGACTGCAACTACAGTGGGGCTTTGGGGGAAGAGCTTCTCAAGGTGATTCATTTCATCCCAGATCCAGGGTGTTCTAACTCCCCACTCCATTCGTTCCAGATCGTCATTAGATCTTGGGGGAAGGGGTTCCCTTCTCACTGCCTTCCCCCTGGAAATACACCAAGCACTGGCACCTTTGACATCTGTTTATTTGCCCAGGTATTTTTATTGGGTGGGATGGGTGATGAGGGGGTTAAAAACAATCGGAAATAAATAAATTGCTGTGTGAGGAAGGAGGTTTTGCTTCAAACCCTTGCCTGAATGCCATACTTTCCCCCTTTTTGTTTTGTGTAACAGCAAAGAGTGCTAGCAGACAGACTCCATCTCCATCACACTGGGAAAGTCTGAGAATGACATTTCAGAAATTGCTCCCCTGCCTGAAACCAGAAGGGCAAGAAGTAACAACTACCATGGTTAAATGAATAAGTATCTTAAAGACTTTATCTTAAATTTATAACTTTCTCCCCCAAAATGAAAGTTTTGTAACTCTTAGTAAGCAGTTCACTGTGAAAAGAACATAAACGGAAAAACAATCGACTCCCCATCATCATTACAAACACAGCAGTTTAAATGAAAGGGTTTGGGCTTGAATTATTTCAATCTCAAATTCTGGGTTTTTCCTCTCTCCAGGCATACCACCTCCAGATTTCTAATTGGGAACACTTTTACTCCTACAGCAGCATGCATGGAGACATTTCAGTACGAAAATCTATTCTAAACTACACAAATTAAATCACTAAGGCTATAACAGTAAAGCTAAAACTGGCAAGGGACAGCCACATTTAACGGTAACATGTGTCAGCCATAATCAGCATCGTTTTAAGTCATTTCTTTATTAAGTCAGCAGATTTGGGGGGGAGGGAGATAAGAAAGGCCTAATTCTTCATTATCATTAATTGTATAAAATAGCTGTCACTGTTTTAAAGAGCTCTAGGCCAAGATTAGCATTTCCAAAGCTTTAACTGTAACTGATATTACTGGTGGGTGTGGTAGCTTCCAAAAGTTTCTAACTAATTAGTAAGGATTCAAGGGCCCAAGGAAACAGCCATTCCTGGTCATCTTGACAACCATTAATGTTCTACACCAAAATCCTGAGCACAAGAAGTGCTGGTAATTGCAATTTTTCAGGACTACAGACCCAGAAACGTTAGAAAACACTAAGTCTAGCAGTCCTGGATCCTGAATTACTGTTCCTGCTGCCTTCTAGGGCTTAAATCATTGCTGCTACAACAACATGTTGATACTTCCATGGCCATGTAGTGGGTGGCAGAAGAAGAGGGAGAGCCTCAAAGTTCCCGGCAGGGAGGAGGAAGGTTGTGGCAGGATTTAACAGACCCACACAGGACTGGACTGAAAACAAACAAATCAAGGTCCTACATAAATGTGTTTAATTTAAAAGGGGGGACATAGCAAATTGAATGAGATAGTCGTCATCATTTTTTATTTGTATACTGTCTTTCTATCTTACAATACTCAAGGCGGTTTACAAGATAAAATAATACAATACAAATTGAGAAGCAGAGATCACTAATGATGGCATTTGTAATAATACTTTTCACCGATGCCTAGTTGCAAAAAGATGCCCACAGAGAAAGTTTTAAGGCCAAAGCTGTCAACCGTCCCTTATTTGGTGGGAAACTCCCTTATCCCAGCACCGTGTCTCACTGCTGTCCCTTATTGATGATGTTCCTTAAATTTCCCAGGTTTCAAAGGAAGCAGCTCCTCTACCTCCCTCCCTGCCGGCCAGGGGGGAGGGAGGCTCCAACTGTGTTCCTTATGGACCCCCAGGAACCCCTCCCCGCCAGGACTGAGGAGCCTTGAGAGGAGAGTGAGGGCAACCATAGAGAAAGCAGTTCAGAGAAAGGAGGAGGAAGAGGCAGAGGCGCGGACAGGTGTTCCAAGGGCTAACCATAGAGGGGGAAAGCGGAGGAAGGACCGCAAGCGCTTCTCCCATAGATTTGTAGTGGTAGACTAGCATAGATTGTCTGATCTGCGGGTTTACTTCGGACGCTATTTCCCCCCCCCCCTTCCTCCTGCCCGCCTGATGGAACTGAGAGCTGCAGATGGAGCACGAGAGAAAAGATACAGAACTGCAGCAGCATCTTCGTAGCTTGGACTTCGTTTTGCACGAAAAGTGGTTGCTGCTTGTAGTTGTTTAATTGCAGTGTTTCATCAGCTGATGTCTTGAGCAGCAACCTCTGGAAACGAAGGGCTAAAAACCGGCGCTGCTCTCCCAAATTATCTGCTTCCTTTTAACTTGGTATTTCAGCTGTTTGACTAAAATCCCTTATTTGGGCTGCTGATCCCTTATTTTTGAGGCTGCTGGCCCCTTATTTTCAAATCTGTAAGTTGACAGCTATGTTTAAGGCTGACCTATCAAATATTTTCGTATCAAAAGTTGTATTGTGCTTCTCGAAAAGTTGAATAAATTGTGACATCTAAAATTATTACAGACCCTGCTTACCTCCAGCCTAGCCACCAGTTCCTGCATCATGGATGGTGATGCTCTATCTCAAGACTTTCTCCACCTTTCAATACATATAAGTTGGCCTCCCCTTACTTCTCATCAACTCCAGTCTGGGGTGACTGTAAGGGAGTTCTGCCTCAGCTTTTTCCTCCAGCAATCTTGGTAGGGTGACCTACGTATCAGGAAACACCCGAGTCCTGAATGGCAATAAGTCTGTAGGACAGAACCATCGCACCAAACCATTACTACGATTTGGCATGTCTGAATTGATGATTCCAAGTTAGCAATCAGGAAGCAAATCAGATTTTTTGATCTAATGGTTTAAGAGGTTTTTACCTTTTTTAAAAAAACACACACAAAAACTATGTCTGGTGTGATATCTGAAGTACCTTAGTTGTGGCCATTGCACCACCTCAGCCGTAGAGACAGGACTACTAAGCAGATAGAAAATGAAAGCATATACTCATGGTTTGCTTGTAACAGAGGTAGTCAATGCAATGTCCTCTAGAAGTTGTTGGACACCAACACTCATCATTATCCTTCTCGATGCATTTGGTTAATATTTTACATAACAGTATTGACTGTCAATAGAAATGCAGAGGCTGGGAACAAAATGTTGAAATTGGAAGGCATGGAATGTTGTGCAAATGTTTTGTCCAGAGTAAATTATTAATTATGAGTGAATAAGCACAGTGGGAGCTCTAAACCTTTGGTTCACTCATTCGCAATATTACACAAAATGAGATTAAGTCCATTCTTAAACCAAATTATCTGCTTTGAGCTTTCTTTTTTTGGATTCAGAAGCTGAATATGAGAAAACGGAGAAGGCATGTACTTCTCCTGATTTCAAAGTTGTTCCCCTGTTGTTTGGGGAAAGTGTTTGATGCTGAAATTATGGGAGGCTTACCAAAGAAATGCTTGAGAATCCTTAGAGTGTATAAAAGTGGAAGGTTTTAATACAGATTTCCATTAAAAATTCCAATTTAATCAAGAAATGAGACAATAAAAATTGCTTTATAGTATACTCTTTATATTAAAAAGTAGTATACTGTATTAGGTTTTTTTAAAGCCTGACTTGCCTATTTCTCACATATTTACAAGCACTCCCCCAGCAAAAATTATTGGAAATATTAAAATTCAAAACAAATGGCTCTGAACTTGGAAAAGTAGGATTTCTGGTGTGATTTAATTAATCTAAAAGGGATAATTTTAGTGCTAACTCCATTTGCCAAAAAGGAGAGAGGGGGGAAATAGAGAGTGCTGATTAGCCATGTGCAATCAATTTCATTATTTGTGATTTGCAGTAGCACAGAAAAGATTACAAAGTGATGTCAGTAAAGAAAAATGCCATCTTTTCTGACTCTGCCAGCAAAACCATTCAAGGACTGAATCAATGGCTTCTGTGTTTAATTAAGTACTGAAATTATGCTGTCCCTTGCAAGTCAACTGCACTGAGGACCAATGCAGATATAGCACTGTTCAGTTTTCCTAATTACAACAAAAAGGCTGTTCCTGCGGGCTGGCAGGTTTTCTGCCATTAGCCGTCCACTGAAAATCTTTCTACCTGGTCACCTGGAGCCAATTCTAAATTTCCCTATGCCGCCTATTTAAAAAGCCTGTTGCACAGCATCCTATTTGCAGCAAAAAAGCAACTATAGCGTTCATTAAAAATGAAAGCACTGCATTAAAGACCAAGTTTCTAGGAGAAATAAAATGCATCTCTATATGGGGAGACTTTTGGCAAATAAACCTTTATTTATTTGTATGTCCCATTATGATAGATGAAAGGGATCTTACCTCATCTTATGGAAACATTTATTCATTTAAGCTGACATACACACACACACTTTTACAGATCGCATCCTGCTATATTAGTGAATGCTCTCGCTCTCTTGTTCTTTTCTGTCACACACTGGACACACTAGTAGCATAAAATGTAGGAGGTATATTCTCTACCATATTCACACTGCAGATTTCCATACACCTCCATGCGTGACTACAGCTCCAAAGCCAATACTCATGAATCATTACATTAATTAAAACACATGTATACCACCCATAAGGTTTTTAAAAAGAGCTACGAGAAGACGACTAACAGTATTCATAAAGACACAATAAAAAAGTACATAGCAATCGAAACCAGGATCCATAAGACATAATAAGGTGAACAGCAAACAGGAAGCAATTGATTAAACTCAAGATCTCAGAGGGACCAGCTGTAAACATCCCCAAAGAGGAAGATCCACATACCCTTCAACATTTCTCCAATGAAAATAGGGACGTCCCATTCCATAATGATATTTTACTATTTATACCCCACACATCTTACTGGATCACCCCAGCCACTCTGGGCAGCTTC
This sequence comes from Podarcis tiliguerta, assembly GCF_965153285.1. Taxonomy (NCBI): domain Eukaryota; kingdom Metazoa; phylum Chordata; class Lepidosauria; order Squamata; family Lacertidae; genus Podarcis; species Podarcis tiliguerta. The sequence goes on along the minus strand of NC_139535.1, from coordinate 99,419,609 downwards.
CAACACATATAAAAACATAACAAAACATTAAACATTTTTAAAAAACCTTCCCTATACAAGATTGCCTTCAGATGGCTCGGGGGTCGGATAATTCCATACCCTCCAAAATTTATCCAATGAAAATAAGAACATCCTAAGGAAAAGCAGGACATTCCGGGATGAAATCAGAAACCGGGGCAGCTTCTCTAAATCACAGATGTCCCTAGAAAATAGGGACACTTGGAGGGGCTGTTGTACCAGCACTGAAGTGCTGGTTTTGGTGCCGATGCCCTGAAAGAGCTTGCAAGATCTAACCCAAATCTCAGGAGAACTTTTGCTCTCCTTGACATCTTGCAACACTTTAATGAGATCCGGCAAGATCTTGCAGGAAATCAGCACCTATACTGGCACTGCTTCTCTAGCAGATGTGGGGGCATGAAAGGAGGCACCCATGAGGGTGCTGCTGTAAGAAAAACACTGGGGCCTAATTTGAATAGTAGAGTGCTTGGTATCTGGTGGGAGGGGCTTGTGTGCTTTGCTCTGGAATCAGCCCCTCCCTTCAGTGTGCATTCAGTTCTGTTCAGTTAAGAATGTCAGTTAAGAAGAACCAACTGTTTCTTGTTTCTTGTCTCATGTTACTGTATTTAGTATTTAGTTGTATTTAGTTTCTCTCATTGTATTATTTGTTACAGTTTTCTTTATCATAAAAGCTTAGTTTACATTTACATGAGCCACTTATTTTTCTCAAAGTATGAGCTGGCCTTGCCTGAGATCATTATGGGCATGCATGCTGGCATCTGTTTGCCTGTAAGCACACGCCTTTAGTTTATCTTTTTAAAATAAATAAATAAAAGTTTCTCAATCTACCAGCTTTGCACAAAACAGCAGCCATGTGTATGGGTGGGTGGTTGCTCCAAGCCATGAAACCAGAGATCCATGGGTATTTGTTCACATGTGCACACACAGCTTTTGCAATCTACCATGTTTGCACAAAACAGCAATCCAAAAATAAAAATAAGCGACGCCTCACTCCAAACTACGTAAAGATTTGAAGTTGTTCACATGAAAGGCTGCCTGTTACTTCATTTCCTCCCCATCTCCTCTACCCATGGGCATAGTCAAGTGGGAAGGGCAGAGGTCCATAAATCTTGTGGGAAAAGGCAGCCTTTCCTTTGGGCTAATGGAAACAAAATGGAAGCAGGGAGCATGGAGTGAAACAGCACCCAGCCAAACATCACCACGGGGATTTTTTTCAACAAGGGAGGTGTTTGTCTTCCCCCTCACAAAACCCCCAAATTTCACAGCATAGGAGTAGTGTGAGTAGGGGCTGGGCGTGCCACATTACAGACCCTGGGCACAGTAGTTGGGGCAATCTCATCCTTTATTTCCACACTGTCGCTCCAACCAAATGATCTGTCAGGAGAGCTATGGACTGGCCAGGACGACTTTCCTGTTATAGCTTCTGGGGTTGACAAGGCATCTGAACCTCACCTGAGCCTACTCAAGCTGCGGAATCACACACCTGCTCCCCAAGCTGGCGAGCCCCACCTGTGCTGTGGGTCCTGCCTGCCTTCCCTCAGAACTGGCAGCTGTAAATTCTGGAATCCTGAGGTCAAGGGTGCTTTTAATGAAAGGGCTAGTTCCGTACTGTTTTTATTGCAATTACAGTCGTACCTCGGGTTACAGGCGCTTCAGGTTACAGACTCCGCTAACCCAGAAATAGTACCTCAGGTTAAGAACTTTGCTTCAGGATGAGAACAGAAATTGTGTGGCGGCAGTGGGAGGCCCCATTAGCTAAAGTGCTGCTTCAGGTTAAGAACAGTTTCAGGTCAAGAACGGACCTCCAGAACAAATTAATTTCTTAGCCCGAGGTACCACTATATGTGTATGTTTTAAACAGGTTTTATATCTGTTTTAATATAGTTTAATATATATGATATTATATAGTTTAATATAGTTTATATAGTTTTAATTCTATTAATGTTTAGTTGTTTCTTAATGACTGAAATTTTCTATGTTCTTTTTAGCAATTCTTGTTTTTATCCGTAAGCCACATTTGAGTCTCATCAGGGGAAAAACCTGGAGAAAGTTTGGGGATTGTACTAATTTATTTCCCTAATATAAACTAGTTGTAGGGTATTAGGCATTAAGTTACTCCTAGAAGGAATGCATTTTAAAATAGTTTCCCTGAAAGCAAAATTAATTATGGCTGTCACCCCCCAGGGCACATGCCAAAGGCCTTAAAAGATGAGATGAAATTTCCGAGCTAACAAGAGCAGTAGTGGCTGAAATAGAATAGAACTGGCTTGTGTATTGCTAGAATCAAATAAACTTTACAGATATTAGATAGCTCTAAACATTTAATGCAAAGCTACCCAAAGGATTAATGATGATTTAACTATGAAGCTTCAAACCAGCTGTCTTGCTTGCCTTGAATAGCTGAAAACTATGCAAGAAATGGAAATGATTAAGTGTATTCATTAGTTGTAAATTATATTTATTATTTATTCTGGAGTTTATATCTCACCAGCTCTGCTTCAAAAGCACTCCAGGTGCCCTATTACGTACTTTCAAGTATAGTTAATAAAGGCCAATCATGTCAAGTATTTACTATTCTATGGAAACAACAAACCTGGAGACAGAATAACATATTTCTTTTTTTCAATTTCATTTATAATTTTCCATTAAATATAGCCGTACATTCAAAAATTGACTTCCCTCCCCCCCTCTATGGTTCCATTTATTTATCCATTAAGACTGAATGTTCTAATTTCCCCATATATTCATATTTCTCCCTTACCCCTATATCTTCAATACTTTAAACTGCTGAACTTGCATTAACCCTGCTAACATTTTAACCTGTGAACATAGTTTTCAGATATTCCGCAAACACTCTTCATTCTTCCTTAAATACTCTGCCTTCCTGATCTCTTATTCTACTGGTTAAATTTGCTAGTTCTACATATTCCTTTAATTTCATCTGCTACTCCTCCTTTGTTGGCATTGTTCTCTCTTTCCATTTCTGAGCATATACCTTTCGGGCTGCCGTAGTTGCATAGAGAAATAAATTCTTTGGGTCTGTGGGGTCCTCCATTCCTAATATTCCTAACGAGAAGGTTTCTGGTATTTTTATTAAAAGTCTTTTTAAACTTCTTTTTTCATTCATTATATATCATCTCCCAGAAATCCTTTGCAAATTTACATGTCCACCACATGTGGCACCCTCCATTTCTTGACACTCCCAGAACAGCAGTCCTATTTCCATAGTAGAAAACGATAAAGGGTCGCATCCAGGGCAGAACAAGCTAAGTTCTGTTCCATTTCTGACATCCTCAAAATCAAGGTAAAATATAGGTTCCCTGCCCCCAAAAGTTTTAAGCAACATCACAGACTTTCAAAAAATTGCATTCCACGCTCATGCACACACTGCAAAAAAGATACACAAGTTGATTATTTCCAGTGCCTAACACTGTCACTATACAAATATGACTAGTTGTAGTAGTTCCGTGTGTGTGTGTGTGTGTGTGTGTGTGTGTGTATCTTTGCACGATAAACTGGCTTAGGCTAGGGAAATGAAATTCATGCTGTGCTTCAGTGTTTATGAAAGGTAAACAAGAGACATTTATGATTGCTGTGTTTTAATTAGGCCATTAAGCTCAAAGGCACCGAGAGCCATTTGAGCCGAAGAGAGCAGGCAGTGAAAGCCAAGCAAAATATTGGAATAATTTAATTTTATAATGTAAATCCAGAGTCTGACACATGCAGGAACACACTAAAGCACAGCAGCTGGGATCCACAGAGCCAGCTGTGCAAGCAGAAGCGTTGCTCCCTTCTTGCCCATTCCCAAGCACTAGACCTAGCTTGGGGGCCTGGAAGATCCCCTGATCATCACGAACAGCCTTTCAGTAGAACACAAAGGCATGAGGAGGGGCCAGAAATGGTTGTGGAGTTCTGTAATCCCCGCCACACTGTCATGAGACATCAACTGGGCTCCACAAGGTGTTGTGTAAGGTGATAGTTCACTGGATCAAGCATATAGATCCCAGCATATAGTGCAAGGGGAAGAAATTCGTCTGCCTCGAGTCAACACAACCACCCTCTGCCTCGGGGTCCAAGGCACAGATACAAAAGCAGGCATCAAAATTGCAATGTGTGGCACAATTATAATATTTCTATCCTGTCTCTCCATTTAAAAACAACAACACAAGGCATTTGCAGCATACAAGATCTCCCCCCAGCCCTACTTAGTTGAGGAGACACAGTTAGGTTATCACGAGACTTTAAAACAAGTCAGAATATCTATGCTTTACCTGCAAAGAGCCAGATTCAACTAAGTAGATGTGCTAGCAGGAACCAGCACAAGTCCCACTAGCAAAACAGGATGTCCCTCAAATCAGCTCTGAGGGGTCTGGAGAACCCCAGAAAAGCACACAGGGATGTGATTCTATCAGGCTAAATGAAATGCTTGATATTGATCATGTTTGGAAGACCACAGATCTGGATGCCTCCCATTACAGTGTTAGAAACTCAGATATATAAGCTAGGTGCCTAATGGTTCCTTAAACCAGGGTTATAGCCAACAAAACGGAATGCCAAATTGCTATTTTGGGGGCAGTCAGCTCAAAAGTCACATTTTTCAATACGACATTTTGGTTCCTTTAAATCTGATCGTGCAGATAAAATATAACAGGTAGAATTCTACAGGATGTGTTGCTAGTTTGTGAAAACAGTCAAGATCCAAAGATCCCCAAGCATGCACCTCCAGGTGGTGGAGACATCAGGCGCCATCCTGGCACCCTCACCTGGTTGCAAGTGGCCGATGGTCAGATGCAAAATGCGCCTGGATAATTTTGAATGCCCTATTTTATTTTGCCTTTACACCTTGCAGCAACAACTACAGTACAGTACCGTCAAGCTGTTACATGACTTTCAGTTGTTATGCACAGGACTGCAGCCTAAAGACTGCAACTCTTTAAAAATGGGGACCTCTGCAAATGAGTTTTTTTCCTTTCTGGATAGTTCAGAAAGAAACTCAGACCATTTTGAAGAAGGGGAAGGAAGGTAAGCAGAAGAATGAGTGAAAAGAGTGATCAGAAGACTCGGGGGTGTAGTTTTGAAAATTAATTATTTGCTGTATTTATTTTATGTCCACTTCCTTGCAAATTCAGCCACTTAGCAGGTCCATTTGTCATATAACTATCATCAGAGGACTCACTGCAGTTAAATTCAAAACAAAGTGAATCACTTTGGCAGCATCCTTTGTAGCAGGGCAGATTTATTTTACTATGTGTTATACAGAAACCATCTCAAAACACTTTTGTTTATCAAATATTCCCTGCTCATTTTCCCACCGGAGTTAGTGACAATGTTGAATGAAAACAAATGAAAAGGAATAATGTCTGTCCGATGAGCACTATATTAAAGCTTTGTGAATGGCAGTAAGTTTTTAATACCAATTCGGAGGAAATGCTCATCTAGCCTCTTTAGATGAATGATGTTTATATTCCAAAACAGTGGCTGGAACATTTCAACAGTACTTTTAAAACACACAACTAGGCCTATGTTTCAAGTTATGTTCTCCCCCCCCCCCCCCTTTCCTGTACTATTATGAGACTATGATCTATTACAGTTAAGAAAGAAAGAAAGAAAGAAAGAAAGAAAGAAATTATTTTAAACCTTATTTAGACAGCCAGATATTAGTCAGTAGGCTGAATACATAAAGTGAGCATGTATGGAACAAAATACTGTGCAAAAATCACACAGATTCAACCATATAGCATTTAATATTAGCTTGCAATTATGCACATGACACAAAGCTAAAGGGTGTGAAGAGCCATTTTTGTAGAGTAAGGTTGCAATCCTTAATTACTCTTATACTGAGAGTCTGAATGAAAACAAAAGCCAAATGGGAAGGATTGTGCGGTGTTACTGCTAACTGACACTTTAATAGCAAATGAAGTTGATACATGAAAAAAACAGGGTTTAGGAAACAGATTGCTTATCAACATGATAGGAAGGCGACATTAGTTCTGTGTTATGACTGGCCTGAAACATTGGTATTGCAATGCTGACACAATATAACTGTAGCACGCTATGTTAACTTCATCCTAAGCTACTGATGGCACCTGTCCATCTTGGGATCAATGCTAGCAAGGCACAGGCATCAGGATGGAATAAACCTTTTGACCAAGAAATCATTTGCCTCTGAATGAAATTGTGCCTTTAGAAAAACACAAAGAAGCGGTAGTTCTACTATTAATTCAAGACAATGAGATTTAAAACTACAGAAGGCCCTGATTACAAAACATGCAACGCATGGCCCACATTTGCACATGACAATGAGCTAGAGCTGCAGAATTATTGTGCATGCTGCGTAATTGCTCCTGCTTAGTTTGTCCCCTGGCATGAGGTGGTGAAACAAACCAGGAAGCCACAATTGAACTTGGCTTCCCATTGCAACCCATCCCAAGGGTGTGGCTTGTTTCTTAAGAAGACAGGACTCACAGGTAGAAAAAAGTGACAACCATGGGTCCAGACATAACAGGAACCCAAGCCTAACTGTGGCTTCCTGGTTTGTTTCTCTGACTCACAGCATGGGAGGAGTGCACATCAAACCAACAACCCTGGCTTATCATGACATATGAATGTGGCCTAAGAGGTTCTTGGGGAGTTCTGATCCCACACGTTTAGAGCAGTAGCCACTATGGATTTACGTCTGAAACAGATAAAATTATTATGACTCACTAGTTGCTAATGCCTCCAAAAATTAACAAAGAAAGCCGGGTTGTGCTGTAGCTCCACACATTGGCTACAAGCTGAAGAGAACACAAAAGAAAACAAAAGCAGCCTCACAGTTGTGTACACATTTAGTCATACAACACACAGTCAACTTGTGGAAATCACTGCTGCAAGGTGTGGTGATGGAATGAATGAATGAATGAATTTATTAATACGGTCACAGACCAGCTTCAACACACACAATATCACAAATCATAAAAAATATCAGAAATACAAGGGGCAATATGACAATGACAAGGATTTAAATATAAAAATTAAAATTAATTGTTAACGTGTGGTGATGGAAGATTAAAGTTTGTCAACAGCCACTGGTCATAAAAGCTAAGGGAGCCTCCATATTTTAGAAGTTATGTACCTTCAGATACCAGATGCTAGGGATAAAACATAAAATAGGTGTTAAATAATAAATAATAATAATAATAATAATAATAATAATAATAATAAATTTATACCCCGCCCATCTGGCTGGGCTTCCCCAGCCACTCTGGGCGGCTTCCAAAAGAATATTAAAATACTGTGATACATCAAACATTAAAAGCTTCCCTAAACAGGGCCGCCTTCAGATGTCTTCTAAAAGTCTGGTAGTTGTTGTTCTCTTTGACATCTGATGGGAGGGTGTTCCACAGGGAGGGCGCCACTACTGAGAAGGCCCTCTGCCTGGTTCCCTGTAACTTGGCTTCTCGCAGTGAGGGAACCACCAGAAGGCCTTCGGTGCTGGACCTCAGTGTCCGGGTAGAACGATGGGGGTGGAGACGCTCCTTCAGGTATACTGGACCGAGGCCGTTTAAGGTCAGCACCAACACTTTGAATTGTGCTTGGAAATGTACTGGGAGCCAATGTAGGTCTTTCAAGACCGGTGTTATATGGTCTCGGAGGCCGCTCCCAGTCACCAGTCTGGCTGCTGCATTCTGGATTAGTTGTAGTTTCCGGGTCACCTTCAAAGGTAGCCCCACGTAGAGCGCATTGCAGTAGTCCAAGCGGGAGATAACCAGAGCAACATGCACCACTCTGGCGAGGCAGTCCGCAGGCAGATAGGGTCTCAGCCTGCGTACCAGATGGAGCTGGTACACAGCTGCCCTGGACACGGATTTGACCTGTGCCTCCATGGACAGCTGTGAGTCCAAAATGACTCCCAGGCTGCACACCTGGTCCTTCAGGGCCACAGTAACCCCTTTCAGGACCAGGGAATCCTCCACACCTGCCCGCCTCCTGTCCCCCAGAAACAGTACTTCTGTCTTGTCAGGATTCAATCTCAATCTGTTAGCCACCATCCATCCTCCAACCGCCTCCAGACACTCACACAGGACCGTCACCACCTTCACTGGTTCTGATTTGAAAGAGAGGTAGAGCTGGGTATCATCTGCATTCTGATGAACACCCAGCCCAAACCCCCGTGATGATCTCTCCCAGCGGCTGCATGTAGATGTTGAAAAGCATGGGGGAGAGGACAGGACCTTGAGGCACCCCACAAGTGAGAGCCCAGGGGTCTGAACACTCATCCCCCCCACCACCACTTTCTGAACACAGCCCAGGAGGAAGGAGCGGAACCACTGTATGGTTTTCATGTTAATTCTAGTAATTCTGTTTTGCACTTAAGACTAGATGCACTTGTTTGCACCACATACATAGCTGACAGTGTTTAGACAGAGTTTATGAGTCAGAATCTCAAGGGTTTTCCCCTACCTCTTTTTTGGTTGAAACTGGCAGAAGTGCCTCTGACTAACGAAACATGAAAGAAAGGAGATCTATGGTCAGAACCAGCTAAGTCAGCATTAGTGCAAGACAAGTTTGATGGTTTTATTAGTTTTGTTGCAAATTTACAGCTTATTTGTTTTATCCCTTCTTCCCTTGTCCCTCCCCTCCCCATTATGGAGACCAGGGGTAGGCAACCTAAAGCCCGGGGGCCGGATGCAGCCCAATCATCTTCTCAATTTGGCCCGTGGACGGTCCAGGAATCTGTGTGTTTTTACATGAGTAGAATATGTGCTTTTATTTAAAATGCATCTCTGGGTTATTTGTGGGAAATAGGAATTCGTTCATTTTCCCCCAAAAAATATAGTCCGGCCCACCACATGGTCTGAGGGATGGTGGACCGGCCCACAGCTGAAAAAGGTTGCTGACCCCTGATGTAGACCAAGACTACCTACCTGATTAAAGGCAGCTATGACCTCATATACAAGGGACACAGTTTGTACTCAAGAAATGGGATGGAATACCAACAAATATCCCTTTTCTGATATGAAGCAGCCAGAGTTGTAGGGGCTAATTTGAGCATGCAGCATATGCACAACTGAAATAATGCTACAGTTCAGGTGATCTTTCAATCTCTCCCTTTCCTGACAAAGTAGGATCACAGGAATCTGAACTGACAGCACCATGCAGTCAACCAACACATGTAGCCTGTGCGCTGAAGGAACCACGCATAGCCCCAACTTTAGTTTGTGCTAATGATACTTCTATATGGTAAACGTGTGAATTAACTCTGTGTTATCCTGGCTCCTCTCAAGAGATAGATGCTGATCCAGCAGGCTGTTCCATAATGTTGCCTGATTCTATAGACTAGGGAACGTGAGGCCCTTCAGGCATTGTTGGACTCCCATCAGCCCCAGCCAAGAAGAAGAGGAGGAGGAGTCTGGATTTGATATCCCGCTTTATCACTACCCGAAGGAGTCTCAAAGCGGCTAACATTCTCCTTTCCCTTCCTCCCCCACAACAAACACTCTGTGAGGTGAGTGGGGCTGAGAGACTTCAAAGAAGTATGACTAGCCCAAGGTCACCCAGCAGCTGCATGTGGAGGAGCGGAGATGCGAACCCGGTTCACCAGATTACGAGTCCACCGGTTTTAACCACTACACCACACTGGCTCTCACCAGTGCTAATGATCATGAACGATGGGGACTGCAGTCCAACTACGTATAAAAGACAATAGGTTAACCACCCCTGCTGTAGGGTGCTCCCTGCTCTATGACTTTTCAACTCACACTTTCTACAACAGCCATTTAGGGTTCAGGCATTATGGCAGCAGAGCCTATGTGTGCAATAATGCAAGTTATGTCCTGCTGCTGTAGTTTCATTGTATAATTTTAAACATAATCTGTTATTCTTTTAGTTACGACATTTTTGCAACTCACCCTGGGACCATCTGGTGCAGAGCCAATTATAAGTACAAGCAACAAATAAAACTGGTGGGTGTGAAGGAGAGAAATGGCATAAAATTCGACATCAGCAGATGGGAGGGAGGTTTCCAGACCCCCTCCCCACCCCACCCCCACTCTCCATGCATTTCCATTATCCAGTTCCACTCCACTCCTTCCGCAGTGGGGCTTTGAGACCAGAGGTGATCCTTGCTCAGAGAAAAAAAGAAGGCGAGAAATAATTATGTGCACTAAACAGAGCTCTCAGGGGTAACAGCAGCAGTTAAACCAATACAGTACTATTTTCCCAGTCTATTTGCTCTCAAATAAACTCATTTTAAATAAATAAATAAATAAATAAATAAATACCGGTAAATAAATAAATAAATGATGTGACCACTCTGTGGGTTGGCACTCAATGCTCCTTAGAAGCATTCAGCCACAGCAACATGGCCTCTAACTCTTCACAGTGAAAAGTGTTATGTACTGAAGTTCTCACCCTGGGCCAGCAGGGGGATACTGTAGATAGTTTTCACTCAGGTCCACATATGCAAATAAGGGATTGAAAGTGACGTTCAGTGATTGGATAGTTACAGAAGGTTGTTACAGTTGCGTTGTACTGGAGCTCTATATAAGCAGGCTGGCTGAACCCTTCAGTTCAGTTCTGTTTTGGCCTGTGAATAAACAAGAGTTGTTTGAAGAATCGCTCTGTCGTCTGATATGTTCACGCACAACTTAACCAAAAGGGAGTCACTCTGTGTTCTCATCTGTGGATATGTTGCAATTCCTGAAATAAGCAGCAGTATGTGCTCAGAAGAACAGAAGCAGCCAAACCACCACCAACTACATCTCTTTTTGAATCTGAAATAAAAGGTGGTGGGGACCCAATTGGAACTGGGTTATAAAGAAACAATATAGTCAGGAAGTCAATTTTTTTAAAAATAAATAATCTCACGTTAAATACCATGACCATTTCAATTGAACTCCCACTCATTTTCATAGCTTCTCTGCTTAAAAACAGAATTTAGGACGGCAAGAGTGAACCAACAAAAATAGAATCCACATTAAAATATGCTCTTAATATATTCATAAATTGAAGACATGCAGACAACTCAAGAAGTAAAACTACTAAATGTTCAAGTGATTAAATTTTTTTTTTTTAAAAAAAAAAATCATTAGCCAGAAAGTCATCAGTGAAATGCATCCAAATTTAAATCTGCTAAATCTACTAAGACGTTTTGGCTTTTAATGTCCACCGATGAAGTAGTGTACATTTGATGCAGTGTCCAAAAGCTGCTTAGTCTCTTAATCCTAAAACCCATGAAAGGATGCATCTAACCAATCTCCCTGCTATAGAAAGCAAAACAGTTTTCCAGCAGCATGTTAAATGTGAGCACCTTGGGTTCAGCTAAAATCTTGACAGCCTTACTAATAAGGCCAGGGTCTAATTTGGGCTGGGCCTTACCACCCCTCTGGCTTGCCTTCTATTTTCAGGTTTTTTCCGCTTGTACTTTTGGTTGTTCTGACCACATGCAAGGATTCTTTGCCTTGCAAAAATGTCAAAACCTCTGGCTCGCATCCACAGAGTTAAAGGGGCATGCTTAGCTTACCCCTGGCCTTCACAGAAAGGTTTTCACTGGTGACCACATGGAGCACTATGTTGTATTCCAGCCTGTTCCTTGCAAGTTGTGCCAATGTAACTGAAGCAGTAAGTGTGCATTGCTGCCTCCCACATTCCTTCAACGGCACTTGCCTCGCTATGATGTCAGCTAAAGTCAGCACTTCTTAAGCACATTTGCAAATATAGAGCTCGCCAAGCCCAGCCTCCTTCCTGAGTCCTAACAAATAATATCTAACAGTTCTAACACAAAGCAAGAATCAAAAGGGTTTGGGGAGGTCTTCTGAGTTAATAGCCAAGAAGTGATCCTGAACTAACTAACCAACCAAATAAATAAATAGGCAAAGAGGTTCAGGAACATACTGTTAAAAGCTTGCACAATGCCAAACCAGACAGTTTCCACAAACCAGCAGGTGTTAGGCAAGTGGTCCAAATTCTTTGTAAAAAATAAGTAAATCCAATATTATAGCTACCAAACCAACAAGTATTTATTATTGCCCTTTTGTTCATTTTTTTTTCCTCTTACACAAAATTAACACAGGATGGGTTGGCAGAGTGCACAGAGTGCTGTAGGACTTCCATCTGGTACTGGGTGGATTGTGTCCCGCACACCCAGCTTCTTTCCTGAAATATAAGGCCTAAAAATATGTAGACAAACCTTTTAATGACCTTTCTAATATGTGAATCAGAGAGAGAGAGAGAGAGAGGTGATTAACTGTGCATTTCTAAGAGGCTGGTGAAATTATCCATTATGCGGCTGCAGAATCAGCAAAGCAGGCCTCCTAGTACCAGAACGAAGGAACACATATGACTCCTTTGATACGTGTTTTGGAAGCATACTCTAGTTCTATCCATGGAAAACCCACAGCAGCAAGAGTTTGTGGCCAGCAGTGATGCTGTGCAAGAGGACTGTATGAAAGGGAAATTTAAGGTTAACGCTACCCAGAGCCCCAAGTCCAACTCTCTCAAGTGTTCCCTGAGAATAGCAACAGAACAAAGAGCTGGAGACTGGATTAACACAGCAGTTTGATCACAACTTGAACTTGAACAGCAACTGACCACAGCAGCATGGGCAGGATCAGGATGCCCAGAAAATACTACAATGATTTGGCTTACAACAAATTTTCAGTGGGTTCAAAGAAGGAAGCAGCTGTTGAAAAACCAGCAGTAACAGCTTGCTATTTAAAACCAGTGTTAGAAACCCATATGTACGCATGCGTAAGCTAGGAGCCAAATTCTCTCCTTAAACCCAGGTTGCAATGGCCCAAACAGAATGTCTAGTTGCCATTTTGGGATAAGTATAATTTTTCAAAGGATGGACTGACTGTGATTGCTTCTCAGTTAAATATTTGGCTAGTTCAGATGACAACCTTGAACTACGTTAAGAGCTTTGAGAACTTAAAGAAGAGAAGTCACTTGAACCAGGGACTGTCCCCATATAAATTGGCCTATTCCTACCTCTTTTACTTAATGGTGACTGCTCCTGCTCAGGCTGCACAGAAAAGCATTTTGGTTACAGAAATTCATTCTGACTGTGCAGATAAAATGGAACTGACAGAATTCCACAGGTGGGTTATTAGTGTGTGAAAACAGTTCAGACCCAATGATCCCCCAGTGGTGGAGTTGTCAGGTGACATCCTGGCACCCAGACATCGTCACTTGGTTGCAAGTGGTTGAAAGCCAGGTACAAAATGTGCCTGGCTAATTTCAAACACTGTTTAAAACTGTGGTCAAACAAATATCACACATATTCATGACAGTGGCCAAAACACACCTAAAATGAAGTTCAAGTAACCCCTTGCACCCCCGGGTAAAGACGGCCCTGCTTCCTTAAATACCATGACCCAGATCTATTTATAATCACCCCACTCCAAACAGGTATATGGCATGCTACTAGCGTACAGGAATTTCTGGGCAATCACAAACACTTTTTTGCAGTTAGAGGAATTTAAAGAGAAATTTAAAGAGCAGTTCAGAAGATTCCATGCAAACCTATGGTCTGTAGTTAGAAACTCCTGCACAGTACTAATTTTGATGTTTCATGTTTCCTATTATAGCCGTGTTGGATACAATAGTTTAATTGCTTCATGCATAGACATCTCTTTGCAGCACAGAAGAACTAAGCTACAGCAATGAAGAATCCAGACAGCTTAATAGCTATTGAAGAATCTTCACTCGTTCCCCTGACTTATTTGTACAAAACATTTTCATCAAGGTAGAGATATTCAGATGATATTGCCAACAGAAAATGAGAGAGAGAGACCAGAATGATAAAGTCAATATTGTCTTAATCCTGATGATATTCTTGGGGTACAGATGCTTCATCAACAGAGCAGTTTGTGTAAAAATTAGCAAGTCAGCATTTCACTGACTACTACATCCAGTGGAAATATCACATGCACTTGAAGCAACCAATGCTGGGCACAGGACTTTGCACTGCAATGGTGGCAATCCACATGGTAAGTAGCTCTAGACTTTACAGCTGCCCAGAGCCTCCAAGTCAACCTTTCTGAATCCTGCACAAGAATTCAGGATTGCCAGTTCATGCCACTCCAGCCAGCTCCTGCCTTTCCCCCTTGGCAAATATTTGAGATTACGCTATATTTTGGTAGTGCCGGGCTGGCACACAGGCTACATACAGCCCCCTAATAAAAGCTAGATCTTGCTCAGTCACTTTGCACTGAAAGAAAATAAATAAATTAGTCCACCTGTCATGTTCTGTCATCTACACAGTATACACACACTTTCTACATTAAGGCCAGGATTTTGCATACATAAGATTAAAAGCATTAGCTTTGAGTTCATTACCTCAAAATAATTATTTTTAAAACATACACCCTAACTGTCAGGTTATCTGATCACATCCAGCTACAGAGGCCAAATGTAAATTCTGTGAGGCTGGTATAAAAGGTATAAAACCTTTTTTTGGTATGGAAACATTTAAGTCTCCTAGAAAGCCTCTCTATCTCACCTTTCCTTTAGTGGATGTTGAACTTGCCATGGCTGAGCCATTCTGAGAAGAATACAGCTGGGCTCCAATGCCAGGAAGAAGAAGAAGAAGAAGAAGAAGAAGAAGAAGAAGAAGAAGAAGAAGAAGAAGACAAGACTGAATTTTAAAATACAGTGTGATTTTGAAAACAAATCAACTTAATGATTTCTGATATCAAAAATGCACCATCTATATATTCTTAATACTGCCTAGCATTATACTATTAGGAATAACCGAAAGGGGAAATCATCATTAGATACTGCATATATTCCACCCACACAAAGCTTCTGAAATATTAACTGGCTCTTATAAGCTATGGCCTAGAAGCAACAGGAAAGCAACTGCAACAGAAATCAATGCACTGCTTAAAAGTAATGCAATTTTGATATATTTTTTAAAGAAAATATACCAGGACAGCACAAGATCAACTTATGATCCTCAAAATAGAACTATAAAACAAATTACATGACCTTAATTGAAATTAATATGCTACAACTATATTGCATCTTTATTTAGAGCTAAAATGTATGACCAGCAAAATAATCTTCTACGTTAAATAATCAGCCATTTGTTTCTTGAAATTTTGTTATCTAAAATCAATCCATTTATATGCACATTTTGGCGGCAGCAGGAAAGACTTGCCAATAAGGCAAAAGCAAGAAACGTATTAAATAATAAATCCTTCCTATCTTTCACGTAATTAAATTCTGCTGAATGAATAACTGGGTGAACAAAATGCCTATAGAGTAAAATAGGTAATGATCGCTATTGCTTTCAGTGACTTAGCACGAGCGATCAGGAGTTGCAAGAGCCGATGACACTCAGTAGTAAAGCACCATGACAACTCCTTAGCACTTCAAATTTCGAGCCAATACAGTTTGAATACAAACATACAACCTTTATTTATGTATTTATGTTTAATTTGTTAGTCGCTTCATCTTGCCCAGGGCAACTCAAAGCAACTTGCAGCCAAACAAACAGACAGACCGAAACAAAAAAACCCACATAGATACATTAAAACCAAGAGGAAAAAGAAATACATTTAAAAACATCCCACCCGCTTCTAAAAGGGTGCAGATAGTTAAAGGCCAAAAGTCTGGTTACAGAGGAAAGTTTTTGCCTGGTGCCTCCTTAGAAGTCCCATTAATTTGTCCATCAGGAAGAGTTTCTGAATAAGCTTGACTGAAATAAATGACTGTCGAAGTTAAGAGCAAATGCAACCTGGTAAGAACAATGTGAGGTTGTCTGGATTCAAAGCATTATGACCAAACTGAAGGTCTAATCAGGAACCCTTGTTAATAATAATAATAATAATAATAATAATAATAATAGTAATAGTTATCATAGGTTGACAACTTGAAGGAGAATGCTAAAGCACGCATGTGACCTCATGTAGTTGGGTAAGCCTCTACCGTTCAGCCAAAATTCTTCAGGCATCAGGGCTTGAATCATCATCCAAACACTTTAGCCCACATCCCCTGAACCCACCACAAACATTAGTATTGTAGCCTAACGCTCATTTCTGCTTATTCTTGCTTCTTAAGTACAAAGCAGGGGCCCAAACAAAGTGGATTTAAGCAGAGTGCTTGCAGTTGAAGGAGTTGGAATGAGTTACAAGAACGATGTATATTTCTGTCAATATGCTGCTGTTTCTCCCCCCCCCCTCCCAAGTTGAGCATAAACTTTGCAATTATAATGAAATGTGTGGACTGAAATTCAGTGAAGCAGATATGCCAACAGAAATATTTAAGTACTATACTTAATTGGTGATGCAATTACAGGCCTGTTTGAAAGAAGCAAATGATCTGGACCCGGCTGCAAACCCAGATATGGCACTGAAACAGCCTTGGTAATCCTAGTTTGGCGGTGGCCAAACTTGGCCCTCCAGCTGTTTTGGGACTACAGTTCCCATCATCCCTGGCCACTGGTCCTGTTAGCTAGGGATGATGGGAGTTGTAGTCCAAAAACAGCTGGAGGGTCAAGTTAGGCCACCACTGCGCCTAGTTGATGACCTTTGTCAGAAGAGGGATAGGGAAAGAGCCACCTTGATGGTTCACCTTCACCTCTCAGCAGCTTTCAACACCACCAACCACAATAACCTCTTGAATCAGCATCAGCAGTTTTGAGTAATTGACCCTGGGACCATTTACTGAAAAGTGATCTTGAAGGACAAACAATAAATAAAATATATGTAAGAGAAGAATTTCTTAACTTTAGAATCCAGTTTAGTTTACATGGCAAGTGGGTTTTTTGCTTCCATGCCAAATCTCACTTAAGACTCTCACTCTTTTTCAGTTAACAGTATCTTAATCAGAAAGGCATTAGGAGGTCATCAAAGCCAAGGCAGTGGTTAATACCATTAAGCAGGAAATCCAATTATGCTATTTCCAAGTAGCCCTTGCCATTAAAGAGATCTGAGTAATGAGCTGGTGTCCAAATCTGAAAGCAAACAACATGAATGCTTCAGAAATCCTTGCAAGTCCTAGGTCTTTAATACATTCAGGTTTCAAGAAACCAAAACTGGAAAGCCTCATTTTCTGACTCCAAGCACATCTTTAAAATATTTTGTTTCTCCAGAACATACACAGAGCACAGAATTAAGCATGAAAATTTTATCTATTAGATTCACTCTAAATAGTCTTGTCCAAATTTTGCCTCTATAAGAAGTCAAATTCTCCCAAGCAGTTAATGCAAATCCCCCCTTTTAAAACAAAACAAAACCAGACACTAAATTCTAATTAAGACTTCAGTAATATTGCTTCCACAGAGGACTGCAAAACCAGCAACTTCTTACAATTTATCCTGGTTTTCCACTTCTACAGAAAACCCTCTGTAAAACTTGCCACATTCCACAAAAAAGCAGGGCTGTTGATTACACTGCTAGCTTCTTAACTACATAGTCCTTTGAATATTTAGTCAATTCAATACAGGGGAGCCTTTTAAAAGGTTTTATATAGGAAACCTTACTCCTTATTTCCTTTTAAATACAAAGGTAGGCTCCAATTTTATTTGGGTGAACTGCAGTTAATCCAATCAAGTACAGTAATGCTGGGGGTTTTCCCTAGGCATTCTTTTACAAATTCTCTATATGAGTCTGCTTACTAAGTCACAGCACTCTGGGCAAGCAGCAGCCGGACTGCTTCAGTTACAGTACCACTTGTGCAGAACTACATCATTCCCTGCCAAATCTTATTAAGTCCAATTAAGTTCTCCTTTAATTCAAACATACTGTAAAGTAACACCAGGTTTTTAGGGAGCAGAGAGGAAGACAGGTTCCACATTTAATTTGGGCATCATGCTAAAGATGGGAACTTGAACTGTATTTGGAAAACTATTACTTGAAATAAGACTGGTTTTGTTGTTGTTACGTAGACCAGGTCTGAATGACATTAAATTTTGCCCACAAACATCCACATCAAGACATCACAGGGTGTAAGCTCAAAACACAGACCAATCAAAATGTTGTCATAATAACAGTTTGCAGAACAATGCAAACAGAAATGAGCACAAATCAACCAGGTGATGAGGGGCACACTCGTCTTCCAGGTTTCCCCTTGGGCTTCTATACTTGCAAGTGTGAAATTCCCATGTCACACTCTCCTGTAATTTAACAGTGCTTGTGCTCCCCTCCAGAAAATAGCAGCACCATTAACTAGAGCTTGGCTATGGTCATAAATAATACTGAACTATGGTGCAGGAGAGAGTTTACACATAATCATGTGGCCAGTCCATAAATTATTATCTGGCAGCCCCTAATACTCATCACAGAAGCACTTGTGCTTATAGAAAGTGTGACAGTTTATCAGTGGGTTCCTGATATGCTACAAAAGCACTGAAGAAGATGGTTGCAACTTGCTAGCCCTGAAAGGCAAAAAATGGCTTTATGTCTGAAAATGCAGACACATTCTTAGCCTTCAGTGTTAGGAATAGAACACTGGAATAGGAATAACTAAACTGCAGCAGGACAGTATTTTTCTGAAATAAAGGGCAGGTTTATAAATAAGTATAGTTCAGCCTGAATGAACACAGAAAGAGAAACTATTTGTTTGTACCAGCCCCACCAAAAATGCACTTCTCTATAGGAAGACACATGTCACACCGCCTTAACTATTGCTTTAAACCAAATGGATGAAAGGAAGACAGAGGAAATTATATCAGCTTTAAGGGTGCCTTTCCAGTCCTAACACCTCTGACATGAGCCAGATCAGCTGAATGTGTTTATACAAGGAAGAGATGACACTCCAACAGCTCTCAGTAAGCAGACACATTACACCCATATTCTCTGACATTAAACCACACACGACCTTGCCAATACAGTGGTACCTTGGTTCTTGAACTCAATTCGTTCTAGAAGTCCGTTCAACTTCCAAAATGTTCAAAAACCAAGGCATGGCTTCAGATTGGCTGATTGGCCCCGGAAACAATGCCGACAGCCGAAACAGACATTCGGCTTCCAAAAAACGTTCACAAACCGGAACCGGGTTTGTGGCGTTCAGGAACCAATTTCTTCGTCAACTAAGCCGTTCGGGAACCAAGGTACCACTGAATACAGATGGGCTGGTTGAGTTAACTAAAAGAGAACCTCCAAATTTCCCACTGAGCTAGTCAGTGTCTTTTCTAGGTGGAAACTAAACCTGAGACTTTTGTAGGCAAAGGATGTGAAAGTTATGGTCCTCTCCCTGTATTTATTTATTTATTTATGAATGAATGAATGAATGAATGAGCTTGGAGTGTCATACAGTGTTGGTTCCAGGTCTTGGTGGAAGCTTGGGTAAGATGTACTGCTCGCACTGAGTCCACCTCTTCCTCCCATTAAAAGTCATGTGAAGAGCCAATGGATCAAGTGAGCTTTGAGCCTAGATGCAAGCTCAGCTCACTTCTGAAAAGCACTCCTATCCCATTGGGAAACAAAGAGCACTTAACTCTTCAGATTTTGGTCCCCACCAAGGGCCAGTACCCTTCCTTATTTTTATTCTTTTTAAAATGAGATATATTGGGTTTCTTGGGTATTTGGTTGGGAAGACCATTGTCTGGGTTTGGGGGGTGGGACTGCTTTTTTGTTTTGACTATGTTTTGACTGGTTTTGTTTGGAGGTGTTTGGATTATGACCATTACCAGTTTTTCTTTTGTGAAATGGGTATTTTGTGATGCCCGTGATGCTGTTTTAATTTCAAAATGTGCCCCTGGGCCTGAAAAACTCGGGAGTCCCTGTTTTGTATTGTCATGTTGAGTGGCAGTTCAAGCCAAGGTTAGGAAGATGCAGTTTGAAACAAAAGAACCATAGTACTAGATGATCTTATGAGCTTTAGGTCCTTTCCAACCAGAACCCTGGAACAAGTATAGGAAGCAAACATGCAGAAGGAAAAAATACTCAAGTCTTTCATTTCAAATTACACTTTAAAAGCAAACACAGGAAGTAGAAGCTTACATCCTCCAATGTGAGAGGAAAAATCAGCAGTATCATATTTGGACATCAGAAACGTAGATATCCTTAGAAGCGATTTGGAATACCAAAATCAACTTTATGCAGCTTTTCCAGGTACCTACAGGATGGCAAACTATACGTTAAAATACCATTTCTCAGAGGGGTGTTATAGTTAATAGCTCTTGAGGTTAAATACAGTATTACAAGAGAAAAGGAATGTAACAAGTCACAAAGGCAGATCGTCTCTCTTGCAACCTTTGCTAAGTTCAAAGATAGACGGCACCTTTGCAGTTTATGTTGTTGTTTATAACACAATGATAACCACATACAAGAAAGCTTTGGAAATATTGCTGTTTGTCTCACACTCTACAACTCTGTACGTGGGCTTCACGGGACTCTGGAGTGCCCTCCCACAGTACTTCTGTGGTGCAACATTTGCATAATGAAGTAAGCCATGGAATTGTAGAATGAATTGTAAAATGAGAACCTTCCGCTTGCTTTAAAATAAAAATACATCTCTAGAGCCCACATAATTCTAGAAAATACCAGTGTTACTTCTCAAAGCAATATATACTTCTGAATCTAGCCAGTGGGTCTTGTATGCAAGTCAAAAAAAATATCCAGATTATTAAAGCTTATTTCTGTCCTTTATTTAAATGCATTTATAATAATGGGAACTGGAACTGCATCAAAAATATGCCATCAGCTCAGGGGAAGAGAATAAAAAGCAAGCTGTATAGCAATGGGTAGAGTAACCAAAGTGGGATGGATTGCAGCCAGAAAGATAGCTAGAAGATGGATGAGAAAACAGCCTACATTTTCATAGGCCTAAAAGGTCTTGTTGTGTTGCTTATAATTATCTCACAGATTATACATTCCTCATAGCAAGGGCTGTTTTACTCATTCTGCTGCATGGGTGGGTGTCAAGAGGTCTACCTTGATTACAATTATTCACAGTGACAATGATGCCAAGAAAACGTGAACTTAAGGTGGCTCAATTAGAATGCCAAACATATATACGAAGACACACACCCCCCAAGGTCATTCAAACTATGCTGACAGGAGACCTATTATTTTGTCGAATCAGGGGCAGACTGAAGAGAATCCTTGGTTATGATATTTAACCAATTTCCTGCCTTCCTACTTCTTGTTGAGTGTGTGTGTCTCTCTGTGTGTATACACATATTATATGAGGGATTTTTTGGGAAGGGGTTAGACTGAATGTCTGGTGCTCCCTTCTAATTCTTGGATCCAGCATGGATTCAATTGCTGGAATAGCCAGGCAGGCCAGCCTGGATGATGAGTAATTAAGAAGAACACAGTGATGGGCCATTAAGAGAGCAAAGGAGAGGGGGCTTTGTGCCAGAGGATAAAGGGGTGGGGCTCCTCCTCTAAGATAAGTTACTAGGACAAAGCTGGAGTTTGAGAGCAGAGTTTGCTGTGGAAGAATCTGCAGACCGGAAAGGCAGAGGAAAAAGCTGATTTCTGACTGAACCAAAGACTGCAGCTATGGGAGAAATAAGTCCCTCCTGGGGTATTAATGCTGTGAACCCATCCATCGTAGGCTCAGGCTGTGTATATATGTGTAAATAAGCAACATATCATAAAGACAACACAGTCTATGCTGTGCCTCATTTCTAAAAGGAACCACGAACCCTGGGCAAGCCCCTGGAACCTCACGACACTCAGAGATTGGTACCCTGCAACAACAACACACACACACACACACACAGTATGGGGGGTTGCTGAGGATCAGTAACAACTTAGGATCAGTAACAACTGCAGGAATGTGGAAATGATGGGATGTCAGTGGTCCTCAATCAACCTTGCACACTTTCTAATAATAATAGTAATAATAATAATAATTATTATTATTATTATTATTATTATTATTATTATTATTTATTTATACCCCACTCATCTGGCTGGGCTTCCCCAGCAACTCTGGGCGGCTTCCAACAAAATATTAAAATACAGTAATGCATCAAACATTAAAAGCTTACCTAAACAGGGATTATGATTGTGTGTGTGATTGAAACAGTATGTGCTTGAAGAATTCTCCCCTTTCAGCTAAGGCTAACATGATAATGTTTAGTTTGGGAGGGTAGAATGGGGCCGCTACTCCTGGAAACAAAAGTATTATTACATCATCCAATCAATCCTTTAACTCTCTGCAGTCAGTTTCTACTGCAGATCATCCCTAGATTTCGAGTCAACTCAAACGAATACTTTGTGTGTCATGAGATTGGTCTATTCCTCTTAGACATGCAAGATATGCGAACCAGAAACTTAATGATGTCATTTGTACAAACTTCAGCAACCTGTTTGGGCCTTTCCAGTTCATCAGTGTTTAGCTTTTTTTTTTTTTTTTAGAAAAAAAAGCTGACTTACCACCCATGTGTAACAGAAAACTCAGAATACCCTTAAGGGTATGTTTCTGCTCCAGGCTTCCTCATTTTCAAATACTCAGGAAATAAAATTGCACATTCCTTATGTTGCAACTGCTATGTGGATTGCAGTTTCACGAGCGTCTCAGGCACTTCTGAATATTAACTGTGTGGCATGAATTGTTCAAAGGGAAACACATGTGCGCAGCCAACATCTATGCCGTTCTGTGACATTTTCAGCATTCTTAAGTAATTTCTTTAAAAACGAAAAGCTTTGGAAGAAGCAGTCCCTCACCCTTCCAAACGAAATGCCAACCAGTGTAAGACATTTTTCTCTGCAACAATCCTCTGTGATTTTAACAATCTTATGCTTTTATTTAGTTCTTTAAAGGATGTGTGCTACTTCCTTTCTCCTGCTGCAGTGCAAATTGCAGCTGGATTTAAATGGGGGGGGGGGAGCCATACATCTCTTCCTTTCCCACTTCAGTCATTAACGCAGACTGCAGCGCTGCCTCTGAATTAGAAGCCTGTGCAACTATTACATAAAGTTAAAACAAAGGGAGGGCACAGGAGGCATCTAACTGTAGGAATAGCTTCCAATCCAAGTACTAGCCAGTAGCTCAAAGTAATTGCTAGGGAAAGCTGTGATTTACAATCTTCTGTAAGGGTTGCAAGGTATCCCTAGGAACACTTTTCAGATAAGCACCAAAAAGCTCTGGCCTAGCACTGGTTTATGGGACGCGGGTGGCGCTGTGGGTTAAACCACAGAGCCTAGGGCTTGCTGATCAGAAGGTCAGCGGTTCGAATCCCCGCAACGGGGTGAGCTCCCGTTGCTCGGTTCCTGCTCCTGCCCACCTAGTAGTTCGAAAGCACGTCAAAGTGCAAGTAGATAAATAGGTACTGCTCCAGTGGGAAGGTAAACTGCGTTTCCGTGTGCTGCTCTGGTTCGCCAGAAGCGGCTTAGTCATGCTGGCCACATGACCCGGAACCTGTACGCCGGCTCCCTCGGCCAATAAAGCGAGATGAGCGCCGCAACCCCAGAGTCATCCACGACTGGACCTAATGGTCAGGGGTCCCTTTACCCTTTACCTTTTTAGCACACTGGTTTAGAGGCACACATTCATTCAACCAACAGTTTAAATAAGCACTCTCATTAACTGTGCTTGTTTCACCGCTCATGGAAGTTGCACTGGTTGAAACATTCCTCTGCTCATTAAGAACCTCACCCTCGGAGCGGAGGGTGCAGCAACTACTGAGCATGTAAATAAGGAAAACGTGGTTGGGGACAAACATAATTCCAAGCAAAACCTAACAATGAAATTCTGTGAGCACATTGGCACTCTTACTGAAGAAACGTGGCAGGATTTTCAGGTTCTTCACCTGAAAAGTCAGCAGAGGTTGACACATAGGAAGCTACTTCACCTGTTGTCTTACTGTGTAACTAAGCATGAACCACACCTTTTATCCCAACAATAACGAACTATCTAGCAATACGTTTCTGCTTTCCCGCTTAACAGGTCGGCCTCGAGTCACCCTCGCACAGTTGCACCTGAAGTCTGTTGAAATCACAATATGATTTCAAAAGCATTGCGTAACTTCAAAAACAACAACACATTGGTTTGAAAATATAACTCTTTTAACACAAGCCTGACTACTAGGATTAATTAAAACATTTAAACTATTTTTCTTTTTTTCAAAAAATGCCCTGCTTCATACTATGGTCTGATGCACTGTGTCAAAGAATGATGTTAGCATTTATAAACCACTCAGAGGGTTTTCAAAGCGGTTCACATAGATCTCGGTTCATTCTTACAACCCATTTGCAATGTAGGCCAATATAATTGCAAAAGGGTACTTGAGCCTGAAGCAGACACAATACAGTGGTACCTCGGGTTACATACGCTTCAGGTTACACACTCCGCTTACCCAGAAATAGTGCTTGAGGTTAAGAACGTTGCTTCAGGATAAGAACAGAAATCGTGCTCTGGCGGCACGGCAGCAGCAGGAGGCCCCGTTAGCTAAAGTGGTGCTTCAGGTTAAGAACAGTTTCAGGTTAAGAACGGACCTCCGGAATGAATTAAGTACTTAACCCGAGGTACCACTGTACTAGGAACCAACCAAGCATGATAACAGATCAAGAGCATGCTGAGAGAATAGACATTCACCCTTCCCTTTTACCTGTATTCTTTGTTCTATTTCACTCTTTGTCACCATTAACCCAGAGCCATAGCAGAGGGAGGGGGGCGCTAGCTGGATGAAGCCTCCAGAGGGTGCCATTGAGGTTCCCAGCCTCGTGTGTGTGTGTGTGTGTGTGTGTGAGAGAGAGAGAGAGAGAGAGAGAGAGAGCACACAAATGAGCATAAGGGGAAACTGCCAAACTGTGGGCTCAGCTAGATGGGTAAAGGAAAAGCGATTTATATGTGTTGCATATGCAATATAACATTGTGCCACCAGAAGGCGCTGTGGAGCCCCGTTTTTCTCTACCTGTTTTCCGTGTTTAAATTAACAACACGTTTAACCACACAGTAGCACGATGCCAACACTAGAGTTATACTACACTATACTACCTTTCACCAGGGTTGGCAAACAAACTCCTAACTCTGGATTCAAATTCTAAGTTAAAAGACAACCATGATAAGCGTTAATGCAGAGAAAACACTATACCTGTTGGTGCTGATATGGGAAGAAGGGTGCAATTATAATGGTGACAGGAATCCCATATTCAGGCAGCTGCCAAATGGGTATTTGCACTTTCTACTCTTCTCCAACCGGAAGTATACAAGAGTACAAAACTTAGTTGTTGTTGTTGTTGTTTTTTTAAAAAAGGGAATTAATATGTGTAAGACAGAACTATCTTACTCATAAAAAATAGTTTTCCAAGTTATTTAAATTAGAAAGGGGACCTGAAATTTAATTCCCAAAATTGCACACACCATATTTGTCTTTATGCATTATAATGTTTGTGGATGGCTGCACTAATACAAATTAAACACACAATTCAGTGAACATCTTCTGTAATGCTATTGCTAGACAGAACCAACGAACTCAAAAGAGCAATTGGAAGGTAGCAGAGTTATAATATATAAATAATAAACGTTAACAGTAAAGTTTTGACTGTCATAATAAGGGAGGAAATATTTGTTTTGAAGAGGTCATGAACAGAGGAGGCAGGTGCATCTCTGCTTTATTCCACATTAAATTCTTCCTACCCTGGATATGGGGGAGATATATTATCAAGATATGGTAGCGAGATATTAAGGTCAAAGTTTAAACACCAGCAATAGTGTGTTCCCCCTCCCCTTTTGTAATGGGTCCAAAGTCTGACATGGAGGAATGGTCAGTGGTTCTTTGGCTTGTTTCACTAATAATTACCAACTACAGTGGTACCTCTGCATTGGCTCCCAGTATGTTTCCGAGCACAATTCAAAGTGTTGGTGCTGACCTTTAAAGCCCTAAACGGCCTCGGCCCTGTATACCTGAAGGAGCGTCTCCACCCCCATTGTTCTGCCCGGACACTGAGGTCCAGCACCGAGGGCCTTCTGGCGGTTCCCTCATTGCGAGAAGTGAGGTTACAGGGAACCAGACAGAGGACCTTCTCGGTAGTGGTGCCCGCCCTGTGGAACACCATCCCAACAGATGTCAAGGAAATAAACAGCTATCCTATTTTTAAAAGACATCTGAAGGCAGGCCTGTTTAGGGAAGTTTTTAATATTTAATGCTGTATTGTTTTTAACTCGATGGGAGCAGCCCAGAGTGGCTGGGGAAAATCAGCCAGATGGGTGGGGTATAAATAATAAATTATTATCATTATCATTATCATTATCATTATCATTATCATTATCATTATCATTATCATTATTATACCTCTGGTTATAAACTTAATTTGTTCCAGAGGTCCATTCTTAACCTGAAACCATTCTTAACCTGAGGTACCCCTTTAGCTAATGGGGCCTCCTGCTGCCTCCATGATTTCTGTTCTTATCCTGAGGTAAAGTTCTTAACCTGAGGTACTACTTCCGGGTCAGCAGAGTCTGTAACCCCAAGTGTTTGTAACCCGAGGTGTTTTTAACCCCAGGTACCACTGTACAGTAAAAGGGTCAACCCACCCTCTCTGGTTAGGCTATGGCTGCTGTGGGAGAACATACCACCTCAACACTGGAAGCAAGGTCTAAAGAAAGGCTTTCTAAAGGGGGGCGGGAATCGAACAAAAAGCAATTACATAAATGAGAAAGCGTTGTCAGAACACAAAGCTGTAAAATGATTAAAATCTTTCCAAATGTGCAGACCCAGTGGAATTGTTGATAATGGCAAGGTTTTAGAAATGATAATCTGGGACATGCCCCTCTGTCAGAGGAGGGTTGATTAGGTTAATGCAATGATAGCTACACAGCTGCTGTAGCATATCCTTTGAAAGCATGTTACAAAATAAGTCTGACTTTACGGCCACAATAGCATGCCTTCGGTGATGCATGATATTCTCTTTCAAACTAAGCAGTTTATCGTAAGATTACAAGAGATTATTGAAATGCATCATGCAAACACAAAAATACCCCAACAGATTTCAATACAGTAGCTGTGTTAGAGAAGGAAAACTTGCAAAAATCAAACAAGGGAAACCTGTACTGTCCACCTGACGATCAAGTGCATTCAACTATCATTTAAGAGAATGGCAGCCTCATCTTTTATCATACTTATTCTAAAAAGTGTGCTTAGCTTTCAATATCAGAAAACATTTCGCAAAGCAATCCTTACCCATCATTGTAATTACGGTATAGCCATTACAAAGAATGCAGCATTTTCCTGTCCCAGTGTTAACACTGTGTGTGTGTGTGTGTGTGTGTGTGTGTGTGTTACACTGTGACCTATGGACCAGTGTGCTTTCAGGATGGCTACAAGATGTATGGAAGTGAGAGCTGGACCATAAAGAAGGCTGATCGCCGAAGAATTGATGCTTTTGAATTATGGTGCTGGAGGAGACTCTTGAGAGTCCCATGGACTGCAAGAAGATCAAACCTGTCCATTCTTAAGGAAATCAGCCCTGAGTGCTCACTGGAAGGACAGATCCTGAAGCTGAGGCACCAATACTTTGGCCACCTCATGAGAAGAGAAGATTCCCTGGAAAAGACCCTGATGTTGGGAAAGACGGAGGGCACAGGGAGAAGGGAACGACAGAGGACGAGATGGTTGGACAGTGTTCTCAAAGCTACCAACATGAGTTTGACCAAGCTGCGGGAGGCAGTGGAAGACAGGAGTGCCTGGCGTGCTCTGGTCCATGGGGTCACGAAGAGTCGGACACGACTAAACAACAACAAGAAGAAGACAATAAAGAAAATCAAGAGAAATGCTGTAGGCCTCCCCCCACCCCCCCAGGAAGGGAGGAAAGACTTTTGACTTGTTCTGTGAACTGCATGCAGGTCAGCACAAGCAACGCAACACGACTGCTTAGGAAGTTCTTCCGGCTGCTAAGTGCCTTTGGAGACTAAAACTTCTCAACATCATTCGTCTGTCTGGCAGATTAGTAGTTTGTACAACTGTGTGTGTGTTTTTTAACGAATCACTCCAAAGGCACTAGGGAAAAGAAGGATTAGTACTGCTTCATTATAATTAGCTAACTTTTTTATGCTAAGAAGATTGTGACAATGTAGGTCAGAGAAAGTGAGGAAATGACACTGAGTGCAAACATCAGGTTACGATGACCTGATGCAGTTAAGACAAGGCTGTAGATCTTTTGGCAGCTGAACTTAACTAGGGTTGGGTGCTGGGTGTGCTAAAGTGGTCGGGTTACCTGGGAGTCATACCGGATATCTTAAAGGATGCAAGCTAGAAACGAAGTTTTCATTGCTTCCTTATTAAAGCACAAGTACAAATATAGTTCCTTAATTTTGTTCAGTCACAGACACGGGTGGCGCTGTGGGTTAAACCACAGAGCCTAGGACTTGCCAATCAGAAGGTCAGCAGTTCAAATAAGCTCCCGTTGCTCGGTCCCAGTTCCTGCCAACCTAGCAGTTCGAAAGCACGTTAAAGTGCAAGTAGATCAATAGATACCACTCCAGCGGGAAGGTAAACGGCGTTTCCGTGTGCTGCTCTGGTTCACCAGAAGCGGCTTAGTCATGCTAGCCACATGACCCGGAAGCTGTACACCGGCTCCCTCGGACAATAAAGCGAGATGAGCGCCGCAACCCCAGAGTCAGCCACGACTGGACCTAATGGTCAGGGGTCCCTTTACCTTTACCTTTTTACAAATATGGTTCCTTAATTTTGTTCAGTCAAGGTTCCTCATAAGTGAGGGAATTCTGCACCCAATTATGAATATGGGAACACTGCCACCAGAAACAGGAGCATTGATGTCTCTCAGTGATGTTTGATCAGACCTCCCTGTGCTATTTCCCCACATTTTGCCACCAGCAGCTGCCAATGACCAGGAGCAGAGAAGGGACGCAGGTCAAATCTAATGGGATGCCATAGGGAGTGGGTGGGGAACTCAATAAGCGACTACCTCCTGTCTGGGCACCATACCTCCCTGAGGTAGAAGGAACCTTAAAATGAATTTGGGAGCCTGCGACACTGTGTTTTCTAGTGAAATTAAACGTCTAAGCTGCCAATTACACAAGCAGAACTTAAACCTATTATTGAGACTGGGAGAATATTTTGCCAAAGTAAATTCACAAGCCCTCCTCCATGTGCTACACAACTATAAATATTGCACATATCATCTTGCACTTAAAATAGACATAGACTAACAAGGTTCCCCTTAAACATGTGTGGCTTGTTCAACACAGAAAAGTTGAATGAAGAGCTACTTCAGTATCTCTCCCTCAACAACCAAAAAGAACAAAAGTGAACAAGGGTCCTACTATCCTCTTATCGAACCACACAATGGTGAAAAGCTAGCAAACATTTCCAGAACAGATCTTTGCCGTCAAAGTATTGCAAATGGGCAGAACAGGAAAAAAATCAACATTAACTTCAGCCAATTGGGTAGATGCAGTACATTTTAAAAGGTCACTATAAGGCCAAGATGTCTCCAGAAACACTCCCATGAACTTGTAGCAAATGTCCCTGTGCTTCATCCTGGCAACATCTGTTAGGAATAGGAGAGTGTTCTAAGAAAACTGCAACATGTGAAAAATACCTTTCAGAAACTTTAGGGGAACATTTAGCAGAACAGATTAAGAACTAGGAACTTATTAGACATGTATGGAGTGCTTGTAGCTTCTACTGCTAACAGGTTACTAGGAATATAAAGAACAACAGTATTAGGCAGTCATAAGATTACAGCATACATGCAGAAATATGTAATTTTCAATTTAAAAAAAAATTAACGGGAGGAACAAAAAAGAAGTATTACCAAATTTAGATTAAGACAAATCAGCTCTTTAATCAAGCCAAGGCATGCGTACATTGTTACACAGGTAATAAGCTACACTTCTAAATGAAGACGCAATTGCTCTGAGCCAGGATGAAACTGGTAGTATCAACAGTCTCCAGTTAATTGCTTGTGAATGGCAGTAATAATATGCATTTTCACAATCCCCTGCCACATATTTTATAGAATATAAAATATGAACCAAAGGAGAAATCACATCATTTATAAGCCTCCTTAAGAAATAATGGAAATGTCTTAGGAAAATAGGCAATTTGCATACCAGCCAAAAAACAACAACACAGAATAACGGAGCTACTCCTCTGTGTATGATACATTTTAAGCAAATAATTTGTTGCTAACACAACTGAACAGAAACAACCTATAATCCTAAGAACCTCTTATCTGCTTGAGGTGAATTCGCTTTGACAGTGTATACACTATGCCACTTAAACTACATTCAACCAAGGCATGCAAACTCGGAGGAGACCTAATCTTAGCATCATAGGGTGATCCATCTGCAGAAGCACCGTTATTAGTTGTGATCACTATTATTAGTTGTGGGTGGAAGCCCTACAAATATACACAGGCCACTGACCTCCGCAATAACGTGAACAATGATTTGGCTAGTATACCATGGAAGTGGAAAGCCCTCCCATCAGATGTCAAAGAAATAAACAACTAGAATCATAGAATCATAGAGTTGGAAGAGACCACAAGGGCCATCGAGTCCAACCCCCTGCCAAGCAGGAACCACCATCAGAGCATTCCTGACATATGGTTGTCAAGCCTCTGCTTAAAGACCTCCAAAGAAGGAGACTCCACCACACTCCTTGGCAGCAAATTCCACTGTCGGACAGCTCTTACTGTCAGGAAGTTCTTCCTAATGTTTAGGTGGAATCTTCTTTCTTGTAGTTTGGATCCATTGCTCCGTGTCCACTTCTCTGGAGCAGCAGAAAACAACCTTTCTCCCTCCTCTATATGACATCCTTTTATATATTTGAACATGGCTATCATATCACCCCTTAACCTCCTCTTCTCCAGGCTAAACATGCCCAGCTCCCTTACCGTTCCTCATAAGGCATTGTTTCCAGGCCTTTGACCATTTTGGTTGCCCTCCTCTGGACACGTTCTAGTTTGTCAGTGTCCTTCTTGAACTGCGGTGCCCAGAACTGGACACAGTACTCCAGGTGAGGTCTGACCAGAGCAGAATACAGTGGCACTATTACTTCCCTTGATCTAGATGCTATACTCCTATTGATGCAGCCCAGCATTGCATTGGCTTTTTTAGCTGCCGCGTCACACTGTTGGCTCATGTCAAGTTTGTGGTCAACCAAGACTCCTAGATCTGGCGTTTAGAAGACATCTGAAGGCAGCCCTGTTTAGGGAAGTTTTTAATGACTGATGTGTTAATGTATTTTTAATCTTTTTTGGAAGCCGCCCAGAGTGGCTGGGGAAACCCAGCCAGATGGGTGGGGTATAAATAATAAATTATTAAATTATATGATTATTCTATATGCCACAGGGACAGTGCAAACTGCTCAGGCCCAGATACTGACAAAGCGGGAGGCAGATAAGCCTTTGCCCCTTTGTGCTTTGGAACAAGAATGGGGAACCTCAGGCTTTGGAGTCAAATGCAGTCCTCTGGGCCTCTCTGTCTGGCCTTGGAATTCTCTGCAGGCCCAGAATGAACACATGAACACACACACACACACAACAGGCCTTGCTCCAGAACTACCATGAATGTTTTTCTCTGACTGGAATATGTCCTTGAATTCGGATAATGACTCTTCCTTACCTGAATAGAAGATAAGTAAGGTGTGTGAGTGCAGAAATGAGCCTACTGTACAAATATAAAATTTACCACTGCTTCATCCACCATTTTCTCTGGTCTCACCCACCACTGGCATGACCTAATTACCCCAGGCTGGTCATGGAGCCAAAGTAGACATCAAGGTTAATAAAGTCACAGTGAAAATATCATACAACTAGTTGTTGTCTCTCCCCTTGGGTCATCAAGATAATAGATGCAAAGCCTGTACACCATTTGGTTAGCCTGCATTTACCAAGCTGTATGCTCTTCTTGTCAAGCTAGGTTGTAAGAATTATGAGTTTCATATATGCTGGCACATTCTCTACCATATCTGAAAGTAGCAACTCTTTAAAGTAAAGTTCTGTGAGTGAAGGAGAAAACGCCAAAAACCCTTTCAGATGACTAATCAATTCCTGACTTCTGTGGTTTAGAGTCAGATGTGATATACTGTCACTGGTTCTACCTTAAAGGGTTCCTGTTATATTAAACAGATAAATGTCAATGCATATTGAAACAGCAGTGTGATTCACACTGTATGAAATATTTCCATTGTAAAAGTGACATGATTCCACCCACTTTATAACGTGAGGAAAGGGAAAATAGGCACAATGGACCAGAGGAAGAAGAGGAGGAGGAAGAAAACTAAGGTCCTGTTCCACAGCAAAGGATAGCTCTAGACAAACATGCAGCTTATCCTTCCATGTGTCACACCAGCGAAACAGCTATGAAAAATTCATGAGTGTTGCCTGTTGCATCTAAAATACATGAGATTACATTTCTCGCTCAATGGGAACCCCACAAACTTAATTACTGAAACAAATACTTGATTGAAAGCAGTACACATACTTAAGCATTGGCTGGAATCCTGCATTAACCAGACAATTAGCTTTCATTCATAATAAATGAGATATACTGTATCAGGATAAGAATGTGAGAGATGTTCTGGTTATATATGGGAAACAGATGGCCCAGTGAATAACCCTGAGACTTGGAACATACCGATTTCTCTCCCACTATATCACTGACAGCATCTGACGCTGGGGCAAGAGACATCACTTGCTGTAATAGCAAAACAACGGGCTGTATGTAGCTGCGTCACTCCACTGACGGAAGGTTTCTGGATCCAGCGGAGGTTTCCATCTGTTTAGCTGGTCCTCAGTTCCAATGGGCATGTTTACTACAGTAGTAGAGTCAAGAATTGGGCACGGTGCAATGGATCATCACAAGAAATAGAAAAGACTTCACTTAGCTTGGAAGAAGTTAAGCAAGTGATCTCAAACTATTTTTTTTATTATTATCTATCATCTATCTATCTATCTATCTATCTATCTATCTATCTATATTCAGTCACAGATATCATACTAATATTGCACATTTTGGGACGCTCCCATGACTATGCTGAGTCAATGTGCATTGAAGGAGGACTGATTGAGTGATCAAGCTGGTTGTCTAGGAGGGCAACCAAGATAATAATAATAATAATAATTTATTACTTATACCCCGCCAATCTGGCTGGGTTTCCCCAGCCACTCTGGGCAGCTTCCAACAGGAGATTAAAAACACATTAAAACATCAGTCATTAAAAACTTCCCTAAACAGGGCTGCATTCAGATGTTGTTTATTTCTTTGACATCTGACTGGATGGCGTTCCACAGGGTGGGCGCCACTACAGAGAAGGCCCTCTGCCTGGTTCCCTGTAACTTCACTTCTCGCAGTGAACGAACTGCCAGAAGGCCCTTGGAGCTGGACCTCAGTGTCCGGGCAGAACGATGGGGGTGGGAACACTCCTTCAGGAATACTGGGCCAAGGCCATTTAGGGCTTTAAAGGTCAGCGCCAACACTTTGAATTGTGCTTGGAAATGTACTGGTAATGGAAACCAAGCCTTACGAGGAAAAGTTGAAGGAGCTGGGTGTGTGTAGTCTGGAAAAGAAGAGACTGATGATAGCTATCTTCAAATAACTCAAGGGTTGTCACACGGAAGAGGGAACAAGCTTGTTTTCTCCTGCTCTGGAAGGTAGGACTCGAATCAGTGGCTTCAAGTTACAAGAAAGGAGATTCTGACTAAACATCAGGAAGAAACCTTCTTGACAGAAAGAGCTTTTCTGACAGTGGAACGGTCTCCCTGGGGAGGTTGTGGACTCTCCTTCCTTGGAGGTTTGTAGCAGAGGTTGGATAGCCACATGCCAAGGATACTTTAGCTGAGATTCCTGCATTGCAGGGAGTTGGACTAGATGACCCTTGTGGGTCCCTTCCAACTCTACAATTCTATGAGATGCTCTGTGCAAGGAGGTGGTCCCTAATTTTCTTCTATGAGGTGAAATGCCTTTCACACTATGCACATTCCTCCTACACTGAAGAGTGTGTGAAATCTCCAGCCCACATGTAGATCCATGTGGCTATTTGCATTGCCATAGAGTTGTTGGTATTAGCCATTGTATTAACTTTGAAATAATTAAGCTGGAGTTAATAAACTAGACCTTCCCCACCCCACAAATGATAACAGATCCAACAAGCAAAATCAAATAGATTGCATACAGGTTTTAATTTTTTAAAAAAAATGAATTATGGAAACACCTTCAGGGTAGAATTCTCCATAACTTTTAGTGGTCATGTACACATTAAACATTATTCCTTGAAGGCCAAAGAATGTGCCATATGTTTCCATTTACAGTAGTACTATAAATCATGCAGAAAAACATATCATAAACATCTACTGCATCACAAATTGAACGGCAACAACATCAGATGTGATTTTTCCATGATGTAAATACAAAAAATGTCTCCAAAAGGAATAACTTTCTTGAAACTTTCAGAAAAGTGCTATCTACTCTGTTTTTAAAGTCCTGGTGATTTTAAAATCCAGGTAAAATGTAGAAGTGAAACTACATAATAGATGCCCTATTCCCTTTTTGCAGTACAGTGGAACCTCGGGTTGCGAACGTGATCCGTGCGGGAGGCACATTCGCAACCCGCAGCATTCACAACTCGCACATGCAGGTTGCGATTCAGCGCTTCTGCGAATGCGCGAGCGCCGAAACCTGGAAGTAACCCATTCCGGCACTTCTGGGTTTGGCGCGGTGCACAACCCAAAATAGGGTAACCTGAAGCATCTGTAACCTGAGGTACCACTGTATTTAATTTAGTTCATGCTGCAAGCTAATATACACTTACTCAGAAGTAATATCCACTGAATTCAGCTGCACTTACTACCAAGCAAATATGTATCGCAATGTGCTGGAAATCTCAAACATTACTTGCAATTCTTTCAAATTCTTCTGCTGTCTGCACAAATTATTTACCAGAACAGTTTTTCATGGTTGTCTTGAAAAGAAGAACAATCAAATTGGGGGGGGGGGGGACACCAGACAGTTTCCATATTGCCTCTTTGACCTAAAAATGCTGTCTTAAAAATACAGCTGTAGTGGTCATTTTAACATTCCAACCAAGTACTTACACGATTTTGTAACTGAGTTAAGCTATCCTATTTTCAGTATGCTTGCATGTTTAATAAAGACAATTCCATTTCTGGTATCTGGAAGAACGAACTATGAATCCACAGATGTTCACTGCCTTAGCCTTTGCTCATAACCTTTCAGCTAAAAATAACTACTTAACACAAAGTTAGTGGATGCTATTTTTCTGCAAGTACAATATTTGAGTGAATCACAAATAAAATGTTTAGCAAGAATTCATATCCAAAATCTTTCTCGTTCAGAAATGAGATGTAAAGTTCTTTGTTCAACTGAGTACAAACTGGCTGTACTGCATTGGTGACAATGTAGTACCTATGACTTAAAAAACAACAACACCTATTCACAGAAAGCTTATATCAAAGGAGTCTGGTGACTCCAAGCTTGAGCATATAATGTCCTGGGCAGAAGGCCCTAGTCATATGCAATTTAATTTCAAAACATCGTGGCAAAAGGGCTTCTAGTACCCCAAATTGCCATCACTTTCTGAAACGCCCTCATTGATCTTGCCTGAAACTGAGGTACTGAGAGAGCCGAAGAACTAAGGCAGTCAATCTGTGTTGCTTGCATGCCCATGGTGTAATCTAGGTACCCAAAAGTGTCACAAAAGCTTTTCATACATTGTACAGAGAGGCGAAAGACTTCTGGATTCAACTTTTCTACATTCTGTTGCCCTGTGGATGTAAACCTCTGAAGTTCCCAAATGAATAAACAAACAATGCAAATCTTCCCCAAGTGATTATGTACTGAGGAACAGACACTAGTAGGCGAGTTCTAGATTTCTACTGTCTATGTTTGAAAGCAGAACACACACAAGTGTGTGTATGTGTACATACACTCAGAGTTAAAAGAACCAAAAAAGGTGCATAGTAAAATTAGAAGTAAATTAATTTTGCCCTTCAGAAAATCGTTCCCATTAGCTAGAAAACTGTAAACAGCTTCTTCAAACACACAGGAGTTTAGCCAGGACTAGGAGTTTTCTGTACCAGCTTCTGAAATAATGTTGACTAATTTTGATGGCCTTTTCAACACAGCTGAAATAGAAAAAAATGCACCTGGATGCATATATTCAGAAATTAATTGATTGAGAGTTTTCCAGTTTGGCAAATGAATAAACTACTGTACCCTGTAGACTAAGAGCACCAAACTCAGCCCTCTAATACATTTTTAAAGTAGCATGGTTATTAATCTTCAAATATCTTCAAGAAGATTGTAAGTGGCTACCAGAATCAGGAAGTTACAAGATTGTCTCCGACTAAATAACTGTGAATGCAGAATAGTTCCCACAACAGTGATGAAAACTGCACACTCTCTATCCCTGCACAACCCTAAAATCTGATTCAGGAGATTGGAGGCAGTTCCACTGAGTCCGCAGAAGTCATTCCATGCATACAATGATTTAGCTGCATACAACCCAGAATGTTTATTGAGCCACCCATAAAGTTGCAAAGGATATGTAAAAGGCAACTTTGTTAGATGCCCTCCCAGCAGATGTCAAGGCAATAAACAACTATTTTACTTTTAAAAGACAACTGAAGGCGGCCCTGTTTAGGGAAGTTTTTAATGTCTGGTGCTGTATTGTTTTTAATATTCGGTTGGAAGCTGCCCAGAGTGGCTGGGGAAACCAAAGTATAAATAATTTTTATTTTTATTATTATTAATAATAATAACATCTTGGATAACTTACAACATAGTTAATGCAGAGGTTTGAAGCATGGGCTGCAACCTGTTACTTATAAAGATGATCCAAAATGTTTTACAAAGTTGCCTGTAACATGCACAGTTGATTTAGAACTTGGGGGGAAAAGAGATTGTTCAAAGCCCTGTTAAAAATGAAAGCTTTGCCCCAATTAAAACGTTAGGTAAATCATATTCTTCCCCAAAAACTTTGGGGGGGAGGGAATGTGGCATTTTACCGAGGTGTCTCAATATGGTGTTTGCTTTCTAAATGCAGCTATTTCCTTGTCTTAAATTCACCCACATGCTCGTACAAATAGCACAGTGTCGTTTAATTTTGGTTTCTGAATCAACACGCATAGTAATTGCCTTAACTTCTATACGTACAAAAGGGCTCCTGTTTCTGCAGCTTCTGAAAATAGTGACTATTACCATGTGTCTATGTTAAACACATCTAAGTGAACTTCATTCTGATGGGTGAGCTGCACCTGAAGATTAGGATACAGCACCTCTCTTGCTGGTAGTGCTAAACCTCTCAACAACTTGTACCAAAATAATACCACTGATTATTATCAAGTTCTCCCTAGCTCTCTGACAGCTTTAATGTAGGTAGGAAGCTCTGCCTTATTGTAATTCCAGGTTTTCTTTTCAGAATACTTGTAGGGGTATCCACCGCCCTTTGAATGTTAGAAAAACAAACATGAATAAATCCAACTTCCTGGCTGACATAATCCAGCAAGTTTTCCCAAACAGAACTAGGGTTTGAAACTTCCCTCTACATAGTCCAGCTTCCCTAATTAAATAGAAGGAAAAAGGGAGAGGCTAATATTTATGGGTTATGCAGTTGGCAGCATCTGGAACTTCCTGTGAAAAGCTGTGTATTAGAAGCACATTAGACTGACTTTGGTGCCTTGCTGAATTTCTTCAAGATGAGGCTACCTAATTTGTTCTATTTCTACATATGCCCCTTTATTTTAAAACCGGACATTTAAAATGGGAGTTACTAATGTTAAATAAGAAGAGTGACCATGAATGAGGTGTCTATTATATATATAAAAAAGGGGGGGGAATCCAGGTTAGTGCTCCAAGTTAGGTCTAGCCATCTTTTTAAAGTCCCACAAAAACATACTGGATGTAATATCAGGGAAGAGCATTGTGGGAAATTAAAATAGCAAGTTATGTAGCCCTAAGTGGTTCTATACACCACTTCCAAGTTATTATTGTTATTATTATTCAGTTTATATATTGCCCTTTATCAAAAGATCTCAGGGTGGTGAGCTACATTAGAAACACATTAGAAAACGTAAGTTGAGAAACTTATTCCATTTGGTGAAAGTGAGAGGTTGAAATGAATTTAAGCAGAGGTGGTGGAAGAAAAGCCCTGTACACAGGTCAGTTTGCACAGCAATCCACAGAACGAAGTATTGTTAATAGCAAATGGTTTTCGTTCTGCTTGACACAAAGATGTATTTATGATAAAGTGTTTTTCATAACTGAGCAATGTGTCCGTCATTCTCAAGCGAACCTTAAGGAAGTGAGCGGATTTAGGCCTTTTATTGGCAATGCAATTCCTGCTTGGCTGAGGAGGGCAAAGGGAAGGCAGATACAATCAAGGAATAAAACATTCAAAATTAATAAGTAACATCATTTCTCATTAAGCCTGAAGCAGAGAAGGGAACATTAAGTTATGGCTGCAGCAATATCTTTTGTGTACCCATTAAGTGAGTTAGGCAAGAATTCCCTAAACTATTAAAGTGCATAATATGCACTGTTATCTGACAAAAAAGGCACCAAAATATTCTTAGCAATTGTGTTCCTTCGTTGGACACAAAGAAGCAAAGAGATCCCAAATCTCTTTAAATGGAGTTACCCTTTGGTAGACTGTAGCCTTGCTGACTAATCTGAAATAGGAAAAGCTCAGAAAACCAGTCCCTGGCTAGGTCTTGTTGGATATGCTGTTCCCTGAGCTACAAACTGCTTCTGTTAGTTCCAGTTCCTAAATCAAAGTTGCCACATGAAGGCCACTTCAAAACTGTTCTCTGCAGAAACTTTCTGCATGGCAATCAAATTGTGTGAAGACAAATTCAGCGACCTTCTCTACACAAATTCAACTAAGTGAAATAAAAATAAAATGTTTGTGGCACAGTAGAAACTGTCTTAGTCCACTGAGGAGCTGCTGCCCACAGTGGCGGAGGAAGAGGAATGCGGGGGGAGCGCCATCGCAGCTGCCCCACCCGCCCGCACTTGGCGCCATGGCCCCGCAGGTGGCACACCAGGCCCCCAGGATGTGCACCAGCCCTGCCCCGCCCCGCCTGCTCTCCAACCGCCCCCCCCCCCCCCCCGGTGCTGGAGCATGAAGTTCAGCCTCTGGTTGCACCTGACTGAAATGCTACATGGAGCAATTTGAAATGGTCTCTATAACGTTCTCAAAAGATCTCACGTTCCAAATATAGTAAAACAAAAATATATAGTGCTTGCTACTAGAACTGCAACAGGACTAGACAGAGAGACACTCAACTTTCAGGATGGGTGCCGACCATGGAGAGCTCCTTCTCTGTATTGAACCCACAGCTACAGAAGTCCCTCCCACTGAGCCCATGACAAATCTTTATGCTGCAGACTTTTTGAAAGGCTCTGAAGACTTATTTTTCAATGGGACTTCCAGCTATGAAGCTTGTTAGCTAGGAGATGGTCTTGCTCAATTACATTCTCTCTGGTTGTGTATTCTGTGTCTTGTACCTTAAATGCTGCTATGCAGTATGCTCATGTTTTGCATTCTGTACTGTTTTTAATCTTTTGTTTTCCTTGTTTAGGCAGGCAGTTGCCCATAAAAGTCACCTTAAAATAATTTAAATGACTTTTTAAAACAAAACAAAACAGATTGATTTTTTTTAAAAAAAAAAGCTTCAAGGAATGCGTAGTTTTCACATTCTGCTTACTGCTGTTCCCAGTCGCTGCCACAGATGTGTGCTAGTGTTGTGCACATCTAGCTTCTCAACATTTGATGAAGAGTCATTGATGAACGTTCTGAGTGCATGCAGATCTTCCAGTCTAGGACAAAAATGACTACTTCGCTTTGAGACTGGTGTCTACTCAAATTCAGGCTTTTTTGGCCGTGGCAGTGAAGCAAAAATCAAGGGCTCCCCCAAAGCATGCACGCACAACCATGCACACAGACTTATAGTGTGTACAACAGCAAGACAACAGGGCTGCTCCCATCATTCAACTCTTCCCCCAGAAAGCTGGCAAATGGAAGATGAAGAACCAAAACCACATTTAAACAAACTTTAAGTAATGTAGTTGGAGACCCTACTTGGTTATCACCAATTCTAAGCACTGAAATGTTGAGGAAAGTTTGAACACATCATAAAGCACTGTTTATGTAATAATTAATGTGGGTGAAAAATGCTTGCTCTAATGGAACCAAGGCTCCTAACAGTTATTCCATTAACACCACTATCTATTTAGGTTACAAGCAGAGAAGCGCGTGCTATGAATGCCTCCTGGCCTCTCAATTCTCCAACGAGCTCCACTCTCCTTCCCTGAAGTAATTATAAGCTGCTCCTCAAGAAAATAATTTCTTCAAAAGGAAGAGCCAGGAGAAAGAAGGCCCAATGCTTCATACAGAAATAGTTTGTACAGTTAATGAAAAGGAGCAAAGCACGGTGCTTATCTTCCCTTAATTTCCTTTACACAGGGAGCATTCATATTCGAGAATATATAGACAGACAGACAGATTTGTCTAATTTCCAGTAATTTCCTTGTCATGCCTTCACATAATTTGTATTAGAATAAATGCCATTAATTTCATAGTCAGTGTGTTCTCCTGCTTGCTCTGCAAAATAAACTGCCAGAATGCGTGTTAATTTTAAACTTATGCTTTCAGTGCAAAAAAAACAGGGTTGGAGTCTTTCTTTCTTTTTCCGTAACAAATGAGAAACTTCAGCTTTCCAAAGAAAAAAAAGTTTCCCCTAATAACAAATAGTCTGGGTATACATAAATGATACTAGTTTACAACAGCTGAAAGACCACCAATACAGTTACATTAAACAGGGAAATACCTGCCACAAGCATTTGTGCCCACAGCACAATAGCCCAGATCCCATGCATGAGCAACAAGAACTTCATTACACATGAGAATGGGGGCTAAGTTATCCCCCAGTTTCATCCTGCTGCATCTCAGTACATACCATTTCAGAGGGCTTCACCTATCCTCAGAAATGCCTTCCTAGGCTTGCACAAAATCCACAGCCTTTGGATACCAGCCGATGAAAATATACCCTATCCAGCAAGGAAACTGTAATATAACAGTTCCTAACACTTGCATAAAGAAAGTGAGAATTTCAAAGGACTCTTAAATGCACCCTGCTCTTAAACTGAGCATTTACTGCATGGTAGAAGCAAATGTCACAAATGGAGACTATGACCAAAGGAGGCCGACAGTTTCGAATGCCCAAAAGTGACAAATAAACCACAGAAAGAAAAAGAAAAAGAAGATACAAACTGCCTGATGAAAACTTGACATGCATTTATAGGTCACTCTCAAGTACCTAAGTTATTGCAAGTTAAGAGCATTTTAGATCTTGAAAGTATGACCTTATAACCGAATTCTGTTCACAGTTTCGTTTTTTAAAGAGCAGTATGAATGTGAGGTGCTCCTAGAGTCTGTGCAGTTTTAGCTGTAGCGGTTCAAGGATATTCATATTGTAGAAACTCCTTAATTAATTGGCAGATTGGCTGGTAATAATGCAGACATAGGCAAACTTGGCCCTCCAGATGTTTTGGGACTACAATTCCCATCATCCCTGACCACTGGTCCTGTTAGCTAGGGATCATGGGAGTTGCAGGCCAAAAACATCCGGAGGGCTGAGTTTGCCTATGCCTATAATAATGCAACAGAAAGTGTGCAGAGAAGGGGAAGGAGGATATTTCTGGCCAGCTACAAAGGCTCAGAGCACGCAGCCTCAGGGCTCAACCTCAGTCCCTCAGGTATTGAAACATTCACCTAAGCAAGGTTAATTATTTTTAAGAAGATTGTTCCTTTTCAAGGCAGACAAAATGTAGCTTCCCTCCCCTGCCCACCCCCCGCCGCCGCTTGCCTAATCAAAGAAGTCTGTTAGAAGCTTGCTTAACAATTTATGGTTTGCTCTAACATTATTCCACAAGAAACTGCACTTGTTGGAAGACAAACCTAAAGAATGTTGTAATGCCTTTATAATCCGGGAACCTAGAGAAGTGTTATGGGTTGACAATTGAAATCTGCCTAAAGGAAATTATGCTGTTAACAGACACAGCTAAAATTAAAAGTACCTTCATGATCGTACTCTGTGGGGTGCCATGTCTAACATGACCGGCCAGCCAGAAATAATCATAGCTATGTCCAAAGTAGAAGTGATTTGCTGGCAGCTCCTGAATGCCATCTTTGGCCCAACAAAGGTCTACAGCTCTGGAGGGGTAGTAAAACGGGGCTGCCAGTGTGAGGAAAAGCAGAAACAGGAAAGCTCACTGGCCAGTTTTTCTCCCTGGTCCAATCCACCCTGCCTAGGGCAGCAATAGACTTGTTTAGAAGTTCCTGATGGACACAATATTAAGTTTTGCATAG
This sequence comes from Podarcis tiliguerta, assembly GCF_965153285.1. Taxonomy (NCBI): domain Eukaryota; kingdom Metazoa; phylum Chordata; class Lepidosauria; order Squamata; family Lacertidae; genus Podarcis; species Podarcis tiliguerta. Next base: position 99,377,353 of record NC_139535.1, on the reverse strand, counting down.
CTTGCCCACTATTTTGGCGGGTGTACAGATTCCCCCCCCCCCTTATTTTTTATTGTTAGGATTCAGTATGAATTATTAGCCGATCGTTTAATCTTAGTGTAACAGTGACTATTAATATGAGATGTTTGGGGCTTATTGGAAATGTTGTTTTTATGGCTATTTAAATTTGCTGGGCTCTCTTGTGAATTCTTAGTGAATTATCTTGAAATTGAAGTCTATCGTTACGAAGTGCTTTGCAGAAGGGAGCCTACCACAGAAAAGCAGCAGACAAGTAAACCATTGAAGAAAGCCAAGTTCGTTGGAATGGGAACGGGGGAAGGAAAGGAGCAAAACAATTAATTTGTTCAGTCCAACCTGTACTGATTGTTGGCAGCATGTCGTGTACGGCTCATGTAGTTTTAGCGGGCAAGTGTGAGCTGCAAAGTTCCCTGTTCAAAGAGCCATGAACTGCAGATAGCTTTAAGCATGGTTCCCTCAATTTCTCTTTCTGTCCCAGTTCCTCCATCCCCCTCCGCAATACGATGATAACAACGCTGACCTCTTTTACCAGATTACTGCAAGGATTACAGAGATAATGTACCCAAAAAATGCCTTCTAGAATCCATACAATGCTTTCGTTAGAAAAACCAAACTGTCACAAAACAGGGAGCAAGTGTCTTTGAGTTCTCCAGAAATGTTCATCAGGCCTGTTTGTTACGCAAAGCAGGAAGTGGGAGGGCCAGGGGGCAGAGTGTTGAAGGCATAAAGTTTGTACTAGTATCTCTCTTAAAATAGGGAGTGGGAAGAGGGACCAGGCATAATAGATTAGGTTTCGAGTTACACCTAGGGACACTGAGATGAAGAAGTGCCTGATTCCCCTTTTTAAAAATATAAAACCCAGTACAGTAGTTCACTAGCTCTCTCTTCAGTCTCATACAAACTACAGAAGTTATTGGTGGCAGTAAACAGCACCATATATATCAGCATATATGCACAAAGCAGAGATCAATCTTAGGTAGCGTACCAGGTTGGGGGAAAATATCAGTGGAAACTGAATATGGCAGCTTTACCTAGTGGCTGGAGAGAATGTGCACCCCAAGAAAATGTGTGGTATTCAACTACGTATTAATCAGAGTAGATCCACTGAAATTAATGACCATGACCAGGTTAGGTCCATTAATTTTAAGCGGTCTCCTCAGAGTAAAGCTTAGCTGAACACCACCCAAAGCTTTGAACTGTCTCAAGTTGTATTATGCATGACTTTGCAAGTCAGTTCTTATCTGCTACTAACACTATTTCGAATGTATCACCTCACAGTGACCTTACCAGAGCTGCAATCCAAAGTATATTTAACCAAGAAGCATTTTTAGAACTGGACAGTTAAGACACCCAAGGGGGGGGGATCACTGTTGGAAGGCGCTTGGATTTAGGATAGTATTGAAGTAGCTGTACAACCACCTTTTCCTCTCTCCTTTTTTAAGAGTTTGAACAAGATGTTCATTAGCTTTCTTCCACCTACTGTGTTTAAAGCATTCTTTCTCACTCACTCACCACCACCAAGCTACATCTCTTTTTGTTTTCCTTTTACAGACTAATTAAGCATCATAGCAGTATCTTCCTCTTTATCAGTTCACCTTCTGGATTGAGCTCAATGACTTGGACCTTCACAGGTGGGCCTCCGGTCCAGTAGAAGCTCCCCCTGGCAGAAGAAGGCAGACAATTCCTGCCAGTTCCCTCTTCCCTTGCAGCCTTCCTCCACTGCCACTGTTCTAGAGGGTCTCCCAACACAACTTGTCAGGGAGAATGAGGGGGATGCAGGGCAAAAAAAAGCTTCCCCCTTTCAGCTAGCAGCATCCTGTCAGCAGAATTCCACTCACTGAAATTTAATAAAATTTCTTATTAAAAAAAATATTTTATTGTTCTGAGTATAAGCCAAGTACAATATTTTGATAAACAAAAACCTATTAAAATATTATCACACGCCACTCCTATCTCTGAGCAGTGTGAGATTCCAGGGGACCCAGTGCCCAGGGTCTGTGTTCCCTTTGGAAATGAGGCACAGTTGAAAGTGTGGTGTCTTTATGATATATGGTTTATTTCAAACAGAAATCAACCCTTGTACTTCTCTCCAGCCACCTTTACCAGACTGAAACCTTTCCCCTCCATCCCAGTCAGCCCGGAACACTCTACCTCAAACTCTGCCTTTGCAGATCTGGAGGAGGGGCCCCACCCACTTGCAGTCTGGCACACAGCCTTTGCTTTCTTAATGACTTTCTTAATGACTCATCACCCTCCATTCCCCTAACAGCCTACACCCCAGGCAATTTCCTGGCCAGGAAACTGGCCTGGCTTATATTTTAACATTTACTGGATCCAAGAATTTAGAGGAGTCTAGTACCCACAAACTCATAACACTATTATACTATTCAATCAGTAACACGAAGACACAGCCATCCATATCCCCTCAGTTCAAAATTCTAGCCAGTCACATGTACAACAAATACAGGTGACCCACACCTAGACAGCTTATAACTGAATATTCTAGCTACCTAAAATAGCTACTTCATTGACCAGCATGAAGGCTGTCAGAAAGTCTTCATGAATATTCCAAGCTACTATGAATCATGGAGAATGACAGAAATCGAGGCACATGCATCTTTAAATGGTCATTTGCACACATTTGCACATGTCAATGTTAACAGCAAAGTTAACACATACAAAAGCAACCTATCTTTCTGAAATTAAACACCTGAAGAATGAACATAGCTGCCAACATTTCCCTTTTTTTAAGGGAAATTCCCTTATTCCAAATAGGATTCCTCACAAGAAAAGGGAAAAGTTGACAGCTATGAGAATGAACTTAATGGCTAGCAGTTTTATATTTCAGTTTTATAATACAACCACAACTCAGCAGATTGTCAGCACAAGCCAACCCTGTAATTAACGCAAGAGTTTTCCTCCATTACAGACTCAAATTCAAAATTTTAATTGAGGATGTTCAAGAAAAATAGATGGGTGTGTTGTTGTTTTTAAGACCAATACAAAGGTGGAATCCTTGGTCATTTCTGGGCAGGGCACACCACAACTCAACCTTAAAACCATATAAAGGCTAGCCTTCTGTAACCCGTTAATCTCCTGGTATTGTTGGGCTCCAGCCAGCATGGGCAAAGGTCAGGGGTGACAAGGAGTTGCAGCCTGAAATACCTGGAGGGTACCAAGTTCTGGAAGGCCACCATAGCCCATTTTGAGAAGAGTCCATATAGCAGCATAAATCCCCTCCAGCAAAACCAGCATCAAGACAGGAAGAAACTATGTAATTTTTTAATTTTTATTTTTAGAAGAAGAGTTTGGATTTGATATCCCGCTTTATCACTACCTGAAGGAGTCTCAAAGCGGCTAACATTCTCCTTTCCCTTCCTCCCCCACAACAAGCACTCTGTGAGGTGAGTGGGGCTGAGAGACTGAAGTGTGACTAGCCCAAGGTCACCCAGCAGCTGCATGTGGAGGTGGCGAAGACACGAACCCGGTTCACCAGATTACAAGTCTATGCTCTTAACCACTACACCACACTGGCTCTCAACTATGTACAGTGGTACCTCAGGTTACATACGCTTCAGGTTATACACTCCGCTAACCTAGAAATAGTGCTTCAGGTTAAGAACTTTGGTTCAGGATGAGAACAGAAATCGTGCTCCGGCGGCATGGCGGCAGCGGGAGGCCCCATTAGCTAAAGTGGTGCTTCAGGTCAAGAACAGTTTCAGGTTAAGAATGGACCTCTGAAATGAATTAAGTATTTAAACCGAGGTACCACTGTAATTTTTAAAACCATAGCTCCTGCTTGCTTTTCACTCTAGATTCTTGCATCCCTTGAGTTTCCTATAGGTATGTCTGTAAAAGGTAAGACAGCTTCAAGCACACAGACTCTGGTCTTGTGGTCGCCATGCTTTGAAGGGAGGTTGGAGGCCATGTATTCAGGGGTATAGGAAGAGGGGGCGGGGGGGCAGGTAGCCCCGGGTGCCATCATGGAGTGGGGTGACAAATTATCAAGGAACAATTACTGCCCTACTAGAGCGGTTCATAAAAAACTTTTTTTTGAAAATGCCTGCTCCAAAGGTCTTATCTTACTACACTAGGGATTATATAGCTATATCTGAAATTTCATGCATATCAGTTAATATCTTGATCCTCCTCCACGAAAATAACTGTTTACTTGGCCGTGTTCATATGTCGTGAAGGCTGAAATTTCAATTCAGTGGAGCCAAAACACAATCCATCCTATAGATTTAAGTATCTGTCCACAGTCGCCTACTTGTTATCAGGGGCCCATAATCCACATTCCTTTGTAAGAAAATATGAAATAACGTAAAACCAAGTTTGCAGGCAAAAAAAAAAAAAAAAAATCAATTGGGGGGGGGGGGAACAATAAATTTTCCACACTGGGTACCACCTGACCTTCCTATGCCTCTGCATGTATTCACATTTTAGTATCCCTGGAAAAACTAAAGAACACCAGGTTAGAAGATGTGGCTTTCAGTATGCTCTCATTACAGGGCACTGCGTGGGGTAGAAGCTTAATCTTTGCAAATTTTGGGCTAGTACAGTGGTACTTTGAGTTAAGAACTTAATTCATTCCGGAGGTCTGTTCTTAACCTGAAACTGTTCTTAACCTGAAGCACCACTTTAGCTAATGGGGCCTCCTGCTGCTGCGCCGCCGCCGCTGCACGATTTGTGTTCTCATCCTGTAGCAAAGTTCTTCACCCAAGGTAATATTTCTGGGTTAGCAGAGTCTGTAACCTGAAGCGTATGTAACCTGAGGTACCACTGTATATAGAAAATACTACACAGCACTGATACAGTTGTTGAAGGAATTCACATACTGTGGTACCTCGGGTTACATACGCTTCAGGTTACATATGCTTCAGGTTACATATGCTTCAGGTTACAGACTCCACTAACCCAGAAATAGTGCTTCAGGTTAAGAACTTTGCTTCAGGATGAGAACAGAAATCATGCTCCGGCGGCACAGCGGCAGCGGGAGGCCCCATTAGCTAAAGTGGTGCTTCCAGTTAAGAACAGTTTCAGGTTAAGAACAGACCTCCGGAACGAATTAAGTACTTAACCTGAGGTACCACTGTATATTATCTCTAAAGTATTCTTCATCCCTCTCCTGGAAACAGGTACAGGGGAGGTGAGAGTGAAAAATAGTTTGCTGGGTTAGGTCACCCAGTGGATACATGGCTGAGGTACAATGTGGACTAGAGTTGTCCCAGCTCATACTCTCAGCCACCACACCATGCCTGCTTTTGAAACTTTAACATAGGGAGAAGTGCGCTTTTTGTCTTTTGTAGCCAATGTGCTAATTCCCCCTTTAGCATCTTCCTCAAATAAAAATTCCTGGCTCACTGTACAAAAATCTTAGTCACCACAACACACTTAACTCATGTGTATCTCCCAGCCATGCTAGCAAAACATGCCTATACAGCATGGGTAGACAAACTAAGGCCCGGGGGCTGGATCCGGCCCAATCGCCTTCTAAACTGGCCTGCGGACAGTTGAGGAATCAGCATGTTTTTACATGGGTAGAATGTGTCCTTTGATTTAAAATGCATCTCTGGGTTATTTGTGGGGCATAGGAATTCATTCATATATTTTTTTCAAAATATAGTCCATCCGCCCCCCGCAGGTCTGAGGGTCAGTGGACTGGCCCCCTGCTGAAAAAGTTTACTGACTCCTATACGGTGTATGAGCAGATCAAAAGACAACAGGGTTTTTTTTTTGGGGGGGGGGTTAACCTGCAAGTGTCACATCAACTCCAAAATTCACCAGCTGCCACTGTCAGCTGCCCTAAAATCTATGAAATCATCAAACCAAATGCTATTTTCACTTAATCAAACGTCTCCATGGTAGGAAAACGTAACATATACAATTAGCAAACAAGAACACTGATGAGTTATGACGAGGGAGGTTGCTGAAGTGAGAAATATATTGATTCATGTGGGATAACCTGAAATGGTGATCAACCTACAGACCTTAGAAAATCAGGCTATGGACCTAAGAATATGAGGAAAGGGCAAATTTCAGTTGTAGGTTTTTCCATGCAGACGTTCCCAGTTTAATCCTGGGCATATCCAATCAAAAGAATATCTGGGAGCTGTGCATCTCTTTTGAGTAACTGGAGAGCTGCTGTCTCAACATAGACTATGCTGGGCTAGGGAGACCAATAGTTTAATTTCACATAAGGCAGCTTTGTGAGTTTCGCGTTCTGTACATATCCTGCAGTTTAGCGAAAACAAGCACTGAACAAAAATACAGCCATATTATGGCCAATAAGGCAATTCATGTAAATAAAGTTACTTCCTGTCTCAAGATTTTAACACTGAACAATTGACATTGAAGTTCATTCACAATAAAAATGTTTACTGTATTTTACTCCATTCAGTTGAATAAACAGATTAAAATAAAGACCAAAGGTCCACCTAAATGTATTCATGAAACCCATGTAAATTACTAAGGGAGAGAAAAGATGGATTAGAGCATTAAAAGAAGCCCAATGGAGAGCGAATCCACTATTCAGAACACCCACACAGAGACAGCAGCTCCCGACAAGAAAAATGTTCTCTACAAAAATAAACCACAAAGATTCTTTTCATGAAAAATTAAAGAGTGCTCTATATGCAGATTACATGACATTTAATTTTAGGAAACTCTGCTGAAATGAAACTCTTCTGTGCATGATTCACAGTTCATGAGATAATAAATGATTAAATAATACACATCCTTTTAGATAATTTAATGCTTTTCTTTCTTTCTAGCATAATTAATTCCTTCTTGAGGTATATTTCACCTAGATTTCATGATTAAAGCAGAAATGGAAGCCATTATTACTTACTTACCTTGACACTGAAATCCTTGTTTGCCAAATCCCCTAGGCAAGGAAAAAGAGAGAGAAAGACAAAGTTAGCTTTTTTTGTTGTCGTCGTAATATGCAACAGCAATATTATTTCCTGTCAAAGGAATAAGTTTTCTTAACTTCTGTGGAGTAAGTCCCACTGAGTTTAATAGCGCTTACTTATGAGTAGACCTGTACAGAGTTCTGCTCTCAGCCTCTTTACATTCAACAAAAAAAAATTCTGAACAATTAACTTGCAAAGAATATCTGCTGATACAATTTATGCATTATATTCACAATGTAAGGGTTCATATCATTAATACTATTATGGCTCTTGATGGATGCAGCCTTGATAGTCCCCCTATCCCCTTTGTTGTGGTTACTGCCTTTTTCTTCTTTTAAGAGGATCTAAATGAAAAACTAACACATACACCCTCACAAAAAGAAAGCTTGGCCTTATATCTAAGGATGCAAGACAGACGGAATTTCTACCGGTTGACAAAACACATGAACCTCTGTTATTTATTTTGCTAACATGCATTTCGGGGGGGGGGGGGTGGACCTACATTAAGGAGCTCATATACAAATACTTTCCTCGTAGGTGTTTATATACAGATACTTAGTTTATACTACTCAAATCTACTTGCTAGGAGCAGCCTGCAACACTGTAGGATGGCACATACATAAGTTTTTTCCACAGTGAAGTGGAGACTTCAAACACACACACATTTACTTTGTTTATAGGCACAAATCTGTGGGAATAAAATTAAACACACAGAGGAATTCAAACAAAGCTTAACAATGTTGTTTGTGAAAACTGTCCTGATATTGACGGTTGCTTATTTTAACCACTTTTTTTAATATATACATGCCACCTTTACAAAACACTGCTGCAACTGTCTCAAGATAGCTGGATTGTTGAGGTCAAATGCAATATAAGCAATAATGCTAAATTAACAGCTAAATTGACGCAACTGAAAGTTACTAATACGTAATCAGAGCATCCCTTTTTTGTGTTCTTAAAAGTTTCTATACTTGACAGAACTAACTTCTAAATAAAATAAAATAAAATAAAATAATATGAGTAATCAAGCGATGCCACATAACAGATTACTTTATCTGTGATTTATTGATTTTTAACACAGTTAAAGATAAGTGCAGTACACTTGCAACCTACACACATTTAGCTGGTGCTAATTCAGTTTTACGAACTTGGCAAATAAATAAAATGGAATGGAAAGCAGGCAGGTGTACAGAAAAAAATACTTTGGCAATCCCACCCTCCATTGCACCCAATGTGTTTTGACTATACACAATTTTGGCTTTAGGTGCTATTCTTGGAATGTAACCCCTGTGTAAGTTGCGGGCTTACTGTATTGAAAACATAGAAGCAAAGCAGGAAAGGGTTAAGGCTGCAATTTCTCCCTCCCTCTCTCTCTATATATATTAATAATAAACTGAAGTTGAGTGGTACAGACTTTTTCCTGATCCTTCATTGAAGGGGACCAAAACGTGGTGTTAACAGTGCTGCCCCTTTAGAAAACAGCTACCCAAATTTTGTATTTACAATTCACAGGTTTTCTGAAGTTTCCCAGACTCTCATTAAAAAGGCACCTATATTTTATCTCTGAAGCAGAAAAAGGTTACTGCATGCTGTCTCTGAGGAATATTAAAAATCCTTCCTAGCTGGAAAAGGCAGTAGAACACAACTTTTCTTGTCACCTGCCAGCCACAGGATATGTTTCCCCATTCAAATGCACCCTGTGATTAAGTGCCTTTTATCAATGCAGTTTTAAAATGTATTTGCTATCATTATAAACATTTATAATGTTTATAGTTATTTTATATCTATATAACTCTACTCTTCTTTTTGTTTCATTTCCCCCCAAAATTATTTTCCTCTTCTAATTACATTAAGTAAATTGGGCATTATTTTTAAAATGTAAACAGCTATATCATTTTTATCACCTCCTCATTTCTCTCTCCAAAGTTCTGCATGCCCATATGATGGACTACTCAACAAGTACACAGAAGTGGAATGATATGCAGTAGACCCATAAGACAATCCTATCCATTTTAATTGGGTTTGTCTTCCAAAATAGTATTGGGATGCTTTTAAAACACTGGAATTGAATGCTTCTTAACTTGACTGCTTCAACTGATATTTTAACTGTGTGCTGCATTAATTATGTAATCACATCATTTAACTTGTTTATTGTATATTATTGTTTTATTTCAATTATATTGTAAACCGCCTTGGGATAAATATCATGAAGGGCTGCAAATGCAAACATATATGTTTACTTGGAAATAAGCCCCACTGTAAGTGGGCATAGGTTTAGAAACAGGCTTTCCCCTGTGACAGGATGTCAAGGCCAAGTAAACTTTTGTTTCGGCACTTCTTAGACAACACTTAGTACTCAAAGTCTGATACTACAGCACAAAACAAACACAAAATATCTAAAGTATTAAGGGTTCATGCATTCACAATCCATACATTTTCCTTTAATGCACATGCAACACAAAGTTCGCAGCTTTTGCTTGTGTGCATTTTAAAGGGAGACACTGGAAGCTACCCTTGTGCTCTTCCTAACCAAGGCAATACAAAAATATTTAGTAACAAACACTGGATTCGATGTATCATCTGACAAGCAGAATGCTTCCTCCAAAGTACAGGCAACCCCCCCCCCCCCATTTACAGGGGGGTTACATTCCATGTCACCTTGCGTATAATTGAAGCATCCTGCAAACACCCTCTGAATCTCTGGGAACCCTAGAAAAACCCTTTTACAAACCAGCAGCCCTACCAGACCAGGTAGGAATGGTAGCAATGGAGACATTCAGTCTTCCTCATTGCTGAAGGACGATTTGCAAACAATGACAAGCAGGGCGAACCGGTACCCCCAAAGTGCTTGGCTGTGGGTGAGACTCAATTGGTGGAGCTGATGGTGTCTTGCGGAGGAACATGATGATGGGCAGCTGGCGCTTCTGTCTCTTCCGTTGGTCAGGACATTTTTGGGCAGCCTCATGGTCCATGGATGCAGTTTCAACACAGATGCCAATGTTCTTCAAATCGAAGCATTGTTTGAAGTGGGTCAGCAAGCCAGAACTAGCTCAGAACTCCTTCTCAGGCTGCCTGAAGTGCACATACAGTCTGAGAGTCTTCTTGCGCAAGGTACTGCCATCAATGGGGATATGCTGGCGGTTCATGGCCTTTAGCCACAGATTCAGTGCTTCATGTGGCTTCAACAGGGCCTCATCCTGCACATGGCTGGGGACCTTGGCAGTTGTAGTTGTACATGCACTCGCCGCCTCCGATGCCCGGATTTTCTTCTCCTGTACCTTAACGGCACTTAAGCTGGATTCTTTCCTGCCAAACTTGCATGCCACATAACACCTGCTTGTGCTGCCTGCTAAACAGTCCACAACTTCCAATTCCTCCTCCAGCATGGGCACCACTCGCTGCCTCTTGGGTTTGTTTGTCATCCCCCAAAGAACATGACTATGCTGTGCATTTAGGTGCCATCTCAAAGAACGGCTAAAAAAAAAGAACTCCAAAAACTCCAACAAAACCCCTCTCTCCCAACCTCCTTCCTCAAACTCAAACTCTCCACAGGCCTCAATCGTTGTTGCAAGGACTCTTGGGATTGCAATTGTGAAGGCTCATGGGATTGTTAGGTGCTGTTCCTGCACCTTTTCTGGCTTCTTCGTGCCTCTTCTGGGGCCATTTTAGCCATTTTTAAATTCACTTCTGGCTCGGCATGATGCGCGTACACACAGTCACACACATGTTGAATGTGCGTAAAAGGTAGGGTTGCCTGTGAGGATAGACCTGACACCTGGAAGTCCTACGGTTCTCTCATAGCTGATACTATGGGAATGGCTGAGTATCCAGTCCATACCAAGGGCTCTCGGACAAATAAGTTGCAGCATGCAAATAAAATGGATGTATTTGGATGCAAGCAATTCACAATAAGACAACAATAAGACAACTCGTTTTTCTTCATTCAAGATGAGCCCATGGAGGAAAAGTGCACAACCATTCAATCTAAACCACAGCCAGATATGTGCATGCAAACGACGTACAACACCACTTCAGCTAGCTGGTATTGTAACAGCCTGACATTGTCTCGAGGAAAGAAAGCTCTGCTTTATCCCCTTGTGGCTCCTGAGTGGTTTTTATTAGTTTCCTCCATATCGGCTATGTGCATAAATCTTATTTATGAGTATGCACATCTAAGAGGTGCAATCTGCAAAAGTATTTTCAAATCCCCTTGCCCACCAGAGGAAACACAAAAAAGGGAAATACCAAACTCAGTGCAAGAGATCCAAGCAATCTCATCCTAAGCAACTGCAGAATCATAAGAGTTTGTAAAGTGGCAGGGCTGTGTAAGAAAAAGGGCAGCATGCACACAAACGCTTATATGCACGAAGTGCTTACAGAATCAAGGTTAAGTGGAACAGCTGCATGGAAGCACGGTGTACATGACATAACCCAAGTGCTAAAGGGGAATATAGGGATGCGGGTGGCGCTGTGGGTAAAAGCCTCAGCACCTAGGGCTTGCCGATCGAAAGCTCGGCGGTTCGAATCCCCACGGCGGGGTGTGCTCCCGTTGCTCGGTCCCAGCGTCTGCCACCTAGCAGTTCGAAAGCACCCCCGGGTGCAAGTAGATAAATAGGGACCGCTTACTAGCGGGAAGGTAAACGGCGTTCCGTGTTCGGCTCTGGCTCGCCAGAGCAGCGATGTCACGCTGGCCACGTGACCCGGAAGTGTCTCCGGACAGCGCTGGCCCCCGGCCTCTTGAGTGAGATTGGCGCACAACCCTAGAGTCTGTCAAGACTGGCCCTTACGGGCAGGGGTACCTTTACCTTTTAAAGGGGAATATACATAGGAGAAAGAAAAACTAAATGAATTCAATGGGTAGGACAACTTATGCTGCGGTTAAAGAGAATGCAATCTGTTATGAGTTCACTGGAATCTTATGGCAGCTCCTGAACAAGTGTATGGGTACAGGAAGAGGCTAAGATGAGGGCCAAAAATTGTACAGTGGTACCTCGGGTTACATACGCTTCGGGTTACATACACTTCAGGTTACAGACTCCGCTAACCCATAAATAGCACCTCGGGTTAAGAACTTTGCTTCAGGATGAGAACAGAAATCACGCGGCAACAGTGGGAGGCCGCATTAGCTAAAGTGGTGCTTCAGGTTAAGAACAGTTTGAGGTTAAGAACGGACCTCCGGAACGAATTAAGTACATAACCAGAGGTACCACTGTAATTCAGTCCTGGCATTGGGAGGTCCTGTGGGGAGATGCGTGGCTCCTGCATCCAGAAACAGGTAATAGCACAGTTTGGGTGTAGTCTTTGATTCGTATTTATCTGCAGAAGCTCAGGTGGCAGTGGTAGCTATAAGTGAATGCCACCTTTGGCAGGTACACCTACAATGTCTGTTTCCAGATCGGGATAGCCTGGCCGCTGTGAACAATCCTCTAGACTGGATAGCGTGAATCTGCTCCATCATCTGGGACTTTGCTTGAGATTGGTCCCAAAGCCAGGGCTGCTGCAGAATGCTGCAACCGTGTAACAAGGTTACTCAGTGGAGTATCCTACCACACACATATTACACCACTACTAAAGGAGCTGCATGGGCTGCCCATAAACTACAGGGCTAAGTTCGAGGTTTCGATGTCTGCCAACCAGGATACCTGCAAGAGCGGCTCTCTCTCCCTACTGCCATCTGAATATTCTGCTCAGCTGCATAGTTCGTCTGGGTTGGGCAACTAGCGTGAAGGTGCTTCTCAGTGGTAGCCCCCTTCTTACAGAATCGCCTCCCCTCAGAGTTCTGACAACTGCAAATATATTTTAGCACTTCTTAAAAGCCTACTTGTGCATTCCAGCCTTTTCTGGAGTTTAATGTTAGGAAAACCAGCGACCAATTTGGAGGGTGCATATAAGGAGAGAGGGGAAGTTCTGTGGCACAGCCCAAAGTCCTTCTGCTAGGAGAAGTACTTTGCTGGATGCCACCTCTAATGTTGCAATGTTACTGTGCTGTTGCTTTTTAAAATCATTTTAACTTGTACATTGACACAGGTTGGATTGCAACAGGTAGTAGAAAAATGAATATAACATAACATACAATAAGTAAAACTTCTAGAGAGTAGGGTTGTAGCAGAAAATAACTCCCCTGGGTGAAATTTATGTACAACAATTTCCTTGTTAGCTAGGTAAGCAAAAGCCAAACTACATATAATAGGAGCTCCATGAGTAGATCTGCAGATATTTTAAATTTTTGCTTTGGAGGACTGTGAATTTGATTGGACCAATGGCATGGCATGGGGAAATCATATTTCCACACACTATTTCCCTGATCTACAGTCAACACATATGGAAAGCTGCTGTTTTACCCTTCAGGGAAATAATACAGGAACTGTGCTTTCCCCTCAATTTTACTTCAGGATGGGATAGCATGGGGAAAACAGCATGGGGAAAGAGCTGAAATCCTCCAGCACTACTGCTCTGACCTAATTCAAAATCTCTCCCCACCCTACTCACTTCAGCCGCTTTTAAGTAAATAAAAATAAAAACATTGAGAGATCCATCTGAACATCTTGAGTGCAGACTGGCCAAAAGGGCAGGCAAGAGATCAGCTACAGAAAATAATTAGATTGCAAGGGCTGAATCCTCCATGGAGCATGCCTTTAAAGTCAATAAACTGATTGCACACGATAGACAAGAGATAAGCACGTACAGTAAACTTTAGGGTGCAGTAGGGTGGTAGCAAGTTGTACTTCAGCAGACGACAGGGAGGCAGAAACTTGGTTAGTTAAGCCTCTACCTAAGTAAGTTGGTAAAGCAGCCAAATAGAACAATACACAAGGCAACTGACAGCCCACAGCATCACTACAGGGAATTTCCATCCATGAGTTTAAGAAATTTGAAGAAGGGTTCTCTTTATCTCAAGTGAAATGCAGTTGGAAGTCTCACTAGATAAAGCTGGTGCAGTACAGAGTACAATAATGTATAAGATTTTTTCAATCCCCAGCATCCCCAGGTAGGATTGGGAGAGAAATCTGCCTGAAGCCCTGGAGAACTGCTATCAGACAGCATGGACAATACTGGGCTAGATGGACCATTGGTCTAACTCGGTACAAGGCAGCATCCTACAATGTCCTATGGTAAGATACAAAACTTGTATCTATGGTCTGTGCAACAAAGAAACTTTGTGTATGGAAAGATGAAACTCCAAAAAGCCGTTTTGCAAAGATGAGACATAGAAAAAGGACAATTGAGGGTGATGGAGGAAGAGGGTGTCTTGCATCTGTTTTGTATTATTGTTGTTGTTGTTGTTGCATTTACCATTTTTTCCTTCTATAAGACACCCCCAGGTATAAAATGCCCCCTATTTTGGGGGACTCAGATTTAAGAAAAAGGGGGGGGGAGATATATCCGTGCATAAGACATCCCCCTAATTAGGGGGGAAACCTAGTCTTATACACAGAAAAATACGGTATATCCCATCTTTTTGTCCAAGCAGCTCAATGCAGAGCACACAATTCTCCTTCTCCTCAACTAATCCCCACTGAGAGGCAGCGACTGACCCAAAATCACTCCAGTTAGCTTAACAGCCAAGTGGGGATTTGAACCCTGAACTCCCAGGTCTTAGTCTGACACTCTAACCACTACACCATGCAGGTGCTTACGGAAGTTGCCCCCTGTGGCTGAATGGTATTTAGAACGATCCCTTAAGCAGATGTTGTTGGTGTTGTTTGCATATAACACTTTCAGCGTGGGGATGACAAATCTCACTCCAGATGTTTCTGCTGTGATGTTGGGAGAGTTATACAGTGTGCAATCCAATCTATGACAGTGTTGCTCCCCAGTTAACACCACACTTCCTGATCTGGGGTGGGAGGTGAAGGACAGAAGAGTACTTATCATGGTGCAACAGTGGGAAAGAATCTCACACGAAATAGTGAAATAGAAAAAGAGCAGCCTTACGCAGTTAGACTCGCGATCCATCTAGCGCAATACTGTCCGCACTAACTGGCAGCAGCCCTCTAAGAGCTCAACCAGGCACCATTCCAAGTGCTACCTGAAGGTGCCAGGAACAAAAACTCATGGAAACAACAAGGAGATGCGGAGGACAAGGTTTCTGTGTCTCTAATAGTTGCACAGAAGAGGGAACTTTGTGAGATGCAGAGTGAGAAAATCGGCAGCTTGTCATGCTAGAGTTGAAAAAATCTGCACATCCCAAACAACTTGGAAAAGATGGGTCACTCCAAACAGCATGGCCAATGGCCAGAGATTTCTGGGAGTTGCTCTCTAACAAAAGCTGGCAGCCAACCATTTCCCATCACCGCTGGTGTAGAGCCTGGTCTGCATCTGCATCAGTGCAAATGGATTTTAAGTGTCCAGAGGGGGACAGGGTGAGACTGTTTCAGAAGGAAGCCAGCTCAAGGACCAAGAAGAGGATTGTAGATGGAAGAGAGTGTGTGTGTGTGCTGGTCTGCACAGGAAGACTCATATTGGAGTTGCTTTCATATCAGTGGGAGTGATGAACGGAGTTCTGGATACAACCAGCTTCCTCTGAAAGATACAGCTGGTGTGGCTCTCTCTTCAGCGCAAGAGTGTGGCAGCTGAGAAGGAGGGGGCTACAGAGCCTTCCCTTTAAAAAAGAGTGTCACTTCAGGATCCCAGCAAAACGGGTTGCGTCGTAGGAGAAGTTTTTGGTTCTGAGAGCACGGTACTGGGTGGGGGTGGAAGTCTTTTACTGTATGAAATCAAATGGGCTTTTATGGGGTGTGCATGCATGTGTGGTACAGAAGGTCTATCTAAAGGCACTAGTCCCCCCCCCCAGATGTGGTCAGCGGAGCGGTGAAATGGACAGAAGGACTGGTGTTGGGGTTTTTTCCAGATGTGCATAAATGGGTTGACATATTTGTGGGGTGGGAGGGAGTCAGCTCTCTTTCCACGTGAAAAAGGTGCTGCACTACATCTCCCAAGAGCCTTAGAGTAGAAAGATCCTTCCTGGCAAGTTGGAGTGCAGGAAAACTGAGTCCATTGGGTCAGCCTGGCCCAGAAGTGTTTGTGTGCCCCGATGAAAAATGCAGCGCCACATGAACCACCCCACACAGGGGTGGTGCCTCCCTCCCCTCCTCTCCGTAGGAGGAAAGTAAGAAGGAGAGACGCCTCCCGTACATGCGACTGCATGGGGCGGGGAAACGAGCTCCTGTCAGCGGGGAAGGAGTGAGCTGGGGTCTCATCGAACCGACGGAGCCCCCGGAGAGACGGCGAACCTCAAGCGCTTCCTCCTGCCGGTGGAGAGAGAGTGTGTGTCTCTCTTTCTGCCCCAAGTCCTTCACCTGTGAAGTCTGCCGAGCGGCTGAAGGGAAGGAGATGACTAACAGCGCTGAGGCGGCGCGGGGAGAGAGCCAGCCTGCCTGCCTACCCGCCCGCCCGCCTCGCCTGCCTCTCCGGGAGTGGAAGACTGCGAGGCTCCCGGCTGAAGGAAAGGCAAGGCGGCGAGGGAGCGCCGCTGGAGTTCCCCCTCTGCAGCCACCGCAGCGCAGCGCCCGGTTCTCGGGCGGGGGGTTGGGGTGGGGTGGGGGGTTGAGGCCGCGCTCGCTCCTTACCAGATGAAGTCGGTGCAGTGGCTGCAGAAGGTGGGCTGCTTGAAGAAGCGCGCGATGAATTTGTGGTCGCGGACCTCGTGCACGTTCTTCTGCCGGAGGGCCCCTTTGCGGGCGAAGCCCCGCGCCGCGTCGGGACCCGCGCCGGGCTCCGGGTTGGGGAAGACGTCGGCCATGGCGCGCGCCCCCGCCCCCCCGCTCGCTCCTCGCTTGCCGCGCCGCGTCGACTTTTGACTTCGCCTCAGCCAGGAAGCGCCTCCTTCCCTCCCACTTCTCTCCCTCTGCCCCGTCCGGCAGCCGCCGACACTCTGGCAGCGGCGGAGATGGGCGCTGCCTCCTGCCCGCTCGGGCTCCTCCTGACGTCTGAGCCACGCGCAGCAGGCAGGCGGGGGGGGGGAGGATCCCTTTCCCCGGGCCAGCCCCCGACGGCTCCGCCCGCCCGCGCGCTCACTGGACCCCCTGCGGCGGGGGGAGGGGCCACCAGAAGGGGGAGGGCCAGCGAGCGCCGGAGAGACAGAGCGAGAGCCGGGGAAGCCCGTCTCTAGGGCAACAAGGCGGCGTGTGGGCGACTCCCCCAACTCCGGGGGGGGGGGAGGGAAGAGGAGGGGTGGAGAGAGAGAGAGGGAGGAGGATGGCGCGCGCCGAAAAGGGCCCTTCTTCATTGCTTCGCGCGGCGCCTCCCCTCAGCAGCGCCCTGCGAGCGAGTCCCCTGCTCAGCACCTGTTGCATTCGGCGCGCAAGCAGCCGCACCTCGGATCGCTTCAGTTTTTCAAAATAACGCGCTTGCGTGTGTGCGCGTCGTCGACGTGGCGCTTGAGAGACTTTTTTTTGCCACATGTGGAGAAAAAAAAGTCACCCGCCGGCCGGACCCTCATTCCCTCACTTTGAAAGGCTCTCAAAAGAAATGGGCCCGCCGCCCTGCCCATTTATCGACTCCCCTCCCGGCTCCTCAGCGCGCTGATCTGGCCCAAAAGGTGCCACCACGGCTTCCCGGAGGAACGCATCGCTTCCAGCCGGTTCCGTTTGGGATTGCTTGCCAGCCAGGCTGGGGAGGGAAGAGAAATCCGCGGGGTGGACTCCGAACTGTCCTTGGCCAACTCGTGTCCACGTGCCGCGAGAGACTGAGCTTTTTTCTTTCTTTCGCGTTGCGCGGACCACACCTCCGTGTATACCTATTGCCACACATAGTCGGGCAAGGAAGCGTCGCCTCACGTGAGCGAGGTACAAGCCTTGTTGGCGCGCGAGCTCCGCTCCTCGCTTCCGAGACTGCGGGGAGACCCCTCTGCGCCTCGCAATGCCCGGATATAATGCCAGCCGGGGCACAAGGAGCCGTTCCTCGGAGGCGGCACAGCCAAAGAACGAGAACAGCACTCGGCCCCCGCCTGGCGCGCGGGAACCTGTTGCTTCACCCTTCCTTCCCCTTAGACCAGGGCACCGACAGACCGGTTCCTGACACGACCAGGCGGCGGCCCCTCCTCACGTGGATGGGAGCGACTGGGCTGCGGGGATCTGACGAGGGACTCCCGCCTTTGAACGCAAAGAAGGCTAAAAAAAACCCCGCTGCTCCCGCGTCCCTCAAGTCTCTAGAAAGGTCTCTGGGCGGGAGGAGGAGCCGCGGCGGGACTGACAAGCCGCTCCTCAGCAAAAAGGCCGGGACTGCAAACAGTCCGCTGGGTCGACAAGGGCAGTCGCGAGTCTCGCTGAGGAGACTCCGCGCGTGGAATCCCCGTTCTTACATAGGGGAAAGCAGCGCCCAGAGCGCGCAGCTTGCCTAATTCTAAAGGGCCTTTTCCCCCCTTCTAAAATCCTGCAGGAGCCCAGAGATCCCTGCAAAAGAGCCAATTCCTACGCGCCGAAGTCCCTTCGTAGTTGCCCCCCATAAAATATTTGAGGGGGCTGGAACTCACCGCCACCACCACAGTTGATGGGCAATACCATGAATTCATCATGCGAAAGGCTGGGCTGGATGAATCCCAAACCGGAATTAAGATTGCTGGAAGAAATATCAACAACTTCAGATATGCAGATGACACAACCTTGATGGCAGAAAGTGAGGAGGAATTAAAGAACCTTTTAATGAGGGTGAAAGAGGAGAGCGCAAAATATGGTCTGAAGCTCAACATCAAAAAAACAAAGATCAAGGCCACTGGCCCCATCACCTCCTGGCAAATAGAAGGGGAAGAAATGGAGGCAGTGAGAGATTTTACTTTCTTGGGCTCCATGATCACTGCAGATGGTGACAGCAGTCACGAAATTAAAAGACACCTGCTCCTTGGGAGAAAAGTGATGACAAACCTAGACAGCATCTTTAAAAGCAGAGACATCACCTTGCCAACAAAAGTCCGTATAGTTAAAGCTATGGTTTTCCCAGTAGTGATGTATGGAAGTGAGAGCTGGACCATAAAGAAGGCTGATTGCCGAAGAATTGATGCTTTTGAATTATGGTGCTGGAGGAGACTCTTGAGAGTCCCATGGACTGCAAGAAGATCAAACCTATCCATTCTGAAGGAAATCAGCCCTGAGTGCTCACTGGAAGGACAGATCCTGAAGCTGAGGCTCCAATACTTTGGCCACCTCATGAGAAGAGAAGACTCCCTGGAAAAGACCCTGATGTTGGGAAAGATGGAGGGCACAAGGAGAAAGGGACGACAGAGAACGAGATGGTTGGACAGTGTTCAACGAACATGAGTTTGACCAAGCTACGAAAATGAGTTTGACCAAACGGTGGGAGGCAGTGGAAGACAGGAATGCCTGGCATGCTCTGGTCCATGGGGTCACGAAGAGTAGGACACGACTAAACGACTAAACAACAACAACTATTCAAATAGTGTGGGTGTGCCCTGCTATGTGATCAATTATGCGGGCGGGGCTAACCTGCCCTCCCCCAATATTTTATTCAAATTGGAACCCCTGTGGCTCCTCCATCTCTTGGAGCGTGGCTTGTGTTGGCTCAAAGAAATTCACGCTCCTCCTTGGGTGGGCCTGTCGCAGGGGTGCCAACTTGAATGAAATATTGGAGTGGCCCAGGTAAGCCCCACCCTGCACATATCACAAGATATGGTGCACACGCACCATTTGAATGGCAATGCTCATCAACTTGGGGGGGGGGGTCTGCCCCTCAAATATTTTAAGGGAGGCAAAGATACCTGGCCCCCTGGAGTTGGCTCCTATGGTCTCTCAGGTTTGTTCTTTTGTATTCTGTTGGAAGCTGCCCAGAGTGGCTGGGGCAACCCAGTTAAATGAGCTGTGTGTACAATAAATAAATTATCATTATTTTATTGATGACCACAAAATATACTGCTTGTGTTAGACAGCAGAAGCCCACCCTCCCCAACATTCACAAAGTTGGGCTGGTGCGAGTTGTAGTCTAACAACATCCAGCAGCAGCAGTTTGGGGAGTGAGTGCTTTTGCAACCGTCATAGCAGCGATCCATAAGGAATTGTTTATTTTTAAAGTGGATGCCTTTTTCCTATTCCAATGACTCGTTGTTCCCCACTGTTGTAAAGTATTTTCCTTTTATTTAACACAGATCATCAAGCTTTTCTGGCCAGTGGGCACACATTTGCAAACCAGCTAAACTGTTGTGAGCACCGTACGCAACACCCTTCGGCCACACACACATTGCAGCCAATTCAAAAGGCTACAAAGGAATGATTATTTCAAGACTGTGGGTAGCAAGGAAGCCTCTGCAGGGACATACGTAGTAACCATGTAACCCTATCTAGCAAACGTCATTTGTTACACTGCAATGCAACTGTTACTTAGTAGTCAAAGTGCGGGTTGGGGGAGTTGTTTTATTTGTAGCCTAATACAAAACATCTCTAGATGACTCATAGACAAATTGTAAAAGCAACCATCAAGTTTAACAATAAAACAGCACACCCGATACACACAAACAGCAATAAACATGATTATTATAATCCCTTCAAAGCCAGGGAGAAGAGGTGCAACTTAACCTGACATCCAGAGTGTACCACGTAGGGCTTGCTGAGGATGCAATCGAAAAGGCCCTCTCCTTAGTCACCCCGTCTCCAAATGTATTTCACAAGAGGTACTTGGAGAAGGGTGTCAGATGGTGAACTCAGGGTCCAGGCATGTTCAAGCCAGGGGATAATGGATGAGGTTGACCTAAGAAATCCCATCCAGTGGTGTAGCGTGGGGGGTGCAGGGGGGGCCGGGCGCAACATCGGGGGGGGGCGCTCGCACTCGCAGCTCTCTGCCCCTACCTGGCTCACTCACTCTCTCTCACTGCAGTGCTGGCTGTGCGAATCCGATCCGAGCCGCCGGGTCACCGCCCACTGTGCAGGGGAGGGTGCCAGGCGTGCGGTGCGGTGCGGAGAGAGAGCGAGGGACTATCTGGGGGAGGGTCAGTGCAGCGGGGGGGGGCACAAATTACTTGCCTTGCCCCGGGTTAGGGGGCGCAAATTACTTGCCTTGCCCCAGGTGCTGACAACCCACGCTACGCCACTGATCCCATCAGCCGTAGCCCTGTGCAAGGACTTCTGTTTGAGCAATGGGGCTCCCCCCTAACTCCCAGCACTCCTCAAAATTAGCTTAGGGGGATCAGGAGAAGTCCAAGAACAGTGTGCCAGAGGAGGGGGAGTCTAGCAAATTTAAATGCTTGCATTGATGGAGCTATAAAAGTGACATTGGATTATTCCCAATCATATTAAGTCCCATACAATTACTGTGATATGAAAAGGATGAGTGCGCAGTGCATGTCTGGAACCTCTCAGTGGGTCTACCCAAAGTGGGTGTCATGCTGCGCAGAAAACGGTTGAGTCAGAAAACTGTTTAGTAAAAGAAAAGAGGACAGGATGCTGTTGTACCTATTGCCTCACACAGCAGCCACAAAGGATTACGGAGTCAAATGCAATTTCCCACCCAGGGCCAGCAGAAGCCATTTTGCTGCCTGCAGGAAATAACAAGTTGGTCCTCCCCATTTCCACTTACAGTTGCAGTTCCAGCTGGACTGGCAGTCAAATCTTATTTCAACATTTGTGTTAGGACAGCATCCTTCACCTGAGGCCACATGGTGCACACACATGCAGCCCTGCCCTTATTATTATTATTATTATTATTATTATTATTATTAATAATACACCCATCTGGCTGGGTTTCCCCAGCCACTCTGGGCGGCTTCCAACAAAAGATTAGGTAAAGGTAAAGGGACCCCTGACCATTAGGTCCAGTCGCGGACGATTCTGGGGTTGCGGCGCTCATCTCACTTTATTGGCCGAGGGAGCCAATACAGCTTCCGGGTCATGTGGCCAGCATGACTAAGCCACTTCTGGCGAACCAGAGCAGCGCACGGAAACGCCGTTTACCTTCCCGCTGGAGCGATACCTATTTATCTACTTGCATTTTGATGTCCTTTCGAACTGCTAGGTTGGCAGGAGCAGGGACTGAGCAACGAAATCTCACCCTGTTGCGGGGATTCGAACCGCCAACCCTCTGATCGGCAAGTCCTAGGTTCTGTGGTTTAACCCACAGTGCCACCCACGTCCCAACAAAAGATTAAAAATGCATTAAAACATCAGTCATTAAAAATGTCCCTAAACAGGCTGCCTTCAGATGTCTTCTAAATGTCAGATAGTTGTTTATTTCTTTGACATCTGATGGGAGGTTGTTCCACAGGGCGGGTGCCACTACCGAGAAGGCCCTCTGCCTGGTTCCCTGAAGCTTCGCTTCTCACAGTGAGGGAAGGCCCTTAGAGGTGGACCTCAATGTCCGGGTTAAACAATGGGGGTGGAGACGCTCCTTTACCTCCCTGCTACTTCTGCCCCTCCACCACTCACTGCCTGAGGCCACCACCTCACCCTGTCAGACACCTGCCCCTTTTCCCACTTGGACTTACAGCTAGATTTTGCCCTTATTCTATTGTTTTCAAACGTTTTCAGATGTTTCGAATTGCTTTTAATTCCTTTTAATTTGCATTGCATGGCTGTTTTGTTGTTTAGTGCCCTGGACTCCTTTAAAAAAGAAAAAAAGAGCCTACAGGTAAAATCAGCTGAGGGTGGCTGATAACTATGATGTTCACAGCAGGCATGGAGGGGTGAACTGAACCCTTTTCATTCCCGCTGTGGTCCTTAGCAAATTCACTCTTTGGACTAAGCATATAATTCACATGGCGCTTATATTTCTTCACATGTTCACACATTCTTCACTCTCTATAATTTGGCTAAATCATACCTATTCATTACCACTTCAGGGCATATTAGAAAAACAATTAAAATTCAGATTAAAGGGGGAAATCAGCACTTTATTAAAATATGAACCACTAACAGGGAGCAGGAATTGTAATTTTACCCTATTAAAGTAACCCAGTCAGTGGTTGTATTATGTGAAGTTAAGCCTTATCTCAGTTTGTGCTGTGCTTATATTATGTGGGTGTTCTATTATAGTCCCTGTGCAATTAAAATGATGTATCAAATTATATGTAACAAATTGTTTTTTAAAAAATCTTTAAACATTTGCTTAAAGGATTTGACTCATGGATTCTATAAATATATTCCACTCTTTTTGTTAAAATCTATGGACACAGCATGACAATAAATAATTTATTAATAGTTCATTGTTTTAATTTTTTTCTTTTTCAGTATGTCCTTTTGGGGCTTGCATAGATATGGAATCATTAAAATATATATTTTCCCTACTAAGTAAGAAAATTACAACTGGGTATGTAATGCACACACACAACCTAAAGTGGACACCAAATAAAATATTGTTTTAAAAGAAGAAAAGAGGGCTGTGGATTGCAAATAAGAATGAATCTGGTATAGAACATTGCTGATAATTTGAAAATTATGAGATATATCTACCATTCATTCTTCCGCCAGAAACCAGCTGATGGGCTTCATGGAACTGTGTAAGTGCTGTTCCATTCATAAATATCTGGAGTCGTTAAATGTTCAATATATTATTTACCAGGAAATTCAGTAGTTGTCTCATGACTGTGTACATCAGCCACTGTAAGGTGACACAAAACAGGACCTTCTCTGTGGTGGCACCCCATGTATACTGCCTTTGCTCAGAGGTACAACTGGTACCTTCAATATTTGGGTTTTGGAGCCAGTTTAAAATGTAGCTTTGCACACAGGGCTTGGGAGAAGGTTGTACAAGATGATGTCCACTTGCTGCAATTGATTTTAAATTGCTTATTGAACCTGCTGGATCAGGCCAATGGCCTATCTAAGCCAATATATTGTTCTCTAGGTAAAGGTAAAGGGACCCCTGACAGTTAAGTCCAGTCGCGAACGAGTCTGGGCTCATCTCACTTTACAGGTCGAGGGAGCCTGCGCTTGTCCCTTCTGCAGACAGTTTTTCCGGGTCATGTGGCCAACATGACTAAGCTGCTTCTGGCGCAATGGAACACTGACCCCAGAGCAGCACACGGAAACTCTATTTACCTTCCCGCTGGAGTGGTACCTATTAATCTACTTGCACTTTTGGTGTGCTTTCGAACTCCTAAGTTGGCAGGAGCTGGGACCGAGCAACAGGAGCTCACCCCGTCACTGGGATTTGAACCGCTGACCTTTTGATCAGCAAGCCTAAGGCTCAGTGGTTTAGACCACAGCGCCACCCGCATCCCTTGTCCTCTACCCACCTGCAATTCTCAGCAGCTTAATTTTATTGTGTCGGTTTGAATGGTAAACCACCCTGGGATCATAAGCAACCAATGGCAATTAGAAACTGAGCTAATCAATAAATGAATCAGTGCATACAAGGTCTTGCCCAGCACTGAACCACGGGCATGATAATCTGGGAACAACATCAGACCTGATCAGTAATCTGGGTGAGAGACCCACGGGAAGGTCCATGCAACAGCAGGAGATGCAGTTGATTAATCAATATTTGTTAACATTAGTTATAGTCCAGCTAAAGCTATGGACCACTAAGTATCAATGATTTCACATTCAAATCAATGGAAATTACCAATGCTTAACTTTAGTTGGCTCACATCCAGTAATGCTTAATCATTGCTTCCCTCGCTGCCATTGACTATTAAATCCCAATCTGTCCAAAAGGGCAACATAACACTTTCGTGCCATTTACAATCAGTGCCAAAGGGATTAATTAGATTTGTGGAGGCCATTTGCAGAATTAATGTCTCAGCAAGACTATTGCAATCTTCCACGCAGAGATGGGATAGATAAAACCCAGTCCTATTCGTCTTTGTTCAGGAGCAAGTCTCACTGAACTAAAGCATGTACAGCCTATGGGAAAGAACCAGGAAAAAAACAAACCAGAAATCCCACCACATTTAAGTTAGAACATTTTCCAGAAGAGTAGCTGTGTTAGTCTCTTGTAGCAAAAATAATGAGTTTCGTAGCTCCTTACATTGTTTTCTTTCAACAGCGTGACTCCCCTGTGTGCCTCTTCAGAGGATACGCTATGAAAGGGGCATGTTGCCAATTCACATTGCTTAGACTGCAAAAAATGTAACAGCCATGCATCACTAGCTTTTAAACTCTGTTATAAATGTAGTCTGCCATATATACAGTGCATATTGATTCTAGACAGAAGGACTTTCCCCTGGTCACGCTGTAGGTATATATACCAGCCAAGGAGAAGACAGTAGATTTATTGGGTAGTGTGTATGCAGACCCTCCAAATGTCCTTATTTTCCAGGGACATCCCTGATTTAGAGAAGCTGTCCCTATTTTCATTGGAGAGATGTTAGAGGAATGTTGGCATTACCTGACCCTGAACCATCTGAAGGCAATCCTGTATAGGGAAGTGGGTTTTTTATGTTTAATGTTTTATTATGTTTTTATATATGTTGGAAGCTGCCCAGAGTGGCAACCCAGTAAGATGTGTGGGGTTATAAATAGCAAAATTATCACGATGGAATGGGATGTCCCTATTTTCATCAGAGAAATGTTGGAGGGTATGGTGGAGGGGGACATGTTGTAAAGTGTTCTTCCATTGCAACACCATAAGCTGCCATCAGCAGTACACAACCGACAAGGCCATGGGGCTTACACTTGCTCCTAAGTGGTAGGTGAAGATGCCTCTGGCACCAAACTGGCCACCCAGATGTCTGCTTCAGCTCTTGTTCCTTTGCTTCTCTGTGGGTGGCGTTGGGAAGTTGTGAGCTAAGCTTATGCTGTGTACACATTACAGTGGTATCTCGGGTTACATACGCTTCAGGTTACATACGCTTCAGGTTACAGATGAGAACAGAAATCGTGCTCTGGCAGCAGCAGGAGGCCCCATTAGCTAAAGTGGTGCTTCAGGTTAAGATCAGTTTCAGGTTAAGAATGGACCTCCGGATCGAATTAAGTACTTAACCTGAGGTACCATTGTATACCCAGTTCTCTACTCCCAGAAACCTATATTCCCACTTTGGAAGGACGTGTGGATCCAAAATTGGCTTCCACAGTCAATTACGGACTCACTGTTAAAACCATGTTTATGGAAGACAATCTTACTCAGCTACGACTGATCACCAAAGAAGAAGGTACCCAGTGCTATTTTTCTAGAAAAAGAAGTGTCCGAACACCTCCCTTGTTCTCTTATAATGGCAATGGCACCCACTAGAGAGGTGCCAGAACTGAGTTCCACTGAGTTCTGGCTGGGGGAAAAGGCCCTGACTATAAATTTAAAGCACATTTGACACACATTCTTTCCCTCCAAAATCCCAGGCACTGTAGTTTACCCCTCACAGAGTTGCCATTCCTACCAACCCTTAACAAACTACAGTGCCCAGAATGCTTTGAAGGACTGAATGTGCTTTGAATGTGTATAGTGTAAAAACACAGCATGGCAAAGTCTACAGAGGGGGAAAGGATGGAGCTGGCCCTGGAAACACTTGTTTTTGCAGGGGTTTATTCTCAAACTTAGGGATGCAGGTGGCGCTGTGGGTTAAACCACAGAGCCTAGGACTTGCCAATCATAAGGTCGGTGGTTCAAATCCCTGCGACGGGGTGAGCTCCCGTTGCTCGGTCCCTGCTCCTGCCAACCTAGCAGTTTGAAAGCACGTCAAACTGCAAGTAGATAAATAGGTACCGCTCCGGCGGGAAGGTAAATGGCGTTTCCATGCGCTGCTCTGGTTTGCCAGAAGCGGCTTAGTCATGCTGGCCACATGACCCGGAAGCTGTACGCCGGCTCCCTCGGCCAATAAAGCGAGATGAGTGCCGCAACCCCAGAGTCGGCCACGACTGGCCCTAATGGTCAGGGGTCCCTTGACCTTTTATTCTCAAACTTGATGAAACTGAGCTATTTCTAAATGTATTGGGTGTTTTGTGCAAACCACAGGGAATGTGCTTGCTCAGCTCACTCAGTCATACTGCTTTTCAATCCTGCCAAGTTGCCACAGACCTGGGAATCACTTACCACAAACAGACACACCGGTGTGCATTTTCTCCTCTGACTCATGTACACCATGCTGCCTTGTAGACCTTAATCGCCAGCCTGAGGTAAATGGGCCTGCAGGTGCCAACTAGCTCATTCCTCTCTTGGTAAGGATGGCCATCCACACTTTTGCCCTCCCGGCTGATTAGAGATTTATCATCTATCTACAGCTGCACAAATGCTCATGCTTCGCATATGTGTCTGCTTCTTTCAGTTTGAGAAGAAGCAGGCTAAAATGTTGCATGCGCATGCAAACATGCCAAAAGGCCAAGGGGAACACTGAGGAGATTTCACCCCTCCCATATCCAAGAATCTGCTGATGTTCTCTGCTGATTCTCCAGAGAGGAGGGGGCGGTTTCTGCTCTCTACTTATTCCGCTCCAGCCTCACATCACAGAGAGAGAGAGAGAGAGAGAGAGACTGAGTGTTAGAGAGAGATCATGTGTATAGATTAGGTTGCTGCTAAGAGCAGCTGCAGACACTCAGTACAGTTCAGCATTTTCGTTTAGACGTCATTTAGCTCTGTATATAGTTGTGTATAATAGTTGTAGATAGAATAAAGAAGATATTCTACAGAGCTGCTCTCTGAGTCGTTTATGCTCTGCTATACTCTGCTATACTCTGCTGTGTGACGACTGTCTTCTTGTTGGAGTGAATCACAACTCTAAGCTGTGAATCCACAGCACTTTGACCTGTTCCTGTGCAGAAGGTGGTCTCTGGAAGTGCTACCCAGCTCGCCTAGTCCAGTCGGGGCTGAAGTGTGTGAGTCCAGTTGGTGGCACTGGCTCAAGGGGGATGCTGACAAACAGTTGACCATTGTCTGCTTTCTCTGGCATTTGAAGGAGTCCAAGGAAGGCCTTGTTTGGTTTGCAATTTGCTTGAAAATTGCACAATCCACCTATATACACAATCCACCTACATATCAAGATGTTAGCTAGTAATTTTCTTCTGCAGCTTGACTCCTCCCCTTTTGCGGAATTTCTCGGTGGGTACATTGATGCCATGTTTCATGCCTCATGCCAAGTGCTGCAACCTAGGGGACAAGCTTTCTACATTTAGGGTTGCCATATGTCCTCTTTTTCCAGGACACGTCCTCTTTTTTCATGGGTAGAGTCGTCATAGCGATCGATAGTTTAGAAGTTGGCAGATGTGTCCTCTTTTTTGCTCTTCAGAATATGTCAACCCTATCCTTGCAATGAGATATAAGAACAGGCTGCCACCTTCAATAAATATTGTAGTGATTCAGGGCTCTCCCCCCCCCCCCCAATTTTTTTTATTGCTTTTCAACATTTATCACAAAAATAACATAACAAAATACACAACAAAGAAAGAAAAAAGAAAAAAAGCACACCACACTACAATAAACTAAACACACAAGAAAAAAGAGAGAGATTATCTCTTCAAATATCCAACTTTCATCACATTGATGACTGACTTCCTTGAATCCCCTCTAACTGAATTTCATTATATCACCTTTATAAAAGTTCTCCAAGTTCATATTTCTAATAGTATTAACTCCTTTCATTTACTAACCTCTTCTCCTTTATTAATATTCTAATCCTTAATATTTACTACCAGTGATTCAGGGCTTTTGTGGAATACTCTGGATCTTTGTGTGAAATAAAAGTCTTTGGGCAGACTGAGAGAGCATGATTTCATAAAGCCCACCTGGTCTGTGGGACATATTGGGTGATATTTGTTTACTATATGGATTAGGAATATTCTCAAATGAGGCACGCTTCCTAAGAATCCTGCATTGTCATGGAACAATAAGGAAACGTTGAAACACGTGGAGCTTATTGCGTGTGGATTCGGTGGGATGGGGGAATATCGGCCTCAAATATTTCACAGACGTTTGAAAAAAGTGTTCTGTATTGTCAGGGAACTGCCATCGGCAGCACAAGAGGTGCAAAGGCTCTCTGAGGTAGAGAGAGACGTAACACCTGAAGAGGGAACCAGTAGGGGGCGAACAGGAATGTCAAGGGAAGGAGAGTCGGAGGAATGGCTCAGAGACGTTTCCAGCGAAAACAGTGGTGATGTCTCAGGTCCTCCTATAGGGACACCCGTTCCTCGCCGGAAACTGTCACGCAGAGAGTCCAGAAGACGTGTTTCCGTTAAGGAGCTTTTATGTTGGAAACGTTTCCGAAAGCAACCACTTTCGGATTCTGCTAGCGACTGACGCAGCCATGCTGGAGGGGCTCCGTCACAGGCAGAGGTTTGAGAAACTGTTCAAACTCTGAGGGATTTGCAGTTTACACACAAGCAGCTCTTCATCCCATCACAGCAATCCGAAAGTCACCGACAGCTAGCTTGTGCCAGGGAGAGGCATCATGAGCGAACCAGCCGGAACTGGAGGGGCAGCTGGAGGAGGTCCAAGCCTGGAAGAAAGGTACAGGACGTTGGAGATCCAGCTTGCCTTGCAGACGGCGAGGCTGGAAGAGAGGAGGGCTCAGGATGCAGAAAGGGGGAAGGAGAAAGCCACCCCACTCAACAGAAAGATGCCAGGATTGGTGCAGAAATTTGGGGGGGACCCCAGAAACTATCATGCCTTTAGGACAGAGATGCAATACGCTCTCAATCTGCAATTTGATGACTTCCCTGATGAGGAATCGCGAGTGGCTTTTGTAATTAGCCATCTCGAATCAGGGGCGAAGGACTGGGTTAGACCCTTGATGGCAGCAAATAATGAGATCCTAAAGGACACAAGGAAGTTTTTTCGTGCCATGGACCTGATGTTTTCCAGCGACATTGAGCAGGGAGGGGTGCGAAGGCAGTTAATGGCTTGCAGACAGGGAAACAGGACTGTCCGTGAGTACTGGACTGAGTTCACTATGTTGATTCATAGATTGGGGTGGGACTTGTCTGCTGAGCCCATTCAGATGCTTTTCGAAGAAGGTCTGTCTTCGTCCTTGAAAGATGAACTTTCCCGGACCCCCAGAGCGGAGTCTATGGACCAGCTGACTAAAGCCGCGCTGGCCATAGGAGCGCGCCAGGAAGCGAGGGCTTTGGAGAAGCGGGAGGGGAAAGGAGAACGTTGGAGGGAGCTCCGCATTCCAGACATTCCAGAGCAGCCTTTCCCGCCGGCAGAGCCGATGGAAGTGGGAACAGCGCGTGCGCGCGCAGTTTCAAACATCGGTGAAGGGCGGAAGAAGGAGGGAAAGGGCGGGAAGAAATGTTATCTCTGCCAACAGCCAGGACACTTTGCCAGAGTCTGTCCACGGAGAAAGGAATGGCAAGGCATGGCAGGAGCTGTTGGGGGAGAGGAGGAGGAAAGCACGGAGCAAGTAAAAGCCAACGCCTGGCTGCCGTCGGGGCACAGCAGCCAGGCTCAAAAGCAGTGAAAGTGCCCTCACCAGAACCTCCCAGACCTGCTCTAGTGATAGAGGTGTTGCTAGAGCTGCCAAACGGACATCCCCTACAGATCAAGGCCCTGCTGGATTCAGGCAGCTCCTGTAATTTCATGAGTAAGGAGTTCGCAGCTGAGCACCAGATACAAACCCTCCCCTTAAGTAAACCCCTGCAGGTAACCACGATTGACGGCAGAGATGTTGGGAGGAGAAGTGAACCAACAGACAGTCCCCATGATAATGAGGGTGGCAAGGCACACCGAGAGGATAGCGTTTAATGTGGCCACCTTGGGAGGAGCTCCCATAATTTTGGGGATGAGCTGGCTGGCACTACACGATCCTCTAGTGGGCTGGCACCAGAGGGTGGTCTCCTTTGGGTCAGCGCATTGCCTAGAACACTGCAAGCAGGGAAAGGATCCAGGGGGAGCCAAGCTCACCCTAGCTGGGATGGAGGTAATGAAGCAAGGGGAGGTGCCTCCGCAATATGCAGATCTGAGCAACGTATTTAGCGAAAGGGAAGCGGACAAACTGCCGCCGCATAGACCCTTTGACTGTCAAATCAACCTACTCCCTGGGGCTCAACTCCCAGTGGGCAAGCTGTACGCCATGTCAGACAGGGAGATGCAAGAGCTGAGGGAGTTCATTGACAAAAACCTGAAGAGGGGTTTCATCAGAGAGTCCCGAGCGGTGGGGGGCAGCCCAGTGTTTTTTGTGGACAAAAAAAACACAGATAAGCCGAGACTTGTAGTAGACTTCAGGGCCCTAAATGCAGTGTCGGAACCCCTGGCTTTTCCTATGCCCCGAATTGATGACATTCTGACCAGGGTAAGGAAGGGGAAGATTTTTACAAAACTGGACCTGCGGGGGGCGTACAATCTGATACGAATAAGGAAGGGGGATGAATGGAAGACCACCATGTTCACCCCTTTGGGAGCATTTGAATACCTCGTAATGCCCTTCGGTCTCCAAGCCGGCTCCGCATGTTTTCAAAGTTTTATCAACCACGTCTTGGGACCTTTGCTCTACAAGAATTGTGTGGCCTTTTTGGATGACGTGTTGGTGTATTCGGAAGATGAAGAGCAGCATGTGAGGGACGTGAGAGAAGTGTTGGGCCGGCTGCAAGCCAATCAGCTGTGGGTGAAACTGGAGAAGTGCCAGTTTCATGCCAAGGAGGTGGAATTCCTGGGGTACCGCCTGTCAGACCAAGGATTGGCCATGGATCCAGGCAAGGTCCAGGCGGTGCTGGAATGGAAGACACCGAAGACCAAGAAGGATGTGCAAAGGTTCCTGGGGTTTGGGAACTTTTATCGGAAGTTCATCAAGAATTTTGCACACTTGACGGCGCCCATCACCGACTGCCTCAGTAGCAAGAAGAAATTTGTTTGGACGGCGGAGGCGGAGAGAGCTTTTGAAGAACTGAAAAGGGCTTTCGCTTCGGAAGAACAACTTCTGCATGTGGACCTACAGAAGCCCATGAGAGTGGAGACAGACGCGTCAGACAGAGCGGTGGGGGCGGTGCTTCTTCAGCCGGGAAGAAATACGGCGGAGTGGAGACCGTGTGCCTTTTTCTCGCGGAAGCTGAATAAGTCCGAGCGGAACTACACGGTGTATGACAGGGAACTACTCGCCATTCACGAAGCGTTCCGGAGGTGGAGACATTTATTGATTGGGGCACAACACAAGGTGCAAGTGTGCACCGACCACAAGAATTTGGAGTATTGGAGAACAGCTCGAGTACTCAACCAACGACAAGTGAGATGGGCACAGGAATTTTCCAAATTCCACTTCGAGATTTGTTATGTACCAGGCCCAGAGAACGTCAGGGCGGACGCTCTCTCACGCAAACCAGAGTACTTGGAGGGGGAGGGGGCAATCGAAGAAAGACATGTCATTCCTGAGGACCGCTGGGTGTGTGGGGCGGCGCTGGTGGGGAAACGAGAACTGGTAGAAGAAACGGAAAATGACGAATATGCCCAAAATAAGCTCAGAGGTCTCAGGGGAGAGGGTGAGAGCCCGGAGGGTTTTGAAGAAAGAAATGGGGCATTGTATTACAAAGGGGCACTGTATATACCAGAAGGTGAATTGAGAGGGAGGGTACTCAAGCAGTTGCATGATAGTCCCACGGCGGGACATTTTGGACAACACAAGACCATGTGGATGGTCACCAGGGAATTTTGGTGGCCCAAGGTGAGGGAAGATGTAAAGGAGTATGTAAGAGGGTGTGACCAATGCCAGAGGGCCAAGGGGGAAAGAAGGGCGCCGGCAGGGTTATTAGAACCACTACCCACGCCAGAACGGCCTTGGGAGGCGGTATCAATAGATTTTATGACGGATCTGCCCAAATCCAAAGGGAAAACGGCCATCATGGTAGTAGTGGACCTGTTAACTAAGATGTGCCACTTTGTAGCATGTTCACATGCAGTCACAGCGGAAGAAACAGCGAAGTTGTTTGTAGAACACATCTTCCGGCTGCATGGCGCCCCCTTGAGGGTTATCTCAGACCGCGGGAAACAATTTACTTCCAGGTTCTGGAGGAAGCTCATGAGCTTGCTGCACGTGGAAGTCAATTTCTCGACGGCCCGGCACCCTGAAACCAACG
The DNA here is from genome assembly GCF_965153285.1 of Podarcis tiliguerta. Classification (NCBI taxonomy): domain Eukaryota; kingdom Metazoa; phylum Chordata; class Lepidosauria; order Squamata; family Lacertidae; genus Podarcis; species Podarcis tiliguerta. The sequence goes on along the minus strand of NC_139535.1, from coordinate 99,344,553 downwards.
GGCAGGCGGAAAGAGCAAATAGCATCCTCCAACAATATCTGAGGTGTTATGTCAATGACAGAGAGAATGATTGGGTCGAAAAGCTGGCGCTGGCAGAATTTGCCTACAACAATGCGGAGCATGTGTCCACAGGGATGAGCCCCTTTTTGGCCAATTACGGGTGTCACCCCAGGGCATTCCCGGGGGAGGGAGGCGAGAGATGGAGCGTCCCAGCGGCCGAACATTTTGTAGAAGAGATGGAAGCGATCCATCGTCAGCTTCAGCTCAACTTAGAAAGGGCCAAGGCACAATATAAGAAGCAGGCAGACAAGAACAGGAGGGAAGGTGAAACAGTACGGGTGGGGGATCAGGTGTGGTTGTCCACCCAAGGGTTGCCGTTCAAAGGGGGTTGTAAGAAATTAAGACCCAAGAGATTGGGACCCTTTGAGGTCATTCAGCAGGTCAACCCAGTGGCTTTCAAACTCCGGTTACCCAACCACATGAAATTGCACCCAGTGTTCCACAGGTCGTTACTGTCACCGTACAAGGGGGGAGGTGAAGGGGAGTACACCAGGGGACCAGTCTTGGAAGAGAGGGAGAGCAGTAACCATGTAGCGGAAATCCTCGATTCCAGGTGGAAGGGCAATCAGGTGGAGTATTTAGTGGCGTGGGAAGGGGAACCGGAGTCAGAAAACACTTGGGTGACAGCAGAGGAGGTCAATGACGAGGTTTTAACAGAAACGTTCCACCAAAGATTCCCGAGGAAACCACAGCCGGCAGCAAGGTTTAGGAGGGAGTATTTCGGCACCACAGACGAGGAAGAGGAACTGGAAGGATTCGCGGAGTCGGAGTTGGAAGAAGGAACGGACTCAGACGACGAGGAGTACCGAGAGACTAGGAACCGCAACAAGTGGAGAAAGGTGTTCGAAACTTCAGACGATGAGGAAGGTTCTTTCCGGGGTTTTACCTCCTCCCAACCCGTAGGGGAGGAGACGGGAGGGGGTGAAGGGGGCCCTGGAGGGGAGGTGGATGTCAGGGAACTGCCATCGGCAGCACAAGAGGTGCAAAGGCTCTCTGAGGTAGAGAGAGACGTAACACCTGAAGAGGGAACCAGTAGGGGGCGAACAGGAATGTCAAGGGAAGGAGAGTCGGAGGAATGGCTCAGAGACGTTTCCAGCGAAAACAGTGGTGATGTCTCAGGTCCTCCTATAGGGACACCCGTTCCTCGCCGGAAACTGTCACGCAGAGAGTCCAGAAGACGTGTTTCCGTTAAGGAGCTTTTATGTTGGAAACGTTTCCGAAAGCAACCACTTTCGGATTCTGCTAGCGACTGACGCAGCCATGCTGGAGGGGCTCCGTCACAGGCAGAGGTTTGAGAAACTGTTCAAACTCTGAGGGATTTGCGGTTTACACACAAGCAGCTCTTCATCCCATCACATGTATTTATTGATAAAGTGGGTTGCTTGTGTGTAGATGGAAGTGCTTTTTTTTTCTGGAGGTACTCAATGGTACAAAATTCCACCACCTCTTTAAAAAAAAGAAAAATAGAACTCTAATGGCTGGTTCTTGGCAGTCTTGCTCACTGCCTCTGTTCCCCAGGTATAAGAGTCATAAGCTGAAAGCATAACAAGATGGTTGTCTAATCCTGTACATTGAGTTCTTTAGGGCTTACACCTCAGAAACCACATACAGGATTGCAGTCTAAATCATTGATATGATGGGCAGAAATAAATAATGGTTCTTGGGGAAATTCCAGTTTTGAGGCTTAATGTGGTTTTCCCGCCCTTCCTCCAATAGGCTTATAATGAAAATGTAAAACTTGCAGTGGTCAGAGTGCTCGTGGCATTACAAATGCCTCTCTTTGGCTGTCTCTTCTGCACGCACAATGATCATACATTGACATAAATAGCGCAAGAGAAGCTTAAATGCCTATTTTAGCCTCATGTATGCAAAAGCTTAGTCATTCATCCCAGTCTGTGACAACAATTGCCTCGCAGAAAGATTATTGGCTGCATGATGAGGCTATAGCTTTGATAACTTCATATATTAAAACGTCCGGTTCTCAATACTCTACCCTGCTAATAGCGTACTCTTAAAATGAGTTATAATTGAAATTCTTCCCTCAGCCTTATTTTAAATGTCCCAGAGAACAGACATGAAACATCCATTAGTAATGGAGAAACTATTACATGAAGAAATGTTTAGCATTACAGGTCAAACAATGGAAAATACCAAGTAGAGGTTCTGTGAGCCATAACAAATGAAATGTCTCTTCTTGACTCCATTACAGAATTCCCCTTACTGCCATTTAGTCTTTGAGTAAATGGTAATCCTAGCAAACAATAGCTATGATTTACGGGAAAATAAATTAGATTGTACTAAGCTACAGAACATCTTCCCACATAAAATACATTTTAATCTTAGTTTTTAAGAAATGAGTATTATTTAAAGGGTGTACATTTTTCCTCTGCTGCAAGAAAAAAAAGAACCAAATGGAGGACATTTTATACTCACAGATTGTTCTCAATATTCTTCCAATAGTCTCTGAAACCCGCCACAAATATTTTGGGATGTAATCCACAACCTGCTTAACTCGGAGTAGCATAAACAGACATAATTTATAGGTTACAGTACAATCCTACATGTGATCTACTCAGAAGTAAGTTAAACTGATTTCACTGGGGTTACTCCCATGGAACTAAGCTTGCTTATTTATTTATTTACAATATTTGTAGCACACTCTTCACTAAATATTTCCAATCCCAGAGTGGGGAACGCAGTGATAAAAACGAACAGAGAAAAACTATATACAAAACATAGACTTTCTGTCATTGCATAAACTAGCAAACTACAGTCGTACCTTGGAAGTCGAATGGAATCCATTCCGGAGGTCCGTTCGACTTCTAAAACATTGAGAAACCAAATCACGGCTTCTGATTGGCTGCAGGAAGCTCCTGCAGCCAATCAGAAGCCGCAGAAGCCCCCATCGGACATTCGGGTTCCAAAAGAATGTTCGCAAACCAGAACAATCACTTCTGGGTTTGTATAAACATGTATACTCAAATCACACCATTGGAACCATCTGTGACGTTAACATATGAGAGTGCTGGAGGTTAAACAGGTTACCCAATCAGAACCCAGGGTGGTGGAGTCAGAGGGACTATAAAACCAGCTCTGGGGGGGGGGCGAAGGGAGGAGTTTGTTGGGAGTTGGGTGGTTGGTTGGAGTGGGAGTGAATTGGGATAGAGTCTGTGGGTAGGTTGAGTTAGTGTAGAGAAATAAGCAGAGTCAGGAACAGTTAGGAACTAGGAAGACAAGTAAATATCCAGAGGTGGTTTAGTGAGTGAGAGCAGGCAGCGGAAGTTATTGGTCTGGATAGGCACCCCATGATTGTAATGGACAGATACCGTTTATGAAACCACACGCTTGTTAAACTGCAATAAATAAACAGAAGTTTATGTTCCAATTTAACCCTGACTGGACTCAGTATTGTCCCAGGTAGGGCCTGGGTGGTGGCAGCAAGAAATAAAGTGGTGGCACAGGGATCAATAGACGGTGAAACCTCCAGGGACCCTGTGTGATCGCCACACCATCCTTGCATGAGCATCCTTAAACGTCTAGAGCCAGTGTGCTGTGAGGGCTTTGCCCCGCAAGCAAGGCTTTTAAGCTTTTGAAAACATGACAGCCAACAGTTCTTTTTATTTGTCTCTAGAATTGATAGAATTAACTAGAAGCCAAAAGAGCTAGAAGGAATCATCACGCAGACAAATTCATTCATTAGGTGACTACTTTGCTGGCATCCCAAAAAAAGAACCGTCTTTGATGGCGATGAAGGCACTCACTAAACTGTAGAAAATGAAACCCTAGTTTATAAATATTGCACACCTACAAGCATATGGAAATGCAAGAAGCAAAATACAAGTCTGCTCTTTTCATCTACCTCTAACGTTTGGAACTTGTCAGCCTGGAAAGCTACATTTGCAAGAGCAGTGTAGATTCATATGTTCTTGTCAAGCGCTGGAATGATAGAAAGGATTTATTGCTCTGTAATATGTAAACAAGTGGTTAACCACGGACCACTCAAAGATTATTTAGGGTCTTGGGGGAGCACTTAAAGATTTTTCTACCAGTTGTAGCAATTGTATTGTGCTGTGCTAAATGCTGTAGGCTTTTTAATTGCAGTCTTATTTCTTAAAACTTTATTTACTATATATTGTATTTTATTGTATTACACAGAATTCTAATAGTTGCAATACCACAGAATTCAAATAATAATACAATGAAATGCAATATATAATAAATGAAAACAGCAGTAGCATACAATTAAATCTCAATATGAATATTTAATACAATGGATGTGCTGTCTCACATATTTAACCACAAATCCACCTGAATTAAGCTTGCAGGCCACAGTTTAGGAGCCCCTACTGTGAACCATATTGTGTAAATAAGCTAAGTTTGGGAAATTACTTTGATTGCTTTTAATGTATTAATTTTAATTAGAGAAAGTTTGAGGCTGGATGGGAACTGTAGAATGGCATCTTATATAAAAACAGAACTAGTAAAGGTAAAGGTAAAGGGACCCCTGACCATTGGGTCCAGTCATGACCAACTCTGGGGTTTCGGCGCTCATCTTGCTTTATTGGCTGAGGGAGCTGGCGTACAGCTTCCGGGTCATGTGGCCAGCATGACAAAGCCACTTCTGGTGAACCAGAGCAGCGCACGGGAATGCTGTTTACCTTCCCGCTGGAGTGGTACCTATTTATCTACTTGCACTTTGACGTGCTTTCGAACTGCTAGGTGGGCAGGAGCAGGGACCGAGCAACGGGAGCTCACCCCGTCATGGGGATTCGAACCGCCGACCTTCTGATCGGCAAGTCCTAGGCTCAGTGGTTTAACCCACAGTGCCAGGCCTAAATTTGTAGCTTCCCTCAATCTGTCTTTTAATAAATTTAGATTTGATTCATATGTAAACTTTTGACATGGTACACATTCCTCACAAGAGACAGTAGCACTTCTGTTTCATGTTGGGAATTATCTGTGAATAAAGTGCCCAGCTACACGTTTAGTTACATGGACAGAATAATATTGTGTGTGAACCGTCCTTCAGCCTACCAGCTATCAGGAAGGGAAGACTTTCCATCCAACTGCTCAGCCTGGTTCCCATCCCTGAGACGATTTGGGTGGGAGCTGTTGCCTTGTGTGACACCAGGGAAGAACTAGGAAGAGGGTGGGGGGAAATGCTGCCTGATTTATCCTGGTTCCATATGGACACTGTGCCATTTCTGTTCCTGTGCGAGGTTTGAGTGTGATTTTATTTTGAGCATCTTTTGCAAGCCAGTCAGGCCTGCAGAGTGGAATGCAAGTATTGTTAGAAATTATAAGGTGGGGGCGGTCAGGCTGTAGGATGTCCTGAGTTCCTTCCAATTCTTGGGATCCTGTAACTGGGGGTGGGGGGTTGGATGTGTATGAGCAAGCTTGCCAAACCAGCAAAAGCTGTCTGATTTCAACTGGACATGAAAGGGGGGGGGGGAGAGAGAGAGAGCAGGAAGAGTTTTTCAATATGCTGGGGCTTTTCTTGAATTTGGGATCTTTTTGCTGTGGACAAAATTGCATTGAAGACAAGAAACATATGAGGAAAGACTCAACCCGATCACTTCTTTGGTTTCTGCTTATATATTTATAATAAACTGCTCAGATAAGAAGCAATTATCTTCCATGTCTATTTACTGACAGCTCTGACTAAAACAAAATGTGACTAAGATCTTGAAGTGTTCTATGAATCCTGGTTTTGTCGGGGAAGTGGATTTCTTGCTCTCTGGTTGGTTTTGTTCCATATCTATTGTAATACTGTGCTTTCTGAAAATATGAAAGGGTGTGTGTGTGTGTGTGTGTGTGCACCCCCCCCCCCCGGATAAATATGGAGTTGTCAAAGCATAGGAATAAAGTTACTCTGGCTAGAGAGGAGGACTGTCATCAAAGTCAATCAGAAGACATTATTCTCCCTTGGTGCATCTTAGCTTAGAGAGGTATCAGATCTTAAAAGGGTGCTTTGGAAGCTTAGTGAAGAGTTGAGTGAATAGAGAGGTCAGATTTTCATGTCAATCACTTTGGAGCTTTGCCTAGAAGGAATCCGAGAGCTAATACCCAGAGGCTAATAGTGATCACAGATGCTAAGACCATGTAGATGGAAGCATTTGATCTCTCAGCTGATAACATTAGAGGACACTTTTGACTGTGCCAAACAGTTATAATGGTTTTCAGGCACAGGTTCTGATATTTATTTATTCAGTAGCTGATACAGGAATTTCTGCCTGGTTTTATTTATAAATAAATTCAATGTGACTTTAAAATATATATATTAAAATACATCAAAACAATAAATTCAGCCCAGGACATTGTTGAGGGTAGCCGAGTAGGTGCCAGCCATGGGTCTTGTGCATATTTCCAGCCACTTCCCTATTTTATGGAAACTTTCTTTTTTTAAAAAAGAAGAGCCTTTGCAAGCCATGGATTACTTCTTTTCTGAACTGGAGGTCAAGTGGTGTCAGGGACCGTGCTGAGGAGGGCTGCACTGAGGAAGAATAGTGGGAGCCACCCCTTCCCCCAATCCTGAATCTTCCCAGGAGCAGAAAAACAGTATAGATTTGGAACAGTGGTTTGCAGAGGGGCACAGTTCAGAAGGCAGAAGCTGGGAAATATTGGATGGGGAACAGCTAGCAAAAGAAACACTAGAAGAGAGAGAGAGTTAACAGATTTGCAGTCTTTGGATAGTTCCACCCCCCTTCTACAAGGACAAGGAGAGCTCAGAAAGTGTCAGAACAGAAAACACAGAGGCTCCACACTCAGATGACGAGACGTAGGAGTGAAGTAGATTAATAGGGATGGAGGGGGTGGAGAGAGACTTAATTGGGAGCACCGCCATTTCTAGGGAGACATGTTATTTCTCTCTCTGACTGTGGTTATTAAAGAATCTAACTGGTAAGATGTTCCTTTTGTTTGATCTTCTTATTTACTGCCACAGGGGAGGAAGCCAATTCCCCAAAGCCTGACAAGTGGCTACTTAGTCGCAGAGAGTACAGATACCTTGCAGGGTCTGTCAACCACTAGACACACAAAACTATCTGAGGAATGAGGATCCTACAGGAGTAAAAGGATAAGCACGAGTAAGCCACACCTCACAAGAAAAATTGCTAGTGGCCTGCAGAGTTAGGTGGCGTTCTGAAAGCTCAAGTTTCAAAGCCTTCCATTTTAGCCTCAGACTGCTGGAATAATGTCTGCGTATCAACTCTCAGATGCATGTAAACCCCAAACTACCTAGTCTTTCACAAAACCCTGCCTCTGTGTTTGGACTCTGCACTGTCTGGTGCCTGTAACGGGCCATCGTCCAATTCTCAGTGAAGAGCATCACCTAAGCAGCTTCCACTCCAAAGCCAGGCCAGATGGGAAAAAATCCAACAAAGCCTGGAGCTGAGTCACCACCACTTTCTCAACTGTCTTGCTTCAAAATGGCAAATTGTAGACCGTCTGATAATTAACTAGGAGGTCAGGCTTTGTAAAAAGTTTACTACATTTCTGCGTCACCTCTTGGCAAATAGGCTCAAGGTGTTTTATGGTTTAAAATAATGCTACAAAAGGATATATGTGTGTGTGTGTGAAGGGAAGGAAAAACAGATTCAGGTAAGAAATGTTTCAGAGGGTTATATAATCAGATGGAACGGTCACTAGACGGAAGTGTTCTGGGATGTCAGTGGTCTCAGCAAAGATAATGCATGGGCCCTTTTTCCCACTGATATTGATTTGTTACTGAAATTCCACGTACTTAAAAAAGTTAGCTTTCAGGAGATGGAGTCAGGAGTAGGTTAGCAATGAAAAACATGGGTGTCAGTGGTTAACTCTTTGTTCAAAGAAACTAAAACAGTGCTGTGATCACAGCAAGTCTTGCCCCAATGAGGTATGAATGAATGAATCTTTATTGCTAAAAGCTATGAGCCATCACAATTGGTCACAAATTGATTTAAAACCGAACAGCAGCAGCAGTGGCGGCAAAGCAAACATACAAAAATCAGAAGTTAAATCCCAGTGTGTTAAATGGGACTTAATTGTGCACAGGATTGCAGGTTGAGTGTGCAATGCTTAACACCATGGTATATTTACTGGATTCAGTGTTGTTTTCTGCTCTTCAAGTTTTGCCCTGGAGTGTTTGGAACAACTCAGAGGCTTTGAAATACATTGCTTTCATTTGGGAAATTAAGAACCGATATTGACGCGTCTGTGGGAAGATCTTGCTCAGCCAAGGTGGACAGCCACTCAAACTGGAATTGTCTCATGCCAGACTATGGTCCCCCTGAGTTTCTCTAGTGCCATTATGCTGTGGGTAGAAGCTGGTTGCCCAGGTGATACTGAGTCATCCTCTTAAAAAAAAGCGAGCCAGAGAGACTGCTAGGGCCGCAAAGTGGTAAAACATAGATGGCATTTTGAATCGGTAAAGTGCATTTCTGTACCGCCACACATCCTGGGAGAACTCGTGCCCAAGTACTGATCAGGCTAATTCGGGCTTTTGGAGCTTTTAACAACATCACATTGGCAGAACCAGACAAACCATTAGATGGAGTTAATGGGCTGGCTTGGAACAGCACTGGAGGGACCAGAAGTGAATAAACTCTGACAGCCCAGGGGCCAAGTGAGAAAGAAAGGGAAACAAACTGACCACCATGGAATGAAGGGAGAAGTTATCCCCATTGGCACTTGGCAGTGAGAGTGGCACAGAACAAGCGTGCATGAGAGAGAATGTGCAACATATTGTCCAATTAAGTCCCCAAGTCTCCTTTGCTGCATTTGAATGCCAATTCCTTCTACAGAACCCTGCATTCAGTATGCCATTGAGTAGCAAAACTGATCTAATTGACTGGCACTGCCATGCCCTTCCCTCTCATGGCCCCAAAAGCTAGATTCAAAAAGAGTAATAAAGCTATGGTTTCCCCAGTAGTGATGTATGGAAGTGAGAGCTGGACCATAAGGAAGGCTGATCGCCAAAGAATTGATGCTTTTGAATTATGACGCTGGAGGAGACTCTTGAGAGTCCCATGGACTGCAAGAAGATCAAACCTATCCATTCTGAAGGAAATCAGCCCTGAGTGCTCGCTGGAAGGACAGATCCTGAAGCTGAGGCTCCAATACTTTGGCCACCTCATGAGAAGAGAAGACTCCCTGGAAAAGACCCTGATGTTGGGAAAGATGGAGGGCACAAGGAGAAGGGGATGACAGAGGACAAGATGGTTGGACAGTGTTCTCGAAGCTACCAGCATGAGTTTGACTAAACTGTGGGAGGCAGTGGAAGACAGGAGTGCCTGGCGTGCTCTGGTCCATGGGGTCACGAAGAGTCGGACACGACTAAACAACAAAAATTCGGCTCCCCTTGTGCAAGCTGCTGGGCTGAGGGAAGCAGTGGCATAGCGTGGGGGGTGCAGGGGGGGCCGGCTGCACCGGGCACAACATCTGGGGGTTAGGGTTAGGGGCGCAAATCCATGGGTTGGGGGGCGCAAATTACTTGCCTTGCCCCGGGTGCTGACAACCCATGCTACGCCACTGGAGGGAAGGAACCAACACAACCCACCCAATGCTAACCTGCTGCGTTAAACTTCTGGAGGTTCATTGTTTTCAAAGCAAGCCTGCCTTTTAATGGCCGTGCTGCTGCCTTGTTCCTTGAAGCTGGAGTTTTCCCAGCGCAAGCACTGGTCTATGCAGCAGGTTGTAAACTCTGTAGCAAGCTTGAAATTGATAGGGAGGGTCATCCGCTGTTCCGTTCCGGCGGCAGCTGTGTCCTGACGCCCTGCAGTTTTAATTTCTGTGGAATCAGCAGAGCAGCTGCGGCACATCACGCTTTGAAGGGAAAGGTGAGCGACTTCTTTGGCTCAGTGCAGGTGAGATTTTTGCTCTGGGATAATCGGCCACAGTCGCCAGCTACGCATCCACACTCCTCTCTCTCTTACATCCCTTCATGCACTTGGCCAAATGACCATGGTTGGAACCGTTCTGCCTCCCTGTAACCCTTTTCACCAACAACATGCAGCCCCTTCTCTCCCCGAGGCCCTTTGCACTGGCAATGTTGACTGGCGTTTCAGGACTCCCTGACAACTCAGTTAATGCCATGATGATGAGCGATGCCTGATCTCTTGTATCTGGTGCTTGGGGAGCTTAACAGTACTTCCTCCTGTGTCTACCTATATTTTTTTTACACTTGTTTTAAAATCCTGCAGCTGCTTGGATGCCTCCTTCGTATTTTCAGCTTCTGCAATATGTGCCATAATGGCTTGCCCAGAGGGTGGCTTTAAAAATTGCTTTCGGTTTATAGATAAGCTGTGAGCGAGGGCCTCATATTCCTGACCTGTTGAACTTATTCTTTTAGCAAGGCCATTTTTTCGTCTGGAACTTGCTGAAACTCAGTTCTCAGGTGGGCACCACTGCCATTATAAGAGAACAAGGGAAGCGTTTGTGGTGAGTTCCGGCACCTCTTTTTCTAGAAAAATACTGCTGTCTTTTAGGATGATTCATGGCTCGCAACATTCACAAAAGCACACATAAGTATGGTCCAACCTTAAGAATTCGGGTTAGTCTTCAACTCTTATGCCCTGGTGACATAGCCTAGGCATCAGAGTCACCCTGTTCTAAATGCTCGGCAGGTTAGTGGCATTTGACATTTTCATGTACCTCACAAGAGAACATAATCACTATTCCTCTGTAAGCAGCTTGTATATCTGTGTGCTTTTCCTAGTCTCAGATTCTCAAACTGGGGGCTTTCCAAAGATTTAAACTGTAGCAGGAATCTCTGTTTCGTTGCTGTCATGCTCTGCAAAGTGCATAGCATAGCAATTAGTCTGAAGCTGAATGCCAGCAATAACGACTCTCTGCATTCAGAGTCGCACTCCTTCCCTGCAGTGGTGCCCTGTTGACTGAGGCTGTGCTGTGCTGGGAGGCAGAGAAATATTCCTTTCCTCGCTGCTGACTGGCCTGTTACCTCACAGCTGGCCGGTTCACTGCAAAGCAAGCCAGATGTGTAGGAAATGGGAGGGTGGGTACCATGGCGATGTTCCTTCCTTCAAACATCTTGGCCTATTACTCGGCTTACTATCATGGAAGCAACAAAGAGAAATGGAGGCCCGCTGTTACCATGTCAGACTGTCTGTCTTCTGGACATATTGGGCTTTGTGCTGCGCAAATGTCCCTCAGAAGATAGGAGGATACAACACAACACACCAGAAGCTTAGTGTTTGGTGACAAAAGAGAAAGATAACACTGGTCAACAACAAATTTGTTGTCTGCGTTTTTTCAGTTGATTTAGGACGAATCTGATGCACTGAATCCAAAAATCACATTGGTTTTGCTCAATCAGGTCAAGTTTTTGAGCTATGGCCACATGCCGTTTTTTAGGTTTTTGTTCACATGTAAGCCTGTGTGGAGCATTTTAGAAGACGTTGGTGGGGGTAAAATGGCATGTCGAATAATTGTTTTGATTGGAAATGATTATTTTAATGACAAGAAGTATTCAGGTCTGATAGTTCTGGGTGACTATGTCGAAAAGGGATCAGTTTTAAGTCATAAAACCTCAAAATCTTCCATAAATTGGTGCGGCAAAGCATAAAGTTGGGGGATCAAAACTAAGTTAATGGGGCAGCCACCCCACGAAGTATCCTGATCTTCAATCAGCATGTTGTCCTGTAGCTCATTGTGATGAAATTCCAGTGCCTATCTTCAGAGAACTTCCTGACATTAGTGACGAAGATGCCTCCAGTGTTGACGGACATGAAGAAGAAGAAGTGGTTCTTGAAGATGATGCTCCACATCCATTTTCCCAAAAGGAGTTGAATGATCTAGTTCGTGACCTCAGCTTGTCAAAGGACTCTGCCAAACTGTTGGCATCCAGATTGAAGGGGAAAAAACCTGCTCTCTGACAGTGCTCGCATCAGCTTCTTCCGCAACAGACATCAAGAGTACCTCCATTTTTTCTCGGAAGAGAAGGACTTGGTGTACTTTGCAGATATTGCACAGCTTCTGCTCAAGCTTGGAGTGCCACAGTACGAACCCAAAGATTGGAGACTGTTCATTGACAGCAGCAAACGATCGCTGAAATGTGTTCTGCTACACAACGGCAACCAGTTTGCCTCTATACCCCTGGCTCACTCGAGTACACTGAAGGAGAACTATGAAGTGGTGAAGTATGTGCTGGAGAAAATTGGTTATGATCAGCATAAGTGGTTTATTTGTGTTGACCTGAATATGGTGGACTTTTTGTTGGAACAACAGTCTGGCTTCACCAAGTACCCATGTATTCTGTGCATGTGGGATAGTAGGGACCGTGCTCAGCATTACACAAAGAAGGACTGGCCTGTGCGGAAGGAACTGGTGCCTTGCAAAGAAAGGAACGTCATCAACGACCCTCTGGTGGACAGAGACAGAATACTCTTCCCACCGCTGCACATCAAGCTCGGCTTAATCAAGCAGTTCACCAAGGCTCTGGACAAGGATGGTGACTGCTTCACTTACTTGTGCCAGGCTTTTCCAGGATTGACCATGGAGAAGTTGAAAGCTGGCATCTTTGACGGTCCTCAGATCCGTCAGCTCATCAGAGATCCAGAGTTCGGAAACTCAATGAACGAAGTGGAACTGGAAGCGTGGAAGGCATTTGTTCTGGTAGTGAAGAACTTTCTTGGCAACAATAAGACCAGAAACTACGCAGAACTTGTCAACAACATGCTGACTGCTTTCAGAAACCTGGGCTACAACATGAGCGTCAAGATGCACTACCTATTTTCACATATGGACCAGTTTCCTGAGAACCTGGGTTCAATGAGTGACGAGCAGGGGGAGAGATTCCATCAGGACATGAAAGAGATGGAGTCCAGGTATCAGGGTCGCTGGGATGCAGTCATCATGGCTGACTACTGTTGGACTCTGAAGAGAGACCTCCCTGCCGCTGAGCATTCCAGGAGTTCCAAGAAACGGAAGTTCAAGCCCTGAAGTTTGAAAAATGGTGAAGCAACATGCAATTTACGTGTACTTACCTTTATCAATGCCCACCATTCAGTTTACAGTAAACCTGACCTGATGGAGAGAAACGGATGCCATTTCCTGATTCAGCAGTGCAAAAATACCCTAAATCAGTTGTAGAAATCTAGACAACATTCAAAAAGTAAAAAATTGTTGCCCAGTGTAATTATTGAAATGTAATACAAAATCAGAAGTGGCAGTAAAAGCAGTCAGACAAGGACTCAGGGAGAGTGAAGCTCACTTGATGATTGTGAGCCAGCCGCCCTCCCTTCTCCTCTTGCCCTTCTGTGGTCCTCTGACCTTATCCAGTCTCCTAGAACAGGGAATGAGAGGCTGGCCTTCCCCCTCTCCACTTCCACTCAACACATTCTCAGTCCTCTGCTTATCTGCTGATTGCCTAGCAACACTCTGGCTGCCTCCTAACTCTCCCGCTTCTTGAGAGCTAACAGTGTCTTCTTTGGGAAGGGGGGGGGTCAAACTACCCCTTCTCAGCTCTGTTAGCCAGCTCTTATCTGCAGAGTCGGTCTCTCTCTCACTTAGCTCAATTTCTGAGTCTGACTCTTCCCCTCGGGTGAGCCATGTTCCTGACACTAGCATATCTCCAACATTTTCCCAATGAAAACGGAGATGTCCCCTCCAACATTTATCCAATGAAAATAGGGACATCCCCTCCAACATTTCTGTGATGAAAATAGGGATGTCCTATTCCTTACCCTCCAACATTTCTTTGAAGAAAATAGCAACGTCTCCTCCAACATTTCTCTGATGAGAACAGGGATGTCCTATGTGCAGTCCTTGCATTTCTGGGAGTGTCCCTTGCCTGAAACTCTGGAGAGCTGCTGCCAGTCAAGGCAGGCAACACTTAACTACATGGGCCAAGGATCTGCCTTGGTATAGGGCAGATTCCTATGCTCCTAAGCTGGGGGTGGTGGGTAGAGAAGAAGCAAACACTGGCCAGGAAGGACAAAAGGGCTTCTGGATATTGGATTTCCTTCCCACCAGAGGTGGAACCCCTTTGCTGAAAGCAAGATGGTTTTGCCTCAGTTCTGCTAATTAAATGCACCCAGGCAGACACATACTTTTTGTGTCACTTCATTAAGTGCAATGGAGACAGAGTAAGCTGACTCTGTGCTGTCTTCCCCTTTTCCTGCTGAGAAGGAGTTAAGTCCTGAATATGCAAGAGGTGTGGGGAGAGAAGAGAAGGCGGAGAGGGCAGTTCTTGTTAGCATCTTGCTCTACAGTGCACCAAGGAGTCAAATCTTTCTCCTGCGCGAAGACCAGGTGGCATGGTGATCTGCAAGCTGTCTGCCACCACAAATGTGCAAACTTCCATCCTCTGATGGAATTATGCTTCTCTAAGCGAAATGTTTTTCTAAGAGATTTTACAACCTTATTAAAATTCCTGGTAAGTAAGCTATGGGAACCAGGAAAGCAGCCAGGGAATACAGAGCATGCAGTGTTATTTGTACAAAGCAGGAACTTTGGTGTGGTTCAACGTCTAGGCTTGATAGTTTGCTCTGGCTGAGCAATGAAAATTTATGCTGTTTGCCTATGTTACACTATGATTGCTATACTTAAGTGTTCCTTTCTTGCAAGCTGACGAGAAATTATTCCACCCTCTCTGAAGGCTGGGATCTGTAACTTGAAAGCTCTTTTGTTTGTGGTCCACTTTAGCCGGATTCTTAATGGAACACTAAATCTGCAGTAATAACATAATACTAATAAATTATGTTGTCTTTATGTGAAGTTGTGATATGAACCAGTTCCATTGGTCTGGCATCAGGCAGTGGTTCAGTGGCTTGAGGAGCAGAGCACTAGACATTGTGCAGAGCACAGAACTGACATGGTGACTTATGGCCATTTTGGCCAAGCATTACACATAGTGGGAGGGAGTTTTGCCACTGGGTGAACAGCTCAGCAGAGAGCTACAGCAAACCATGGTTCTCTGATAAATGTAGCAATATGGCACATGTATTTAATCGCGGCATCCACACTTTATGTTTTCAGGAATGCATACTTAAAACATCTTATGTGTGAAGTGAGGTCTAAATAAAATAACAGGAGGAAATGGTTTGATAAAGTAGAGTGGAATAACTCACAAGCTGCTTACAATATTTGTTGGGAATTAGAAGTTCCGCTCTCTGCTGGCTCCCCGTTCCCTTTTCTGATCAGATGATCTCAGAGGATCAGGCAAATGGATCACTCCTTGGATCCCTGAGGGTTGCTTTGATGAGTTCAACCCAGCTTCTCCCTAATATCTCTATGAAGCTGCTGGAAGAAATCGTCTGAAGATTTAGAACAAGGTATCATCAACAAACAAGCAAACGGAGGGGAAAGGGACACGGGTGGTGCTGTGGGTTAAACCACAGAGCCTAGGACTTGCCGATCAGAAGGTTGGCGGTTCAAATCCCAGTGACAGGGTGAGCTCCCGTTGCTCGGTCCTGCTCCTGCCAACCTAGCAGTTCGAAAGCACTGCAAAGTGCAAGTAGATAAATAGGTATCACTCCGGCAGGAAGGTAAACGGCGTTTCCATGCGCTGCTCTGGTTCACCAGAAGCGGCTTAGTCATGCTGGCCACATGACCCGGAAGCTGAACGCCGGCTCCCTCGGCCAATAAAGCGAGATGAGCGCCGCAACCCCAGGGTCGGTCACGACTGGACCTAATGGTCAGGGGTCCCTTTACCTTTACCTATCATCAACAAATTGATGAGACCAGGTCTGTTTTTAACAACTGTGACACCTAAGATGTTGTCTGACATGGTCCAGAAGCAGCCATCTCTGTCCTTTTAACCAGCAGTGGACAACTGTAGTTGGATGGATGAGGGCTAATAGACAAGACAGGAGAGATGCTAGTTATACATCTTGATTTGTCTAATTATTGATGACGCTTCATAGAATCATAGACTCAAAGAATTGTAGAGTTGGAAGGGACCCTGAGGGTCAACCCCTGCAATGCATGAATCTCAGCTAAGGCATCCATGACAGATGGCCATTTGATTGTAATTTGTTACTCAAGGCCACCCCTAGACTTACTTATAGAGGCTGGCTTGTTCTTAGAGACACAGTAGACAGTGGTATCCTATGAGATATTTTGCTATCTCCACTTCACTCTCTGGCAGCTAAAGTAATGAGAGTTTGCAACTATTTCCCACTGTTTGGTAAGCATTGGACTTGACTACTGTAACTCATTTTGCATGGGACTGCCCTTGATGACTTTTCATAAATTTAAACACAAGCTGCTGCAGAATACAAGGTCCAGCCTTATTCTGGGAACAGATAGCTATCAGTTTGCTTCCAGGTTCAGTTCAGGTTGTTGGTTATAGAGCCCCAGCCCTCCTGAGTTTGGCCTGATGTTATCAGCATCTCTCTCCATAGAAGGCCTCAGCTTTAGGAGACCCCCAACTTCAAAGAGCTTACCCTTTTGCTCTCCTCTTTCAAAAGTACCAATACTGAGAGCAAACGACGAGGCTATATTGGTTTTAGCCCTTTGGAATTATGGTCCCATGGAGATTCATAGATGCTTTTCTCTATCAACTCTTAGGAAGCTGGCCAAAACCTTCTGGTTGATTCCCGCCCCCCGCCCCCGGTGTCCCACCCATATAGTTTTTAGAATTAGGGAAATTGCTATTTTAATGGGGCATTAGCTGGTGTAATGTGTTTTAATGGGTTGTTGTTCCCCTACATCGGCATGGAAATGGATCATAATGGAATACACTCTTTTTGCCCACTCTGTTTTAATATTTTAGCATTGCAAATGTTTTTGAATCTTTAGCTTTTGCCAAAGTAAAGTGGTATAACATTATTCAAATAAATAAATGCTCCAAGCTTGGTTGCTTAAAGTATGCTGACACTTCTGCAAGAATCTTATGTAAATTTGAATGGGGAAGTCTGCTCCTCTTCTAGGTAGCGGTTTTTCACCAGTGCGTATCATTCTCTGATGTTGCTGCGCATCACACAACATCATACTAGGTTTTGCTAGTGCAGGGATATTCCTGCTTGAGAGCAGTACATGTGAAAAGGATCTAGGAGTCTTGGTTGACCACAAACTTGACATGAGCCAACAGTGTGACACGGCAGCTAAAAAAGCCAATGCAATTCTGGGCTGCATCAATAGGAGTATAGCATCTAGATCAAGGGAAGTAATAGTGCCACTGTATTCTGCTCTGGTCAGACCTCACCTGAAGTACTGTGTCCAGTTCTGGGCACCACAGTTCAAGAAGGACACTGACAAACTGGAACGTGTCCAGAGGAGGGCAACCAAAATGGTCAAAAGCCTGGAAACGATGCCTTATGAGGAACGGCTAAGGGAGCTGGGCATGTTTAGCCTAGAGAAGAGGAGGTTAAGGGGTGATATGATAGCCATGTTCAAATATATAAAAGGATGTCACGTAGAGGAGGGAGAAAGGTTGTTTTCTGCTGCTCCAGAGAAGCGGACACGGAGCAATGGATCCAAACTACAAGAAAGAAGATTCCACCTAAACATGAGGAAGAACTTCCTGACAGTAAGAGCTGTTCGACAGTGGAATTTGCTGCCAAGGAGTGTGGTGGAGTCTCTTTCTTTGGAGGTCTTTAAGCAGAGGCTTGACAACCATATGTCAGGAGTGCTCTGATGGTGTTTCCTGCTTGGCAGGGGGTTGGACTCGATAGCCCTTGTGGTCTCTTCCAACTCTATGATTCTATGATTCAACAAGGAGTTGTGGCAGATCTCTGAAAAGCAGGAGAGACAGCCAATTGGAGATGAAGTGAGGAGGCAGCTGGCTGAGGAAGTCAA
Organism: Podarcis tiliguerta; assembly: GCF_965153285.1. Lineage (NCBI taxonomy): Eukaryota > Metazoa > Chordata > Lepidosauria > Squamata > Lacertidae > Podarcis > Podarcis tiliguerta. The sequence goes on along the minus strand of NC_139535.1, from coordinate 99,326,757 downwards.
CCATCAGAAGGGTTTGATTTATCCGGGCTATTGCTCATCAGCTGCGCTGACCACCAGTGATGAAGTGAATCCTCCTCCTTGGTTAATCTACCATATTATCAGCCACAGGGCTGGAGCTGTTCCTGCTGAGGTGCAAAATGAGAATGTCTACATCAGCCTTTCTCAACCTTGGGTTGCTAGATGTTATTGGACTACAACTCCCATCGTTCCTATCCAGCATGCTCAGTGGTCAGGGTGATGGGAGTTCAAGAACACCTGGAGATCTAAGGTTGAGAAAGGCTGTTCTAGATCAAGGATAGCCAACATGGTGCTCTCCAGATGTTGATGGACTACAACTCCCATCTTCCCTAGTCTTTGACCATGGTGGTTGGGGCTGATGGGAATTGTAATTCAGCAACATTACCTGCCATTACCAGGACCTCCTTTCCTGTGGAGACTTGTGACATGTATGTCTAAGGCACAGTGTGTAAAGAAGTCCTGGTTCCTATATATTTTCAGTGCATATGTCCCAAATCAGCTTTGGGTTACCTATATTGTCATTCTGCCAGTTACTGAGTACCCTGGCCCCGTCTAGCAGAACATTTAAGCTCATAATTAGCTCTGAACAACGAGATAACCCACACTACTTAATAAGATTAACTGCATGACAAATTCCCTGCTGATGCCACAACCTCAGATTAAAACTACCATCTCAAACACATTTCATGGGGCAGGACGGCCATGGACTCCATCCAGATATCATTCCATATGTAGTCTATTTATGGCCAGAGCGGATTTCAATCAAAACAATGTGCAGGAGACACACACAGGGATGTTAATCTTGAACAGTGTATACTAAACAGGAAGCCAGAACTGCACTGTCTAATCCCTATTGATTTGTTGCTAGCCAAGTATGAAGTATTTCAGTTATTGTGGACATTAAATATTATACCCAACTTATGTACTATTTATGCAATTGGTATTACAACTCTTACCCAGACGTCCGGCTATTGGTATGGATCCAGCAAGCTCTGTTATGTGCCAAAAGCCTTTTACACACATGTGCAGTAGGACTTTTACAGAAGAAAGTTCCCCAGTATTGAATTTGAAGATCCTTCTGACATCCTGCTGAGTTTCAAGAACCGTGTCTGTTTCTGCTGTTTAAAAACAAAGCATGAAATGCCTGGATAATTTTTGTGAGACACAGTTTACTCCTCAAACCTATAGCGTTTCAAAAATGTTCATAGATTTTTTAAGACTTAAAAAAAAAATCCATTACAGTCTGTCCAGTTGACCTCAAGAAGTGTTTCTCCAGTAATTATTATTTTTTAAGTGACAAGTTACAGCAAACTTATCCCATCAGCAATAGCCTAGCATTTGGGGAAGCTGCAGATGTGCAGTCTTTTGTGGAAGGAAGTAGATCTAACCAGGTATGTATGTATGTTTCAAGGACTAAACAACAGTGCAGTGATTCCCCTGCAGGAGGTACATTATGTGTTCACAAAATAGTGTGCTGTCGAAAAGGGGCCTGTGACAATATTTGAAGAAGGGCTGAAATGTTGCTGATGCATTCTTTTAAAAATGGCCATGGGTCCTAAGAGCAAGGTTAGTCTGGGAACTGTCCTGTTATTCCTCTGGGCATCTCTTTAACAATAGCCCTTAATATTTATATACCCATGTAACAAGATAAAAGGTAAAGGTAAAGTACCTCTGGACGGTAAAGTCCAGTCAAAGGCGACTCTGGAGTTGCAGCACTCATTTCGCTTTCAGGTCGAGGGAGCTGGCATTTGTCCGCAGACAACTTTCTGGGTCATGTGGCCAGCATGACTAAACTGCTACTGGCGCAACGGGACACCATGATGAATGCCAGAGTGCACGGAAACACTGTTTACCTTCCCACTGCGGTGGTACCTATTTATCTACTTGGTAGGTTGGCAGGAGCTGGGGCAGAGCAACGGGAGCTCACCCCATCGCGGGGATTCAAACCACCGACCTTCTGATTGGCAAGCCCAAGAGGCCCAGTGGTTTAGACCAGTAACAAACATCCAAACTGCCCATATTGCAAATGAAAGACTGGAGAAGCTGTTGAGGCAGAGAGAGAACAGCGGCTTGCATAAGTTCATTGCGGAGATGAAATTTGACTCTTGCGTTTCCCAGCTCGCAATCTTTTCCACGTTTACTCAGAAGTAAGCCCCAACGTGCTGCTTACTCCTAGACCAATGAGGCTGGGGTTGCAGCCTTGGCCACTATGCTGCACAAATCACTTCCAGGAAGAAGAAATAAGGTGGAACATTTTCATGTGAGCATTGTTTTCAGATTGGGGATGAGCAACCTTTTTTTTTCTGCTAAGGGTCAGATTCCCTTGGGGGGGGGCAGAGTGATGGAACAACCCTCCCAATGCTGCATCTTACCTGGGTGATGCTGAGACGAGGCATCAGCAGGGAAACCCTTGCATGGACACAGCAGTACACCTGCTGGTGTATCACACAGCTCAGTGTTTCCTTGCCTTCCCCCAGTCTCAGCCAGTAAGCTTCCGTGTTCAAAGCAGGGCTCTGTGGGTATTCTTTTGGTGGCACCAGAGCCAGAACTGGTCAAGGCCACGCCTTCTCTTTCTTTCTCTGACACCCCCTTTCCTTGCTCTCTTCTCTCCCTCCCCACCTAGCAGGTTGCTGGGACAGAAGCAGATTATTATTTATTATTTATTATTTATTATTAATACCCCACCCATCTTAATGGGTTTCCTCAGCCACTCTGGGCGGCTCCCAACAGAAATAATAAAAACAGCAACAAAACGTTAAAAACTTCCCTAAACAGATGTCTTTTAAAAGTAAGATAGTTGTTTAATGCCTTGACATCTGTTGGGAGGGCGTTCCACAGGGTGGGCGTTCCACAGGGCGGGCGCCACTACCAAGAAGGCCCTCTTGCCTGGTTCCCTGTAGCTTTGCTTCTTGCAGGGAGGGAACCGCCAGAAGGCCCTCAAAGCTGGACTGAATGATGGGGGTGGAGATGCTCCTACAGGTATACTGGGCCGAGGTCGTTTAGGGCTTTAAAGGTCAGCACCAACACTTTGAATTGTGCTCGGAAACGTACTGGGAGCCAACGTAGGTCTTTCAGGACTGGTGTTATATGGTCTTGGCGATAGTTTGATTTGTTTGCAGAGGATTTTTGATTCTGAAAATAGAGTCCAAGGCCTGCAGGTGCCACCTATCTCCCCCCCAACCCCTGTTTTGAAGGATACGCTCTAGCAGAGAAAACCATCATCACTTGGCGTAATTAGTTTTGTGCCTCAATTTTTCGTTTTCGCTTTTGCCTCGGAGCAGTTAGCTGTCAGCTAAATTTAGACTCTCTACTTGGTATCAGGCTACAGGCATAGCATAAATGACCCGCTAGGCTGTGTTTACAAAATGGGAGCAGTCCCAGCAAGTACACAGACCTGGGCAAATTTGTTCTGTAACAATATCATCCATTTCGAAAAGGGCACTTGTGCCCCCGCTGGAGTCACACACCCAAGCGCAAAGTGAAGAGGAAGGACCCCTCCGAGCATTTATCCACCTTCACACTTGGAAGTTGTTGCTTGTGTACAAAGGACATTGCAGCTGGCACAAATGAGCAGCTGGGGATTCGAAGCTCTCGTGAATCATCCATCTTTATAGCACCAGGCTCTGCCCTTCCATGCTGAGTAATATGTATCTTCCTGGAGAGTGAAAGGAAGATGCCGAAGAAAGTTGGCTGGGTTGTCATCACCTCACTTCCTCGTGCCAAAGACTGAGCCAATTCACATTACCTCAGACTCATGTAAACCATAAGCATTGTGCTTATGGCAAAGTTGTCAGAGGTTGCTCAATACTGTGACACAGCCAGATATTTGGCGTGAATCCATACTAATCTTTGCGCAACTGGAATCAACCCTCTGTGAGAGTGGAAAAAAGTAATGCAAGGACAATAGATTTGGGTTGGCCATTTTGGGCAGTGGGAAGCTCAGGTTGACAAAGCGCTGCTCCAAAACCAGGTCCCCTAATTCTCTTTTCCAGTTTATTTTGTTTCATTTATTTAAAGAATTGCACATCACCTTTACCATTGTTGACATCCTGGTTGTTTCTTATGGCTATAGGAGCCTTGTACCAAAACACCTAAGACTTCTTCGTGGTTTTCTGTAGAGTAGAAATAGAGTCCTCCAGATGTTATTCGGCTACAACTCCATATCCTCCGACATTTCTCCAATGAAATAGGGACATCCTAAGGAGAAGCAGGACATTCTGGGATCAAATCAGAAACTGGGGTGGCTTCTGTAAATTTCGGGACTGTCACTGGAAAATAGGGACACATGGAGGGTCTGCAACTCCCGTAATCTCTGATCATTGGCCATGCTAGCTGAGCTGGGTGGGAGTCAGAGCCCCCAAAAATCCAGCGCAGCAGTCAGCCGGTCCCCCACTCCTGCTTTAGAAGAACAAAGGGAGAAAACACTATTCCATAAAACAGGAAACTCCCTCTTTGACAGTGAAACAGGGGCAAAAAGCATGCTGGGACTCAGATACATTGGCAAAGAAAAAGCGCTTTATATGTGTTGTATATGCATTATAACACTGTGACACCAGAGGGTGCTGTGGAGTTCCGTTTTTGCCAACCCAATTTCTCATACAATGTTTACAACGCGTTTAACTGAAATTCTTCATTGATGCGTCTAGATCCAGGCGTTGACTCGCATGCTGTGGAATGTAATCATGACACTTGCAACGTCGTCTCACTCTGAGGTTGCTTTGTATGTGTTTCTGAGTCCCTGGGTGACTAGTTCGGGAGAGTAAAGTGGTGGCAAAGGTCAATAGTAGGAAAGCTAATATATAATCCATGGTATGTAAACATTTCCGGATAGCTGAAAGGGAAACACTGTTATTTTTTTAAAGTCTATTCTTGGTCATTCTTGGACTATTTTCAGGATAAATGTGAAAGGCAATTCACTCAATAATGAATTAATTAATTCAAGAGGACCTCAATATACCGTGAATGAAAGTTTGAAGAGTGTATGGCTTAGTGGAAATGGTTCGGGGTGGGGGGGGGCACACAGCTCCTTCAGGCCACAGCTGTCACTGTTATGTTGCCCTCCTCTGTGCATTTGCTTAACACAATGCGATCCTGGTGAAAGCCATTGTAATAGCTGCAAGGATGTTTACTTAGATAAGTAGACTGCCCTGTCCTCGGGGCAGGCTGCATACATAGTTAGGGTTTCATACCCACTTAGCTATAAAAGCAAATACAACTCGGAGATAGGGAGGGAAGAGGGAGATCGGTATTCCAGCATGTGGAGTATGGTGGGACGGCCGCAGAAAAACAGCACCTGTAAAAGAAAAGCCAAGATCCCATTACATTTTGCCTGCATAGTGATGGCCTTTGGGTTAGGTCCAAGGCTGCTGCATCCCAACACCATGACTTAGATGCTGACTATTGCAAGCAGAAAGAAGCAACAGGAAAGTGACTTTCCTTTCACCTCTTCTCCCATGCAATTTCCATGTGAACCTCCAAAAGGCTCTGAAGATGTTTGGGGAATCCTTTTGTACAGACAGTGTGATTAGAGACATGGGCTGCTGTGATGGCGGTGAATTATCCAAAATTCATTCGCTCATTCATTTTATTTGTATGCCTCTTTCCCCCACACACCCCAAAAAATTCATGCTCAAAGCGGCCTACAGCTTCCTACTTGGGAGGAAAGAGAACCAGCTATAAACTATGACCCAGTGCAGGACCAGGAAGATGAGGAGCTGGCAGTGAGGGTATCTCAGTGTCTTCGAGAGCCTTGCTGGTTTAAAAGCTTCCCACTGGAGATAGTGTTCACACTTAGTGCTCATCATAGACAACAAGGGAGAAGCCAAAAGCCATTGGCAGCGAAGTCAATGCAATGGTTTTGCCCTTCTCCAACTGTTGGGATGGCTGATGCCAGGTGACAGCTGATGGAAAGAGGAGCCTGATCTACCTGGCTTCTCAGCAGAGCTGTTGGTGGCCTCTCTTCTTCTCTCCCTCTGCCATTGGAACACATTAAACCCAGAAGGATTGACTGCTTATACAGTGCATTTTATGGATTGTCAGGGATGCCCAAGTTCCCTCAACCTCACTTGTATTTAGTATCTGCGCTTCTTTAATTTTCTGATGCCACCAAATTACTCCGAATGCTTTCTTGGAATCTGAATTCTGAGTTGGAAGGGACTCCAAGGGTCATGTAGTCCAACTCACTGCAATGCAGGAATCTCAGCTAAAGCATCCATCATAGATGGCCATCCAACCTCTCCAGGGCTGGATTTAGGTTTGATGAGGCCCTAAGCTACTGAAGGTAATGGGGCCCTTTATATGTCCAGCTGTCCTTTGTAAACAACTAACTGTCGCTGTTTTTTGTGTTGAATATATGCTATATGGTAATTTATGGACCTAATCGGTATCTAGAGCCATTTGCACATAACAAAATATGTATTTTATCCAAGTAATTGTTGAACTGAAGAAGTTAAGAAGAAGTATATTTATAGTGAAATACAATTAAGAAGAAGTATATTTTTTTTGGGGGGGGACCAAGTGTAGGGCCCTAAGCTATAGCTTCTTTAGCTTATACATAAATCTGTCACTGGACCTCTCCAAGGAAGGAGAGTCCACCACCTCTTGCGTGAGTCTGTTCCACTGTTGAATAGCTCTTACTGTCAGTAAGTTCTTCCTGATGTTTAGTCGGACTCTCCTTTCTTGTATCTTGAAGCCATTTATTCGAGTCTCACCTTCCAGAACAAGAGAAAACAAGTTTGCTCCCTCTTCCATGGGACAGCCCTTGATATATTTGAAGATGGCTATCCTATCTCTTCTCATTCTCCTCTTTTCCAGGCTAAACGTACCCAGCTCCTTCAGCCGTTCCTCATAAGGCTTGGTTTCCAGACCCTTGATCATCTTGCTTGCCCTCCTCTGCAAACATTCCAGCATGTCAACATCCTTCTTAAATTGTGGTGCCCAATTCGACACCTCCTAGTAGCATGCGTGGTAGGCTTAGGCATAAGATGGACACCAACACTAGAGATAGCGTGTATTTCAAACTAAATCAAAGGTTTACTAAAGGGATACTATTTACATAAGGAAATATCGATACAGCTTGGAGTCTCAAAGGTTCTGATGACTCAAGGGACTCTGTTGTTGACAGTAGCCTCTAAATGACTTTTACCTCAGGCCAAATTCCTCAAGCCTCCACCCCAGCCAATTATTCCTACAAATCTGTCCAGCTACGGAGAACAATCTGCCTCTGTATCCCAAGGATCCCCTGGTTGAACTTCTGGCTGCTTGGACAGTTTAGCTCACTTGTGTAACCTCACTCTGGTAATATCTTTATATAGGGCAGCATCTCAGACTAACTCAGCCACTGGCAACCTTCCCTGAACTTCCCCAGACAAGTATAAATAACACGCTGGGTGTTAATATGCAGGCCTCAATTCCCCCCTCAGCTATTATCTAGTCTTATTCTTCACACTTTCCTCCTCAGCACCTTTATTCCCACCAAATCCTCAACTGTCAAAATCACAACTGTCTCTTTGACTTTCAGCTAACTCCAGACTCCTCAGACTGAATTTATCTGAACCAGGCCCTGCCTAAGAAAGTTTTGCCAAGAACTGCTGTTTGTTGCATGGGCTTGTGACATCTTAACAGTACAATGGTACCTCAGGTTACATACGCTTCAGGTTACATACGCTTCAGGTTACAGACTCCACTAACCCAGAAATATTACCTCAGGTTAAGAACTTTGCTTCAGGATGAGAACAGAAATCGTGCTCCGGCGGCGCGACGGCAGCAGGAGGCCCCATTAGCTAATGTGGTGCTTCAGGTTAAGAACAGTTTCAGGTTAAGAAAGGACCTCAGAAACGAATTAAGTACTTAACCCAAGGTACCACTGTACAAGGCCTCAAACTCTTGTCACAGAGGACACAGGAGTCATTTCTCCCCTTCTTTCCAAACACAAACACATATCTGGCATTTCTCCACAGGTGCTGTTTCTCCTCAAACAGCAAAACAATGCTATTGCTCATCCAAATGGTCAACGAAATGTAATGAGTTGTGGACCCTGACTTGCAATCCTCAGGAAAAACAAAAACATGTTGTCAATTTGCTTTTGGGTTGACCTTCCACAACCATCCACATCCAGTGTTTCTCAAGAGGTTTCCCCAACCCTCTGGAGAGGCATTTTGGGGGGTGAGGTGGGGAAAGTTGGCTTCTGCTTTCAGTATTCAGGAAGAGCCCTCCAAGCCAATATCTGGGCACTGGTTTCATTTTTATTTGGAGGCCTAGAGCAAGCTTCCTCAACATCGGCCCTCCAGATGTTTTGAGACTACAATTCCCATCATCCCTGACCACTGGTCCTGCTAGCTAGGGATCATGGGAGTTGTAGGCCAAAAAAAATCTGGAGGGCCGAGGTGAAGGAAGCCTGGCCTAGAGTTTCCATCTGCAAATAATTGGTACCTTCACGGCTTTTGTAGTTAAGAAACAACAATAACAACACTGGGGTGTTTCATAAAACCACAGAATTCGTACCTGAATGTATGTAATCACCTGCTATAAAGAGTAAAAGCAATGCTATCCTTCTTGGGGCGAGAGAGTAGCTTCTCTTTTTACTGTTGAGGCAGGAGTGCTCAGGATAGTTCAAAACATGCCTTACATGGATTAAATTAAATGGGCTAAATTTATCTTTGTACTTTAGATCAGAGACTTAGATGTCATGTATAATTACACGATACCCTCCAAATAATACCTTGCGGAGAGAAAAAGAAATACACTTTATCTTTAGCTCAATTGGTTTGCTGATGCTTTGCCAGGGGTAACCATATACTATGAAGCACATAATCTCTTCTTAATTATTCATTTGCATTTACTGGAAAGAGTTTTTTATTATTTTTATGGATAATATACATTTGAACATTTCCTTTGCAATTAATACTGCTAATGAGTTATCAGCATGTTCCTAAGAGCAATCCTAGACTCTAGTTATGCCAGCAGAATCTAGCAGAAACCCTGCTATGTTGCAGGTAGAATTCCAAACATGACAGGGAAGCTAGGGGACTGCTCCTAAAACAGGCTGTTGTGGGTAGAATAGCAGACCCTCCAAGCGTCCCTGTTTTCCAGGGACAGTCCTGGATTTACAGAAGCCATTCCGGTTTTTTATTTGATCCTGGAATGTCCTGCTTTCCTATACAGTGGTACCCTCTGGTTGCAGACACGATCCGTTCTGGGGTGCAGTCCGCACCCCGAAAAGTCTGCAACCAGAACGGCGCTTCTGCACATGTGCGAAGCATGATAGAGCACTTCTGCGCATGCACAAACCCTGCAGAACGCTTCTGTGCATGTGTGAACTGTGCAGAATGTTCTTGCGCATGCGCGCGCAGCGAAACCCAGAAGTAAATACTTCCGGGTTTGCCGCATTCTTAACCCGAAAAAACGCAACATGAAGCATTCACAAGAAGAGGTATGACTGTATTTTCATCAGAGAAATGTTGGAGGGTATGGAGTAATGTGACCCCCGAGCCAAGGAGATAAGTAACTAAACAACCTTTAGAAGACACCTGAAGGTCCGTTCCCATGTGGCTAGACTTGACCTGTTACCATTTTAATTCCCCTTTAAGAGTGCATTGCATTGTAATCAAAATGGTAGCAGGGGGTGAATGTGTGTGGGGCCTGCTTGCCTGCGGGTTCTGCCCCTAAGGGTTGTTGGACACACTTAGTAGTAACAACAACAACAACAACAAATTTTATTTATACTCCGCCCTCCCCGGCCAGAGCTGGGCTCAGGGCGGCTAACACCAGTAAAATTACAATAAATACATAATGGGGGAGAAACTCAATTTAAAATACAGGTTAAAACGTAATTTAAAATGCAGCCTCATTTTAAAAGTAGCTCCTAAATCAAAACTGTAAGGGGAGGGAAACAGAAAGGTCAGACTGAGTCCAAACCAAAGGCAAGGCGGAACAGCTCTGTGTTGCAGGCCCTGCGGAAAGATGTCAAGACCCGCAGGGCCCTAGTCTCTTGTGACAGAGTGTTCCACCAGGTCAGGGCCAGTACTGAAAGGCCAGGGCCCTAGTTGAGACTAATCTAACCACCTTGCGATCTGGGACCTCCAAAATGTTGTCATTTGTGGACCTTAAGTTACTCTGCAGGGACCAGGAGCGGCGGTCCCGTAGGTACGTGGTTCCTAGGCCGCATAGGGCTTTAAAGGTCAAAACCACCTTAAACCTGACCCCGTACTCCACCAGGAGCCAGTGCAGTTGGTTAGGCACTTTGCCTGCCCCCCAATTTTATTTTAATTTATTAAAATCCATTCATCCCAAAGGAGAGCATGGTGGCTCCAACAAGCTAATACAGGCCCTGGGACAGGTATTGCAGGAAAGTATTACATATTGAAGGGCATGCTGCAGTTATGCCCCTGTGAATGGTGGGAAATTTCAAGATGCGTAGCTATACTACTCTGTAACAAAAACCACAAAACCAGAGCCTTGCTCCTTAGAAGACCAAGAGATTATTTGATACCTCTTCTCGGTAGAATTTGACCAATTATAATTTAATTTCTCTTCCCAGTATAAAGCGGAAGGGAAGAAAATGGAGTATTAAGCATTTAGGGGCCAGCTAATGGGCCATCGACTCTGAAAGGTTTTTCTGTAGGAAACCTTTAAAAAGAAAGTACAGTAAATTAAGACTGCTTTTAGTTTTCTAGAGTATCTTGCGCCCTCTGGTGATCATGTTCAGAAGTGCTCATATGGTTACTAAGTAAAGTGAGAAAGCTGCTGGAATTCCTTGTGTCTGATTTAAAAACACATCAGAAAGACATATAAAATAAAAAATAAAAATCCAGAGTGCCTAGATCCTAATGTCTTGAGATAAAAGGTGAGACACAGGCTAGAGGTGATACTGGGCTGACTTTAGAACATGAAAATGCAAGATTATTTTTCAGTGTTCAAAAGCCTCCTCTTTTGCTGTATGTAGGTTGAGTTAAGAGACCTAAGGCTGTTGCCCTTCTTTCACTTGGGGCCATAGCTCAAAAGAGTGCAGCAGGCGCATTGCATCCCAAAAGTCCATGGTCTAATACCTGACATCTCCAATAAGCAGGATGTTTTGTTGTCACGGTCCGAGTTACAGGCAGTTGGAGTCCTGGCTTGGTACGTCAGGGCCAGGATAGAGGTCAGGAAGTGGGAATCAGCAGTCCAGGGTCAGCAGTCCAGGGGTCAGGATACCAGGAGTCAGGAAGCCAAAGCACAGCTAGGGTGGGTAGCACATTGCTGTAGCAAAGAGCCAGAGGGAAATGCTGGCCTTATATACCCCTCCCAGCCCTTGCCACCAGGTGCTACAAGCATAGCTGTCAACTTTTCCCTTTTCTTGCGAGGAATCCTATTTGGAATGAGGGAATTTCCCTCAAAAAAAAAAGGAAAACGTTGACAGCTATGGCTACCAGTCTTCGGTCAAGCCTCACCTGTGCGGCCACACCTTGCCCTTCCAGGCCAAACTCAGGAAGGCCCCAGTCCTGCGAGGCCCTACCAGTCACAGGGCCTAGCTCCTGCAGGCACTCCTGACATTTGTAGCAGGACCCAGATACAGTGGTACCTCAGGTTAAGTACTTAATTCGTTCTGGAGGTCCGTACTTAACCTGAAACTGTTCTTAACCTGAAGCACCACTTTAGCTAATGGGGCCTCCTGCTGCTGCCATGCCATCGGAGCACGATTTCTGTTCTCATGCTGAAGCGAAGTTCTTAACCTGAAGCACTATTTCTGGGTTAGCAGAGTCTGTAACCTGAAGTGTATGTAACCTGAGGTACCACTGTAATTGGTAGACAATGCCCTGCTAGATGAGCCAACGGTAAAATGCAGCATGCTACTTGGAAGTCAATCCCATTGAATCCAGCGGGGGTTTTACTTCTGAGTATACAGGCATTGCATCAGAGCGGATTAAAGGTAACTCAGGAAATCCTGAACAATTGATAGGTAGTGTGCGCTCCCACCCATGTGATGCATTTATTAATACTGACTGTATTCAGCATGATAAGCCTCGGTTTTTGATTTGATTTTCATTTCTTTGAAATCCTGCTCTTTAAGGATCTTAAACAAACATGCCACAGAACCTGGCTTTGTCTTTTATCAATATTCCTAGAGCCTCTAATGCAAGTAAGTTTGTATGAGCCAAGCCATCTTGGTTTCCCTTAATTACACTTGGCAGAACCTCAGACTTTTTAGAAACACACTTTGGGAAAACCAGTATGAAAGCAGCAGAGTAATGTTCCTGCAGTTTTTCTTGGGCAAGGATAAGAAATTACATAAGACGTGTCCAATGGCAAAAATCGTGCAGTATAATCTTTATTTTTTTTTACATATAAAAAAAATCGTGCAGTATAATCTTTATTTTTTTACATATAAAAAAGTATAAACATTTTAAAATGTTAAAATCAGAATGATATACAATGTGGATGGTTTGCTTATACAGAGAAAAATCTGTATCTTTGAATTGAAGGAGCATCTCTGCCCTCATTGTTCAGCCTGGACACTGAGGTCCAGCTCTGAGGGCCTTCTGGAGGTTCCCTCATTGTGAGAAGTGAGGTTACAGGGAACCAGGCAGAGGGCCTTCTCGGCAGTGGCACCCGCCCTGTGGAACACCCTCTCTTCACACATCAAGGAAATAAACAACTACCGCGGAACCTAGGCTGTCAAACATCATCCGTTCTGGAAGACAGTTCAACTTCCGAAACGTTCGACAACCGAGGCGCAATTGCCAGTTGGCAAAATCCATTGAAAAAATGGAGAAACACACCTCGGAAGCCATTCAACTTCCAAGGCGCATTTGAAAATGAAAGCATTCACTTCTGGGTTGTCAGCTTTCGAAAGCCGAAATGTTTGACTTTTGAAGCATTTGACAACTGAGGTTCTACTGTAGCTGACTTTTAGAAGACATGTGAAGGCAGCTCTGTTTAGGGAAGTTTTTATGTTTGATGTTTTATTGTGTTTTTAATATTCTGTTGGGAGCTGCCCAGAGTGGCTGGGGAAACTCAGCCAGATAGGCGGGGTATTATTATTATTATTATTATTATTATACACTTTATCAAAAGATCACATTTTATGGAGCACTATAATAAAACATAATAACAGACAGCATATTAATAAAATAATCACAACAACAGTCCCCCACCCACAGCTCTAACTGGCCACAGATAATGGCCAAAGGCCTGGGTAAAGATGAATGTTTTTGTCTGGTGTACATTGTACTGATGGCGCCAGGCGAGTCTCTCTGGGGAGTGCATTCCACAGACAGGGAGCCATTCCAAAAAAGACCCGTTCTTGTGTTGCCACCCTCCCAACCTCTCAAGGAGGGGGTAGATAGAGAAGGGCCTTGGATGACCAGTTCAGGGTCTGGGTCAGTTTATATGGGGAGAGGTGGTCCTTAAGGTGTTGAGGTCCTGATCCATGTAAGACTATACAGGTCAGAACCAGCACTTTGAAGTGGGCCCCGAAACGAATTGGCAGCCAGCGAAGTTGGGACCAGGCTTGACTTTTTGCTTGCCTGGAAAGAGGACAGAGAGGAACATGTGAGTGTGAATGAACTAACCTACTGTACAAAGGGAAGCATCACACTTGTTGCATTGCCCACTTTTGCCTCTCGCCCTGCCCACCACTGGATTGGTCCAGAGGGGAAAGTGGTCCTTAGGGAACCTTTTCATCCCATCTCTACCATAGCAGATACAGTACTTGTTCTGCTAGAACAGCAGCTGTGTATCTCTGCACCCCCATCATTGCATAATTGGTATCTAGGATTTTTCTGCCTGTTGTTAAATCACAGCAAACAGGTATGGGTTGCAATAACTACTGAATAATACAGCAATATCTTTTCATAAGGCTATAAGAACCGCACATTGTTTTTTAATATTAAAAAATACAACTTTCTTGTTGTGGTCTGGATATTGCTGGCAAATTTTCTGTATCCCAGAGCCATGGAAGCAATTTTTCTAATTATTCATCTGATCTTGTCAGCCAGATAATGTTTTGATCTGGCTAGTGATTCCACCCCCACCCCCAGTTAGGGCACTTTCCAAAACTTGGTTGTACCACTGTGAAATTGGCAGATGCTCTTTTAACTTCCAGCAACTGGCAATTAACATTCTAGCTTCTAGAATGACATGTCTCGTTGATATGTCGCCAGGTGTTTATCAAAATAGTTTTCCTCTGAATGGAAGAAACTCTTTCAGTTTTAAAGTGAGTTGATAACCAGTAATTAGTCTTATTTCAGAGATTATCACTGCCCAAAATTGTTTCAGTTTAGGGCACTCTAACCATATATGTTGGAGCCTTTGGTGAAGAGCCATAACTCATTGATGGAGCATGTGCTTTGCATTCAAAAGGTCTCAGATTCAGTCCAGATGAAGTCACATTTTTTTGTTGCCTTAGAAAACACATATTGTTGATTATACCTGAAGGAGCATTTCCACCCCTGTTGTTCAGCCCGGACACTGAGATCCAGCTCCAAGGGCCTTCTAGCGGTTCCCTCACTGTGAGAGGTGAAGTAACAGGGAACAAGGCAGAGGGCCTTCTCGGTAGTGGCGCCCGCCCTGTGGTTCGCCCTCCCATCAGACGTCAAGGATATAAATAAATATACAGCTGAAGGCAGCCCTGTACTGGGAGGTTTTTTTAATTTTTGGTATTTTATTATGTTTTTATATATGTTGGAAGCTGCCCAGAGTGGCTGGGGCAACACAGTTATAAAAAGAAGAAGAGGAGGAGGAGGAGGAGCTTTTTTCTGAAAAGGAAACAGAGGCCTGCTAAGAAAGAAATATCTGTCCGAGATTTCAGGTCCCCAGCACACAATTCTGTCTCCCGCCATTATGGCAGTTTATTGGACCCTTTGAGAGCTGTAAAAGCCCTCCACAAAAAGATCTGTAAAACTGTCTCCTTCTTCTTTCTTCTTTCTCCTCCTCCTTCTCCATTTTATTCATAATTCATACTTGCTCCCTACCAACCCTTTTCTTACCTTGGGCTGCAGCTCCCTTCCGGCATCATTTATTCTTTTCAACAGGTTGGACACGGTAAGTGCTGAGCTATTCTGCCTTCTCTCTGTCACCTGAATAGCATTTCTCCATCTTCTCCACACAGAAGACCTATTATTTCTTGTCCTTCATCTTGCTTCAAACATAGAAGACACATGCCTATCAACTGTCCCAGAATATGTGGGACATCTGTCCCAAGAAGAATGGCAACTTAAGTTGAATATACACAACTTGCAGACTTAACATATAGAATAAGAGAACAAGAAGCACATATGTTTAAAGACTGGAAAACGTTTATTGAATATATGGGGAATACCTGTGTACAGCTGAAAATGCTGGCAGCATTAAGATAAATTCAACAGTGTAAACAAGTTTTGATGGATGCAATGATAGAATACTGAATGGTATAGTTTTTGTAAAATATGCAGGGATTTATGATATGTAAAATGAACCATGGAAATAGAAGGGAAGTCATTGATATCTTAAGGATGTAGAATAGTACTTTAAATTGTAAAACAGAAAAGTTTGTTTTATTCTCATATATGTGTGTGTGTGTGTGCGCGCGTGTGTGAATAAAATATGGGACATCCTGTTTTTTCTCAAGAGAAGACAGCGGTCAAAATGGCCTCTGCAACCTCATGCAATTTGGGGCTGCACTGGTTTTTTTGGGGGGGGGACTGGTGCCCCAAGGCACACATTTTCCTAGGAAGGGAACTATACCTGGGGTGCCACCACAAAAAAGGTCTTGCTCTGTGCTCCTACCAACATAACTTCCTTTGGTGGTTAGTCCCTCTGAAGCAGATCTTACAAGTAAAGAAACAACACTGAAACATTTTAAGCTACTAATATGAGCATAGCCTGAGTCTAGACTCCTAACAAAGGGATCATCATGTGCCAAGCCACACATGACCTCTACCCACCCTCTCCCAGCTTACAACACTAGCAAATATTGCTCTGGTCAGTGACATTATCACTCTTGCTCTTGAGAAGAAAAGACAAACTTGGCTAGTCTTAAGACTTGGGTAAGAAGAAACAACCTACAGTATCGCCTTTCAACCATCCCACCTCCACACCTGATAAAGATTGGGTAATGAAACATTCTGTCCAGAAAGGTATTGTGTACAAAAGATTCCCAAACAAGAGTGAACTGGAGCTTTGAGAGGCTTTTTTTCTCTTAAGTATTGCAAAATGTTCTGCGCACCGTTGCTTGTTCAGTCTGTTTACCCTGCAGGTTTCGGGAATCCCTCTTTCCCCCTCCTTTTGTTTACGAGAATCAAAAGAAACATGGGAAGTTAATCTTTAGCCTTCCATTCTGTTTATTTTTAGGAGGCAAAGGACTGAATTTGGACACATTTGGGCAGCCTGTAACGAAGCTACAATGTCTCCTGTCCCACTCATCTTCTGGACGGTTGCTCTAGCCCACACCGTCTTCGCAGGACGTGGTAAGCATCTCTAATATTTTAACAGGACAAAAAGCAAACAAACCGGTCTGTGATAGCTTAGAGACTGAAATGTAATGTAGTATGAGATTTTGCAAGTAATAACCCATTTTTTCCTGGTGTTCATAGGAGCCAGCTCCTAGGGGCTGCAGGGCTTCACCCCCCCCCATAAAATATTTGAGGGGACTGGGCCTCCACAAAGTTGATGGGCATTCCCATTCAAATGCTGTGTGTGCACTGCATCATGGGTTTGATTATGCAGGGCAGGGCTAACCTGGGCAAGATGATTCCTATGCTCTGAAGAGTAGTGTGCCTTAATTTCTGTTGGAGCATGCTGGAAGGGACACGGGTGGCACTGTGGGTTAAACCACAGAGCCTAGGATCAGAAGGTTGGCGGTTTGAATCCCCGTGACAGGGTGAGCTCCCGTTGCTCGGTTCCTTCTCCTGCCAACCTAGCAGTTGGAAAGTGCATCAAAGTGCAAGTAGATAAATAGGTACCTCTCTGGTGGGAAGGTAAACGGCATTTCCGTGTGCTGCTCTGGTTCGTCAGAAGTAGCTTAATCATGCTGGCCACATGACCCAGAAGCTGTACGCCGGCTCCCTCAGCCAATAAAGTGAGATGAGCGCCGCAACCCCAGAGTTGGCCACGACTGGACCTAATGGTCTTTCTTGGTCTTTTTTATGCTGGAATGTCACAATATGATCTAAGTCTAACAAGTCACTGAATTTGACCTGCTTTGCTTAGTATGCATCTGTTTCCATCATTTAATTCAGTTCAGGTGTGTTAACCTGGTATATCATGTGAGGCATGTGTTGTAAAAATAAAGACGCCAGCATATGACAGAAGCTAACTTGACTTTACCTCTCTTAGCAAAAATTTAGCTGCTGGCACTTGTCAGAGAGCCGTAGCCTCATGAACTATGGATTAACTAAATCCCCTTTGCAAATCTGATTGCAAAGGTTATAAATGTGTGGCAAAATCTGGGAAACTGAATTAGTTCAGTATTAATTTCAAGCCTACATTTCTGAAAGCTTTCCTGTTTCTGCTTCTGCATCATCATAAATGGATTGTTCGAATATTAATTTTTAAAAGGCCAGAGTTCAGAGAGCAAGCCATGATGTAGCCTTAAGCAGAAAAAAGTCACATAAAAAGTCAGTGGTAAATATTGTAACATGGTTGTGATTTATTTATTTAGTGGATAGCACCGGGCATGACTTCAGGGACATCAAATGTTTGAAAAGAGGGTGGGGAGATATTCACAAGGGCAGATATAATTCTGTGAGTGGGCCCTCAAAGAATCCAGTAAAAGAAAGGTGATTTTGGTCGGTGCGTTCTTATTGATAAAGCTTTCAGCCAAATAATTGGTGAATTATTTTCCCATCAGCACATGTAGCAAATGGGTCAAGTGTAGATCTTCTCCCTGCCAATTTTCCAGTTTTTTTGGCAGGAGGAACCATATCCTTTCCCCCTCTTTCCTTTGAACTACTCCAAGAAGCAGTGCTAGCTGGTGGCTATAGTCAAGGGCCTGAGGGTCAACTTCATATACTGATGGAGGCTGATGCGGGATTAAAATTGATCACAGTCCTGCTGCCAGTTATGCCTTCAGTACACCATCTTTATGGGACGCAGGTGGCGCTGTGGGTTAAACCACAGAGCCTAGGGCTTGCCGATCAGAAGGTTGGCGGTTCGAATCCCTGCGACGGGGTGAGCTCCCGTTGCTCGGTCCCTGCTCCTGCCAACCTAGCAGTTCGAAAGCACATCAAAGTGCAAGTAGATAAATAGGTACCGCTCCGGCGGGAAGGTAAACGGCGTTTCTGTGCGCTGCTCTGGTTCGCCAGAAGCAGCTTAGTCATGCTGGCCACATGACCTGGAAGCTGTACACTGGCTCCCTCGGCCAATAAAGCGAGATGAGCGCCACAACCCCAGAGTCGGCCACGACTGGACCTAATAGTCAGGGGTCCCTTTACCTTTACACCATCTTTATGTGATGAACCAAAGTCACAATGTGCTCATATTATTATTCCCTGTTTATTTTGTTGCTTCAAAACATGGGGATGCTATAGCTGTTAATGAATACAAAGCCTGATAAACAAAGTACTTTGTGTCTTCTAGTCTGTCCCAGACCACCTGAAATACCATTGGCTACTGCTGACATACAGAAGGAAGAATTCAATATGGGAGAGCAAATTACATACCACTGTAACCCTGGTTATGTGCCTTACTCAGGCTCAAGGAGCTATACATGCCCTTGGTCTGGTAGATGGCCTATTGTTACATTTAGATGTATACGTAAGTACATTCTTTCTATAATGTGTCTTGCTGGGTTTTTTGCTTACCATAACCTATTCGAGTAAGAACTATTCATTTTACAAAATACAAAGCAAACCTTGTACAGTGGTACCTCGGGTTACATACACTTCAGGTTACAGACGCTTCAGGTTACAGACTCCGCCAACTCAAAAATATTACCTCGGGTTAAGAACTTTGCTTCAGGATGAGAACAGAAATTGTGCTCCGGTGACGCAGCAGCAGCGGGAGGCCCCGTTAGCTAAAGTGGTGCTTCAGGTTAAGAACAGTTTCAGGTAAAGACCTCCAGAACGAATTAAGTTCTTAACCCGAGGTACCACTGTATTTAGTTTGTATACAGAAACTGTCTGTCTTCAGAAACCCTTCTCTCTAATGCTTGATATCTTGTCCCTACTACCTCAGCAAAAGTATGAGAATTATATTTTATTAACTTCACACTGGAAGAGGCAATACATTATACTCACAGAGTGTGTTTTAGAGCTCAGCTGTGGTAACACTTTGCCACAACGGCTATTTCAAGCTTCTGATTTCTGCATTGAAATCACCTGGATATCAGTGTAGATACATCATCACCATCACCATCATAATTTCTATTGTTTATACTCTGCCATTCTGGCTAGGTTGCCCCAGGCACTCTGGGTGGCTTCCCACACATAAAAACATAATAAAATGTCAAACATTAAAAACTTTTTTTTCTTTTTTTTTTTTAATAAAGTTTTTTATTTATACAACAAGAAAGACAAACAAACAAACAAACACCGAACACAAATACAAAACCATACACTAATCACAAAAACAACCATAGACACACAATACTCCTAGCAGACAATAAAACATCTATTGGTCTTAACACTAAAGACCCGACCTCCCGTCCATTCCATACTTCAAATTCATATTACTTATTGCCCATACACATTTTTTCTTATAATTAAACTTATTCTCATTAAATCTAATTTCTTATATCTACCTTAAAACTATTACTGAAGTTCCTCGAATGCTGCAACAGAATTTAAACTACTATATTTATTTTTCAGATATTCTTTGAAAACCTCCCATTTAGAAACAAATTCCTGTTTTGATTTATTCTTTATTTTTTCTGATAAACCATCTAATTCAGCATATTCTGTCAGCTTTTGGATCCAATCTTGAATAGAGGGGATTTCATTACTCTTCCATTTTGCTGCGATCAAAACTCTTGCTGCCGCCGTGCCGTATAAAAAGATACCCTTCCTCTTTTGTGGAATATCCAAATCTGTTATTCCTAAGAGGTAGGCCTCTGGTTTTTTATTGAAAGAGATCTTTAGCATTTTTTGCAGCTCTGCATGTATACTCTCCCAGAATGCCTGTATTTTCCTACATATCCACCACATATGGAAGAATGTTCCTGAGTCTCCGCATCTCCAACAATTACTTGATACATTTTTATACATTTTTGAAAGCTTCCATGGTGTTAGATACCATCGATGTTGCATTTTTTGAAAGTTCTCTCTAATCGTGTAACAATTTGTGAATTTCCAATTGATCTTCCATAAATTTTCCCATTGGGCCATGGTTATTGAGTGGCCAAAATCCTGGGACCACCTCACCATTGCCACTGTTTCCTCCTCCTCCTTGACCGTCCAGTCAAGGAGGAGTCGGTAAGTTTTGGAAAGGGTTTTTCTTTTAGAATTTACAAGATCAGATTCAAATCGGGAAATTTCTGTTGAGAACATTAAAAACTTACTGATACAAGGATGCCTTAAGATTTCTTCTAGAAGTTGTGTAGTCCTTTATGTCCTTGACATCTGATGGGAGGGCATTCCACAGAGAGGGCACCACTGCCGAGAAAGCCCTCTGCCTGTTTCTCTGTAACTTCACTTCTCACAGTGAGGGAACTGCCAGAAGGTCCTCAGAGCTGGACCTCAGTGTCCAGGCTGAAAAATAGGGGCGGAGATGCTCCTTCAGGTATGTAGGGCCAAGGCTGTTTAGGGCTTTCAAGGGTCAGAAACACCACTCAGAAACATACTGGGAGCCAGTGAAGATCCTTTAGGATCAGTGTTATATGGTCCTGGCAGCTGCTCTCAGTTACAAGTCTAGCTGTTACATTCTGGATTAGTTTTAGTTTCTGAGTCAACTTCAAAGGTAGCTCCATGTAGAGAACATTGCAGTAGCCCAAGATAACCAGAGCATATACCACTTTGGCAAGACAGAGATGGTGATGTGGTTAAATATAATAGTTTCAAGAAAGTAATATTTAAATGTTTTAACTCAACCTACTGCAAGATGATGTTTGGATAGAAATCTCAACAAGCACACATTTCCTGGCATAGGCCATTTCTCAAGGTGACCAAAAGCTATCTGTATTCTGTATTCCAGCCTAAAGCTGGATTGAATAAATCAAGGAAAATAATGCACATCTAGGAAAATCAGGAAGAAAGGTGCAACTATCTTACCCAAGAAAGGAAACTAGCTGGGACTTTTCTGATTTGGTGAGATTTAAAGAAAAAACAAGAAAGAGACAAGAATACATGTGGTTGGTCAAAGAATCATAGTACAGTCGTACCTTGGAAGCTGAAGAAAATCCGTTCTGGAGGTCCATTCGACTTCCAAAATGTTTGACAACCAAGGCGTGGCTTCTGATTGGCTGCAGGAGCTTCCTGAATGCAATTAGAAGCCGCGGAGCCACATCGGACATTCGGCTTCCAAAGGACATTCACAGATCGGAACACTCACTTCTGGGTTTGCAGTGTTTGGGAGCCAAAACATTGAACTCGCAAGTCGTTTGGCTTCCAAGGTATGACTGTATTGTAGAGTGGAAAATACCCCGAGGGTCATTTAGTCCAATGCAGGAAATGTCTGAATCCTGTCCACATCCTCTAGCTATGCAACCTTTTAAAATATCCATACAACAAGCAGTCCTCAGTGGTACATCCCCTCAATTTGTAATAGCTGTGGAATCCAAGGTAGAACAAACCCAAGCAGCGTTGTGCTGTGTTTCACAGCATAGTCACAATGGACCACAAAGTGGTCCATTTATCGCCATCATATGTTGATCATCTCTTCTAAATAGTTCCTGAGAATTGCTTTTAACAGCTATGCAACGGGCAGAAACAATAGTTAAAGCTTTCCTTGCAAAGATGGGAAAAGCTGTCACTATTGCTTTCTGCCTGCCATGTGGTTGTTAAAAGCATTTCTAAGGGAGGGTCCCTCATAACATGAGCCTTGTACAAAGCTGAAGTAAGGCAAACAGTTCTGAATGTGACTTTATGATGTGTGACAGGAACATAGCTGTCAAGCGTCCCTTATTTGAAGGGACAGTCCCTTATTCCAGCGCCATGTCCCGCTGCTGTCCCTTATTGATGGATGTCCCTTAAATGTCCCTTAAATGATGTCCCTTAAATGATGTCCCTTAAATTTCAAAGGAAGCAGCTCCTCTCCCTCCCTCCCTGCCGGCCAGGGAGGAGGGAGGCTCCAACTGTGTTGCTTGGCTGTGTTGCTCACCCAATAAGAAGTCTAAGAACGACTGGGGGGTGGAGCTTGCATGCCTTGTGTGTAGCTAGTTAATGCAAGCTGAGGGGTTTTTTGAATGCTGGACGCCATTTTGTTGCATGTGCTGCTGCAAACTTTGCAGTGCAAAGCCAGGCCAGGGAGCCATCTTAAGTTGAGGCTGCATAGGCCTTGTGGTGAAAGTGATTCAGATTCTATTCAGTTGAACCTCTGGTTACAAAGTTGGTTGGACAGTGTTCTAGTAGCTACCCAGCATGAGTTTGACCAGCCTGCAGGAGGACAGGAAGACTGGAGTGCCTAGAACAGGTGAGGCTGCAGGTCCCTTATTTTGGCTTCTGGTCCCTTATTTTCAAGGCTGCTGGTCCCTTATTGTCAAATCTGTAAATTGACAGCTATGGACAGGAACAGCTTTTGCACTGCAAGCTGCATGAGAGGAACAACTTAGGAACATTTGAACGCATCATTTCTGTTTTGCCAGTATTGTACGCTGGTCTCAGGAGAGTGGCAAGTCCTACATATCAACTGCTTCCTGATAAATTTAACTGCAGGCACCAAAAATTAAACACAGTAGGGTCTCAGACATGCAAAAACAGGTACCTGACCACCACTGAGCTACCACTTTTACTCTGTAGGAGTCCATACTATTTAGGGATTTGATGTACTCTTCACGTGGTCACACGCTTAAGTTCATTGGGTGCTAATCTATCCCCAAGAGATTGTTGTGATTAAAATACGCAGTGGCTCTTTTGGAATGACTTGAATGCCTCTGTTCTGGAAATGAACAAAAATAATGAAACATTGTCTTATACTAAAACAGCAAAAAGATGTTACTACCCTGGACCTTTGGAAAATGGAGAGACCGAACATACAGACCTCAACTACCAGAGTTCTATAAGGTTTTCGTGTCGTCCAGGGTAAGTTGTGCGGCGGTGTTCTATTTAAAGGAGCGATTCCAATCCCATGGATTTTCGCTGTCCCTGCCAGGGACAGGTAGCATATAGGCAAGAAGATTAAAACCTCCACGGTCCTGTATATGGATCTGGAGAATGTTATGTTATTTTGTCTGAAAAGAAATAAGAACAAATAAAGTGTAGTTACAACAAATATCCATGCCCAAATGTCAAAAAGCTTGGCAAGGGCTGCTGAATCTCATTCCAGTGGATGAGATTGCTCTTACTTGGCCATCTGTTGGTGTAGGAGTATGTAAGCTTCTGATTTAACACAGAATTGTTCAGTGAGTTATATGTAGCTTAGGCTATATTACACATTTTGGTGTTAATTGGCAAAAGTGAGAATAGCCTCAAAGAAGAAGAAGAAGAAGAGTTTGGATTTGATATCCCGCCTTTCAGGAGTCCCCTTCAGGAGTCTCAAAGCAGCTAACATTCTCCTTTCCCTTCCTCCCCCACAACAAACACTCTGTGAGGTGAGAAGGGCTGAGAGACTTCAAAGAAGTGTGACTGGCCCAAGGTCACCCAGCAGCTGCAGGTGGAGGAGCGGAGACGTGAACCCGGTTTCCCAGATTACGAGACTACCGCTCTTAACCACTACACCACACTGGCTCTCCAAAGGCGACTCTTGGCAATTTTCTAAGTATCTATAAAGTGTGAAGTAAAAGAAACAGCACCAAAATCAAGGCCATCACTGGGCCATATTAGAAACTCCATGTGGGATACCCAACCCAGCTGGTTTTGGGGTTTTTTGTCAATCACGAGTGCAAAATATTTTTTAAAACTGCTGTTATAGATGTGTTTTATTTCTCAGGTATATTCTTCAAGGAAAGGCAACCGCCCAATGCCTGGCAGATGGACAGTGGAGTGAAAAATTACCCAAATGCCAACGTATGTGAGAAATGGGTTCGTTTTGTGTATGAAGATGTGTTGGGCTGACTGACCTACTCATGGGGGTATCAAATGTAGCAACTTTTGTACCTGTGTAATGTTAAGACATCCTGGATAAAGGTCTGGGTCTCGTGATGTCTTGGAACCTGGTTATTTGAAGGACGGCCTGAACTCCTGTCAGATTAGCTAATCGTAGAGGCCTTGCTTGTGGGCCCGCTGGTTAAGGTCCAAGGTCCATCAGGTTGGTGCTTGCAGGAGATAAGACCTTCTCAGTGACGGAATTCCCTTCGCACAGGAAGTGCTCTTAGCTCAATTGTTTTTAAATGACACACTGAAAAACCCAGCTTTTTACATTCACTTTTAACTGATTAATTTGAGGTTCGTCTAGGGTATTAAGCATGATTTAACAGCTGGTGCTGTTTTTCTGTTCTATTTTCTATAATACAGCTACTTTTTAGAGAGAATTGTGAAATTTTCTTTTCATGCGTGTTTATGATATGAACAACCTGTGTGGTCTTGAAAGGTTATGTACAATTTCTTAAATAGATACTGTATGGGTACCTTTTCCATTCAAAACAGTAGAGTCATACTCTCAAAATAGATAATTGTACAGTGCTTCTACACCCCCCCCCATCTGTTCTGGATTACCTCTCAATTCACTGCAGATGATTGTGTGTGTTTGTGTGTGCAGGAGGAAAATTCTTTTCCCAGAGTGGAAGTCATTCTGCGTCTGCAATTATTTCATTGGATTCAATCCATTGGTCTCACACAGCACTTTTGATAGCCACATATTGCGAAGTGCCCAATCTCTTCTCCGCCCCTATTTCCATATTTTTCATATGCTTCTGTGTTCCTGATACATCTCCCAATGATAAAAGAGATATAATCTGAGCAAGCAGCTTGCATTTTAAACTCACCTAAATCATAGCACCATCATGACTACAGGAATAATTTTTTTTATTGCTGATTCTATTTCGTTGCAGAAAAGGTTCGTGTATTTTAAAAATGTAAATAATAAAATGAATTTCTGCAATCATGCCGATATCTAGCCAGCCATACTCTTAACAGGGCTTGTTTCTACTGCTTTACAGGTAGTCATTGGGGGAGAGGGAATCCAGCAAGGCCCTTGATTTTGGCCCTGAAATTCAGCTCTAGCTGCAACACTGCTTTCAAGCAAGCCTGTGCAGAGCTTGTCTAAGGCCCGGGGTGAGAGTCTTGTTATAATAAAGTTATAAACATCCCTGGCATGACAGCGTAAACCTCCTTAGCCCTCCAAGGCCAAGGCAATGTGTACCCGGCTGGGCCCACTCTGCATGGGCCTGCTTTCAAGTACTGTACAGTCATACCTTGGAAGTCAAACAGAATCCGTTCTGGAAGTCCATTCAACTTCCAAAATGTTCGGAAACCAAAGTGCAGCTTCTGATTGGCTGCAGGAAGCTCCCGCAGCCAATCGGAAGCAGCGGAAGCCACGTCGGACGTTCGGCTTCCAAAAATAGTTCGCAAACCAAAACACTTGCTTCCAGGTTTGTGGTGTGCGGGAGCCAAAACGTTCGAGAACTAAGCTGTTCGAAAACCAAGGTACAACTGTATTAGAACTCTCTCTCAGTTCTTAGAAAGAGAAACCTTTTTTAAAAAAAAATGATGGGGAAGACACTTGTTTAATTTTCTCTTTGTAAGAAATGAATCAGCATCACTCTTGGTGGTGAGTTAAGTGAAGTACCAATTATATCCCATGTATATTTGAAGTCCCCTCCCCTTTAATCCCTGAATGGCTACATTTCCCACTGATCTTTTACAATATCCGTGAAACTAATTTTGGCTAAACATATCCAAAAGTGAGCTTCAGTATAGGAACAGAAATATATTGGGGGCCTCAGTGTGTTTTGGGCGAAAGCCTGCAGACTTGGTGTACAGTTGCAGTGTTTTGGTCTTTCACATTTACAATTCTCTTTCAGAGAAGTCCACTAGACGCCCACTCAAACTTTCCAGTCACCTTAGCTTATGTTAACTAATCAAGAGATGTTTTTTACAGGTGAAGCAAATACTCCGACATATTAGAATGAATTCCGTAAGAACAAGAGTGTTTTATAAGATATTTAGCCAAAGAGGCACAAGACTAAAGTTTTTACACTGTGTCAAATAAATTTGCTTTTCCCTTTTCCCTCCAGCTGTCGTTTGTCCTCCGCCTCCAGTTTCTGAATTTGGAGCCCTTTCTTACCATAAACTTGTTCCTGGAAATGTATCAGTCTTCCAAGACGTAATCAAGTTTGAGTGCTTACCACCTCTTGCTTTGTTTGGAAACGAAACAGCCAAATGTCTGGCCAGTGGAAACTGGAGTGAACTACCTGAATGCAGGTGTAAGTCCTCTAAATATAATGTTGCTATTTGAAAGACTGCTTGGGTATGCAAATTCTCTCTTTTTGCCTTCCCCCCATGGCCTCTAAACCATAGCAATCTTTTTCTTCCCCCTAACACAGCCGTAGAATGTCCATATCCAGAGCAAATAGAAAATGGGTTTATAAACTTTGCTCTTCGTCGTACTTACAAATACAAAGAATCTGTGCAATATGGCTGTAATCCTCCATATGTACTGGATGGGGCTTCAGAATCCAGCTGTGAAAAAACAGGAACCTGGTCAACGAAACCAGCTTGCAGAGGTAAAACTTAGCATCTGATGTATCTAACCATACGGCGGCTTTTCATTTTTGAAAAAGTGACCCAGGGAGGAATTCAGCATAACACTAGAGCAATTGTTTTCTCAACGCAAGCTTTTCAGTTTGCCAAATGGAATGATCCCTTCCCTTCTCCCTTTGTGCGCTGTTCTAGTAATTCTGCAGAACTGCACGCTCCTATCAGTTTCAGGGAGCGAAGGGGTGTATTTGAGGGGGGGGGGAAGTCTTGTTGTGGACATTCTCATATGGCCTTCCACAAGCGGAATTAGTTAGTGGAATCCCGTTCCCAGCTTTTCGGATATCTTTATGTCATAAAGCTTATGTATTTTTCATGCAGTCATAAAAGTCAGCCAGTTGTGAGACAATGAACCTAGACTGTAAATACAAATCAGTCTTGCCCGTTGTGCTGTATATGAATTCAGCATCTGTAAGCTCATAACTCTTGAGCTACCCTCTGTATAGATGCCCATTAGGACTCCCCTTCCAAGTTGTTATGTGTGCCTACCTTAACAAGAACAATTTCACAGTACAACGTGAACACAACAGGGTTGCAGTATAGGCAAAGCTTCTTGTTGTTGTTTAGTCGTTTAGTCGTGTCCGACTCTTCGTGACCCCCATGGACCAGAGAACGCCAGGCACTCCTGTCTTCCACTGCCTCCCGCAGTTTGGTCAAACTCATGCTGGTAGCTTCGAGAACACTGTCCAATCATCTCGTCCTCTGCCGTCCCCTTCACCTTGTGTCCTCCATCTTTCCCAACGTCAGGGTCTTTTCCAGGGAGTCTTCTCTTCTCATGAGGTGGCCAAAGTATTGGAGCCTCAGCTTCAGGATCTGTCCTTCCAGTGAGCACTCAGGGCTGATTCCCTTAAGAATGGATAGGCTTGATCTTCTTGCAGTCCATGAGTCTCTCAAGCACCATAATTCAAAAGCATCAATTCTTCAGCGATCCGCTTTCTTTATGATCCAGCTCTCACTTCCATACATCACTGCTGGGAAAACCAAAGCTAGATGTTATTAATGTGGTCCATTGTTTTGAGTGGGGCTTAGAAACATTTATCAGACCCTTAAATATATTATATGTATATTTATAATGATACGTAATAGTTATCTACAATAGGTGTAATCTTATGGTTGTCAGTAGTAGACATCGCTTCTTGCACGTGATCTGCTGCTTAAGAACATGTATGCAAAGCTAGACGGACAGAACCCTTTTGTCAATGCAGATGGAAGAGGTTGCTAGGAAAATAACAATGATTACTCGAGGAGGCTCTATCAGGCCAATTTTGCTTGATTTATTCCTAAAGTCATTTGTCTGAATAATGATGTGGCTGAAGCATCTGACTGATCCAAGATATGTGCTTGTTCAACCATACTGTTCGTATCCCTTTCCCACCCCCTTGTAGCACCATGTGCCATACCAGTAAAAAGGGCTACAGTATTATACAATGAGCAGAAACTAAAGGTGCAAGACCATCTCAGGGATGGAATAAAACATGGTGAGACCATCTGGTTTTTCTGCAAAAATAAAGAACAGCAGTGCAGTTACACTGTACCAACTCAATGCATAGATGGCACTCTTTCAGTCCCTGCCTGTTTCAAAGGTAAGATCAAGCTGGGTTTTCCACCCCCTTTTTGTGAAATAAATAAATACAAATCATTTATTGTGGTCTGTGTTAACCGGAAGCAAATTACTCAGCTGACAATTTAGTATGCTATAGCAAAGTGCAAGAGGCACTCTATTTTTATGTTTACGCACCTCCTGTGATGTATTGGGATGCGGTGATATTTGAAGCTTGGGTTGATGAAAAGACTCCAAATATCCAGAGCACCGATCATACCATTTTTGAAACACAAGAAAACAACCACAGTCAGCCTCCGTCCAATGCTTTTGAGTGGGACTGAATAACCAACGTCTCATAAGTGGAGAAGAGGGATTATGTGTAGTCCATACAAGCAAGCCTAGTTCCTCTGTCCTAGGTAGAATCTACACACACGTTAAAAACGTTGTGAAAATGCCTTTTTTTTAAAAAAAAATCGTTTTGAAAAATGCATTGAATTTGCTTTAGCTCGCAGTCACCATCTAGTGTCACAATTGAATGTTGCACTTTACAACACATTCAAAACGTTTTACAGTGGTACCTCGGGTTAAGTACTTAATTCGTTCTGGAGGTCCGTTCTTAACCTGAAACTGTTCTTAACCTGAAGCACCACTTTAGCTAATGGGGCCTCCCGCTGCTGCTGCGCGGCCGGAGCACAATTTCTGTTCTCATCCTGAAGCAAAGTTCTTAACCCGAGGTACTATTTCTGGGTTAGCAGAGTCTGTAACCTGAAGCGTCTGTAACCCGAGGTACCACTGTACTTGCAGCTGTATAGCTGAGTCCCTAATCTCTCCTAAACAGCAATGGGAGTAGAGCAGGGGTCAGCAAACTTTTTCAGCAGGGGGCCGGTCTACTGTCCCTCAGACCTTGTGGGGGGCCGGACTATATTTTTTTTTTTGGGGGGGGGAATGAACGAATTCCTATGCCCCACAAATAACCCAGAGATGCACTTTAAATAAAAGCACACATTCTACTCATGTAAAAACACCAGGCAGGCCCCACAAATAACCCAGAGATACATTTTAAATAAAAGGACACATTCTACTCATGTTAAAACTTGCTGATTCCTGGACTGTTTGTGGGCCGGATTTAGAAGGTGATTGGGCCAGATCCAGCCCTCGGGCCTTAGTTTGCCTACCCATGGAGTAGAGCAAAGCATTAAAAGTACTGATATTGGTTTCGGTCTACAGAACTGACCTGATGGACCCGTGTTGTAGATATATTTTTTTGCACTTAACAGAGCCAGTGTAAAGGGTTAGCCCATGTGGTTGAGCATCTGTCGAGGGCCCAAATCCCTGCAGGGTGAGCTCACTGATGAGAGCGCAACCAAGTGGTCTATCCTGAGGGTCCTATAAACTCAGAGCTGGTCATTTTTTTTAAAACCCAAGTCTATTGCATTCCAATGTTCCCAGACAAAAAGGAAACGGTTTTGTTTGCGATGTAGTTATTTGCATTAGATTCCGGCCCAAACATCTAATGCTGCATTTAACATATAGGTGAATAAGAATCTAATTAAGACAAATGTGGTTATTTTCTGTTGTGTTCATATCCTGAGAGCAGTGGTTTTTTCGGGGGGGGGGGACACATACCCCTAAACATTTTGTGAATCTTTGTACTTTTGTCCATTTACTGGATTAATTTCCCCCGATTTGAACTATAAAATGGTGATTTTCTTGAGTAAAAATGAGAGTACCCCTAAACATTTTTTAAAGAAAAAAAAAAGCACTGCCTAAGAGACAGCTCCCATCCTTGCCTAGCACAGAGCTTGGATAAGTGGCATGAGAGGAATTTAGGTTCCCCACCTGCCTAATTTATTTTCTTCCTAAATTGACTTCATAAACACTGGCTGACTCTTTTCACTTCAGGGCTGGTATTAGAGAAGCATAGTTCTTGAGCCCAAATATACATGTAGAGGAAAGCCCGAAATTATGTATAAACATATAAACAAATTCAGGTGGCAAGCACATACAAGGGGCTGTATCAAACATGGGTTCCCTGAACTGACTTCTGTTCATAAATTATTTTCCTCCACCTAAAGGCTCTCCAAAGGGTTGGGAGAACCTACCAAACATTGCAGGCTGTCTTATGGGGCTACAGTGGGGAAGGGAATCGACTGAAATCAGGAACTTTGTGTGAGCACTGCACAATTCCTATGCCGGATTTCCAGCAATTCCTTTCTTTTTGTGGGGCATAGGAAGCTGTAGCTGGGAGGACAAGAAAGGAAAATTTGTCTGGGGGAGCTGCCTTTTGCTCATGCAACATTGGATGCATCTCAGTATTCCCCCCCTCCCCCCGAATGATTAAACCTTAATAATTTTATTTAGTATAGCTTTATTTGGAAAAATACAAATGCTATACTTTTGCCTGTTAATATACTAAGTTGTTTCATCTTTTGCATGGACTGATGATCACTGTTCTGCCCATCTGTACACAAAGCATATGAATGTATGTGTATCATATTTTGAGTTACAAGTATCTTAACGAAATGTTCATTTTTTCTTTAATAGAACGTGGGTGGTTTACAACCTTGGTGAAAACAGATGTAGCAGACATGACACCATGCGAGAATATCAATTGAAGAGGATATCTCCAAGTGTTGTTTGAAAAAAGATGCACATGAATGGTACAAGAGAGTTCCTTCTAGATAAAACCTACATGCAATGCAAGCACAACCCTACCAGCGTATTCTAAACTACCCCTTTAAAGCAACTTTCTATCAAAATTGCCTTTAAGCTACATCATCTTGTGCTAATTTTGGCCTCATTCTTTTTAAGAAACATGCTTTTAGCCTGTCTACAGGAAATAAACATGTAGCAGTTAACATATAGTTGAAAAGCTGCATGAACCAGCAATAGTTGATTGCTCTGTTAATGTAACCAGCATCTCTCTTTGTGGCAAATCAGTTTCAAGTATGATGTAATTACATAATATTGCATTATTAGGCTTTAAATAATTTTCTTGATGGAAATGTTGTTAATTTGTGAGCTGGGCTAGAAAGGGCTAACAACGAAGGGAGCTGACTACTGTTTTCTCCAGACTTCACCCAGCACAAGCACATCAGGGTATCTGCTACCTGAATGATCCGCTGTAGCCTTGTGGAATGGAACTTCCCCCAGGAGGCACAGCCTGTGGAGACAATCGTTGCCCCTTGTAGCTGGGCTAGAAGAAAAACATCTGGGTTTTGAAACAAGATCTCTCTCATCCCTGTGTATTTTGAAAGACATACCTGTGGCAGGCTCACAGTGTTTGTCTGTGTGTCTATCCATGCTCCCAGGTGCAGCATGAGCTGTGCAGGTGTCAGCTGGCTATTTTTTAGATTACAGTGGTACCTCGGGTTACAGACGCTTCAGGTTACAGACGCTTCAGGTTACAGACTCCGCTAACCCAGAAATAGTACCTTGGGTTAAAAACTTTGCTTCAGGATGAGAACAGAAATTGTGCTTTGGCGGTAGTGGGAGGCCCCATTAGCTAAAGTGGTACCTCAGGTTAAGAACAGTTTCAGGTTAAGAAAGGACCTCCAGAATGAATTAAGTTCCTAACCCAAGGTACCACTGTAATGTGGAAACAGTCCCCAGTCCCCTCCAGATCCTGCTGTCCCTGGGAGCCTGGTCTGATCAGGATGCTAGCTAAATAAGCAAATGCATGGACCACCTATTTCCTCAGACAGGCCACAACTGCTGCAAATACCTACATGAATACACTCGGTGCTGCACACAAGCCAAATCAGGAGAGTTGTATTCATAGTGAAGTCCCTGGTATGCAAATCTCACATACTGGTGATGAAGGTGATGAAGTGATATGTGAAGACAGGCCTCTGTGAGATCCAATGTGGCTTGGGGCTTTCCAGTACAGTGGTACCTCGGGTTAAGAACTTAATTTGTTCCGGAGGTCCGTTCGTAACCTGAAACTGTTCCTAACCTGAGGTACCACTTTAGCTAATGGGGTCTCTTGCTGCCTCTGCGCCGCTTGCGCACGATTTCTGTTCTCATCCTGAGGTAAAGTTCTTAGCCCGAGGTACTATTTCTGGGTTAGCAGAGTCTGCAACCTGAAGCGCCTGTAACCTGAGGTACCACTGTATTGTCTTTGACCCACTTTAGATTCAGAATTGCCCTCCAGTCCCCAATTTCCTGGGAATGGTGACTAGAATGGAATAGCAGGCATGGCCCCAGGGAAACAGGCTCTATCATTTATATGCTGCTCAGATTCTTGATAGCATCAGCTAGTATTTCTGAAGCCTTTTGGACCTGAACGAGAAGGAATAAGGTGGGAGAATTGGGCAAATTCAAACTGGTGTCCTTCTCTGACAATGGCCAAGATCCATTGATCCCTGTTGGTGCTGAGCCACAATGAAGCAAAGTGCTGGAGTTCTGGTCAGGCCTGTAGCTGGTGCTGTGGGTCTGATGCCTCCCCACCTTTGTGTCAATGAATTGTTATGAATTGCTCCTGTATCCAGAAGCCAACACAATAGGATTAAGAAACGAAACATGAAAAAGGACAATAATAAAGTGTGTGCAGATCAAGCTACTTAACAATGTACCAATCAGAACATCTGGAAAGGGGGGAGAGACAGGGAACAATTATCTAGATATTTACAAACTGACAAACAACCACTGGTGAAATTCACCTCCCTGGTGAAATCTACTTCTTTCTAAAACTGTATCTTTTTTATTATTAAAGATTTGCTTGGGTTACAAAGTGAAATCTACTCCTAATACTGTGTAAATAATACTTTAGCATTTAGTAAGAATGGTTTCAAGCACATGCTTTTTCACTGTTTAAAATATTTTTCTGTTTCACAACTAATGCATTGCAAAACAGAATACGTCAAGAAACATGCATGTGGAATGGCTCAAAATATCACAAAATGCTATTTGGCTGTTATATCACAGCAGGATTCAGGTTTTGTCATATTGATTTTCCAAACAAGAAACTTGAGGTTTTCTTGAATTCTACTTACCCCACCAATGGTGGCTCATTCATTCTACTTACCAATTTCCAAGATGGATGCATTAAAGTGCTTAAAACACTATTCTTCCAGAGTAAAATGATGGTATTTTTGTAATTATATCCCTTGGCAAGTAGAATAAAAATTATTACCCCAAAGGCTCTGAAGCTGTGAAATGAATTTTGTGACTCACATTTCAAACATGAAAGGTTTCTGCAGAAACCCTGAAATATTGTACTGTGACTAGAAGTGTTTTCAAGAGTTTATTATGATGAATGAAGCCTGCCTTTTTCTTTGTAGACAACTGAAAGAGTGCCTCAAGCTGTGCTTATGCTTCTTGTGGCAACCTGCTGTGGTACTTGCAAAGATAAGAGAGCATGGGGGGGGGGGGGAAGGTTTAAAAAAGCAGCAAGCTACAGTCTATCTAAATGAATACTTTTTTTACAATTCAAATTGTGAGTTGTATCACATTGGGGATTTGTACATATTCAACCATTGTATTTTCAGAATCAATACCTCTGGAGGGACAGTATGCAACATATGTTTAGTACAGCGACTTTCTTTTGCAGTTGGATTATAGTGAGCATAGTGACATCTGCCTTTTCACTCTTGGATGGAAATTAGGCAGGTTATCAAGTCACATAAATCTGTACAGGAATTCCTTCCCTTTTATAGGCTGTTCTCTTCTTTAGTGCTTGAAAATCAAGCTATCAAAATACAGTAACACGATCCCTTCGGAAATTAGGCCCAGGTGTGACTAGTAGTTCCCTGGCCCTTCGTGTCTACTAGAGGTGTTGGGAAATTTTGGCCCTCCAGATGCGGTTCAACTACAGCCCCCATAATCTCTGATCACTGGCCATGCTAGCTGGGACTGGTGGGAGTTGTAGTTCAGCAAAACCTGAAGGGCCACAGGGTAGCTATCCCTATCTGAAGTATGTTTACCATGTACGTTCATGGAACAATATAAATAATAATAGCTGTTGTCACTTGATATTTAGCAACTTTTACTGCTCAATGACTGCTGAAACTGTATTGAGCAGAAATGGTTGGCATCCACCTGTCTCAGGATACAATAGAGTGTGCCTTTGGGACTGAAGTCAAACCGCTGGGAGAGTTACAGCACCTGCTATGGCTGCAGAGACCAATAGCCAAGAGACAGCGATCCGGGCTGAGTTAAGCATCCTCATCCAATTTGCATTTGCTATGAGTGGCTCTAAGGACAAATTATTGGCCAAAAAGCAGGATACAAATATAATGTAATAATAATAAGTAAATGAACTGAGTGGGATGGACGTCTAAGTAAATACGTTTCTGACTTGCAGTGAAAGGTGGGAGAGTGGAGAGAATGGAAGAACACAAACACAAAAGTTTTCCCTTTCAGTACCTCAAGGAGCCAGGAAGTGTTCAGGCTGTCACTGAACATGCTGACACGAGGTTCCTTTCTAGCCCTTGGTAATATTCAGCAGAACAATCATGTTTTTCTGGCACTTCTTTACCCAAGATAGTGATTGTCTTCTTGTTTTTTACAAAAACACCATCACCATCACAGGATACAGGCTACTGTAGAGTAAGTGACTGCAAGCAGACATAAAAGAATTTTAATAATGGGGATGGGGGTGGGGGAAGGCCAGGCAGTAGCTCCTGGGAAGAGAAGCATGGACATTACTCTGTCACAGGGCTGGATTTAGGTTTGATGAGGCCCTAAGCTACTGAAGATAATGGGGCCCCTTTTATGTGTCCAGCTGTCCTTTGTCGCTTTTTTGTGTGGAATATATGCTATATAGTAATTTATGCACCTGGGTAAAGGTAAAGGTACCCCTGACCATTAGGTCCAGTCATGGCCAACTCTGGGGTTGCGGCGCTCATCTTGCTTTATTGGCCGAGGGAGCCGGCGTACAGCTCCCGGGTCATGTGGCCAGCATGACTAAACTGCTTCTGGCGAACCAGAGCAGTGCACAGAAACGCTGTTTACCTTCCTGCCAGAGCGGTACCTGTTTATCTACTTGCACTTGACGTGCTTTCGAAATGCTAGTTCGGCCAGAGCTGGGACCGAGAAATGGGAGCTCACCCCGTCGTGGGGTCGTGGAGGTTCAAACCGCCGACCTTCCGACCCGCAAGCCCTAGGCTCTGTGGTTTAGACCACAGTGCCACCCGCGTCCCAATTTATGCAGCTAATAGGTATCTAAAGCCATTTGTACATAACAAAATATGTATTTTATCAAAGTAATTGTTGAACTGAAATACAATTAAGAATAAGTACGGTATATTAATAGTATATCCAGGGTTTTTTTTTCCTTTAAATTTTTTGGGCCCCCCCAAGAGAGTGGGGCCCCAGGCTATAGCTTGTTTAGGTAAAGGTAAAGGGAGCCCTGACCATTAGGTCCAGTCGTGGCTGACTCTGGGGTTGCGGCGCTCATCTCGCTTTATTGGCTGAGGGAGCTGGCGTACAGCTTCCGGATCATGTGGCCAGCATGACTAAGCCGCTCCTGGCGAACCAGAGCAGCGCACGGAAACGCTGTTTACCTTCCCGCCGGAGCGGTACCTATTTATCTCATTTGATGTGCTTTTGAACTGCTAGGTTGGCAGGAGCAGGGACCGAGCAACGGGCACTGCTCTGTAACCTCTCTTAAGGAATCACTGATGTTTGCCATCCCCCTAGTAGCAATTTACTCCCCTCCCCCCAGGTCAGCGGCGTAGCCAGCCACTCGGGCACCTGGGGCGGTGCGTGCCCTGAGCCCATGGGCGGCACATAAACAACAACAACAACTATTATTATTCTCTCCCGCCTGTAATAATTGTCCAGCGCCCACCACCGTCCCCTGCAGCTCTCCAGCAGTCTGTCAATTCTCCTGTGCCACCTGAGCCTACTGCCTCCGAAACCCCATTGATGACGGCAGGGCTCCAAACGGGACACACAATTTCACTCACACACACACACACACACACACACCCTTCTTAAAACTCGGGCGCCTTGCTGCCGCGCTACCCTGCCCAGCCCGCAAGCGGCGCCACTCCCGGCGAGGCCTAGCCGCTTTTCCCAAGCGCAGGCCACGTCGCCTAGCAACCCCGCCGACGCGGCGAAGCTCGCTGCGCCGGAAGCGGAAGTAGTTCGGGCCCGTCGGGCCTGCCCCTCGCTGAGGGAGCCCGGCGGGAAAGGGCGGGGTTGGTTTGAACCGTTGGCTGCCTTTTGCCTGGTTTCCTTGCAGCCGCGCCGGTTCCCCGACTTTTCTCGGAGCCCCGTTTCTCGGGGTCGCGTCGTTCAGCCCCACTGAAATAAGGGGGGGGGGGAGAGGGAGGCGCAGGTTTGTGAGGCCTGTGGAGGGTTTAGGACACTCCCTCAGTTCACTGCAACCACCGCAGCCCCACTTCTGTGGCATCTCCTTGTAGCCTCGCCCTTGTGTGGGGTGGGGGGAAGTGGAGTTGTGCCAACCCCCCCTTTCTCTGCCAGGGGGCGAACCTTTACCCAAAGCCTCGACGTCGTGGACTGCGCGAGGTAAACGGAGCTATGTTGTCATGTCTGTGCTTAAGGAGCTTGTTGCAGCCCTCTGCACAGTTGCTTGGGAATAAATCCCATTTAATTGGATGGGGCTTATTTTCCGAGTAGGTATGCATAAGTCTGGGCATGGGCCAGTGCCGGATTAAACCCCTAGGCAGTCGAAATCTTGCCCTCCTCCCGCAAATGATCTCCTAATACATTATTTCATTTTTAAAGGTAAAGGGACCCCTGACCATTAGGTCCAGTCGTGACTGACTCTGGGGTTGCGGCACTCATCTCGTTTTATTGGCTGAGGGAGCCGGCGTACAGCTTCCGGGTCATGTGGCCAGCATGTTCTGGCGAACCAGAGCAGCGCACAGAAACGCCGCTTACCTTCCCCGCTGGAGCGGTATTTATCTACTTGCACTTTGACGTGCTTTCGAACTGCTAGGTTGGCAGGAGCTGGGATTGAGCAACAGGAGCTCACCCCGTCGCAGGGATTCGAACCGCTGACCTTCTGATCAGCAAGTCCCAGGCTCTGTGGTTTAACCAACAGCGCCACCTGCGTCCCTTATTTCATCCTTGCCAACCAACAATTTCAGCATACTGATTTCATTGCACAAAAACAAACCGTAGCCACTTGGATCCGTTGTGGCCCCTGAAAGTGGTGAGGGGGCCCTAGGCTGGTGCCTACGCTGCCTATTTGGTAATCCGACTCTGGCTTTTGCACATTTACATTGGGGTGGTTTTTTGCCCCATTGAACTTGGGGGTGGGGGGACCTTGGAGTGAACGTGTTTATGGTGGTGTTAAAAAGGCAGCCGTCATATGTACACTGATCAGGGTCCCATTGAACTGTCAGGCATACTTCTGCGCAGGTGTGCCAAGGATTGCGCTTTCAGGGTCCTTGCCTTTCCACTAAAATCCCATATCAACACTGCAATCCTGTGTGTGTGTGTCCCACTATTTTTGGTAAGCGTTACTATGGCATAAGCGTGCACAGGATTACTGCCTGAGAGATTTGCTGCGGCCATGTCATATACACATCCTTGTAGGGTGGAGGTAAACTACTCTGGCCGGCCTGATGATTTGTTAGTGGGAGAGAAACAGCAAAATAATGCAATTAGAATAATGTTTTTAAACAGAACACTCAATTGGGTCAAAGAGCTGTAGCCAGATTGTTTACCTGGGTTGGTTATAGGAAGCATACGACTCCAGTGGTGACTGGTCTGTTTGTGGGCACAGTTTAAAGTGCTGGTTAGGATCTATAAAATCTTATATGGCTTAGGTCAAGGATATCTGAAATACCGTAGTCCCTCATACAAACCTGCCAGGGCTGTGAGATCTTCAAGGGAGGCCCTTCCCATGCTCCCACCACCCTCACAGGCATACTTGTGGGACAGGGCCTTTTCAGTGTCTGCTCCCAGACTTTGGAACTCCCTTCCTAGAGAAGTTAGACTTCTCTGGCAGGTGAAGATGTGCTTGTTCTAACAGTCTTTTGGGAACTGAATGCTTTTAAGGAAAGGGAGGTGTTGTGTTTTTATTTGTGTTGATCTGTATGTGATCTCATATATACAGTGGTTTCTTTCTGGGGGGACGCAGGGGTATGCATACCACTAAATATTTTGTGAATCTTTGTACCTTTGTCCATTTACTGTATTTATTTCCCCCGATTTGAGCTATAAAATGGTGATTTTCTTAAGTCAAAACGAGAGTACCCCTAAACATTTTTTTTAGAAAAAAGCATTGTTTGTGTGTGTGTGTTCTACTAGTGTTTAATTGTTTTTTAATTATTGCTTTTAAAAAATATGTTTTTAGTTGTTTCTGTTTTAGCTGTAAGCCACCTTAAGTCTCTGTCAGGGAAAAAGGCGGAATATAAAAAGATATAATAATGATAGTAGTGAAGTTTTTTGAGGATAAATATCTGTGTTGATCTGTGCTGAAAAGCAATTTAGCTAAGCAAGTAAACTCAAAAGAGTAACAATGTACATGATGTCAAGGAAGTGTTTATCTTGTGTCTCTTGCCTATGATACATATTAATTGAATGTCAGTTCAATTTTAACCAGTGGAGGCATGCTTTCAAGTACATGACTGCAGCTTCTAACTTGGCAAAGCAATGTTTATCTTATACTTAACAAATGCTGCACAAACTCCACATATAATTCTGATAGTTTTTTCGGTAGTATTACTGTTTGTCTTCTCCAAATTCTATTTAAACCCAAGAAGCCTGGTAACTGTAGCCAGTGTTCTGGGTGCATTTTGCAACAGGGAATTTCATTAGCGTGAGCAGTTTCTGAGGTCTGGGCACAGTACTGCGCCTAAGATTTCAGATTAAAACTGCAGCGTGGAAGGAAAGGAGGACCTTTTTCTGCCTCCCTACTTCCAGCTACTCTCCGAAGACTGGAGAAAAGACCCACTTAAGAATATTAAGGGGGTGGGCAGGAAAAGGATTGGTCATGTGAAGAAAGAACATAATATTTTAGATTCAGGTAGGTAGCCATGTTGTGTATCTGAAGAAGTGTGCATGCACAC
This sequence comes from Podarcis tiliguerta, assembly GCF_965153285.1. Classification (NCBI taxonomy): domain Eukaryota; kingdom Metazoa; phylum Chordata; class Lepidosauria; order Squamata; family Lacertidae; genus Podarcis; species Podarcis tiliguerta. The sequence continues at coordinate 99,287,470 of NC_139535.1, read as the reverse complement.
AAAAGCTCATACCAAGTACAAACTTAGTTGGTCTCTAAGGTGCTACTGGACATTTTTTTTTGTCAATATATATATATTTATAATATTGTAGCTGCAGTTCATTCATTTTGAGCTTTGTATTGTTATATTAAAAAAGTGGCCATAGCCTAGGTTTAAGGTGTCATTTAGCTCCTAGCTTTCATATCTCAGTTTATCTGACGGTAGCTTCTCCCTCACATAGCTACAATTTCCAGCACCCTTATTAAACTACATTTCTCAGGGTTCTTGGGTGTGTGTGTGTGTGTGTGTGTGTGAAATGTGCTTTAAATATGTTTTGTGTATGCTGCCCCTGTTACTGGTTTTCAGTCCAGATCCCTGCTATCTAGGGATGATGGGAGTTGTAGTCCAACAACAGCTGGAGACCCAAGTTTGGGAAACTCTGATCCAGATGATGGACATGATACAAATCCCTGACAGCAGGTTCTTCTTTGGGGAGGCCATTTTGAGAAGAGTATGAGGCAGGTAGTATCTCGCTTCCATCTGTTTTAGATGTCAAGTTCTGTTGGCACACTACTACTTCCTACATTGCTCTTTAACATCTGTGTTGGCAATTTATAATGGACTATGTTTGGCCCAGGCTGGGAGACCTGTTTGTTGAACTTTGCTGGGTATAAATAAAATATTATTTAAAATAAAAGATTGCATTGTGTTTTTTGCATTGTGTTTCCAGTTATCCTTTTAAACACATCTATATTCCGTTTGTTGAATGAGCAGAATGAGTGGTGAAGAAGAAACTTGGGAGAAACTGGATTCAGAATTTGATCACTATGTTGTGGATATGAAGCCTTATGTTTTGAAACTGCCTCACAAATCAGGTAAACATTAGAATGAAGCGCTATCCTTAATATTTTATTTTGCCATTTTACAGTAGCACACTTAAACCAAATAAGATAAACATATATGCTCTTTAATCTTGGCTTTGCTATATGATCAAGAACCATGTAATTGACCAGTTAAATAAACTGAGTCCTAATTTATCTTATGGACTCATGGTATGTTGTGAATATTATGGTGGGGAGGGAAGAATAGGTTTTTGTCTGAGTAAAGTTATCATATCAAAGCATTGCTTACAGTTGGATTGCTGTGTGTAGCATGCTTTATGTCTAGGCAGCTAAGATTATTCTAACAACTTTGTGTGTCTTGAGCAAAAGTAACAAAAATCATATATGCTGCTGATCTTGAACTACCTCCCTTATGCACAAAATACCCAGATCTCGGAGACATGGGTATAGTGATGGGGATGTTCAATTCATTCAGGAAGCTTCATGCAGTGGAAGAGTCCGGGAATCCAGTCCTGTCACTTGCCTTTGAAGGGCTTTCAAGTACAGGGTCACAGTGCTGATGGCTGCCCAATTCCAGTAATCCTGGAGCATAGGATTGTATCCAACTCTTCTGCACCACTTGCACAGCAGGCTTGCTGATTGATTGATTGAACTGATATACTGCCCTATACCTGGAGGTCTTGGGGTGGTTCACACAATAAAATCAAAATATGAAACCACAAAATACATAATCAAAATTAAAAAGCACAAACCAATAGCCGCCGCCCACAACTCACATTTTAAAAGGGCATAGGCTTCCTGAGCAGAACTTTACCCCTTTTCTCCCCTGCAGCCCACCCCACCCTCAAAATGGGGCAGATTTGGGGGCTGTATGGGCAGATGAGCAGAAGGGAGAGTTCTGCTGCGCAAGTAGAACTGTTTGCACAGTGTTGAATGCAACCCATAGGGAAGAAGCCTAGTGCAATATTCTTTGCTGGGTATAAAATTGGATTGAGGGATTAGTAAAATATATAAAATATGGTAAGTTACGATTTGATGATGTGAACAGTTATTGTTCCAAGAAAAGGGATACATTCTCTCTGGCACTTGTGCTGTGTATAGAGGGCAGGTGATGGTGTCTAGTGTCAGTTTAGTGAAGGAAGAGAAATGATGGAATAAATGCTTTACCAAATTAAATACTGAAAAGTGCTACCAATGTGCATAATCATAACATTTGTTTTCATTGTTTATCTTTTAAGCATTTCTGTTAATACTGATTATTCAGGCTCATCCTTCTTAATGATGTAAATATACTTTTATATAAAGAATTCTGGTTATTTTATGATTAATCACATAGAGATAATGAAATTTTTTTAAAAATAGGATTTGTTGAGGATTATACCATTTTATAAAATTACAAATGATTTTTAGAAGCTTCTCTTCCTGATCTTACTTAAAAACAAATAAACACGATAGCAGGTTAACTAATACTATTGCTATTAATAAATGAAAACAACATTTTTATAAATTTAGAAATTACAGACAGAAAATGGACTTACTATGTGGATGTAATCTACAAAGTGTAAGTGCTTGATAAATATTTTTTGATCAGTTTTTTAATCCTACTAGTGGTACATCTTGTTACAGAAGAACAACCAATGTAATGCCATGAGAGGTTGCTGAATTTACTCCTCTAGTTAAAATATTTTCACAAGTAGGCTCAGTACATTAGTAACAGGATGTGGTTTTTCATAAAGAGGATAGAAAATTGTTTCACTTCCTGCAGAACACACATGACATTTTGGCCTTAATTCTGTAGAGGGAATATGTCTGTATTTTATCACTAAATTTAATACCTTCTTCTTAAAATGCTTTCATTTATTGTCTCCCAACACAGCCATGAAATGTATACAACATCACAAGAATTTCAAGGGGTATGCTTAGAAAAAAAATGTTGCTAAGGCTGTGGTGTGATTATACCACACTCTGATCCAAAGATTTAAATCCGTTTCATATACAGTATGAGAAAATCTATACATAAAATATGTATGATTTAGTGTATAAAAATAATAAAGGTGTATATTCAAACTTGTAATACACAAAATATACAGATGATTCACACATTACACTGAACACATTCAAAGTTTTTTCTCTAACGTATATAAAAAACGTCCCATGTGGCAAACTTTAAATCCATAGAGGTGTATTCTGTGGTATTGCTCAGCTGACAGTAATACTGCCGGCAATTTTTTTTCATTCATTCATTAAATCTGCTTTCATGTATCCCCTAACACCTTGGAACAGATTTATGTGTCTTTGTGCTGCAGGGAAAGTGTATTCCTAAAAATTACTTCTTGTTGCACTTATGCAAGCCTTACCATCAGCCGAATGATGCTTGAATAAAGCCCATAGCCTGTACTTCCTTCAAATTTATAAGTAGCTTTTACACGCAAACACATGCGTTAAGAGTCAAACTACCAGTATCCAAGTGCTTCCCTGTGTTAATTAGTCTGTGTAAGTGTAACAGTTTATGCAGTATTACTAACTTCCGAAAGAATTCTTTTGAAGTTTATATTTTACAATAAAACATTTTCAGCTCGGCATAAATTTATTTATTGATAGAACAGGTAAATGTTTAGACCGCTGTAATTTCAGCTTCTTACACTTGATACATTCCACCCCCACCCTTTTCAGAACGTCAGAGATGTGCCCTTTGGATCAAAAAGCTTTGTGAGCCTTCAGGTGCGGGCGCAGGTACTGTGGGTAGGAAGAACCGGAACTTGTATGGAAAGCTGCTTCTGCATATGCTGAAGAGAGGAGTGCTGGAGGGCCCCTTTACACAGAAACCAGAAACAGGGACACTGAAAACTCTTCCTTCGTACATGGTAAATATGAAGTGCATTACTATGGAAGGATCGTTGTTGTCATTGCATGAGCCTGAGGGCTTTTGATCCAGCAGGAGGCATCACTCTCACAAGAGGCAGCATGGTGTTTTTGGCACATTCCCGCTTGCCCTGTCCTAGGGGATCCTCTCTAGGGCAATATTTTGGGAGTGCCAGGGGATGAGAATCAGCAAAAATGGCTTCTTCTCATGGCTGCCTCCCTTCAGTGCAGCTGTGCTAGGAACACTAATTGGATTTCACCCATAGTCAGCAAGTTAACGTACCTATTTTGTATTTATGGCAATGCACACAGAGATCCTTTTGGGGTTGGAAACAGGACAAAATTTGGGATATGATTTTTTTTAAATGCCTTTTATTTTTGCTATTGTTGCTTTTACTGTGCTAAACTGCCATTCTCATAGAAGCCTAGGGTAGTTTACAGCATAATAAAATACAATTAAGAGGTTTTAAAAAAACTGCATATGGATACTGTTGTTTGGACTGCCTTACGTTATCACACTGCAGGCCATATCTGTTTTCGGAAGCGCAAGTAGGGATGTACCTCCTGATCTCAAAGCATTAGATACTTGGGCCTCATGCCATCCAGGGCTTTGTACACTGGTTCCAACACTTTAAATGGGGTCCAGTTTCAATTTGTTTGTCTACCTGAACTACGGAATTCCTCAAAGTGCTTTACAACTTGAGCAATTTGAGAATCTATTCTGACATAAGCTAAGGCACAAGTACTCGGGTGTGTCACTGGGACACAGATGTATGGTGTAGTTGGTCTAAGTTGCTGGACAGTGTTGATGTTTGATGATAGCAAAATGCGTGACCATTTATGAAGGTTTTATATTTCTGGCTCTTCAATATGTATATAGGAGATAATGCAGCGTGGTAAGAGTCTGTGAAACCAAGTGAGAAGTTTAATACAGAGTTGACCTTCAAAATACATATGAAAAGGTTACTCCAGCTGAGTCTGACATAAATTTTTGATTTTTAAAAATGATACTGAGCAAATGGCAAAGATAGCCAAGAAGCTGATAAATTGTGTTAAACACAGTCAAGGATAAGTTAGAACTGAAAGTCAGGTTTCTGAAAGGTTATCACTTTCCTGAATATGTGTAGAAGTATTTTGGTGATAATACATCACTTCTGTTGCCTAGGTCCTGGAAACTCATAGTTTATGAAGAGAAGCTAGGAGATGTTCCTGGAAACTTAAAAGCGTTTTTATTTTTTTAATGTAGTCTATCTACTTTGATGAACCAAATTCAGCAAGAGTGTGGAGCAGCAGCCCAGAAGGTTTACCTGATTGGGTCATGGGAGAGCTGGGGCAAAGTGATTCTAAAATGGATGAATCCTGGAAGGTATCTTTTAGGGAGGAGTCTGCTCTAGTAACCTCACCCCTTGGACACAGGTAAGAAGTGCTTTGCTAATCTACAGAAATATATCCAAAACGAGTAACACTGAAAAGAGACGCCTTTGAAGCATGTTAAAACATCACCTTGGCACTCACGCTAAGAAATTGTGCTTATAGTGTAAATTGCAGAGAAGGGCCATAAAAGGCCTGGCTTGCACATCACATTAAATTATAGTTGAAATAAACTGGTTTAATGTGAATGTGCATGCTGCTGATACCACTCCTTCCTCACACCTGCTGATGAACTAAGCCATGGTCTGTCTTTGTGTTGTATCTGAACCTGGACTCGTGGTTTTTTCCTTGGCTTACTGCGGTAACCCAAGATTTGTTTTTGGATTGCTGCTTGTGGTTTGTTTGGAGAGAAAGAAATCATGAGGCAGGGCCTGCATGTAACATTAAGCCAGACCATGGCTTTGTTCCCCAATGGCGTGGTAGTGGTGGTGAGGGACAAGCGAAGTGTTTATGATTTCAGCAGCATGTATGATAAGAATGAGGTCCCTGTCTGCTTCATTGGGGCTTTTAATGATCTAGTGGGCATGCAAAAACACGGTATTCTTTTTCTACCCTCATTTGCTTATTCTAATTTTGTAAAGCTCTTTTATGCTTCTCAACTGCTACCCCAAGATTTGTAAACCTAATCCTAGAGAGGTCTGCCTTGGCACCCCCTTTCTTCCAATTCTTTAAAAGACTTTTTAATATACCTTTAGAAAGCCTTTGGCCTGTCATACCACCCTGATTTTATTATTTATTCTTCTTCTTTAATGTGACCAATGTCTTTGGTTGCTAATATGGCACTTGAGTGTACACATGTTTCTGTGAAGGTCTTCCCTGGCGCCCACAGGGTCCCCTCCTCCCACTGAAATTAGGCTTCAAAGAAATAATAATTTGCTGTATGCACAGTGTCAGTGTGTGTCATACCCATGGCAGTTTTCTGGTTTGCAAATGTGCCAATGGGCCCCAGAAACAAAGACGACCCACCATGCATTAATGAGTGGAATGGTTCCACCCGTTACTTATTTTGTAGATTAGTTTTGAGTCTTAATTTAAGCCTTAGACATGTTTGCATGTTTAGGCTTTGGATTTATAGCTGGAGCAGAGTTTAGTAATCCAACTCCTATTGCCTGCTGCATTGTATTCTATTGTTGCTGTTATTATTATTTTTTAAGGTTGAAAATATTTTTCTATTTTTTGTTAGCTTCTGTGGGCTCTACAGGAGAAAGTGTGGGGTGTACAGTAATTACAGATAATTGCTCCTTGTTGTAAATGAATTTGAGATCCTACGAAAGGATCAAGAAAAGTAAAAGTCATTATGCTGTGATTCTCATTTGATGTTGGAATTCACTGTGCAACAGAATAATAGTTTTTGCTTTTAACTTAGCTGGTGCCTGTAAAGTCGGCTGCACAACTTGCTTTAGAAATTCACTTCTGTTATGCTTTCTGTCTATGCACCTTATTTGAATTGTAGACCATAGTTCAGGTATAATGCTAAATAATAGTTTAGTACTACTGTAAACGGGATGCGGGTGGCACTGTGGTCTAAACTACTGAGCCTCTTGGGCTTGCTGATCAGAAGGTCGGTGGTTCGAATCCCCGCAACGGGGTGAGCTCCCATTGCTCTTTCCCAGCTCCTGCCAACCTAGCAGTTCAAAAGCATACCAGTGCAAGTAGATAAATAGGTACTGTTATGTATGCCGGCGTGGTTGCTCGAGAGCGAACAGGCAAGACTCCCACTGGTCATTTCAAGGCTTTATTATCTGTTCAAAACATTCACAGTGCAGAGCGTCTCAATTCCGTGTCTGCTCAGTCGCTAGCAAAATCTGGGAGTGGGCGGTCCTTAAACTTTCCCCAGCAGAGCAGTCTTTTGACCCCCATCCTACACCTCCCCTCTGTGCGTGTAAACCGCCTGCGCAGAGAGGGCGTGGGCAAAGGGGGACCTGTCTCCCCCCCGCTTTGCTCAGGCTCGGTGTTGCGGCTCTCCCTTGCATACTCTGAGCCCTGCATCCTTTCCCCACTGGAGGCGTGACTTCCCTCCTCCCCGGAGTAAGAGCTGCTTCTCACAATCTTCGGAGGCTCCCTGTAACCCAACTGCCCTTCCACCTCTCGCCTCTGAGCTGATGGCAGTTCCCTGACAGGTACCACTGTGGCGGGAAAGTAAATGGTGTTTCCATGTGCTCTGGCACTCATCACGGTCCTCTGTGCACCAGTAGCAGTTTAGTTATGCTGGCCACATAACCCGGAAAGCTGTCTGTGGAAAACACCAGCTCCCTCAGCCTGAAGCAAGATGAGCGCTGGAGCCCATAGTCACCTTTGACTGGACTTAACCTTCCAGGGGTCCTTTACCTTTACCGAGTACTACTGTGTGACAAAAGATTTCTGTTCCCACATATGCTTCCCTTTGATTAAGCATAGTTTGATATTGTATCTGAACTGACAAACTGATGTATGCTTAAAATCAGAAGCTGAAGCTGGTTTGTAACCCTGTTTTGAAAGGCAAGTGCAAATAATTATTTGCCAATTTGGATATAATAGCAAATTCTGACTTCTGCAAAAGAGGAAGTAGCTAGTTGGGAATATGATGTGAACATAAACTCATTGTTGTAGCTCTGAACCATGGTTTGCTGTTAAATATAACCCAGCCCAGAGTTTTCTTTGCAGCTGAATTTTTCAGAGAAAATGAAAGAAATCTGTGTTGGACTGTATTTTTAAATGTAGCACCTTTCCTCAGTAAGACCCTACAGTCCTGGAAACATATGTTGGTTACTCTTAATATTAAGAGTAAGGTAACTAAGAAGCATTGTGTGAACAAACTATTTGGCTGACTGCTACAGGAAATGCAAATATAAATGAGACAGTAGAGCCAAATAATTTTTAACCGCATTTCTCTATTTCTAGATGCATATCTATAACTTGGACGCAGTCCTTGGATAACAGCTTGACTTTCTTTGCAAAAAGAATTGTAGATTTTTGCAATGAACTTTCCAGCGTGGCAAATGCAGTACTTGTTTGAATATAATTCCAGCTTGTTTTGTTGGAACAAAATGTTTTGATTACTTTGTTTAGAAGGGCATTTTTCTTACCCTGATTTTATTCCTGTGATCTAATTCAGCCTCCTGTGGAGATTATGGGTAAACATTTGGGTTTTTTTAAAGAGTAACTTTGACTTAGGGCAAGCAGTTGGGATAGGTAGCTAAAGTCAGTGTTTACTGGTCATGACCTGATTCATCATGAGTAAATATACCCCCCTCAACAAAAGACGAGTGTTTTTTATTTGTAATATTTCACACATGTGCTTTTTATGGTGAGTAATTTATTGAAACTTGGAGCTGAAGTCTAATGCTGCCTCAAATTTTATAGCTCCTTGTACTTTGAAAAATCACTTTAATCTTAAAAGCTGTCCCCCCCTTCAATATGTGTTTGATCATTGTTACTAAAAAATCTTTGATTAAAACCTTATTTGTGAAGCATTTCTAACAACATTTTACATTATGCTGTTTGTGTTCAAGGCTGCTTTTTATTATTAACGATGTAGAATCCGTAGCACCCTTTTCTTAAGGATGTATTAGAGAAATCATGAATGCTTCATAAATACACCAAACTGTCCAACAGAACAGCCCGTCTAGTTTCTTGAACTTTTAAAAATGACCAACATAACCTTTTTAGGAAGGTACGTATAGCGAGCAGAGGGAGGAATGAGAGGTGGTAGAGAACTTCTCTAGGGTCCTTAACAGCTATCCTTTGTCTTGATTTTTATTTTATTAATTTTTTAGTCAGAGCTTTCCCTGGATATGCTGTTTCCTTCATTCACTAGGAGAGATTCCCATTTCAGAGTCAGAATGCCTTCCTTTGGTTTGTATTGGGCTGCCAAAAGGCAGTGCTATTGATAATGAATAATATTTATAGTTTCATGCTTTCAACCACCCTGATCAGTAGTAAGTTTCAGTGGCAATCTTTACAGGTACAGCAGCCTTGAACAAGGTGAATATTGAGGACTTAGGTATATGTTTCTAAAGAAATATATTTGGAGGGGGTGGGGTCAGCATGGGAATGGACAGGCACTCAAAAAAATAGTGCCTTTCTTTAAGTGGAATTGATTCTCCCAATACCCATGCAAAACTCTTTTTCTAGCTAGCAGTTTGGCATGACTGCATTCTAGCGGCTAATCATCTACTCCCACCCAGTCAGGTGCGTTGGGAAGCCGTAAATTCCACCAATACATACGTTATACCAGTGTCCTAGTTGGCATATTTGGCAGCGTGAAACGTATTTAGCTATTACAAAAACCATCTCACATTGCAAGACTGTCAAACTGTTTACGAGACTGGGTGAACCATTATTTTGGTTACTAATCTATACAATTCAGCAAGATGATACAGGACTTCTGAAATATGCAAGAAGGAAGGAATAGCTACATACACAGGCAGCATTTTTTTAAAAAAAAAATTAGCACAACAACTTGAATTGTTTTCTCATTATGCTCTAGAAATTGACCCACAACTGAAGTGGTAAAAAGTACAAATTATTTTTGGGATGCCTATTGCTGGTTTCTTGGTGTAAATTGAAATGGTCAGCAGGTGGCGATCTTGTTCTGTAGAATAGACTAAAAGAGGTTCCTTATTTTTTTGCTAGCCAAGTTTTTTTAGTAGGGTGGTCTCTGCAAGTATGTTATCTTGGTAGCTACTCTGTTTCCAACTGAATTAGTTTATGTCCTGAAGAGCTTTTCTTACAAGTTAAGGACTCAGAAGCACCAAACATTATTGATCAGAGGAGAAACAATCGTTTTGCTTCAGAAATGGTTGGATGGGTAGAGTTTAGCAGAAAAACTTCTTTTTTAGGTCTTTATTGCATTTATTTACATAGGTCTGTACCAGGAATGGGAAATGGATTGCCTTCTAGATTAATAGGACTTCATCTCCCATCAGCCCTGACTATTGACCATGCTGGCAGAGGCTGGTGGGAGTTAGAGACACACTGGAGTGTCATAGGTTCCCCATCCCTGGGGAATGTGAACATAGAAATACAGAAAGCCTACCTTCTAAACAAGTCAGATCATTGGCCCATCTAGCTTTTTATTGCCTACACATACTGACAGTGACATTCTAGGACAGGATTTCCCAAGCTTTGGTCTCCAGCTGTTTTTGGCCTACGAGCCTCATTGCTCCTGACTACTGGTCTTGCTAGCTAGGGATGATGGGATTTTTTAAAAGAAATGGGGAGGTAGGGTGATTTAAGCAGTAAAGGCAGGTGTGGCCTTTTTTGTTTTGTTTTGTTTTTACAACTCTTCTTTAAGATTTTTATTCCACTTTAAGTGATGTAGTGTCATACCTCGGGTTGAAGTAGCTTCGGGTTGAGCATTTTCGGGTTGCACTCTGCGGCGACCCGGAAGTAATGGAACACGTTACTTCCGAGTTTCGCCGCATGTGCAGACGCTCAAAATGACATCATGCGCATGCGCGGAAGTGGCAAATCGCGACACGCACAGATGTGGGTTGCGTTTGCTTCAGGATGCGAATGGGGCTCCGGAACGGATCCCGTTCACATCCAGAGGTACCACTGTAGCTAGCCAGCCAACCATAGTCCCCCACAGTGCCTTGGATTGAATGTCACGATGTCACAGGTAATGGAACATTGTTTAATGGCCTATGTTATAAACCAGCCACTCCCACTTTCTGGCTAGCAGGTGTGAGCCACCAGGGATTAGGTAGGGTTCTTCACCAAAAAATATCCCCATGACCACTTTAGGATCGCTTGACGAAGCAATAAACTTCCAACATGAATTGGAGCAAACTCCTAGCTAATATGCACCCATCTCAGTGGAGTAAAATCTGAACAGGAAGTCTAATTGATTAGCATTAAGAAATGGTTCTTATAGCTAGCACTTTTTTTTTTGTAGCAGTACAGTTTATGGATGAAATATAACAAGATGTTATGTACATTTCTAGCATGTTTTAATAATTTGTTTAACAATTAGGAGAAAATAGAATGTTTAAAAATTTAAACATTAATGAAATATTAAACAGGATTTTTGTTTTTGTATTCATCCATTATTCAACCAAATAGGAAGTTTGCTTCCTAGGTTTTCTTCTGAAATGAAAAGCCTGCTATATAGTTTATCAGATATGGCAGTTCTAAACTCTGTTCATCATTTATGATCACAGCAAGCTTGGGAAGGGAAGAGAACCCCTCTTTCTGTTTAACTCCCTGCATGGTTCATAAGGTGGTCAGGCATTTTGGGAGCTGCACAAAAAAACATTGGCCAAATCCTGTCCTTACCTGTCTGACATGAAGTGCAGAGCCTCATGGGTCAAATAGAGAAGTCTGATGTGCCAAGAGCGGTTCTCTACCCTGATCTAGAGATACAAAAAAATCACCTGAGGAGCTGAAGGTATCTTGCCTTGCCTCAGGGAACAGTATAACCCTGTAAGATGTTCAAAGCAGTCTTGAACACAAAGTTCAAACCCCCATCACAGGCAAGAATGTCACTGTGAGAAATAGCCTGGCAGAAAGTGCAAAAGTAGTAACAGCTACTAAAGCACTGGTGTCAATTGGCAATGTGGTTATTCTTGAATTGGCGGCTGGGATATTGAATTCAGGAGCCAGCTGATGAAATTTGATGTTCATTATTATGAAATCCTATTTTTAAACAGGGGAACCTCTGCGGCATTTCTCTTCCATGCAAATGATAAATGTTGATTCAAAAAGAAGCAAAGCATTATGGTGTCACCGCAGCTAAGTATAATTTTCCATGGGCATTACAACTTGCCACGTGGACATGATGCTGGCCTGCAACTTGTGAATGCATAGTAAAATGTCACAGGTACAAGGTCTTGCTTTGGAGGCATTTATTTATGAAATCATTCATCAATGAATTTTCACACGTCACAAATTGGTCACAGGTCATTTGCCAGAAAACCTTTTTTTCCCCACTGTTTCAAATAAGTATTACCATAAGTTTGACAACTGCCCATGAAACATTAGCTGTTTATGTATATTGGTTTATGTATATTGCCACAGATGGGGAGAAAAGTGATACACATATTTAAAGAAAACACTTATCTAAGGTAAAGGTAAAGGGACCCCTGACAGTTAAGCCCAGTTGTGAACGACTCTGGGGTTGCAGCGCTCATCTCGCTTTACAAGCTGAGGGAGCCGACATTTGACCGCAGACAGTTTTTCCGGGTCATGTGGCCAGCATGACTAAGCTGCTTCTGGTGCAATGGAACACTGAAACCAGAGCAGCGCACGGAAACGCCGTTTACCTTCCCGCTGGAGCGGTACCTATTTATCTACTTGCGCTTAAGAGTGCTTTCGAACTGCTAGGTGGGCAGGATCTGGGACCAAATGACGGGAGCTCACCCCGCCGCGGGGATTCGAACCGCCGACCATACGATCGGCAAGTCCTAGGCACTGAGGTTTTACCCACAGCGCCACCCGCGTCCCTTTGTAGTTTGTTAACTATTGTTAAAGATGGTCAACTGTAATGAATTGATGTTTTAGTTATTGTTGATTTATTGTCATTGTTGAATCTTAAATAAAAGTTATATTTGAAAAAAGCACTTAAACTACCAGTGGCATGCTTCTTGATTATTTTTGTAGGGAGGATCAAGGCAGTTAACAAATAGTTTAAGGTTAATTGGAATGAAATAGTATTAGCTAAGACATGAAATATTATGTAAAGAAGCTTGCAAATGTTTCATTGGTCACTATGAATTATCTAGTATAACGTAATGTAGGAATATAATATCCCTGGATGTTCAAATGGCTGCAGCTGCTCCACCCCTCTTTGTTTAATGGCGTTATCTTCTATAATGCAACATATTTTATGTTTTGTTTTAATTTCATATGGCCTTTTAGTACCCTTGTGATGGAAAGGCATGATAGAAATATAAATAAACAAATGGTTTTTTGTAAGTTGCTTTGAGATGCCTCATGGGAAGTGATATACAAATGAAATAAATAAACAAACAATAGTTTTCAGTAAGCTCTAATTTGTTTTGTATTCCCCCCTCCCGCCTACAATAGGGAACAATATACATATAATGGGAAGCGAGCACTAAAGTCCCGTTCTATGAGTCCACTTCATCTGCCAGAAGAGAACAACTTTACCTCAAAGACACCAGTAAGATTATTTTCTATTTTATTTTCTATTTGCAGTAAAATTTCTTGAATGGTCAGTTTGTATGCTGAAACTCATGAACAGGCAAGAACTCACGTACAGGCAAGAAATTTGTGATAAATAGGACAAAAACCTGACATTTCATACAGAAATGTTACATGCCTGCTCTGGCACAAGGTTTCTGGCTTGCATTAAGCCAATATTCCTCATTATTTCCTAACCAGTGGACTGTTTTAATGTCGGTTAACAAATCAGGATCTTCATGTTGAAATACATGGCAAGGTTCAATGGAGATTGGCTTGTATTTCAACATGAAGATCCTGGCTTATTTTACTGGTTTATTAAATGACATTTAAACAGTTCTGGACTTGTGATGGGGAAAGGAAAAGGGGTGCTTATTCCTGGGTCCATAAACCATGGTTTATGAAGCCAGAAATGGTGGTCTTACCTGGACCATTGCATTTTGACAGCGTGGGTTTTAAGGGAGTGTTTTCATCAGATATGGTAAGTCATACAAACTTTGTTTCCGAAATGGCCCACTTGTGTGAGAAGGCCATCCTAATAATTTTCAAGGCTAGACTTGTGTATATTTGTAGTAGTTGCCTTCTACAGATTGCTGAGGAGTTGGGAGGAATCCTTTTGAGATTTTGTAAGCAAGCCACCAAAGACATGAATAACTGATTGGTTATGGGGCTTTAGATGATTGACCACGTTATTGATTAACATATTGGGTACTCACTGTAGCTGCATGATATAGAAATACCAGCAGTCAAATACAGTTTCATGGGGAGTAGTGGCATTAAACAGACACTGCTTGCTTTAGATTTATGGGACCTAGAGTAGACTGTTCAGAATAAAATGCAGTTCTCATTCCCCCCCCCCAATATATTTATTTAGCCTGTAATCCAAAGCACATACAGTGGTACCCCGCAAGACGAATGCCTCGCAAGACGAAAAACCCGCTAGACGAAAGGGTTTTTCGTTTTCTGAGGTGCTTCGCAAGACAGATTTTTCTAAGGGCTTGCTTCGCTAGATGAAACAGCCCTGCCTCTCCTGTCATGGCGACGGTCACTGCACTGCATGCACTGTCGCTTCCCTGCTCCTCCGGCTCCCTCCCACCTTCCTGCTGACGGCTCCTCCGGCTCCCTCCCACCTTCCGGCCGACCTTCCGACCTTCCGGCTGCCTCGCACCGCTGCCCACCGCCCTCGCGCGCTCCCCTCAGGAGCCGTTGCCGCCAGTAGCCAGCGTTGCAGCTGGAGTCGCGCTCCTGAGACCCGCCGCCCTCCAGCAGCTGCGTCGCGCGGTGTCCACAAGGCATGGATGAGTCCAAGGACCGGCTGCGGCAGCTGCCCTGCTTCTCCCCACCCCTCCCTGCCGTGGTGCTTCGCAAGACGAAAAAACTCGCTCTACGAAAAAACTCGCGGAACAAATTAATTTCGTCTTGCGAGGCACCACTGTACTAGGGACTAGGTTTCAGCGAACAGTGGAGGACTTTCTTGTATGTACATATACGTAGGATTGCACTGTTAGTGGCTAATGTGTTGGGACTTCTGCTTGGATTAGTAAATTGCCTGAGCAACTTCAATATGTGATCCACCTTGAACTGGAGCTAGAAAATGAATTTCCAACGCTGGCCAACATTTCCTTATTAGAAATGATAAACTTTTTGCTTTTCTGTTTCTCCATGTTTGCTCCAGCTATAACATTTCATCTGAACATTTAATATTCCAGGAGGATCGTCACACACAAAAAATGTCTTTGGATGACAGTGACCTTGAAGCTCGTCTCAACAGTTGGAATCTTGGGGTAAAACAAACATGCATTTCTTTGATTTGCTGGCTTTAGAAGAAAATGCATTTGTAATTTAGTCTCAACAGTATGGTCACTAAGTGTCTTTTTAGGCCTGGTTCACATGTCAAATTAAACTATGGTTTAAAATAGTGGGACTGTGAAGTCCCTATTGTTCTCTTTGCCCATTCTTTTCTTTGGTTTGTTTGCTTCCCAGCCTGCCAAAGACTGGCTTTGCATTATATGTTTCCCTTAAACAAACCATGAATTGCCAGCCCAGAATGAATCTTGGTTTCTGCTTGTGGTGTATTTTGGGGGTAATGAACCATGAGCCATGGTTTGTACATAATGCAAAGCAAGCCTCTGGTTAGTTTCCTCTCTGGTGTGCCAAAGAAAGGAGTAGGAGAGGAACACAATGGGGGCTTTCAAGCAGTGTGCACGAGGCATTAAGCCACAGCTTATCTTAAACATTTGGTTTAATGTTATGCATCAGCTATAATGTTAGCATGGAAAGAAATTGGAATAAATCTTAAGAGGCTATGAAGATTCAGGTAGGTAGGCTATGAAGATTATTGTTTTTGACACATCAAGGTAGGCTGAAATGATGAAATGTTCATCATTTGCTGAACAAATGATGCCATGGATTCACAACACTACAAGGGACGTTAAGCTGAGTGAGAAAAAAGAAAATTCCTCTACCTTTAGAATATTTGCATAAGTAAATAAAGGGAGCCCAGCTGGATCAGGCAAAACCCCATCTCATTCAATATCCGGCTTCCCAAGGCGTCTTAACAGATACCTCCTGGAAAATCCAGAAGCAAGGCATAAAGCCAAAGCGCTCTCACCTGCTATTGCTCTTCTAATTTGTTATTTGATCAGAATTTTAATGTCATTGGTCCTGGAGAATCAATGTAGCCATTGGTGCCATCTATCCTTCATAAATTTCTCCAGCCTGCTTTTAAAACAATGTAAGCTAGCTGCCATTTTCAAATCTCAGGGCAGCAAATTTCATACATTAATGTTGTGATGCATGAAAAAGACAAACACGGCCTGAATTTACTGGCTATCAGTTTCCTAGCAGGGAGGCTGTCTCTAGCCATTCCCCCACACCATACACTATTTTACAAACTTTGGTTTCCTCCACCTACCCAACACTTTTTCCAATCCGATAAGTTCCGAACATCATAGCCTTTTACTATAGGGAAGGGGTTTCAGCCTGATGATATTTTCAGGAGGAGTGGATGTGCTGGATCTGGTCAGGGTGGAAGGTATCCCGTTCCTGTTTTGCATTATAAAATGTTTTCCATTCTTCTGACATCGGTGGAAGGGGAGAAGTGCTGGTGTAGTTTTGGCCTTTGTGGGGGCATGCCAGAGAAACAAAGGGACTGTGGATCCTGCAGATCCAAGGCCTCTCCCAATCTGCCTCTGACACACCCTTTTTTATCCTCTACTGCTGTGGAAATACAGTTCGTCTCTGCTGGCAGGTCTTTCTGCTGCAAAAACGGGTGCTTCACTGAGGGCACAAGTGCTTTTCTGGTGGTGAGCCTTCCTCTCTGCTGGAGGAGCAGTACATACTTTACTTCATTCAGTCACCCTTCAGCTGACTAAAGCCTGTTTTAGGAGTGCTCCCTAAGATCTATATTTCAGTATTTTGATTTAAAGTGTATGCCCCCCCTTTAACAGCTTCTCATCTTATGATCAAAGAATGTAATCAACCACTGTTTACAAAGGGGGGATTTGCCATTGACTTCATTAGGAAATGGACTGTTTCCCAGTATTCTTCAATAATATTTTTTTTTTATGTGTGTGTATGTTTACAATAACAGTAGAGTGTTTTTGTTAGGATCTAATGATGCATATGTGCATGCTTAAGCTTGTTTGTTGTAGTTTCTGAGATGTCTTCCTCTGAACATCATGCAGAGAGTCAAAATTTCCAGAATGTTTGATGCTGTGGGCAATTCTGTCCTGCCACCCTAAAAACCTGGTTCTTTTGGTGGTGGTGGTGGTGGGGAGAAATATATGCAATGGTTACTCAAAGCTGAAATGCTTTAATAACATAATGTATCGTTTTATAACCTGGTTAGGACATAAAATTGTACCATTTGGCATTTAGGAAAAATAAATGAAAATGCCTTATGTTTGGTATAAGCAAAATTGCTAATACCCAGTTGTAGTTTACATTCTTTGTGAGTCTTGCTAAGAGCTTTGTTCTCACCCAACTTTTCATATTTTTCCTCCTTGGCTTTGGCACACACAACAGGTCTCTTGCAGTTTCTGCTCCACCTTCTTCTGAATCTTTTTCTCCAGGAAGGCAGAACAATCAGCTGCTTGTTTTACCATCAGTAGTAGGGTGTCCCCATCATAGACATATGAGAGAGGTGTAAAAGTTGACTGCAAAGCCCAGTGCAAGTATAAAAAGACAATAGAAACAGGATGCTTGTGTCCCATATCTCCAAACTAGAATAAAGGATAGTCCTCTTCATGAAGATGGTAGCAACTCCTAAGTGCAGAAATATTGGATTTTAGCATTATATATGTCAGTATTATCATGCTCTAATGGTGTAAGATTGCCCTACATAAAACTTCAAAAGCATCATTTTCATTCTAAAAAAAGTACTTCATAGGAATTTTTCTACTGTTTTCTAAACCTTCTTAAAAAAAATAAATCCAAATAGTTTTTCCCAGGTTGTCATTTGCAAAGATCAGACTTAAAAAGACAGCAAGATTTCTAAACTTTGATGAAAATTTCTTAGGGGGTATAAAAAGAGGGAGAACCCCCAATATTTCCATTTCCCTTTGGCCTTCACATCTTCACTCACTTGGCCACAGGTTTTTGAGGAAGGAAGAAAACTCAGTTGACAAGGGCATAAACTCTCCATACTGGGTCTCTCGGCGACTCTTTCCTGATTTTAGGTCACCAGATGTTGTTGAACTGCAACTCTTGTCATTCTCAGCTGGAATGTCCAGTAGTCAAATATGGTTGTGGTTCAACATTATTTGGAGACCCAAGATTGAGGAGGGCTGCTTTTGGCCTTGGCCTTGCATAAGTTACAGTGGAACCTCGGTTCCCAAATGAAATCCATTCTGGAAGCCCGTTTGGCTTCAGAAACGTTTGAAAATGGAAGCGTTTACCGGTACTTCCAGGTTTTCGGTGTTCGGGAACCGAAATGTACGAGAATGGAGGCGTTCGGGAACCGAGGTTCCACTGTAATGACATTTTGGGAAAATCCCATGCTGAAAGCATTAGCACTGACTTGTTTGTTTGTTTTGAAGCACAGACAGCCTAAAAAATGTATGGCCCATATGTTTGCTTTTGTGTGTTACTGAGATGCAGATCAAGGAGACAATCAATGTATTTATTACAGTAAGATGAAAGGGATTGGCTGATAAAATGCACTAAATACTATATTAAACAGTGTGGGATATTCTCACACATTTGTATTTGCATACAAATTTAGTGTTTTTCTATTGATCTTTTTAACAATTGATTCAAGTTCTCGAGACTGAAGCAAGTAGATGTGCCTCTTTGATTAGATAGGTAACCTAATTGGATTTTCTGCCTCTCCTTCTGGCTGGCTCTGCCTTTGACCTCATGGTTTCTGGCTCTTGGTCTGTTAATTGGCTGTGTTTTTCCATAGAACAGTGTTTCACGTGGTTTTGTATAATTGCTGCTGTCCCTGGATAGCAATATGTTTCTTGTAGCACCAAAATGAGAACGATGCTCTTGAAAGAGTATGACAATATTTTTCGAGATGCGAGAACTTGGGAATCCAGTCCTGTTCTCATGTATTAGTTGTACAGGTTGTAGCAGGATTAAGTGCTAGAAAGAAGAGGTTTAATTCAGGACCCAAACACTTTTTACACTTGCATAAGTAATAGTGATGACATTGCAAAAGATTAAGGCTTGGACGCAGCTGAACAGTCCTAGCACTTCCTGTGAAGCCTAGATTTATAAGAAATAAATCTGATTACTTCGGATTAGTTACAGTTCAGGCTTAGGGGGCACCAGCATGTACTCTGGTTCTACTGGTGGAGATTGATGTAGTGTCTATGTTAGGACAAGTCACAGATCAGTTGTCACAGAGGCACTTTTTGGGCAGCTTCCTCTTCGATATAACCTGCTGCCTGCACACACCCAATAAAAGCAAATGTGTTTATGACATATCTGTCTCTTGAGATAGAGGATAGTGATATGTTTTTAAGAGGCAAGTGCTTCCTGGAATTTTTTAGAAAAATGTGTTTTTTAAATGGATAGTATAATGTCCGAGTTTGAACCCATTATACTGAAAATCAGGTGTAGTCATGCCAAAGTCACATTTGGTCTACCATCTTGATTCAGAATGGCATCTGGCATCCAATTGTCAATGGAAACCCCCCAGCTTGGGAACCCTCATGCTGAATTTGGTGATGTTATTGAGACAGCCAAAACTATGTCATAAAACATGCAAAGTTAAACCAAACTGGGATCCAGTTTCCAAATGTGGATGAAGACCACGTTTCCCACCTTGGGAATCCTTTTCCTGAGTTTGGTGATATCTCAAGAGACCTAGTGTGGTGTAGTGGTTAAGAGCGATAGAGTCGTAATCTGGTGAACCGGGTTCGCGTCTCCGTTCCTCCACGTGCAGCTGCTGGGTGACCTTGGACCAGTCACACTTCTCTGAAGTCTCTCAGCCCCACTCACCTCACAGAGTGTTTGTTGTGGGGGAGGAAGGGAAAAGGAGATTGTGAGCCACTTTGAGACTCCTTTGGGTAGTGATAAAGCAGGATATCAAATCCAAACTCCTCCTCCTCCTCCTCTTCTTCTTCTTCTTAACTCAGAGAAAAATGGACAGACAAACTATTCTATACAATGTATAGTAGTTCCACTAAATATTGGCATCTATTTGCAAAATGTTTCATCATTGATTAATTAGTGAAAACATGTGTATTTTAGTGTTTCCAAACCTTCAATAAGTATATTACCATTATATTGTCGTCATGATTATACTTGGTTCTCTTAGATTAAAGTTTCTTTAAACTATGCTATTTTGAGATTTCTCAAATATGAATGCACTGAATGGGGTATGCCCATGGAGAATGAGGTCCACTTGCACAACAAGACTCCCTCCTCAGAGCAGATTTAGGGGGGTAAATGTCAGGGTTCCTCAGGGTAGGAAAGGGGGGAAAGTCCCATTTAATTCAATAAGTTATAATTAACCATAAAATCAGAAAACTGACTTGTTGAAATAAAAAGGTCTGTGTTGCTTTATAGGTTTTTAAAAAAACTTTTATTTAATTTCTGTGCTGCTTAATATATTAAACGCATCTCTAAGAGGTATGCAGGAAATTGAAGCAACAACAGACAACTTAAATAAAATATTACAAAAAAGGTTACGATAATACAATGTTACTAATATATAAAAATCAGTATCAGTTCATTTTCCTTCTGACAGACCCTCCCTCAGCCTCTGGGTTCTCACACAGGGTCCATCAAACTCCCAGGTCACCCACAAAAGTCTCACAACAAGAAGAGGTCCTGGAAACAGCTGGCATCACCCTAGTCTCTCATACTAGACTTAATTTTTATGGGCAGGCCCAAGGTGGATGATACTTCCTTAAGCTGCCCACAACTGCGTTCCATTCAGCTGCACTCTCCACACCCACCCAGTTCCAGGTACAGTGGTGCCCCGCAAGACGAATGCCTCGCAAGACGGAAAACCCGCTAGACCAAAGGGTTTTCCGTTTTGGAGGTGCTTCGGAGGACAAATTTCTCTATGGGCTTGCTTCGCAAGATGAAAATGTCTTGCGATTCCTGGGGTTTTTTTCCCGCTCCCCACCCCCTTTTTCTAAGGCACTAAGCTGCTAATAGCCTTTTAGCAGCTAATCCACTAATCCCTTAAACTGCTAATAGCCGCTAATAGCTGCTAATAGCGCTAATCTGCTAATACGCTAATGGGCTTGCTTCGCAAGACGAAAAAACCGCTAGACGAAGAGACTCACGGAACGGATTCTTTTCGTCTTGCGAGGCACCACTGTACAGCAAGTTTGTTGAGTTTCTCATTGGCTCCAAAGGATGGGGAAAAGGCCCCCTTCCACTCCCAGCTCTTTCTTTACCCTTTGCCCTCTCCTCCTCCTCCATCTTATTAGATGCTGATTGCTGCTATGAGACATGCATGCATCACAGCCAAGAGGTTTTCTTTACTCAGCCTGATTAGGAATGAAAAACATGTTCCAGCTTAGCTGTTAAGGGACCTTGCTAGCATGCCCTGCCTTACACATTTTGATATTCAGTGTTATACCGATGGACTTCACCTGTTGGTTCTTTTCTTCAGAGTGTAAATATGTTTCTCTCCTGTTCTCAAGTGTGTTGGTATTGTCCTATGATTTTATTCACAAATGATGGTTATATATTCTAATCATGTTTTGATACATTTTGAAAAGCAGTGGACATACGATCTTGACTAATTTTGCCTCTCGTAATTGAAACTCTAATAGAAGATTATTAGTGCCTCTTCCTAAGCTTTTGTTAACATATCTCATTGATACAGGACCACTGCTGATTAGACTTCGTGGTCTAGAATTTAAATTTGTAATGTGTAATAGAAAGGACTGACTGTCTACTGTTCTTTGGAGTTAAAATAGTGCTCTGTTGGCAAGCCTATACACACTTGGCCTGCAACTAGTTTTGTTATTTTGTGCGTTTATTTTAGTATCCCAGATCTTACTATTCTGGCTTGCAAATAATATTATGCTAAGTAGTGTTGAAATCTCTCTGATAATCCTTTCTAGTGGGAGTGAAACTATGGATAGTTCCCAGCATCTGTTCTACCTTATGCTTAATAGCTACTTTTGCATGGTGCTTTCACTAACGCAAGGCAAAGGGCAACACACCAAGATTCTGAATTTTGAACTTGGGCTGACTTTCCAGTTCAATTTGTATGTAAAAGAATCTGTCTGTGCTGTATGTGTACAACAAGCACAACATCTTCTTGACACCAGTCAACAGGGAAAGAATTAATCTCCACTCAAATACTGAACCAGTATGTGGATCCAGACTTATTGGAACAGACTTGTAGAAATCCATGTGGCTTAAGTTAGTTGTGATGAATTTCATGTTCATTTCAATGGGTTTTCTCTAAGCATGCCTAAGTCTGGATTCAACTCAAAATTACTCATTATAAGGAATGGCAGAGGTTTAAATAAAGCAGGGATGGAGAGACACACAGGAAAAAGTGTCAATTTTAAACAATGGCAGGGATTTGAATAGAGCAAGTAGGAAGTGACACAGGTCCTAGGTGGCAGTTTAAAACAAGGTTTGAGTACACCAAGAAGAGTTTGAAAAGGCCCTGTTGTGTTACATATTTTTGTGTTATCACTTTTATTACTTCCTTTTTAAAATTGTTTGCTTATTTTCTTGATAAACAACCTCTGTGTTTCTCTATCCCTACTTTACTAGAACTTCTGTTGTTGTTTGTAACAGCCACTTTTTTCCTTTCAGTGCACCTCCCTTCTCACTGTACTCAAGCGTCTCCCTCTTCTATTTCTCAGCTGCTACATGTGAGCGGGATAAAGGATACGAAGCCCTCAAATATACCATAGCGCCTTCACACAATGTGTTTCACTCCTGGTTTGTGTATTGTCTTCAACGTGAAGTTCCAGATTCAGTGTAGTAATTTAGAACATAATTTGTTAACAAGCATACAGTGGTACCTCAGGTTAAGTACTGAATTTGTTCCCGAGGTCCGTACTTAACCTGAAACTGTTCTTAACCTGAAGCACCACTTTAGCTAATGGGGCCTACCTACCTTTCTCTAACTGAACCAACAAACTGGCTCACTTGCCCTTAGAAGTCTATTCATCTTAAAGATACCACAAATAAGGGGGCTGCAAAATAGGAGAGGACAAAGGCATATAAATAGGGGTGGTCTGTGTGCAAGAGAGTGTTGGAAAAATGTGGGAGGAGAAGGTGAAAATCAGGGTGCAAAAAAGGAGTAGGAGGGGATGGTGGCTTCATATTTGAGAGGAAAGTGAATCGGGTGCTTAGTAGTTGCAATGTGTGAGGGGAGGAAGATGCAAGAGGTTACTATTTTTGGGTTAGCGGAGTCTGTAACCTGAAGTGTATGTAACCCGAGGTACCACTGTACATAAAAGCACATTTTTATGTGCATATGTGTGCATGAATGTATATTACATGTATAACATTATTGTGAATATTCAGTTGTAAGATGTTGCTTGTCAAGCTCCGTAGAATAAGTAATGGGAAGATTAATGAATCCTAAACCTTTTACATTAAATCTTTCCAAGCAAGTCTTTGCATCTCAGGATATTTCAGTAGGGTGCAAAAGCAGCCATTTCCCCCAATTTGGCAAATATGCTTCTGTTTTTTTTGTTTTTTTTTACTTAACATATTTTATATTTGCTTGTGTGCCACTTTCTTTTTTTTAATTGGGTGATACTTATTGTGACAGCCTTTTTGCCATGGTATTACTGGGGAAATGAGAAATGAGTGAATGTAATCCATAAGTTTATGGACTGGAGGAGCATTTAATTTCAAAGTGCTGCTCCCTCTCTCTCTAAACTGGAAAATGCAAGACTTTGTGTAAAGGAACCACTCAGCCACATTCTGTTCATTTGTAAACAAGTGATGTTTACCTTTCCCACTTATAGCCTTACTTTATTTTAGAACTAGTTTATTGCATTTCATGCCAAATAAAATATGCAAAGCAGCTGTCAGTTTTCATTTCCATTAATAGCTGCATGTTTATTTGCATACTTCATTTTAAAAAATGAAAACTTTTAAAGAAATTAAGTGCCTTTTATATGAGGGATGGGGATATGAAAAAATATACGTCCTGAATACTTAATCCTGTGTTAACCAATTTCTATAGAATTCTCATTGGAGTTGGTTGTGTCTTCATAAAGGGTAAGCAGGCAGGAAGATGTTTAAGACTATATAATATATTCAAAGTTTTATAAAGTTTTTTCAAGCCGAAGTGCTATACAATATAATAAAACCAACGATGGATCCTAGTTATAACATTACAATATTGTCACATAAAGACCTGTTTTCATGCTAAGCTTTAAAATAGCCTTCAGGTGATCCTTGTTTCATGAAACTAAAGTTTACTATACTATTCATCTACATTGGCTAAATGGGAGGCACTGTAATTGTTTGGACAGGAGAGCTGAGTGGTGGTAGGAACAAGTCCTTGAAGTTTTATCTAAGCAGTTGAAGTTTTATCTAAAAACAGAGCTATATTGTTGCCTTGAGTAAACTCTCCTCCCGCCCAAAATGCAAGATACAAAATTTGAAAATAAATAAGCACATATGAAAGGAGCACCAAGAAGAATGGAAGAAATTCAAAGATTATTTAGTTAAATATGCTAAGATAATATAAGTAGAACTATTTGTAAGTACCAAATTGGCCTAGGAGTTAAATATGTTAAATTGTATAACATTATGGATAGAGAATAATATGAAAAGAAAGAAAGATGTTAATGGATTAAGTTTATTTCATTTGAAAGAAGTATTGGAAAACTGCTACAATGATTTATATGGAAACTCAGCTAGGGGGATTTGAGGAAGTCACCCAACAACGATAACAAAATTGGGATTTTAACAGCTAGGATAAATGTTTGTTTGTTTGTTTTATACTGTAATTTTTTTATGTCTGTTATAAATTTGGCAAACTAATAAAAAAAATTTTAAGGAAAAAAGAAAATATGTTTCTCCCTCACAACATCCCTTAAAAAAATGTGTGTATTCCATTGCCTCCATTTCTGGCCTGAATCAAAAGGAAGGCTATCTTCAGTCCAAAATCACTAGTATTTCAAAACCAAACGGTTACAGCAGTTAGGAGGAAAGAAGCGGGATTTTATTTGGATATCAGAGTATCTTGGTTATTGTGGGGATAAAAAGGGGGGCATCAATGTAACCTTGAGGTCCTTGGAAGAAAGAAGGAATATAAATGAATGTCAGGGAGACATTGTGAGGATTACTTTTCCTCACATCAAACCTTTTAAAACTTTTCTTGCTTTTGGATCTCAGCCCTCGAGGGCCTCAGGCAGGGAGTTAATGTTACAACTATCCTGTGAGGTAGTTTATCTGAGGGATTGTGATTTGTCTAAACTCAACCAGTAAGTTTAATGACTACGAGGGTTTGAATCCATTTTGTGATCTTTAGGATATGACTTTCTTATGAAATGAGGACATTTCTATTAAACCAAGCATCTTGGAACCGTTTTTCTGAATGCTATCTTTAAATATTAACAGCATAATCAGAAAGATCTATGTATTTAACCTCTTGCAATTCCTCTCTTTCAGCTTGAGAACCCCAGATATTTACGTGAGAAACCTATACCATTTTCACTGGTAGGTTGCGTTTTCTATTTTGCTTTGTAAGAATTTCTGGTCTACAATTGCCCCGAAGGCAATGTGAAGTTGATTTTTTTTATTTTTTCAATAGATGTCACCCAGGATAGGTATGAGGAAGCACAATACTTCTCAAGAGGAACAGGCATTTTCCCGCATGTTTGAAAAGGAGGTAATATATATGTATATACTGTATATTACTTGTGGGGCTAACAGTCTCATTTATTTGTTTTAGTGAATGTGTGAATGCCTGTCTTTTAAAGCAATAAAAATATGAAAAACAAAGGGTTGGATCCAGAGTTCCTATGACTAAAGTTTAAGAAGCTTCTTTGGATGACAGGCCCAGTACTAGAAGTGAAATAGAACAAGCATTTTAATGTGATAAATGTTGCTTCAGAGCAGCCATCTTGAATCTCAGGCTCCTATTTGCTATGGGTTGGGGATGCTCATGGAAAGGGAGGGGAGGCCATTTTTACAGATTCCCTCTATAGCCTTCTGCCCCACCTCCCATGCTCTACTACAGTGTCCTTACAGCATTCAAGCAAATACTTTTTGAGAGGGTGCTAGACCTTCTTCCAGTAATTACTGGAACCATTTAAACCCAATGACCCCAGTCCATCCTGGTGAGGTGCTTTAGTAGGATTCCATCTCCCAGGCCAGAATATCCACTAGGGCACCAAGGCAATTTCATCACCAAAGTGAGGCCGTGGAACCTGATAGAAATGGATTCAGGTAATCGCTTTCCTTCAGGAAAACCAATTTGTGGTTTAGTAATCTGGTTTTCAAAGAAAAGGCACCAAAAAGTCTTTGGATCCTGGCCACTATTTGAACAGAGCCTGATTGCATTAAAGAAATAGTGCCCTTGGTTATCTGTAGAACTAATGAACAGAAAGTCGTACTTGAATACTAAAAAACAGAAACTTGGCAAATAATTCATTTTATACCGAAGTTAACATAACCTGCTCTTGGACTTCTGTGGTTTTCTTTAAAACTGCAACATGACACATGGTTATATATTCATAAGTTCCACAGAAGTCGATAGGACTTAATTATGTGTAACTCTGCAGGATTGCAGCCAGTGTTTTCACAGATTAATTCAGGGAATGCAACCTATTTTTTTTTAAGTATAATAGCAAGTTGTTCCGTTTGGGGTTTTTTTTATAGTTTTGAGTCTATGTTGTTCTTGCTGGTAGCTGCTATTCTGGTACTTGCTCCCTTTTGGAATATATTATATAGAATAATTAAAAGTGACTGCTCCCTTTTGATGTCTTTGCCATACATGTAATGGAATCTTTATTTTCTGAGATGACATCTTGGTATTGAAATAAACATCCAGATTCTACCACATGTGTACATTTAAAGGAAGGAACCTCTCCTGAACCTGTTCATATACTGTATCTTAAGATTATTCTTAAATTTGTTGTGGTTTTGTGTCTCTTCCACACCCTGAGTTATTTTTTGTTGTCTGACGATAGCTCACATGTATTTTAGTGTGTGGTTTCTATAAGAAGCTTGCAAATACAACATGCTTTGGTATGTAGTTTAAGATGTGACTAAATGGCAACCTAGCTAAAAATGAACAGACATACGTAGTAAGCAGTCCCATGGTGAATGTATTGTGGTTTACCTTCTGCCTGTCCCACCCCAAAGTGTCAATACTTACTATGCAGAGTTGAGCTCAACTTTTCTGCTGAAAAGATGGCAGTGTTTTTCTGTACGTACATTTGGAATTGTGAATGGATTCATAATGAACATAAAGTATTGGCTTGGGAAGGAACATTCGTGACTAAAATAGGTTCATCTTGTATACAAGAAGTTCACCTATAAATGTGCTGCTCTCTTCAGTTTGATAGCTTTGTGATGTCCTGCATTCCTTGAAGCTAGGATCAATAATTTCTTGTAACAACTGCATCTCATTTGTCACAGTGCGGAATCTCAGAATAAATATTTTCTGCTTGAAGCACATTAATATTTATTTTGGTGCTGTAACCATGGCATGGCTCAGAACAAATTCTCTATTGTCCAGACCAGGGCCTCTCTATTGCTGTATATTGAACTATTGTTGCACATTGACATCACATGCAACATGATGAGTATGAGGCAGGTAGAGATGTGATTACAGAACACAAGATTGAACTTCCCCATGCAACAAGCTGATGTGCAGGAAGCTCAATCCTACTAGGAAATGCCTGGACCCTGTTGAGGGAGGAATTCAGTCTTGCTCAGTTTACGTGTACTGAGAAATGGCTGGCACACCCAAGCTTTGTGCGGTATACCCCCCCCCACACACACATTGGCAGGCCAACATTGAGAGGTGTACGGAACAACCCACATGCCCACTTGACATCAAGATGGCATCAGGGATTGACACGTGAGTGGTCCCACCCACCTCTCAGTGTTGGCACACTGGGGTGAGGGAGATAAAGATCAGACTCACTGAGCGAAAAAGATTTCCCACCTCTCCTGTACAGTGACTAACTGTGAAATGACTTGCTGTGAAGGTCAAAATGTACAGTAAGCAGCGAGAGGGGTCTGGAATAAAAGACTTTAAAAAATAAATAAAGCCCTAAATAAAGCCATAGTCTTTGCTGGGTTATGTTAGGAAAATCAAAACAATCCAGCCATTGTGACTGGTATATGGGGATATTAGTAACCTATTTCACAATATAAAAAAATTCCTTCCAGGAGCACCTTAGAGACCAACTAAGTTGTTATTGGTATGAGCTGGAAGGATTTTTTTTATTTTGTATGGACTACGGTAGACCAACACAGCTACCTACCTGTAACTAGAACTATTTCACAGTGTTGTTAAGAATACAGAGGAAATATAGTGGAAAAGTGGAAGTTTCCATTCTTTTAATTATATTATCTAGCTCCTTACATTTCTTTTTCTTCTTTTTAACTTTTCTTTGTATCTACAAACAGTTAGCAAGTTTTAAGGAAATACAGTTGTGGTATTGCTTTGTTGTATAAACTCAGTAATAACAAAGACCTTTTGCTTTGTAGTACAAAATGTACTCAAAGATGAAACTTTATTCAAATGGAATGGTTCTAAATATAGGCCTTTTTCAGAATAGAAACTGATTGGCATCAAAATGGACTGGGTTAAATAGGATAACTGGCTCTTTGCTTTTAACCTTTCCCCTTCGTTCATAAACCATTCCTGCACCTGTTTTTACTCCCTAACAGCAAACACATGGCCTTCTTCAGTGATAGATCTCTGAACATATGAAAGTTACCAACCAGCAGATTCTAGTAGTTCTTTTCTGTGTACTTTTGACATCAATTCCACTGTTGGATGACTGTCATCAATTAAAAACCATGGGTTCAAATAAGGAAAGAAGAAACCAGCAAGAGCATACTGGTTTTCAACAGCTCTAGAGCAACTGAGAACAGATGGCAGAAGTGGTTCATTTTGAGAAATAGGAAAGTTTGCTTTGAACTCCACCCATCCTGAATGCCACCCACCCATAAAAAGAAGGGAGTAAAGTTCTTATTTACATTCTGAACAACATGAAACCAAAAAAGTTTCTGGAAATTAGTTTTTTAACTTGTGTAGAATAGAAAACAAGTCTAGCTGTATAAGGCCAGTATGATTTTAGTAGTTATAAACAGCTTTCAAACAATTGATTTAGTTGGTGTAAACTGCGGAGTTTTAGAGCCTTTTAGTGTTCCTGTTTAATTTTAAGGCTTCCATTCCATTCCGTGTTGTTATTTTTTGGATTGCATCTTTAAAATTCTCTAATTTCCCCCCTTGGAAGTAAGGAATAAAGAAATGTATAATTTTTAATGAAACTTTTGCTAAGCAAAGATAAAGGTTTTCTGTTTTTTCTTAGTCTCGCTTAAGGAAAAAATTAATATTTTTGAAAGACAAGTTCCTGGCTGTTCTAGCACTGTGGTACAAATATAAGAATGAACCAATTTCATGTTCTGGATACTTCATAGTTATTTTTACACAGTGTAATGCCATCTTGTGGTTGAATAATTGCATGTTAGGTGAAAGTACTGACTAAGTATTACTTTCATTACATCAAGGGTGCTTTATGACCATAGGGCAAATCAGGCTTTGACTGTGCTTTGATCCTCTGAATATTTCTTGCTGAGTGATGGACTTTGCTGTTACCTTTGTGGAAACTTAAGCAGCGTATGCTTCTGGGGGGAAATCTTTAGCTATCTTTCCGATTTAGAACTAGAATCCTAGTGCATCAAAGTAGCATTTGCAGCTGAAATATCTCACCTCTTTCTACCTTCAAATTTGAATCTTGATAGCTCACATGACCGGACAGATATTGCAAGTCTCTTACTGTGAATTCCCCCCCAGACTCCAGAAGAAAGTCACAAAACACCTGTTATCAGTTGATGTAAGACCACAACTTTTATTAAACACTATAACTGTAGGGTTACCCTTCCCATATCAAGACCTCCCTTCTCCCTACTTGGAGCAGAGACCAAGTCAAGGGTATGCCTTAAATTGTGCATTGGGCTGATGACTACCTGAGCTATCCAATGGAGAAGGGAAGGCAGGGTCCTCTACATGCATATTGAAATTGTCCAGGATCATAGTCTTTGCCTTCTGCAACAGAAGCCACAGAATACCTCAGCAAGGCCATTGGACAGCAGGGTGGGTGGTACATTCAGCTGTGATCTGTGGGAGAGTTTCTCCTGCAAGTTCCAAAGGCCTCAGAAGCCTGCTTTCACAGTAACTTGGTAGAGTGATTTTAATTTGACTGTTCCTGTTCTGTGGAGATGCAACAGGTGCCCACTATCTGGAAGCAACTGAAGATATTTTTGTTCCGACAGGCTTCCCCAGCTGTGTCTTCACCATAAGTGTCTGCTTTGTATGGTTTTAGTTTCATTTTAAATGTATTGGCTGGTTTTGTTCTTTTGAACTGTTCTAAATTATCTTCAGTGTACAGTACCTTGAGCTTGAGAAAGCTGTTTAGAAGCCAGTTAATAAATAAGTGGTGGTAATAATAAAAATGCACCTAACCTGTCTCAATGACTCCATGTCAGACACAAACCCTCCTGTCCAGGTTGTAAGAGGAGAGGAATGAGATCCACTCTCACATTGGGACTTTTTCTGCCTAACCTCTCCTGTGTGCCCCCTAAATCTGCTTTGGAAGGTTAAGGGAGCCCCCAGAACAAGTTTAGGGGGAAGGGGGGGATCCTGTTGCATAATTGGACCTCAGTCTACAAAAACACAACCCACTTTACTCTGTTGAATTCCACCCAGTGTTTACAACATTGGTGGAAAGTATTGTGCTGCTGTTTCCAAGGGACAGTTTGGTCATCATTGTTGCCATCCTTAAATGTGATAGTTAAAAGGTAAAAGGTTTGGATATCAGAAGGCAAGTGGTATGGGAAGAGAGAAACAACAGAGGAGTGGTAATCAATGTGGTGCACTTCAGATTACGTTGGACTTCAACTCACATCATTGTGGGCAATTGGCTATTCAGGCCAAGGTTGATGGATTGGGAACTGCACTCCCAAAATCTATGGAAGTCACCATGTTGGCTTACTAGAGGGTTGGACATTATTTGGACAGATGGGAACAGGTATGGATTCTTCATGTTTATTAATTTCCAGGGCATGGAAGGGAAACCTATTAAAATGACAGTGAATTATAGTTTATATCTGTTGATGGGGAGACATTCAGACAAATCAAAAAACAAAAACTGCACAGCTGGACCATTCCTGGGTAAAGTGCATTACATGGGATTTAGCATCTTCATCTTGGGTAATCTGTTTGAAAAGTGTTTTTGGCAAAGTGACTTTATGTAAGTAAGGATTGTGGATGGGGGAGTGAAGACTTCTTGGGAATATAAGCCTTTAGTTTAAAATATTTTTTCCCCAGGGTTGACATACATAAAACATTAGAAGCATAAAATCTTAGGTGGCATTTTCTTTTTGAAAACTCTCCAAACAGACATTTATATTAATAATGAATAGGTAATAGTTCTAAATTTTTAATTTTGAAGTACAAAAAGATGTAAATTTTTAAGTTTTCAAAACCAACACTCATAGGAATTTTAAGTGTTGCTTCTCTGTGGAAATTAAACGGCAAATGTAAAGGAAGGCTGTTTTTTCCCCATTCAGGCTGCTTCCTCTTAAACTGCAGTAAATTTTGAATAAAAGGAATTGCGTTGTTTACTTCTTCAGCAAAACATCAATAAATTACCACCCAATCCTTAATAAACAAGCTTCCTAAAGGTGCCTTTGTTGGGTAATTCCATTGTGACCAATCTGACATTTGTAAGCTGCTTTACAAATGTTTTGTGTTTTAGCTACTTTTATTTCATTCCCATTAACATTAAACTCGTTGTGTTAATTGCCTTGATCCTCCCTACAAAAATAATCAAGAAGCATGCCAGTGGTGGTAGTTTAAATGCTTTCTTGTTTTCGAAAGCTGTGGCCCATGTCAGACCCATGTCATTGAGGTTTTGCAACCTCAAGAATTTATCTGTAACTTAAGTGTTTTCTCTAAAAGTGGCAAATGACCCCTGGCCAATGTTATATGTGAGAATTTCTTGATAGAAACCCCCAAATAAGTCCCTCTAAAGCAAGATCTTGTGCATGCGACTCTTTGCTGTGAATTCAAAAGCTGCAGACCAGCATCAAGCCCATGTGAGAAGTTGTAACGCCTTCAGGAATTTATACTTAGCCATGGCAACACCCTAATGATATGTTTCCGTTAAACTCAATATTTATCATTTCATTCATCATGTCGCAGGAGTCCCCCCTTTTAAAAAGAAGATTTCATACTACTGAATATCATATTGCATCGCCTGGCTAACAATTTTTTTTTCATTGTGCCAGTCTCCAACTCAACAATAACAAAGTTGGCCACTGACATCAGCACTTCAGTGACTGCTTCTGCTTCTGTGCTTTATTTCAGAATAATTGCATATACTATAGGGACATCATTCCCTGTGTTTGTGGTGTCTATTTTAAATTGTGTTTAAAAATCATTTACTCTTTGTGTTCAAGACTGCCTTAAACCTTTCACATGGTGATAGGGCTTTTTTTCAGCAGGAACTCACTGTAACTCAGTCCTGGCACCTGTCAGGTGGGTGCTATTGCCATTAAAAGAGAACAAGGGAGGTGCTCACTGTGGGTTCTGGCACCTATTTTTCTAGAAAAATAGTACTGGTTGTATTATTCCCTGAAGCATGAGAGCTTGGCCTGCCAAACCTCCCCACTAGGCCACTTAGGTCAAGCCATGGCCGCCCACCTACACCTGATGCCATATTGGTAAGGGCAGGGCTTGACTGAAAGGCTGGAGTCTGGAGGACTGTAGGCCCAAAAACTGCTTTATCCAGCTCCCAAAGCACCCACCAACCAGCTGGTTGTCAGGAGCCTTTGAAGCGCTGCACGAAGCAGGAACCCAGTGCTAAGCAGTCTATCTCCCCCTTCACATCAGATGATACAAAGGGAGAGAGATCTTGCTGAGTTCAGGTGCACTAAGCAGGATCTCCATGCCCCCATTAGGAGAGGGGGGATTCTTCTTGGTACTGGGCTCAGGAAATCAATTGGGCACTCCAGCAAGCTCATTCCATCCCAAACTCAGTGCAAAAAGGGAAGACGGGGATATTCCGTTCCCTTTTAAGTCAGATCTTCTTGTGATCTCAAAGAGCTCCAAAGGCTTATGCCCACTTTCCTGTTAATAGGCCTGATATTGCTGCAGTCTTAAAGGGGAGGGGGACGTGCAAATTCTCGCAAAAGCTTTGGTGGTCCCCCCTCCCTCTTTAAGATTGCAGTGAGATTTGGCTTAAAAGAGACTCCCAAAGGCTTCTTCCCACTTTCCCTTTTAAGACCAATCTTGTTCCAAAGGGAGTGAAAGGGATTTTGACATCAACTTTGGCCCATGAGACAGATCTTGATAAGAATCCCATGGAGCCAGAAAAGTAGCCCTGGTGATAAGGTCTGGTCTTTGTGTGGTAAGAGTCGTCAGGTCCAGATATTTGGGCAACAGCTGGCCTGGAAAGGAATTGGTAAAACGTGGTCCAGTGTGGAAGTCCATTCCCACCATGCCTTGAATGGAGGATTGAACTAAATAACTGTAGTTTCAGTTCTGCTCATGGTCTCAGGACTAGTTTGGTAGTCACATGAGCAGAAAAAGTGTCTGGTAACCCCAGAAACCAAATGGAACTATTTTGAAATAAGTGGTTTAATGTTCAGTCCAAAGCTTAAGCAAGCAGGATATTATGAAAAACATAAAACAAGTTGTTGATTTTTTTAAAAAAATATTGTTTTATTTAAAAAGAAGCAAAGTGTGTGTGAGAGAGCACATAAAATCCATTTCATTGGTATCACTCTCAATAGCTTTAATTATAGGGAAAGAACAGATGTTTGACATCAGTAGTGTTTACATGCCCGTAAGGCTTAATTTCTTCATAGTTCTTTGTAAAGAGCATAAACAATGACAGAAACACAAAGGAATGAGCTGTGGCAATGATAAAAATTTTGCACTTGCAAACATTTCAGTATGGGAAGAATACACATAATAATCTAAAACATTATTACCGTTTTCTATTTTTATCGACAGTTTTGCCAGGAACAGTTGCTGCTTTTATTATGATTAATCAGCTTCATTGTTTTTCATTCTGAAAAAAGACATAAGAGTATCATAATATTCTTTTGAACCTATTTTGGAGATGTATTCGCCTGTGTTTGGCACTAGGCCATTAAGTAAGAGGAGCTGACAAAACTTACTATGTGTCAGCTGTATACTGTAGTAAGAAACAAAAATGAGTGGTTGATCATAAACTGGATTTATTTGTTAGACTAATAATCACAATATAGTTAACCAGCCTAACTTCATTGCATTCTTAAATTCAAAGGGAGTCTCACTTTTAGGGACACATTCCTTAAATTGGATTATCGATCACTTGCACCTGCAAATGCAACCACCTTACGTTTTGTGATATCAGTTCTACATTCTTCTGTGTTTCTACAGTGATTTATGGTGGAAAAGTTAAGACCAGTCTGTACTGAATTTCGAACCTGAAATCAAGACTTAGCTTTATTTGGAGAAAGCTTAAATGAGCTCCAGGATTCTTTGGTTTTTTTGGTTTTGGCCTGTGCTTTTAATTCCGCCCCCCCCCAAAAAAAACAATAGTAGTTAGTTAGTTAATTAATTTCTTTCTCCTGTACTTTCACACAGGGAACATGGAATGTTTGAGACCTTTCATATGGTTACTTTCCTTGAGCCAAAGCTTTATTCTGAGTCATGCTACCTTATAATATATGGAGAAGGTGACCATTGTCATCTCAGAAAAGATAAACTGAAGTTGTTAGGTGCTGCATATTCCCTTCTTGTAGGACATACAGTGAGGTGGGAAAGTATTTCCTGTTGTTATTCTGTCTCTCACAGCTACAATAAACCTACCATTAAAATTATGGACTAGTCATTTCTTCATCAGAGGGCAAACGGGCAAATTTAGCAGGGGATCACGTACGTTTCCCCCCCACTGTATATGCCTCTTGTAGCTTAAGGGACATTTATGGACCTTGGCTTAATTCCACGAGGACCATGTGAGCATTCCATGTGAGTGGCAAAGAGGAGAAAAAACAGGGAGGAGGGACAGAGAAAGGGAGGAGGAGGAGGAGGAGGAGAGAGAGAGAGAGAGAGAGAGAGAGAGAGAGAGAAGAAACTGACCTATTCACTATTTGTTCTGGCTCTGCCCACTGCTGACATGTGGCTTGCAGCAGGGAATGCAGTCACTGATTAAGAAATGTTTCCCATCCCTGGGCTAAAGCAATTGTTACAAACCTACATTAAAAATTGCTGTGCAAAAATTCACTTCAGGAGCAGCTTTAAAGGTGTATGTTCTTGATAGATGAGGCTGTTTGTTGGGAAGACCTGGGGTTAATTGGAAGAGTCTCTTGAAACCACACAGTATGTCCCTGGAATTTCACAACATCATTCAGAGTAGGTGTTTGGGGAGGGGCAATGGAGTGACAGCTGCCAGAGGGGTCTCTAGTCCCTGAATACTAGTAGAATGCCACAACATCAGGAGATGATGATGATGATATATAAATTATTATTTATACCCCACCCTTCATGCTGAGTTTCCGAACCCACTCTTGGCAGCTGCCAACAGAATATTAAAAACACGATAAAACATCAACCTTTCTGGGCTTCTGTACCTTCTCCCACAAACAGAGAGCACCAGCTCATTAAAGGCAAGCAGATCTGCACTGGCAGCCCCATTGTGCTCCCAGTACTCACAAACTGGGTGGAAGATTGGTTTCTTGAATTTCTACTGGCAGTGGAGCTGGGTTGAGTATAGCTTCTTTGGAGCCTCAGAACTTGGGGCCATGGAGATCCCCAACAGTGGTGGTAGATGCAAGCTGTGACGCTCCTACAGCCTCTGGGACCTGAGCAGATAACGGTTTCCTCTTCCTTCCATTGACAGGCATTGTATGGGGTTATCTGGAGTGTAGCACCTGAGATGGTGCACTGGGTCATGATGCATCATCAGATCACACTGCTGGCATGTAGTGGCTGTCTCCATTTGGGGACATCTCCCTGGGTATTGCTGAGCAGCAGCTGTCTATGGAATGCCATTTTTGCTACACCCAGAAAACACCTTGTGACATAATGGGCCTGTCTCCAGGATGCCTCTCCTTTCTAGCAGCCCTGGCCGGACCACCTCCCATTGCTGCCCATACCTGTAGGCACTTATGCCTTATTAGCATGCTGCAAGCTCCCCAGGCTGCTTGTTCACCTTGGTCCAGCAACCTGATGTCTAAGATTGTTCCTTCTGCCTTCTGGGTGTTTCATGGTATCCATCTGTTTCTCTGTTGAATTTCAAAACACACTTCCAGAAGATATGTTGTAAACTCCTATAAGAAAGTGGCATTTCTCACTTATGGCTGTGGTAAACTGATTGCAACTGAGAAAATGTAGAAGACCGGTTTGAGAATCCCTTTAATATAAACTATTAAATTCTTGGGCAATATAAAATAAAAGAGATCCAATCTTGCCAAAGCACATGCATTATTGTTGGCTTACACTGGATGAACACCCCCCTTTTAAGGAGTTCTCTGTGTATTAAAGTTCTCTTTTTGCCTTCATTTGATTGCCTGGTGCATTTTGTTTTCAGCAATTATTTTTCAGTGTTAACCTCAGTGCCCAACATACTTTTATAATTATATACTGGTATTTGCATTTACAAGCATCTTGCATTTATTTAGATTATGTTTGTAGACAATATGGACAGAATTAGTGAAAGACAAGGCAGGATTATTTGAAGGTGCTGGATATTTTTCATATCCAGAATCTTTTTACTAAGTATTCAAACAGAATATATTTGTCTTTGCGGCTTTCAATTTAAATTATTCATTGATCAGTTTTCCTATCATTGTTTTGCACCATTTTTAGTTTGTTTGCATTATTATTTTTATTTTGCAAGAACTGTAGGAAGGCAGGGGAAAGTTGGGATGCTATTGCAGGTGCAGTAAGAGAAAATGGGAATTGACTTCTCTTATGCAAATTGAGACCAACATATGGGTACTTGCAAGTAGAAAACAGTTTGTTGTTGAAAAAGGCTTTTTCTACTTGTCTAACTTCAGCTGAAACCATTTTCAGCAGATTGATATTTATTTATTTATATAAATAAATAAAATGAGTGACTTTAACTTTTAAAATATTGGGCTTATTTTGGAGGTTGGTAAAAAATAATATTATTTTGTTTCTCTTGAAACTGATCAATATATTTAAATTTTCCATTTGCAGCTGGAGATGAAATCCAAACTAATGGAAGCTAGAATTCAAGAAGAAAAGCTTAAATTACAGCAGAAGCACGATGGAGATGTTCAGAAGGTATAGTATATTGTGAAAAAGGTTTGAATGATGATTGTATATGACTGTAGTGTGCAAGGAAATAATAAAAGTAAAGCTTTTCCTTAGGCAGTTTATCCAGTATTTGGCTTTAAAATAGGATTCCATTGGCTATGTGAAACGCTCGAAAACTGATATGAATGGGATTTTGTATATCGGAATAATAAGAATTTTTGGATGCAGCATTGTGCTGTCTTTTGTAGCTTGCACTGAACATGTTAAGTAGGATTACAAACTACTTGGCCTTGGTAGGCAGTTCCACTTATATGGAAAAATGCACATATGTGCTTGCTTGCGCACAAGCACGAAAATTTGAACACTCCTAAAACCCTGTATTTTGCTACTGTAACCTTGTGGTGATGGATGTGAGAGAGATTTTGCAAATGGCTTGAAGCCTGCGGTCTAAAGAGCTGTGGTAAAAGCTTTGGCAACCACTGAGGTGAATTTCAGTAGATAGGGCTTGTGGCTATTTCTTTGCACTTGCCAGAACAGAAGTTGGTCCCAGTGGTGGTACAAGAGAGCACGTTATCTCCCAACTAGTTAATCCCGTGCCAGATCCTACATTGGTAATAGCATTTGATTGTTGGAAACATTTCTCATTTTGTTAATAGGCATTCCATTGGCTCTGTAAAACCTTGTAATTACCAAGAAGTCTTGGTAGATTTACATCAGAAGGTCTGATGGAGTTAATTTTTTTATTTATTTAGAAGAGTTTGCAAAGAGCACATAATGCCAAACACAGTTTAGTTTAATGTGGCTTAACATCCAATTGACTTCTGACTAGTATAAACTACAATTCAGAGTATTTCCACTCTGAATGCATTTGATCTTACAACGCTCCATGAGCAGAAGGCCGCTGCCACATAAAGAAGGGTTTTCAGCGAACTGAAATCCAGAAGTCCACTTCCATTTGTGCAAGGCATTGCACAGTCCCTTGCGTGAGGTTTTGCTCAGCATCTCAAGATGCATACTGGCACAAGGGCTTGCATGGTGCTGCAGGCTGTCTTCCACTAGTCCCTGCAAACAGTTAATGGGGCAGCACCACTTCCACTTTGGGGTACCATATTTGTCGCCTGAGGTATAGGAGTCCTCGGTGGTTAGCAGTGTCTTGTACCAGCTTTGGCTGGTATGCCTGCTACAGCAGCTCCTGGATAGGAACAGCTTGGCCACTGTAGTCCATGCACTGGTAGTCTCAAGACTGGATTATGTGCTTTATCTGCGACTGCCCTTGGGCAGTCCGAAGCTTGAGCTAGTGTGGAATACTGCAGCTAGACTGGTGGTGGGAACAGACAACCACCAGCTCATTCCACAAGTCTTAAAAGATCTGTACTGATTTCCCATCTGCTAGCGGACCAGGTTCAGGGTTCTCATACTAGTAGTGTACAAAGCTCTGAACAATTTAGACCCAGGACACCTTAAGAATTGTCTTACTCTGTACGTCCCAGATTGATTTCTGAGATCACGTAGGGCAGTACTGTTATTGGGCCAGAGGCATGACTCATGTCAATGAGGAGTTATTTCTTCCTTCAGTGTAGTGCACCCAACTCTGTCCCTTACTCACTTTCACATGCAAGAGGGGGGCCTTTGTGGTGTGAATGCTGTTTTGATGTTTTCTTCTCCAGTGTTTTAATTTATCTTTACATTTTGTGCACTGTATATTTTAATTTTGCAAGCTGTTTTGAGACCTAGATGTGGTGAAAAGTGGGGTATAAACTTTCTGAATAAACGAAATACATAAAATGCATGCTGTAGCGCTGAGTATTTTGCAGGGTAATAGCAGGGTAATAATAGAAGTTAATTTGTTGTAAT
Source organism: Podarcis tiliguerta (assembly GCF_965153285.1). Lineage (NCBI taxonomy): Eukaryota > Metazoa > Chordata > Lepidosauria > Squamata > Lacertidae > Podarcis > Podarcis tiliguerta. The sequence goes on along the minus strand of NC_139535.1, from coordinate 99,248,461 downwards.
GACTCAGAGGGGATAGCAGTACTGAAAATCTGTCGAAAGACTTGGTGAATGCTGGTTTTTCATGCTTGTTTGCTTTGTTTTAAGGCTATGCTGTTTGGGGATTTTTCTTGCACTGTATTGATTTTGTGTAAACTGTGTTGTGTATCTTTGTAGAAAGGCAGGGTATAAATTCATACGTAATAATGATAACATTGTTTGACCCCGAAGTATAAAACATTGAAGATTCCTCAAAAGGATTGTAAAATTTGGCAATGTACATATTTTGTTAATTGGCTCTTGCCACTGTGTCTAGGTGCTGAATATGAGAGGATGTAAGAGTTTTGAAAGAATAACATGGAATGGGAGGTTGGTCAACCCAAGGCACCAACAGCTCCCAAAGGTGTCCAGTGTGAAACCACATCCTCTTAAACAGTAATGTTAGGATTGGTGTCAGAGGCAATATGATTTCTCAGTTAAAGTTCACTTGTACCAGAACTCTGAACTGAGCCTGGGGTGAGTAAATGTCCTGGGTGGTTGAAGATGAAGTGAATCTGCTGATGGAATCCTCAACAATGAGTACAGTCATGAATCCTGGTCAGGTCTCTCGTATGTCAGCCAAACTGAAAAAGAAGATAACAGCATAAGAAAACTGAAATATATGTTGGCAAGATGGGTGGCAATAGGTGATGGGATTTGGAGATGGTTGGGAAACAGTTTCCCCTCAACTTCCCTGAAAAAAGTGGTCCTAATTGCTTTGAGCATAGTAAGAGATTAAAAGAAGAGCCAGTGGACTTTTTGCCTCCAGCCTGTAATGTTACTATATATTTGTATTCCAGATTCACAGTGTGGGTGAAAGTAATGCCTTGCTTCCTTTAAGTTTATGCATTGCTGAGAGTGAATAGGAAATGTCCGTGTGTCATGAAATGAAAGACAGTGAGGCAGAACATTATTTTATAAATTTGTGGGATATCCTGTGGTACTTCATGACCACATGTGGTACAGTGGAGAGCTGGCAGTTTTGCAAATAACCAAGTTTTATTGTTACAATCAATGGAAGTAGACCATTGTCTAGGCCTGTAGGAGCCATAGTAGTTTGGGCTTGTATATTCAGCCCAGTACGAAAGGCATAGGGCAAGAAAACTTACATTTCAATACTATTCAGAATTGTGAGTACCACTAAATATTGGGTGAGTGTAAAGGGAATAGAATATATTTTTCACAAAGGTGAGATTGTGGCCAGAGAATATGGCGGTGGGAATTATCCCAGGATTTGGGGAATCCACTGAAAAGTTTAAGCTGGTTAATAATCATAAATATGTACAGCCCTGTATTCTGGGGAGGTTTAGAACAAAAATATTGCCCTTGCTTTTCCTTTGAAACTAGTAGTTTTGTTTTGACTGACACAGCAGGGTCTCCAGATGAGATGTCCTATGGTATTCTAAAGTAAAGAATAATCCTTTTATTATTATTTTTTGTTTGCAGACTGAATACCGAGTTCTTTTGTAAAGAAAACATTTCATCTTGAATGTTTTCTTCACTGTGTTCATGAACATTCTTTTCTTTTCTTGCTGGGATCCCAAAGGATTAAACAGAGCATTTAGCAATAATACTTACACTTGCATTTTAGAGTTCTCTTTCAGAACTTGTTAGACTTCAAAATTCTTTATATGATTGCAAAGGGATGTTGATGCCTTGGGGAAAATAAATCTTCTCAAAATCAGTCTTTTGTGTAACGTTTTCCCCTCTTTTCAGTTCCTTTCACAAAGGACATTTACACTAAAACTGTACGAGTCTTTTAAAAAGTTTTGTGCTGTTTTGACCAGCTGAATTCCTCCTTTGTTTATGTTACATTTAGTTGCTCTAAATACTTTCTAAATTCACAAATCCTTATTAAGAGTGTGAGAAATATACACTTCATGGAGTTTCTTTTAATATACCAAACTTATCTTGGTTCCTGCTGATACTATACTGTATTCTGATTGTAGTCTTTCCTGTATATACTTAGCCTCATAGATTTACTAAGCACTGGTGATTTTTCCTATAGATTTTGGACAGAAAGAATAATGAAACTGAGGTACTGAAGACCTTGTACAAAACTAAGCAGAGTGAAGCTGAAGAGACCATTCGAAAGCTTGAAAAAAAAGGTGATGAAGCATAAACAAAGTACTCTGGACTCAAAAGTATTAATGTTCACCTTATCTAACTAGAGGCAAATATTTAGGACTTTGTCAGAAATTGCTCCTCAAACTGGCTTTGCCATGGATTGCTACAGAACAAAAAAGAGCATCCCTGTTCTCTTTGGTTAGATCTTCTCAGCAGCCTGAGAACGCAGAAGCAGGATGAGTCTGCTGGCATGCTGGTCAACAGCTACTGTTGGGAGTTATTGTCTCATTTGGAGGGTATACCTTTGAACCTGCATAGAATTAATCTGAATACATTTGAAGAGTCTTAATTGTTTTGCTGTTAGAAGCATTTGAGCACCATGAGCTTTGCTTGGTTTTCTAAAGTGAAATTATTTGGCCCAGGACTGTTCTGCCAAACCAATGGGCACCCCCTCTCCACCACCCCAATACCAGCCCCTGTGTCCTATGACAAACCACTTTTGCAATTTGGGATTAAAAAAACAACAATATGGCAGCACAGTCCATTAATCAGATGAGAAACAAACAAAATCTTGGTAGACCTATCTACTGAATTCTGTACAATTAGAGTACAGAAGGTGACCATTTTGTGCGGGGGTTTCGTTCCGCAGAGCATGCATAAATGCCCCCACCCCATTATGCCCTGCCCCCGTTAAGCCCTGCCCTTATCCAGTCCCCATTCTGCCCTCTTCTGGGTCGGCAATCATGCGTCAATTGGATGTGTCTAAAATGGTCACTACCTGTAGTTCTTTGGAACCTGACCATCCTTTCTATTCAAAACATTGATACGTTTTATGATCACACTTATCCAGAAATAAATTGGAAGCAAACTAATTTTGTCGTTCAAGGTTTTTTTTAGAAATGTAATCAAAGGCAGGTTTCACACATTAAAATGAAATGCCGCTTTTAAACAAAGTAAGGTCAGCCGGAACACTCATCTGATTATATCCGTTGCCAGATGTAATATCAGAAAGGCCCATTTTCTCATGTATTGCATTTTCTTCTTTTATATTTCTCTTTTCTGACAGTTCAGACGCTTGTCCGTGAGTCACAAGTTGTTAGAGAAGCAAAGGAAAAGCAAATTGCAGAACTAAAGAAGTTGTGTGAGCAAAGTACAGATTCCTTGAACAATGAATGGGAGAAAAGGGTAATCTGTATTTTTTTTTTTCTGGATTCACTATAAATGTAGGAAGATAATGATATGGAAATAATATTTCTATTTTTTAAAAATAATACCTTGCCTTTTTATAATACCACAGCCATTTTAGGATAGGGGCTACTGAATGCTATCCTAATTGTTGTGTATGTTTGCATATAGCTCCATAATGCCGTGGCTGAAATGGAAAAGGAGAAGTTTGACCTTCAGAAAAAACACACGGAAAACATCCAGGAACTGCTGGAGGATACAAATGCACGACTAAGTAAAATGGAAGCAGAATACTTGGCACAAAACAAATCAACTGTAAGTATTCCAGGGTATGGAAATTTGTATAGTTCAAGTGACATAAACGAGTGTATTGCAGTGCTGATATAAAAATTTAGGTAAAAAAATTCTTTGTGTCACAGAAATATGTGTAAATATTGTCAGGCTGAGAATTATTGTAACTCTTGTGCAGTACAAGACTGTAAACAGTGACATTGCTTTACTAAATGGATAGTTGAAGTGGGAACACTGTGTCTCTTCCTCTCCCCCATCCTGCTTCACACAAGGTTTCACTTCACCTCTATGTTTGTTTTGAATATAATACCTGATACATTTTACAGTTTATTGTAAGACTTTCATTATGAAATGGCAGTAATGATTCAGAGCTCCAGCTAAAGCTTTTCTCCTACTTTTTAGTTCTATAGAGAATCAAACCTGTAGAGGTGCAAAACCTGCATAGGAATGTGGGCCTTGCCTTTTATGGTATTATGGCTAATCAGCAACGGCTTCCTCTTTAGGTCACATTTTTTTCTGTATCATTGAAACAGTGGGTTTCCTTGATCTAAAGTGTGGATTACTTTCCTGCAATGAAGAGTTGTTGTTGTTGTTGCTGCTGCTATTCTTCTTCTTCTCCTTCTTCTTCTTCCTCCTCCTCCTCCTCCTCTATGCTATACATGCAGGTCTCAGAGTGGTTCACAGAATAAAATCAGAATATGAAACCACAAAGTACATAATAAAATAAAAACAACAACAATAACCCAATAACCCCTCACCCAACACATTTTCAAAGGGCATGGGATGTCAATCAAATCCTTGATTAAAAGGGAATGTTTTTGCCTGGCGCGTAATGGTGTATAATGAAGGCGCCAAGTGAACCTCCCTGAGGAGAGCATTCGACAGACTGGGAGCCACTGCAGAGAAGGCCCATTCTCGTGTTGCCACATTCCGAATGTCTCAGAGGGCCTCAGAAGGTGATATCAGGGTCTGGATAGGTTCATAGGGAAAGTGGTGGTCCTTGAGGTATTGCGGTCCTGACGTGTTCAAAATCAGCACTTTGAATTGGACCCAGAACTGGTAGCCAGTGTAGTCAGACCAGGATTGGTGTAATGTGCTCAAACTGGCTTGCTCCGGTGAGTAACCTGGCCGCTGAATTCTGCACTACCTTAAGTTCCCAAACTGTCTTCAGAGGCAGCCCTACATATAATGTAGGTCCATGCCTTTTCCTTATGTTTGCACTTTATTTTCCAGTTTTAATGTTCTTAGCATGGGATATTTAAACCTATAAGTTTTATGCTATGATAAATCTGCTCTGCTGGTGTCTCCTGATTGTTCCATTGCCCCATCTTAATGTTTCTTCATGGATATTTGCCACATAGGATGCCAAGAGACCTTATCAAAAGAATTGCTCAGTTAGTTAGAAAATCCCCACTTTTTTATCTCCCTCCTCCCGAAGTGACCTACTTTCAGATCTGCAAGTTCAATCTGTTTAGTGTAGAGTGTGAAGAACACAGAGAATTGGAAGGTAGGGTTGGCCAGATCACTCTGTCTCTGGTTTGTATCTATGTCAAGTGTGTTTATTCAGAAGTCTGTTCCATCCCATTTCTGCAGTTAACTTGCAGATATTTTAAAAAAGCTAAATCTGTATAAAAATTCATAGATGCTTAAATATGTGGTTAATCACGGAATACATCTTCAAATACCTATTTTATGTCAATGTACACATTTCTAAATGTGTTTTTTCATAAAATAAGTACATTTTGGTTCTTTTTTTAAAAGCTAAGAACTGTATCAGAAAATTCCAAGTGCCAAATCTGCAGGATATTTATGTTCTGGCCCTTATGGTAGCCCAGGAGGTTCAAACGAGGTCATTTTGCTTAAAAAATACCTCCCCATCTCTGTTCTGGAAGGCAGAGATGTTGCAGGAAAACTGACACCTTTCTTGGGTACTGGCAAGTCTGGCAAGTACAGTCATACCTCGGGTTGAAGTAGCTTCAGGTTAAGCATTTTCGGATTGCACTCTGCAGCGACCTGGAAGTAATGGCGCACGTTACTTCCGGGTATCGGTGCTCGCGCATGCGCAGACACTCAAAATGCCGTCAGGCGCATGCGTGGAAGCGGCAAATCGCGATCTACGGATGCAGGTTGCGTTCACTTCAGGATGTGAATGGGGCTCTGGAACGGATCCCATTTGCATCCAGAGGTACCACTGTAGTCAGTCTTTGATTCTGGAAAATGATTCCTCTTCCGTGTTCTGAAAGGCTGAGCCAAACTAAGTACACAGCCAAGGAGGATGACTCCCCAGATTGGTTGTCATAATCAGAGTTGTCAGTAAGACTTCACAGGGCACCAGATTCTGTTTAAAAACGGTTTTCTTTTTTCTCCTTTCTCTTCCTTCATGATGAATCATAGAATAGAATCATAGAATCATAGAGTTGGAAGACACCACAAGGGCCATCGAGTCCAACCCCCTGCCAAGCAGGAAACACCATCAGAGCACTCCTGACATATGGTTGTCAAGCCTCTGCTTAAAGACCTCCAAAGAAGGAGACTCCACCACATTCCTTGGCAGCAAATTCCACTGTCGAACAGCTCTTACTGTCAGGAAGTTCTTCCTAATGTTTAGGTGGAATCTTCTTTCTTGTAGTTTGGATCCATTGCTCCGGGTCCGCTTCTCTGGAGCAGCAGAAAACAATTGGACACACTAATCTTTCTCTTACCTCTTTTGCTCTTTTCCAGTCTTAAGTAGTGGAAGGGCAGAGGGGAGCTGAAGTACAGCAAGAAGAAAGAAGTTGCTAGTGTTGTTTCTTCCCATCTCTCCCTGACCATTAACTCATTAGTTGGCCTTAGACGAACCATTATCTCTCGGTGATAATTTTGGCCCTTTCTTCCGGGGCAGTTATATCAATGTATATGCAGCACTTGGAAGATTTGAAATGCTCTCTCTGACCATGTTTGCATATTACAGCAAGCCGTGAGCTGATGCTCAGTGTGAATGAGCAGTGTTCTATTGCAGACTGTCGAATTCCTCCCATTTCACTCTGTCTTTACTCAAGCAAGGGGAAGCAAAGCACAAGCTGTGATGTGCAAAGCAGCACTCGTGGTTCCTTTCCCCCTGCCCAAGGAAGGGTGAAGTGAAACAGGAACAAGTTCACAGTTCATGCTAAGCCATGGATTGTGGCTTTCCATGGCAAGTGAACAGGACCTATAAATGCAAAGCATTTTGATTTATGGAAAGGGAGAACGTTCATCATCTTAAATTCTTTTCAAGTTATTGTTAGTGCTGGTAGTAGCTTCCATGTGTTACGATTGAACTCTTTGCACTCTTCATGATATGCCATGGTTGTCTGTCCCCGCTGCCAGCATTGACAAGGCCTGTTGAAAGACAACAAAGACCATGAATGCTTTCTTTGAGTTGTCATAGCATCGGCATAGTTATGGTATCAGAGGATGTATTGCAACAGTGGGCACACGTAATGACTTATTCTTCTAGATTTGCAGGATGGAATGGGGTCACACTTGAGCAACGTTAAAAGATTTGAAAGTACTTGTTAGCAGATAGGGAACTGGACACAGATTGGGAAGCTGTAACCCCTAGGGGGGAATCTCATTTAAAGGGGTCATCCATCATCCCAGATTGGTTCCTCGTGTAGATGGGAAGCCACTTTTCATCTTGCAATTCCCGCATGGTCCTTCATCATTTCTTTATTCTAGTTTGACAGTAGAGACAGAACACAAACTCATCGCAAAAGTGTCTCTCTGTTCTGTGCTCAGGTGTTGATGTTTCACAAGGTTTTGTGTCTTGGTGTCGTTCCCTTCTGGGTCGCTTGTGAGATGAATTTTGTACTTGGAGTTTGCAAGGCAGGTATTTGTGCCTTAAAACTCAACAAGTCCCTTTTGACATTTTTCATCAGTGTGGCACATTTAAAGTAGTGATCATTTGTTTGATGTTGCCTTTAAAGCTCACTCAAATTTTAGATTCTGTTGTTAATGAAAGTTGAATTGAAAAAAAATTAGCATTCAAACCTTGGCATAGGTAATGATAAATATGGCAAGAAATGGACACAGTCTGTCAGCAGGATTGAATTTTAGAACCATCAAAAGCAGACAGATCTTGCACAGCAGCTCCTGATTTAATAATTAAACATAGTAGGGTTCAAGGTATGGCTTAAGATGAAAGACTAGACTGTCACTGAAAATTAGTTTCTCTTTTCTTATTATTTCAGACTCCCCCACCCCCCTTTTTCATAGAGTTTTCTACTGTCAAGAGTGCCATTTGTTGTGCACAAGTGAATTTTGCTGAGTGATGAGACTTGCAAATTATATTCTTGACACATGCATTATTCTATTATACATAGTTCTATTTCTGAGGAGAAATATTGCTATCTTAAACATACAGCAATAGTTATTGCTAGATTTTGGACCAGAAAAATTATTAGAATTTGACAAGTAAGTTGGAACAATGGTTTCACCCAAAAGTCAACATTAGATTTGGCATTTGACTCCTAATCCTTTTTAAGCTTATAATAAACATATAAATGGAATTTTTAAAAATATATTGGAACGAATTGGGAGGGAGACACACATGGTGGTGAATGATTCATTTTGGAATATTTGAAAATTGGCAGCCTTTTAAAACAGAAATGGGATTTAGAGACGGATGGATTTCTGGTCATGTTAGATATTACTCTCTGAACATAGCATGCATTGGAGTGACTCTCTGACTCGCATGATTCCTGTGTTTTGCTTGGCTGCTATCCCTGAGCTGTAGGTGTAGCATCTTACCCAGCAAATCATCATATTCTCCTGTGAAAGACATCAAATTCAGGGATATCCCAGTAAGAATGAATGAAGTATTTGGCCAGGTTGGATATTGCTTTCTACTGGGGGAGAGTGTGGGCTTTTTATAACTGTAAGTGGGCAAATAAATATATATCTGGAGGTCTTTTAAAAGCCTTCAAACAAGTAGCTTATTAGCATTCTCAAATAGCACGCAGTAGTTTTGTATAAGAAGTCTACAGCAATAAGAATTAGGTTTTACATACCAGCTTAATTTATCTTCTGCGATTCATCACTTGATAAATAAACATTTATTTTGTTTCTTAAAACCACCAGTTCATATATTATCTTCTTGTGCCTTTATCCAGAGAGAAGGGTTATGTGAACAATGAAGTTTAGTTATCAGCCGGGCTGATAACTTGTTAAAAAAATTCTGTTAAAGAAAATTCTGCTTCAATAGGAGCTTGAATCTGATCTGTATACACTGGTACCTCGGGTTAAACACTTAATTCGTTCTGGAGGTCCGTTCTTAACCTGAAACTGTTCTTAACCTGAAGCACCACTTTAGCTAATGGGACCTCCCGCTGCTGCCGTGCCGCCGGAGCACGATTTCTGTTCTCATCCTGAAGCAAAGTTCTTAACCTGAGGTAATATTTCTGGGTTAATAGAGTCTGTAACCTGAAGCGTATGTATTCTGAAGTGTCTGTAACCCGAGGTACCACTGTACTGGGGTCTCCGAATTATGGCTGGGCTTGGTAGCCAACTTTTAGTTTCTGCCTGCCAGCTATACAGTCTAATCATCATAATAATACATAATAATACAATAGTACATCAATTTATCAACACAGGTGTTGCCTATGTTGTCTGTCATGTACCACATGGGGTGTTGTTATTTTTTAATTCACCTGAAATCCACAGTGCTTGTTTTTGACAATGCCTTCACCACTTTCAAAATGTTGAAGACTATCCCTCCGCACCGCACTGCATCCCACCCAAAATATACAAATGCTTTCTATAAATTCAAATATTAAACATTTACATTGTTGTTTTCAGATACAAGCACAACATGTGGGGAAGGCATGGTTCAGTATGATGTTTAATTTTCTGGCTGATAAATGAAGGGGAAATAAAGGCTTAGAAGCTACGTAACTAGGCTTCTACTGGTGTGAGCATTCCCTACGCCCAGTTCCACAAACAAGATGGAAGTGGGAAAGTGGGGAGGAAGCGGGGGAAACAACTTTCACTGACTCCTCCTTCCTTCTGCAGCTGTCTTGTATCTCATATATCTTCTCCTGAGCAGTTACCCTGGTAACATTATGAACCACATATTTTCACACATTCAGGTACCCAGACCTTTCAGTAGTCATATGGAGTTTTCATTGATGATTTACTTTGTGTACATTGCTTTGTACACTAAATTTCATTTTGTTTCAATCACACTTATGTGTAAAAGTTGAAAGATTTCAGCATTAGCATGTGTCTAAACAACCAGGTTGTTAGGCAATCATCTTTATTTCCTCTCGCACTGTTTTTCTTTGCTTTGAGGCAAAGAGTCTCAAGAAATCTGAAAGTGATTCACTGCCTAATAGCCACATTGTTTTCTCTTCCAATTACATGTGTTTACATTTCATCATAACAGGAATCAAATATCTTCCTATCCCCTGTATACAATAGGAGTTAAATATCTTATTTCCTGTAACTTGCTAGATAGCAGAAAAATCTAAAACACTTGATACGATTCTGCTTGATCAGATTCAGCTTTAAATAAGTATTAGATATTTCCTTCAATCACAAATTCCTCTTGTGTAACCTGGTATATTGTGGAATTATGAGCTTTCTTTTTTATGGTTTATGATTTTATTCACTCCTCACCACTGAATACCTCTTCACTTTTTTTGTACAGTATTTTTAAAATGCTTAATTCTAATGTTGCTTCCACATAATCTCTACTGCTTTGTCTAGTTTTTATTTTGTATTGCCCCTTGCTGTCTCTTACTTCCCCTTATTTCAGGTAACAGTCTGCCTGTATGCATAAACATCAGTAAAGAATTACTAGGAATTATAGCAGCGTACATTTGGATGGCTGGTTCTTCATTGCGAGGAGGCTTTCCAGTCTATTATTTTAGATGTCAAATTTACAGGGACAATATTTTCTCCTGGAGTAGGACACCTAGCATAGGGAAATTATGTTTTTTGGGGGGCAGGAAGGGCCATCTCCTAAACTTACTTTTGGAAGAGGATCATGCTCTTCCCACCTTTGTCCTGAGCAGATAGACTCTGGCATTGTTCCTTACTTGTGGCAGTTTAGTATTTTGAAAGAAGGAGCTAAGTTAAGAACTCTAGCCTAAAGAACAGAGTAGAGAGACTCCCCCTTTGGTCACACTATCCTGGCATACACTTCACTTGGAGATGGGAAAGAGCTGGTTCACTTGGAGATTGGAAAGAGAGAGAGAGAGTTTCCCTTAGGTCTCAGTTTTTCCATGTATAGTCAAGTGCTGGCAGTCATTCTTCATGGCACAGGCTCCCACTTCACAAGCACCCGTGGACACATGAACTTGTGGAATGACAAGTCTTACATGTCCAACCTGGTGCTCTCCAGATGTTTTCAACTACAACACCCATGAGCCCCAGGCTGCATAAATTGGCCATGCTAGCTGGAACTGATGGGAGAGGATCTAGGGAGCACCAGTAGGGAGAAAAATGGACTATAGACTTCTTCAATAGGCTTTCCAAATGGCAGATTCCACAGATTTTGTCATTAGAATCATGGTTGCCTAAACAACCATGTGGTTCGATTCACCACAGAGGACACAGCAAGTACCAAATGTATGACACAGGAAGGTAGGGCACACAGTCATTTTCTCTCTGGGGATTGTCAGAGTACATGGGGAGTTTCAGTGCTCCTCAGTGGCCCACTCCCATAATGGTCAGAAGAGTCTTCACAACCTTTCCTCTTCCATGGTTGGTGTATTGCTCTACACAGTTGCATTAACTTTCAGTCCCTGAGGGTTTTGTGGCATGCTTGGTTGGGGAGCTGCCACCTCAGCAGCTTTGTGAAAAAGGACTTCTTTACGTGAGATGTGCAGGCAGCCCCGGTGTTCAGGACATACCTTTACCAAAACACTATAAGATGAACATTTTAACCTCTTCTGAGAGTGTTTTCAGGAGGCCTGCCTTACAAGGGTAGATCTGATGTGGACACTTTATTAAGTTGGCCACACCATTGCTAATGACCTATATGCAGAGTTTATGTAATGAAGTTTCACATTTTTCAATTAAGATTACAATTCATTTTATCGCTGTCATCTAGGTTAAAATATATTTCCATTTGACTTTCTAACAGGCACACATTTCCTTCCATATGAACGTCTCCATTCTTGGTGATTGGTTGTAGAGCTCTTAGTCCAGGTTTTCCCTCTACGTCTTTGTAAAGTGAAATCTTTGTGGAGCCTGGGGCAGTGTGTTCTCTGTAGTAGCACCAGAACTTTGGAATCTGCTTTCTTGGAAAGCATCCCACCCTGCCTCAGTATCAGAGTTCAGACAGGGAGTAAATATTTTAATTTTCTTGTCCTATTAAAATAGCTTACACTCTGTTGCCTTTGGTTTTTATTGTTTTTATATATGAGCTATTTTTTCATTTACAGTACATTGCCTTGAGTCCTTTTCTGGTAGAACATTTTTTTAAAAAGTAATTTTACTTGAAATCATCTAGGAGATGTGTTTTAATTTCTAGCCAGTGGGTTTATTGTTTTCATTATCAATGCTTTTAAAATGATTATTTGGGCCCTTTCAGTTTTCTCTCGTGTGCCATTATGAACTGCTAACGGTTTCTTAAACAAGAAAAGTTTATTCTCTTTCGAGTGATTCAAGTTATTTCCCCCCCTTGCCAAATACTGTCCAATTGTCAAAGTGGGATATCCTCTTGATCTTATCATATGGCCAAATCTACTGGATACAGGATGTCTGAAAGCTGCTGTTTATCAAAAGCAGGATAGTAATCTCCACTGGCTACACAGCAAATCCTATAATTGAAAAGAAAAATGTGCTTGACTTTTTGTCCAAACAAATACAGTCCTTAAAGATGTGTTGAGAACAATTTGAAAGAATATATTTTAAGAATGCACTGCGTATGTGATGTTCGTGTTTCAGAAGATATAATGCAAGTGCTTTACCCAAGTACGAGCCATAAAAATCTCCAGTTTACATAATTGTGTCAACAATAATTTCAGCTACATACTATAAAAAAGCACTGAGTTGATGGATGCTAAGTTTCACTTTAGCAGTGGCTGGAAATATTCATTCTTTCCACGTTCTTCTGCCGCACAAGCCTTTGTTAACATAATGTGATTTGTGTGTCCTGTTTAAATTCCTGAATCCTGACCCAGCTTTGATTTTAACCACTTGCCTGGTTGTCATGGGAGGCATCTGACCTTTACCAGTTAAGACTGGTATGCCAGTTACAAATTTATCTAGAGAGATCAAACCCTGCCCCAGCAATCCATTGGCTGGTCGCATTCAGGAAAGACTACTGTAATGTATTCTGCATTGAGCTGCCTTTGAAGACTGCCCAGAATCTTTCAGCTGGTACAGAATGCTAGTTGATAGTGAGTGTGTGGTGATTAGAGCATAGGACACCAAATCTATACCAGTGGCATTGGTTGCCTGTACATTTCTGAGCAAGCTCAGAGGTTTTGCTTGTATATCTGCCTATCAGGGCTGTTCGGCTGCTGGGCATGAGAGATGGGACCTTCTCTGTGGTACCCTCCAGATTGGGGAACTCCACAAGGGTGTGTATGGCCTCTCCACTGCCGGTGTTTATGTGTGTCTTAAAAAACCTACCTCTATCAAACCTCTTAAAGGCTATACTCTTAGAACTGGTTATTTTACTACAGATGGTTCTGCTTCTTAGGTGCTAATTTGTACTGATGCTTGTAAACTGCTCAGACTTTTAAAGGATTGCGAACACCAATGCTGTTGTTACGTTCTATTTTATTTATGTATTGTTTTATGATGTTGTGAATAGTTCTGGGTGTGCAGTGCCCCAAAGAGCAACATCCAGATGATAAATAAATAAATAAATAAATAAATAAATAAATAAATAAATAAATTGCAATGGGATGGCAGCAGTGCATCTTTTGGACAGGGGGCAAGTTCAGCTCATTTTGCAATGGCCACTTGCTGTTCTAAGTTGTTCAAATTGTAATGCCTGGACCCATAGATCTATGAAACAGATGGCGTAGAAATTGCTTTTGGAATAAGAAGTGGTAGAAAGGATAAGAGAGCCTGTGTCATGTAGTAGTGCGAGCGTCAGAGTAGGATCGGTGTGTGGGGGGCGGTGCGGGACCAGGTTTCAAATCCCCACTCAGCCGTGAAGCTGACTGGATGACCCTGGGCCAGTCACTGCCTCTCAGCCTAACCTACCATTAATTAATTAATTAATGGCTTGTGTACATTCACTTTGTAAATGAATCATGTGTCTTTGCATTTTGGATAAATTCAGATAGCGAACAGCCTTTTCACCTAGGGGGCCAAGAAAAAAAATGGTACTACCATACACCTGCTGCTAAAATGCTGCCTGGAGGCCCAGGAGGGAGGACCATGAGTGATGTTGCTGCCAGAAGTTTTTTTTAAGAAAATAATAATGAAGCAGCATTGAAGGGTTCAGGTTGTCTGTGTTGGGGACCCATCAGCAGCACTATGCAAAAGGCCCCCTGACAGTAAAGGTACCCCTGCCCGTACGGGCCAAGCGTGTCCGACTCTGGAGTTGCGCGCTCATCTCGCTCAAGAGGCCGGGAGCCGGCGCTTGTCCGAAGACAGCTTCCGGGTTACGTGGCCAGCGAGACGAAGCAGCTCTGGCGAGCCTGCACCAGCGCAGCACACGGAAACACCGTTTACCTTCCCACTATAAAGCGGTCCCTATTTATCTACTTGCACTTAGGGGTGCTTTCGAACTGCTAGGTGGGCAGGAGCTGGGACCGAACGACGGGAGCTCACCCCGCCGCGGGGATTCGAACCGCCGACCATACGATCGGCAAGTCCTAGGCACTGAGGTTTTACCCACAGTGCCACCCGCGTCCCCCCCTGACAGTAGTGCTATCTAATAGGAAGAAATAGCACATATTTGCATCATGGCATGATATATAGAATACTGCAGTGGCAAAACAAAAGTGCAGGGGCATAACAAACCTACTTTCAGATAAGGGACAAAGGAAAACGCTGATCCTAAGCTTCTGCTTGTGGGATATCTTTGGGAGAAAAAATGGTTAAGGGATACTGTATTTTTCGCTCTTTAAGATGCACTTTTTCCCTCCTAAAAAGTAAGGGGAAATGTGTGTGCGTCTTATGGAGCAAATGCAGGCTGCGCAGCTATCGCTGAAGCCAGAACAGCAAGAGGGATTGCTGGCTTCTGGGATTCAGATTTTTTTTTTTCTTGTTTTGCTCCTCCAAAAACTAGGTGCGTCTTATGGTTGTGTGTGTCTTATAGAGCGAAAAATACGGTAAATCTGGAGTGGAGTCCCTTGGATGGTGCTTTGTATGCCTCCTTCCAGCAGCTACTGCTGCCAAGCTAGTGCCAAACGTGCTGCTCTGCTTTCCTTTGGAGCACATCAGTGAAGCCAAGAGTGGGGTCTTGTCATCTGTCCACACTGCCCAGGCTTGTGCCCCGGGGGGGGGGTCACTTCAGTGTAGCTAATGCAGCGGTTTGACTTCACCTCCAGAGGTGCACTCCATTGTCTCTCGAGAGAAACAAATGCCAACAATATGATGTCAGTATAATTCAGTTCTCTGTGTTAGTAAATCTACCAATTCTTTACAGTTTCAATTTTTATAGCTTTATGATAAGATTAGGTACAAAGTTAAAGGAACCTTGGATGGTTAAGTCCAGTCCAAGATTAAGTATAGAGTGGTATATTATTCTGGAGCAACTCTCTATAATGACTCTCCCATCTGGAAATGAAAATTCGAAATTGTTTTTGAAATTTTGAATGAAAGGCTGCTCATTCTTTTTGAAATTGTTTGAAACTGATATACATTTAATTGGTTTTGTTGTATGTGGTTTGATGGGCTTGCTTTTCCAACCTTTGTATTTTCCATAGAGAATCTGCACATCTACTCAATTCTAATAGAGTTTTAACCACTTTATTTAGAACCAGATGGTCAAAGAGCTGGAGGCCCGTGTCCACCAGTTGACTGTGGAAGCAGAATCCAGTAATTTGCAGCATCAGAAGTTATCTCAAGAAAAGACCAGTCTTGAGCAAGCCTACCAGGCTGTGTGCACAGAACTCGAAGAAGTCAAGGCAAGGTACTTAATGAACGTTTCCACTTTGGATAACAGGTCTTACAAGTGCCACCTGTAATAAAACATTAGTATTTAGTAATAACTGACTGGTAAATGAAAACAAAAAGTTGCATTTTGAGTTTCATAAATATCTGGGTGTGTTTTACTTGCCTATTTACTTGGATCACATACTGTGGAATAATTTCCTCGTCTTCTGATGTGTTTCCATGGCGGTTAATGGGATAAATAAACGGTGATAATAATCAATAGCAGAGGTACAACTTCTAAGCGGGTAGTGATTTTGACATGTTGTAGCAAAGACAACAAACAATCTTGTGGCACCAAGGCACATCAGTGGTTGAGGAATTCACAGTTCTATGGAGGAATACAATGAACCTATAAAGAACACAGGAAAGTCAGCAAAATAGTGTAGCGTAAGCATTCTTGAACTTTTTGTTCTCCTTGATCCGGATAGTAACTTTATGAGAAAAGTGAATGTATAAGCAAACCTTCATCTGCCATTACCTCAGATAATGTACTTGATCTTTCTCTGTTATTGGTTGCTTCTCATAGGATTTCCCAATGGTGGGTGTGGAGTCCCTGGTTGAAAATGGAGCTCTATAGATAGCTAGAGGAATTGGTATATGAAACCGCTTGTTTTCTCATTGGTTGTGTTTTTGTAAAAGCAGTTCATTGTTTGAAGTGATTGTATTTTCATTCTTCATAAAAAAATGTAGATTAATATTGTTCTGTTCATGCTGTAAGATGTATAAAAGAAGAAAATGTTATGTTATGTCAGATACCTCTGCTTAGATTTCCTTGAAATATTTGTAGATGCAACTCACTTCAGAAAGAAAAGGGGCGTATTGTACAAGACTTTGAGCAGAACATTCAGACTCTACAAAGCAAATACGATGATGACATAGATTTGTTGAAACAGGAACATGCTCTTTCTGCAGTGAAAGTAAGTTCACACTCAAGAATAGGATAGGCTTATATACAGATAGGCTTATATATAAACAATATATTAAAGCAAGTTTTCAGTGTTAATTTTTGAGGTTTTATGCTTGCATACACATGTATAGATATGACTGGGTTTAATTTAATCAGCTGATTCTTCTCAGCTCCCTTAATATACTTAATATGCATGCATGTTGACAGGGTTGAAGTCTAATGTTTCAACGTTAGTTTGTTTCTCTGAAGTGTGTGTACAATTTTTAATCAGGTGCCAATGACTATTCTAACATCACTGTTTAATCTATCAGTAACTAAAGTAGTATTTGCATTTTAAGGACAAATGAAATATGGAGAGACTGACTTTAAAAGTTTTCTGTATCTTTTCCAAGTAGATCATCTTCTCCTCCCCCTGTCTTTTAAGTTGAACTTTGAAAAAAGTTTACTTCTGCCGGAGCTAATACAAGACCAACATTCCCTTGTCTATTAAATCCCTACAGGCATCTGATGTGATTGAAGAATTAGAACAGTGTGTGTCGCAATTAAAACAACAGTTACTGGAATCAGAACATCAAAGGCAGCAACAGCTGAGGGTGAGCCCTGCATTTTTCACTCAGGAAAAATGATGAGCCTTTTTTTTTCTTTTTTCTTTTTACTACTTTCTGTGATTTGTATGAATAGAATGCTCAAGTGAGAGAGTTTCTGGAGTTCTTGGAAATGTGAGCCAATCACTCGACATCCGTAATAATGGAATATGTTCTTATTTCTGGCTAAACCCTTTAAAGAAACTTGGGGGCTATTTGTCTTATTTCCTTGCTTATTGAACTGATATGAAAAGCGTATATATCAGTGGATTAAAGAAATGCATACAGTGAAGTTGAAAGTAATCCCTGTGTCTGTCTTACATAGTGATAGCTACATTTGTATAAATTAGTACATTAGCATAAACATGTCGCGTGGCTCCTACATTTCAAATATTTGCTGCCTTTTCCTTGCTGTCCAAATTATGCCTGGCTCTTACTCTTTCTCATTCCTAACCAGTAAATTCACTGCATCTCCTTTTCAGCTTTCCACTGCCCAACATCCTTTCCTTCTTTATCCATTAGCTGCCTTTACTACGGGTTGTGTAACCCTCTAGGGAGAGGAGGCCACATTATGCAGCTGACTGTTTGTGGTATTTTGCTCATGTATGCAAACCTCTCTCCCCACTTTGGGGTGGGGGGCATATGGAAACTGGTTCTGCATGTTTGCACACCTCTAATGGGATGCGGGTGGCGCTGTGGGTTAAACCAAATAGCCTAGGACTCGCTGATCAGAAGGTCGGTGGTTCGAATCCCCGCGACGGGGTGCGCTCCTGTTGCTCGGTCCCTGCTCCTGCCAACCTAACAGTTTGAAAGCATATCAAAAAGTGCAAGTAGATAAATAGGTACCGCTCCAGGAGAAGGTAAACAGTGTTTCCGTGTGCTGCTCTGGTTCACCAGAAGCGGCTTAGTCATGCTGGCCACATGACCCGGAAGCTGTACGCCGGCTCCCTCGGCCAATAAAGCGAGATGAGCGCCGCAACCCCAGAGTCGGCCACGACTGGACCTAATGGTCAGGGGTCCCTTTACCTTTACCTTAATGGGAGACTGGAACTGGTGGCATCTTGAGCTCAGATTCCCACACCATTTCTATAGACCAGTTTTTCACTTGTTTTAAAATTGATTAGCTAAGTCAACTCCCAGCCATCTGATCAAAGTTGCTGTTACATGTGCATTGAATATGGTTATCAGATAGTTCCAAAAGTTTTATTTATCATGTAATCATCAGTTCCTTGACCTCTATTTTTCAGGATAAAGAACAGACATATAAGCAGGAGAAACTTCATTTAGAGAGAGATCTTGAAAAGAAGGTAATGAATTGAAGTATCAGTTTTACTGTATGGAATATCCACTGTAGCCATTAAAAGATTTATTTATAAACCATAAAATGCAAATGTTGGCCAGAAAAGGAGCACAGAACTGGTGAAATGTAAAAGCTTATCTGCCAAGGAGCTTTTTTTCAATGATAAACATGTTGATGTTCGTCAGAGAGCTATACTGTCTTGGCTAAGTTATATTCACTATCATATTTCTGTCCAAGTGGGGAGAACCCTCTTAGGTTAAAGATTTGAATAGTGCCCTGTCTTAAAATGCTTAAGATTATTTTTAACTATAATGACATCCAGATTTAAAAGGTTGAATTGGAAGATCTACTAACTAAAAAACAAATCATGGATTATATTTGCCTGTTCTCCAGATTAATCAGTGAGGCAGAGACTGGAGGACACAGGCTCATTCCACCCCAATACAGCAGCTTCTTGTGCCAGATTGAGAAAAGGAATATTAAACTGTTTTAAACTGTTCTTTCAATCTTCACAGCCCCCTATTTGCTGACAACCCTGTCCTTGAAATTTTCATGGCAGTCCATCAACCCCAATCACCCAAAATTCTTAGCAAAATACAGAAATATTTCACTTGAGATCTATTTTTTTTCTATCGGGGTCTACACTTTTGTAGGAAACAATGGAGAACACAATCATGTATAAAGAATCCTGCAAATATCTCTCTTGATTGTCATACACTTGTTGGAACTCTTAACAGGTTCCTGAGAGTTATGTTTGATCTTTGCTGTATGTACTTTCTCTTGCAGCGGTGTAGGAAAACGTAAATCAAGGCTGGCCAACTTTGCTTTTCCGGAATGCTCATGATAGTGTGATTGTTTCGGATATATGTTGTTGGGTGCCTGTTGGCCGTCACTCAGTTGATGTCTTAATTTAAAAGAGATGCCCATTAATGCAGCTGTCCACTGCATATACTATAGTGTAGAGACCTGGTGTTTGAGCTGTGGATAGTTCTACATGGGTTGTCTGTGATATGCTAAAAGCACGTGTGTCAGTAGCCCACATACCACCTCTTACCACATACCAAATATATTATTGAAGCCAGGGCAAGGAGCAGCTACTGTAGAACTGATGATCATCAGATCTGGCAGTTAAAAATGTATTGGAAAAGGGAAAATGTGGTTGCATTGATATATGCTATAACAATAAGAAGAAGAAGAAGAAGAAGAAGAAGAAGAAGAAGAAGAAGTCTACCCTGCCCATCGGGCTGGGTTTTCCCAGCTACCATGGGCGGCTTACAATATATATAAAAACATAACAAAACATCAAACATTAAAAAACAAAATATCCTATTCAAGCAACAAACCAACCAACCAATAAAGCAATAGAAATCAATAATAACAGCAGCAACAATAACAATAATAACAGTTTACAGTTATACCCAGATTAAAATAATCGCCAACCCCAGCTAAACATTTAACCAAGACCAGCCCGACAAAAACAAAACAGAGGAACCAAAATTAGAACCATTTAAAACATTTTAAAATGTTTTAGCCAGTTGCCCCAAACCAAGAGATTACTTGCTTTACATCAGGGGTAGCTATCTCATGGCCCCATGTGGCATCCCCAAGCGATTTTTGTGGCCCCTGAAAACCCCTGAGAATCCAATCACATTGAGGCTGTGTTGTCACATGGTAGAGCGTAGGTTTCTGCTACGGGGGTGGGGTGGGGGGGGGATTATGGTAAAGTTGCGTTCAGTGATTAAAGAATTGCACTGAGATTGCCTTCTGAGCCCATAGGTTTCACACCACCATCTTCAGCATTTTGTGTGCATTTTCTGGTGTGGGTGGGTGGGATGGCTTCTGTTTTTGCCACGTGCACTTTTTTTGTCCACTGGCAGACATCCTTTGAAAGGTTCTCCGGAGGATAATATATGACTTCAGGGCTGAAATTATTAGCCATCTGTGGTTTACCTACAAGGCATCAAAACAGCCATTAAATGCAACTACATTAGTAGGGGCTAATTCAACAGACGTAGTCTAGTGTTATTATTTTATTTATTGCAGCATATTAAGCTTGAAAACTCCACTAGACAAATGAGGAGAACTATCTCTGCAACAGACATGAGGTTGACAGTTCCACATAGGTATCAGAACCATATCAAAGGAAGAAACAACCTTAACACCTATTCTGCCTTGGGCAAAAGCACTGGGAACATATGACTCTGTTGGACCGATAAAGAAAAGCAGACCTCAAAGTAAAAGACCCACTACAGAGCAGAATTGCTAGCAACCAGACATTACAATCATAGGTATATTAGCTGGTCTTCATGACTTTCCATAACTTTTGACTTATTTAATTGAGGACGACATAGTGATAAATATCTAGAGTATGTAAAATCTGTGGTCACATTGGTCAAGAATGGTGAGATGGCAGCTTTCAATCTGCTTTGCAGTACAAGGTGGCAAAAGGGACAAAGCTCTCCCTGGCAAGTTCCACTAACAAGAAATAAATTTTTAGAGAAACATTTAAAACTCTCAGTTATACTGTTTTATTTCTTAACACTACCATATTTTACATGACTATCTGGCTCATGCTCACTTAGCTTTGTCCCAAGTTCACTTGCATCACTGGTTGGGGTTACTTGCACCTCTAGTGGACAAAGCCAGGAGTAGGTTTTTACAGAAAATAGAATGGCCCTTTCCAGCCCTGGGAGGAGTGCAGGGAGCGTTCACGCAACACACACATTGCAGCTGACATAATAATAATAATAATAATAATAATAATAAATAAAATAAATAAATAAATATATAGATATAAATAAATAAATAAATAAATAACTAAATAAATAACTAAATAAATTTACACCCCGGCCAGAGCTGGGCTCAGGGCAGCTAACACCAGTAAAATTACAATAAAAACGTAATGGGGGGGGACAATTTAAAATACAGGCTAAAATACAATTTATAATGCAGCCTCATTTTAGAAGTAGTCCATAGATCAAAACCGTAAGGGGAGGGAAACATAAGGGTCAGACTGAGTCCAAACCAAAGGCCAGGCAGAACAGCTCTGTCTTGCAGGCCCTGCGGAAAGATGTCAAGTCCCACAGGGCCCTAGTCTCTTGTGACAGAGCGTTCCACCAAGTCGGGGCAAGTACTGAAAAGGCTCTGGCCCTAGTTGAGACTAATCTAACCACCTTGCAACTTGGGACCTCCAAAGTGTTGTCATTTGTAGAACTTAAGGTCCTCCGCGGGGCATACCAGATATGTCGTAACACACAGTTTGGAAAGCTCTGCCTTAAATAAGTCCTTAATATTAGACTGGAAAACAAACTGGGAGCATTGCGGATACAGTGGTACATCGGAAGTTGAACGGAATCTGTTCCAGAAGTCTGTTTGACTTCCAAAACGTTCAAAAACCAAGGTGCGGCTTCCAATTGACTGCAGGAAGCTCCTGCAGCCAATTGGAAGCCACGGAAGCTGTATCAGACGTTTGTGTTCCAAAGAATGTTTGCAAACCGGAACATTCACTTCTGAGTTTGCGGCGTTCAGGAGCCAAAGTGTTTGACTCACAAGGCGTTTGCGAACTAAGGTACGACTGTATTTCAAAACAGGTGATATGTGAGAATAGTGGTCTGTGCTGGTTAATGGGCAGGCTGCTGTTTTCTGCATTAGCTGAAGTTTCAGAACCATCTTCAAATGCAGCCCCACATAGAGTCTGTTGTGGAAGACCTCAGAGAATGAATGGGAGTGACCATATGTCATAGTTATCAGGGTGTTTTGATGGCTGGAACGTAACTCTTTTTCTTCTTTAAATGTTAGATGCATGGGTTGCAGAATGACTTTGAGAAGGAGAGGAAGGATTCTCATAGGAGAATACGAAAAATGGAAGACATGCTGAGGTGAGTAAAATGGCTCCAGAATGTTCCTGAGGAAGATTATGTTTTGTTTTTTAAATATTAATATTTTTATTGAAAGAATCTCTGCTATAAAGAAATAAATTGATACAAAGGAAAGAAAGGTGAGATGTGAGGGGGTGGGGAGAACAAAGATGTGTATAAGGTACACACACACACACACACACACACACACACACAAAATGCAATGTAATATACTCCCATACATTCCTATACATTACATAAATTCATATAGTGTTATTATCCTAATACATATGTAGATTTTGTTGATACTGGAGTCATGCTTGTATCTAAATATAAATGATGCAGAGAGGCAGCTCTTGGCCATGCAAATAGAATCAGGAGTGTTGAAGTTCCAGTTATCTCTGCTATTCGGATATTTTCACTATATCCTTATTTCTCAGTGTAAAAACAACAGGGCTGGCTGTATTGTAGGCAAGGAGCTCTTCTCAAAAAAAGGCATCAAACTCTTAAGAAGAATGCTGTTCTTTCTTTCTACTGTCCAGCCAAAAAGCATCACCCAGTATGTGATTAAAAACAGTGAGGTTCAGAGATTAAAATTGCTGCCTGTGTTAATTGTGCATATCCAGTTGTGGATTTTTTATGGCATTTGAAAAGTTCCTGTTCATGCAGAGTTTAATGTTGCCTTTTGCTTATAGCTTTTATAAGCAGTAATATAACAAAGCAATGACAATGTGGTGATACAAATAAATATTGTATTTTGTTTTTTCAGTGTGAAATATAGATCTGTACAGAGCAGTGCTCTGTAAATTTTCATTGAGTTTCAAAAGTTACCTATAAAAACTATCTGAGCTTGTAGCAATATTTTTACCCTTTCTGTTGCTGCTTCAAGACTGTCATCCAAGTGCTCCCCCACTTTTCCCCTGAAAGTCAGGGTTTGCATGAATGTAATGATGGTGCACCTTATCCTATATAAAAAAAAATCCTTCTAGTAGCACCTTAGAAACCAACTAAGTTTGTAATGTGCTACTGGAAGAATTTTTTTTTATTTTGTTTCGACTACGGCAGACCAACACAGCTACCTATCTGTACCTTATCCTATATGACAGCATTACAAAACCATTTAAGATCTAAGTCAATGCTCCCTGTCCTGACTCTGAATAAGTGAGTGCATTTGCCCATTTCCAACCCCCAACTGCTAAAGCTGTGTGCATTTCTCAGCAGATGAAAGCTTTGGCAAAAACCACAAACTCTTCTTTTTAGTTCAACCCTAATAAATATTCCAGCACACTGAGATGAGAGAGCATTTACACTGAGAGCATTTAGTGTTGATGGCTGCAGTATTAATTTAAATCCCAAAGATGATGCTCATACTCACATTAAAATATTATCTTATGGTGTTCTCACGGTTCTTTTTAGGTAATAGCAGCATATAAAGGAATAAAGGCTCTATGGTGTGTTTTCAGGGAATAGATGTATGGCCTGATTATGTACACCTGATAATTATGCAGAACCCAGAAGCATATATTCTGCATGGGAAGGAAAGGGGGTAAAACAGCTATATTTTGAAAGGCGTGGTGTGTGTGTGTAGTGTTTTGTGCTTATTTTGTGTGTGTGCTTATAATACGCCTTTATAAGTTCTCAACTTGGCATATGTTTAGACTATGTACAGATGATTTTTCAGAGATTTGAGGCAATATTATAGGGGTCACATTGCTTCTGGGCAATGTGCTTCTGCGTGTGAGCAGCTGTTTTGTTTCACCATCATCTCATGTGAGACTGACTTGTAGTGTTTCAAGCTCTGTGACAGAAAAACAGAAACATAGCCAGCACACTTGAGATAGAAATGTGTCCCTTTTAGCATGATTCTGAGTGCCTGCAGTATGGTGCCTGTGACTGATAATATACTGCTTCCACTCCATACACAAAGCAGTTTTGAAACTGTTTTTTGACAGTTTTTGAAACTGTTATTTTTAATTGCACTTCCTGGTTTTCCTAAGTGAAAGGATGCTTAAATATCTTAAATGATGTATTCCCCTTAAAAGGGAAAAAAAAGTGTGAAATTTATTTCAGGAGTGAAATTTACTAGATCAGAAGCTGACTCTGATCTGGTCTATTCAGTTCCACATTTCTTTTGAATTCTGGGACTAGAAAAAGAGCAGCTGCAAGATTCTTTTCTTCCCTCTATTACGTTCCTTCTGTTACTATCCTACAAATGCTTGCTAGATTAGGGCCACCGTAGCAGTGAAGATGTAGTCACTCCCATTAATCCAGAGAAATGGATATCGGTTATACCAAAAGCTGCACAGCAACTATTAAACAGCTTATCATCCCTCTGTGTTGTTTGAAAATCTAGACAATTGCCAACCTAGCAGTTCGAAAGCATGTCAAAGTGCAAGTAGATAAATAGGTACTGCTCCGGCGGGAAGGTAAATGGCGTTTCCGTGCGCTGCTCTGGTTCTCCAGAAGCGGCTTAGTCATGCTGGCTACATGACCTGGAAGCTGTACGCCAGCTCCCTCGGCCAATAAAGTGAGATGAGCGCCGCAACCCCAGAGTCGGCCACGACTGGCCCTAATGGTCAGAGGTCCCTTTACCTTTACCTAACGCTGATCTTAATCATGTGGTTAGAGACTATAGATGACTGGTGGGGAACCTACCTGGGCCAAGTTTAGTTGGACAGGGCTCCCAATTTGGTTTTCTAGGCCATTTTGGTCACGCCCAACCACCTTCCCTACATCTCACAAAGTTCACTGCCTGCAAAATCCCTTGTGCAATGTTTCCCAAGTGCCCAACCAATTGATTGCAAGCTTTGAATTTTGTCCCCATCCCGACTTGGGAGTAAACCCCACTGAATTCACTTGGACTTACTTTTGAGTAGGGTTGTGCTGTTTATTGGTATATATGTTGCAGAGAATACCTTACTTTAAACTGTAAACACAGTACACTGTTAATGGCTTGTTTTCTCCAAAGCAAAACCAAAAGGGCAGCAATTGCCTAATGAGTCCCATCAGCGCAAGCTCTGTGCAAAGGCATTAACTTGCACAGTGGGACTTGCACAATGGGGCCTTCTCCCGCTCATCCCCTCACAATCTAGAAGGCAATGCAAACTGAAAAGGGATGGAGGCGGGGAAGAGAACCTAGGCATAGAGTTCTTGTAACGATCATTTGGAATGAGAAGATCTCTAGGAGAGGAAGAGCTAAAAGTTACTGTCTTTCAGCAACACTGATGTAGAGCCCCTGCAGATCCCGCTTTCTCTCCCCCTGTTCTCTGATTAAATGGCGGTTGCTAGATGACAATTCAGGGAGGAGCCTGATGGAACTGGGCTTTGAGTAGAGCAAAGGAGATGGAGCAATTTTGCAGTCCCATTTCTCTCTTATAACCAGGCCTTTGGATGATTAACATTCTATCGTCTCTAAAATGTTTTTGTGGGAGGGGAGGTATTGGTTTTCATTTTGTTATATTTGTGCTCTCATTTTGTATTATGTTGTCAGCTGCCCTGTAATCTTTGGACAAAGGCATACAAATCAAATGAATGAATGAATGACTGAATGACCAGAGTTTGATTCGGTTGAGTGTTGTTCAAGCAAACAAATGCGGGTTTGAACAGGAAAAGTTATGAAGTTAAATAAAGCAAAGGTTTGTTGGTTTTTTAATCCCCTAAACCAATAAATAAAATGTGAGCCTCTAAAAGAATTGTGTTATGCCTATGTCTATGGTAAAAATATTTCCATGCTATAATGACTGGTTTTTTTCCAGTCTGCCCATCAGATAAAGAAGCAGTTTTAGGTATATAGATTGTTTGTTGCAGTAAGTTACTGTTTTATTCTGTATCCACCTTTATGACAATTAAAGTCGTAGTTACATTGTATTCCAAAGTCTAGTCTTGCTCTTGCATTAAAGTATCGTGTAACTAAATGTTTCCAACTAGGAAATAATAGGGTGGCCGCTGCTACTTTAAATTTAGGATGTTCTGTTCATGGCATTTTGTAATTTATTATATACGTTATTTCTGACTCTGCCATATTTCATGCTTCTGGAAATGCCTGGCACCTCTGCCACCCTTTCCACAAGCAATGGGGAATGTTTTCCATATCTCATGGTGAGTGCTTAGCATGGTCCAGGGAGACTGTGAAACCTTCATTGCCATGCACTCCCTGCATGGAGATGGTCATTTACTTGAGCTATGTTCCTTTCCCCCACCACCTTACTGGAGTTACCATCAAGGCATGTTTCAAGGGAGGCACTGGCTCCTGCAACAAGCACTCCATCTGAAGCCACAGAGCCTTCATGGTCCTCAGCCGACTTCTGCTAGTAGGGGTATTTCCACAGATAAAGACTCCCTTCTGCCAGGGGACATAGGCCATCTCCTAACTTGCTCCAGCCCAGCAGATTTGCGGGGTTGAATTCTTATTAATGTGCCTATGCTTCCAGTGGAAGCTTGTTTAAAAAATACTCTTTACTGCTTTGCAGTTCTCGTAATTGCTGCTCATTTCCTGTCAATGCTGATTTATATTTAATGTTGGCAAACTAGTCACTGCCATGTTCTCCTTAGTGGAAATTGCTTTAATATAAGTTAGTGTTTCTTTAGAAAGTAATTTAAAATGTCTACACACCATGACTGAACACATAATGCCTATATAATTACTTAGGGCAAAGGAGGTTCTTTCTGATTACTGTATGTTAGTTGAATCATAATGGCATGTTATGAGGGACAGATCACTTATTAGGCTAAACCTTTCTCGATATAATCTCATTTTCAATGAATACAGAAAATGGGGGGCTGGGATTACATTGCTAAGTATATACAGAGTAGACACCAGATGCTGAAAAGTGGGGTTTTTAAGTGTGTGTTGAAAAAGCCGGGTTGGGTAGGTTAAGAAATGTAAAAAATGGTAAGCGTAGTAAAAAATGGATGAAAGAAGATATATTCATAAACAAAATGACCTGGCCAATTAAAAATGTGTACGGGCATGCATGCAATGAAACTAAGATTCAGAGCATGTTCTTTAAGTACATCAGGGCCTATTAAGTACTTAGATGGATATTGCTAGGAGCACCATGTAGGCTGTGCTTTAAGTGGGGTATGTATTACATCAGCAAATAATTTAGTTCCATATAGCCTGCTTTGCTGTCAGCTCTGAAATGTTAGGTGTAATATTGGTGATTCTAAGATCTGATAGTTGTCTAAGCTATTTGCACAGGGATATTGTTTTCCGATATGTGACTTGCAAGTGCTGTCATTAATTTACTTTTCCAGCTGTTCTCATTCTTTCACTGGTGATCTTTGCACAGGGACCCGATACATTTTCTGGTACATTGATTGATCTACATGAATCAACTACTAGTGGGCTGGCACAGTTCCATAAGTAAACTACTTATGTGTATGCTGTAAATATCAGAGCAGGAATACACTTCATTCTTGTATCCTGTTCAGCTTACTTACACAATACTTACTTACACAATAAACTGATATTCCACAGTAAGGTGTTGGTGTGATCCATAAATTGGGGGGGACGGACCGGGGACCACAGAGTTACTTCACTTAACACAACTCTCGTGTGAGATCAGATATTATTTTTCAAAGTGATCTCTACCAGAGAAAGGGGACCTGTGGAGTTCCACATGTTGTGGACTACAGCTATCACTGGCCATTGTCCATGTTGGCTGGAGCTGACAAGAACTGGACAACATCTGAAGGGCAACAGGCTCCCCATCCCTGCTCTACATAGTTTCCTGGGAGAAAGCCTTAATTGAGATCAGTGGGACTTAGTTATGAGTAGACATGCATAGAATTGCACTGTTACTATATTTGCTTTGATTGTAGTTGTTTTCTGCAAATATGTTATCCATAGGCCATGATTTTCCACTCACACTCACATAGCTTGGTGAGTGAAATGGGTGAAGAATAGTGCTGAAGCTTTTTCAAACACACATTCAATTGTCAAAAGCATATGTGGATGTGATCTGTGGTCAAGTGTTTGGTGATGGAGATTATGATGATGAACCTTTATGTTACTTTCCTTACCTGTCTTGGGAGCCAAGCCTAAAGCTGTTGCAAGTGCTGATGTTATAGAGCGAATGCTCACCCACAACTGCTTTAAATTCATTCTGTTTTTTATGTAAGAAGGTAGTGCCACTTCTCTTTCTTCAGTGTATACATCTGATCAGATCTTGTTTAAAATGAAAGGATTTGCACAATGTCAGTGTTTGGAAGGTCAAGCTTTACAAAATCTCAGTGACTGTATCATATACTGTACAGACTTCTTTTCCACAATATGCAGAAGTTGGTATGAAATTATGATCATTTGGATAAGATAGCCCGTTAAGAATACTTTTAAAAATTTATTGTCTTGTTCTTTGGGAATACATGAATAAAAAAACAAGTTTGTCTCTTTGTAACAATATGTGTTGGGAGTAATGTGATTCTTCGGTGACTTCTGAGGGTTTGAATGCTTAGTGTGCTTACTGAGGTGTTGTTATTTTTTAGTAGATTGTGACATTGTGAGAAAAGTTGATAACACCGTTGTTGGTAATGGCAGGAAGACTTACATAACTTCTACAGTAATTGCTTGCCTGGCGTGTCTTGCTTCCTATGAACAAGATGTTTGTCATATTACAGCATTAGACTCCTGAAATGTCTTCATCACCCATCAAAAAGCTTGTCCCTCTCAATTAAAGTTGTCTTGACATCTATTTAGGAAGTATCACCCTTTGTATGATCCATATGTCTAAATCATTGTGATATCTTTGTGGTACATCAATATGTCGAGTACCTGAACACAGCATGTTGAGCTTAATAGAAGAATTCAGTCACGTACATAATCAAATTGTATGATAACCAGCAACCTCATTGCTTCTAGAACTCAGCACCCCCCAACTTCTAATATGAGAAAAGCCTGTTGGATCAGGCCAATGAACCTATCTGGTCCATCATTCTGTTTTCATAGTGGCCAAACAGATGACTGTGGGAAACCTCCAAGCAAGATTCAAACACAAGAGCACTCTTCCCTCCCCCCCCCCAAAAAAAAATGGTTTCCAGCAACTGGTATTCAGAAGCATCACTGCCTCCAACTGTGGAGGAAGTCCATAGTTATCGTGACTAGTAGCCATCGATAGCCCTCTCCTCCATGAGTTTTTCTAATCCTCTTTTAAAGCCATTGAGATTGGTGGCCATCACTGCCTCTTGTGGGAGCAAGTTCCATAGTTCAACTATGCGCTACATGAAGAAGTGCTTTATTTTATCTGTCCTGAATCTTCCAACATTCAGCCTTATGGGTTGTCCAGGAGTTGCCCTTGTGGAAACCCTGCTGGTCCTGCTTCAGTAAGACTTATTCTTCTACAGTGGTACCTCGGGTTAAGCACTTAATTCGTTCCGGAGGTTCGTACTTAACCTGAAACTGTTCTTAACCTGAAGCACCACTTTAGCTAATGGGGCCTCCTGCTGCTGCCGCGCCGCCGGAGCATGATTTCTGTTCTCAACCTGAAGCAAAGTTCTTAACCTGAAGCACTATTTCTGGGTTAGAGTAATATGTAACCTGAAGCATATGTAACCCGAGGTACCACTGTATATGCTTGGTTTTTTTTGGTTGTTTTGTTTTTAAATCGCCCTCTCGACCAAGTTTCCCTGGGAATGATGTTAAGCTGATCAGTCTGTATTTTCCAGGACACCCGCTCCCCTGTCCCTTTTTTTAAAATCGATGTTACATTGACTACTTTCCAGTCCTCAGGTATGGTGGCTGTTCTGATGGACAAGTTACATGTTCTTGTCAGAAGATCAGCATTTGAGTTCTTTGAGAATTCTTGAGTGAATTCCACTTGAACCCAGCAATTTGGCAGTTTTTATGTTGTCCGTTAGGCCTAGAATTTTGAATGCTCCCCGCCCCCCACCTCTTTATTGTTATAGTTTCACAAATTGTCCTTTGGCATGTTGGCCTGCATACCCATGTGCCTTATCTTGTGTTACTAGGATTTGTGTTTTTGATCTAATGTGCCCTGGACATCAACTATAAATAGCTCATAGTTAAAATTTATAATATTATTCTTTCAGAATTAGCTAAGATTTTACTGGTGCAAAATTCACAGAGAGCCATTTGTTGGGGAAGCAAATTCAGAGGCAACCCATAAGGTTTGGTGATTTTGTTTCCAAGCCAGACAAGACACAGAGCTGGAAATGGGCTAAACTGAGTGTGTTTGAGGATGGTGGGGGAAGATATCGGATAAGACTTGCCTTCCATATTGCTAGTTACAGACCCGCCATTTTTTGCATAAGTGAATATTGGAGATAACCTGTGGAAGATTTGCACAGAGCCATTTTTTTTAAGAAGTGGTGTCTACTTTAATGTTCTTTAATTGTGGTTTAGGGAATGTGTCATTCATGAAATCGCTTCTGAAAATTTATATGGCAAGATTCAATTTTCTTCCTGCTTCCACTGCGTAGCACATCACATTTCTATAGAAAGAAGCTTCCAAATCCTTTGAGATTGTGGTTTAGACCTGAAAGCCAGAGGCTGAACATGGAGCAGCCTGAATTAATATCCCGCTAGATACTATGCAAGGGGTATGCCCACTCTTTTGTTCCTCACTGTTATATATATCAGGAACCAGAGTTTCACACCCCACGCCCAGCCTGAAGATACAGTACTGACATCCTTTAACTCAGAGGACTCTACTGCAGAAGACCAGGAAGACCTGAGACCTTGCTTTGTCTCACTGCAGACCAGGATAGTATCATGTGAATCCCTGAGATTCTGGAACCTCCATAGCTAAATTGGAGAATGTCGAGGTTGTTTATTGAGTGTGGGTGTCACAATTGTTTTGGCGTCCTTATCCTGCAGATCTAGGAACTCTGAGGTTTCTGAACACAGGGACCAAGTTTCTGAACATTTTACCATGGAATGGCAAAGCTGATATGCTATAGGGGCTCAGTACTATGTTCGTGGCATTATATAGATGCTAAGTACTCTGCTCATTAAAAGAGTTGTATCATGATGAGAGTAGTGATCTTTGTGATTTAACAACAATGATATATGCAGGGCTGAAGAGTTATTATTCCCGCCCCCCCAACTTTAATATTCTTCCTCTACTCCTAAATCATTGGGGAAAAGCATCTGTTCTCCACTTGGTACTCTGAGCATCTGAAACCATTTAGTCCCAAAGCAGTCAAAGTTTCCATCATATTGTAAACATTCCTTTAGTTCTAGTGAACATGCTGACATAACCCTCACTCTAGGGGGCACAACGTAAAGTATGAACAGAAAATAGAAAATATGTGGAAACCTTTGTTTTATAGTCGCCATTTAAAAGAATAAGTATCCCGTTAATTGTTTCAAAACTGATCCCACGCCTTATTTCTCCACAGGGCCTATTAATGCCAGTGAGATGCTTATAACTAAAACATAAATAAATTAAAAAACCTTTCTGCACTTGATTTCTCTTTAGAGATGTACTAGTGGATGTGTCTTCAACAGGATAGGTACAGTAGGTGATGGATTCACCGCCGTGTTAAATAACTTGATGGTTACAAAGTAATATTACATGCTGTGAAATGAACTAGCATTTTAGAAGAATTTAGTTAGTTTTATTCAGTTTTGTTATTGTAACTGAACGTATTGCATGCTCACACTGTATGTCAGTGCCTATCAACTATTATTTTGCCTCTAGAACCTTAAAATCATATTGGAGGCTATCCATCCAAACTGAAGTCCCTCCCCACCAACCATCCCCATCAGAAATCCCACCTAGTGCCTCTTCCACTATAAAGTTGTGATGATTGTTATCAGGAAGGCCAAGCCCGCAAACCCAGACAATCACTCTGTAGGGCAAATTCCTCCCTGCCTCTGAAAACAGTGACCACTAAATTACCCAAAGGAAAGTCAATGCAGGGTTGTTGCCTCCTGAGAGGACAGACCATAAACGAGTGCAATAAAGGGAGGGTAGGAGGGAAAGCCGGATGTAAACTGTGGGGTTTCCAGTCCCCTGCAGCTCACCTTAAATACTCCCAGAGTGGATCTGGATGGACAAAGTCTTCACCCAGGTCTGCCCTGGGATCCCCACCCACCAGGAGCTAAGCCTAAGTAATTGGCTCTCTGGGGTCTCATCGTGTTTCCCAGCCCTCCACATGGCTGAGAGGAGCAGTAAAATCACCCCGTCTGGCACGCTGAGGCTGGGAAACAGGAACATATATCCCCATCACCCTGCCAAGGCCGTAAATGCCACTTTCAGTAGGGTTGAGAGTGGGGAAACAAGTTTTCTTTGCCATCTTAGACTGATGCATATAAACCACACACTATGCTTATATTCTAAGCCTGCTAATATGTTAAAATGGGGTTGAAGTAAGTAACATGATGCTTTCATAAGCAATCCAGAAATTATAACTGTATTATAACTCTTAGGATTCTAGGAGATAGCAATGGGAGATGCTAGTTCAATGCTTTTACCTTTTGGCCTAGGGTTCTGTGCTGTCTCCTTTGTATTTAACAACTGGATACCATATTAAAAACATACATCAAAACACCTAACAATTCTTCCATATTCTATATCCAATAATAATAATTATTATTATTATTATTATTATACCCCACCCATCTGCCTGGCTTTCCCCAGCCACTCTGGGCAGCTTCCAACACAATATTAAAATACAATAGTCCTTCAGATTTTAAAAGCTTCCCTAAACAGGGCTGCCTTCAGATGTGTTCTAAAAGTCAGATAGTTGTTTTTTCCTTTGAGATCTGGTTTACAAACAGACTTACAAACAGCATTGTGAAAATAGATTTTAAACAGCCAAAGCCAAAAACTAGGAGGAGAAACATTCAGCAATTTCTAATCAACATTATAGAATAGCACGTTGGTCAGTTAAACTAATGGAGCCCAGTTGTTTCCAGTAGTGAATAAACTTTTCTCTTCTTTTTCAAGGTATTTGCTTTTAAATGGCTATGCTGTATCTTTGCAAAAGCTGACATATTGATGGCAGCCAACTCCAAAGCCCCAGATACTTTATCCCGGATCATCCAGGAACTGGAGTAGGCTGCCCCTAACATTCAGCTCTATATCTCCTTGGGGAGGCTGTGTTGGTCCTGATGGACTGTTGAATGTGGACAAACATAATTGCTCCTCATTAAGAAACAAATTGTTCCAGTGTTAAGGTGTCAGCCTGTTCTGAATAGGGCTTGAAAGATCAAGTTTGCAATTTGGAATTACTATTTTCCATCTTTTCCTATGGATGCCTTTGGGATTTTGGAGTTCACTGTCATCAGGAATGGTTAAATTAACAAACGTGTTGATAATACAGAAATGGTCATTCAAAAATAAGAGAGCTTTCTCTTAGCTATTAGAAGAGACTGTACATCGGAATAACTGAATCATTTGCTATTTTATTATTTTTATTATCAATTGCTGAATGTTTCCCTTATGGATTTTGTTTTTGTTTTAAAACTGTTTCCACAATGCTGCAGGTAGATTTGTAATTTGTACTCATGGCAACTCACGGTTATGTACTTATGATGCACCAGTCAGATCTGTAATATTAAGTTGTAGTGTGGAGTCCCCATATTCATTGTTCCAGCCAGTTGGCTGCTCTCCTCGGATTCTCCATTCTATTCCCACTCCCATCAGATTTTCATTTCCCAGTCCCCCAACCCAACCACCAATCAATCAGCATTTCTTGCCCCCTAAACATGCTCAGTCCTCCTTGGGGTGCCCTTCAGGGTTTTGCCTGCTTAAAGATCTTTTGTTCTTCTGTTGAGTACCTCTAAGCTCGCTGGAACCTTTCTCTTGTGCATGGATGGTGCTGTTTTGGTTGCAAAAGTATCCATGCTCAGATAATTAATTCATTATTAGTATATAGGATATGGGGATTATGTACTTTTAATTTTGTATTTTTGATATGCTAATATTAATAACAATACCCAAAGGAGTTTTCCGTTGTAGTTTAGTACTAAAAATGCTGCATACAGTTTATTTGATGTTAACATCACGAAATACACAAAACTGTATACAATTCTTCAATTAAATGCTTGCTTTCTTCCACCCTAAACAAGAAATTCCATATTAGATTCAGAACCACTGAATAATGAACAAGCCTGTTGTCTCCTTAAATTTTTGGTTCATTTGTCTGCAGTGATGAATGCAACTTAGAATGCTTTCTAGCAACTTCACAATATTAAAGTGCCCAGGGACAGGACAGGGATGATGTTTTGAAGGCAATAAATATTTCAGCTTCACATTTCAGCCTTTCTTCTTTATTCCTTTGATCTGGGTTTGGTTTAGTTATCATTCTGCTTGAATGACTTCACACTGTCTCTTCCCCTCCTCCCCCTTCTCTGAACAAAAATAGTAATTCTGCACATATTCCATATGGTTGGGATTTTTTTGCTGTAAAAGATGGCCATTCTTTGATTCTGATAACTGCTGCTTAAATAATGTATTTGATTACATCTTAACTCCAGTGAATAGTTATAAAAAGGCTTATCTTTAATTATGCAGTTTATTGTCTGGTTTTTTATTTCACAATTAAAGGACAGAAAAATAGCACAAATATGAAGGATGCAGTCCTTCATCATGTGGATGCTGTGCTTGTGTGTGGAAGGATGCTCATATGGCTCAGTGGTGTCCTGTTTCTACCTTCCTTCTTCAATACATGAACCTGAGAAGTACTGAATCAGTGTGGCAGGCCAAGAAGGTGCCTTGGGGAGCTAAGGAGTGCCCATAATCTCATCCTCTGTCTGGTCAGGTTTCTGTGAGCTCCAAGACTTAAATAATGTGGCTCAGTGGGGAGGAAGAGCTGGCTAATAGAACTTCCCTTCTTTGGAATGCCCTAGTATGTTGTCTTTGCACATGTCTGTTAACTGGTTTGCATATCATTTTAAACAACAGTTAAGCATCGTTGTGGTATAAAGGTGAAAACATAGCATGCTGGTATATGAGGCTAAAACTGTGACTGCTTTTCTCCTTCCGTGCTGCAAGGTGCTAAGCCATGGTTTAATGAGGGCTTGTGGTTTCTTTCCCCCAAAGAAAGCATGAGAAGCAAGCCAAGAAGCAACCTTCATGTTTTGTTTGCAGAGAGACAAACTCATCAACCAGAGTTTGGATGTAACACAAAGCCAAACCATGGCTTCCCTCCAGACGGCGAAGTAGAAGCTCGAGTAGGAAAGGAGCAAAATGGCTACTGTTTTGTTCTCATGCACCAGCATTCTGCACATTCATTTTAAGTTAAGCATAACTATGTTTTAAAGCAATGCAGAAACAGTCCTGTACAGTACACTGTGAGTAGAGAAGCAGGACTCTTCTGAATCCTGCAGGAATTTCTTGTCATGCAAGCATAAATAATGTTGAAAATGTGTCTAAGTCACCAGTCAATGGCTGTTACATTTTGTTCGCATTTGTGTGTTCTGCAATATGAGCACAGAAATGTTGGCATGTTTGAGGATACATGTGTTCCAGTGCACATCCCTAGAAGTGGGAACAAGAGTCTGTTTCCAAATAAGAGTTTAAGCCCCCACCCCAAGGGCACATCTGTTTATACCCTACAAAATAAACATATTTTACCCTGTATTTAAAAATCTTTTCACCAGCCAAAAGTTCAAATGTCCGCAGTTATTTCCATGAATAAAAGCCCTCTTAATGTTGGGTGATTCACAGTGGCCTGTTTTAGAGAAGAAGGCATACATCCCTCTGCCTTAGAATAGTAGAATATATAATATCAGAACTGATTGTGACAGTTCTTTTGAAGATGCAAAGAAGTCAGGAAGATGAGAGACTAGGGTGCAAAATATTTTCATATGTAATATTTTATCAAGGTGCCTGACAGATCTTTCAGATTTATTTCCATATCCTCGTATAGGGAGTGTCATTTATAAGCTCATTTGTATGATTTCTTTCAATGTATTTCCTAACAACAACAACCCACAATATTTTGTATGTATAATACAATAAACTGCAGGGGAAAAATAACTGGCTACTTCCCAGAAGATTTACAGCTGTTTGTAAACACTTTAAAATGTCTAGATAGAAGCTGCTGTATTTTACTCTC
This sequence comes from Podarcis tiliguerta, assembly GCF_965153285.1. Lineage (NCBI taxonomy): Eukaryota > Metazoa > Chordata > Lepidosauria > Squamata > Lacertidae > Podarcis > Podarcis tiliguerta. Next base: position 99,212,146 of record NC_139535.1, on the reverse strand, counting down.
CTAATTTACAGTCTATTCAGCCACATAGCAGTTCTGGCATCTCAGGAGCATCCTGAGATACTAAAGATGTGCACAAATCTTAAGTACAGGAGCTGGATCATCATTTCCCTATCACTAAGTACAGTCGGAGAAAGATGAGGCTCTTCTGGAAGTATACTTTGGAACTGTGATACCAAAACAGAAATGGACTATCCCAAACCCTTATTCTACAATTGTCCTTAAGAAAAGAAACATAGAATTGTTCCTTCCCATGGAAAGCTTCTTGGGAGAAAGTGAGGCTGGATGGGAAGGTTCTTGACCAAGACGGAAGAGTGGAAATAGCTTGCAGGAAAATGGGTTTTTCCTTTGTCTCCCAAGTCCGAGAAATGTGAACATACTCTTCCTTTTGCAGTGGCTCTTTATTTCTAGACTTCCATTACAGCCACAGGTCTCTTCTGTCTGTAAGGTACCTGGATTTTCCAGTGGTAGCCTTGGCTTAGTAACTGTTGCTTAGCAACATGAGGGCCACTCTTCCTCTTTATTTTTGTCAGAATACATGTATCATCCAGGTTTAGGTTGATGTTTCAGTGGCTTGTGTTAAGCAGCCTGGTGGGTCGTTGTAGGTCTCTGGGATGGATTGAGAAATAAATGTCAAAGGCTGCAAGCTCCTGATACTTTCAGTACTTAAGTACCTTAAGACAAAAGATAAAAATTATTCTTATTTGATTTATTAAAACCTGCAGAGCCTGCTCCCTTTCTTTTGGGCAGGAATAGTAATTAGAATACCCAGGAGGTTTTGGGGTATGTGTGTGTTTTGTCCGAGAGGTATAAATAAATTGAAAAAGTCTAAGAGAAGAAATCAAGTTCCTGAACAAAATTTCTCAGGATTTCCCTTGTAATGCATACTCTTGCTAGCGAGTTTTATTGGTATTTCATAAAGTTTGTCCCTGGAGTGGAGTTCAGAAACATCTTCTGCCTGATAAACTTTTAAACTTTTATCCTGTGTTGAGAAAGTTATACACCAGTCAAGCATAAATCCATTCAGATTACGAGGTGTTTTAGGGCAAAGTGGGGGAAGAGATAAGGCTGGTTTGATCTACTGGGTTTTTAACAGAAACCTGTGGACCTGTTAAACCAAATGAGTCAGTTGCAAGGTCTTATCTCCCTAGTGTTTCTTGTGGCTTTTTAATATCTGAAATAAGTGATATCAAATGGCAAGTAGTTCCAGAGGACTTTTCAAATGCTGAAATAGTTGTTCTGTTAATTGATTTGCCCTTTACCTTATGCACAAAGTTATTGTTGAGTTGTGGTGGTTATTACAAGTAATCGTTTGTTTTTTGACATGTAGTAAGCCACAAATCTATTCTGAGATTATTAGTATACCAACCATTGGATCACCCCTAGTTTTAGTTGATCTCATTGTGAATATTTTGGTATTATCTCTTCTGTACAGAGTTGTTTTTATATTTTGGAAGAGAGATGGAAGTGAAATAATTGCTTAAACACTTAAGACAAGTATTTAGAATACATATTCTCACTTTATTTGTACATTTCTTCCTTAAATTGTTATTTAGACTTCATAGTCATGTTTAAATGGAGATTATTTACGCAATTCTGCTAATTCTGTAACCATATCCTTTATACATTGAGATGAAAGAATTTTTTTTCTTACAAATAAATTGAGGTCAAAGATTAAATTCGTGCTTTTAATATTCATGCCAGCTCAGTTTTTAAGGGATGTGAGTGATGTAACTGTATTGTATTGGGCACTGCAACAAGTAATACCGGGGGTGGGAGGGAGACCTTCAAAGTGAATATTTTAATGCTTCATGGAAACAACACTTCTCAATATCCTGGAGGGGGAAAGTTCCTACAAATTATTGCTGTAGATGTAGAACTGGCTTCTGCACCCTGGAAAATCAATGGATGCTGATTCCTGGCTGGCAGCTTCTCAAGAGGTTGGTGGTTGAAATACATCAGAAATGAAATCAGATTCCTGAAGCACAACAGATTTCAATGCAGTTATCACAGAGAGTAAAATGGAGTGCGTTGGTTGGTTTAGATAATGCAAGTATCAGCCAACAGTCTGAGAAGAAAAACTTACTTTGCATATTCAAAGGCAATAACATTGAATGTCATGTTTTCCGTTCATCGGCAGCTTGTGTTCGCCTCTCTGTGTTCCTTCAACGCAAAGGGATTCACAGGAGGCAAGGTTGCAGGTTCGATCCCCGTATGAGTCAGCTGCATATTCCATCAGTGTAGGGGGCTGGACAGGATGGTCCTCAGAGTCCCTTTATTATACAGTTTTATTATTCTGTTTTTATTTGTTTTCTTTTGAGCGGGCTGAATGTTGATGCCTCTGCCCAAGTACATGTTTTCCTAAACAGCAATTTGCAGCAAGCTGCTTTTTCATCTTTGGTAAGGTTGCAATCAAAACCCTGGCTTTGCAAGTTGGCAGTGCGTAACAGAATGGTGGAACCAACACTGTATTAGCAGCCCTGCTGCTCACACCATCCAGGTTGAAAGTGGGGGCAAATAACAGGGCCAGCTTGGAGCTAGAGCAGAATTCAACCTGGATTGGGTGTGATGCACTCATGAAAAGGGGCCTTTTCAGGACTTTCTACAGGTTTCTATTAGTGGGGAACCCACCAGCAGCCCTTCTGCCTACCTGCCCATTTGGTGGGTGGGACAAAAAACTGCACACAATCCAGCTCCACGCAAAGTGTGTATGTGGGGGGGGGGGGGTTGAATGGCAGCGTTAGACTGCAGTTCAACACACATCGGAATTCAATGGAACTTCCTTCTAGGTAGTGGAGCCAAAGCTAAAATTAACCACTATCTTTAAAAGACATAGGTAAAGGTAAAGGGACCCCTGACCATTAGGTCCAGTCGTGGCCGACTCTGGGGTTGCGGTGCTCATCTCACTTTATTGGCCGAGGGAGCCGACGTACAGCTTCCGGGTCATGTGGCCAGCATGACTAAGCCGCTTCTGGTGAACCAGAGCAGTGCACAGAAACGCTGTTTACCTTCCTGTCAGAGCAGTACCTATTTATCAACTTGCATTTTGACGTGCTTTCGAACTGCTAGGTTGGCAGCAGCAGGGACCGAGCAACGGGAGCTCACCCCGTCGTGGGGATTCGAACTGCTGTCCTTCCGATTGGCAAGTCCTAGGCTCTGTGGTTTAACCCACAGCGCCACCCACGTCCTTTTAAAAGACATAGATCACTATTTTTAAAAAAAACAACCTAACACTCTAAACCTTTCAAAACTTCTATCTAAGCCTAGTGGAAATTAGAATAGAGTTTACATGCCTATGAGCCTTTTTTGTTGAAATGTATAACCTGTGCGTTTAATCAATCTTTTACACACACACCCGACGACAGATAGCCTGTCAGTTATATCAAATTCAGTTTGATATGTTTACAGTAGAAGTCATTGTGACTTCATAACGGTGTAGAAATATGTCAGTATGCAGATCTGTAGAAACGGAAATGTATTTAAAAAGTAGTAATTTTGCTATATATAAAGGCAAAGCTAGCAACGAAATTTATTTACAAATATACAAATCTGGAAAAACAAAAGCAGGCATCTGTTTTATGTATAATTGTTTTTGTCAGCCGTTTTGACTTTATAAAGAAAAAGGGTTAACAGCTTTCTGAATAAAATACAGTGGTGCCTCGCAAGACGAAATTAATTCGTTCTGCGAGTTTTTTTGTTATGCGAGTTTTTTCGTCTTGCGAAGCACCACTGTGTATTGACGGTTTCCCATAGGAATGCATTGGCGGTTTTTAAAAAAAGGCGCAAGATGTTTCGTCTTGCGAAGCAAGCCCATAGGGAAATCCGTCTTGCGAAGCAACTCAGAAAACGAAAAACCCTTTCGTCTTGCGAGTTTTTCGTCTTCCGAGGCATTCGTCTTGCCAGGTACCACTGTAAATATATTACATGCATGTATTGTTATATTAAAACCATAAAGAAAGCAAGTTAGGTATGAGTCCTAGATTGGTGGGGGGGGGGGGGAATGTAAAAATCAGATTTGTTTTATTCTCACAAAATAGCAGTTTTGTGTGTTTTTTAAAGAAAAACCACCAACACCTAAGAATACACACATATAAGAGAGAAGTTGAGAGGAAATGTAGTATAAACAATAACTCACACCATAAATACAAGGAGAATTGAAAATAGGCATGCTTGTATTCATGGACAAATAGGACCTGCAGTGTGGAGTGCTTCTGTTTGGTGCTCCAGCCAACTATTCATATTCTCTTCTAGGAAGTTGCTCCAGTCTCCCCACCTAGTTTTCCATTCCCTCTGACTAACAGGCAGCATACAGTGTCCCCTGAGCACGTTCAGTCATCTTTGGGCTACTTTGGACTGTTTCCTTCCATTCTTTTTTGTACGTCTGCAAACACTGGCCCTTTTGTGCATGGATGGTGCGATTTCGGATATGTAAGAATCTACACCTACCTCTGAACTTTGGAAATAGAGGGAATGATATATTGCTTTAAAACATGTCAGCTGCATGCATCATACCAAGATCAAAGGTTGTTTCGAGAATAAGAACCTGTGCATAATTCTGAAAAAGACCATATTATGGTCAGTTGTGATACTTCAGTTTCTAATGCTCCTGAAAGCTGCATCTTTAGTCTTTAAAAATTAGTGTTCACTGTTTGACATTAAGATAAAGTGACTTGGGATAATCATACTCTTTTGAAGCATAAGTTGTGTCACCCATGCAAATGCTGAATTGATATCATAACTGCGCATTAAGAGTTTTCACTAAATTGACTTGAGAAGATCCCAATGTGTGTCATGTTCTCCATACTTAATAATCTGACGTATACCGGGCAGCTAGTAATCCTCTTTCTTTCTTAGAGGAGATGGTGGAGGGGATATACTTCTGTTGATGTGTTAATGTAGGCATATACTGTAACAATGCAGGCATATATATTCCAAATGTTTCCTTGATTAAATATCTTTGGATGATGTGTTAACGTTACTTAATGGAAGATTAAAGAAAAGGGTTCTATGGGGTACAATAAAGCTGCACTACTTAATCTTCCTTGGTATAGCTGAAAACTTTGAAGGTGAAATAACCTGCACAAGAGCCTAGTCCTATGTTTGGGCTCTTTTTGGCTCCCAGTACGTTTCCGAGCACAATTCAAAATGGTTGGTTTTGAGCTTTAAAGCCCTAAACGGCCTCGGCCCAGAATACCTGAAGGAGCGTCTCCACCCCCATCGTTCTGCCCGGACGCTGAGGTCCAGTACCGAGGGCTTTCTGGCAGTTCCCTCACTGCAAGAAGCAAAGCTACAGGGTACCAGGCAGAGGGCCTTTTCGGTAGTGGCGCCCGCCCTGTGGAACGCCCTCCCATCAGATGTCAAAGAGATAAACAACTACCTGACATTTAGAAGACATCTGAAGGCAGCCCTGTTCAGGGAAGATTTTAATGTGTGACATTTTAATGTATTTTTAATCTTTGTTGGAAGCCGCCCAGAGTGGCTGGGGAAGCCCAGCCAGATGGGCGGGGTACAATTATTACTACTACTACTACTACTACTACTATTACTCAATTAGCAAGTGAAAATAATCTCTGATTTGCTATCCAGCTTGTTGTTCTCTCCTTCCAAGTATTGCTAAGGGAAGTTTGGCATAAGCATGGACAGGAAATTAAAGCCCTGAGTACTACTTTAAATGGATAGGGTTAAAGGCCTTTCTTCTACACAAGCACACATGTTCTTTTATTTGATACTTGAACTATGGAAAATTTCTCTGACTTTCTAGGGAGAAGGAGGAGCAGCTGACTCGGGCGATGGAGGTACAGAGGCTGCATGCCCAGCAGGCTGATGCTGCCCTGGAGGAGTTTAAGCGGCAGGTGGAGCTGAACTCAGAAAAAGTCTATGCTGAAATGAAAGAGCAGGTGAGAAGGTCACAATGCCAGCCTTTCTGCAACTATCTGTCTCAGTGGGGAAGCATATTCTCATCTTATATTTCCAGAAACATACTTCACTTGATAGTGCTACATCAAACTCTTTCACAATGCAACGGCTTTGCCAGCAAGTCAGAAAAAAGGATGTTAGCCGTTGATTTATCTTTATAACAAAGCCAGGATTGACATTGCTATAAAACTATCCGTAGCAGTATTACTGATTAGGGCTTTTTCCAGAAGTTCCAAGAATAAAATACTAGTTTATGCATTGTTCTGGGTTGCATCTTATCTCCCATTTTTCACATCTCTTATTTCTTCTTTTTAATGGAAAAATCACTTTAGATGTATCTAGCCAATCTCACTGTTGCGATAATGTGAAAGTCTGGCATGGTAGGAAACCTTTCTCCTCACTTCATTACTGAAGCCACTTGCATTTAATTTTAGTCTTGCAGTGCAGGTAAGGCACAATATTTCCTGTGAAAGGGTCATAGGTATTCTCTCGGATGCAGCAGCACAATGACTGTTTAAGGCAAATGAAAAGAAATGGAGAAAGGGCCATGTAAGCATGGCAAATGGCAAGTGATATATTTTTAAAACAAAAGGAGGGGCGGAAACCATTGTCATGTGAGGCTCTGTTGAGTGAGTTTGAGGGAACCCTGTACCACTGGGGTAGAGAGGAGGAAGGATTTCCCAGCCAATTTCTTATAGGCCAGTGGAAACACAGGGATGCGGCAATATGTCAGCGATGGGTGGGAAAGAAATGTGAAACAGGAGTTCAATTACTCCAGAAATTCTAAAGTATTTGTCTCAATATACGTATAGTGCAATAGAGCCTTGTTCAGTGGTTTACTGGTTGCGTGTGTGTATATTGGTACACTTGTGAAACCAGTAAATAGCTTAATTTTTAGTTAGAAAAAAATGGGAGGCAATATGATAGCTGCAGGAGATGGTGTCTCCAGATATTAGGTGTTGGGCAGAAAGAAGCCAAGTTGGATGGAAGAGTAGTGAGGCACCCCCTCTCCCCCCACAAAGGAAGCCTTGTGGATAATCTGTACATTGGGGAGTACACATAGTCTACACTCTGGAGCTGCTGAAGAAGCCACAAACTTTTTCTAAAAAACCCAATAAAATAAATAGACCCAGGGCTTTTTTTATCTTTAAAAATGTTTAGGGTACTCTCATTTTCCTACTCATATTGAAATACTGCCCCAGAGCAGCGCACGGAAACGCTGTTTACCTTCCCGCCGGAGCAGTACCTATTTATCTACTTGCACTTTGACGTGCTTTCGAACTGCTAGGTTGGCAGGACCAGGGACTGAGCAATGGGAGCTCACCCCGTTGCGGGGATTCGAACCGTCGACCTTCTGATTGGCAAGCACTAGGCTCTGTGGTTTAATCCAGCAGAACATGAGGGGTAATGGGGAGCATTTGAGCACATGGCTTAATCATTTAATGCCTGATCGTGGTTTGGTGTTATTTTTGAATCGATTAAATCCACCTGTCACAGGGATTCGGTATGCTAAATAGCCTGGGTCCAGGTGCTAAGGTAGACTTCACATTTGTTCTAATTAACATTGGAGCTCAGTTAAACCTTAAAGTTCTGCTGTAGTGCATGCAAAAAGGATCAACATGGTAAAATGTTGCAGTTCTAAGCCCATAGCTTTTATATTCTTAAATTTCTGTTCATAGTACAATGTTGTATCAGAAAGAATTATCTTCTTTTTAATGTAGCTATTGATGGCATAAAGTTAAAGTTTTAGCAACACAATATCTTTTATATATCCTCATTTTTTCATTTTAATCTTTTATTGAGAAAGTAAGTGTGGACAGTATTGTGGATTTTTCAGTTACTATAACCAATATTTTATTTATTAGACTATATAATTTATGGCTTTCTGATATTGTTACCATCTGCTTTTTATTTTGCCAAGGCTCATGGCTGTCGCAATAATCAGATGTCTGTTAATGGGGCTGTTGATAGAATGCTAACTATGGAGGTGTGTTTGTTTTCTCTCGGTTTGTGCCCAGTTCATTGCTGAATATTTCCGCGCTTTGATAATTTCTCCACATCATTTCTACCCTTAAGCCTTGATTCTGCTGCTATGAACCATGCCAGAGTTAAATGAATATAGTCATTGCCAAAGTTTGAACATATCACGAAACATGATGCATGTACAGTGGTACCTCGGGTTACATACACTTCAGGTTACATATGCTTCAGGTTACAGACTCTGCTAACCCAGAAATAGTGCTTCAGGTTAAGAACTTTGCTTCAGGATAAGAACAGAAAGCGTGCTTCTGCAGCGCGGCGGCAGCAGGAGGCCCCATTAGCTAAAGTAGTGCTTCAGGTTAAGAACAGTTTCAGGTTAAGAATAGACCTCTGGAACGAATTAAGTACTTAACCCGAGGTACCACTGTATTGTTCACCGTTGGAGCTGTGTGGGGAATTCCTTTGAAGAAGTCCCTGGATGCATCTGTGTTCTTCTATGCACACAAACAGACACTTATGACACAATTGATTGTTGTAGTGTTCTTCATTTGTGAAGGGTGATTTTGATAAGTGGTTTCAAATCAACTTTTTCTTTGGTTTCCTTATGTGGTCAGTTAGCAATTCACGGCTGGTGTGCTGCCTGTGGACTGTGGACTTCATGATGGCTTAACCTAATCTGAAACAAATAAAAAATGGAAGTGAAATAATTGGCTACTGTACCAGAAGAAATGATCATATAAATAATGCCCACTATTTTAGCTCTAGTGCTTGTCAGTCTTGGCAAATGAGACGACCAGGCCACACTTTTCATTTTTATTTTAGAGAGGGATTTGGTATTAGTATTTTTATTTATGCAGTGCCATCCACATACGCAATTTTCCCCAGGCTAATATTAGTTTTAAAAAGAGGCTGTTATCTAAAATTCAACAGTTGAAGGAAGTATGGAGATAACAGAAAAAGACAGGAAGAATGTGGGGAAATGCAATCATATGTTCTTAAGCTTCATTTTATGTGGGTCTGAGGACTGGAGTGTGTACTATTACATAATTTGTTCTAATGTGAAATACATTCTTTATCACATTTGTATCCCATTCTACTCTATCTTGTGGAGCCAAGGGTTGCACACATGTGGTATTCCCCATTTCATCAGTGGGTCCGAGTCCACCTTTTTGGGGTGAAAGATGAGAATCGCTGTTGAGCCTGTTGTTGCTCTTTTTGCTTACTGTTTGAAATGGCCTAAGTGATGGTTTAAGTATTGTATGGCTTACTTGTTTTAATTTAAACCAGTGATGGCCAAACTTGGCCCTACAGCTGTTTTGGGACTACAATTCCCATCATCCCTGACCACTGGTCCTGTTAGCTAGGGATGATGGGAGCTGTAGTCAAAAAACAGCTGGAGGGCCAAGTTTGGCCACCACTGATTTAAACTGTATGAGTTGTATTCAAGAAGTCATGTCATTAGCTCAAGGACTTTCAACTGTGCAATAGAACTTCCACTCCCTATCCTCTCCCTATGCCCCTTCATCTGTTCTGGGGAGTTCCCCAACCCTCCAGAGCAGATTGTGGGGTAGGAGGAGTCCCACTGCACAGGTGGAAATCATTGTGCTAACAGGGTGATTTGGTTGGATACAACCCTTTGTGTAACCCACTTTGAGACTTCACAGGGAAGAGTGGTCAATAAATGCACATAAGCAAATCAAAGACAAAATAATAATTATAAACAGGGGTGGTATTTAAATTGGATAAGGATTATCACCAAATAGCAAATAACTGTAACAAGTGGTTCTAACTGGGGACGGAAATTCTGCACAAGTTGAAATGTCACGTTATGAGAACTCCAGATCCCCCCCCCCATATCTTCTCAATACTGGCAGAAGATGTGTACTTCCAAGCAACCACCGCCAGAGGGATTATGGGTATCTTCCAGCTAAATACCTCTGATAATACTTCTGATAATCTTGGCCTTCTTTAACTCTTGAGACTATGAACTCTTCAATCACAGTATTCATACCCCTGCTATTCCCTCCCAAGTGTTACTATGGGATGTTACTCCTGCGAACCCTAGTTTCATCACCCCACCCTTTCAAAAAAACATAGTGTTTCATCAACCTTCATAGTCCAGTTAGCAGAAACCAAAAACAACACAGGATGTGGTCCCTCCATTTTCTTTTAAAAGAATACCTTTCTAAAAATATTGAGCACAAAGTGGTAGTAAAAATCAAAGAGTCTCAAATGTTTAATTACACAGCTAAGCAAAGACAAAATTAAAGGTGCTATGCAATGCACCCTCTCTCTTCAACATCTGACTTGCTCCCTATGATTCTAAACAGAGCAAACATTTACCTTGAATTATAGTCTTTTTTCATCTTGAGGTCATGCTCATGAATTGGAACTTGGGGCACATGATGTTCTCCTCCTTCCAGATGAGACTTCCTAAAAGCTAACCTCTCTGGGTGTCCATTTGTATATGCCTTTCTAGATAGCTTCTAGCAAGCGATCTTTTTCATTTATTTACCTAAATATTATTACCTAGCCCCTTCTATGTAGCCCACAAGTTTTATTTGCTTTCAGTAGATTCTGTTCTAGGGGCTTCTGATGTCATTAGTTTTAGTACCCATCTACTACCTGGAAACCCCCCCCCCCCTATTTATTTTTTTCTACTATTGTTTTTTGGGGGGAAGCCTGCTGACACCTCCCTCTTTGTGCATCAATGCTTCTCTTTTGGCTACGTAAACAAAGGCACACATAGTTTGAACATCAGAAGTAGAAAGAGTGATGATTCTGCTTAATTTAGGTCTCTGGAAGCATGCATGACACAAATCTGACCACTATGCTGATAATACAAATAACTAAATTAGGAAATGAGTTAGGAGCATCACTTGCCTTTTTTCAGAGTCGAGCCATTGGTCTGTCTTGCACAGTGATGCCGACATTGACTGGCAGTGGCTTTCCAGATTTCCAGATAGGGATCTTTTCCCTACCTGGAAATACTGTAGATTATAAGTGCATGCAATTTTTCATGCACAAATTATTGATGCTATTTGCTTGTTGGATTTTCTATGCCACTTCTATGTATCATACAATAATGTCAACTGTATCGTTGAACTGTATTATCACATTCAGAATGCAAGGGCAAACAGGCAAATATTTGGTTAAACAATCCAGGTATATTTAGCAAGCAAGTCATGTCATGTAGTCTATAAGACAAAAAAAATGTAAGAAGCCAGGAAAGCTTGAGCAAAAGTCTTTCCTGAGTGCAAATATAATAACCCCAGTGATGCCTGTTTTCAGAATCAGTATACAGTATTGCATTTAATTACTACAGACAAACACATTTATAATGAAATTCAAACACAGTTGCATGAGAGAGGAAAATAAAGATGGAATATTCTCCAGCCAAAGGCCAGCATTTTAAACTGCCATTGTTTTAAATTAAATGCTGCAACAAAGTATTTTAGACAAAATTTATTCCTCCGTTTTTCATGAGCTAGAGTCCGCTTCATCAGATGCAAAACTGGAGAGAGCTCAGCACTGGTTTCAGTCTCCCAGTGAAAATTACTAAATTTTAACTGGATTGTGCTGGTGGTCTTGTCACTACAGATATTGTATCCTTGAATCACCCTCAGCAACACACAACAATGCTGCAGGACCATTTTAAGCTCTTTGATGGCAGGAGAACTGTTATCAGCAGTGTCTTGTCTTGAAATAACTAATTTATATATGTTAAATATTGTCTCTTACTTTCTAGATGGAAAGAGTGGAAGCAGATCTAAGCAGATCAAAATCTCTCCGTGAAAAGCAGTCAAAAGAATTCTCCTGGCAGCTTGAAGAGCTCAAGCAAAGATATGAGCAACAGGTTAGCTAGCTAGCTTTAAAATAAATACATATTATAAACAACAGCTCCTCTAGCATTTACCTTTTGACACAGCTGGGTCCAACTTGCATTTTCTTCTTAAAAAATAATAATATTGGATGTTGTTGACTTAAGTTTCACAGGCAGTTCATTAACACAAAGTCTGCATTCTTTTCTATTGTTTACACTTGTAGCAAGGCTTCCTATTTATTTCCAGAGGTTTCAAATTGTGTTTGGTGTATATTGCTATGTCTCAGGATGTTCCAGACCCTGGTTTGCTAAACTCGAAACTCATCTCCTTTGTTTAAATCCCATATTAGCACTTCATAGTTAAAGCAAGCCATGTTTGTAAGCCAACAGCTATGGTTTCACACTATGGTTTGTTGGCAGAAAACAAACCATGAGTTGCCCCTCTGCCAGAATATCTATATAAATTTCTCATGAAATCTTCTTTATGATCTTCTGCTAAATTCTTTTTTCTCATCTCTGCTTGGATGTCTGTTCTTTAAAACTTTACACTAATAGTTCATTCTGTTCCTTTTATGCTGTCTTTTTTGGCAACAAACTACAAGATAACTTCAGCGCGAGTCATTTCTGAATATTTCTGAACTTTATCATGGTCTCTGCAGGTTCTAAATATCCCTTTTAATGGTACCAACTTTTCATTCATGCGTTACGTAGAGTCAGGTTCTGCAGCACTGTTGTGGATTTGTGTCTTGAAGGTTGTCATGCCTTTTAGGTAAAAGAGTGCATTCCAAAATGTTGATTAAAGGGAGTTATAATTGAGCCCTAAGACAAAACAGGTAGTGTTTTCCTCTGCATTACATATAAGATGCCTCAGGTGATACAATGATGTTGCCAAGGCAAAGCCTGTGCTTTGAAATATACAGCCTGGAATGTTCAAATGATATCATGGAACATCATGGGCGACCTCTTTGCTTTCTCTCCACTTGAACCTTGGCCCCACTAGCCTTATCCAAGATTCAATATAATGCCAGCTGCAGTAAGTTGCTGCCTCAATGAAACAGATAGGAAGGGGGTCCATGAGTACTCCATCCTTACCTTTCATGTCTTTGCTGTGGAGATGCTGGTGGACCAGCTTTTAGTGGGAGGTGGGGGAGATGTGGCCTTCTAAGGATTTATCAGCTAAGCAGAAAATTAGCTTAATAGCCGGGGGGGGGGGGTTGTGAGCAGTGGAGAGGCCTGTCATAGGTTGCCAGAAGGGTGGGTGGTTTGTTTTGTTTTTATCCTGGAAGAGATGACTTGAAGCTAAAACTTCAGTCATGTAGCATGGACCAAAAATATGATGTGGTCATCTTAGATGCCTTGATTGATGAAGACTTGATGAAGGATTTCAGCACTCTAAATGGGAGAGTTGTGAATGATGTGTGGATTCCAGAATGGACATCGCCCTAAAATTTGACCATCAGTTGAGATTTGAGTCTGATATCCTGATTACAAAAATGTTAGTGTCAAGTTTGGTTAAAAAACTGCAGTCCTTGGTCATGTTCATGAATTTACGTATTAGCTTATTTATTCTTTCTTCCCTTCTTTTGTAATTTACTCTGGGTACTTACTGCTAGAAGAGCATGATATAAATACCAAAATATTAAATAACCTTAACCCTTAGATTTGTATCCAGCAAAAATAATAATTTATTAATTCGACCGTCAGTCAGCTGGATGCCGGTGGTTCACAGGGAGTGAGGGTAAGGGTGAACCTGCCTTTGTTTCCTTTATTTGGTATTCAGACAGCTATTTTGTTTCTGTGATGTGGAAGTCAATAATAAATAGCTATTGACAGACATATCTGTGGATATGTCTAATCTTTTTAAAAAGTAATCTAAGATGGTTACTGGTGCCATATAGTGGTAGAATATTCTGGTTAGACTGGTAAACCTTGCTTGATTTATTTATGTCAGAGATTTAAAACTCCATCCTGTGTCCAGATCAGAGCATGGGGCACCTTAGAACACAGCAAAGAATATAAAAAGTCATATAAAATTAAATCCTTGTGCACCATTAAAAAAGGAGCTTCCCACATAAGGTTTAACAGTGGCTAAAGTCAACATTGGGAATTGGCATTCGAAAGGGAGTTTATAGTAGGACACAATCTGAGTCTGAGAGTCAGTTTAAAAGAGCTCTACATATTTCTTCATCGAAATGTCCTTCTTTCAACAAAATATGATGGCAAGGCCCTTGTTGGTACCATCTAGACATCTCACTCACATTCAGCTTCAGATGTGTCACTTTCCTTTGAAATATCCACTAAGGTCATTTTTAAAAAGAGAAACTTTCTGTTTCTCGCTTTTACTTAGTTTAGTTGGTCTTTCAAATATACCAGCTGTAAGGAGAACAAAGTGTGTGAGTGTGTGTGTGTGTGTGTGTGTGAGAGAGAGAGAGAGAGAGAGAGAAAACAAGAGTTCCTATCTGCCAGGAGCAGCTGCCTTAGATACTTCAAAGGTATTGGACACCACAGAGAAGGCAGCAGCTTTTCCTGCCTTTGAAACGGCTTCAGTGCCTGGGTCAGGCTTAAAAGACCCTCAGCACACAAAACTGTTATGGTGTGTATGTGTATATATTATATACTTCTCTTGCTGTTTGTGCATGTGTTTGGAATGCTTTTAATTTACACAAAACACCTTCTGGATGGTACTGACTGAAAGCGCTTTCATTAAAAGCCACAGGTTCTTGAATGTATAAATATGCAGTATTTAGAATTTCGGAAATCCTGGGTGCTGTTCCAAACTTCTCAAACAAAGATATGCCAGGTGTATAATTTGATTCTCAACACTGTAACCACAATCCAAGGGGCATATGTTACCCCAAATGTACCTTTCCCCATCCCCTGTGGGGAGAGAAAGTGCCTGCAAAGGCATTTCTCAATGGATACAAAAGCTTTCTTTAAAAGCGAATGGAGCCACCATACAAACAGATATCTGGATCAATGCCTATAGATGCCTTCAAGAAAAGATGAAATGCTAAATGGCCTTCTTGGTAGTGGCGCCCACCCTGTGGAACGCCCTCCCATCAGATGTCAAAGAGTTAAACAACTACCTGACATTTAGAAGACATCTGAAGGCAGCCCTGTTCAGGGAAGTTTTTAATGTGTGACATTTTAATGTATTTTTAATCTTTGTTGGAAACCCAGCCAGATGGGCGGGGTACAAATAATAAATTATTATTATTATTATTATTATTATTATTATTATTATTATGCTTAAGTCCCATTTCTTTCCTTGTGAATTATGTGTTTGACATTCCACTCCTATGCATCTGAGAACAAGGGCCAAGGTTCAGGAGTTCAGGATTAGCGAGAGCTGCAAAGTAGTTCCAACAAGTTTCCCCTCCTACTTGCCAAGGTTTTAATCAGTGGCAAAGAAATCCCAGGTATTCGTTAGAATCCATCTCCTTACACACCACATCTTTTGAATTTTCCTGCACTGTCCCAGCTAAATTGCTGCTGCATTCTGAGAGAAATAGCAGGAACAATGAGGTCAGTACAATGCAAACACACCGGCAAGAGCACTGAATTGTCTCCACCAATGTTATTGCACTTTACTGCTGCCTTACAACTCCCCCACTCTGTCTGGTATAAAGTAGTGACATAGCCAGAGGGGAGGTCAGGTGAGCACCACAGCTCCACCATGCTGTCCTCCATTGATGTTAGGGGCAATTTCCTCTAATACATCTATATTTAAATGTGTTGTTTGTTGTTGTTGTTTAGTCATTTAGTTGTATTCGACTCTTCGTGACCCCACAGACCAGAGCATGGCAGGCACTCCTGTCTTCCACTGCCTCCCGCAGTTTGGTCAAACTCATGCTGGTAGCTTCAAGAACACCATCCAACCATCTCGTCCTCTGTCGTCCCCTTCTCCTTGTGTCCTCAGTTTTTCCCAGCATCAGGGTCTTTTCCAGGGAGTCTTCTCTTCTCATGAGGTGGCCATGAGAGCCTCAGCTTCAGGATCTGTCCTTCCAGTGAGCACTCAGAGCTGATTTCCTTCAGAATGGATAGGTTTGATCTTCTTGCAGTCCATGGGACTCCCAAGAGTCTCCTCCAGCACCATAATTCAAAAGCATCAATTCTTCGGCGATCAGCCCTCTTTATGGTCCAGCTCTTTAAATGTATCACCCCTCAATTCCAGGTTTGCCATCCCACTGTAGTGTATCCAAGAAAGGAAACCCTAGATGGTTACTATACCAGGCTACAATTGGAAGAATTGTACAAGTGTGTCCCTGCTTCATCTATGAAGGATTTGGATCACCAGTGGTAGTGGCTAGGTTCAATCTCCACACTAGTAGTGTCACCAAATACGAAACATTACACTTTACCATACAAGTCATCCACTCCTAAAGGAGAGATCTTCAGAGGACTTACTCTGTCTCTTCTCAAAGCATACAGGGTTTCTTCTCTCTAAGCCCCATCCTGGGTTTCTGTAAATATTTGGACTTCCTCTTTGTTGTACACTCCCTTTTACAGTATCATAATGATGGATATTCTGCTAGTTATAGTGAAAACAAGCATATAGGAAAGAGAGGATACAGAAACTGATATTTGTGCTTTTCTGACTATTCTCTTTTTGATTTAAGAGTTCACAGGTAGGGATACTTCATACAGTTCTTTGATGAGCTGAAAGGGTTCAAGGCAATGCCGCCCAAGCCATTTTGCGGCCTGAGGCAAATGGCAAGATGGCGCCTCTCCCCAGTCCTTGTACTACAGACTGGTCATTCACAGTGGTGACAGCACAGTGTCCTCTACTGCAACAGATGGCACAAGCTGGCTTAGAGGAAGTAGGTCAGAACACATGGCACCCACAGCTCTGTCCCCTACTTAGCATTTTGCCACCTGGAACCTCACTCTGTCTCATGGTAGTGCTGTCCCTGGTTTAAGGCAACTAGAAAGGGCAGCATGGGTGGACCACCAGAAAATCACTTGGCAAAGGGAAAACCGTGGTGTCCATGAAAGTATTTCTAGTGTTGTCATTTAGTCGTGTCCGACTCCTTGTGACCCCATGGACCAGAGCACTCCAGGCACTCCTGTCTTCCACTGCCTCCCGCAGTTTGGTCAAACTCATGCTGGTAGCTTCGAGAACACTGTCCAACCATCTCATCCTCTGTCGTCCCCTTCTCCTTGTGTCCTCAGTTTTTCCCAGCAGCAGGGTCTTTTCCAGGGAGTCTTCTCTTCTCACGAGGTGGCCAAAGTATTGGAGCCTCAGCTTCAGCATCTGTCCTTCCAGTGAGCACTCAGGGCTGATTTCCTTCAGAATGGATAGGAGCTTCAGTTTTATTTTAGTTTGACAAATATTTATGAGCCATTTTAGAAGTTTGGAACAGTGTGTCTTGATTCCGGCGCTCATTTTGCATGGAAGCGCATCCTGTTCTGCTCAAAGCAGCTTCCTTCCATATAAGTGGATTCAGGCCTTGATGTGTTAGATAAAAATGTGTGAGTATGTACGCAACGACAGGCGAAATTAGCCGGTTTTAACTAATGCGTAATTCCAGGTAACTCACTGCTGAATGTATCTTTCTTTTTCAGGATTAGAATTACGATGCTTTGTTTTTATTAAACTGTACAAAAAGATGTAAAGCACAGTGTGTAACACAACACGATTCCCTTCTGAGGTTGGAAATAAAATATTTAAAAAACCACACATTTCCCCTTAGTCCCTGAATAGGGAGGGGGCGGGAATCTTTTAATTGCAGTGTTACAAATGCACATAACAGCCATTTTCAAGGACACATTTGCAGCTGCCGGTGGCAGAAAATGCCGACTTAAAAAATGAATGCTATCGCTTTAAGATAAGGTGCTTGCGCACTTTTACCCACACAAACAAGATCAATTTTGAGCAGACTCCTACTGTTTGCTTTCTTTTCTGAAGAAGAAGAGGAAGAAGTGGGATTCTCACGCTGACTATAACCAACATATTCTCGATAACGTGCTTTTTTTTCTTCTCCTGAAATCCACCAAAACTGAAGAAAAATCCAAGTGACTGTTCTTAGCAGCTGTGTGGCCTGGAGTTCACTAGGAAAGCTGGCTTCCTGCAGTCCCCTATTCATCACCTGCTTCAAAGGCAGCCTAGCTGGCTATAGTTTGCAGGCCAGGTAGGGTGCCATTGTGCACAGCCTGGGAGGATTAGTATCAAAGCTGCGGCAACCAGGCCCTTGGTCTCGGGCTGCCATTCAGTCTAGCGGGGAGAGGCTAAGACTGGCCAAGGTCATCGTATCCAGTGTGGTGTGGACTGGGAAAGGATCCTTCCTGAGAATAGAATGCTTCTTATGAAATCATGGCGCAAGCTTGCAGCACAGCAGGTTCCCTCCTGAAACACATACATCTGTTTATGTTGGTGTACCGTAGCTGACAGCGGAATAATAGAGCTCTTGTTTAATGTGTGTGTGTTTGTGTGCGTATATATATTTCTCTTTAACGAAAATAATATATGTACAGTCGCCTAGATGGGCTTTTATTTTGGAGAAGTCATAGCAAAATATTTTAACAGATTTACCGATGCTTTTGTGTGCAAGCATGAAGAGCAGAAGAGGCTGATTTAACCATTTTTAATCTGCGTCGCTGCTGGATGTCAACAGCAGGATACTTGGGGAAACGTATACAGAATGCGACAATGGCGTGGGATTTTTTTGGTGGTTTTTTTTTTTAAAAAAATTTAAAAACCACACACTCACATTCTGACATCCATGCAAGCACATTGCGTTTCAAGATGTGCCGTATTTGTTTAGCTGTCACGCTTAACAAAATTGCTCCGATTGTATTTTTTATTTTTTTTTATTTTTTAAAAAAATAAAGACAAAGTTAATTCGAGGTAAGGATGACGTAAAAATAATAATAATAATAATAAAGTGAACTTGAAATTGTGGAGGGTGGGAAATTAAGCTGTAAGATGAGTTGTCATGACGACAGGGATGTTCTATTGATGAACTGTACTCTCCATTGTCCAATCAGATAGTAGAGCTGAAGCTGGAGCATGAACAGGAGAGGACGCACCTATTCCAGCAGAATAACACAGAAAAGGATTGCCTGGTCCGAGAACATGAACGGCAAATTGAGAAACTGGAAAAACAGCTTCGGGCTGCCATGACAGAGTACGACAATAAAACCCAAGAATGCAGGAAGCGAGATGTACAGGTAATAATCAATAGCATTTCGAAAGTCATAGGCATTTAAATAATACTAATAACAACAACGACAATAATAATAATTTTATGTTTTTCCAGTTTGGTGGTTAATGCACGCTTTTGATCACTTGCAAAACTGGCATATAAACACAAAATTTTCTCCCTTTTTCCTTCTACCACTCCCTCCCCCGCCACTGCAGAAAAAAGGCTTTAACTGCAAAAACCACAGGTAGCCAGATTAAGAATCCCATGGTGTGCAATAACTTGGCCTCTTATTTATAATCTTGTCTCATTTTCTTTCATGATGGACTTAAGGGGGGAGGTATTTTCTCCCTCCCACTTTATCTACAATAACCCCCTCCCTCCCCTTCGGACAAATCTATTTTCAACATATCTGAGTTATTCGTATGGACTTTTTTGTTTTAGTTTTTCTCCGCAGGCAGCCTGCAAATAGCTTGTGCTTAAGTTTCCATTTGATTTCCTAGTGTTTTGGGTTT
The DNA here is from genome assembly GCF_965153285.1 of Podarcis tiliguerta. Lineage (NCBI taxonomy): Eukaryota > Metazoa > Chordata > Lepidosauria > Squamata > Lacertidae > Podarcis > Podarcis tiliguerta. The sequence continues at coordinate 99,192,773 of NC_139535.1, read as the reverse complement.
GGGGTATTTTTTAAAATAATTTTTTGAATATGATTGACTTGAGTTCACCTGATGAACAGTTGAAACGCTTTGAATTTGGAGTTTTCATTAGGTATGTCTCCACCCCCCCATGTATATAACCCTATGTGTGAATGTCTAAAAAACTGATATATATTATATGTAATCACACAAATGAGCACACACACACGCATACACATACATGAATACATACATATATTCACACTTCCCAGTTCTATGGTCACTGTTGGAAGCCATTTGGCAGAATAACCTCCAGCTGTGGTAGCATTTGACTCTTCAAACTTATGGATGAAATGTGGACTGTCAGCATGGAAAATTATCTTTATTAATTGTTCCGTTTAAACGAATCATTTTAGTTCATTGTGTGGTGTTTACATTTATCATGCAAGTATATAGGCGTAGTTCATTATCAAGAATATATGTGCTCTGAAAGCCTGAAGTAAAGACAATAACTTGAAAGCATGTATAGTGATGTGATATGTGTATCTATCTATATCTATCTATCTATCTGCATTAGAATAGCTTGGATAATTTTATACAGAAATGGGCTTCTTTGTTTCTGTGGGTTAACTGCCATATAGTTTTCGCGTTTTGTATTTCTTCCCCCATTCTGGGTGGAACATGATGGCTGTGTTGGCGCTGTTCATTGTAAAATCTTAACTATTGCATTGGTCCATATCTAAGCAAAATTAACAGCTTATTTTTTTATTTTGCCTCATGAAAGTAATATCTTTTACAAATTGCGAGTATGGGGTGCATCTAGACCGTTATACATTTTAATAAATACGTTAATATATTAGAATTATTGGAACCAGTGCTTTTCCTGCTAGTTGGATATTTGCAATGGATGTAATGCACAAAAAGTTTGACTGTAATCAATAGGTCTTAAGCATTTAGTCCAAGTTCAGTTGTAATCATTGGGACTTATTTCATTATGCACTTCAGTTCCATTGACAGAAAATTATCTATGCCGAATGTTGCTGGATTGTACCAGGCAGGGATATGACTTTTGAGTTGTCACTGTTGAAGCTGTTTCATCTTTACTAATCAGCTTGTATGTACTGCCTAATAAGTTCAATTCATGGTAGCGGTTGGCAATGATATTTTTTAAAATATTTATTTCATATATACAGTATTATTTTAGTAGTGCTCTAAATTATCCCTTGCGCTTGTATGCTTCCTGATGGTTCTGGTATATATTAGAGATTAAGCAATCCCTAATAAGCTTTCAAAATTGGTTGTTTTTCTATTGAAATGATTAAATTCCATGTTTATTATTTTTACTATTATTTCAGCATAACTATCATGGCAGTTCAATAAGAGGAATGTACTTCTTCACGACTAGGCCACTTGTTTCAAAATGCTATCTGATGACTATTACTTTTATTAGGATTTTTTTTTGGGGGGGGGGGATGAAGGACCAATCCTGTTGGATCAAACTGATAAACGGTAGTGATGTTACTGATAAAATATTCTATTTACACTTGGCTTTTCATACAATTGGTATTTAGTGATGTGTTTTACCGCCATCTGCTAAAGCGATTTAGATAGTGACATTAACAAAGCAATAGCAACGTGCGTCTAGGAAATCAGTATATATGAAAAAGGGTGGCCCTCATTATAAGGTGTAAGTTTTACGTGAACCATGTTTGTACAGTGTGACTTCACACCCCCATTCCCTCAACAACATAGTGGAAGCCATTTTGTTGAGCTAGCTTCTTCATATCCTTGTAATCATTATTCGTCAGATAAACATATTTTACTTTTTCTGAAAAACCTGAATCATCCATAGTTTGGTTGTTTGCCGTGACGGCTATGGAGGCATTTTCCATGACTCTTCCGCTGTAAGTATAAGTGGATGCATTTTTTGTAACCCTCCATATTGATGGAAAAGTTTCACAAAGTTCTGAAGAGAGGAGCATTTTGAAGAGTCACTAGAAAGGTTTACACTCTTGCAATGTACTGCTGGAGTCTTAAATTAACTACTGAAATAAACAAGATATTATAGACATTATTAATATAAGATACATTCAAATTGGTTTGCAACTCAAGAATGTGAAACTTGTATGAATATTTGTTAATACTAGTTAATGTCCCCACAATTATATCAAAATGCTGCATATGTCCAGTTTTCAACAAATTGTTAACTCAAACTGAATTTTCTTGATTAGAACGAATATCACTTTTATGTGACCAATCAACAATTGTTTGTTTTCAATTTCATATACTATTTGAATTTCGTTTTCTCATCACTATAAACATATGTCTAACCTTTTATCTCTTGTTGGGTGATAACATTTGGCAACATCAGCTAATCTCTTAAGGGGATGGTCACCTCGACATCCAAGAGCATATCTTTAGGGTTTTTGCACTTGGCAATAATCCTTCATTGGCATTCTTTGCAGGTCAGTAATTCCATTGAGGTTAAATAGCCTCCTTACTTTGACATTTGGGAGTAAATGTTTTTATTAAACTCGGTTTTAATTCACTATGCTAACACTTGCTTATGTGCATAAATACTATGAACTTTATTTACACACACACACTGTGTAATTTCTATCCTGCCCTTCCTCCCAAAGGGGCCCAGGGCAGCAAACATTCAAATTATAAAACAATTATTATTATTTTTTAAAAATGCAGTACAGATAGAGACTGAGAATAAATGTGTGCATTATATTTCCATCTTTGGAGTTATTTTAATAACCAATGAAAAGTACTCAAATTGTGACTTCTAAAAACCATAACCTTTAGAAATAGACATCTTTCTAAAAGAAAAGATTGGCGCTCTCTTTTCTAAAAAAGACTCCATTGCCTTATAACCAATTTTTACCTAGCTGCCAGCAAATGTATCAGTTTCACCATCACACTCTTTCTTGATCCAGTTGTCACCTTTTCCCAAGCACATGACACATATTCTTGCCACTTCAAGGAGTGAACTGTTCACATCTGCTTCATAGTTGTATCTTCTTAATCCTTATTCCTTGGCTGTTTGACCTTTGGACAAAGAAGAAAGGAATGAACTTCAGAGAAATCACATTACTTTGTTCTGTTGTAAAATGGGCACCAAAAATGAAACCTTTTCTCCCATTTTCTGTTACAATGTGCTGCCCTGCCATTTTCTTCCACTCATAAATGTTTCAGCAATAAATAGAGCACCAGTAATGTCACAGAGGATTAGTAGTTAAAAAGTTGATATACTGTCCACTTGTCCCGGAACAGTTTCCATCCCATAAGGTGAAAGGATAAATTCCATCTCTCTCTCTCTCTCTATATATATATATATGTTTCAAGATGAATGAAAATAATAGCTTTGTTAGTTCGGGATACTTTCAAAACTCTCATAAAATGAGAGAACTGAGCTTGATGAAATAGTGTTTATAGCCTTCCTTGCATTCTGTTCTTGTTAGTTTACTCTATTTGCCTGTCTTCTTTTCTGTCGCCCTTTTCCTGTTGTATATTTTCCTACTTGGTTTCTCTTAAGCTTCACTGTGCTTTGCTACATTTTTTTTCCATTTCTTACTCTGTCTTTAAAATTCACTTCTGCCACCTGTTTGCTGCTTAATGGGTTCTTAAGCAATCATGGTGGTAGTCCATTTGGAGTGTAGCTCTTGCTCTCTTTTTATCACTATTTATTTGAAAAGCTAGTCTTAATCTTGATCTATTTGCTTATGGTAATTTCAGTTTTTATTGAGAAACAACCCCATGAAATCTTGCTACATGTTTCTTGCTTAGAAGGCTTGTGGGTGAGGGTTATGCCTTTTCCTGAAGTCAGAGACAACAGAGAGACCAATAGAGATATGCATATGAGGCTCCCCTTGGCTTGCAAGCATGCCCCTTGCCCTCTGATACAGTTGTGATGAGGAGACGCAAAGCTTTCACTTCTGGTTTTTTTATTTACTCCTTTCTGTTTTCTATTAATCGCAGGTTGTCTTGTCATGTGAACCATGCAAACTTGAAAATCATAGCTATGGTTTGTGGAAGCAACTTGGCTTTCAACCATAGTTTATGCATCTGACTCGTTTTCAGTAGACATAGTTAAGATTAACCAGAATGCAAAACTCAGGTGACATGCTAAACTGCAATTAAAGCACATCATTCCCATTTCCTCCTTGTGACCAAGCCAGAGGAGGAGCAATGGTGCAGCAGAGGCTAGACTCATTTTTTGTAATGCCAAACAGTGGTTTAGCATTACGTCTGAGTGTCGCCACAGAGCTGCTAGTGACTTTGGCTACCACATTGCACATTCTGCTTTAGTCAGTAGACAAGAATTTCAGATATTTATCCATTCACTGAAGATGCTGTCAGTTTGCATTTGCTGTGATCCTCATTGTTAGGACAGCTATGATATCTGTTCACTTTTATGCATATGAAATAAAAGCTACAATTATGTCTGGGACACACACACAGCAGTTTGTTTTTCAGTCTTGGCCACACTGATGAATGAGGATGCAGATTTTATTAGTAAAGCTTTCATTGGCCCTTGCAGCCACCTTCAGTTTTTCGCACCCATTTCCTAACCATAGCCTGCAACATGGGACCTTGTTTAATTGTTTTAAAAATGTATATGTTCCTGTTTTCTCTTCGCTCTGTTTCACTCAGGGCATATCTACTCTGCAGAGATCTAGGTCTAAGTCATTTGTTCTCCCTAGAAAATCTAAGACTTATAGGCAGGGGTGGGTAGAGATCTCCAACAGTATTTTTAGCATTCTCATCAAATCCCAGCTCCAATAATTGGGGAGGGAGCTGTGACTGTTAAAGTGGGATGGGACCAGTATAAATTTGTAATATAGACACATTCCCACTCTCTTGTTCTTTCTTCCATTGCTGTTTTTCTCTTTGTAATCCATGTGACACACACAAGGCTGGTTTGCATGTGATACTAAATCATAGTTTAGTGTTTCACAGACTAGCCTCAAGGAGCCTGAGCAAAACACTTGGCTTCTGCACTTCCTACACCTCCATGTGGCCTGGAGAAGGACTTCTGTCAAGTCTATTTTCACTTTTAAAGAATTTCAGCTTCACATTAAGTAGAAACCAGGAATCCTAGATTTAAAAGAACTCCGGCTAGTTCGATAAACCTTTCATAACTCCTGGCTTAAAACTGGCTTATTGTGAAATTGAGTAGAGTTTGTCTCATATGTAATGCTAAGCTGAGCTTCTTGAAAGGTGAAACTAAACTCACTGAATCTCCTCCTCTGGGTCAAGTGGGCGGAACAGCCATAGCAAACTATTACTAGGTAACTTAAGATTCAAATATTAAGTGTGGGCATTATGGTAATCCAAAATCTCCGCCTCAGGTCTGGAGAATTATTCACTTTATAGATCCATTAATTCTTATGTTGCTTAAAAGATGTTGAAAATGCAAAAAATAATTTGTGAATATGATTCTGAGTGGTTGGTTTTCTCAAGTGCTAAATTGTTTTCCTATTTCTCGCTGCACAGTTGATCCCAAAGGACAGGCAACAAAGAGTAGGTGAAACAAAACCTCATTAGACCAATTTTTGTGTGTGTTGTAATATGCAAGCCTTCAAGTTTCATAGTATTCTTAATTAGCCATAATACTTTATTTTATTCCTTGTGTTGGAGCTTATTTACCAGTCAGCTGTGGATGTTTTTCTCTAGGCTGATCCAAAAGAAGGCCAACATCCTGTTGAATTCTGAAATGCCGAACTTGGGAAAGCCCATTCCTATTGAAGCCCAGTTGTCCATCTAGCCAAGGGAGCAGACTCTGCTTAGCTTTCCCCTTAACCTTTTCTTTGGATACTGATATTCTGTATTAGCCTTGTTCTACAAGTATCTGAGAAGACAGTTCGCTTTTACTTTAGTACTTGTTCCCATTAGGTCTTCTAGAGTTTTCCTATAGTACCCTTTGCACTTTTCCTTGTCTACAGGAAGCCTCTTTCCTTGCACCTGTCTGCTTAGCCCCCTCTGGCTCTTGGCAGAAATACAATAGAGTGAAATGGCAACTTCCAATCACAAATCAGGGATAATCTATGGTGCTACTGTTGAGATCATGGAACAATATAGGTACTTGAACTTGCCCACTGGGCAAAATTATTATGGGGACTCTGAATCAGAACCTATTGAACTTCTGGATTCTGTGCTTCAGAAAGAAAGTTTGTGGCCTTAATGATCAGTAGGTTTACATGAGATATAAGATGCCCTCTGACTTCCAAATTAACAGCAGTCAAAACCTTACTGTTCTCTGTTTCCCAGTTACATTCTTACAGGAAGGCAAGCTTTCAGAACCAGAAAAAGGTGGATGTTGGAACCCCGTCATTATCCTGCTCCCAAAGAAGGTTGGAGGTTGCAGAGCCGAAATTGGTTGTTAGCCTCAGGAACTTTAGGATGGTGATGCTGACCTCTAACAGTAGTCATAATGTGGCAAGGAGATTTCTAGGGTGTGCACAGACTTGAAAGTCTTGCATGTATATGATTCTGTAAAGCCGTGTTGCAGAAGATAATGGATGTTTTGATGGATAAGATAAATATGAATGGCAAAGTGGGTTATCTGGCAGCATGGCTTTGGATAGAGAGACGGTGATAAAATGGAAGAAGGAAAGGTTAGTGAAAAGGAGGTTGTTTTTCTTAGTCATGGTGGAGAGGAATCAGGTTTGAAGCCCAGATTGTGGATATAATATATAGCCATAGAACAGGGTGGTGTCAATGGAGATACAAAGCATGCAAAAGAAGTTTGAATGGGAACTCTATTTTCAACTAGTTGTTGTCGGGGTTTTTTAGCCTATCTACAGAGATCAGCCCATGTTGAAATATTATCAGCCCAGATGGCAATGTAAAACTGGACATCAAGAATGAAAGACCAAATACAGGCATGTAGAATACAGTATTGCTAGCCTGTGTTGAAATGATACTGCATGAATCCCCTTTCCCCAGTGCACTTTCATTGAAGGAGGACAGGACCAAGACCTGGACCCTGGGTTGCTATACCAGCTCTGAAGAAATAATGTTGAACAGGAGCCAGCAAGAGATACTAAGACTGTGTACACACTATACGTTTAGCACATGACGTCCCCCGAGCAATCCTGGGAACTGCAGTTTGTTAAGGGTGCTGCGAATTGTAGCTATGTGAAGGGTAAACTACAGTTCACATGATTTAGGCGGGGTAGTCATGTCCCTTAAATGTATGGTGCGCATGCAGCCTTAGGAACACCGGCAAAAAATTAAGAACCAGGTGAGGACAGTCCGTCACTAGGGTTGGACAGATCTGGGACACACGATGTGGACATGTCCAATGATACATTTGTTTTGGTCTGACATTGTTGTCTGTGTCAACTTTGTACTAGTGAAATCCTTGATATTTGCTGCTGTTTATGTGCTTTTAAAGCAGATTCCTGTAGTGTGGGGATTAGCAAACAACAAAAGTGTGTTTTATGAGTCCTTGTGGTTGCTAAGAGATTTATACTTTGAGCCTGGAAGGATAAACACCATCTATTAAGCCATGGTCTGAAGACCTCACTGCCCTTTTTGCATTCAAACATATTCCTCACAAATGTGGATACCTCTCTGGACATTTGGAAGGCTAATATCTATATGTTTAAATTAAGAGGGACTCACTGTATTCTCAGTATGTGTTGATGGTTTTTTTCCCTTTAACTCCTCCCTCCCATTTTTTCCTTGTTAATTTTTTTATGGGGTTGGGCAGATCCTTTACAGTTGGTCTGCCCCAGGCCTCAGAGAGGATGAGGCCAAGGCTGTCCCATTCTGTTTCCAAGTAGGTTTTTAATGGGAAATGCTTAAAAATCTCCCTGGAAACATACTTTTATAAAAAGTATTTAGAAGGTTGTTTGAGGATTGTGCGTTGCCTCGATTCTCTCCCTGCTGCCTGCCACCTCATGCTTTGAATACACATACAACAAGTTCCCCTAGGAGCAACAGGGTGTAAACAGAGGGCAACCATATTTTGACTCCCGTAAAGTTCCCCAAGAGCCATAGAATGCCCTCAAGTCTCATCATTCTCAGGGTAACTTGCTGCATGTACAGTGGTGCCTCGCAAGACGAAATTCATTCGTTCTGCAAGTTTTTTTGTTATGCGAGTTTTTTCGTCTTGCGAAGCAAGCCCATAGGGAAATCCGTCTTGCGAAGCAACTCAGAAAACGAAAAACTCTTTCGTCTTGCGAGTTTTTCGTCTTCCGAGGCATTCGTCTTGCAAGGTACCACTGTACATTCAAAGGTGCCCAAGCACTAGCTGCTCAGACTATGGGTGGTGCTCTGTTTTAGAAAATTTAAAAGGAGAAATGGGAGGGGGGAATAGGGGAAGGAGGCAGCACACAATCCTTGAAGGAATAAAGAAATTACAGATTATGGAGCATTGATATGATCCAGGTCATGTTCCACCAGGATCAGATCAGGTGAATCTGTTGTGGAATCCCAAGACAAGCAGATTCCTCTCCCATCTCTATGTGACATAGCTCTTCAAAAGAGTTAAGCATGAAAAACAGGAAAGGAGGAAGTACATTAAGAAGGTGATAGAGGCCCTGGCATTTATCCAATCAGGAATTCACTGCTGGTTTCTGCAAAAAAAAATCCAACATAGTGCAGCAGACATATTAAGAAACAATCCTGGAAGTGGGTAGGAGAGGGTTTAGGTAAAGGAAAAGGAAATAGTTCTTAGACTTCTTTAAACATGAAAACCATAGCCACAGTGTCTGTGGTCTGCCTCCAAAGTTGGAGGAAACCATGCTTCTGAATCCTGGTTGCTGGAAACCAGGGGAGGGGAGAGTGCTCTTGTGTTCGAATCCTGATTGCTGGTTTCCTAAAGGCAACTGTTCAGCCACTGTGAGAACAGGATGCTGGACTAGATTGGCCATTGGCCTGATTGAACAGGCTTTCCTAAGTTCTCACGTTCATGCTTCTGCAGAAAAAAAAATGATTATACAGTTCCATTGATATTTAACACAGTTTGTGGTGCATGCATCTTTCTGGATTGTTCTGGGTTGGAGTAGTTTGGCACATGGCCTCCTGCCTATGCAAACTCCTAAGGCAACAAGTGTGCTGTGGCACCCTGGGGTGCCTTGAATGATGGTCAGGGTGCCGTGGGCAACATCGGCCTCTGTCCTTCTTTCCTTCCCTCCCTCCTGTGATGCCCTCCCACGTTTTTGCCTCCCAGAGGCTTTCACGGCTGTTTGTTGCAGCAGCCCTGGCTACAAGCTCCCCAGGCAAATGGCGCCTCTGGGGCTGGCCAGGGGGTGCTTCCCAGGGCCCTGTGGGGCAGTGTGAGGAGGCACCTCTCTTTAGCGCGGGGTGTGCAGCTCAGAGACCAGGGGTGGTAGCAGTGGCTGCCTGGAGGACTCCCAAGGAGAGGGGAGAGGAGAAGAGAGGAGGCTGAGGGAACACTCCACAAGGGAGGGTATTCTAAAAGGGTTGAGGGGCTGCTGGCTCTGTAGGCAAGTGGTGACATAACTGGGTTCCTGAGCCCCACAGGGGTGCTGCAGAAAGAATGTGTTTGGTCAAGGATGCTGTGGACCCAAAAAGGTTGAAAACCTCTGTCATAAGGGAAAGAACTTAGGTTTCCTTTTGCAGCAGCCTCTCCATGTCATTTTCTAATACAGTGGTACCTCGGGTTACAGACACTTCAGGTTACATACGCTTCAGGTTACAGACTCCGCTAACCCAGAAATAGTACCTCGGGTTAAGAACTTTGCTTCAGGATGAGAACAGAAATCATGCTCCGGCGGTGCGGCAGCAGAAGGCCCCATTAGCTAAAGTGGTGCTTCAGGTTAAGAACAGTTTCAGGTTAAGAATGGACCTCCAGAATGAATGAAGTACTTAACTCGAGGTACCACTGTGCTTGTTGAACAGCAGATTATTTCAAATAGATTCACCTAAAATAATATGGCTAACATTTGTTATTTAAAGCTTGCTACCCTATTCTGTATAGGTCAATTTATTTAGAACACATGACTGTCATTTCTTTGTTTTCAAAATCAAAGTAATTCACTCTTTCAGAAACAGGGAGCGCCTGAAAAGCTGTCAGTGTTTTAACATTTTTTGTAGATTTTTTTAAGATGATAAAATAGCCGTTGGTTTCATAGCATGCCTTTAAAGCAGCATGCCTTTCAGATTCCTGAAATTCAGGTAGCAAGTTAGCTTGGGGGTAAGGGGAATACAAGAACACTATAGCTCTTCCTTTGAAGTACTGAGTCATTTTTTGGATCTTTCAACTCAGTTTGGCCCAAATTACAGACACTGTTCATACCTCAATTACTTTAAATTTGAGAAGACTTTTTGTGGTACTTAAAAGAAGTCAATATGCAAAGGGCGATGGAGAAACTGAACTTATCAAAGACATTGTGAACTTAAATTTATTTGGTTGATATATTTTCATCTGGTGGCAATGTATGACCAGGAGTTCACATATTTTGGCTTTTCCTAGTAGGCTGCCATTCTTTGTGCTTGCCACAGGGGCAGAGGTTTCTCATACCACACTAAGCTTTGGACTAGAGAGCAGCAGCATGAGTTTGTTATGTTGCTTTTGTCTGTTGTGTTGAGCTTTGGAGTAGGCAGCCTCCAGAGAGAACCACTCTCTCTCCTCTTTTGTAGAGGTATTGGAGCACACTGAGCTTTAGATCAGACAGATCTGCTGTTGCAAAGCTCAGCATAAGTTAGCGTGCTTGCCCTTCATTTTCTGCAACTTGTGGGAAGCTCAGGGGAGAACTCTCTTCAGTGTTTGCCATCCTACCTCACCTGAGATCTAGGACTATTGTCTCTAGGAAATGGATTTTTGGAGGTCTGGTGGTTAATGTCCAATTGTTTCGTTCTGACAAAAATGGAGGTTAAGCAGGCCAGATGTTTTTGTTTATTTAGTACAGTACAGTGGTACCTCGGGTTAAGTACTTAATTTGTTCCGGAGGTCTGTTCTTAACCTGAAACTCTTCTTAACCTGAAGCCCACTTTAGCTAATGGGGCCTCTTCCTGCTGCTGCGCCGCCGGAGCCCGATTTCTGTTCTTATCCTGAAGCAAAGTTCTTAACCTGAAGCACTATTTCTGGGTTAGTGGAGTGTGTAACCTGAAGCGTATGTACCAACCTGAAGCATATGTAACCCGAGGTACCACTGTATAGTGTGCTGTGTGATCATTTGGAGGAAGGGTGAATCCTTCCTATCTCATCTCTTTTTAAGCTTGAGGCATTTAGGATGAGAAAAAGAAGGACTTGGACCAATCAATATCTCATAAGCAGAGTTTGTGAGAAGCCAAAAAGATGCTTGTGAATGTTTCTCATTCCCAATGCTACTATAGAGATAAGCAGGAAGAAGATCATATTATCCTCTCTGGGTCATCCTAGTCAGGAATTGCCTCATTAACCAGAGCAGGGTAACTAATGTGTAGTAACAGAGTGATTAACATTTCAAATAGGGAGTTCCAGGAAGCTTGACTTGTAGTCGGTCTAGAAAGCGTGTTCCTTATTTGTAACAGACGGGGAGGTACAAAATAGAAAGGACTTCTTGGCTGGAAGCCCAAGTGTTAAACATCCCACTATATGCTTATCATAATTGTGTCTTGAAATCAGATTTTGGTTTGCTAAGATGAATTCCAGTTTCAGCTACGACATTGTGTTTTATTGTGTGTAGATTGTGAATCACTGGTTTTCTCACTCCATTGTTTTGAATAAAGGTTGTTCTTGGAAGCTTCAGGCAGAAATATATAAAGTGACATCTTCTCACAAGTATTTTGATGCCGCCCATTTCTGTGTATTTGGTAGGAAATGAATAACAGGCAGAAGTTAAGTGTAAACAGAATAACAATGGAAATACAATATGATAGATAATGGCACAATATAAATTTGTGGGCTTTGCATATCACGTATAACTGAAAATGTGCTATATTTATAGTGTTCACCTGGTGTTTATTATTTTCCTTTCTTTTCTTTTTTCTTTTTCTTTTGCTTCCGGAAAATTTTTAATTGTTGAAAGACTACTTTGTCCTTTGTACAGTTACAGGTTTTGACCATTAATCTATTTTAATCAGATATATATGATGCATTTTGTGGAAAGGTCCACTCAGCATCAGCCAACCAAACACAAACTGTCAATTGGCTGATCCAGATTATGATCTCTTACATTGACATGTTGCTTATTCATCCTTCTTGAGGCTACTCCTCTGTTCAGTATTTCTCCCTTCTCTTTGCACTTTGGCAGATGCAGCTTGTGATTAAGTTATGAGCTTGGAACAACGTGCAGTGACTGGTGCAAATGTAAGATCTGCATATAGGCGGGCTGAATGTAACCCTCTTGTCATGGTCTGACCACTTCCAGGGAAGTTTGGACTATTGTCTGCAACCTTGCCCTGCAGTGGTGGGGGACCAATTCAGATGGTCTGCCCTTGACACCTGTTAGGTCACACAGTTCTGCCTACCAGATGGTGAATGGCCCTCATAGCATGTTGAGAGCAGTTTGCATGGGGCTTCAAGAATAATGTTGCTCAACCCTATAGTGCCTTAGACACAGCAGTTTTTGCAAGTCCAGTTGAGTTGTCCAATGCAGCACCTCCCCATATTTTGTGGAATTAATTTTGGTTTATGTGTCTTGATGGTGTAGACAGGGTAATGATGTGACCAACTTCTTGCTTTCTTGACCCCTGTCCATCCTGGCTGGTCAAAGCTAGTTTGTGTGGTAGGACTGACTGACTGGGTGGGTGGGTGGGTCCAGGGTATGGTGAACATGGTTCTATTCAGTGGAATGGAGCCTGCAGCCCTTAAGCGGTAGTGAAGAAGCCCGTTATGAACTCTGTGGTTTACAGTAAATACTGCCAAGCCGCATTCTTGGACACAGTGGTGCAGAGAGTGATGGCGGAGCAGTTGCAGGAGTTTCTTGATCTGGATTCTATCTGGATTCATTTCAGTCCGGGTTCAGGCATGGTTTAGGGACTGAATCAGCTTCGGTCACCCTGATGTGTTGAGAGCAGGACAGAGAGGGAATGCATCTCTACTCCGGCTTCCTGACCTGTTGGCAGCTTTTGATACACCTGACCATGGTATCTTGGACCAGCTCTGTGGGATGGGAACTGGGGGCAGTGTTTTGCACTGGTTCTTATTCCTTCCTATATGGCCGTGTCTAGAGAACAGCATTGGGGGATTGTGTCTTGGACCCACGGTCCTTGTGCTATGGTGTGCCACAGAGCACAGTCCTGTTAAACAACTATATGAAACCACTGGGGGGGTAGTTATTAGGAGTTTTGGAGCAAAAACAATGAGATACTCTGCTGATAGTCAGCTGTTTCTCCATAGCATCTGAGTCAGAAAAGGCTGAGCATGGTCTCAAACCTTGTCTGGATATAATTATGGACTGATGGTTTGAGCAGTGGGAAGACAGAGGCATGGTGGGTGGGTGGTTCCATTGTCCGGAAGATAGGTCATTGCTTGTTTTGGATGGGGTTACTCTTCTTCTGAAATAATAGTTTAGGTGTGTTTCTGGATTTATGTTCGTCACTTGACACTAGGAGTCAAGTGGCTAGGAGTGCCTTTTAACTATTACAGGTAGTGAGCCGACTACGGCCAGTCTTAGGCAGGGGTAGCCTGGATGCAGTGATTCATGTATTAGTAAACTTAACATTTGATTATTCTAATGCACTTTCTGTGAGGCTACAGAAGCTCCAGTGCTTAAAACCTTGCACTGGTTGCCTATATGTTACTGGGTCAGATTCAAGGTTCTTGTAATAATTCACAAGGCGCTTAACAACATGGATCCAGGATATCTTAAAGACTGCCCAATCTCTATCCCTGCCTGAGGGAGAGGAATCTGTGAAGGAATCTCTGTTGGTGGTACCCCAGGGCTCAGATTCCTGGTGCTTAAATATTATAAGCTGCCCAAGCCTCCCAGGTGAGATTATATAGGCACCCTCCTTGCTGAATTTCAGGCATGTGGCTGATGCTTTCTTGCTGCAGAAGACATTTTAAGGCAGTGTTTGGTTTTATGCTAAATTATTTTTGTTTTATTGTCCAATTTTCTGTGTATTGTTTTGATGTACACCGCTTAGAAATGAAAACAAGCAGTATATAAATGTATTAATAAAATAAACAAACAGGATGATCTGTGGCATGTAAAACTTACTTTAATAACAAGGTCTACATAGATAAATAGTTGGTATCCCCTGTAACTTACTATAAATAAGGATGTTTATTTATGATGCCTGTAGCAGTTTTAATGTCAAGTGCTTTTTGTAATCACTGTTTCTTTTGTCATAACAACCTATGAGGTTGGTCATTACATAGACGAAACTTTCTGGTTTAGGCTGAAACTTTCTGGTTTAGCTCAGTGGTGTTTTTTTTTGTGAGTTGTGATTCCACCTTGTTTGTATAGTTTAGTTTAGTAAATATAAGTCTTCCCACGAAACATTATGGTAATTGCGTCAACTATATAAAAGGCATTTTATTTGCTTCTCCACTACAGAACCAGGAAGATAGAGTTCTTCTTTCTTCTTTGGTGATCACTCATAGCCGAGTAAGATTGTCTTCCATAAACACAGTTTTAACAATGAGTCCGTAAGTGACCGTGGAGGCCAATTCTGGATCCACACGTCCTTCCACAGTGGGGGCATTGGTTTCTGGGCGAGAACTGATTACAGTGTGGATTTGCCAAGCGTGCCTTCCTCTTAGCATGTTTCTCCCTTGCGTCCTGAGTTCGAGTGTCTTCAAAGCCCATGACACCTTTGGTAAAGGCTGTTCTCCAACTGGAGCGCTCGCAGGCCAGTGTTTCCCAGTTTTCAGTGTTTAGACCACATTTTTTAAGATTTGCCTTGAGTCAGTCTTTAAACCTCTTTTGTTGACCACCAGCATTACGCTTTCCATTTTTAAGTTCGGAATAGAGTAATTGCTTTGGGAGACGATCATCAGGCATCCACAGAACATGACCAGTCCAACGAAGTTGATGTTGAAGAATCATTGCTTCAACACTGGTGATCTTTGCTTCTTCTAGTACACTGATATTAGTTTGCCTGTCTTCCCAAGTGATGTGTAAAAGTTTTCTGAGACACTGTTGATGGAATCTTTCAAGGAGTTAGAGATGGCGTTTATAAGTGGTCCACGTTTCACAAGCATACAGTAAGGTTGGTAGTACAATAGCTTTGTAAACAAGTATTTTGGTTTCCCTGCGAATGTCCCGGTCCTCAAACACTCTGCACTTCAGTCGGGAAGGTAGAGTACATAAGTGGCAGCCTATTGTCATAGCTGGACAGCTGAGCCCCAATCTTCAGTCCAAGAAGTTATACAAACTCCTACTTTCTTGGCTAGTAGAAAGGGGGTATGGAAAGCATGAAGAGAAGAGACTCATTTTCCCTCTTGCAGCTTGAAGTATGGGGATGGAATGTTCAGAATTTCCCTCTCCCACTCTCAGACCTCCTTGACACATACTAGCATCCCAGGAACCGCTTCCTTACAAGGCAATCCCACACCTCTAGAAGCAGAGAATTGTAGAGAGTTGGAAGGGACCTGTAGGGTCATCTGGTTTGGCCCCCTGCAATGAATGTGTGTATATGTATGTATATGAATTAATCCCATGGGTCTCCTTGCAGGGTACTTGTTGGGAAGGAAAGGCTTGCATGTTGAGTATTGTGAGGTCAGACTGGCAGGAATCAGCTCCCTCTGCTGTACAAGGAGTGTATGCAGCAGGCCTTGTTTTCTCATGATGGGTTTGAGAGACAAAGAAATGGACAGAATGGCGTATATAAACAAGCAAGAGAAGTGCCCTTAGTGTGTCCTGTCTTTTATGGCAAGTTAGAACATATTTGGGGGGGGGGTGTTGGGAGGAGTATCTCTTTCTCTCTTGTTTTGTTTTAAGAAGTGCAGAATACTACTCCTTACGTTTCCCATACATAGGTTCTGCTTCGTGGGATAGTAGACTAGTCTTTGGGATAATTCTATTTATTTTTTGTAATGTAGCACAGAGTATGCACACAGATAGCTTTTTAAGCCTGCTTTTTATGATGGGGAAGAAAGCTTCCTAATAATAATGAGGATGAGAGAAATTTTCACTGTGTCCAAATGATGTGAAGGAGATTGGAGGGGTCAGAGGGGTTTACTAATTTCCACCTGAAGAAACCTGAGAACAGAAATCTCATACAGAATCTGAAATGAAGTGCAGATTGTGCCAGCTATTTGCAGTATGTTCAAGGATATATCATGTAAAAATAATGTTAAAGCTGGCACAGTATCCTTAGAAGCATGTACCTCTTTTGTATATTGATGTGCAGAGCTGCTTTTGTGGCAGTGACTAAGATTTTATGAATTGATTGTGTGATTTGTGCATATTTGTAGGTTGTGGATAATGTTACTGCTTCCTCTCTATTGATATGGAGCACATTGTGGCTTAATCTTAAACCAACGTGCAAGTCTGTTTTTTCTTAGAAAATGGTGTTCTAAAGGTTCTGTTGTTTTCATATATTTGGGTTACGACATGGATCCCCACCCTGCCCTCAATAAAGCATTACTTTGTTTTGACGTCTTTGCCCATCAGCTAATTATAAAGGGACTCATTGTCGATGATGGCGTAAGCCAGTCATCACCCCCAAGAAGGGCATAAGTCAGTCTGATCATCAGTGGATGCATGCAAATTGGGAGAGCTCTAGTTCTCGCACCATTTAAAGAACAAAGCATGCAACGCACAATAACTCTTGTCTTTGGCCAGTCCCATCAAATTTACCATAAATATGTGAAGGAATCTAAATAGTGTGGGCTCTCTGTGGGCAAAGTTCTTATCTAGCTTTGTGAGAATGCGAAATAAAGTATTCATTTAACCTACTATAAAAATATGTATGCTATGCAGTTATAATCATATGTCATTATTCAGAAAATACAGCAGAAACTCTGACAAATTAAAAACAGAAGGATGTGTCTGCAAGGGCTTTTTCAGTCATTAAAAAGCTGCTTCACCTCTCAGGCAAACTATTTAATGGCAACTTCTTGCTCACTGTACTGACATCTTCAAAGGCTTTGACATCTGTCAGCCTTTGAACTACCATTAAAAAATATTATCCCATTTCCATTCTTTTATGCCCATTTTTTTAATTATAGCCCTTCTTTCAAGTTGGGAACATGGTTGGTTTAAATGATGCTGTCCTTTCGTTTTCAGCCACCCAGCTGCGGTTTGAATAAATTGATGTCGAATCAAAGGCGGGACTTTAAAGGGAAAAGGTTTGATGGACTTGGACTCCGAACCAGATGAGGCTTTATGATGAAAAGGGTTTAATCCCAGCACAGGCATTGCTTCTATCAGTCGAGCAGTACAAAGCAATTCATATATATAGGTTCACGAGAAATGATCTATTTTTTAAAAAACAGCACAGATCTTTTCAGGACTTGCAAATGTGGCATTAGCTAATATTCAGAGCAGTGATTTCCTTTCATCCACTAGAAGCTTATGATTATAGTACAGTTTTCGAATTGGAAATGAGAGCTGCAACACAGATTTAAAGCTATGCTGTCTGATTTGTATTCAATATACATGTCACTGCGGGACAAGCTAGTCTAGGCCAAGCTGGTTCAATAAAAGGAACAAGCAGTTTCATCATTTGAGATTCAGAGAAGACGACAGGGAGAAAAAGCTGCCAATTAATTAGTACCAGCATCACCTGATGCTTGTGCAACTGCTCTTGACGGATATAGCATCTTTTCCAAAACTGTCCCAGAATCAGATTTTAACACTCACTTTATTTGAATAAGAATTATTCCCTTGGCATCCTCCTGCAGTAAAATAATACATAGCATTAACCAACAATGTGTAATTTATATTTGCAGCATCACTTGTCTTGTTAAATTTTTGGTTTGAACATCTTTCAGTCATGAAAATTATTGCTCTTCCCTCATAACAGCTGCCTTCATTAAAGCTGTAATTATGTATGATTATGAGGAGATCAGAAGACTTTTTTTTAAAAAAAAAAAATATGGTTCGTTGCTTTATAATACTTTTTTTTTTTTTTACTTACTCTGGAATTTCTTATCTGAAAAAGATACTCAGCAGTGTTTCTGATCTCTATAGATGAAGGAATATGTTTAGTGAATAAACATTTACAAAAATTAGATGGGTAAGGGCTGTACACAGAATTCATGGTACCAAACCTAAAGTGACATGGTACCATATCTGAAGGTCTGTAGGTGAATGTGTCAGAGCTCATCATTATCAGAGATTAAAGATGTTCTTGGCATAATCTCAACTCCAGAGATTTTGCTTTGCTTTTCTCTGATCTCCGGCCATTATAAGATAATTGATTCAGATTTGAGTTAAAAACTCTCAGGTGATTGCTATGAAGCCCTTGTGACTCATACTACTTAATTGTCAATTCTAAGGATGATGTTTTAGGACTAATTGAAGAACTGATAGGTAACAAGCACAAGGTCAAGATAGTATTCACCAAGGAGTGCATTCAGAATTGGAATAGAGGTTATGGATAGGCAAGATCTTAAAGCAAATGGTCTAGCTTGTAATAGTTTGTGGGCCAGAAAGTGTGGTTGTTCCTATCTTGGGTGAATAGAATCATAGAATGGTAGAGTTAGAAGGGACCCTGAGGATCATCTAGTCCATCCCTCTACAATGCAGGAATATGCAGCTGTCCCATATGGAGATCAAACCTGTGACCTTGGGGTTATCAGCACCATGCTCTAACCAACTGAGCTATCTTTATTTGATAGGCTACGAATCTAGCAAAATCACCACGTCTGTTGGTATTTAGTAGCCTTCATACAAAAGCAATAAATAGAATAATCAAAATGTGTAATACAGTGGTACCTCGGGTTAAATACTTAATTCATTCCGGAGGTCCGTACTTAAACTGAAACTGTTCTTAACCTGAAGCATCACTTTAGTTAATGGGACCTCCTGCTGCTGCCGCGCTGCCAGAGCACGATTTCTGTTCTCATCCTGAAGCAAAGTTCTTAACCCGAGGTACTATTTCTGGGTTAGTGGAGTCTGTGTGGTAGTAGAGAGCCAGTGTGGTGTAGTGGTTAAGAGCGGTAGTCACGTAATCTGGGTAACCGGGTTCGCGTCTCCGCTCCTCCACATGCAGCTGCTGGGTGACCTTGGGCCAGTCACAGTCTCTCAGCCCCACTCACCTCACAGAGTGTTTGTTGTGGGGGAGGAAGGGAAAGGAGAATGTTAGCCGCTTTGAGACTCCTTAAAGGGAGTGAAAGGCGGGATATCAAATCCAAACTCTTCTTCTTCTTCTTCTTCTGTAACCTGAAGCGTATGTAACCTGAAGCGTATGTAACCCGAGGTACCACTGTATCCAGTTTGGGGCTATAAATTCCACACCTTTTGTCCAGTTTGGCTCCAAAATGCTCACGTCATCCCAAAAAAGACCCATAACATATTGAAATAATTTTGGGAGCATCATGGCAAAGATGAAGAACAGACTGTTCAAGGTCTGTAAATAATGCAATGATTTTTTTAAAAAAAGATTTCACTTACAGTTAACATAGTTCCTAGAGTCCAAGATGTGATCTGCCCTCTGCAAAGTATACACCAAAATGTTCCTTACTTAGCCTGTTATCCGACACTGATCAGTGATTGATCATATCCCTATTGAGGTAACTTTCTCGGTGTAAAACAATACTCCTCCCTCTCTTCATCTGTCAGCACGATTCCTTCCAATTATGTGAGCCTTAAAGCGGGGTAGTTGGTACCATCTTGAGGGATTACATTTCTTTCATAGCCTATAACCTTAGTAAAATTATTAGCCATGATGGCTGTCAGTAATGAGTAGCTTTTACTTGGGTGGGTGGGGACCTCTTCTACGTGAAATAAAAGTCAGAGAGAGGAAAACATGTACTTTTATTAAGTCAGTATGTAGCTACCATACCTTCATTCACAAATCATGAAAACTGCAAAGCTGAAGTACATTTTCTCCAGTATTTTAATCATAAAGGTCATTGTGAATATCATCTCTTTCAATGACACATTCAGTGTCATATTTGTTTTCATCAGCTTGCTTATTACAATGCTGTACAAGGCATATTGCTGTTCATTTAATTCTTCATACAGGTACCTGTGAGTGCTGCACAATATAGCTTACACCTTCAGGACAGCAGTTCCAGAACTGACACTGGAGTTGGCTTTCCAGTCAACCATTGTGTATTCTGTCTCTGTAGTAGAATTTCATAGGATTTTATAGGGAAACCATCACTGATACCAGGTTCAGCTTGAATGACAGTTAAAAACCACTTAGGTCTTCTAGGTTTTACTCAGACTAAATGCATTGAAATTCATGAGCATAAACTAGGTCCCCCAATCTCAGTAGCTCTGTTCTGAGCAAAACTTATTGAATATAGTTTGGGATGGGTGGAGGGAAATAGTATTCATCACATGCAATTTGACATTGCTGAAAGCCACTGTGATTATTAATGGTATTTATAGCCTGGTTCTCATCAAAGTGATCTACGGCCAGGTCACCATAGTAGAAGAGAACTGTTTTCAGCTAGTGCTGAAAGAGGGACAAAGGAGGCACCAGCTGAACTTTAGGGGAGCTGTATTCCACAACTAAGGTACCCTTGCTGAGGAAGGCCTCCCCAGCCAAACTAGCAGAACAATCAGTAGATGTTATTTCAGAAAACCCAAGTCCTGAGCTGTTCAGGGCTTTGCAAATCAACTAACACTTTGAAGTGGGCCCAGTGACAAAAGGCAGCCAGTGTGAATTATTATAGACCAGTTGTTACATACCGTATTTTTCCGTCTATAAGATGCCCCATGTATAAGACGCCCCCTATTTTGGTGGCCTCTGATTTAAGAAAATGGGGAGTGATTTATCCGTGTATAATACGCCCCCAAATTTTGGACATTATTTTTAGGGGGGGAAACCTAGTCTTATATATAGAAAAATACGGTATTTTGTGCAGAGATGCCTGTTAATACTTCATTTTGTGATAGCTGCTGCAATACCTAGACTCCTAGGGCATGGGTAGGCAAACTAAGGCCTGGGGGCTGGATCCAGCCCAATCGCCTTCTAAATCCTGCCTGCGGATGGTCTGGGAATCAGTGTGTTTTTACCTGAATAGAATGTGCCCTTTTATTTAAAATGCATCTCTGGGTTGTTTGTGGGGCATAGGAATTCGTTCATCCTCCCCCCCCCAAATAGTCTGCCCCCCCTCCACAAGGTCTGGGGGACAGTGGACCCGCCCCCTGCTGAAAAAGTTTGCTGACCCCTGTCCTAGAGTGTATTCAAGGGTAGCTTTGCATGGACAAATTGCAGCACTCTGAATGGGAGGTTACTAGAGTGTGGAGGCACTGTGTTCAAGCTATAGCTGTCCAGAAATGGCTGTAGCTGTCAAACCAGACATTGCTAGAAAAAGGCACCCCATGCCACCAGGACCATCTGAGTCTCCAGTGACCAGGTCAAATCAAGGTGTATCCCTAGACCACGTACCTGATCCAGGAATAGTTGAGTGTTGTCAAGAATAGGCTGGTGTTTCCCAGGTCTGACAACCAGCAATCCACAGCTCCTCCATCTTGGTGGGATTCAGTTTCAGTTTATTAGCTATCGTCTAACACAGGGACGTCCAACTCCCAAGAGACTGCAGTCTACTCACAGAATAAAAAACTGGCAGTGATCTACCCCTTTTTTGGGGGGGGGGTTTCAGTTGTTGAGCTTTTTTTAGGGAGGAATGTCCCGTTATGGAGAGGAAAATGTCAAAATTGAGATTAACCAACAGCTCGCTGTTGGACATCCCTGGTCTAACACATTACAGCTACCACACTGATCCAGCACCTGCAGAGCTTCAGTCACAGAACACCTACTTTATATATAGAAGTTCCCAAGTTCACCCCTAGCATCCACATAAACCCATAAAACTCCGAGAGCCACTGCCAGCTTCTGCTTTTGATCAGCCACAACTTGCTGTGTTATCTGAACCAAGAACTCCGATTAACTGTGGTTAGTTTCAGCAACACAGTTTCAGAAACCATGGTTTGAAGTTGTGCATTTTAAAGCTAAACATAGTTAAAGTTAACCACAGTGTCAGTTTAGACAAACTTTGTTGATAAAATGATGGTGGTGAACATCAGTGGCAGGGCAACTCGTCTCATGGTCTCATCAGCATATACTTAAAGCAGAAAGAGTTAGCACTGTTTCCGCCAGTGCCTACAGTTAGATTTGTCCCTTGATTAAGGTAATCTTAGTTGAGTACTGAACTAAATTTGCATTTGAATAAAAAGAACAGTTCTGAATCAATAATATTTGAAGAGGCATTCTCTCCTATTTGAGAGAGGAAATGGGAATGCCTCCATATATAGTGTTTCCCTATGCAAAATTTATAAACGCCTGTGTATCTGCACCCTGATTAATCATGAGTACTATTTTAGTCAATTAAATTGATTAATCCAAGGTTGCAGCCCTACCAACAATCAATGCTATGAGTAGTTGCCTTTTGTTTCATATCCAGTAGGGGCAGGTTGTTGTTGTTTACTGAATTAATATTCCGCCCTACACCCAGAGGTCTCGGGGCAGTTCATTGAATAAAATCAAAATATAAAACCACAAAAACAACAACCCAATAGCTTCCCCCCAAATCCCCACATTTTAAAAGGGCAAAGGATGTTGTTAACTTTTTTGCCCACTCTTCGCCATCATATCTCAGGGCAGGTTGCCGCAGTTTAAAATTCAATATAAAAACTTTTATAACAAATCACAGGAATAGGGTAGTTCCCCCAAAAACACACCGGGGTAAATAGGTGCCTCTGCAGCATTTGCCAAAAGCTGTATAGTGAAGGTGCCAGACACGCCTCTGGTGAGGGGAGAAAATTCAACAGTTTAGTTTATACTGGTTTGGTGAGAGGGGACTGGATCCTGCATTTCAATTTAAGTCATGCTGAGAGGAAAAGAAAGGACACTTGGCTGCTGGCCATTACATGTTTCTTGAGAACAGATACATTATACATAATTATTTTTGATATACAGCCTGTTGGAAAATATAAACAAAACTATCCTGTGATGGTAGAGGGCTGCTGTTATTTTTTGTTTGTTTTTTTCTGCTGTAAACTAATGTGTAATCACTTTGTGCACACACACAAAATAGGGAGTACTAATCAACCATGTTAACTTTAATTATTAGCAGTGCTCAGAATTATTGGCTTTAGTCAGAACACAAAAATTTGCTGTTAAAAATAGATATCAAACATTTCTGTGGTCAGTGACTTACTGCAACTGTTTGTTGTGCTGGCAAAATTGCAAGCTGAAATCAAAAATGGGGAACCCGCAGCCCTCAATATGTGGGTGATCCCAACTCCTTTCATTCCTAGGCGCCAGCATTGACAGTGGTCAGGGATAATGGTAGCTGAAGCATAACGGCATCTGGAGAGCCAATACAGTGGTACCTCTGGATGCGAACGGGATCCGTACTGGAGCCCCGTTCGCATCCTGAGCAGAATGCAACACGCATCTGCGCATGCACGGGTCGCGATTCGCCGGTTCTGTGCATGCGCGTGACGTCACTTTGAGTGTCTGCGCATGCGCGAGCAGCGAAACCCGGAAGTAGCACGTTCCATTACTTCCGGGTCTCCACGGAGCGTAACCTGAAAACGCTCAACCTAAAGCGACTTTAACCCAAGGTATGACTATAATCAAAGCCACAACAAAGCATAAAATTCACTTCATAAAGATACATGGTTCAGCTCGTATGTCTGAAACCACCTACATAAGCACAATAATGTGTTGAGCATGCACCAGAAACCTATTGTCTGTGCTACCTAAACTCAACAAGGAGGGAATTCCAAAGGGCATGTGCTGCAACATTGAAAGGCGCTGCTCTGAATGAGCTTGGAGGGGAGTGGCAACACTAGGAAAACCATGGCCAGATAGCACATTGGCAGTCCATGCAGTTATACAGTGGTACCTCGGGTTACATACGCTTCAGGTTACAGACTCCGCTAACCCACAAATAGTGCTTCAGGTTAAGAACTTTGCTTCAGGATGAGAACAGAAATTGTGCTCTGGCGGCGCGGTGGCAGCAGGAGGCCCTATTAGCTAAAGTGGTGCTTCAGGTTAAGAACAGTTTCAGGTTAAGAACGGACCTCCGGAACGAATTAAGTATTTAACCCGAGGTACCACTGTATCAGCAAAGGTGTTACAAGCTGTCAGTAGCTGCTACATCCTGTATCAGCTGCAGCTTACAGACCTGTCTTGAAGGAGGTCCCACATTGAATGCACTGCAGTAATCCAGCCTTTGGGTTATCACTCTGGCCATGCCGTCCATGTCCAACAATGGCCAAATTTAGTAAAAGGAGTTACTAGCTATTGAGGCCATCTGCCTCACCAATGACAAAGGTAGGTCCAGGAGTACCCCCTGCATTCACACGTTAAAATGGCAACTGGCCTATCTCCCAGACATTGAAATAGAAATCTGCATGCAAACATGTTAGGTATTTCAATTGTTTGTTTCGCCAGCAAACCACCCCTTCTCAGTAATAATATATAGCTCCCGCCCATGTAAAATGCTAAATTCTCTGCTTCCTCTGACCTCTATTACTCAGCTTTCTGCCTCTGCCATCTCAGACAACCGTTTTTACTATACCATTTCCTTCTTCAACTTTAATGACATCAGAAGAGTGCTGCTCAGTCAGACCAGAGGTGTATCTTGTCTGGTATTCTGTTCCCACAGTGGCCAACCAGATGCCTATGGCAAGCCAACAAGCAAGACATTTGGGATTCCCACCAACTGGTATTCAGAAGCATACTCCCTCTGTTTCTGGGGGCCGTACATAACCATCATATCTAGGTACCATTGATGGATTTATTCGCCACAAATTTGTCGAATCTCCTTGTGGCGATCACACAGGGTCCCCGGACGTTTGGCGGTCTATTGATCCCTGTGCCACCACTATGATCACTTCTCCGCTGCCACCAACCCGTTTCTCTCGGGTACACACAGAGTCCAGACAGTTGTTAACATTAAAACAAATAATCAGGTTTATTTTATGAGCATGAACAAGTTCATGGTTTCAGGTAATTTTTTTGTCAGTTTTTTATCCTTAGTTTCTATATCAGCCTATACCTTCCTAATAACTTCTAACTGATTATCCCAACTGTCTATCTGACTCCTCCTAACAGTTTCTCTCACTCTCTCACATCACAACTAGACCAATGCACAGGCTTATCCCCCCTCTTCCTTCTCCAACTTCCAACTGACTTCCCAACAACTCCAACTCTAACTCTAACTCCTCCCCTTGGGTTCCCACTGGCCAATCACTTCACACTCATTTAACCCTTTCCTTATGACCCATCTAGGAGGGCAAACACCACACTCCTTTCAAAGCCTTCAAAGGTTGTGATAGTTGTAAAATGCAGCCAATTGGATTGTAATTTGTCTGATTTAAAAGCTATAGGAGAATCTTTTGTTATTATGTGGACACAAATAAACTTATGGACCGGCTTAATTATTTCACGGAAATCAATGGGCCTTGAAAAGTCCTCAGTTTTCACTGCATCATTTGCAGGAGTTTATTTATCTTAGTATACGAATTGCATTTATTTAAAATATTTTATATTCTACCTTTCATCAAACAATATTTCCAGAGTGATTTGTGATAATACAGTAATTAAATATATACCTCTAAACCCATAAAACTTGAAATGAAAGCAGCTGTTTTACAAGTTGAGGATGTGCCTCCAATAGATTCACAACAGATAGCAAAACAGATTTCAGCATATGCAAAATTTCAAAGCTGTCACTTGTAATGTATCTTACAGGAGAGCTTTGACATTTGTAAGCAGATTACTGCTGTTAAAATTAATGGAGGACATATGCAAGTTAGCAACATAACACCTTACTCCTAGTAGACAATTTTTTAAGGATCTGTCAGAGATGCTTGCAAAGGTGAAAGAAACTAGAAATACTGGGACAGCGTAAATGTCTAAGTATTTAACCTTCTATCAGTTGGATTTGTAAGCTACATTTTAAAAGGAAAATATGCAACTCCATTTACCATCTAATCTTTCAACTTTTGACAACCTCAGTCAGAGTTATGATGGAGCTGATTTAGACTTTATAACGTTAGACACAACTTCAAGAAGCACCAAGCAAATGTTAAAGTCAAATCCACAATTTCACTTGCCTGTGTGCTATATTTCATCTTCCTTTAATCTAAAAACCTTAAGCATTCTTGAGAGATCATAGCGCTGTTGACACATTAAATAATCCTCTGCCTAACATATTTTTTTAATTATTTAAATGAAAATAAACTAGGGCATGATCTAGTCAAAGTATTCCTAGCAGGGATTCCATATGAACAGAGATATAAATCTCCAAACTCACAGTAGATGTGTGTCAGACACTTCCTTAGCATAAGAACCCACGTTTTTGTGGATATAAGTCTCCCCTTCACATTTCATAGACTGAGAAAATCAGCAATTATTGTGTGTTACATTTGGCCCTCTTTTGTGTTGCAAGTCTGTATATAGACTTCTTAATGCACTGTATTTGACAAATAACTTTTTATCTTCTTGCCAGTGGTGTTTGTGATAGAAGGAAGTGAAATCCAAATGTTTGTGTAGTGAGATGCACTTGATTTAATCTTGTTTGGTGCACACAGGAACCATACTATTCTAAGATACACTAGTCTGAGATCATTTAGGACTTTGAGAAGCAAACAGTTCAGCTCTTTGAATTGGGTTTGGAACCTACCGTGTTTTTCGCTCTATAAGATGCACCAGACCATAAGACGCGCCTAGTTTTTGGAGGAGGAAAACAAGAAAAAAAAAATTCTGAATCCCAGAAGCCAGAACAGCAAGAGGGATCTGGCTTTTGGGATAGCCTCCTGCTGTTCTGGCTCCTTCATCCCCCTGCCTGGGAGAGGCTCCACACGGCTAAGGCTCCCCCAAGAGCCATGCTCCCTTTAAAGAGCGTGTGGAGTGTGTGTGCGGCTCTCGGGGGCTTTTCCCCAAGGAGGGAGAAGGGCAGCCCTTCTCCCTCCTCGGGGAAAAGCCCCCAAGAACTGCACACACGTACCACGTGGCTCTTTAAAGGGAGCGCTGAGCAGAGCCTCCCGCCTGCATTCGCTTCATAAGACGCACACACATCTCCCCTTTTTAGGAGGGGAAAAGTGTGTCTTATAGAGCAATAAATACGGTAATTGGCAACCACTGCAGCTTATAGGGGAAGCAAAAGAGGAACACGAAACCTGAACATTATTCTCAGAGGATGGCCATGTATGATGATGCCTGACACATTTTGTAATAAGCTTTCATTGCCTATGCCTCTTTAACATTTCCCAGGAATGTTTCAGCTCCAAAGAGAGCACATTTGTAATATTCATTTTGAGATTTCGACAGTCTGAGATGTGGATCCTGATGGCATCATGTTTGAAGAAAGCCCTAGAAAGATTGCTGGGCATTCCTATGGGAGAGGAACCAGGTTTTAGCTTTACCAGTATCTCCTTAACATGAGGAGGTAGCCCTGCACTCCTTCTCTGACACTGAGGATACAAGAAGGCAATTTCTGCTCACCCCCTCCCTTGGGTGGGCAGGATTTGTGACACCGCACAACCTCCTGGTACAGGTGAGCCACCCACCTTTGTTCCAGGGAGCCATTGCCCTGCCCCCATCTCAGCAGGCGTATGGGCAGCTAGCTTGGGGATGGGGCAAGGGCCAGCATAAGGGGCCAATGCTCCTCAGCCCAGCCTCACTTGTTTTCTTCCAGGTCCCTTCCACCCTTCAGACAGGGATAGCAAGAGCCCCACCAGAACCTATGCCTGAGCAATAGGGTATGGTCTCTTTAACTCAGTATATATACTCTCAGATGAGCCCAAGCAAGGGACAACCCCTTAGCTACACAGCTATGAAAGCTCACATTTCAGACATTTGCTGGCTAGAGCAATATTCATAGCTTGCTGCCCTGAGTTCTCTCTGTAACCAGTCACCAATACGCCATAAGGAGCTGACCATGGTCCTGTTCTCCTGCAAGTAGCCTGTTTTGTTGCCAAATCGTGCCAATATTCTGCTAGGTGGTGCCTTACCCCAGGAATACGAAATAGTTTGTCCTAGCCTGCAAAAGAGAATACATTTGAGGCAGGTTAGGAAAGTCCTCTTCGCCATATTTCAGACTTGTCCATTGAGAAGTACTGATCAAAAACTATGTCCGGTCTGTCATCCTGATCTTTCAAGGGGTGTGACCCTTATCTAGACCAGATGATCTCACTAACATACTTCTATTTCATCTATATTCGCTTTTAGCTTATCTTCTAATGTGATTTTGAGTTCCACTACCAGCCCTGCAGAACAACTGAAGTTGGCCTAGAAATTTAGTCCCATTCAGAAATATATGGAGTTGATCAGCCACCACCTACTCAGTTGGAGAATGGCTCTAAATTACCATCATGATGATTGGATTATAGTTTTGCCAGAAAGGAACAGAAAATTGCCTTCCTTGGGGGTTGTGCTGAGCCCTCCCAAAGGTGTTTGCAATGCTCTAAACTTGTGGTGCCAGTTTATCCCAGCAAAACGTTTCAAGCCAGGATGGATGAAGATCAAATTGACACTACTGTCAAGCACGTTATATGTATACAGCAATGAAACTAATACAAGGAACCATAATCTGACTTTGAAGGCTCTTTTGACTTGGCTTTAATTTGTTCTAGTCAGTTAGATGCAAATGACTTTAACTGCAAACCACTTCACAGAAATGTCAAAGTGGACAATGAGGATCAAACAACATGTTGTGTAAATAGGGTTGTTGTTTTTTTAACTAATACACTTAGAACTGGCCGTACATTTCATGTGTGTGTGTGCAAAATCAAGTATAGGGGTATAAACCCACACAGAAAACAAATATGTAGGTATTTATTTATTTAGTATACTGTTCTTCATCCCTAAATATCATAAAATACAAGATAAAAATACATAAAAATACAAGATAAAAAGCTTAAATTCCATAATAAAAGCAAGAACAAAAACCAAGAACCCGTCACCTCTCCCACAACACATTTAAAAGGGTATAGGATGATAATCAGCCGAAGGCCTGGTTGAAGAGGAACCTTTTTGCCTGGTGCCTAAAGGTGTATAATGAAGGTACCAGCCGAACCTCCCTGGGGACAGCATCCCACAAAACAGGGGCCACTGCAGAAAAGGCTCGTTCTCTTGTTACCACCCTCCAAACCTCTTGTGGAAGGGGCACACGAAGAAAGGCCTTAACAAGTGTCATGTCTTTCTTTAGAAAAAGCAGCAGCTGGATCCAAATTGGAACTATTGCATGAGGGAATAATCTCCCAAGCTGCTATTTGCCCCTGCAGGAGTTCCTTCAGGGGCAAATAGCTTTGCAAGTAATTTTCCAAGAGAAAACTGTCCTGGAGGAAGGGTTTAACCCTCCTTTACCTGATCCATAGTCTTGGTCTGGCTCGGGGTGCCCTGTGGCATTGCTTTTCTAAAGAGGCAGGGCCACTTTTCAGCAAGTCAGTTGAAAACTCTATTAACATAATGTGCCATTTGATTCTGAGGCTCCCCATTGACTTGGGGCCTAGTTAGAGAAACCCTTCAAATAATAATAATAATAATAATAATAATAATAATAATAATAATAATAATAATAATTTATTTATTATTTATACCCCGCCCATCTGGCTGAGTTTCCCCAGCCACTCTGGGCGGCTTCCAATCAAGTGTTAAAAACGAAACAGCATTAAATATTAAAAACTTCCCTAAACATATTTGCGCTGGGTAACACTGTGGACTCAGTTATGATATTCTTTTCTCCAGCCTTCGCCAATCTAATGCCCTTCAGATTACAGCTCCCATCATGCCCAGACAGCAAAAGTTGGTGGTGGCTACTCTTCTATTTTGGCACAATTGTTGTGCCTCAAAAATGTAAAGTGACTCGGATTTCTTTAAAACATATTAAAGGTAAAGGGACCCCTGACCATTAGGTGCAGTCGTAGCCGACTCTGGGGTTGCGGCGCTCATCTCGCTTTATTGGCCAAGGAAGCCGGCATACAACTTCCAGGTCATGTGGCCAGCATGACTAAGCCACCTGTGGCGAAACCAGAGCAGCACACGGAAACACCATTTACCTTCCCGCCGGAGCGGTACCTATTTATCTACTTGCACTTTGAGGTGCTTTCAAACTGCTAGGTTGGCAGGAGCAGGGACTGAGCAACGTGAGCTCACTCCGTCATGGGGATTTGAACTGCCGACCTTCTGATCGGCAAGTCCTAGGCTCTGTGGCTTAACCCACAGCGCCACCCGCATCCCTTAAAACATATTAGGTTTGCTTTAAAAGAGCCATATTCTTTTCTTGCACGACTCTGAGCAAGTAATCGTACTGATACAGCAAAGGGATTTGACCTTCTCTGGGCTACCTTGCCAGGCGCAGTGCTATGGACAAATCAAATCACCAGTACTTAAACAAAATAAAGATGTCTTTGGTCTTTTCCAAAAAGTAGATAAATGCCTTTTGCTCACTTTATGCAGGGAGTTATTTCATGGTTTTTATATGCTGTTGAATAACTAGTGGTTTAAGGTACGTTGGGGACGCAGGTGGCTTTGTGGCCTAAACCACTGAGCCCCTTGGGCTTACCATTTGTAAGGTCAGCAGTTCAAATCTATGTGACGGGGCGAGTTTCCGTTGCTCTGTACCAGCTCCTGCCAACCTAGCAGTTCGAAGGCATACCAGCATGAGTAGATAAATAGGCACCACCGCGACAGGAAGGTAAACGGCATTTCTGTGTGCTCTGGCACTTGTCACGGTGTTTCGTTGCGCCAGAAGCGGTTTTGTCATGCTGGCCACATGACCCAGAAAAGCTGTCTGCGGACAAACGCCGGTTCTGTTGGCCTGAAAGCGGAGATGATCACCACACCGCCTTTGACTGTACTTAACTGTCCAGGGGTCCTTTACCTTTACCTTTTATCTTTAAGGTACGTTAGATGGGGTCATAGAAACAGCCTATTGATTTAACCACAGAGTAACGTTGAGGGTCAACAAAGCGCCTTTTAATTAAGAACTTGAGGTATTACTGCACACAAAACATATGGACACAACGAACAGGAACCTTTTCATGCAAACCATGGAGATAAACGTGATTTCAAGTTCATGTTGGTTTTATAATTACATGGGTGAATTTAGGCTGCAGTGGGTTTGAGAAGTCTGCCTTGCAAAAATGGATATGTTTGGGGTTGTGCAAGGCACTTTAGAATCCAGGTGTGGATGTGGGAGAGGTCTCGGTGGCTGCTTCCAGGCTTTAGAAGTCCCTTCCTAGAGAAGCTAGACTGGCTTCCTCCTTGTTGTCCTTCCATTTCCAGGGCAGGTGATTTTTTTATTTTATTCTGTCACGCTTTTAGACTGCTCTTAAGGACTCTTAATAGTGTTCCGTACTGTTTTTAATTACTATTATTCCTCTTATCTATAGTTTGCATTGTTTTAATTCCATGCACAGTAATTTAAAAAACAGCCTTCCATATGATTTTAGAATAAGGTTACCAGACGTCCCCATTTCCTGGGGACGGGCCCCGGATTTACAAATCAGTCCCCTGACAAAATCCATCTATTTAGTAGGAAGTTGAAAAGTATCCCCGGAGTCATTGGGAAAAAAAACTGGTAACCTTGTTTTAGATATGTGTGTTTTATCTGTATTAGTTTTAATTTTTGTGAGTTGCCTTAAGTCTCTGTTCGAGGGAAAAGGTTGGATATAAATAAGATTAATTAAATAAATAATGTTGATTAAGTGAGTGTGCATATGACCATTTCTCAAATCTTGAAATGTTCCCATGGACCCCAAAAAGTTGGTGACCCTCAGTCTGTGTTATCTGATGTGTAAGGCTCTCTGTCTTAGTGGTTAAAAAAAAAATATTATTGCCATTTTTAATTTCCAGAGAGCATAGCTTTATGAAAATCAGATCACAGGCACATTCTTGTCAGTGTAAGCCTTTCTCACTCTACGCCTGGACTTTAAAGTGATAATCTTCTCACAATAATAGCCATTTATCTTCTCCCATTTTACATTTCCTCATTCAACTAAGAGTCATTTGCCGAGTTAATGTTCAGTTTTTGCTTTAGGCTGTAATGATTTTACAAAAGACATTTTTATATTACTCATATTTCTGCTTTCATAGCACCAAAGAGCCAAGTCTAGAGGTCTTCTATCAACATGATGGCATGACTAGTTGCAGCAGGTTATTAGCCTGACGTGACTTTGGAAGTAGCATAGCTGCCCTATTGGTTAAAAACCCACCTTGCCTCACTGCAGTGCCCCAGTAGGCATTATCATACCATTCACCTCTACTGAAACAGAAATTATCTAGGCATCTGATGATATTTTGCTGTGACAGTGCAAGCCACTATTTGTGCTGTTACAACTGAAGAATTTATTATTATTAGGTTGACATTACTACCGTGTACTAATTCATTCCTTTCCCCTATCCCATAAACCTTCAAAGTGCAATTCCAACTTGCACTCCTCTAGAATGTCTAGGGCTTATGTACTGTTGACAAGTCTGAAGACCACAACCATAGTTGTCAAATACTGTGGAAGAAAACAAAACCTAATTTATTCAGATGCTACGGAATATAAATTTGGCTTGGCAGACATTTGGGAAAGAAGTACTTAGAGAGGAGCAGCGCAGAGATCATAAAGCGACAGCTGACACTGTAGGCTACTGAGAATGTGTTTTTAAAAGCAATCTTGTTATAGGGTTCCCTTCCAAATACTAGCTGTAGAATCTGAATACTAATAGGTAATTTCACTTTAATGGTACATAGTAAGCCTATTTCTCCTTTTGGCAATGCAAAATCTTGGTAGTATTTAAGACTTAAGAATCAATTCGAAACTGATTCCCTATATCCCTTTGGATAGCAGTGGCATTTATGTGGATGAAACTCTCTTATTACAAAACTGGGATTTACAGTTCAAAAACGTACATATTTTCTAGGTTGAAAACATATTTCGTATGCAGGCCCCTGTGAATTTCAGTGTTTGCTTTGCCATTAAGCACATTCTCATACATAAGCTGTTCGGTAAAAAATATTCTTGTTTAAAGCGGTGTATGCATAAAAATGAGGCAACTTATTATAAAGAAGAACATTTTTGCTTTACTGTTACAAAATGCAAATATTTGAGTGGAAAAAATCTGGGGGGAAACTACCAGAAATTATTCAATCACTAAAAGAACAATGGAGTAGAAATTCTTGTATGTATCACATTATCTTCATTCACTTTGTTCTCTCTTCCTTCTCAGACAAGCTGTTATCTTCTAAAGGAGCTCAACACATAATAGACGAAAGTTAGAAATAATTAGACAATATGTTATGCAAAGCTTAGTGGAATTTATAGATTTTGGGGAGGGGGGGCACATTTAGCAATTTAAGAAAGAAAGAAAGAAGGTTAGCCAAACCCAGAAAACGCCATTATGTGCTGAGGGAGAAGTTACAACCTGAATGGGTCAAACTAGATGAGACTACAGCAGTTCTATACACTTAAAACTGGATCTTCCCCAAGTGCAGAGAAAAACAGCAGGTTTTCAATCTAATTTTGAAGATAAAGGGGTGTGTGCAGCGAGGGGCGTGGTATGTTTCCACCTAAGGTGATTTTCTTCTAGCTGATCTCCCTTTGGGTATTGAAACCCAGTTGGAGGGCAGACTTTGGGGGAGATGTTGTTGTTTTAAGGGATGTTTTAGTATTCCTCACTGTTTTGCTTTTTTAATAACACCACTGGCACCTGTTTTGTTTATAAGATTTCATACCCGTCCTTCACCCACAGTGGCTGGGGAAACCCAGGCAGATGGCCGGGGTATAAATAATAAATTATTATTATTATTATTATTATTAGGACAAAACCAGATATGAACCTGCTGCCATTACCATTACTTTTAACCCCTACATTCCCTTAAGATCTCCCCCCAAAATATAATGTTGTTGAGTAGCTCCGTAATATTTGTGTAAAACTGACTATTCTTACAAATCGTTGACATTCCATTGAAATTTAGTTTTGCCATATTGAACACAACACATTTAAAAATAGCACCTGCTATTTTGTCCTTGATTGTTGGTTGTTCTTGTCCTTGATTCTTGTCAACTACTACTCAATTATTTGTTTGTTTGTTTGTTTGTTTTAACAGCAACTCAAGTGATAAGTGTTTTGACAAGTAAGCCACAGAAGGTTTAGAAACTTACATACCTGAAATGATTTAATAAAGTGAAACAACTTTTTTCCAGATTATTTGTGCTGTGCACTATGAAATACGTTAATTGCAATGGATAGGTATTTGCTGCTGCTGTTTATCTCTCATTTATGCGTGCTTGTGGTCCCCACTCCCCAACTGCCAAGTAACCACGTAGCTATAATGTTTGCTCCTTCTAGTCCACATTGCCAAGCTCTGTAAGCGAGGGAAGGTAAAAAGCTGCAATTATGTATGTGAATTGCATACTAAACCATTTCTTTTATCAATTGAATCTTGAGATATATTTGTTGCTATTGCTTAGTCGTTTCCGACTCTTCGTGACCCCATGGACCAGAGCACGCCAGGCACTCCTTTCTTTCTTGAGATATATAGAGACCTCTTAATAGTAGCATAGCGTGGGGGGCCTCGGGGACAGTTGTCCCAAGTGCAAAATTGTTAGGGGGCACAAAATTTCAGCACCCAATGCTGCCTCAATACAGCTGTAAGCTTCCATTGCTGGGCTTGGTTGAAAACAGCTTCTCCATGCAAACCAGGAAGTGACCTCTCCAGGCAATTGAATGACTCTTCTTATCTCTGTGGCTATGATTTCCTGGGTGACGAAAACACCGTTAGGCAGTTGAATGCACATATTCCATCGGTTTCTATCCCTCACTCCCACCCTCTGCACGGCCCTGGGCACTGGCAACCCAAGCTACACCACTGCCTCTTAATGTATATTGAACCAAGCGTGTTTTACGAACTACTTCTGATTGAGTGTTGATGGATATGATGATTCACACGAGTGAGTGCATGATTATAACTCTCCATCTGGAAGTTCTTCAGACTTGAATACAGTACCCACAGTCAGCAGTTCACAATCTCATCCCAAAGCAGCCTTCCTTGCCCTAAATTCTACTGGGTAGGCTTGTTTTTGAGTCCAGATGTCACTGGTTAGTATTTGGGAAAGGGCCTTCTCTGTGGTTGTGTGTAGCTTTTGTAGCTCCCTACCCTGGGAGGTTAAAGTGCTCCCCACCCTACAGTTGCAGGCACTGTACTTGCTGGATTAAATAGACCTTCGCAACTGCCCCTGAATTTTTTAAGATTATTTTTATCTATTGCACCTTTCTCTTTTTTACTGTTTGGTTTTTATTGTTTTTTAACTGCAAATGCAGTGGAATGGCGAGAAATACTGTATTTTTCCGTCTATAACATGCCCCAATGTATAAGACGACCCCTATTTTTGGACATTATTTTTTAGGGGGAAAACCTAGTCTTATACATGGAAAAATACAGTAAATAAACAAATGCAACTGATTTTTTTAAAAACCCTCTCCATTTCTCAGTACATGTGCCTTAATTTATTTTTAATTTGCAACAGGCGTGACTAGATACTATTTATAAACAAGTTCGTGAGTTTATGATATGCAGTATCTGTGCAATCCAAAGGCACAGATCCTTCTGTTGTTGTTTTTGGAAGCCTCAGAGTTGGTAACATTTGCTATAAGTTGTTATGAGGTATAAAAATAAGAATTCTTTGCTAGCACGTGATTTTCAGCATAGCATTTTCCAGTTTTCCCTCGATTGTCTCAAGAGTAGGCCCACAGTCTACAATCTTGAGCATGCTTTTTCTTGGAAATAAGTCCCACTGAAATAAATGCAACTTTTTCCCTAGTGAAATGCATGGATCAGGATGTGAGAGAATCTTGTTTCCTGATTTCCTGAAATATTATGGAATATTATGCTTGCAGCAAACCTACTTTTAATTCACGGCTTTATGGATTACAGTCTTGAATAGGGAGCTTTAATGTGAGCACAAAACTTGTCTGCGTTGTGTGCCAGACTTTATACTTTGGATGCATTTTAACAGCACATATACATACCTTCATACACTCTCACTTCCCAATAATTTAGGGAAATGCTTTCACACCTATGATGTGGTAGTTCTCTACTCAAACTGGTAATCTCATGTCTTTGTTTTTAGTAGAAAAACTAAACATAAAAAGTAACTTCTACTATCATTACTATTTTAAAGATCATCTCTGATATGGAAGCCCAGATCCACACACTGCGAGAAGAGCTCATTCAAGTGAATACACAGAGAAAACAGCAGCTAGTTGAACTTAGCCTTCTTAGAGAAGAAGAAAAACAAAAAACTCTTCGGGACCATGAGGCTGCCATGAACAAGCTGAAAGTTGAGTCAGAAAAGAAGATTCTGGATCTGCAAAAGTCTAATGCCACAGAAATGGAGATGGCGCTCGAAAAGGTAAGCACGAAAACAGTACCTGACTTTCCCATTTCCAGGAAAATGACTGTGAAACTCCCTCCCTCCCTCTCTTGCTGTGGCCAAGGGGAGTAGGCAAGGGAATAGGTCAGAGGTTTTCAACCTTTCTCAGTCCATGGCTGACTTGAACTACATTTTTTCTGCCGCTCCCCTGTGGCAAAACGTGCTCTGAGCCTCAGAAATCCAGTTATGTCACCCCTTGCCTGCAGAGCCACCCCTTTTCAAACACCCTCCCTTGTGGAGTTTTCCCTCAGGCTCCTCTCCTCCCCCCTCTTCTTGGGAATCCTCTGGGCAGCTGCCCCAGATCTCTAAGCCACACACCCCACCCCAAAGAGAGGTGTCTCTTCATGCAACCCCACCAGGGGTCTGGGAAGAGGATGCCCCCAGCCTTAGTGGCCTGATGGAGACAGAGACACAAGAGGGCATCAGAGGAGGGAGAGAAGGAAAGAGGGATAGAGGCCAGTGTTGATTGTGGCACCCCTGACCATCATTTAAAGCACCCTAGGGTGCCATGGCACACTGGTTGAAAAACCCCGCACTATGGTGAACAGCAATAAAGAGACATCTCCTTCAATAGGTGGTGACTTCAGCAAAGTGAATGTATTTGTAATAAGGGGGATCCTGCTGAGGGAGTCTGTCAGATGGCAAGGGTGGCTGCTCACGAGTAACCAGGCAGGACTCTGACCTGTCTTTTACAGGTTTTATTTAGGTGCAAACTATTTACAGTGCAAAACCCCAAAGTTCATGTCTGCCTCAATCACTAGCAGAATCCGGGAGTGCCTGTTTCCTGGACCTCCTCCAGCATAAAGGCCTTGTTACACCCAGCCTCTTCCTTCCCTCTTTGCGCTTTAGACTTCTGCGCAGGGTGGGCGATGGAAGGGGCGTGCTTCCCTCCTGGCCGGCTTTGCCAGAAGTGGTGCTGAGGCTCCCACCAGCATCCTCTGGTCCTTTCACCTCTTCCCCACTGGAGGTGGGGTTTTCCTCATCACCGGAAGAGGAACTGCTTCGCATGATTTTCGGAGGCTCCCTGGAACACAACTGCCCCTCTGTTTCTCATGGCAGTTCCTGACAGAGTCATACCCAGGGGTTCCCTAAAACAAAGTGCCAGCATTGTGGACAGATGTGTATGTGTGTATACCTGCATTATACACATTATATACATTATTATAATGCCCAACATCTCACCATATGAATAGGGTCATTTTGAGCACTTTAAATTGCACAGAATTTTTAATGTAAATTAAGAAAGCCTATTGAACTTGACATTTTGATCTCATTTGTTTTGATTTTACTTTATTCTTTTGGGAGTGAGGGCATTGGCCACTGCTGTGGCAGTTTCTCTGGTGCTGCTTTGACGTTATCTTGAATCCCTGATATTTATGGCCCTCATAAAAATGATACATTTTTTGTGGCTCCGTGTTAAAACTGCGTTGAAACTTCTCAAAATGCTTATCTCCATTGGTCAACATTCAGGTGTTTAAATGTTTTAGCGTGTATTAAAAACAATCTGCAATTTATTACAAGATGAAATGTAGCAACCAAATGGGAGAATTTGCATATAGAGTTGGAACAGCCTTTGTGAAACTGACATTTCATTTACCTGCATCAGGTTCTTGGTCTATAATTTTAAACAGCATTCTAAGGATTACGTTGGAAATCTGCCAGCCTGAAACCATTAAAGGCTGTGATCAACAATTCAGAATCTTTTTTGAATTTAAAGAAAGCTGCACTTGGCATAATTATTTAAAGCCAAGGTCAGAGAAAGTATTTAAACCTTTGAAATTCATAATTAAAGGATTAATATTAACTCATGAAGACATTGTCATTTTTGCTTAAAAGTTGAATTTGAATCTCAGTTCTTTTCTTTTCTTTGATCTTTATATATTTAAAGCATAGCAAAAGGAAAAGTTAACTTCTCTCCAAATTAAAGTTGCATTGCTTCATTGCTGTGATATATTGTCAACTTCTTAAAAAATGGCTGGCTTTAATAATAATAAATGCAACCATAATAATTTCTGGCATCAGCTGAAAAAGATAAGTATTTGCTAGTATTTGCAGGATAGGGATCGAAATTAAATCCTTTTAAGCCCAAACAACAAGTAGACACTTTAAAAGTGCTGACGTTTAAAGCCCTAAATGACCTTGGCTCTGTATGCCTGAAGGAGCGTCTCTACCTTCATTGTGCAGCTGGGACACTGAGGTCCAGCTCTGAGGGCCTTCTGGCATTTCACTCACTGTGAGAAGTGAAGTTACAGAGAACCAGGCAGAGGGCTTTCTCAATAGTGGCACCTGCCCTGTGGAATGCTAAGGAGATAAAGAACTACACAACTTTTAGAAGACATCTGAAGGCAGCCCTGTATCAGGATGTTTTTAATGTTTGATGTTTTGCTGTCTTTTTTATATTCTGTTGGAAGCTGTCCAGAGTGGCTGGGGCAACCCAGTTAGATGGGTGGCCTATAAGTAAATAATAATAACTACTACTACTACTACTACTACTACCAGAACGGATTACTTCCGGGTTTCTGGGGTCTCGCATGTGCAAAAGTGCTAAATCTCGCTTTGCGCATGGGCAGAAGTGCCGAATCGCAACCCACGCGTGCACAGACGCTGGTTGCGAGCGTGCATCCCGCACGGATCACATTTGCAACCTGAGCGTCCACTGTGCCAGTTTAGGATTGAAATTTCTTTATGTTTCATAAAAGTGCAGAATATCCAAATATCTACCAGATATGAACTTCTGCTGTGAAAGAAATAGTGGATAAGAACAAACATAAAAACAAGGATCACAGATAACCGTACAGAAGGTTGAATAATATCTTAAGACGGGTATGGGAATTAGATTGGAAGTGATTAACCGAACCGGATCCTGCTTAGCTTAGCAAATGTGCGAGCAATTTTATTGCTGCACCACAGTATTACAGCAAATGATCATTTCTGGACAAAACAACCTCAGGAAGATTGAAGGAAATGTATTTGAAACTAGTACAAAAATGGCACCTAGCACCGGTTAAAACAGAAAAAAAGTACAAAAATTGCTTACCTAGATGTTTATCCATGTGTGGTTTATCCATGTGTGGTTGGAACTGTGAGAGGGCACCCAAGTTCTGGAAGGAGCCCTTTCAAGAAA
The DNA here is from genome assembly GCF_965153285.1 of Podarcis tiliguerta. NCBI lineage: Eukaryota > Metazoa > Chordata > Lepidosauria > Squamata > Lacertidae > Podarcis > Podarcis tiliguerta. The sequence continues at coordinate 99,153,275 of NC_139535.1, read as the reverse complement.
CAGCTGGAATAACTGGGAAAACATTGCAGAAAAGTCCAGAACTGGCTTTATTGGAGCTGTCCAAAGGGGAAACCCCAATCTTACTGTGTAATAATTTGATTGGATATTTTTTAGAAATGGCAACACTGTTGATAGCCAGATGCTAGAAAGAAGCCAACGACTTAATATACAAAAATAGTGCTATGTGATGTGGAAAGTGGCACTTAACGGAAAAACTAAGGCAAAGACTACAATTTGAAGGGGTCAGAGGGAAAAAAGAGACATTTGTGGTGGACTGCTGCCTGGTGCAATATATGAATGCAACCTCAAAAGAGAGACAAATACCAGCCTTAATCTGTAATTTGTGGTTACAATAACATCAGTGGACATCTTTGCATTGTGTGCAGTTTCATGTCATCCCAAAGGACTCAACAAAGGATATAATTCCATATCCATAATCTCACTTGTTGCATTGGTCACTGGTTTGAGTGAGGGGGTTACTTTGAATTTGAATTATGATCTTTCTTTCAGCTTTTTATTTCATGTAATGTTAGAAAAGCAAATATGTATATGTATATCAACCATCCTATACTTTAAAAAAATATACAGACTGGGTATTGTATTTTGTCTGACTTCTTCAGAACACACACAAAAAAAATATTTTATGAGCTTGGTTATTAGATTTATGTCATGCAATATCTTAACATATTTAATACAATTAGATTAAGATATAGAATTAATTTGTTTCTTCTCTTCAAATATATATATTGGCATCTGATAGGCAGTCATTCTAGTTCTACTAAATTATGATATATATTGTTTTGACAAATCAATATGCTGGAGGTAGGTCCTACTGAAGCTCAGATTGCACTAACAATTATTGTTGAAGTGGGGTGGGAGCAAGGACTTTGCATTACGTTGCTGCTGATATCTCCTTGGATATTTTGCAGCTGTGGGGCGGCGGTTCAGATGGAAAGCAAATGACAGTGGAAAGGTCACTTCCTTTCCTCTTGCACCTTCTCAGGAACAAATCTCTCCTCCCCACAGTGGAGAAGGTGCTGTTAGAGCTTTGTTACACACACAGCTGCCGTGTAATGTGTAGTTTGCCTTTCTGTCTGACAGATGTTACGGGTTGTGTCAACAGAACCTTTGGGGTAAACGTTAGTTAGCCAGGTGTAATACAATGAAGAAAGCTCATGTGGATTTGTGAGTTTGCTGGACATTAGTAAAAGAAAGAGATCAGCTGTAGTTTTAAGTAGGTGCAGATGTGATTTTTGGCGAAATATATCTGTTAGTAACATTCGTCTTTGGAATTTACTTGGCAAAGAAAACAATCATTCGGAACGAATGACCCTAAAATATCAGTTGACATGCTAACAATACTCTAAGGAAGCAACCTTGGAACACTTCAGACATCTCATAAAACAGCTGTATTTTGAGCCATGTGCATTTTGAACCATATGTATAATATGTGTGTGTGTGTGCATCCGTGCGCGTGTGCGCACGCTTATGCATTTTCTGTTCCCAAACACACAGTGCATGCACCTTCAAAAGGATACCACACTCAGTTCACCCTCTAGAGATGCTCACTGTCTCTTACAACACTAGAAGCTGTCAGATCTGCCTGTTCTGATGTTCTATTCAGTGAGAACAATTATTGGTCACAGTAGCATGTTTGCAGCATGCTACTGCACCAAAATTATGTAGTTTAGAGCCATGGTATTGCTGTTGAAGTCATATATATCTCATTGCTGAACAATTTGCAAGTAGATGTTTTTCATTCCATTGGTTTCTGAATCCTAAATCACCTTTTAAAACCTTGCATTACTCTATATGGCATCTGCTTCTGTCCCATTGCTAATACTTCTACAGTGGTACCTCGGGCTAAGTACTTAATTCGTTCCGGAGCTCCGTTCTTAATCTGAAACTGTTCTTAACCTGAAGCAGCACTTTAGCTAATGGGGCTTCCTGCTGCCGCCGTTCTCCTGCTGTTGTCATCCTGAAGCAAAGTTCTTGACCTGAGGTACTATTTCTGGGTTAGCGGAGTCTGTAACCTGAAGCGTCTGTAACCCCGAGGTACCACTGTACAGACAAGAATGGTATACTGGCTTTCAAGTGCATCTCCATTTAGTGCATGCGGAAGGTAGCCAGGCTGGATTAAATGGCATGGATATCATGGTGACTCACGTTCTTGCACTCTGGACATCATCAGGCGGTGAAGAATGAGAGTAGCAGCTTCCCTGATCAGATTGCCAGAGCTCTGCCTTCCTCCCCGTGAAATCCCGTATATAGATAGTTGACAATCTCTGCTCATCATTGTTGCCATGCTATTCTGCTAGGTCTGGAAGAATGATCAGTGCAAGCCTTTATTGTGTTGCCACATTGTTCTGTAAGAGAATTTTCAAAGTGGCCATTGCAAAAGAGGCAGGTCTACAGGGGTCAGCAAATGTTTTCAGCAGGGGGCCGGTCCACTGTCCCTCAGACCTTGTGGGGGGCCGGATTATATTTTGAAAAAAATAATAATGAACAAATTCCTATGCCCCACAAATAATACAGAGATGCATTTTAAATAAAAGGACACATTCTACTAATATAAAAACACGCTGATTCCCAGACCATCCGCGGGCCAGATTTAGAAGGTGATTGGGCCAGATTCAGCCCCCGGGCCTTAGTTCGCCTACCTATGGTCTACACACTGAAAACAGATAAGGTTTACATGCTAATCACAGCATTCTAGCACAAAAACCCCACAACCCCCAATTTTAAGTCTGAAGTTGGCAGTGTAGAAACTGTACTCATTTTTGCTGTTATCTGAAATTTGCCTGGATTTTGACATTTCATTTCATTTCATTTTCATTATTTACTTTAATTATCTATTTTGTTTGTTTGTACCTTTTTAATGCAATTGTCCAAAGGAAAAGCAGGACATTCCAGGATTAAATCAGAAACCGGGATGGCGTCTGTTAATAGGGACACTTGGAGGGTCTGAGCTATAGCTGGGAGCTAAAGCAGCTCTTTAGTACGGGACAACCCTTTTAATGTTGGAACTCCCCCCTCTCTCTCTCACCCCACAGTCCACCTCCATGTTGCCACAACTTTTTCTTTCTTTCCTAGAAATATCTGTAAATACCTGTCTTGGTAAGATTCTTCTGAGACAAAGCAGCAAGTTGTCGGCTTTTCCAAAATATCCTTATCCATTGTTTGTGTTTTGTTTTTTCTTTGCGTAGCCCCAAGCATCTATTATTTAACACGCCGTCCTTGCTTCATTGAAAAGCACACTACATCAGCATACAAATGCTAACTTACCTGGGTTCATTACATCCTGCAGCTTAGCATATTTGTGTTTGTTTGCAAAATCCAGTATTTGAAAGCCTTGTAGTCGTATATGCATTAGGAACCGTAGATCTCGCATTTGACATCTACAAAATCTCTGGCCATTATAAACCAGTTAGGTTACCGCAACGCTCTTCAAGTCAGCTCGGCTTGCATGTTTCGTCCAAAATGCCACTCGCTTTGAGGAATGTTCTTTGTTTTTACTTGTACTCATTCTGCCTTCTTTGGCTGGATATGTTATGGTTACCAGATTTTTTTTAATGAATCTGGGGACACTTTTTTTTTTTTTAACTGAGTAGCAACAGGGAGTCAGTAGTAGGGATGGTGAAGCAAAGGACCCTGGGCCCAAGCACACATGCATATTTTATAAAGGTGCAAAGCCCTTCTTTCACACCCTGTGAAACATAAACGTGCAGAGTTTTTTTAAAAACTGGGCAACGGCGCGCCGCCGCCGTGACTCCTGAGCCTTCCCCAAACTCCTGCCCCCTTCTCCCTTTGTTTTGACAGATCGGGGGGGGGGGCTCAGGAGTTGCAGGCGGGTGGCCGTTGCTGAGGAGGGGTGCAAGGCATGTGGTTTCTCTGCCAGGTAAGCTGCAAAGCCCTTCTTTCGCACCCTGTGAAACATAAATGCACATAGTTTTTTTAAAAAACTGGGCAACAGCCGCCCGCCCGCGACTCCTGAGTCCCCCCCAGTCTGTCAAAACAAAGGAGGCAGGGGACAGGAGATCTGTACCGCCAGACGTCCCCGGTTTCCTGTTGGCAGTGGCAGCAGCCGCGGCAGTCAGCAGCCTGGAGACAGCCTGGTAGCGCAGTTGGCTCTGGCTGGCTTCAGGAACTGCTTGCTGCCGTGGCGCCCACCATTTTTCCTCTCCGGAAGTCCCCATATGATGTGTTTTGGACACAAAACACATGGGGACTTCCGGAGAGGAAAATTGCAGGCGCCACGGCAGCGGGCAGCTCCTGAAGCCAGCCAGAGCCAACTGAAGTACCAGGCTGCTGAGGCTGCCACTGCCATGTTTCCCGGGGACAGATTTGCAAATCTGGGGACATTCTGGGGACGGAATTTGTCCGGGGACAGATTTGCAAATCGGGGGACGTCTGGTAACCCTAGGATATGTAGGATTGTTTCTCTCAATAATTCCCTTTCTCGGCAATTGAATAGTTCTAACCAGAATGTTGGATTTGTCCTGCGATGATGTTTACTTCAAAGCTATGCAACAGGGCATTGAAGTGAAAAGAAAGTGGCAGGCTTCCGGCCAACTTCCATTTCCCTGGGATTCTTGCTAGATTAGGCGGACCTTGTCTGATCCACCCAGTAAGACACTTGTTAATGCAAGAACGCATATGCAGAATCAGTTAACACAGGTTGGCAATGGCTTGAACTATGAAGAGGTTCTGAGTGTGCATTTTTCCTTTGTAAATTTAAATTGGTGGACCACAGGGATTCTAAAGGCCAGGGAAGACTGATGTCAGGCCAGTCCTGATTTAGAGTACATGTTTCAGAAAATCGTTTTCTTCTTCCTTTGTCTCACCCTGACTTGAGAAATGTAAAAGATTTTAAGGATGGTGGGAATGGCTGCAAAACCAGGAGTTGCGTAATTTGATGCTTTTAGGCCTACACAGTCTTTTAATGTGGAAAAAAAAACCCCCAAAGTGTTCCAAAATGACTTGCAGCTGCAGAACATGTCAGGGAATAAAAACCACCTTCATTAAATGGGTGAGAAAGAATTATAATTGTTTTGAAGTCTTTATGATCAGCCTGCATATGTTTCATTGTAATACGATACTAAAGTGCCTCAATTACGATTTGTATATTTTGGTGCCAGAAGGTTTTTTTCCCCTTATGCTAAATTACTAAGTTCTGTCAGCTGTTGGGCTGTCATACAGAGATACAGTAAATCACATTATATTTTGTCATGGATTACACAGAGAAATATATTTGGAAATAGAGATCAAAGTACTTTTACAATCACATTTGAGTATAGGAAGGATGTTTAACTTGTATAAAATCTGATTTAGGTGAAACTGTTGCCATTCAGGTGTGAATTTGAAATAAATTGGAGTGTGTGTGTGTGTGTGTGTGTGTGTGTGTGAGAGAGAGTGAGTGATTGAATTGGAGTGTCTTTGTGTGTGTAATATATATGAATGGAAGACAAATCCTGAAAACTGTTTTCTTTTTGATATTTAGTCTGGAGAAGTTAATTCTGACCTACAGCTGCAAACTGAGTACAGATAAACAATGAAATACTGAAAAACTAGAGTCTCCAAAAAGTCTTATTTATGTTTTTAATTGCATTCATGATTGAGCAATACATTCCATTCTACTTTTAATTGGGATTTTGCTGGACTTGCATATGATTAGTCATTGGTTTGGTAATGCTTTCTGGCTTTGTGAAGTTGCACTATTTTTCTTTTTTGAAGCTTTTGTTCTATTTAAAACTATTTAAAGTAATCCAGTGTAATCTTACTAAGGAACATTGATTACTTCATATCATGGATTTTGGCTGTACTTCAGAAAACAGCAGGAGATTTTGCATGACTTATCAAAGGCATTTATTAAATTATTAGAGCACACACACACCCTTTTGTTAACATTTATATTTCATAAAGTCTTTCCCACAAAACTCAGCACTATTTTTTTGCACTAATCACACTGATTTCTTCTTAACCATTAGCATCTTTGCAGTTTGGTTTGCAATTAATTCACAGTTTCAACTTCAAAAGAAGCTCTTCCGTAGGCTTCTACAAAACGGTTTGCCTTTATTCATTTTCTTGTTACTTCTCCCCTGTCTCAGAATGAACCTATGTCTGGGTGCATGCAGAACATCAGCAGTTTGGAGACTGAGCAGATTGGCTCAAATGGGGGTAGGGAATACACCATTGGTCCGGTATGCCAAAACATCTCCATACACATACCTGTGGGCCAAGTTTGACAGATGGGTGAGGCTGCCCTATCATCACCTTCCATCACAATGGCATCACATGATCCACTAGCGAAAAGGGTGAGCAGTGCTTCCTGAGCACTGACCATCAGCTGATTGTCATCACGGGGGAAGACCTGTCCTTCCCATATCCAGGATAGCATTAAAATTTGGGAGTTTTGCTATTGACTTTGACAGCAACAGGACTTACATATTTGCAAAAGTATTTCTAAACTGCCGATTCATAAAATGCCAGGGCGGGGTGAAATACCATTAAAAAATAAAAATAAGGTGACCGGCTAATCAAAAATAAAGAGCTGCAAAGGCCTGCTGGCATGAAAAGGTCTTCAAGAGACAGTTGAAAGTCAAAGCAAGGATGCCTGCCAAATCTCTGCTAGAAGAGTATTCCGCAGAATGGGGCTGGCAGTACTAAATGCCTGAGGCCAGCTAGGCCTCTGTAACACGCGGGACAATTAAAACCTCACCTCTGAATGATCTCAGTGATGTAAGGGCTCGGGCAGTCCTTAAGGGCTCAAGTTTTTCAGGACTTTGTACAAGAAGAACCTTGAACCTGCCCTGGCAGTGTATGAGCGGCCAGGGCAGATGTTTTAGTAGAGTAGTTACATATTATCTTTTGAGACCATGTCTTATCTCTGATCCTTTTTAGGATATATGGTAGAATTAGCCATTCTTGGAGTAATTTTCTTGACATGAGTCAAAACTATTCAGCGCTCCTCCCCCCCCCCTTTTTCGTATAGGAGACTTCTGTAAGGAAGTTTTTTAATTATTATTTTTAGAATATGGACCCATTTACATTAGCCCTTTGATGTGCAGTTCTTTGCTATACATCAGAGAACTGTTGCTTCTTCCCTGGAGCAAGTCTTCCTTCTGTAGTTCCCTCCCTGTCTTTTAAAAGTATGCTTATATTTTTACTCAGCTAATTAGAGAATATTAACTCATATAGAACGATTGCCTTACCATTGTGCTTTTTAAAATATTGTTAAATTTTATTTCATTGTTTAACCGGCTGAAGCCTGTTCTTTGAAAAATGCATTGTGGAAAACATACTCAGAATGTGCTTACTGGAATTGAAGGAAGCCATTCACATATAAACTCCATAAGGAAAGAGGCCAGAGGTCTTTTGGGGGTGGGGTGGGGGATTAGATCATTTCTGAAAATGTGACCGAGTTATTAATTCTTTTATTATTTTACTGAGTGCTACATTTGCTTGTGAAAAATCATCCCATTTAGAAACTTGATAACTAAGCTACAGATCCTGCCTTTTGTATTAGTCTTCAGTCCATTTTTGTGGAGCAATTGAGTCATCACATCCATGAGAACTTACTGAGGTTCTAGAAAATCAACCCGTTCATCATTAAAAAGTTATGACTTCATGTTTACTTATCCTTAAAATAAGGGTTAAAATGTGAGACATGTAATACTAAGTTAAAGTCCCTTACAGGTGTACTAGCAATGCTAGTGGAATGGCTTGCATAAAGAAGATGTAGGAAGCCAGCTTGGTTCTTCTGGCTAGCTGCACAATATATTATTGCAGGCCTAATACACAACCAGTTGCACAAGCTTCCATTATTTTGCCCTCTCACTGGCACAGCAGCCCATGCACTGGCGGTCAGATAGTGTTGAATGCAGACCAAGTAATAGGGACAACTTAGGAACATGGATTTTGGCAACTAGTGGGCAGTATGGGGTTGCCATATTTCAAAAAGTAAAATTCCTGACACCTGCAGAATTATGGAACTTTTTAAGAAACCCACCAGTTGTTTAGCTTTTGGGGGGAGCAGACCCAAATTTGGGGAAACCTACCCCCAAAATAGTGTTTTTGAACTGTTTCCACTGTTTTTTCCCATCACGTTGCCATACACCCGGGTTTTCCCTGACATTTTGCCGAGTCGGCAAAATTCCTCCCAGACACCATTTTTACAGCTAGTACCATCCATGTATAAAATACTTGGTACAATTTACAATGTATAGAATACCACTGAAGCCCAAAAGAGAGGCCTCCACCTCAAAGAGCTTACAGTCTAGATGTGGGCAATGAAGAAGACAATAAAGGAAGAATGGATAGAGAGGGACAAGGATAACAAGGAAAGGAGGGGGGACACAGACAGACAGACATTTAGGTTTTAGGTCAGTTGCTGAATCAGTCTGCTTGGGTGTTCTGGTTGCCACTGATGTGCTCCACTGATGTGGTGTCAGGGACTGGGCAGAGGAGGAATAATAATAAAAATAAAAATAAAAATAAAATTTTTATTTATACCCCGCCCTCCCCAGCCAAGGCCTGGTTCAGGGCGGCTAACAAGCAATAATAAAAACAAATTAAATGAATACAACTTAAAAACAAGATTAAAATACAACATTAAAATATTGAAACATTAAAATATTAAAATGCAGCCTCATAACAGGAGGAGAAAGGAAAAAGAAAAAAGAAAGAGGGGGAGGGGGAGGGAATCAAATTGGCTCCAAGCCAAAGGCCAGGTGGAACAACTCTATCTTACAGGCCCTGTGGAAAGAAATCAGATCCTGCAGGGCCCTAGTCTCATGAGGCAGAGCGTTCCACCAGGCCGGAGCCAGTGTTGAAAAGACCCTGGCTCTGGTTGAAGCTAATCTAACTTCCTTAGGGCCCAGGACTACTAGGGTGTTGCTATTTATGGACCTTGAGACTCTCCGTGGGGCATACCGGGAGAGGCGGTCCCGTAGGTACGAGGGTCCTAGGCCGGGAAGGGCTTTAAAGGTCAAAACCAGCACCTTAAATCTGACCCTGTACTCCACCGGGAGCCAGTGCAGCTGGAAAAGCACTGGGTGAATATGCTCCTATGGCAGAGACCCCGTGAGGAGCCTCGCTGCTGCATTCTGCACCCACTGGAGTTTCTGGGACAGCTTCAAGGGCAGCCCCGCATAGAGCAAATTACACTAGTCAAGCCTGGAGGTGACTGTCACATGGATCACTGTGGCCAGGTTGGAGACTGCCTCCCCCTTCTGAACCTTCCAGTATAGATTTACAACAGGGGTTTGAGGAAGGTAGCAGCTCAAAGCCAGATGAAGGGAAAGGTTGGGAAATCATAGGAGAGTCAGAGCAACACCTGGCTGACATGTCATTAGAAAGCATTCCAGGGGACACACACACAGAGAGAGAGAACCTGGTGAGCCTTGAAAGTAGAAGAGCAAAGAGCTCAAAGACAGAGGGCACGTAGCACCACCCTTAGACGTGACGAATGAGGAAGTGGGAGAGACAGGGGGTGGAGATTCACTAGGGCAAGGCCATTATCCAAGAGGCTGTGTTCTATAGCCTCTGTCTATAATTACTGAATAATAATTAAAATAGGATGGTAAGAATCCTTCCCTTGTCTTTATACTTTCCTGGGCCACCATCCAGGAGCCGCTGACAGCCTCTTTAACATGTGGACACTAGATACATACATCTCTATCAAATCAAGTATGAGAGAGGGCTTCATCGGTAGAGACCTTGATCTAGTGCTGCCCCCCTGATTCATGGGTATTTTGTCGTCATGTTGACTGCCCTTATTTGGATGTTGGTGAGTGCAGACAAGAGTGGTTTATGGACCAGGTTGAGAGCTGTGATTCACAAATGCCTCTGGAGAAGATGTGTTCTGAAACGTGCTAACACCAAACAAACCTTTTCCTGTACACCTTAAGGCCTCCGTTTTTTCTTTCAGTGCCTTCTCGGTTGTTTTCCCCCTTGTCATTGTGTATGGACCAGAAATCATTGACTAAAGTGCATTCTGGTGAGTTAAACAAGCCTGCCTTATGGTTTGAAGCGGGCTTGTTTGCTCACTTGAGAGCCTTTTAAACCAAAATCTCTGGTTCATATTTGCCAGGGTTCATCAAAAAATGAAATGAAATGTTTCAGAAGTTCTTCTGCCAGCCATGGGGAAGGAGGAGAGGTGTGCAAGCATCTCAGCATTATGCGTCAGTCAGCCCAATATTTTCCTTCCCTTGATTTCTCTGCCTGAGGTTGAATAAGACCAGGACAGGAAGGGAGAACAGTGGTACCTTTTCATTACTCTGTGAGATGCCTGCTGATATTCTTGTGACATCTTCTAGATTGATGTCAGTGCATTACCTCTGGTTGGACTTGTCCCTGAGGCTACCTTTCTAGATGCTTTGCCAAACTGCTTTCCAAAGTTTCAATGGATTGCAAAGGTGATTCATTTATCAGTGAGTCGCAACTAGAAATATTTATTAAAGATTTGTTTTAGCAATGGCTTTTATGTTAAATGAGAATTGGGAAACTCAGTTGCTCATGTTTCCTGTTGCTTCAGACATTGTGCTTGTTTTAAATAACTTATGGCTTCCGTCAATCAATACTTATTGGCTATTGATAACACTTAGGTAAGGAACAGTGTTTGCCTCTCCTTCAAAACGCATGAGATAATAGCATGCCATATGCCCCACAGTAACTGGGCAATACAGGGTGAGCTAAGGACATAATCATAAACACAGAGATTTGATGCCTATGTGGACTTCAGAGCTATAATACTTTAGAGAGACAGCTGCTCTTGCAAACTATGAGCCATTATGTTTTTGCCAAAACCAAACCCATTTGTCATTTCCGTTCTCCTCGTGGCTGCTCATCAAGGTATTTAGGAATGAAAACTTTCACTTAGGCAGCAGCCAGCTGCAGAGCTCATTCATTCAGGGAAACCACAACCCAGTGTTTATGATGTCAGAACTGATCACTGTATAAGCAATTGTTTGTAGTGTCACAAACACTGGCCCACAGCTCTGCTGAGTGAGTCAGACAAGAGGAAAGGAATGCTTCAAAAGTTCTCTTTACAAGACAAATATCTGTTAATCATCACTTTTGATCCGCTTAAGGAAGTTTAACATGGTTTTACCAGCAAGTAGTGTGTTTTCTGAAGAGTAGAGCTGGTGTTAAATTGTAGTGTATCTGTTAAGATATTACTGAAAAGAAAGCAGATAATACAGCCTTCATTAGCACAGTATGAAGGCCTTAAAAGATAGCACTGTACATCCTTTTGATCTAATTCCAGCTAACTGTTATCATTCAGGCTTTGGCTGAACATGGTGCAGCTTACAATATGGATATAATTAGTACAGAATGCTGACATATAAACGAACTGCATACCTGTAGCAGCTTTTCATCACTGGTAGAACGACAAGTGCATCAATTACACATCTCCCCACAACAATGGCACCCCTGCTTAAACACTTCCCCCTGTATTTAACTCATGAAACTTGATTTTAAAATGTTCAGACCTTATTGATGTCAATAGAATGTTCTTCCAAGGAAGCATGGGTATTACCAGAGCCTAATTGGATAAAAATAGGGACGCAGGTGGCACTGTGGGTTAAACCACAGAGCCTAGGACTTGCCGATCAGAAGGTCAGCAGTTTGAATCCCCACAACAGGGTGAGCTCCCGTTACTCGGTCCCTGCTCCTGCCAACCTAGCAGTTCGAAAGCACGTCAAAGTGCAAGTAGGTACCGCTCCTGCGGGAAGGTAAACGGCGTTTCCGTGCGCTGCTCTGGTTCGCCAGAAGCGGCTTAGTCATGCTGGCCACATGACCCGGAAGCTGTACGCCGGCTCCCTCGGCCAATAAAGCAAGATGAGCACCGCAACCCCAGAGTCGGCCACGACTGGACCTAATGGTCAGGGGTCCCTTTACCTTTACCTTTAATTGGATAAAAGGGAAATCTTTCAGAAACAAGGTTTAAAATATAAGGGGAATTTGACTATTTAAAAACAAAAAGTAGGATCGGATAGGATCTGGTTTCGCCATGACTTACACAATTTCATTTTCTCAATTAACAAGTTCCACCAGATGTAAAATAGCAGTCTCATAAGGCACCATTAAACTGGTCGTAGAGACTATTGGGCTCTGTGGGTCCCTCTAATAAGAAATGAGTTGGAACACAATGAACACTCCTTGGCTTTCCAGTGGACTTATCTTTCCTTCTCATTCTTGGTTCTGAAATAGCATATAAAGGTAAAGGTAAAGGTACCCGTGTCCGACTCTAGGGTTGCGTGCTCATCTCGCGCTAGAGGCCGTGAGCTGGCGCTGTCTGAAGACACTTTCGGGTCATGTGGCCAGCGTGACGAAGCTGCAGCTGGCGAGCCAGCACCAGCGCAGCACACGGAAACGCCGTTTACCTTCCCGCTATAAAGCGGTACCTATTTATCTACTTGCACTTAAAAGTGCTTTCGAACTGCTAGGTGGGCAAGAGCTGGGACCGAACGACGGGAGCTCACCCCGCTGCGGGGATTCGAACCGCCGACCATACGATCGGCAAGTCCTAGGCACTGAGGTTTTACCCACAGCGCCACCCGCGTCCCGGGAAATAGCATATACCGTATGTCAAAACTGTAGTTACCATTTAATGCATAAGTAGCTTTTGGGTTAATAATAATAATAATAATAATAATAATAATAATAATAATAATTTATTATTTGTACCCCGCCCATCTGGCTGGGTTTCCCCAGCCACTCTGGGCAGCTTCCAACAAAGATGAAAAATACACTAAAATGTCACATATTAAAAACTTCCCTGAAGCTTTTGGTGTATAGGCCAAAGTTCTAAAACAGTGCAGAAAATGCACAGAATGCAGAATTGCATCTCTGCTTTCATTAAAAAAACACCAAGTTTCTAGCCCATGTGGTTGCAAAGATATGCAGAAGAAATTCAGGCAATTCTTCTGGTAAAACGACAACGCTAAAGGGGGAACAAAGTTTTCCAGTAGTCTAGGGTGGGGCTTACCCTGCATAGCTGCTGTCCCTCCCCATTACTAGTCAAACTAGAATAATTCATGGGGAGATAATGCAAATTTGTTTGCTAGCAGAGTTTGCAGAATTGAATAACTTTGGCAAATAATTTCATTCAGAATGTACACAATGTTAGTCAGAGTAAGTTGCATACAAACAAAATACTAAAACAGGAGTTTTGTCTTCCATGGCAGGAGGCACACATTCAGCTGAGTATCACTTCTTTTTGTGAGTTCTACAAAGTTCTAAAACTGCTCTGGGGATTGGGGATTGTTACAGATACTAGCCAATTAGTACTATACACAGTAGGCTTCTACTGCACAGTCACAGGACTGGTTTTCTGTTAGCTGGACGCTGCAGAGAATTGCTTGTCTGATCAGAATGCCATGTGTGTAATTCCAGAGTGGCCTCATCACACAAATATTTTTTTCATTTGATGACACCATAGCTTTCCCCTATATAAGAAGGCCCTCAAAATGTATTCCTGTTTACATAGTTCTGCCTTTAAGCGCCCAGACTTGAGCCTGGGGTATTTATTTACATGCAACAATATATATCATGCCCTCATGGGGCCTGCAAGACAGCTTGTAACACCAATTACAACAATATACGATCCATGTTACAATACAGACTAAGAAAAAAGACCAAGCAAAACAACCAACAACCAGAAGCCAGATATAAAAATCATAGAGATGAGGAGAGAAACCAAACAAAAATAGTTTTAGCAGCACTCAAGAGCTCCCTACCCTTTATCTTTCTAGGCAGCGTACAGAACAGATGCTAGTTTCCACAAATTTGGTGGCAGTGTTGTGTTGAATGATCATTACTGCCTTTGCGTTGTAATGGCATCTGTACTGCCGTTCTCTCTGGTCAAACTGGTTTGGGGTGGAGTTTATGTGTGTTTTTCCCAGTGTTTTCTCAGTGAATGCTTACTGTCATGGGTAGCAAACTTTACATGAGCATGGATGCTGTGGGTGTCTAGAAGGGTTTGGTGCTGCACCATTCTTGAAGCTAAACTGCTTGTGGATGGGGTTGGTGATCATTGGGAACACTTAAGAGGGTGATATGAGTGCTGTGGTACCTCGGTTTTCGGAAGCCGAACGTTCTGGTTTTCAAACGCTGAAAACCCAGAAGTAAATGCTTCCGTTTTCGAAGGCACCTTGGAAGTCAAATGGCTTCCACTGCCATTTCTTCCAATTTTCTCCATTAACTTCGCAGACCGCCCTTTGCGCCTCAGTTGTTGAATGTTTTGGAAGTCAAATGGTCTTCCAGGGTATCACTGTATAACAAAAATGACTCCATCCATTTCACCCCCTACACTGCTTGCAGTCTAATTTGGTCAGTTTTGCATATTTTCTTTGAATACTAAAAGGACTGGGGGGAGTATTATTGTGTTTTTATATTTGTTGGAGTGGCTGGCGCAACCCAGCCAGGTGGGTGGGGTATTCTTATTCTGTCAAAGCCACTAGGCTTCAGTCCTCAAAGCAACACTCCTCCTCCACTGTTAGATTTCTATAATTTCTGTATAGAGCTAGTCCCACAGCAACTGCAAGCTGTACATCTTTTTCACTGCTCCACACACACAAAAATAATTGAAAAAATGCATAGAGTCTTTGTATATACATGACCCAGTTTTACTCTGCCCAATGTTGAAGAGACTCTTTGGGCCCTAGCTCTGTCCCTGATCACCTGTGGGTGGTCTGCAGTACCTGCACAGTGTTCTTTTGGCATCAGAGGAGTTCATTGCTGGCACAGGCTAAGTTATTTTCTTTTTTATATTTAGTTCAGAGAGAAGTTAATTCTGACCCACAGCTGCAGAATTGAGCTCTAAAGTTGAGCTCATAGCTTTAGCCACAGAGTCAGTTCTTTTCACTGCTTGCTTTTTCTAATGCTTTTCTCGAAACTCAGTGGGCGTTGTCCAGAGCTTCTTGTCCCCTTTCATAAAAACATTCCACATCAGCACAATGATTGTCTGTGGTGTGCTGTGCCTAGTGCCTGCCTGCTCCGTAATGGAACAGAGGAGCCCATGCATCAGAGCTGTTGGAGCACAGCCACTGTGCTGTGTCACCTACAAACATTTACTTAGAACGTATGGCTTTGCCATTCTGCATCCAGAAACATGAGAACACTGAGCAAATTACTTGGGTGTAATTAGTTCTGAGAGATGTCTTTTTGGAACCGGTTATTAAAAGAAATCTTTATTTCAAAATTGTGGCCCAAGTAGGCTGGGGGAAAGGGGAGGTAGAGAAAATTTACGTGGTGTTTTTTGCGTGTGTGTGGTGAATTTCAGGAACTGAATTCAGGAATTGCATGTGATATCAAAAGCAGCAACGAACCCCCTCTTTCCAGATTGCTTTTTGGCTTATGAATATGATATGAAAGATAAGGGGGGGGGGGGTCAAAGGGAAGCCAAGTGGTTCCATAGCGTATTGGATTTTTACTTCAACGGCCGCCAGCTTTCAGTAAAAAAAAAGGTGTAAGAATATGACAAAAGGAACTTGCAGGCATCAGCTGGCATACAAAATCATAGAGTATGCATCACATTGTACCCTCACAGCCTCCAGTGGAGCTTCTGGGTTTTTTCCTTCCCTTTTTTCTTCTCACAGAGATGAAGTCATCCTGATAAACTCTGTTTCTCCCCCTGTCTTTTTTTTAATCCACAGAGTCCTTTATGTTTCTCTAATAATTGGCAGCAGAGGTACTATTCTCTCCCCCCCCCCCCCCCCCGCCTTTCAAGTGATGAATAGTTGGCTGTAGATCAAAGACAAGCCCTAGCGGTTTTTTGGCTGCCACAAAAGGGCGTTGGAATTGGCAGAGATCCCAGCTGCTTAGTGATAGGCATGTAGACGAGGTGCCAGGCAATAGGGGTCAGTGGCAAAATGTCTGTACACGTTCTTCATCTGAGATAATCTGGTTTCCTTTTTGTGTGTGTGTATGTGTGTGTATTTCAGGCCAACAGCAGGTTGAAGCAGATTGAAAAGGAATACAGTCAGAAGTTTGCCAAATCTTCACAGGTAGGAAACATCAAAATAAAACAAAAAAACACCCTACTTTTACAAAACTTGGGTTTTTGTTATTGGGTTGTTGTTTTTCCCTTTTCTTTTAGTTTTAAAAATGAAAATAGAAATAAGGCAGACTTGCTTCTGTTCTTGCAGTGTTAGTATGTAAACCCAGCTCCAGTTGTTCCCATGTTGTTTTGTACTTTGTTGATGAATACTTTTTGCCCTTTTTGGGGGGAGAGTAAGTGAATCAATGCTCTTCTCTATATCACTCAGGAAAGGCTCATACAGCTTCCTTGCTGGGTGATACAGGAAATGGTTGAACATGGAACTATTGCGACCTGGTTTGCTTTATGCATGAACTGATTGGAAATTCAGAGGTGGTTGCTTGAAATATAATCTTACATATGATGCAAAGTAGCCTAGATGCTACTGAATCATAAAACATATTATCCTATCCAGTGCTTTTTTTTTTTTTTAGAAAAATGTTTAGGGTTACTCTCATTTTCCACTCATATTGAAGTACTCCCCCTTAGTGAGGCCAAACTTAGATTCACAAAATGTTTAGGGGTATGCGTCCCCCTGCACACCCCCCCCCGAAAAAAAGCACTGATCCTACCTACCCACTTCTCTAATAGGAGCTATAGCAAGAAAAGAGACCCTTGGGAGGAATTCTGCCTAAAGACTGCTAATACTCCTAACTCCAAAACTTGGCGTGAAAATGGCGCAGCAATAAGAACCTAACTTGGCTGAACTGGCAGCCTGTAGGACTGACTTAATGATCCACAAGCAGGAACTTCTCTAGCTTTCTGCTGAAACAGCTGGCTGGAGTCCTTCCTGGGCAGCAGATTTTCATCAACCCTTTTTTTTTTTTTTTTTGGAGCAAATCCACTGACTGGGAAGAATATCAGTCTGTCATTGTAAGCAGCGGGTCTTGTTCTGGGGAACTGGGCAATGTTCTTGGTGATATCTGTTCAGAAATATTTCAGCAAAGCAAGTTCCTCCAAGACGTGGAAATGGAGCACCTATTGAGAGCCAAAACGCAAGGTCCAAATAATTTTAAAAATAAATTAATCAGTGACTGCACCAAGGATGGGATTCAAACTGTACAAGCAGTTTCTATACATATCCTGGAGAACGAGTGGACACATTCTTAGCCTGTGTGTTTCCATTTTCTTTTAATCTGAGGAGGCTGTTGTAAGGGTTTGTACACGTATCACAGCCTTTTAGGTCACATTATTGGCACAGAGACCAAATTAAAATATTGGACTTCATCTTTAATTCTGAATGTCTTCACTTCTTGTGGGATTTGCATCAGCCTCACACTGTCATTTGAACAAAGTTTTCGTAATGTAATGTTAATAATAGGTCACTTGTAACTTTCATGTGGTCGGGCTGCTGACAACATCAGCCTAATCTAACACTCTCTGGCCTCTTGGAACATTTGCTTTTTAACACCCACACACGAAAAATAGATTCCAAGAAATTCTCTCTGAAGTTTGGGCAAAATAAACAATTACATTTTTCTCCCCTGAGATTTACTGCCCAAAGCATTTCCTTGTCTATCCGCTGCTTTCAAAAATTTCTTAATACATTATTAAAACATCACAGCTTTTTAACCCAGAAGAACCTTAGAGTCCCATCCAGGTATTCTCACCCTGTGTTCTCTCTGCAATTTTATCTTAATTAAGCGAATAATTTAAAATTAATTGAGCTGGATTCTTTAACGTATGTTTCCATGGACTCTTTTGGTGGGATTGGGTATGCTTTTTTAGAGCATCCCAACTTCACAAGCCGAATGACTAGTCTAATGTTGTATACATCTGCACTGTTGAATTAGTGATTTAGTCCCAGAACATTGGGTAAGTAGGTAGATGCACATACACAATTCTTTTCTGCTCAACATGCCATTTATTTAGGACAGAAAGGCAGCCATGAGATGATTGTACCTTGTACAAGATTGTATAAGATTGTACAAGATTGTACCTTTATTCAGCTACAGATGAGCTCCTTTCAAGAAAGCATTTCCCAGTTGTGTTCCCTTATTTAATATATTTTCATATCAGTTCCTTACTAGGGACAACTGTTTCCTTTGAATTATCCTTGTTGTTGAAAAGCTGACAAACTGTGCTAAACAGTCTATATATCATTTATTATTATTATTATTATTATTATTATTGGTTACTCAGATGCATCTGGGCAATTTGATATTTTTAAAAATCCATTATGAACAGATGCAATTGGAGAATAAGTATGACAATATAAACAGCAGATTGTATCATTTGATGTAACAAGCCAGAAATGGAGGTTGCGGGAAGTCAACGGGGTGGGGGGTGGGGATTGGAAAATGAATGTTTAGTAATGATGATGGATATTTGTTGCAAGAAAGAAAATCAATTAAAATTATTTATTATAAAAGAGAGAGAATAGGTATGACAAAAACAGCTGCAATAAAACAAAACAACAAACTAACAACAATAAAATCCCCTGCTCAAGCACGTACACAGTCTACCTCATCACAATATTGCCTTGTTTTTGTTCCCAACTTGGGTCCAGAGTTCTCTAGTGCAAACAAGGATTTTTATATATCGGTGACTGACTGTCATTACTGCCTGAACCCTGGGATGTTTTCTCAGAACTTGGCCCAGTGGAGTCTAGTAAGGCTTTCTCTTAAGTGAGTGTGCTGAAAGCAGTGGCCTTAGATAGAAGACAAGTGTTATGACAAGCATGCATGCAGACTTTTGTGAGACTCTCATTCAAAACTTGAAGAAGAAGAAGAAGAAGAAGAGTTTGGATTTGATATCCCGCCTTTCACTCCCCTTCAGGAGTCTCAAAGCGGCTAACATTCTCCTTTCCCTTCCTCCCCCACAACAAACACTCTGTGAGGTGAGTGGGGCTGAGAGACTTCAGAGAAGTGTGACTGGCTCAAGGTCACCCAGCAGCTGCATGTGGAGGAGCGGAGACGCGAACCCGGTTCCCCAGATTACGAGACTATCACTTTTAACCACTACACCACACCGGCTCTCAATGCCAAACTTGCCAAATCATAGTAGGAACTAACTGCTATGTTAGATTCATTTCATAAACTAAATGTGATATGTCATGGACCAGAGTCTAGAGGTCCCCCCCCCCCAACAAAAAACCCACCCCTGACACAATTCTCTGCACATGTGTAGGGCATTTCCAGAGTCCAATTCAGACCACAGCTTTTGCAGCCCCTAAAAAACTGCTTCCCTTCCCTGAGCATACGCTGCAATTGACTGCAGCTTCTTCAAGCTGGCAAAAGCAACTTCAAGAAAGTTGGCAAATGCCAACTAAACCAAAGTATCCAATGTTTATCGTTTATATTGCAATTGTCCTTCTCTGGGGGTTAGCTCAGAATGTCATGAATCATTGCTACATATCCTAATGTGCAAGAATATTCCAGACGATTGATTTTACAAAATCATTGCAGCGAAGTGGAAAATTGGAAACCCTTATTTCCCATGTTTTCTCATAACAAATGTGCTTTGTTCTGGTGAGTAAATTATTGGGGAATTTTATAGTGGAAAATGTTTTCATATATTTTTACGTTCGGCAATTTTATGCCATTCTGGGTCTTGCTGTATTTCTTTTCTCTGTGTAGAATGTTATGCTTGCTAGTGTTGTAATATGTTAATTTCAACTATTTAGTTTTCACAGTTGAGTTTGCTAACTCAGATTTTTGTGTCAAGTGTAAATACATGCAAAACATAAACTTCTTACTATTGTAGGAGTTTTAGCATGCTGTTTTCTTTTTAGATCATAGCTGATCTTAAGACAACCATTTCCTCTCTGACAGAGGAAAGCAGCCAGCAGCAGCTTGCTGCAGAAAGGCGTCTGCAGGATGTTTTACAAAAGTTTGAAGATGAGAAGAAGCAGCTGATTAGAGATAATGACAGAGCAATCAAGGTAATCTTGGGCTTTGAGTCAATGATGCTACCAGCTGTTTGAGCATAATTAAAAGTTTTGAAAGCATTGGCTGTGGCTGCATGAATGCATGTAGCATTCATGTTCTTATAGCGCTCAACAATTTCATTCACTGGGCTTGAACTGTGATACATTCATTGACTGGTTTTTCTATGGGAAATAATTGGAGAGAAATTTACTGTAGTAATTTTTTTTTTAATAACAACAGTCAACCTTTAGGTATGGGATAGCATTTTTTGGAAATATTCTGGAACTTTAGGGTGGGATTCAAAGTACCGTATTTTTTGCTCTATAAGACTCACTTTTTCCCTCCTAAAAAGTAAGGGGAACTGTGTGTGCGTCTTATGGAGCGAATGCAGGCTGCGCAGCTATCCCAGAAGCCAGAACAGCAAGAGGGATTGCTGCTTTCATTGCACAGCGATCCCGCTTGCTGTTCTGGCTTCTGAGATTCAGAATATTTTTTTTCTTGTTTTCCACCTCCAAAAACTAGGTGCGTCTTGTGGTCTGGTGCGTCTTATAGAGCGAAAAATACGGTAGCTTTATAGAGACTGCTTCGTAAGCATAAACATTTGTGCTTGCCTGATGGAATTGTCTCCCCTCTCATGCTGTTCTTGGAATACTCCTGACTCCCCCAGAGCTGATTGGGGGATGCGGAGAAAGGAGGTGGGGAAAGCCCCACTGCAATAAATTCTGCTATTGCAAAGACAGCCCTTAGTGTAAAATATTTCCGTGTTGGGACATATACTGGAAAGCACTCAACCAGACCTGGTAAATTGACCCTTCTGATAAAGTTAGTGCCACGTTGCTTTGTGGTTCCTTTCCAAGTCAACAGCTATAAAAATAGGCACTATCTGGGGCCATTGTCCATCCATTTGAAGCCTCTTAAGAATGATAGAGGTGGACCATCTTAGCCATGGGTAGGCAAACTAAGGCCCGGGGGCCGGATCCAGCCCAATCGCCTTCTAGATCTGGTCCATGGGCAGTCTGGGAATCAGCGTGTTTGAGTAGAATGTGTCCTTTTATTTAAAATGCATCTCTGGGTTATTTGTGGGGCCCGCCTGGTGTTTTTACATGAGTAGAATGTGTGCTTTTATTTAAAATGCATCTCTGGGTTATTTGTGGGGCATAGGAATTCGTTCAGTCCCCCCCCCCCAAAAAAAAAATAGAGTCCGGCCCCCTACAAGGTCTGAGGGACAGTGGACCAGCCCCCTGCTGAAAAAGTTTGCTGACCCCTGTCTTAGCAACAGACAACACAAGCATGAATAGTGTCATCCTCAGTAACTGCCCCATAACTGCAGTACTCTTCATTTGGAGCCTCGCCTGCCTTAAGGAACATCTTTTCAGGGCAGTGTAACACCATTTGTTTTGGCTTGGTTTTAGGAGCTCAGTCAGTTTGGAGCTTCGGTTTTGGATTTAAATTTGTTGAGCGGATTTTAATTTGCCACTTTACATGTTTATAAATTTGTTTTAACTTACTAACACATGACCAGTCTCTGGGACTGAGTGGGCTAGAAATACGAACGAATAATGTCAGGATTTTCTAATTCTTTAAAAGAGCACTCATATTCTTGGTGTCACAGTGATATGTATGCATGTAAGTAGATGGACTCGGCTTTGTGACTGTTTGTAGGCTTGGGGCCAGTTGGCCTTTTTGTTTTGCATCGACTTTCTCCATGCTGTCTCTGTCCATTAGATGTTGCTTCAAAAAAGTTTGTGTGCACCCGGATTGGTTTATTTTCCAGCTATTTTGCATTATTTCTTCTCCTATGAGCTCTTTCAGTATAATGGGGGTGCTTCAACTGGTATTTCTCCTAATTGGTATGTAGCAAAGATTCAGTCCCAATCCCCCATATAACTCAGGGTGTACAGATACCGGGGGGGTGGGCAGTGCCTCTGAACAAGGAGGGAATCATGCAACAAAAAGACGTATTCTAAGCAATGCAAGTTAAAACTACCAGAATGAGCCAGGGTCATCTTAATTGTAAAGATGCCATAAGTGCTTGAGGACCATATTACGTTCTTCAAATTGACATCCCTGCACATTCTTTCTTGAATAGAAATGTACTGCGGTTACATTTAACTGCAAAACAAGGACTGCATTAAGTTACCGATACATTTTGGCCAGGTTTGCACATAATGGTAAATTCAAACAAAGTATGGCTTACCAGCAATGCGGAAACTGTTCAAATGGTGACTACCTGAGAACCAGTTCTCGTATCAAGAACATTTGTGGCTTGTTCTTGTGGTTTGGAGAAAAATAAACCATTTGTGCTGGTTTCCACGTAACCCTATGGCAGTGCTCTGCCTTGTTTCCTTCTGGTGTGGCAAAAGGAAGAAGGTGGGCACAGTATGAGCAGGCATGTATGTGAATGCTTGCACATTCTTGATAAGCCATACTTCGTTTAACTATGGCTTCCTGTTATATGCAGACTCAGCCTTTGTGGCAAGAAATCTTCCACTATGATACTTTCATTATTTTTTCCTACTTTTTATATGGCATTCCATTTCTAACAGTATTTCAACATGTGTAAGGTGAGGATGAGACTTACCTTGATTTTCTCTGGTTTCTAAGGATCATGCTTAGAGAAGCAGCAACACATTTTCTTGTTCCTGATATTTCCGTCAGTGTGAAATCATTTCTTAAAGTGTTTCCCTCCAGGCAAATATGGTGAATGAAAGGTTAATCTCTGAGGGGCTACCCTTGCAAACCATTCACAATCTGAGTTACAAAGGAGGAGAAGCATCAGCCTTCATTACTAGACAAGATTGTGATTTGTATCATTTCGTAATTTTAGGGAATAGAATGATCCTCTGAAAAGCATCCTTCACCCAAAAGAAAACAATTATCCTCCAAAAACCTATTACAATGTGGAGAGATGATGCTCCTCTTCATATACAAGGTGCTATAATGTTTATATTCATCGGTTCAGTAAAAGGGAAGCTTTTTTTTTTAGTGTCCGTGTTTGCATTTATTTTATGAATTAGATTTAGGGATTGCATCTTATTTAGAATGGGCTGCTCACATTTAAAAACGTAAAACAGGACTTGATGGAAAAATCAACAACATGGCAGCTGCACTTTCCTGGAAGTGACTGTAATGCAGCTGGAAATTGTTTACCTTTGAGGGTGGCATCTTGGCCCTCTGGGGCCTAGGTGGAATCTGCCAGCTTATTGTCACTCCCATTGTGGCAGGTAAGTTCACTGGGCCCCAAATGGTCTTGCTGCTCTTCCTCACAGGACAGGTGGGATTGATGTGCTCAGGAAGGTGGGTGGGGAGAGAATAGGATCCCAAATTAGCTGGTAAGAGCAACGGCAAGTGGAAAATGTGTCTGCTTTCTAGCACTTAGCAGTGATTTTTAGCCTGACTGAACCATGTCATTTCCTAGATTCTCACCTTACTGCTTCAGTCCTATATTCAGTCGCTCGCACTGAAAATTTCTTGATCATGAGTGGCGGCAGCTGTGAACCAGGTGGATTTGTGAATTGGCAAAAAGGTTGGCTGCAACATAATACTATCTGTTAGAGGATGAAGGATGCACTCTAACTGGGTGAGGGTTTACACGAAGAGCTAATCTATTGAGGTAATATTTCTACTATGAGGGTTGGGGGAAAGGTGATTAAAAAATACCTTCACATTGGCTATGACCTTGCTGGCTTCCTGTTAGAGAATGAAAGCTCTCATGCTTCTCAGTGATCAGACGTGTTGCCATGCATGAGAATTACTAATCCCTTGAAAAGATCCTGGAATATTAACCTGGTCATCTCAGTACCAGTTATTTCCCCCCCTGATAATAACCCACTCCCAAGGACAGGTTCCGTAACAAAAAGGAAAAAAGGTGACACCTGGCATGAGCTGGGCTTTTAGTGCCTTTCTTAGCCACTTCTCTCTGTACGAAACTGGATTTGGATGGGAAAAGACAGCATTGTCTCAAACACACTCCATGACCTTTCTCTGCAGACTTGTTTGTTCTGCTACCTCAAGCAGGAAAGCAGACAGATGCTGCAAAGCAGCCATGTGGAATCTAGACAAACCATTTCTGTTCAGCAAAGCCTCATGCCTAGTGCTTGATTTAGCACTATTAAGACCCGCCTGAAACCACAGTCTCCTGATCCTTGATGCTGTAATCAATATCATTTTGCAATGTGTCCAGGATGCTGGACATGTTTTTACATGATCTTTTTTGTATACTGCTTAAAGGTAAAGGTAAAGGGACCCCTGACCATTAGGTCCAGTTGTGACCGACTCTGGGGTTGCGGCGCTCATCTCGCTTTACTGGCCGAGGGAGCCGGCGTACAGCATCCAGGGCATATGGCCAAGCATGACTAAGCCACTTCTGGCGAACCAGAGCAGCGCACGGAAACGCCGTTTACCTTCCCACCGGAGCGGTACCTATTTATCTACTTGCACTTTAAGGTTCTTTCGAAGTGCTAGGTTGGCAGGAGCAGGGATTGAGCAACGGGAGCTCACCCCGTTGCGGGGATTCAAACCGCCGACCTTCTGATCAGCAAATCCTAAGCTCTGTGGTTTAACCCACAGCACCACCCGCGTCCCTCTGTATACTTCTTAAAAGGTAAAGGTAAAGGTACCCCTGCCCGTACGGGCCAGTCTTGCCAGACTCTAGGGTTGTGCGCTCATCTCACTCTATAGGCCGGGAGCCAGCGCTGTCCGAAGACACTTCCGGGTCACGTGGCCAGCGTGACGAAGCTGCATCTGGCGAGCCAGCGCAGCACACGGAACGCCGTTTACCTTCCCGCTGGTAAGCGGTCCCTATTTATCTACTTGCACCCGGAGGTGCTTTCGAACTGCTAGGTTGGCAGGCGCTGGGACCGAACGACGGGAGCGCACCCTGCCGCGGGGATTCGAACCGCCGACCGTGCAATCAGCAAGTCCTAGGCCCTGAGGTTTTACCCACAGCGCCACCCGCGTCCCGTATACTTCTTAGAGATGCTTAAATATTAAGTGTTTTAGAAATGCTTTTAAATAAACAAAATAAAACAATATCTACCCCATAGATCTTATAGAACTTGGACTCATATTACATTTCCCACCAAAAACTTTAATGCTCAAATCAGTTGTGGTACATAGGGTTCAAAGGCACAGCATTAGTTCATGGCTAAATAAGCTAAGACACTGATGCAATGAACAATACGCCTCGTTGGCTCTTGTTACAAGGGAATAACGTAACAAGGGTATAACTTCAGCTCAACAAGTAGGATGTTCCTTTGGACTGGGCTAGCAAATGGGAATTCCTTCCAGAAAGATGGTCCCAAGCTCTCTGCTTGTGCTGGGTCTGACATCTCCATGACCTAGGCAACTGAGGAAGTGTTAGCAGCAGCTCCAAGCCAAATGGAGTGGACTCCTCCTAAGAGGATTGGCTAGAGGCAGGCTCTGGTGGCACCAGATATGGTGCTGGGACAGGAGGCAAGGAGGGCACAGGAACTGGGTCCAACTGGGCGCACAGCAGCTGGCTGATATGAGAGGGGACAGGGTGGATCTGCCATGGGAACCCTCCCTGGGATCCAAGCTCTCATTTGTAATGTCTCTCAGGGTGACTCTGCTGTGTTTGGAGGCCTGGACATTGCCCATCCTCTGCTTCCCAGGTTCGTCAGTGGGCAACTCCTCCCACCCTTCGTCCTGCTCTGACCAGCCTCTCCACAACATTTCAGGGGTCATGGCAGACTCCCATCAATTGCAATCAAGGCATCTGTAAAGGTGAACACCATTTACTGAAAGGCATCTTGTTTCTTCATTTCTGATTTTTCCTTCACCGGTAATGTGCACCCAGAAGACAGTGTTTTAGTGCATGTTATGGGTGGCGCTGTGGGTTAAACCACAGAGCCTAGGACTTGCCAATCAGAAGGTCAGCGGTTCGAATCCCCGCAACGGGGTGAGCTCTCGTTGCTCGGTCCCAGCTCCTGCCAACCTAGCAGTTCGAAAGCACCTCAAAGTGCAAGTAGATAAATAGGTACCGTTCCAGCGGGAAGGTAAACGGTGTTTCTGTGTGCTGCTCTGGTTCGCCAGAAGTGGCTTAGTCATGCTGGCCACATGACCTGGAAGCTGTACGCTGGCTCCCTCGGCCAATAAAGTGAGATGAGCGCCGCAACCCCAGAGTCAACCACGACTGGACCTAATGGTCAGGGGTCCCTTTACCTTTATGTCACACTTGCGATTCAAGCAACACAGTCCAGGGGAAAATGCAAGTCTAGGAATGAACTGTGCCTACCTTCAAATGTGACCGGGAATATTGTGTACCTGTTGTGGAAAGGTTTCCCTGTAAATAGAAATGTTGCAAATTACTGACGTGAACATACTGGTCTATATGTTGAAGTTTATTGCGAAAGAATTTTCAATTGAAGTTAATTTTTAAATAACGTCAGGTGCCGTTTTTCATTCAACAGTACTTTTGGGAAATGTTGCATTTTGTCCAACATGGTACATTCCCAAAATAATGCAACAGTTCACCCAATTGTTGTTTACTGTTCTAGTTTTCTTTTTAGACAAGTAAGATGAAATTATGAAAGATGAACAGAAATGGGTTCCCAGGGACAGAAAGTAATACATGAAACAACTTTCAATGTGTTATGGAGAAGGCAGCTTTTAGAATGAATTTAATAGTGGGCTCCTAAGAATCAAGCATCATTCAGAATGATCCTAGCCTCAAAAATCTGGGGCATCACAAAAAAGGCAGTTTAAAAAGCCAGGATTCCACCTCTTCCAACCAAGTATCAACAAAATAGCCTCTACAAAAGCCTGTGTAGGCTTTCCAATTGTCAGGCTTTGTTCTGCTTCCAGAGACTTTTTGGAATTCTGCCTTTTTCCTTTTCTCTTCTGGAACAGCATTGACTTGGAGGCTCTTCCAGCAGTGTAGGTGGAAATACAATATGAACCAACTTTTATATTCACCACCAAAAGGCTGTGGGAGCATTTGGCATTTTCAAAGCAAATGTCTGTAAGCCTACAAATTTTATTGCTGTGCAGTAAAGCTATTTGCACCTAGTTTTCAGAGTTTGACATATTAATAGGAAGTTATAGGCATTTGCATTTTCAAATGAAATATTAAACCACACCTGATATTTTCAAGAAAGGTGGACAAGCCAAAACCTGTGAGAAAAAACATGGAGGGTGTTTGGTTGGAAGGTGTGACAGAAGATGTCAATGTTCAAGTTATTAGAACTGACCCATCCACTTCAGATAGCTTAGGAAGCAGGCTTCTATATCAGTCTGTAAAGGTGCTTTGCTTAATGCCCCTGCCAAGTAGCTTCTTAGATTCCTAAGGGAGCCCTACTCCTTAGACATATTCACATAGGATAGATCAATCAGTCAGTCAGTCAAAGGATATTAGCCATGTTGGCTTAATAGAAGCCAAGTTCGGAGTCAAGATCCAACTGAATGCCAATTTTGGGAAGAAAGAAACAGCACCTGAGGACTATTGCCTCAGTTTCCCTGTTTGCGGGTTTCCAAAGGCATCTAGCTGTCCTCTCTGGGATGCTGGACAACAAGGACCTTGATCTGATCTCGGAAGGCCCAGTGATGTTCTTACGCTTTTGTGGGGAAATTCTCTATTTCAGGCTGAGGCTGAGGGTAAAATTTAAAGAGCAAAAGAACATGCATGTGCTTCCATTGTTAGTAAACTGAACCTAGCCTGTTGAGACATTCATAGTCTCCTGATTTCATAACGAAGCAATATGGCATTTTATATATTGCACTAAATCTCCCCAACTGCATTTTCTCAGCTAGCCTTTGGCCAGTTAACTATGAAATCCATTATTGTGGTTCTGGAAGCATGTAGGTTTTCATAGTGTGCCCAACCAGGAAGAGAAAGAAGTGTTCTGTTTTACCATGCGGATGAGCTCAGAAAAACCTTTGGGTGCTATGCTTTTCTAAGTATTAACTACTCTGCCTTTTGTACTCTTAGCATAACTCCATTTTAACGCCAGTTCTGCAAGATAGTACCCACCCCCCTTGCTAATGCACCGTCTGAAGAAAACCAAGGAGATGGATTGAAATCATTTTTACAGATTCCTTGATAGTTACCAGCCTTGCCATAACATCTGTATTCCCTATCTTTGGAGACTAAAAAACCACTAAGGGACAGGACGTGGTCCAGCAGTCAACAACACATGCCTGGTTCCTCAAGCACAGAAATTCCTTGCTTTTCCCACGCAACTGTCATAGGCTTCATCTGATACACTTCCCAACCCAGCCTCATTGGGTCCCTACTGCTGACTCTGCCCACCTGAGTCCTCAAGAAGATATTACTTCTCTCACATCTGTGTTTCCGGAAAGCTGTGCATGCCACATCGCTTGAGGCATAATCTGACACAGGAGTTGGCCTCCTATATCTAAAAGATATATAGTGGGGCTAGGGGAAGGGAGATGAAAAAGCAAGTTTGCTTGGTGCTTTAAAAAAGCAACAACAGAAAAAAGAGAGAAACAGATTGAACCTGTATCAATAAAAATTTGCATTGCCAAATCCTTCATACCTGATGCTCTTTCTACAGACTGGGAGTCCTTCCATCTTCAGGAGACTGTTTTTGGAGATGCTGGAGAACATGCTCATTTTCTCTAGCTTTAGTAAAAATGTAGGTCTCTCCTTATAGGGCTATATTTAGGTTCCTTATGTTTTCCTTTCTAAAGTTAATGTAATTCATGTCCTTGCAATTCCCCTGAGTAAAAACAGCAATTACTGGTGCCTATGCAATAATTTGAACCGTATCAGCAGGTTCTAATTGTCTGCATACCTGGTAACACCCTTCACCGCTGCTCGCTACCAAGCCACCATGCTTGGCTCACAGCTGATATTATGTGTTTCCTCAGCTCCTCTAAAATACCACACGGTAATTGACCAAATTTGGTGAAAAGTCTGGAAACTAGGAAGGGGGTAGAGGGAAACGAAAGGTGATTGATGTTTTGAGATTATAGTGCGGTTTGAGTTGTCAAGGTTAATGCACTATACTTTGTGGAAGTGCTGCCTTCCTTTTTTTTTTTTTTAATACTCCGTTTTTTTATGCCCTTCTGACTGTTTTCTGCTCAGTCCCCATGAGTGGTTTACAGCAGTCCTCGTTTGCAGCTGGCGTTTGGCGTGAACATGAGCTTGGTGCTGCCAGCTCCGTTTTACTAGAGACCTAAAACTTCATTGCTTTCTGCAGCTACAGTTTTGCCTTCTGCTTCTTAAATTAGTGCCTTTTGCATCCAACTCGGCTGAATGAGAAGTTCCCCGTGTTTTCTTTTTTCAGTCAAGCATTCAAAACACAAATAGTACTAAGCCTTGTTACGCCGTGGTATCCTTGGTTTCGCTGCTGTTGGTATCTCAGCTGTGTAAGAAGGCAGCATTTTATTAGATGTGCGAGATGGTTTTGAAAGGGCTGAAACTCCCTACTTTTCTGCGCGCTTCTAATGAGAGAAGGCTGAGATGTAGCTGCACAAATGGGAAACCGGTGGTGCTCTGGAACTTGTTCTGTTTTCTGTTATTTTTTAATGCTTTTGCATTTTAAAAATGTCATCCATACCTCAAAAATATTTGAAATTATATATTAAAAAGTAAGAGAAAACTAAAGGGGCCCATCTTACCAGAAATGTGCCAAGCAAGCTTGGCATGAACTCATTTTGAATTGATGAAGTACTGTTCAAACACTCTGGCCTTCAGAATACTTTCTACCTGTATAGGAACATTGTAGTCACGAAGGGATGGAACTGAACACCACTAGTTTCAGTATGTTTTCTTTCTCTGCCAAAGAGGCCAAGAAACTCGTAAAATCTCTGTTCCCTAAGAATACGGTTATTAGACATAAAATGGTTATTGCAGAGGAATTGCTTATGTCCTCTGCATGGCTTGTCAGTATGTGATGATTTTAACTTTCTTTTTACAGCTCCTCTTCGTTCTACTATCACCTCCCATATTCAGACTGCAGCTTTAAGTATCTCAGTAGAGTTGAACAAATTAAGGATCTCAGTATAGTTCAAATGGTTGTAGTCGAATGTTGAGGACAGGAACCATAAGGATTTGTGGTGCATATGCTCGTAGATGTATTTGATTAAACAGCTTTGACAGGAAATAAATAGAGAAATGGGAGTAGTAACAGTACATTAAAAAAAAAACAACTGGCAAAATTGCTGGGTTCCACTTTGAAAATGTTTGGAGCCTAGAGAAGTGAGTTCTGATCTGCCAAAAACAGATTGAATTCTCCTTTTCTCTGGCTGGAATAATAAATCTGAAATGAATTTCATTTATATTATTATTATTATTATTATTATTATTATTTTATTTTTATTTTTTTAAATATTCATATACTGCCTATTATGAAAATATCTCAAGATGGTTTACTATTAATGATACAATAACAATAAAATAGATCAAGCAGCATCGTCAGTCATTTCAAAAACTACGGAAAAGTTATGACAAGTGAATATCCTTACTGGCAATTAAACAAAGGGTGGACACCACGTGATTGCAGTTAGTGTCACGTGTAGTTAGATTCTAAATCTCTGAAACTTCAACCTCGCATCTGCAATGATTTAATGAACTATGATTCCGGAAATCCATGAGAAATGCCACATTATCAGAACTGATGGCACCTATGCCAGGTTTCATTGAAAGTTTTACGACTTCTATACTAGGGTTGTCATATTCCCAAGAGTGAAAAAGGTTTGTTTTCTGCGACGTTGTTGAGCTCGTATTAGATTAAATGAGGTGTTTCCAATGAACTGGAAGTCGAAAACCACAGCTTTTCTTCAGCTGGAACTCCCCAGACCTCAGTTCTGGCACCTCCCCAATGGGTACCATTGTCATTACAGTGGTACCTCGGGTTTCATACA
Source organism: Podarcis tiliguerta (assembly GCF_965153285.1). NCBI lineage: Eukaryota > Metazoa > Chordata > Lepidosauria > Squamata > Lacertidae > Podarcis > Podarcis tiliguerta. The sequence continues at coordinate 99,122,516 of NC_139535.1, read as the reverse complement.
CTTCTGGTTACATACGCTTCTGGTTACAGACTCTGCTAACCCAGAAATAGTGCTTCAGGTCAAGAACTTTGCCTCAGGATAAGAACAGAAATTGTGCTACGGCGGCGCGGCGGCAGCAGGAGGCCCCATTAGCTAAAGTGGTGCTTCAGGTTAAGAACAGCTTCAGGTTAAGAATGGACCTCCAGAACGAATTAAGTTCTTAACCCGAGGTACCACTGTATAAGAGAAGAAGAGAGGACTTCATGATGAGTCTTGGCACCTCTTTTTCTAGAAAAACAGCATGGGTCCAAACAATTTCTGTTAGGTCAGCAAAGTACCCTACTTATTATTACTTGTCCTCAGGGTTTTTGTTTCAGATATAATCCCTGCTCAATTATTTTGTTTTAGATATAATCCCTACTTTCATCCATCCTTACATAGCTGTTTGGCTTTATGTGGAATTCACCTGTGCTAATTTTCAGTTTAAATGTTCACAAAAATCAAAGACCTACTGTTATTTGTAAGGCAAATTCCTCCTCTATCAGCCCCCAAAGTCTATAGATAGAGGAAGCAGTGATGCAAATCAACGAAGTGGAATTAAAATCTGGTAAATTGAGCATGCTTATTTTTAAAAATCAAGTCTTCTTACCATTTTGTAAAAGCCTTCAAAAACTTGACAATGAATATGAGTATAAAAGAAAGCTGCAGTAAATTTTCCATTTACATAAAAAATACTTTAATATCCAGAAGAGCATGTGAAATGTAGATATGCTTTTCCATATAATTTATGCTGACAAGCATCTTTGCCATATCTTTCTGTAACTCACTAGATCAGGGACTTTGAGGAACAAGCTTTCTTGGAAATCAGTAGAAGTTAGTATGTCTTAAAAAGACACACACTCACATGCTACTAATGGAACTGTATAGCAAATATTTGAAAAGGCAGTCATCTTTTCCCTCAGGCTAATAAGATTACGTTCTAATAATCTTTTTGACTAGCTGCTGAAGACATTAGTTTTCATATGTTTTTCTTACGTAAATTAGCTAAATCGCAGTCAAATATTGAAACAAAATAAAAGAAAACTTAAAAACTCTTAGTTCACCCTCTTTATTGACTCTTAATTGCCTTTGCAATTGGACTACCTTATCTTAAAGTCTTGATGAAGACTTTTGTGTGACTTGACTGTCCTCCCTTGCCAAGCACTGTTGGCTCAAAGACATAATATTTAAAAGATTTTGGGTGCTTTTCACATCACAGATTGAATTGTCAGGCCATATTGATTCAAGCCAGCTTTTGCTCAGTTCAAATAGCAACAGGTTGCCTTGAAAGTTAATACCTAATGTTGACCTAATGTCAGTTTTGAAAGTAAAAAGACATTATGAAACTTATTTTTTTCTTTTGTGTACATGGAATACACAGAGCATTAATATTGTTACCTGATAGCACAGCTTATTCTGCTGTGGGAGGGATGCCCTTTTCTTCCTGCCAGTGATAATTAGCATAGACCCAAATGGTCCACTTTGTTTTATTATACCAAATAATAAATTTGGTTGGTTGATAGGCAAAGATCTTCGCCCAAGCGGTTACACAATGGGATGCCGCTTGGGACCAGTTTACTTCCACCACCGCCTAACCTCCTATTTGTTCACTCGACTACTTCGATCTGTTACAGATGCCACATAATGCTGGTTCTTCTCTTGTAAGTAATTGTGTAAGAAACCACATACACTATGGAACTCCCTGCCTATTGACATCAGCAAGGCACATTTACTGCACACTTTAGCGGTGCCTGCTTAAAATATTTTTGTTTAGACAAGGCTATCTGAACATGAAGAATACTGGCATGTGTTTTAAGGTGGGGCAGGATGGCGCTGTGGTCTAAACCACAGAGCCTAGGGCTTGCTGATCAGAAGGTTGGCAGTTCAATCCGAGTGACGGGGTGAGCTCCCGTTGTTCGGTCCCAGCTCCTGCCCACCTAGCAGTTCAAAAGCACGTCATGTGCAAGTAAATAAATAGGTACCGCTCCAGCGGGACGGTAAACGGTGTTTCTGTGCACTGCTCTGGTTCGCCAGAAGTGGCTTAGTCATGCTGGCCACATGACTCAGAAGCTGACTGCGGACAAACACCAGCTCCCTTGGCCTATAGAGCGAGATGAGCGCCGCAACCCCAGAGTCGTCCACGACTGGACCTAATGGTCAGGGGTACCTTTACCTTTACCTAGGATATAAAAGCACTAACAAATATAGGGTGTGGTATTCAATTAAATAATTGCGTAAGCGGAATGATTTCTGCTTGGGCAATGGGAATTCCCCCTTCTCTTCTCCTCCCCTCCCCCCACACCATCCTCAGTTCTGCGCTGGCAGGTTGGGGGAAATCTAGAACAGATTTAGCGGCGTCTGGCGGGGGGGGAGGGGGAGGAAGGGGGGCAAGTTTTCTTGTGCAAGCAGAAGTAGTTCTGCTTGTGGAAGACGCTACTTAACGCTACTTTGAATACAACCCAATGCACTGTTTGTGTTATGATATTGAGGTTATTTATATAAATGAACTATATTGCACGTTACAATCTGTTAATAAAAGTAAATTTAAAAACAAACAAACAAGTAGTAGTTCTATGAAGCCTAATGGGTCAATCTCTCATACTCTTTTCTGCAATCAGCATAATGGTCTGTTTGATACACCACAATTCCATGGATCCAATCACAATCTCATCCCTGCTAGGCATGGTTGTTGTGCCCTCTTTGTGACAAAAAAGGTCAATCCACTTTCCTTGCTGTTAGATTATCTGAGGTTCGTTTTCACTGTGGAAGCAGGATGGAATGGTCCAGTGGTACATTTTATAGCAGTCAGATGAGGACCCTGCCTCCATCTTTTCCCTATTACCCCGAGAAAGCTGGGATTCAGCAGGGGTCAGGAGTGAGTTCAAGACTTTGCCAACTGAATGATTCTTAAGTTTTGCTGTATGTGATCTGGACCGAGGATTAAGCCATTAAATTCTTACCTGGCACTCCCTCTGATTAATTTGTTTTTGTGTGTGTGTCTGTGTGCTTCATAGTTCTGAAATCAAACCCAAAGGGCTGGTTGTATTTAAAGGGGAGAAAAACAACCTTAACATGTATGCTTTGAGACTGATAACAAACTCTGCAGTTCAAGCTTTAATAACTAGAGGGAAGCTAAGAAACTTCAAAAAGTGGCGTGATAATGTTTTTGACAATGCGTCAGCTAAATGTTAGACAGAATCTTTTAAATCCTCTCAATATAAGTAGTTTTAAATTGGAAGTTTTGAACTTTTTCCTCCACAAGTGTATGCTAAAGCTGTTCTGGTATCTTTGAGTTTAGAAGATCTATTTTCTGAAAAACATGAGTTTTTATCTAAGTTGTTTCCTCTTGCCCAACTGAAGCAAAAATGCATTAGATATCCTAACCAATTGTACTAGCAATACACCAATATTAATATTCTAGCCTTTTAAATATTTATCTAGAGGGTACTGTTTTATGCAGTGATCTCTGACCTTTGAGTGATCTCCCACTAGCACTCTTGACAGTAATCCAAAAGGCTGCTGATGTCAGTGGGAAGGCTTCTCAGTGAATGATATAATAGATCAGTGTTGGGGTAGGTGGGTGCTCAGTTTCGGTAGATACTGTATTTTTCATTCCATAAGACACACTTTTTCGCTCCTAAAAAGCAAGGGGAAATGTGTGTGCATCTTATGGAGCGAATGCAGGGGGGAGGCAGGCAGAAAAAGCCCCCAAGAGCCGCACACAAGCTCCGCACGGCTCTTGTGGGCTTTTCCCTAGGAGGCAGAAGGAACTGACGCGGCCAGTCAGTCCCTTCTCCCTCCACGTAGAAAAGCCCACAGGAGCCACGCGCTCCTTAAAGGGTGTGCGGCTCCTGTGGGCTTTTGTGGGAGGTAGGGGTATTGCCATAGCCGTGCGCAGCCCCTCCGGCCGGGAGAGGCTGCACACAGCTATGGCTTCTTTGCTCTTTGGGACTGGGGGGGGGGAGATTTTATTTTCTTGATTTCCCCCTCTAAAAACTAGGTGCTCCTTATGGTCCAGTGCGCCTTATGGAGCGAAAAATATGGTAAATGTGGCCCTGCAGGCCTCTCCATCAGGTCCTCAGGACTCCCACCAGAAACGAACAGTTGATTCAGAGGCTTATTTTGCATAGTCTCTACATAAAAATAGCCTTTGGATGAAAAATATTTCCCCAATAGTTGCTCTACTGCAGAACAAAATGTTCCCCTTAGGAGTAGATAACTTTTTTCCATTTTTTTAAACATGAGCTCATGGTGGAATTGATTGAGTTCAAATGCTGTCAGGAGTATCAATTCACACTCAACCATATGGGAAGAAAACCCCCGACCCAACTGCCCCAATGTCAGAAAGGGTAGGGAACCTGCTATCCTATTTATTAATGGGTAACCCCATTACCCATTGGCTTTGCACTTTGTGTGACTGGGGGTGAACTTTGGTAATATTTCGTAATATGGTCCCTGTGCAAGGCCAAAGTTTGGCGCCCTCAAATGGATATTCTCAGTTATGGGTCGCCTCAATTTTGCACACACACACACCCCATTTTGACACCCTATGTGAAGGAACTAATTGCTCACACCACCCTAAATTTGGCGCTGCTAGTAAATGCAAGCCCATCTGATCAGCTGAAGCTGTAGGCACCCCCTGGCAATGCCAACACGACTGGCACAAAACAAAAAGGGAAAGGAAATCTTCAGGCCCCAGCTCCTTAAAAAGGGGACAACTGCTGCCCTCCTAAGCAGATCTTCAGAAATGGTTCGACTCCTGTAGTTTTGGCAGGGGGCTTTGGAGGGGCACATAAGAAACCCCTGTGTTTGGCATGCTTTACAGATTGTGATGTTAACACGTTACCTGGACCTATTAATACTGTAAGCACTGCTTTCATTTCTGATTTTGTAATTCCAAGAATCATTCTACCTGATTTCATTGTTTAGATTTTAATTTGCTCCAGAGTAAGGTGAAGAATTCAAAGGTATCACACTTCAAAGAATAAAACCGTTCTTGTTTCATTTTAATGGGGCTGTTCATAGGCATATGTTTAAGTATTTTTCTTAATCATTGTGTTCCAGTAGTCAGAAAAACTTTTTGAACAGTGCTGAAAAATATGAGTTGGAGAAAAGGATGAAACATAAGAAAATGTTAAGAGTCTTTAAAGAACTTCTTGAGCTTATAGCTGCCTGGGTTCCTAGATGAAAAACAGTATTTGAGTAAATTTTTAAGAACAGGGAATCAAACTAAACAATAACAATTTGTGTTATCAATTGTATTTTTTTCTACTTTACCCATAATTTACACAGCAATACTGTCTCTACCACACTGTACAACTAGTTTACATGAATGTAATGGGCAAATTAATAGTGGTCCAGTTTGCATGCAGTGTTAATGCATCATTTAAAATAAACTTTGCTTTAACATGCACAGGTACCTTGCTCCTCCCTGGCTCCTGATAGAGCCATGCAGCAGAGGGAGCATGCCTAAAACAAGCCAGAGTCTGGCCTATTGTAAGGTGTGAACCCAAGACCATGGTTTGTTCTCTCCAAACAAACCACAACTGGTAAGCCACAAACAAACCTTGGCTTCTAAGTCAAGACCAGGGGAGGAAACAAAGTGCTCATGTTTAATTAGAACAATGGTTTACTTTGAACAGTGGTTTCTTGTTATGTGTGAACCAGACCAGTATAAGGTGTGTCAAACCAGACACAGGTTTGTTGCTTGATAGTTCTTGCTCGGGAATGGATTCTTTTCACCACTTTCCCACATTGTAAGGTTCTTGTTGTTGTTGTTTAGTCGTTTAGTCGTGTCTGACTCTTCGTGACCCCATGGACCAGAGCACGCCAGGCACTTCTGTCTTCCACTGCCTCTCCCAGCTTGGTCAGACTCATGTTTGTAGCTTCGAAGACACTATCCAACCATCTCGTCCTCTGTCGTCCCCTTCTCCTTGTGCCCTCCATCTTTCCCAACATCAGGGTCTTTTCCAGGGAGTCTTCTCTTCTCATGAGGTGGCCAAGGTATTGGAGCCTCAGCTTCAGGATCTGTCCTTCCAGTGAGCACTCAGGGCTGATTTCCTTCAGAATGGATAGGTTTGATCTTCTTGCAGTCCATGGGACTCTCAAGAGTCTCCTCCAGCACCATAATTCAAAAGCATCAATTCTTCGGCGTGTAAGGTTCTTAGCATGTCAGTATCCTGCCAGGGATTGATCTCACAACTTATTCAACACCGTGGGCTAAATCTACAGTGAGTTTGAGAAATGCTGTTGCATTAAGAGGTTGTTCCTTTATGTGATGGTGTAAATCCTCACTAGGATTTTTCAGTGTCCTGGAGAGATTGTGTATATGCAATACAAAAACTCTCCAATATATTTCAGTACTGGGTGTAGTACAAAATACAACTTTCCACCCTTGCAGACATTAGGGTCAATTTCAGTTTATCTCCAGCCCCTATTTTTTGTTTTCAGAATAAAGAAATAGAGACTTCAATACTGGAGTTTGTATTGGACAAGTAGCCCAATGAATAGCAGAGCAATAATTCAACATCAAAGAGAGAGCTTCTTAGATATATTGGTATTTTGCAACAACTGCAAAAGTTCCCACCAGAAAAGAATTTTTCCATATGTGCACAGCAAACATGTGCCTTAAGTTAACTGCATACACTTTTGTTTTGTTTTCCTTGTACAAAAAGAAAAAGGGTATTGTGTTATTAACATTTCTTTAAAAAAAAAACACCTACAATTCTGCAGTTTAAGAGGGATAAGGAGAGGACCTCTCATGGATCCCATGATCCCATTTTCAGCTGAAATCACCTGAAGTATCTGCTTTACAATAACAGATAATATTTTACCAAATGATTAAGAAGTTATAACTTGGTGGTATGTACAGAATACACTAGCAGTTATTAAAGTTTGCTGTCAACTTTTCCTTGTCTTGTTTTAGTACTATCATCAACAGGCCCACATTTAATTGGGGGATATTGAGCAATCACAGCGAGTATTATTTTACAGGAAGGCATAGGACAGAAGAATGCTGGGTATAGATTTGCCCCATCACCAGTCAAAATAAATATAGAGACTACCCAACATAAAATACCACTGTTTTTGCATAAACCTTCCAAGACAGTTCTTTCACTGCAGCTCAGGAAGGCTTAGGGTTTGACCATTACTATTTTTCCACAGCACTTGGAATCAACATAGACCTTCCAAGGCAGCAATATTTGTTTCTGTGCTATTCCCAGCTCACCTAAACAGGGGAAGAGTCCCACTTTTCACAAAAAAACTGCACTTGGGTGAGGGGAGCTGAAATTCCCCTTCAAGCCCTTTTCTCCTAAACTACCTCCCTTTAAACCCCAATTCTTTTAAGCCCTGGTGCAGGGGTAAGGATATTACAGCTACAGATTTCAGCCTTCTAGGAGTCTGGGGCAATTCTGATGTGGTTGGGCATTGGCAGCCCAGGCTTTCTCCTGTCATCCTGGCAATGGGCTGCGTTGGCGCTCTCTCAACATCGCATCAGAAGAAAGCCTTGGATATTTCCACAGGCAGAAAATATCCACACACAACATGGCACTTAGGATTTCCACCGCCTCTTTAGGGGCTGCAAACAGGAAAGAACCTGACCTAGACATTCAGTTGTTATCAGGTATAAACCACTCTGTTCTTCAAAAACGTGGAAATCGAAATCGAAAGAACCCTTGATAAGTGAATTTAAATTTCCTCCCTTTTATGCTAACTGCTCTGGTACACTGAGCTATATAATTTATATCCCTATAAATTCCTTCTGACCTTTCCTAGCTCTGGCATTTTAATTATTTGCCATTGACTTTCGCTCAGGATTTCAGCAAGCTACGTATGCTCAATCTCTTGCAGAAAGAAACAGGGGGGGGGGGAGAATAGATTGTGGGAGGATGCTATCAATTTTATGAAGATAATGTTAAATTGCAGCTGCTTCAACTGATGTTCTCGCTTGCAAAACTTGTTGCCAAACATTTCTGACTGCAGCAACTTGAATTTAACCTAGATCGAATATCCACACATTTGGTCTGTTAAGTACATTATGAGTCAGAGGGAATTTTGAGTGAATTAAACTCCCAAACATTTACAAGTGCTATCATGTCAAGCTTATTCATGTGGTAATGAAAAGTTTCCCTCCTCTTTCAAATACCAAGCCTAATACCCGATCATAGCCAACATTCCTTTAGGGCTTTTCCAGTGATGTCGCCCCACACCATAATTGTGCCAACCCCAATGTAATGGTGGTAGCATTATAATCCTGCCACCCAAATACAGTCAGGGAGGAGCCTTGCTAGGTGGAGTTATAACGCTGCTCGTGTACTGTGATTTATTTATTTGTACCAGTCAGGGGAAATGTGTGCTGCAGACATGGCTGTGAAGCTAAGTAATACCACTAAATAGTATAATTAACTTCCTTTTAGCCCCATTTGCCTTGCAGTTCTATTGAAAAAAGGAAAATGCTGTTCTGAGCTTCTTGATAGAGGGTTAGGAAGCAAACGTAAACAACTATATTTCTCATTGTTTTTGCAGGCCTCACAGTAGGTGTAAGTAGTTAAACCTCTCCCTTCCAAGTTATCTTAAAGTGCTGTGGAGAGCCGTTTGGGTGGGTATATCTGTGATATTTCTCAATATAGATCTATATGCAAAGAAGTATTGCTTGCGTTCAATCAATTTCTCCAAGTTAAGCACTCACAGTGTTAGATCTTAGAATTCAATCAAACTGTTTCACTTTCGCATTTTGTACAAAATTTATGAAATTGTTACCAAGTAGATGTTTTAATGACTCCATATCAAAACTGCTCTGGTGTCCTGTCTGCCTGAATAGAGTTTTAAATCTGTTTTTAAAATCTGCTGACCAAACTAATCACCTGTTTTTTGTTTGTTCTTAAGCATAGTTAATTGCCATGTTGGTGAATGAAAAATCTGAAAAGTCAGTCAGAATAATGCTTTCTCTACAACATTGTAAGAGAGTTTTGGAAGGTATTCTGAAGGAAAACAAGACCTTTAGGTGCATATCAATCAAGATGCTGATGGGAAACTCCCTTGCCCACAAGTGTCAGAACTCCTCTTAATAATCTTCCAGTAATAGTATCTGGAAAACCAGCATAGGGGCAGTGAGACCACAGGAAGCATGTAGCAAAATCATTATTTGTACCTGCTATTTTAAAACCTGCTTTTGATTCAAATGTTGTAGCCACACATGGAAGCTTCTAAAAATTCGCTTCTACCTGGTAACTGCTCCACAGGAAAACTATAGCATTTTTAAGTGGGTCAGTTTAATTAAGTAGAGAATCTCATGCCAGTGCCAGCTGCCAGAAATGCTCAGCTCCAAATAAACCTAGTTGATCTCCGTGGTTAGCAGTTTACAAATGTAACTTCATGTTGAGTGATTAACCATATGTGGTGGTAAAAATTAAATAAATTCTGAGAGCTACTTTTGGCGTCATTGTTTGCCAACAAAACGTGCTTAATGAACAGAACCAATGGCTCCATTCATGTGAAAGTGCAGTCGAACCTAGCTTCTCTAACGGCTTAGTTGTCAAACAAATCGGCTCCCGGACACCGAAAACCTGGAAGCAAGTGTTCCAGTTTTTGAACGTTTTTCGGAAGCCAAACATCTGACGCGGCTTCCGCTTGAGTGCAGGAAGCTCCTGCAGCCAATCGGAAGCTGCGCCTCTGTTTTCGAACAGTTTTGGGAGTCGAACAGACTTCCGGAACAGATTAAGTTTGAGAACCATGGTTCCACTGTATTGTTCTCAGCTTTGCTCTGCATCACAGTTTATCTCTTTTAGTGGAGACTGGATTCCTTGATAGTGGTAGGTCATAGGATCATCAATGAGAAAGTTGCATGGATGCTCAGTTCCAACAAAACCATTTTCCTCTGTATACTCACAAGGGAAAAAACCACCAAAGAGCCACCCCACCATGGCTGCCAGTTTTGACCTTGGTGATAGTATTATAACTGCAAGGCATTGTTCTATGCTGTATTTAATAATAAAGTATTAGGTGCAAGAGAAAATGTAATAAATCAAAGGTTTATCATTTATCTGGTTTCCCCCCACTTATATCAATATATCAAAGTGATTATGCCTTTTTCCATAACTCTATAGTGCACTCACATTGTTACAGGAGTAGAGCTTATCTCATTTACATTTTTAAGTGCCTTTCAAAGTATGGAATATCTGTGCTAGAAAGCAAAACATTGCACTTCCTTGTTCTCTGGCCAATACAAAGCACATCCAAGGTCAGGTATGGTGTAAACCTTCAACAGCAAACATATTTGCTTGTCATTTGAAAGCCAACTTGGCTGAAATAAAAAGCTATCTTTATAGCAGTGATGCAAGTCATCTCTGCAGCTGAGCGAATCTGATTAATACTTGTTCCTTGCACAGTGTAACTTTTAGTCATTATTTATCCCTTGAGGATAACACATCAGTCACTTTCATAATTCCATAGTGCTGGTATCATTCCATCAGACTTTATTTTTAAGCGACACTGTATGGTCCATCCCAACTAGTCATTTAACAGGAATCTGTAGGCTTTGGGTTTTAGAGGTTTGAACCTGAATGGTGTGTTTTTTTTCTGGAAAAAAAAATGCCTAGTGTATTATTGAGCAGTTGAAACTTAGTGCAGTAAGCTTTTTTGCTGAATCATGACTTCTGAACCTTAATTCTACATTTAATTTTCAAAAGATGCTATATTGTGTTTCCAGAAAAAGCTGCCAAGTGCTGCTTATTACATTTTTAAATGTATCCTGCTTGAAGAAAGGAAGGCTAGCATATTAACTGCAGCAGAGGGCATGCAGGTTTCTGGATTAATATCCACAGCCCGAATCTCTCACTTGAATCTAGAGTCTTTCCCCAGCCCATTAACTCAAATTGCTTGCAAAATGTAGCATGTCAGTGATGCATCCAATAGTTCTTATTAAGAATCTGATTTATAAAGTATATCTGGTCTTTAGTGATGGGATTAGGTCTTTAGCGATGGAAACTGTAAATGACATACTTTCCCAAACTGGAGAAAAACTGACCAGATTGTAGGTAGTGCATCTTTATCCTGGGGCAGAATTGATGTACCAGATTAATTTACATTTTGCAGGTATCTTCTAGTGTCTGTCAAGTTGCTCTTCTTTAATAAAATGCACTCCTTTCTTTCATGTATGGGGAAAATTTCCTAGCTAACAGTGACCTTAAAGAGACCAGATAGGAAGGGCAACTGCCTTCCTTTTTCAAATGCAAAGCTATTGCATGTGAAGTAGCACCCTATTTTCTGAAGACCAATGTACCATCTATATATTTGGGGAAATGGTTTGCCCATTTGCTTGTATTCTGTGAGTTTGGACGCCTCTCAAGATATCGTCACCAAACTTTGCATGGGATTCCCAAGGTGGGGCCAGTAGTCTTTGTGGATGTTTGAACACTGTGGTTGCCATTTTGAATTGAATCTGAATTTGCCAATAAATTGACATGTCAACAGACTCCATAAAAATTCATCTGTCAGTTGTTAAAACATATGTGTCCTCATTTGTGAATTGTGATATTATTTTGAAGATGTATTTTAATATGGATATTATTAACAAAACGACTGCATGGAGCTTCTTGTCAAATCCAAACTATTCTCTGGGCAAATTAAAATAAGAATGCACACAAACGTCTTTCTGTATAGTTAAAGTACACTTTTCCCGCTGGTACTTGCCACAGCTTTTAATTCCCAGTTCTGCTTTTGGCACATCTCTTAGCAGTCTTAATTCCCATAATCCAGATCATAACGCACCACTGGAAGAGCAACAACGATGCCAAAAGTTACACCATGCCACCATTTAGAAATCCCAGGAAGCTGGAATGCAAAGTTCATTCCTTTCCCATTTACGCATATTATCTTTTTAGAATGATAATGATCCCAGGGGATAGTCTGAAGGCATACGATGGGGCAACTTTGCTGGAGTTCAGCATAGTCAGCCTGCTCTCATTACTTGCATCAGACCTGTAATATGCATAACTTGTGGCAATTAATTTCAAACAAGTTTGAAGCCCATTCTTTACTCCATAATTTAGCTTTTTGGAAGCACTTGGTAGAGGGTGGAGGAACCCAAAGCACACAGATAATTAAAAAGTTCAGATGCTGTAATTTGTATGCTGTTAATTACTGATACAGTGTCATACTGCTGTTGAAAAGTAGGCGCATGTATGAATTTGGCGGACCCAGAACTTCAGAAGAGCATGGTACAACAACTGAGCCTTTTCACCTCATTGCCCAATGTAATGAAAGGGATGTGGGGACAAAAGACGGCGTTACAGACCTTTCTTTTAACTGCCCTAACCTTGGTTCCTTTGGCAGCAAATGTTGCAACATGTGTTTTATGGTGGACTCCCATTATGGCACGCTGTGTATGTATGTAATGTATAACAATATGGAATTGTTAACATCTGAAGCTCTCTCGGTGTCGATTAAGGTTTTTGGCATCATAATATGTTAAAGCTTTACAGCATTAATGCTTTCAAGTTAACTCTTGGAATCACTTCAGAACAATTATGCAAGGGCTATCAGAAGTATTTCTCTTATCTTATCTGGATAGCCATTTTATCCTGTAAAAGATTTAAGCCTACTCTGCTCTGTTAATTGTCTAAGAGTTAGAAAGGGGATGATGTTAGATCTTTGTACTGCAAGTTATTTTAGTTGCTTCCAGTAGGATTAAAAGTTTTGCTCATTGAGAAGGAAGTGCTAAGTGTGCCACAAGCACTCAAATGAATCACGTCCTATGTTTTCTAGTTTATCCAGTCTACATTTTTTTAGTGGGCAATGAGATAGAATTCAGAGATAGTGATGAGATAGTAATGTTCAGAGGTTTAAGTCCAATTCAAAGAGGATATGCAGTCCATTGCAAACTGCACATTCATTGCAAATTCCACATCCTATTATTAATCTCAGGGAGCAGCATTCAAAGTTGCACATCCATAGAAGGATTTCTCTTTGTACAACAGAATTTTCCTCCATCCCTTCCCCTGGTGTGCCCCCTAAATCTGCTGGGGGGGGTGTCCTCCCAACCCTCCAGAACAAATCTGGGGAAGAGAGGGAAGGAAAGTCTCATTGTGTATTGCACACAACTATCTAACTGACACAGGTGGCGCTGTGGGTTAAACCACAGAGCCTAGGACTTGCCAATCAGAAGGTCGGCAGTTCGAATCCCTGCGACGGGGTGAGCTCCTGTTGCTCAGTCCCAGCTCCTGCCAACCTAGCAGTTTGAAAGCACGTCAAAGTGCAAGTAGATAAATAGGTACTGCTCTGGCGGGAAGGTAAACGGTGTTTCCATGCGCTGCTCTGGTTCACCAGAAGCGGCTTAGTCATGCTGGCCACATGACCCGGAAGCTGTATGCCGGCTCCCTTGGCCAATAAAGCAAGATGAGCCGCGCATCCCCAGAGTCGGCCACGACTGGATCTAATGGTCAGGGGTCCCTTTACCTTTATCTAACTGAATGCTTCCCACAATCCCAGACACATTTCGCTCTTACATCTGAAAAAGATTGTTTACTTTGAAAACCTAGAATCCACTTTCTATCTAGTCGGATCATTTCTCCAACTAGCTCCATATTTTCCATTCAGGCTGGTAGGAGTTCTCAGGGGTTTCTGATAGAAATATTCTCCCAGCCTTAGAGACTGAACCCAGGAAAGTGCTGCATGCCAGGCATGTGCCTAAGTGTTGAACTTCTGATTCTTGTTACACTGGATTGTTGGGGAGAGCCTACCTTTTGTGTGTGAGAGATGTTCTTTGTGTGCCTTCTGACTGGAGGGAGGCAAACCCAGAGCAAGACCCATGCAGAGACCAACTCTGTGCATATGGATTGAATGCTTAAACTAGAAGCAACTTGCAATACAGCTGATGAAGACCAGAATTTACCATTCTACTCCCCACAGGGAAATGAGACCACGTCAGAGCCACGGATCATATAAATGAGCAATGAGCTGCCTCCTTTGCAGGCTCCTGGAAGCCTGTTGTTGTTGTTGTTCCCATGACTTGCCAGCAGTCCTAAAGGACACTAGTGTGCCTTGTTTTAACAAATACAACTGCTATCAGTGCTGCTGTAGAAAGGAATTAATGAAAAGAAAGCTAATGGAGGCCACCACTCTGTTTGTCATTGCGGAATGCAGAAGACCCATGAGTTAAGCTTTCAGATGTTGCATTCATTCCATTTTGTTTCTTTCTGATCTTAAGAATGTTCATATCTGCTTTGTTTTGATATTTTTTCAGGACTTGCAGGATGAAATTGAAACCTACTGCAATCAGGTTCGCTCTGTTCAAAAGAAGTTACAGCACAGAGATCTGGAGACACAGGAACAGGTAAAATGTTGTTGCTTGATAGATTTCTGCCCTTGGGCAGGGAGACTGTACGTATACTGGAAAACAATTTCTTGCTTGAAGACGCAACCACATTTTTGGCTGAATTTTCAGTGTGCTTTATATTTGTTTTTGTTCATAGAAAAAGAATTAAACTGTCTGTACCCTGGGGACAGGTTTTTATGTAGTTTTGTCTCTTTCAACCCAGTATTTCAGCTACCTTATGCTGTCAAATGATACATATTTATTTGTAAATCACAATACTATTTGTAATATATGTTTTTAGGTATTTATTCAGGTGGGCAATTTAACCATTTTCAGAAAACCTATACAGGTGGCAAACATTTCACACAGGGCTTCTGTTTTTGACCTCCATGCGTATTGGCAGAGCACGTATAAGTGCAGCCAACCCCCTTACGCCCCCTATTACTCCCCCATTCTGCCTACTTCGAGGTCCAAAAGGATCCACGCATTGGTGATCGAGCATCAGTTGGATGTGCCTAAAAAGGTTGATGCCTTTACACACCAAATAAAACTTTTAAGTCGAGATAAAATCATATTAACTATATGACATTCTCTTGCCCTCTTCTCTTGTATATTAAGTGCTTCTTCAAATGAGACATGTTATATTCAGATGTAGTGTTAAACCATGATTTAGCGTTACAAGGATCAACAGGTGAGAGGCCTTCCCTTCCTTGATGCATGGGGGAAAGAAGTTTAAAGCTTCTGGCCATCAGTTTTGAGCAAAAACTCACAGAAGTTTTAAACTCTTTTCTCCCTTGAAGGGTGGGGAAGTGGAAAGGGAACATTCAAGTCTAAACACCAGGGTTGCTCATGGTCATAATGCTAAAACATGCTGAATAAATAGGAGTGAGTATGACTTGGGAATGCAAAAGGTAAGTACTGGAACACTGCTTTTTCCCCACGCATCCTACTCCTGATGAAGTGACTTGTGGGTTTCAAGTGCTATATAGATGAAAAACAAAACGTTTATTTAAAGGGGCATATGAAATATCATCCTGAGCTTTTAAGGCTGCAGTTGTACTGTGCACACTTACCGGGCGGGGGGGGGGGGGGAGAGACATTGAACTTAGACATCTGATTAGACATGTAGAATTGGGCAACACAAGAAATACTGCAGTGTAAAAGAGAATAAAGAAATACTTATTCTTAGAGCCATGGTATTTAGCCATGGATCCTTTGCTTGTTATGAGGATTAAAAAGTTTCTTTCTTTACAACCCCACATGTAAAGTTTTCAGTTTTTGGTCCCGTGCCAAAATATTTGCTGTTCATTCGTAACTCTGTATACTTTGCATAGTTATATTGCAAGAACAGTTATCAGATAATCTGAAAGATTCTTTTTCCATGAGTAATGCTGTGGCTGTTTGCATATTTAAAAGAGAGAAAATGTTTTCTGAGGGAGCGGTTCATTGTTTAAGGAAATGAACCAACTCTCTGATTCCTGATTTTTATACTTTCATGTTTATCATTCATTACCTTCTACTTCATATAGTCTATTATCCTTGCATTTTGTACAGGAAGGGGGCTAGAATTATGTGGGGTTTAAAGTATCACACTAGGACTTGAGAGAACTTGGTTCAAATACCCATTCAGCTGTGTAGTTATCACTATTTCTCAGGAAGTTAACATGATAATATGATGGGATGGTATAAAGTTGTATGCCACCCTGAGATCCTTGGAGAAAGAACAGGCTGAAAGGTAGTACATAATAAATCCTAGGTGTCCTTTAACAGTTGCCAAAAATTCTGCCAAGACTTTAATTTTTATGCAGGCTTCCCATTTCCCCATTCCGTTCATCTTTCTGATCTTTATCTGCTACCTATAACTCATAATTCCTTCTGTCATTCTTCGTTATACATAAATGTCCACACGTTTTTATAACAAATGGGAGTTAAGTAGCGGGGCTGATAATAAGGTTATATGCATGTACAACAAATGAGAAGTTGCTGTGATGTGTTCCGATGGATTGAGCCCAGCTGCTTTTATCAGTCAGTGGCTTTGTGGGATTTGCTGTGGTTGACTGGGGAGGGTGTAGGTTGGCTGCCATTGACGACCTGATCAACCCTTTCTTGGAGGAGTTACACAACATTCTGGAAATGGGTTCAACTGCATGTGAACAGTCATGTGATACCCACAAACCCATTGTGTTCTACTGCAACTTATGGTAGACTCACTGAAACTAATGGGCCTAAGCCAGTCGTGTCTATTAGTGTTAATGGGTACGCTCTGAGTATGATTTGACACTGGATACAACCCATTTTCTCCATGCTCTGTCCTGGAGGGGAATAGGTACACTAGTCAACAGCTCACTGGGTGTACTTCCAGCACACTGTTGTTTCCTATGTACATCTACATGCCACCGACCATTAGGTCCAGTCATGACCAACTCTGGGGTTGCGGCACTCATCTCGCTTTATTGGCCGAGGGAGCCAGCGTACAGCTTCTGGGTCATGTGGCCAGCATGACTAAGCCGCTTCTGGCGAACCAGAGCAGCACACGGAAACGCTGTTTACCTTCCCGCCAGAGTGGTAGCTATTTATCTACTTGTACTTTGACGTGCTTTCGAACTGCTAAGTTGGCAGGAGCAGGGACCGAGCAATGGGAGCTCACCCCATCGTGGGGATTCGAACCACCGACCTTCTGATTGGCAAGTCCTAGGCTCTGTGGTTTAACCCACAGTGCCACTGCGTCCTATGCCACCTAATCGGTCAGTAAATCAGCACATGTAAAAAGTGTTCCTTAATACCATGACAAATACTTTGTATGTTCAGCAGAGGAGAATAAAAACAAAAATGGGGATTTGAAACAAATTTTGGGGGAGATGCTCTTCTATTAGCTGCCTTCTCCCTCCCTACTATAGTTTCTAACTGCTGGTTCACATAATGCATCACTGGAGAGTTCATCTGATGTCTATCACTCAGTGATACACAGCTAAAAATATACATACAGCAGGATATGGGAATAAGTTGAAGAATCCTGAAATGGTAGAATGGACTGTGTGTCTCATACACACACACACACACACACACACAGAGAGAGAGATCTCAGAACCACTGGCAGTCATCTTTGAGAATTCCTGGAGAACAGGCGAAGTCCCGGCAGACTGGAGGAGGGCAAATGTTGTCCCTATTTTCAAAAAGGGGAAAAGAGAGGACCCAAATAATTACCGCCCAGTCAGTCTAACATCAATACCAGGGAAGATTCTGGAGCAGATCATTAAGCGAACAATCTGTGAGCACCTAGAAAGGAATGCTGTGATCACCAATAGTCAGCATGGATTTCTGAAAAATAAGTCATGTCAGACTAACCTGATCTCATTTTTTGACAGAATTACAAGCCTGGTAGATGAAGAGAACGCAGTGGATGTAGTCTACCTTGATTTCAGCAAGGCATTTGACAAGGTGCCCCATGATATTCTTGTAAAGAAGCTGGTAAAATGCGGTCTTGACTATGCTACCACTCAGTGGATTTGTAACTGGCTGACTGACCGGACCCAAAGGGTGCTCATCAATGGTTCCTCTTCATCCTGGAGAAGAGTGACTAGTGGGGTGCCACAGGGTTCTGTCTTGGGCCCGGTCTTATTCAACATCTTTATCAACGACTTGGATGATGGACTCAAGGGCATCCTGATCAAATTTGCAGATGACACCAAACTGGGAGGGGTGGCTAACACCCCAGAAGACAGGATCACACTTCAAAACGACCTTGACAGATTAGAGAACTGGGCAAAAACAAACAAGATGAATTTTAACAGGGAGAAATGTAAAGTATTGCACTTGGGCAAAAAAAATGAGAGGCACAAATACAAGATGGGTGACACCTGGCTTGAGAGCAGTACATGTGAAAAGGATCTAGGAGTCTTGGTTGACCACAAACTTAACATGAGCCAACAGTGTGACGCGGCAGCTAAAAAAGCCAATGCAATTCTGGGCTGCATCAATAGGAGTATAGCATCTAGATCAAGGGAAGTTATAGTGCCACTGTATTCTGCTCTGGTCAGACCTCACCTGGAGTACTGTGTCCAGTTCTGGGCACCACAGTTCAAGAAGGACACTGACAAACTAGAACGTGTACAGAGGAGGGCAACCAAAATGGTCAAAGGCCTGGAAACAATGCCTTATGAGGATCGGCTAAGGGAGCTGGGCATGTTTAGCCTGGAGAAGAGGAGGTTAAGGGGTGATATGATAGCCATGTTCAAATATATAAAAGGATGTCACATAGAGGAGGGAGAAAGGTTGTTTTCTGCTGCTCCAGAGAAGCGGACACGGAGCAATGGATCCAAACTACAAGAAAGAAGATTCCACCTAAACATTAGGAAGAACTTCCTGACAGTAAGAGCTGTTCGACAGTGGAATTTGCTGCCAAGGAGTGTGGTGGAGTCTCCTTCTTTGGAGGTCTTTAAGCAGAGGCTTGACAACCATATGTCAGGAGTGCTCTGATGGTGTTTCCTGCTTGGCAGGGGGTTGGACTCGATGACCCTTGTGGTCTCTTCCAACTCTATGATTCTATGATTCTATGAGAGAGAGAGAGAGAGAGAGAGAGAGAATAGTAGCCCATTCCAGTTCAGCTAATTAACAGCCATGATAATTAAAGCACATCCTTAGTACTTTCCCCCCTAAGTGTACCAAATATTATTGTCTTGATAACACATTTTCTAAAGGTTCACAATTTGCCTTGGCACAATTACAAAAGGCAATTTCCTGGGCCTTTGCAAGTCTGTTTTGAGTGAGAGAAATGCAGGTTTAAATGGCTGCTGTTTTTCATTAAAAGGAAAACTCTTGTGTTTTGATTCTATAACAAACAAATGAATGAGACATGAAAAAAAATTGTTGTGTTTTTAATTAAAAACACAAGGCTGTTTCTCATTATTTCCTGTTGGGTGGTATCTTGGTTCTTCATGTTTGCCTTGTTTTTAGATGAGGCAACTCTCTAACTTTGTGCTCATGTCTCACAAGTTCACTAGAGGGCAAACTACACATTACTCTTCAGCCATGTGTAATAATGGCCCTGTGGCCTCCTTCAGTGCTGCAAAGTAAGTCCAGAACACAGGTGGGGTTACAAGCATTGGTGAGGGAGGGGAAAGTTTAGGGCTGTAAACAGTTAAGCACTTGCTTCTCTGATGCCTGTCACCCCTGCTAGGAAGAATATACCATTAGTGCTTCATTACACAGACATGGCTATATTGTATTGTGTCATTTGTTCTTCAGATGAATGCACTTTTGCTTGGCCTTCATCTTAGCAGCATGCAAGGCATTAGCTTTCCCCACTGTGCATGTGAGAAATATTTTTAAACGTCTGTTAAATTTAATAGAATGGATCTCTAAAAAAGGCCGTATTGCTAAGCAAAATTGCCAGACCTAAATGTAGCCATTCTGAAACTAGAAACCGAAGGAAAGTTTGACAGCTAAAACTTTTGACAGACACTAGTCAAAAAGGGATCTCTGCCCGAATGTACACAATCGCTAAGATCTCCCTTCTGTAGCTCCACCTTTATATCTCTGAAGACAAGTCCCCAAAGCATCTTAATTAGAAGATAATTGGTCCCAAACTGAAAATCAAATATAAATAATTTGTGAATATTATTAAAAGAATAAGGATAAGTTCCACTATCATTTCCACATTCTTTAATATTTATTTTGAAATAAATTCAAGCACAAGAAAATGGAGGCTTGAATATGTTGTTGTCTAGAAATAGAGTGAAGTCTGTTTAGAAAATACTGATTCCATTTCATTCCAAAGTGCAAAATGAAAATAGAAGTGATAATTGCAAGAGAAATATGATTCAATGGCACATTGAGTTTGCCAGTTTAATGTTTATTATTCTAACTTAAGTTATTTTTTTGACCATTGGGTGTTTACTGTCTTCAGCCTAACTTGTCTGTGTCTATTCCAATTAAATAAATGTGTTCTCACACAATGATGCATCTTTTGAAAAATTTGGTTGCTAATCATAGAGAACATTTGCCACATCTTCTTATTAAAGGAAACGTGATTGGTCGCAGGTTATGGATATAATAAGTTAAATCATCATGCTTATGTTATAATGGATCCTCTTGCTGCCTGTTTTAGTGGTTTAGACAGTAGGTATCAAATTTCTCTGAGACATTCTATTCTTTTACTTGTCGGTTGATCTCAAGATTGGTCTTGTCAGGTGCTAGAGGGCTCAGACTATGTTAAAACTTTAGAGACACTGGAAACAGCCCAATTGATTGAAATTATATGAAGGGAAAATGGGGAAAGGGACTGTTCACATCAATATCACTAATGGATAAGTGAAAACCATGTATTGTCCATTAGATGAATACTGTGATTCTGTATTACTGGGTAGAACTTGTTTCTGTAACAACTCTATATAAGTGAAAGATAAAGGAAAGTAGAACCTTAAGTTGACTATCCAATTTTTCCTATCCACCACCATCCCATTTCCAGACCAAGTCAAGGACAGATGACAACTTGAGACAGCCCCATGGTTGTCATAGAAGCCATGAAGTCCTGAGCCAAAACATGGGTGTTGAAATCAACCAGAGCTATCATTCTTAATTCCTCCAGCACACTCCTGAGATTACTTCCACCAGCTCAGTCAGAGAAGCTACTGGGCATCAGGGTAGATGATACACTAGTAACAGCCCTCCCTAGCAGTGCTGTAGCTATTGGAGGGCTTGCTGGCTTTTTTTGCCCTGGGTGAAGCCTCCAGAGGGGCACCATTGAGGCTCCCAACCTGTGTGTGTGTGTGTGTGTGTGCGTGCGCAAATGCGCATGGAGGTCTTTGGCCAATCACCAGGTGCAGGCCCTCACAGCCAGCTTCAAGATAGGGGTTTCCTGGTGATGGAGATGGAAGTTGATGGATCTCAGCTACACTCCACTCCCATACTGGCCCTTGCAACCTCTCTTGGTGTTGCTCAAAAGTATCTGAGTAAGCGCAGCGCACTCACCCAAATCTCAGAATAACACACCCAGATCAGCACCCAGGATGAGTGAGGTCTTGTTGTGTGCTGCTCTGGTGTTAAGCAACAGCACACAAGAGACTAGTGGCTTGCTAAGTGTCTTTGTAGCAAGAGGGACAATCTGATTTCACAATCTGCAACGAATGTATATAGCAGAATCACCAAACATGGGAAATGAGGGCTAGGATCATTTTCTAAGCCCTTTTTTCCAGTCCTTTTATCTAAGTGGAAAGATACCAAAGTGGGTAGAGAGTTCTTGTACAAGCAGAACATTGCCAAAGAGGCCAACAGAGGTAAATGGTAGCTACAAAGAAGTGAACCTTGATAATCAGGCACAGTCTCAGAAAAGTACAAAGGTGAGCGTGCAGCTGCCGTGGCAAAGAACAGATAGTTAACGTGATTTGAGCAGCTGGAAATAGGAAGTGGAAAGAGGGGATAAGGGAGATAGAAAAGGCATGTAAACAAAGTTGAAAGGCACTGAGTAAACTTGCTTAAAAGGAAGAGAGTGAAATTTTGATAAGAATATTAAGTGACTGTGCCAGTGTTCCAGCATTGATGAGATGTTCTGCAATTTCAGTTATTTATTTTCCTTATTAGGAAAGGACACGTTGGAAGATACAGCTTTTCTTTTTACACAATGAATCATTTTGCAGAACCATAGAAACAATTGAAGGATTTGTCTCCTTTCATGGGGCAGAATTATTTGCAATAGTTTAGAATGGGGCTGCCTGAGCTGGCCTATTCAGTAAAGAAAAAATGTGGTAATGGAAACACAAATGCAACAATGGGCATCAGTAGACAAGAAGTGTGGTAGGTTCCTGATAGCTCTTCATCAGGAACAATATTTTAGCTGTCTAATGAAGTAGTGCTGAATTTCTCAACCGATGGGGTAACTCTTACAGAAAGCCTCATACATATGCTAACAGAGGAGACAAAAATTCTATTGTTAACCAGCAATATATTTGCAGCGCTGATTTGCTGCAGGGTACATTAGCAAAAAAAACTGAAGTGTTGGAAGCAGGGTTGTCGTCGTTTTTACAATCAAGCAATATATAAACTGTCTGGAGTAAATATCGAGAAAAAACAAGGATCTTTACCCCTACATTAGTAGCATAATGCAGACTGTAAATTCCAAGCTGGTACAGTGGTGCCCCGCAAGACGAATGCCTCGCAAGACGGAAAACCCGCTAGACGAAAGGGTTTTCCGTTTTTCGATGTGCTTCGCAGGACGAATTTCCCTATGGACTTGCTTCGCAAGACGAAAATGTCTTGCGAGTCTTGAGATTTTTTTTCGCTCCCCACCCCCTTTTTCTAAGCCGCTAAACCGCTAATAGCCTTTTAGCAGCTAAGCCGCTAAGCCTTTAATAGCCGCTAATAGGGTTTAATAGCCGCTAAGCCGCTAATAGCGCTAATCCGCTAAGCCGCTAATAGGGTTGCTTCGCAAGATGAAAAAACCGCTAGACGAAGAGACTCGCGGAACGAATTAATTTCGTCTTGCGAGGCACCACTGTACTTCTGCTAATAATGACTATTTGGTGGTGGCGTGTTTTAAAGTTAATGTCTGCAGCCCTACTCAAAGCTTGCACAACACAACTTCAGCCATAGCAGAAGTGGACAATCAGTAATGTCTTAGGCAGGAACAAAAGATCAAGTCCGAAGTGAATGCAGAAAAAGTAAGCTATTAACTGAAATTAATATGTATCTAAATAACCAAATCTGCTACAAACAAAGTATGGGAGCTATGTAGGGTTTTTCTCCTTTTTTTGTAGTGGGACGGGAAGGAGGCCAGGATTCTATGATACTTGCAGCTGGTTGGGACATAATTGATTCTCCAACAGGCCACTTCTTAAAATTATACTTTGAT
Organism: Podarcis tiliguerta; assembly: GCF_965153285.1. Taxonomy (NCBI): domain Eukaryota; kingdom Metazoa; phylum Chordata; class Lepidosauria; order Squamata; family Lacertidae; genus Podarcis; species Podarcis tiliguerta. The sequence continues at coordinate 99,099,339 of NC_139535.1, read as the reverse complement.
CCTAAAACATTTCACTGGGCTTTATTTCAATCCTGTTTTAATTGAGCCAATAAACAGTGTATGACTTTTATTGGTTATAATTCTGAGCCACCATTTCACTCTCAAGTTTACTTGCTTGTTGGTTCTTCTCCGATGAAGCCTCAGTTCCTCCTATAGTGACCAGCCAAGGATTTTCTATGGCGTCTCTGCTTATTTTGACCTTGAGCAAGCAATGCATCTTGACTTTAGGTTCCCGTGTATATAGATGGAAATAATATTGGTTGACAAGGGGTTGTAGTGCATGATTAAGAACGTGATTAAGAATATTTTTCAGGTTTTTATTTTAGTGAATGTCTGTTTTAAATTCTCTGCAACTGTGGAATTTTAGCTGAAATTGTTAAAGTCACACACACACCCCAGCTGTACCCTGTGAGAAGCATTGAAGAACAGTATGATATGTCTGACTGAAGGTGAGAGTTAAATTGATACCCTGTCCTTTTCCAAGAAGGGGAATTATAACATGAGAGCATAAGTAATTTATTTAACTCTCGCCTTCAGAACAGTTTCTTAACTTGAAACTGTTCTTAACCTGAGGTACCACTTTAGCTAATGGGGCCTCCCGCTGCTGCTGCACGATTTCTGTTCTCATCCTGAAGCAGAGTTCTTAACCCAAGGTACTATTTCTGGGTTAGCGGAGTCTGTAACCTGAAGCGTCTATAACCCGAGGTACCACTGTACTGGGAAAGAACTGGGCCATGTTCTGTTCACGGGTCAGGAACCTGTGACCCCTCCATACGCTGTTGGATTCCCAACTCCCATCTGCTCCACCTAGCATGGCTAATGGTCAAGGGTGAATGGAGTTGTAGTGCAAGAACATTGGGGGGAACAACACAGGTTTCCAATACCTGATCTGCTCCCTCCCGCACAACAGCTCTTTGTTAGATGGGGATCCATATTTGGAGTCTGTAGATCTCTCACGGTACCCCAACCAGGCACCCAAACATTGCCTTCCATGCTTTGCAAAGACAAGCTACCTCCACCAAGAGCATTCTGCAGGTTGTGAGGGTGGATCATACCCTTGCCTACTATGATCTTATATACATGGGCATTTAATTCTGAATTTGTTTAGGAACTGTCCATGTAAGGAACTGTTTGTTTGTTTGTTTGTTTGTTTCATTCATTCATTCATTCATTCCTGTCTCTTACTGTCCTATGAGAGGTGTGGGGAATCTTTTGCCCTCCAGATATTGCTGAATGACAACCTCCATCATCCAATGCTTGCTGTGGCTGATGAGAGTTGTAATTCACCCCTGACCTATGCTCTTGTCAGATCAGTTACCCCAGAGTGGCTAAGAAAGACAGAGAGGCAGAACTCATTACCTCTAGGAGAAGTGAAATGGCTCTCTCTCCTGCCAACCACCCTGCTATTCTCGGCGCTTATCTTCGCTGATAACATAGTTTGAGAGCTAGTGAATAGTTAATAATGAATATATACTGGTACAGATTGGCTGCTTGGAAATAATCTGAGCCTTTTGGGGGAGGCCAGATGAAAAACTTAAATAACACAATCCCCAACTCAACACCAGTAGCAAATGTAGAACCCTAGGTTCTTATGGTAAAACTCTGCAACTGTTCTTTGGCTGCCTAGGTCATATTGTTTGGGGGGGGTATTCCAAGGGTATTATGGAGGCTCCCTCCTTCATTTCTTGAGGAGGGATGCATATTGTGAAACATATTGTGCAACACATCTGTCATCTCATGATAGAAGACCTTCAGCCACCAATATATTTTCTTTCAGGAGAAGGAGCTCATTGGCAGTAAGATCCCTGCAGAGGCAATGAAGGATTCTTTACACTGGCAGAATAGTCAAGTAGCAAGTGTTTTCTGACCACAGCTATGCCATGGTGTTGAGTGATGACTTTTATTCCTCTCCAACTCACGTAATCGCAAGAATGCTGCTGTTATGTAGCATATTGCTTCCTAAGGTTTGCTTGGCTGCTTCTCTTTGGCAGTTATGAATTATATAAACTGTAAGTGCTTAACTACAAACAGAGGATTTTCCAGGTGGGTGATCTGGTTTTAGAAAGAAAAGACCAGCAGTCACTAAAATAATACGTTTTCTTGGAGACAGGCTACATGTTCAGACAAATCACATGGTGCAGCCCTTGGGTCATACCCCTTCAGAAAGCAGGTGGGGGAATTGCATGACTGAATAAAAAAATCTCCAAATTTATGCTCTAATCCTGGGCAATCTAGTTTCTATAGGCAAGGAGTCGTCTGTGTGTGTGTGTGTGTGTTATGTTTGGGTTCCCCCCTGTCATGGAGGAACATTCAAACATCACGCATTATGAAGTGGTGTAGTCCCAAACAAACCACATTACCTGATTACAGTGGTAGCTCAGGTTACATACGCTTCAGGTTACCTACGCTTCAGGTTACATATGCTTCAGGTTACATATGCTTCAGGTTACAGACTCTGCTAACCCAGAAATAGTGCTCCAGGTTAAGAACTTTGCTTCTGGATAAGAACAGAAATCGTGCTCCGGCGGCACGGCAGCAGCAGGAGGCCCCATTAGCTAAAGTGGTGCTTTAGGTTAAGAACAGCTTCAGGTGCTCCGGAACAAATTAAGTTCTTAACCCGAGGTACCACTGTATTTCAAATATGTACTCCTTCCCTTGGATAAGGATAGGGGGCGGGATTCAGTGTCTTTTATATATTTACTGCGTTTTATTTCATATACAATACCTTTATATATAGCTAATACAATTTTAAAAATAATTTTGAGAGTTTTAAAAGAGCTGGATACTCAATAGGCAGCAGAGAAGCCACTTGTACCAATATGAATACTTGTTCATACTTTGGAAATGTAGTAACTTCTGGAATCATATCTTTCCCCCTTCAGTAGAGCAATGTGATACTGTGAAAGTTGCAGCCTAACCAAGGTGGTGTCCCAACCCAAACTAAGACCTTTGGCTGATATTCCCTGGGGCCTTTCATCACCACCCCACTGTTACATAACCAACTGTTTGACTTCTTACACAGAGGTGTAAGTTTTGCTATTACTTTAGCCTCCCTAGGTAGGTGATACCTTTCAGTCCTTAAGATCCACAAAATTACCAGATTCATAAAACACAGCACTTATTTTCTGAATGCCTAAAAATGAAAACAGTGAGCTGTTCTGGTGTTTTGTTTCTTCTCAAGAAAATGTGTACCATATGTTAAGCAAACTCAAACACATTTTATTTAATGTTTTATTAGATAAAAAAAAAACCAACCCCAAAAAGCCCCACCCTGAGTGAATGGATGATTTATTCTGAAAAAGCTCAAATACCACACGGTTTTTAAAACGCACACAGGAAGGCAGGGTGGGAAATCACACATTTAGAACAGCTCTTTACCACGCCTAAATGGGATCACATAAGAACATGAGCAATGCCACCTCCACAGCCAAAGTTTTATACACATACCATACAAGTACTGCTGAGGGCATGTGAGGCAATGATAAAGGAGAGTGCCTCTGAGCATATGCAGAGTCTGTCCTTGACCACCCCTTCAGCATATATGTCTTAAGATACCACTAAGATCAAGAAGACAAGACAGGAGACTTGTATTCAAGGTCAAATGAAATGGTTCCATACGTTGCGAACCGCCCTGTGATCTTCGGATGAAGGGCGGTATCCAAATCCAATCAATCAATTTCAAATTGTGCATAATGATTAAAAGTATACCTGCCTAGCTGTGAGCTCTGTGGTTCCAGAGACCAAGGTATAGATGAGGAGATCCCCAGTTAGAACCTAACCAATGTGATGAACTCACTAGGTGGCCTTGGGTCAGTCATGGGGAGCTTGTAGCCTTCCAGGTATTGCTGGACTATGGTTTCCAGCATCCTCGATGGTTGGCCATTCTGGTGATTGGCCACTCTCTTACTTTTGAAGTGCTTTGATCATCTGGAGCCACCCTGTTGAACGATGGTGATGATATCGGCTTAATTTTACTGTGCTGTGACAAAAGATTATTTAGATAATGTATAAGATGTCTTTTGAGCTGTTAGAAATAGGGTTCCTATTGAGGGTATTTGGCGAGCCAACATGGCCGTGATGTGGGATTGAGGGGATCATTCTGTGATATTATGGCAGTAGACAAAGCTGTGTTGTAACTTTTGGAAGAAGAAGAAGAAGAAGAAGAAGAAGAAGAAGAAGAAGAAGAAGAAATAATAATGATTGTTGTTCTCAGTAGGCTCAAGACCTAGCTCCTCACCTTGTTAAAATTCCAGCCGAATCCTATGCATGTTTACTCAGATGTAATATTATCAAAATATTCAGTGCGGCTTCATCTCAGGTGTAGGAGTGCAGCTTTAATCACAAAATGTTGCTCCAACAGTAATGGGATGTACATAAGTCAAGTCACAGTTCTCTGACCATTGACCTCTGATAGAAGTCATAATATAAATAAATAAAACCCCTGGGTCAAACCTAAAGCAGCCTTCCTCAACTTGGTGGCCTCCATGTGTCTAGGACTACAGCTGCCATCCATCCCAGCTTGTTTGGTCCATCATCAGGGAGGATAGGAGCTGTCTCCCTAAACATCTGAAGGGCACCAGCTTGGGAAAGACTGGCCTAAGGAAGGGGAGATCTGTTTCACATGGTGCTTTCTCCTACTTCTTTGCATGTGAAGCCTGCCTGCTATGACTTCATTGCCTATCCTTTGTGTTTAACATGCATTCAAAAGATTTACATCTCTCATTATTGCTTGAATTGAAACTGCGTGTCATATTCCCTTTTGCATTTATATTTTTTATCACATCATACTATGTTTGGCAAGATTTTCCCCCACTTGAATATGTTTCCTGGTACTTCAAGTAGGTCTTAACTTCTGTCACAGTCTTGACAATTAAACATAAATTGTATAGGTTTTGCAGATAAATGTACATCATAACTCATTTTGTTTTCAAGTAAGTTTACTTGAAGTTCTTAAGCGTGTTGATTTTTAGTCCAAAGGGCAAAAGCGTTCCAGCAACTGTAACAAGTTTGTAGCTTAAAGATATGCCTCCTGCCAACCTAGCAGTTCGAAAGCACGTCAAAGTGCAAGTAGATAAATAGGTACCGCTCCGGCAGGAAGGTAAAGGGCGTTTCTGTGTGCTGCTCTGGTTCGCCAGAGGCGGCTTAGTCATGCTGGCCACATGACCCAGAAGCTGTACGCCGGCTCCCTCGGCCAATAAAGCAAGATGAGCACCGCAACCCCACAGTAGGCTACGACTGGACCTAATGGTCAGGGGTCCCTTTACCTTTACCTTATTAGCATGAAGCATCATGACACATGAACACTGTTGTAAGAACATGCAAGTTTGTAGGCTGTAACAACAATTTCTCCCTTCTAATCTCCTTTTACACATCCGAGGCACAGTCCACGAGTGTCACTCTTGCACATCTTCGCTAATTTGCAATTCTTCTGTTTGTTTTGAGGGATTTTATTTATTAAAAAGAAGAAGAATTGTGCAATAGAGGTTTGTGCTCCAGAGATGTCTTCTGCTTTTGGCCTCTTGTTTTCCTGCTCAGCAGGCTTATGAGCAAGTGTCACTTTAAAACCAATTTTAGCCCACTTTAAACCTGGAATATTTTTCTGTTGTACACTTCCACTGCCCTTTGTCGGCTTCTTTGATCTTTCCTACCATCTTCACCAATCTAGAGCCAGTTAAAAGCCTTCAGAAAACAAGTGTAATAGTCTCATGGAGATTGCACCACTTTCTAATGCCGAGAGAGAGTTTCATATATGACTCTTGTCCAACAACAAAGAAGCCAGTACATTAGACTAGAATCTTTCCAATAAGCCAGCGCCCTACATGTGGGAAGCTTCTTGCATGACAATCCATTCCGTGCAATACAGCTTAAAGTGGTACAGTCCTACCACACATTTCTTTTGAAGGCTTGCTTTGGGTCTAAGTACATACAGTGTCAGCCATCCAGGGAAGGACCCCATCACTTCTGGACCGTGTCTGGCATGCTGTTGAGAACTAATTAAATGTAAAAAGTAAGCTCCACAGTCCGTTAATGAGTTTACTGAAAGTATTCACAAATTTGATAATAGTTCTTCAGGAATAGGATACATTCACTTTTCATGAAAGGAACTAAAAGCAGAAAGAAGCTTCAGCTTAAAACTGTTTGTTTTGCCTTGACTACCTCAAACAAACTGCTAAACACAACTTCCAAAGTTTCATTTTCTCTTTGAAGTCAACTGCCAAATTACTGTTCAATCCAGTGTTCAGTGTTTCTTCATCTCACTGGCAAGAGAGTCGTGCAGCTGCTGCAACTGAACTCATTCAGCGACTACTGTGACTCAAGTCATCCTATTTATTTAATATGAGCAGAGGTGGAAGGAAGGCGATTATGATGTGGCTATTTCAAAGCCTGTCACGAACACGCCGAAAAGAACCACTGTATAAACCCAAACTCTGCATTTAAAACAAAAACAAACAGAGCAACATTTTGATTATTGGTCCTGCTTGTCAGGTAATTCAATGTTGTTTCAAAAATTCAATATAGATCTTTAGTTCAGCTCAGTGATACTTTATATGCTAATGTATGTTGTTGGTTTTCTGTCAGTCTTGTGGAAGCCAGTATCTTTTATGAGTGATTGTGTCAGCTGGTGAAAGGGATGCTCAGAGCTATACAACTCAACACCTTCCTTACACAATGGAATGGCACCCCAGTAGTTATTGAGCAAGATCATTTATTGTGTTTGGGAAACAATTATTTCTACATTCAACATGCTAATTTGGTACAAACTTCTATGCTGCTACATGTTAGCATGTTCGGATTAATTAGTACATGAGATGATTTGCCCCATTTGAGTTTGTGAAATGTTTTAGCACTCGACTTCAGAATGCAGTGGTACTCAACTATATTTCATTTAGTTGGTCAGTTTTATCCATTCCAACCCCCCGTTCAAATAATAATGTGTCCTAAACCTACTGGAGTCTCTTCTCCTAATCAGTGAAATGGGAATGAGCATTGCAGTTTGCATAGCTAGATTGCCTCCATTGCTTTAGAGCCTTGATAGCTCAGCTGGTTAGAGCCTGGTGCTAATAATGCCAAGGTTGCAGGTTCGATCCCTGTTTGGGGCAGCTGCATATTTCTGCATTTCAAAGGGTTGGACTAGATGATGCTCAGGATCCCTTCCAATGCTACAGTTCTATGGTTCTGTTACACATGAAAAGGAAACGCCCCCTTTTCCAGATCAACGGGGTGAGGAACCTTTATCTCATCCATCCCTTGTGGGCCAAGTTTTGAATGGCATGTTCTTAATCAGCCTTACTTGTCCAAAGAGGAAGGGGGAGAGTTGCATAGGCCTTCCTTTTGTTCTGAAAAGCAACGACTCTGTCAGACCGTAGTCGGTTTGAATGCATTTTATTTCAAAGTTTTGCTCTGAATATCTGAGACTGATGAAGAACTGACTACAGCAAAGCTGACTTCCAGCATTCCTGTCAGATCCTAAATGTAAGGCCTGAGGATTGTAGTCTACAAGCCAAACCTTTTCTTTTTCTCTTCTCTGGGAATGACCATGTAGGCACGAAAGGATGAAGCGTTCACAGGCAGGATGCAGCCCTGTTGCTTTCCCCAAAAACAGTTATGCCAGTAAGAGTCATATTTCAATTGCTTTGTATTTCCATGGCATTATTCACTCTTACCTGTAGAAAAAGACGCCACAAACTCTAAAAGATGCCCAAAAAGTTTTCTCAAATTAGCTGGAATTCTCATGGAATATTGAATCTTAGCATAAGTTTTGAGATCACCGAAGGAACCATCTATTCATACGATCTTTAAAAACGATTTGATGTTTTGAAAGGGAAGGGAAACCTTCCTTAAGAGAGGGCTTTTGCTTTTATTCATTTATACTTTAAAAGCATTGTGGGGACAGTAGGACAATTATTATTATTATTTTGCTCAGCTGCCATATTAATATGATTGGGAATTGAAGGAGCATCAAGGAGTGTCTTGTAGGGTTTATTTTTTTTTCCTGCTAGGGAGATGTCTTTAAAATACTGTGTTGGCTATCATTAGGTCATTCGCTATTTTAGCTTTATTTAGCTTTATTACTCTACTGAAGGATACTTAATAGCACTGGAAAGCAGTCCCAAAATATCCAGGATGCAAGGGGGGGGGGGAAACAACACACACAATAAAACCGTTCTTGTAACTTTTCTATATATTTAAAAGGGGATACGTTGTAATAGAAAAAATATGCACTCCACCTTTGCTATGAGAAGGATGGAAGAAAAAACAGCATGTGGGCCAGGCCTTGAAAAAAGAACAGATTCAGTGCTAAGTGAGTAGGAGCAGGAAGTGACTGCACATGGGTTTTGGGAGACTATAGCTGCAATAATTTATTCAGTTTTTATGTCTTAGTTTTTGGTGGGAGAGACACAACATGTGTAAAAAGCTCATGTTGGCATCTTTGACACGATTCTGCAGCCGTTATTTAAGACTCTGAAAACAAGTTGAAGTTGACCATTTCAGTTCTAAACAACTTGAGATAACAATTTACCATATTTTTTGCTCTGTAAGACTCACTTTTTCCCTCCTAAAAAGTAAGGGGAAGTGTTTGTGCGTCTTATGGAGCGAATGCAGGCTGCGCGGCTATCCCAGAAGCCAGAACAGCAAGAGGGATTGCTGCTTTCACTGCACAGCGATCCCTCTTGCTGTTCTGGCTTCCGAGATTCAGAATATTTTTTTTCTTGCTTTCCTCCTCCAAAAACTAGGTGTGTCTTGTGGTCTAGTGCGTCTTATAGAGCGAAAAATACGGTAATTGAAAGTAGAGAAGGAGACAACCTTGATTTGTCATGTGAGAGTGCTCAGGGATCCTTCAGTTTAATGGAACACAACACAATTGTTTTCTTGTATATCTACACACCCTGCATATAGATTTGATGAATGTGGAGTTCAGACTGGGAAAAGTAGGCTGTGACAGCTCCCAACTGTGTGACCTCCTATTAGCTATGTAAATGCTCATATCTTTGGTTTCAGATGACTTCTATACGGCAGGAATATGAAACCAAACTCAGAGGTCTGATGCCAGCATCTGTGAGACAAGAACTTGAAGACACAATTATTTCGCTAAAATCTCAGGTAAAATCTGAAACGTCCCTCTCTTTGTAAGACTGGAACTGTGCACATCCTGACATTTGACGGTTCCAAAAATTGCCAATATATTTAATGGCACACAGCATCCCAGTTTGGCCAGCAGTTGTACATAGTCCTAGTTTCGGTTTATTTTCCAAACTGTTTTTCACCCAGAATGGCTGATACTGTGGCTGAATCATTACTGCTGTATATGCAGTAGAATCATATAGGAAGAAGGCAAATTATCCCTTTGGGGGTTCATTAAAAATTCCCTAAAAGATAGAGCATGGTGACTGTTCCTTAATCATGTATTGATTTTTACAATGCTGCTATGTTTTCCACCATGAGGACTCAATTGAGAAAGACAATGGCACACTTCTGCAGTAGACATTACTGACACACAAAAATGGGACTTGTGCTCTCTGGTTCATTTTACCTATTTATTACTATGTTTATATTCCACCTTTCCTACGAGGAGTTCAGGGTGCAATGTGATGCTCTCCTACACCCCGTATGACCCTCACACCAACCCTGCGAAGTAGGTTAGACTGAGACGCTGCGAGTGGCCCAAGATCAATCAGTGAGCTTCATGGCTGAGTGGGGATTTGAACCCTGGTCTGACCCTCTAACCCAGGGTTTCTCAAACTTGGGTCTCCAGCTGTTGTTGGACTACAACTCCCATCATCCCTAACTAGTAGAACCAGTGTTCAGGGATGATGGGGACTGTCGTCCAAAAAACAGCTGGAGACCCAAGTTTGGGAAACTTTGCTCTAACCCAATGACATATGTCACCCTCCATATGTTGTTGGACTCCCAACTCCCATCATCCCTGAGCATTGGCCATGCTAGGTGGAGCTGATGGGAGTTGAGATCCAACAATATCTGAAGGCCATGGGATAGTCATCCCTGCTCCAACCATGGCATGACAGGGATTGCCTCTGTGTATCTATAGGAGCGTCTCCACCCCCATTGTTCAGCCCGGACACTGAGGTCCAGCACCCATGGCCTTCTGGTGGTTCCCTCCCTGCAGGAAGTGAGGCTACAGGGAACCAGACAGAGGGCCAGTAGAGGTGCCCTCCCATCAGATGTCAAGAAAATAAACAAATATCTGACTTTTAGAAGACATCTGAAGGCAGCCCTGTTTAGGGAAGTTTTTAAGGATCGATGTTTTATTGTGTTTTTAATATTCTATTGGGAGCTGCCCAGAGTGGCTGGGGAAACCAAGCCAGATGGGCAGGGTATGAATTTATTCTTATTCTTATTCTTATTATTGTATGTGAGTGCAGGCAGGGTGTAGGGATCAGAAGAATAAGAAGGGTGTAGAATAAAAAGGCACAGAGTGGCTGAATACAGTTCAGCTTGGCTGTACTTTTCAGTCCACTGCTGAGTGTACAACAAGCATTCCGATACTATGATACACTCATTCATTTTGGAGCAGGATCCTTTAGGAGCCATTTGCACTCTACTTGGAGAAACTTGAAATACTTTGCTGCTCTCACATTCCTTTAATTCCAGAGCTTTTCAGGGGAAGATCAAAAGGTTAAAATGGATATTTGTTATATGAGTTCCCACTGAATGAGGAGAGGAAACCTTTAATTTAAAAAATATTCAAAAATCATTTTTCCACGTATTTATTTGGTAAAATACTCATTTGAAATGAGTTATTTTTTTGCTATAATTTCTGGCACATAAGACATTGGATGCAACACCACTAACTTTGAAGACAGGAGGAGCTCCATTAGAAAGAAGCTTGCTGTTAATTTTGCTTTTAGCTTCTGTTTATAAATGCATAAGAGAAATAAAAATGGAAATAAAAATGGAACATTGCATGGGATATCTGTGACTGAAAAGTTCTGTGTTCCCCCTTGCCAATCATGACAGGAGTTTTATAATTTCTAGAGGGAATGTCATGTTAGGAGCAAAAACGTGGCACCTTAAAGACCAACAAATTTATCATGGCATAAACCGCTATGGGCTACAGTCCATGGAAACTTACATTGTAATAAATCTGTCTCAGTACAATCCTAACCATGTCTCAGAAATGGAGTTAGGATTGCAGCCTTGGTTCCAGAAGACTCTTAGGAGCTTTTGCTTGTGAGAACAAATTTCTATTGGAATTCAATGCAAAATAAATAAATATTTACTTACTTAACTTAATAAATTTCTATACTTCCCTTCATCCAAGGATCACAGGGTGGTTTACTATATATATATATATATATATATATACACACACACATATATACATACACACACATATACACATACATAACATAGTAACAACAACAAAAATGACATATAGAGAGAGAGAGAGAGAGTTAAGAATTTAACTAGGAAACCTATTTCAAGTTAATAAGTGTGCTTATCTAATAATTTTGCCAGTACAAAACATTGAAGAGGTGACAACTGGAAAAATCTGCAGCTTCCCCTGTAGTGAAGTTTGGAGTTGTTTGGTTTCTTTTTTCTTTTTCTTTTTTAAATGAAATCTGATTTCCACCTGCAGGGCTTTTGTGAGTATACACAGCATTTCAAAGGAGCAAAAGTCACTCCAGACTCCTAATAGTGGGTGTTAATGCAGAAAAAGCCTAGCTGGCAGCTGCCTGCTCAGTGAAATACAGTAGCCAGCTACAGACTGCTCAGTAAGCAGGGCTCCCTTCTGAAGCACAGGTGTCCTCTCCTTTGAAATTGCTGAAATTCCTGCTTCAAAAACATCAGACGGAAAGAGCAGTGGAATCCTTGCACCTGTCAGGGTTATTAATTGTTCCAGAGGAATGAGAGGGCTTGGCTGGGTAAAAGTACCAACCAGGCGGCTTTAACAATGAACAAATAGGAAACATTCACTTCTCAAACAAAGCTTTGCTTATGTTTAAAATATGTTGGCCTCCTTCTCCTCCTCCCTTCTGGGACTTTCAGTGTATTCTTTGTGTCCTGTCCTAGCATGGCACCAATGCCCTGTGATAGTATGCTTAGGATTTTACCTCTCTGGTGAGGACAGTCTGATCCTTTTTCTTTCTTTTTCCAAAAGGAGAATCAAAAGCAAAGGATTTTAATATTGCCTGCGATGTGTCATTGTTAACACTGAAATGGCAGAATCTAGGTGTCTTCTACCCATGCTTAGTTCCTAAACCCCTGAGTTCTTGTAAGCATCTATTAAGGCTGAGGTTTTTAAAAGTACACCACTCCCGACCGACATCTTCTTTCAAGGTGTTGCGCAGTTCTAGACTATATGTATGAATGTGGGTCACGGAAGGTGTTTCCAGATCATGTAATTTGCTGGATTGCATTCAGGCTGCCTCCCTTGCTAGCGCAATGCACAGTAGCCACCAGCAAATAGATAATAAATGCAGATAAACCGAATTTAAATAATGAAGGTAAATGAATGGACACCTCTGGGAAACCACAACCATTGTTCGTCGGTCTTCTGTCAGCTGGGAGCCCCTTTGTCATGACAGCTGTGTTTTCCAGGTGAATTTTCTGCAGAAAAGAGCATCCATCCTGCAAGAGGAACTGAGCACATACCGTACCAGGAGGTAAGCCGATACTTCCTCTTCAGACTGTAACACTTCGCACCTGGCATTGCAGAGCTGCAAAGCGTAGTGAGAAGGACTCCGGCGCCTTGGCAAGTTTGAAAGCAGCTTACTGTTCGGTAAACAAAACGACTTTGGGAAGCTACGCCCCTCCCGTAACCCCCGTGCTTAGCGTTCGAGCAAGATGAGAACTTGCAGGTGCCTTGCATGCCTGGGCCTCGCCTTGGCATTCATCGTGAGATGGTGGCTCAACACACAGCTGCTGTTCTGTTGGAGGTGCCGCCGCCACCGCCACCGCCTTCGAAGGTGATGCAGTTTGTAATATTGCAGATTGTATCTTCAAAGCACCGGATCTTCACCCACTTAGCTTTACTTAGACATTCACACCATTGTGAATAAATAGCCACAGATGTTGCAACAGCAACTGCACCTTTGGGAAGAGTGATTCACATGGGTGATTAAGTGAAAGGGACCTTCCAGGTGATGTCACTGAAAGTTTTCACACTGATAGTCTCACTGATCACCCCTTATTTCTTCAGGGCAGGATATGCAAATAGGGTTTTAATTGAAACTATGTGCATGGAAGATGTAAGACTATAACATGAAAGCAGGGATATCTCAGATTTCTCAACAAGCTTTTCCACAGACCTTGGCCTCGTTTAATTTCAACAGATAGCAACCATGAGAGCTAAACTGATGTGTGAGATTCTGGACCAGTTGGAGCCTTGGGCTGGAACATTTTGTCCTTGTTCTACCCCTTCCCACCTTGGCGTACCACGATTGAAGACTTTCTCAGTTAACTAGCCATAGTTTCCCCCAGTATGTCTGAACAGAGTAACTATGGTTGCCAAAACCAGAATAGGCCACGATCAGAAACCAGCTTCATGTCTTCAAATCCTGCCTTATTCTGGTCCTCATAACCATTGAGAGCAAGCAGGCGCCTACACTGTTTCCATTTTGGCACCTGTTAAAAACATTTCTGTTTAGACAAGCCCTACCCAGATGCTGGACGCGGGTGGCGCTGTGGGTAAAATCCTCAGCGCCTAGGGCTTGCTGATCGAAAGGTCGGCGGTTCGAATCCCCGCGGCGGGGTGCGCTCCCGCTGTTCGGTCCCAGCGTCTGCCAACCTAGCAGTTCGAAAGCACTCCTGGGTGCAAGTAGAAAAATAGGGACCGCTTACTAGCGGGAAGGTAAACGGCGTTTCCGTGTGCTGCGCTGGCTCGCCAGATGCGGCTTTGTCATGCTGGCCACGTGACCCGGAAGTGTCTCCGGACAGCGCTGGCCCCCGGCCTCTTGAGTGAGATGGGCGCACAACCCTAGAGTCTGTCAAGACTGGCCCGTACGGGCAGGGGTACCTTTACCTTACCCAGATGCTAAGAAAGTTGAGGCAGTTTTAATGTGTTTTAGTATTTTTATTTTTGTATGTTTTAAAATAGAGCTGTAATTTTTCTTGATTTTTTTGTTGTTGTTTTTTTGTTTTATCTTTTGGTAAACCGCTTTGAGCTCTTTTACAGTCCAGCAGCATATAAATTTTATGAAACAAACAAACAAATATTTCCCAGTTCCTGCATACTAATTTGAAGCTATGGCTACTTGACCCAGAAGTCTTGAATGCTGGGCCACTGCTTTGCCTTTTGGAAAAGCAGCATTAGAGAGCAAAGGAACAAATAATATGTAAGTTACTTTATAAAGCACTGTAGAGGTGGGGACATCACTCATGGAGTGGTTTGCCTGCACACAATATATATTCTGCGTGGAGAATCCATGTCTTATGAGCTTAGGTAACAAAAAAATTATCTCACCATCCACCATCCAGCATGTTGTACCTGCAGGTCTGTTCCCACATGTACAGGAAATAATAATAAGGGGCTCAGTGATGATGCATTGCAGATTGCACGTCTGAGAGGACTGACTATTCATATCAAAGATGAAAGTATGGCAAGCATTTCTCATTGTACAAGTTGGTTGAGGTCCCAAGAGCATTGTCTAAAGCAATGTTTCCCAAAGTGGGCAATACCATGCCCTGTGTGCAGTTGGGGGGCGCGAAATAAAAATAAGGGGGCGGTAGAAGCATAAAGAAAGAAGAGAGGAGGAGAAAACAATTGAAAAATGGTTCATACATGTTCCACCTGTTGTGTAATGATGCTTACTGCCAGGTTGGGCTCTGTTGCGGGGGGACGACAACGCCACCCCTGGATCCAGCTGGAGGCGAGAGGTTTTTCTGGGCTTTGGTGAACCCAGGCCCAGGAAGTGGATCACAGCTTGTCTGGCTATTTGACCAATGGCAGACAGGCTGCAAATCCAGCTCCGCCCCTTCATTTAAAGAAGGTCGATTTCCAGGGGGTGCTGAGTATATATTTCCCCTCCCCTGAAAAGTGGGCAATAGGCCAAAAAAGTTTGGGAACCTTTGGTTAAGGCATCGCCACCTATAATGGCTTGAACCCATTTTCATTTCTATCTGCATTGCATCTCTTTGCAATGGGTTGTATCTGGTTAGTGGTTACATTTTGATCCAGCAAGTAGTAACCCCTAATAGAGATGTGGTTTTACTGGTGCCCCTGGTCCCCCAAAGAGACTTCGGCGAGGGGGGAGTGGCAAAAGTTGTCTCGCTCCTTGTTCCTTTAGTGGACAGCTTCTCTTGGAGCAACAGCGCTGGATAAATTAGATTCTGTCCATTGTCTTAAATGCCAGTCCTGCTGGTCTCCCAACACTCAGGACCAGCTTTTCAGGGCATTAGGGTTCATAGAGAAGAAGGTCCTCAAATGCCCCTTTGTGCACATGGCTTTTTAAGATCCCACTCATTACCTTTTTGCATGCAGGTACGCGGGTGGCGCTGTGGGTAAAAGCCTCAGCGCCTAGGGCTTGCTGATTGAAGGGTCGGCGGTTCGAATCCCCGCGGCGGAGTGCGCTCCTGTTGCTCGGCCCCAGCACCTGCCAACCTAGCAGTTCGAAAGCACCTCCGGGTGCAAGTAGATAAATAGGGACCGCTTACTGGCGGGAAGGTAAACGGCGTTCCGTGTGCGGCTCTGGCTCGCCAGAGCAGCGATGTCACGCTGGCCACGTGACCCGGAAGTGTCTCCGGACAGCGCTGGCCCCCGGCTTCTTGAGTGAGATGGGCGCACAACCCTAGAGTCTGTCAAGACTGGCCCATACGGGCAGGGGTACCTTTACCTTTTTATCTCGGGTGACCATGTTCCAAATTGACTATTAAAGCCCTTCAAAGCCCTACCTCTTAGTGAGGGCTCTGACCCCAGGACGTAGAAAAGTGTTGGGTGTTTTCAGCATTGTCAGTAGTTAAGAGAACATTTGTGACTGATGAGAACATTTTATTTCTTAGGTAACTGTTGGAGCTGACTGGTTTCTTCAGAGGACTTCTTTTCAGCAGGTTTGAAGATTTGGATCTTGTGAAACTAATCTGAGAGATCAGTGGTTGTTTTGTTAAATCAGACAATGTAATTACGTTTCTGAAAGCACATCCTTCATTCATAACAGTATTTTAAGTTACCACTTATTTGAATTATTTTATCATTATATTACAAATTTTAAAGCTTTTGATATATTGGATATCTATATATGTCAATATACTTACTGAAAAACTTAATTTTGTTTGCTCATTTTGCTTTTGTTACCGGCTTCCTGCTGCAGTTTGTTCACTTTTACACATGCTAAAAATCACGTCCTTATTAGAATCATCATTATTATAGTGTCCAAAATATGTTAAAACATATATGGCATTATTTTCATGTTCACATGTTATGTAATATTAAAGTATTTTTTGTAGATTTTTGTTTCCACATTATTTCCATTATCAGTGACATATCATTTGCTGCAAGAATAGCTGCAATGATTCCTTTAATGTTTCTTATCGATAACTTCTGGTAAGATTTTGTATTTAGTAGAATACACTTTTGTGGCTATATGGAAAGACTATATAATTGTTCCTGTTCCTTAGCTTGGCTAATTGATTGAACAATAAGTGCTTTCACTAGGGATAATAAGAATCTCTCTTAGTCTGGAGTGCATAACTTCTAAATAAGTTACTATAGCAAAACACTGTACAGTGGTACCTTGGGTTAAGTACTTAATTCGTTCTGGAGGTCCGTACTTAACCTGAAACTGTTCTTAACCTGAAGCACCACTTTAGCTAATGAGGCCTCCTGCTGCTGCCGTGCTGCCGGAGCACAATTTCTGTTCTCATCCTGAAGCAAAGTTCTTAACCTGAAGCAATATTTCTGGGTTAGCAGAGTCTGTAACCTGAAGTATATGTAACCCGAGGTACCACTGTAAGTGTATTCTAGACTCTTGACAAGGAAACTTTTACACTGTTTTACAGGCGTTGGAAAAGTATTTCCCTACAACTCAGGTGTAAATGTTATATGCCTTGAGCAGTTCCTTTAACATTTAGTGTGGATTTCCTGATGGGTTTGGTAGGAAATCGAAGCTAGCAATATGATGCACTGATGGGAAAATTACAATGAATTGTTTACATCAGGAGTAGCCAATCTGTTGCCTTGCTGGACTGCAAAACGCGCCCACATCATCTTCCCTGTCACTGGCCATGTTGGCCCCAACAACATCTAGAGGGACCACATTGACACCCCTTGCTTTGGGCAGCATATTACTAGTAGTAGTAGTAGTAGTAGTACAGTGGTACCTCGGGTTACATACGCTTCAGGTTACATATGCTTCAGGTTACGGACTCTGCTAACCCAGAAATAGTGCTTCAGGTTAAGAATTTGCTTCAGGATGAGAACAGAAATTGTGCTCCGGAGGCGTGTCGGCAGCAGGAGGCCCCATTAGCTAAAGTGGTGCTTCAGGTTAAGAACAGTTTCAGGTTAAGTACGGACCTCCAGAACAAATTAAGTACTTAACCCGAGGTACCACTGTAGTAGTATTAGTATTTAAGGAAGCCCATGCCTGGAGTGTGTTCCAACCTCCAAGTAAGAAAAGGCAGCATTTGGTGAAAAATAAGCCATTTTCAACCAAAAGGTTTCAAAGCTAAATTCTTCTGTAAGTAACAATTTTTTTATACGAAACATTATGTAAAAAGCCACCCTTGCTTTGTTTTTAACTTTTTCTTTTTTGAAATAATAATGATAATAATAATAATTCAAAGCATCATCAACTGAGAGGAGCACACACATGTATTTGCCATTTATCCCTTTGAAATATACAGAAGTAGTGATTAGGCAAGGATTGGGGCCCTTGTTTCATGTCTCTCAAAGCAAATACCACATGCTTGTGCGCCTTGCAACTCGAGCAACGTGGTGCTTAAGTCCAAAATGTTGCACAATGAAGTATTTTGAAACATTAGATGATAGGTTAGAAATAATAATAATAGTTTTGTATAGGACATCCAAGGTTCAAAGTGTTTCACAGGGACTCTGTAAGTCACTATTAATATTCCCCATTATGCAGATTGGGGTGGGGAAACCGAGGCTGAGAGTGGCTTGCCTAAGGCCATCTAAGACCATGACAAAGGTGAGATTCAAGCCTACGATTTCTGATTGGTATGCTGTTTTGCTGCTTTCAGGGTATATATTATTCACTTTACTTTATGAAGAGTGTCGTCATTCACCCAATTTCATGACCACAGTGCTCATGGGATGCCTGGGCCAGTCTGTCCCAAGCTAGGGTCTCCAGCTGTTGTTGGACTACAATTCCCATTATCTCTGCCCACTGGTTTTGCTAGCCAGGGATGATGGGAGTTGTAGTCCACAAACAGCTAGAGACCCTAGTTTGGGAAACCCTGGCCTAGGCCATGAGATCCGCTGCATCAAATGAAGCCTTCTCTCAGTTAACTCAGCCAGTAGTAGATTCCCAACAGGTACGTTGATTCAGATATCACTTTGTGATGACATCACACACTTATCTGGGGGAAATAATCACATTGCTCAAAGCTTTGAATTGAGGCTGACCCCTACTAATGTGTAGACCTAGGCTTGCATTTTAAAGAGAACAGCACTTTGCAGCAGCAAGTAACGGGGACATGACTTTCTTGGGAATGTAGTGGAGCAATATAAAACCGACTCTTTGCTCAGACTGAGCAAACGTCTGGGCCCTACAAAGAGGAGCTACTGTGGACACATAACTCTGTAAGTTGAACAAAGCCATAAAGCTAATAAGACATTTGGGGAAAATACTTGGGTGGTGGGATTTGGTGAGGCATGGGGCTTCCTGGGAGCATGTGCATACAGAGACTAGTGAGCTTGTGAAGCATAGCAAAACTCTCAGTGGCCGACGCAGGTAGGGGTAAAAGGATTCAGTAGGGACCCTGAAACTGGATGATACAGACTTGCCCTGTTTACAGAGGAATAAACTTGTGGCATAAAGACTTTTTAAAACACAGGTTGCTTCCAGGTTATTTTCAGGCAGTTAGTAGCAGATGATAGGCTAATGGATATTTTCCAATACAAGACTATTTCCTTAAGACCTCTCTCTCTCTCTCTCTCTCTCTCTGTTATTCTTCCTTACTTTCTCTCTCGTACACATACGCACACACATACATTCCATATCACTCATTCACAATATTCCCTGGTCACAACACAGTCTGTTGGCACATTCAAACGCAATATAAATAGATTGTTGAGTTTGGTACAAAATGTTTTTTCTTTCCTTAAGTAATGGTCCAAACTATTTCATCAATATAGATGACTTTCTGTATTTTATTGAGGTGAAGTATTGTTTCCCAGATAGTCACTTTTCTTTTTGTTACCCAAGTAACACATATGTTTGTTTTCTTAGTTATAATACCCTTGCCCCTTTTTTGGCTGTGCATGATAGAACGGTGCTTTAATTGTAACATGGTAGGTTCATTTATTTATTTTCTCCTGCAGCAGAGCTGTTGCGCTCTTGTTAGTTGTTCAACTCTCTTATAAAAACAACTTCGGTGGTTCATGCTGTGTTCAGCCTTTGCTCCTAGCAGAGAGGACTCCAACTCCGATAGGAAGAAAATATTTGTGATTGCTTTAATAACTGCTAAAGGTTACGCTGAAAAACACCAGGCACCCTCAGTGCTAAGCAGTTCCAATAGATAATGCAGTGAGATTATGATTTCTCTTGAAACCTCTGCTCTGCCCTCTCAAGTCTCCATTTGCCAAAGGCACCAGCGCCGTTTCTGGGGTGGGGGCGCTGGCAGGGGAGAGGAACTGAGAACATCAAGCAATGTGTGAAAAAGTTTCGGAACACAAGGTCATTTTAATTCATAGTTTCCTTTTTTAAAAAAAAAAACATCTTTGCTCAGCTTTGATATTTTTTGTTCGGAAAAGTCATTCCTCTTAAAGCCTTGTCATTAAAGAAAGTTGGCTCTTTTACAGCACATTATCAAAGAGAGTAGAAATTGTAAGTTACTGAAATGAAATTGCGTGATCAGTTCTAAGTCTGGTAACCCAAAAAAAGGAAAAAACACAGTTTGGCTTTTGTGCTAGTGCTCCCTGCCCCCCCCCCCCAGTATTAGTGTTACAGCGAGGGTTTCCTACATTTCTTTTTTGTGCAACATTGTAGAAACGTAGCCCATCCGCACTGCATTTTGTGTTTAAGTTTGGTAACCTAACACACACACTTAAAATTAGTTGGGCTTTTATGATGCTTGGGGGTTGTTGGGTTTTTTTTTTTGTTATTGTGGTTTACAAAGCTCCCATAGGCTATACAAACATAGCCAGCACCCCTTTGGGCTCCCCTGCCCTGAAGGTTATGGGTTACTCCTGGGCTAGAGGGTGTGTGTGAAATGAACCAAAGGATGCAATTGAAAAACATAAGGCAGAAGGGTATGGCTTTTTAAATGTAAAGCCAGAAGAAGCCAAACCATTGGTTAATTTGAGTGTGTGTGAGAGAGAGAAAGAGAGAGAGAAAGAGAGAGAGAGAGAGACTCATTTTCTTTACAATCTGCATTACTTTTCAGTGGTAAAGTGATGGTTTAAAATGTTCACGTTGTAACACTTGTACATTCAGGCCATGTATAGGTCTTTACAAGGAAACTAAGTGAAACGTTTACTCTAACCTTAACATATGGATCCTGGTCAAAATCTGCCCAACTCAGCTTCACCCCACTGTGTTATAGTCATAATTACTGCATTCCACTCTTGAGAGAGAGAACAGAATGGGTTGTATCCAAATAAATTTTACTCGGAGCAGACCCACTGGGTTGCACTCGGTGCTATTTTTCTAGAAAAAGAGGTGCCACAACTCACCATGAACACCTCCCTCATTCTCTTAGGATGGCATTGGAGAGGTGCCAGAACCCACCTGAGAGGTTCCAGCAAGTTCTGGCTGGAGAAAAAGCTCTGGTTGAACTCATCATAGCACTAAGTAAATTGTTGTGGAAGTAGAGCTATTTGTGCTTGTGCAAAGGGACTCTTCTCCCCCAATCTCCTCTTCCTGTGTGTACTCTGAATTTGTTCCCCAACCATCAGGATCATATTTGGGCAAGCAGGGGGAGTCCCACCGTGCAAGCAGAAGTTGTTCCTCTTGTGCAAGGATTTAGTTGACTACCGCCCGTTGAAGTTAATGGAACTAAGATTGTCATTCCCATTAATTTTAATGGGTCTACTCTTGAGTATTGCATTAGGTACAACCCATTGTCTTTCCAGAGCAATCGCACAAGGGTGACAGACTCCTTGAAATGCAGTAGCTTTGTAGGACTAAGGTGGAAATTTGCAGACAGTAATGCACCATACATTTTCTTCTTAGAATTGTAAGCATCACAGATGTTACTCCTTTTTTCCAATAAATGAGCCTGAGTCAGGGGTAGCAAATATGGTGCCCTTCATATGTTGTGAGGCTCTAACTCCCATCATCCCTGAACATTTGCCATACCAACTTGCGCTGGTGGGAATTGTAGTCCCCACACCATCTGAACGGCACCATATTGGCTTTTCCAGATGCAAACTATGTTAGTCCTGATCCAATATTCCCTCTGCTCATGGGAACTGCAGGTCATGTGTGAAGCTTTCATGTGACTCGTTTTCACATTAAGCTGCCTTTGGTATGGAAGCGAAAGGGGAGCCCTTGCTCACTAGAGAACTTGATTTGCACTCCTGCAATGTTAAAACCTGAATCTCTGTGACTGTAGTCCTATATATACACTTAAGTAAGTAAGAAAACGATGGAGCTTACTTCTGAGTTAGACACATATAGAATTGGCCTGTATAACTTTTGTTGAACTGGTTTTGAACACACCAAGGTGTATTTCCCTGATAAAGGTGTTCAACACCAAGTATAATACATTTGTTTGCAGCCACACACAAACTTTGTTTTCATTCAGTCATGGCCCTACTACCTATGGAAGATATTGATTCATATAACATTATTTTTAAAGCACTAGAATGCTTTTGTAGACCATTTGGCCATTCCAGAGGGCTCCACAAGTGACATCACAGCTCTCGAAGTGTCGATTTTCGCACTTACCCATTTGGCTCACAGAATGTTTCCCTGGTGCCTGCCTTTGCTCAGAATGTTTCCCACCATTCTGATGATGCATCAAAAGTGTCTGAGGGATTCCTTTCCATTGTGCTTTAAGATTTGGTAAGGGAAGGGTTGGCATCATGAATGGGATGGTACGGCATGCAACACACAAAGCATCACCATCTAGAAATAACACGGTTAATTTCCACCACACCTAGAAATAGCTAGATCACCATTTTCATATGCTATCTTGGCCCAGTCAGTAGGCACAAATTTCTAAAGTGGAACTGAAATTGCATGATTGAATAGTATTACATTGACAAGCATGGTGTTCAAACACAGATGGAGGAGGTTCGGAAGCACTTGTGGGCCATTCCAGTACTAATGGAGGGTGAGAAGAGATTTCAGGGATGCCAGTGGTACCCTTTAAAAGTTCAAAGGATTGGATATTCTAAGCTTGACTATGAAATTCAAAGTGTTGGATACATCTAAGTTTAGATTCCAAAAACCAGTGTATGTTAAGAGCATTGTTGTGGTTCATTTTCTTGTCTCACTGCTCAGGGACAGGTGCACCTCAAGAAGAACATTTTTGTCATCTGAAACATGGGGGAGGACGGTTAACCCCCCCCCCCATACCACACCTGTGAAAAAAGTAATGCCTCTGTAAATGCCACCATTAACTTAGCTTGCATTTTCCAGGAGACACATGCTTGCTTGTGTTCCCAAGCTTTCTCTGTGTTAAACATCCACATTCCAGCAGATTGCAGATCAAGAGGGAAGCCCCCCCCCCAAAAAAAACCCCACCTTTCTCTGAAAGAGTTCAGACAGGGTACTAGGAAGTAGCACTGGCACTCCTACATTGGCTCCCAGTCCATTTCTGAGCACAATTCAAAGTGCTGGTGCTGACCTTTAAAGCTCTAAGCGGCCTTGGCCCAGTATACCTGAAGGAGCATCTCCACCCCCACCATTCAGCCCAGACACTGAGGTCCAGCTCCGAGGGCCTTCTGGCTGTTCCCTCCCTGCGGGAAGTGAGGTTACAGGGAACCAGGTAGAGGACCTTCTCGGTAGTGGTGCCTGCCCTGTGGAACGCCCTCCCATCAGATGTCAATGAAACAAACAACTATCTGACTTTCAGAAGACATCTGAAGGCAGCCCTGTATTGGGAAGATTTTAATGTTTGAAGTTTTATTGTGTTTTTAATATTCTGTTGGGAGCTGCCCAGAGTGGCTGGGGAAACTGGAATGCAGATGCGGCTTCTGCAGGTTTTGTTTGCCCCCTCTCCCCAATCAGCTCCCATCAAGCAAGGAAGGGGCTTGGAGATGCCACAGGACAGCTCCAGGGGAAGCTGTTTCTGATTATATTGCATTATGAGAAAGCATAAAGCAGTGCTTTTCCCCCAGGAGGTACTCAATGGTACACAGTACCAGCACCTCTTGTTGTTGTTGTTGTTGTTAAAAAGTGTGGCACTTACTGTAACAACTTTATGGTGAGTACCGGTACCTAGGGGGGAACACTGCATACCAGCAAAGGTAATATGGATCATTTCTATAGAGGCAAAGGATAGGAAGTGCCAAGTTGGCAAGCTTACTGTACAATCCTAATACACATTTACTCAGAAATGTGGTGTATTGTATGTCAATGGAGCCATCAGGTAAGTGGGTTTTGGATTGCAGTCTAGAGCTTCTTTCCTGTTGCCCTTTTGGGGCTTTTGATTTGCCCTTAAAATCCTTCCTGCAAGACATTCTCCAAACTAATAACTCTAGGCTCCTATCAACCCTTAGTGGTTGAGATGTAATGCATGAAACTTAACATTAATTACCCTGGGCATATCAACTTAAGTTGGTTTGTGACTGTGATAAATCTGTAGCTCTAAAATGTACAGTAGAATGTCTTTCTATAAGAAGAGCCCGGTTGGGTCAGACCAAAATGCCTATCTAGTCCAGGATTCTGTGCTTGCCATGCACAGCACGCGGGAAGCCGCAAGCAGGATATTCAGGAAGCATCACTCTTTCCACTTATTATCACATTATTAACTGTTATTTATACAGAGCCATCACTGTATATGGCTCTGTTACACAATTTAAGAGAAGGAAGTCTACCCTGAAGGACAGAGCTTTCCAAATTGTGTATTGCGGCATGCTAGTGTGTCAGCTACAGTGTGTAGGTGTGTTGCACAAATGCTCTTATAAGGGGTTAGTTTAATGTCTGGTTTGCTAGTAAAATTGAATTACTGTGTCGCGAAATGATGCATGTCTAAAAAAAGTGTGTCGCCAACATGAGAAGCTTGGAAAACTCTGCTCTAAAACAATGAATAAAGACAATCAAGTAAAAATCCTTAAGTTTAAATGCACGATTCATAAGACCAAAGAACCTCAGTAGAAGGACCTTTCTTAACAAAGTGCTGTCTAAGCCTGCTGGGCACTATCACCACTGAGAATTCACTCTTCCACCACATCCTACATCCCCTTTGGGTAAAAAAACCCAACAACCCTCAAGTGAAGAACAGGCTGTTGTTGTGTAGTCTTGCCACTGATAAGCTGTCACCAGCTTCCTAGACTCCTCAGAGCATGGTTTTCAAACCATAACCAGGAGTGAGGGAGCTGCAGCCCTCCAGATTTGCTGAACTACAGCTCCCATCATCCTTGACATTTGGCCACAATGGCTGGGGCTGATGGGAGTTGGAGTTCAGCAGCATCTGGAGGGCTGTAGGTGCTCCATCTCTGCCCCTAATCAAATGGAACGTGTCTACCACCTCATTCTTCAATTCTAGAAGATTAAATTCAAACCAGAAGACACCTATTTTTGTTGTTGTTGTTGTTTAGTTGTTTAGTCATGTCCAACTCTTCGTGACCCCATGCACCAGAGCATGCCAGGCACTCCTGTCTTCCACTGCCTCCCACAGTTTTGTCAAACTCATGCTGGTAGCTTCCAGAACACTGTCCAACCATCTCGTCCTCTGTCGTCCCCTTCTCCTTGTGCCCTCAAACTTTCCCAACATCAGGGTCTTTTCCAGGGAGTCTTCTCTTCTCAAGAGGGGGCCATAGTACTGGAGCCTCAGCTTCAGGATCTGTCCTTCCAGTGAGCACTCAGGGCTGATTTCCATGTAAAATGTCTGTACCCAGCTACTGGTATTCAGATATTGTTATTTGTTG
Source organism: Podarcis tiliguerta (assembly GCF_965153285.1). Lineage (NCBI taxonomy): Eukaryota > Metazoa > Chordata > Lepidosauria > Squamata > Lacertidae > Podarcis > Podarcis tiliguerta. Next base: position 99,074,162 of record NC_139535.1, on the reverse strand, counting down.
TTTATTCATTTAGTCGGTGTTGCCGACTCTTCGTGACCCCATAGACCAGAGCACACCAGGCACTCCTGTCTTCCACTGCCTCCCGCAGCTTGGTCAAACTCATGTTCATAGCTTATAGGATTATATTAAATGCTGCTGTTCTGCGGCTCCAAGACAGCAGACTTCTGCTTGCACAGTATCATTTCCCCTCTTCTCCCCAGTGCACCCTTCTCCAGAGGGTTGGAGGACCATTTGGAGAAGATTTTCAGGGCACGGGAGAGGAGAGGAAGGGGAAGTCTTGGTGCACAAGTAGAACTCTCCTCTTGCAGCCTTGGATGCAACACATAGATCTTCAACCATTCTTGCATCAAGAAATCTGAGTGTAGAAGTCGTGCATGAAAGCAGTATACCTACAGAACAGTCCCATACTTCTCCTAGGTATGGTTTGATAGCTCTGTGCAAAAGATACTTGCCGGATACAACTGTCCAGATTCAGTTTAGAACAGGACTACTATACATTTCAGGTTTGTTTGTTTTTAAATGGAGCATTACTTTCACATCTTGTCTGTTTCGATCTTAAAATTGTTGCTTCTCATGTTTCCTACTCATGACTGGTATGGTGGAAGCCGGGTTGGCCAACAGCCAGAACCAGTGATACATGTTGTTGTTGTTTAGTCGTTCAGTCGTGTCCGACTCTTCGTGACCCCATGGACCAGAGCACGCCAGGCACTCCTGTCTTCCACTGCCACCCGCAGTTTGGTCAGACTCATGTTTGTAGCTTTGAGAACACTGTCTAACCATCTCGTCCTCTGTCGTCCCCTTCTCCTTGTGCCCTCCATCTTTCCCAGCATCAGGGTCTTTTCCAGGGAGTCTTCTCTTCTCATGAGGTGGCCAAAGTATTGGAGTCTCAGCTTCACGATCTGTCCTTCCAGTGAGCACTCAGGGCTGATTTCCTTAAGAATGGATGCGTTTGATCTTCTTGCAGTCCATGGGACTCTCAAGAGTCTCCTCCAGCAGCATAATTCAAAAGCGTCAATTCTTCGGCGATCAGCCTTCTTTATGGTCCAGCTCTCACTTCCATACATCACTACTGGGAAAGCCATAGCTTTTACTATACAGACCTTTGTTGGCAAGGTGATGTCTCTACTTTTTTAAAATGCTGTCTAGCAGTGATACATAGCAGTGATACATCCCCTTCATGGATCACTGCCTTGCCGTGGTGAAGGGGCTTGAAGAACTCAGAGAAGCTATGAACTATGCCGAGCAGGGCACCCAAGATGAACAGGTCATAGTGGAGAGTTTTGACCAAACGTGATCCACCTGGAGCAGGAACCGGCAAGCCACTCCAGTATCCCTGCCAAGAAAACTCCATGGACAAAGACAGTGATACATAGAGCCAACTAATTCTATTTTTCACCCCATCCTCTCCCTGCTGAGTGCTACAAGGGCAACACTGAGACAAAGGAGAAGGAAGCTATCAACCTCCAACCCAGACTGCTTTGTAACTAAGGGATTAGGCTGAGGGTAGGGACAGCTGGCAGCTGACAGCTTAGTAGGGCAAGCCCCCATTTGCCCTAATGGACCAGCCTCCATTCCCATCATCTATGTTTGCCCCCAGAACTAAACTCAGTACCGTATGTGATGGTTGCATAACTGAACCCAGGATCTAAACCTGAATTTTAGACCAGGAATCTAAATTAAATTATTGTTTACCTTGTCACAAAAACAACCATTCCATCATCTGGGGTCCAATCTAACAACAACACCTTAAGTACAAGACTGGGTGTGATAAGAGGTGTAACATCTTTTAATTCACTGGACTACTGCGCATTAAGTAAGAAATCTCTCAAAAGATCAGATTTGGGGGGATGTTCCTTCATTTAGCTTTGCTCAAGTTGTCTCAGTGGCTACAAGGGCCTGTGCTCAGGTTAGGTCCTTGTGAAGCACTGTAAACCATTACACCATGCTAGGCCTCTTGCTGGACTACTGTCAAGCTCTCTTTGCAAGGCTGCCCTTGAATACCATTCAGAAATTTCCGTTGTTGTGCTATGTTGCCATTAAGGATCATGTTGCTTCCTTGTTATGTCTACTGCTTAGCTGTAGGCCGATTTCCTTATGCAATTTAAGGTGAGGGAGGTTATTACCTTTAAAGCCCCAAACAGCTTGGGGCCAAGTTATCCAAAGGGCAAAATCCCCCTACATTAATCAGTCTGAACTTTGAGATCATCCGGCAAGCCTGTCTTGTGCAAGATTTTTCCAATTGGTTGTTTGTTTACTGATCTTTTTATCTGCCACTTTGATTTTCCCCCCTTTTTTATTTGGATTATTTTGTTGTTGATTAGCTATTTTGCTTTTTATTGATGTTAGCCGGTATAGGAAGGGGAAAGAAGGGTACAAAATGCAACGTAATCAAATAACCTGGAACTCGATGCACCTTCGGACTTAAGAGAACAAAAGGCTGTGACCTCAAAGGCCCAAACTAGTAGCTAGCTGTTTTGCTTTATAAGTGTTCCAAAGTAAAATTAAGATTACCAGTTCAGATCTAGTTTAATCACCGTAACACATTCTCAGTAGCTTTCATTTTTGAGATGTTTTAATTGAACAAGTAACCAATAGGTTGCACCAATCCTTGCTGGTCGTTTCCAGCAGTTTAAATACTTCACAATATCCTTGGGAGTGAGAGAAGACTGCATTAGGCAAACAGCCCAGAAGTGAATTAGCATCATGGACAAATAAACCTTTGAGGTTTGTATGACCTACACATTCTCCATCTCCATTTCCCCCACTCACAGCAGCTAATGAGAAAACTCCACCATTTGCATTTCTGAGATTCATAACGCAATTTGCATCCTTGCAAAACACTCAAGCTGCAAATTGTCCTTCCGACTCTGACCTACCTCTGATCGTGAGGCATATGTACAGGGAAGAGGAGTCTTCAGTTTTAAGGGTCATAAACCAGGTGTCAGGGTTATGACCTTCAGGGAACAGGGGATGGAATGCTGAGGATGATGGTTTATGGAACAGCCTGCAGAATCTGGTCCACAGTACATTAACATAATAATAGCTCTTGGTGTTATAGCACCTTCCAAAGACTTCAAAGCAAATTCAACAGGGCCTCAAATTGCCTGACTCTCTTGAACCTGCTGGCTCTGCACTTTGTTCTCCACAGAAAATTGTTCCAGGTTGTGCCTGGGATGCTTCGAAAACATCTCTCAACTCTACATCTCAAAATAAGAACAGTACACACGAACACTACGAGGATTTTAATTCTTGGAGTGAGGAGGTTTAGTTGCTTCCTTTCTGTGTGAAACACCTTGATTAGAGTTCAAGGCAGAGAGGTAGACTACGGATTAAATAACAAATTTCAATGTCTGTGGGTTACACTTTCATTTTCTCATTTTTTAAAACCTTTTCAGACAGATCTTTAAAACCTCAAATAGCAACTAAATAAAAGGAAACTGGTAGTTTTCTAGTGTGCTTTTGTGAAATTTCAAATACTGCAAGTCTAATATAATACATTAAATAAATAATGGAGGCCCCCTGTGAATCCAATGTAAGCAAGACAAAACCACAAAGCTCCATTGTACCTTTTCACTGTTCTCAGGAGATGCCAGTGAGGTTGAACTCTGCTCAAGGCGGCTGCTGCCAGGTATAGAGACAGTCCGGTTCCTCATATGGACGTGACTCGAATGTAGAGGCCGTCCATAATTCTCTTGCACTGTAAAAAAAAAGGGGGGGTATCGGAGAAAATGAACATCTCTATCAAACAAAACCTTACAACTGAGTCTCTTGTAATCCGACTTTGGATTTGATGGCTCCATTCCTTGAAAACATCTCCAACCAGGTCTGTAGCACCTGACCTGGTTTTCTGTTAGCATCCAGGTCCATGCCGGTGTGCTGGGGTGGATTTTTTTTAGAGCCCTCCAGGCGAGGGGGCAGCCTATCTCCAAGACCACCTCCCACTGTAGGACCCTCCATGCTGGTTGAAATCCTCTAATCAGGCTCTGCTCACTAAGTATGGTGAGATCACCAGACCCAGCACTTAGCACTAGGCAGTGTGAGGTGTCTGCTGCAGGCAGCCAATTTTGGGTGTCACGAAAGGGCAGCAAATGGTGAGTTATTTGTTACTGTCATATTTTTACCGCCAGGGAACAAACAGGCAAAGGGCTTGTTGGATTTTCGGCCTCAAGGGCCAGAATGACTATGCAACTTGACTTGGGAAGATGGGGCGCTATTTGCTGTCCTGCCTCAGGCTACAAAATATTTTGTGCCAACCCTGGAAATCAATAGCAGCTAAAAGCAGGGCTTTTTATGACAGGTGCCCCTGGGCTCTGGAATGACAGTCTCCATGGTCATCCGGACTCTGTATGAAATCAACAAGACTCTCCTCGTCCGGGAGTCCTTGGGAGGCTGATTTGATTGGAGCTGTTTTGTTTTGGGGCTGCTGGATTGTGCGGTGTGAGTTTGTATTTTGCTTGTTGTTTAATCATGACTTAAATGGGGGAAATAGGTCTAATGCATGCTCCAGCCGTAACAGCTGCTGGTTGTGCATTTGGTGGGAGTGTGCATAGGACTTGCATATGAGGGAGACACTGATGAAGAAATCAGTTTGAAACACACTGAGTTCAATAAAAATGTTGCTTGTGTGTGTGTGCTTTCCTCCCTTCCATTCCTGGCAGGAGGTATGGCCAGTGGTCACAACCTGCTCCCTCCAAACGTTTATGGACATGTGGGGTGGGTCATGTAATGTAGGCGCACACACAGTTAGAATTCTTAGAAAAACGAACTTGAGCCTGGGAAAAATGGTAGAGACATCAATATTCTAAGATAAATTGCTGGTTAAGAACACCTACTGGTGATCTCTTACCCAAGGCCCCCCAAAACATTGAACCTAGCCCAAATCCCTTGACTTCTAATGAGTCACTTGGGAATGTATGGCTCACTACACTGCTAGAAGCTTAGAAACTTGCCTCTCAATACAGCTGGGGGAGACCACATGTAAAGCTCAGTTATAGTCTGGAAGGATTACTCAAGTTAGCATGGTAGGGTCAGTATTGCCTCAGTTCAATCGCATGAATTCAAACTTGAGGGGTAAATACAGATTTTGGTATTTACAAACTTGGTACAAATACAAACTTGGTAAATACAGATTTTTTTAGTGCTTATTTATTTTATGATATCTCTCTCTTACATTTTATATATTTGTTCCATCCTACTCCTTCCTTCCCAAGGACTTTGCACAATTATGTCAGTTTACCTCATAACGCCACGAGGTAGTTCAGACTAAAACATCCTGTTGCCCAAGGGCCAGGTTGTAAGCATGAGGGGGAAATCTAGCAGTCTAGTCCCCTCTGGAATATTACCCTCTGAAATATCACTTTCTAAGTCTCTACTCCTGGAGGTATCAAAAGCATGCAGACAGTCGTCTGCCCAATGGCTCACTAAAAAGTAAATGTACAATTGGGTATTCCAGTGTTCTGATAACTGAGTACAAAGGACAGAATTCAACTAAGTAGCCCCACTAGCAGATGTTTTTGCACAAGGGTGCTTGCTGGCACAACAGAGCTTTCCCTTCTCCCCTATGACCCCCAAAGTTGGGTTGGAAGGGGTAGAACAACCCCCAGAACAGCACACGGGGGGAGGGGTGCATCTGAACGACTTGTGCTGATGGAACAATTGCCATAGCCCTACACTGAATTCCTCACTGGGATAACTGACATGAATTTGGCCGTTAATTTTAATTTATAAAAATGATATTTTACAAAATCACTTTTATTAAAATAGAATAAATTTCAAAACATATTAACATTTCAGAACATATTAAGCTGCCTGATTGATTGTTTTGCAGTCACTTTTTGCCTTCTCAGTACAGTGGTACAGTGGTACCTCGGGTTACATACGCTTCAGGTTACAGACTCTGCTAACCCAGAAACTGTACCTCGGGTTAAGAACTTTGCTTCAGGATGAGAACAGAAATCGTGCAGCAGCAGCACAGAGGCAGATGGAGGCCCCATTAGCTAAAGTGGTGCTTCAGGTTAAGAACAGTTTCAGGTTAAGAACGGACCTCCAGTACGAATTAAGTTCTTAACCCGAGGTACCACTGTACACAAGTTCTGGCTGCAAATTTCCCCAGGCCAAGCATGACAGAGCAAGAATTTGAACCTCAGTTCCAAAATCCAAACCCAGTACTCCAGGTACCACCACTGTTTCAGGTTTTCTCTAAGGGTCGTAAGCACTGTGCTTTCGGTTATATAGGTTACCTGGGAAATTTTGAATTGGAAAATTCAAAATGGAAATTTGCAATTTTAGGCACTTATGCATGTGGCAATTGCAGAAGAAGAAAAAAGTAAGTTTGCAGTGCAACATTTTCCTATGCCCTAGAGAGTGAACTTATTTGGCATGTTTACTGCACTTGTATTTAGTAAACAAAGCAAAACAACAACCTTGACACTGCCAAGCTTGCCCAATATTGCATTTGGTAATTGGCATCCATTCATTGTTGCAAATAAGCTTGTGAAACGGAAAATCTTTCACAGAAAAATAAATCACTAGAAAATTTCCCTTGCAGCCCCTCTTCATGCTCTATGCCTTTCTTTAGTGCTGCTTCATATGAATGCTGCTGCTGCTGCTGCTAATAATAATAATAATAATAATAATAATAATAATAATAATAATTTTACCCCAGCCCTTTTCCCTGAGAGGGACTCAAGGCAGCTTACAGATAAAATAAGAACAGCTAAAAACATAGGAAGAGGAATGAAATAAAAATACAGGTAAACATTATTCCTATATGCCGATCATCTCTATGTAGGAGAAAATGTGTGACGTCATTCATGAGTTGCTGGCCAAGGGTTTAGATTACCCGAAGGTCATGGACCAAGCAGCCCCTGCCCTATGGGGTTGTGGTAAAAAAAGTCTTGTGCTGTACTTCAAATGTGATAAAGAGTAGACTTCCCTCCCTAGACTCCTGCAGACATTTCCTCCATGCGAGAGTCTCCTCCAATTCGCCCAGGCTGTGCTAACATGCTGTGTGTGACTTTGAAAGCATCCCCCTGCCTCCCACCCCCACAATCTTTGTTACCTGGCCTATTGTGGGCCTGGCAGGGCCAATGGAAGAGTGGTCTGATTCGAAGTCCAAGTGCCAACCAAGTTTAAACTCTCCAGCTCCCCACCAGGAGGCAATTATTGCCTCGGTCGCTTCCTTTGTTCTCGGTCTGCCATGAACTGCGATCAAATTAAACGGGCCCTTGCCAATGGCTCCTGCTCATTTGCAATAGAAACCTCCTCACAAAAATGGCACTGGGGACGGGTCCTCTTCTCCCTGAATGGGCAAAGTGGCTGAATTCAACAGCCATGTGTCCGGTCCTCTTTTCATTCTCGCCCACCATGTTTCCCATGCCACGGAATTTCTCCACGTTTTCCCTCATGATCGTCAAGGGAGGAGCAATTCCAGAAATGTTGCTTGTCCAGGAATTGTGCTTCGGCTGGTCATTTATTTGTTATCATTTGCTAAAACTCCCACTGGAGCTACATGGCAGAGACAATTGAATCATCCTGGTGAATTAAAGCAGACAGAATTTTAATCATTTCTTTTTAAAAAAATGTATAACGGAAATTGATTTTATTCCTAGGAGGGGATTCTGTGTGGTCTCGTACTACTTGCTTCTCTGGCTGAAACCCCAGACCTAGGATGAACTAATTAATTGAGTTTACTCCACACAATGCCTGGCAAAGGCCCTCTGTAGAAGCTTTTAGGGAAATGAGTAGAAATGCTGCCGAAACAGTTGTTTACAATGTCGTGAGGTAGCTTGGAATGATGGAGAGACTGTGCATGCTGTTGCTTTCAAGCGGCACAATCTATAAATCACTGGCAGGCACAATACGCCAAAGGCCAGGTTGACTGCCTTGAAGTCAGCTGTGGCGATCTGGTGCTGTGGATTGGCTGCAGCGGCCAAGGAGCTCGCAGTTTTGTTTGCCGCAGTTTCTGCTCTTCCACAATGGATAGCTCTCCCCTTTATTTGCCACAGGGGTGGGGAACCTTTTCCCACCCAACAGTTGCATTCCTCCACGGGTCACACGCCAGTGGAAGGTAGGGCAAGAAGCAAAACTGGATGAATAGCCATGAATGCTATTTCTACACACAGCTATTTCTGTTGTTGATGTTTAGTCATTTAGTCGTGTCTGACTCTTTGTGACCCCATGGACCAGAGCACGCCAGGCACTCCTGTCTTTCACTGCCTCCTGCAGTTTGTTCAAACTCATGCTCGTCCTCTGTCATCCCCTTCTCCTTGTGCCCTCCATCTTTCCCAACATCAGGGTCTTTTCCAGGGAGTCTTCTTCTCTTCTCATGAGGTGGCCCAAGTATTGGAGCCTCAGCTTCACGATCTGTCCTTCCAGTGAGCACTCAGGGCTGATTTCCTTCAGAATGGATCGGTTTGATCTTCTTGCAGTCCATGGGACTCTCAAGAGTCTCCTCCAGCACCATAATTCAAAAGCATCAATTCTTCGGCGATCAGCCTTCTTTATGGTCCAGCTCACACTTCCATACATCACTACTGGGAAAACCATAGCTTTAACTTTACAGACCTTTGTTGGCAAGGTGATGTCTCTGCTTTTTAAGACACACATGCAAACACACAGGGTTGTTGGCATCCATCTGTCTCGAGAGACAATGGAGTGTGCCTCTGGAGGTGAGGTCAAACTGCTGCATTAGCAGCACCAAAGTGAGCGCTCCGGGGCACAAACCAGGGCAGTGAATATGGAGGTCCTGGGCTGCCCAGACAACAGGACCCCCCCCCCCCATCCTTCTCGGCGTCACTGACGCGGTCCAAAGGAAAGCAGAAAAATATGTTTGGCACCCCCTGGGAAACGGGGACGTCTGGTAACCTTAATTTAAAAGGCCGTAGAATATTAATCAGCCCAAAGCCTGGTTGAAGAGGAAATATAGATGATGTGAAAGACCTCAGCCTGGAGGGCTGCTGCCAGTCAGAGTCAACAGTAATGTGCTAGATGGACCGGATATATAGAAGGCAGTTTTCCCATGGACTCTACACAATTGTGCATTGCCTTTAAGGAATTAGTTTCATGATACTTCTACTGTTGCTTTTTAAATTATTATTATTATTGTAAGCCTTTTTGAGAGCCCCTGTGGCCACAAAGCAACCATTACATTTAAATATAAATAAACAAACTTGCCCAAGCTTAAGTGTGACCTCAAACATGCAAGCCCTCTCCTCTTTGCGCTGCCTGGATCCTATCCAAGGGGCCCTTTCATTCCTCCCCTCTAATTTAGTTTACTAGCAAAACGCTGCAGAGAGATTACTTTTTAAAAAAAGAAAATATCCCTTCCATGCCTGCAGAGCTTAGAAGGAGCTGCCCCAGTGACCCGGTTCTTCCAAATCTCACCATTTGTCTTCCCTCAAAAGGGGGACCTGGAATTCCTGGCTACCTTGGAGCCTGTGGTCATGAGGACACTGCAGACAGGATTACAGAGGGGGCTTTTCTTTCTCTAGGCCGGGGCTGGGGGTTTGTCTGCATTTCTCTTCTGACATCTCATCTCCAAGGAAGCTCTCTCTCCCCCCCCCCATCCTGCCGCCGCCCACCCCCCCCCACCAGCAAGCCCAGTCTTCACTTTCTAAGAAGGATGCTACCCACTGAGCTATTCAAAGCAGTTAAATGAGAAAAGGGGGTTAATAAAGCACATGTTGCGGGTGGGGTAGGGGGGCGTAGAGAAAAGAAAAGATTAGAAGGGCTGATGTTTTGGCTATGGGGCCTTCTTTTGACCATGAAGTGGGGTGGGGGGAGAGAACAAGATTATTGTTCGCACGCACACACACACTCCTTTCCCACTACCCAAAGGACTTCATAGCCAGAATCCCACCATTAATCCAATTGTCCCTCACTAACAAGTTTTATCAACATAGTTCTGCAATTCTATGATCCCTCTCCTCCACCTCACCCTGCCAGCCACCTCTGCATTCTGACACCTCTTCTTTCCTTATTATTATTATTATTTATTATCTTCTCCTCTCTCCAGAGTACATTTTCAGTTTCAGATAACAAGGTACCTATTCGTTACAGCCCCCCTAGCAACCTTTGCTTCACTGAGAGTTGTGATCCTAAACCACCCTTACATGTGCAAAGATACATAACATGGAGAATCTCTTCCCTCGAGAAAGACCTGAGGTGGTGGAAGGTAGACCTTTGAGGATCAACAACACCCCGGAATTGGGGGTGGGTGGGTGTCCTAATCCCACCCCCTTTCTTTCCCGACAAAGACATTCCATTCACTTTCCAGCATTAAACGGCTCAGACTTTCCGCATCCACAAGGCTTCCACGAAAACAGGGAGACGGGTGATTCGAAGTAATGGAGAAGTCTAGCGAAACATCAGTTGACACCATCTCACGTTCTATTTCTAATCTTCAGGGATGAGGGCCCACAGTTAACAGAGCCAAATCAGCAATGCCCACCCACAAGGAAGGAGGTCTTGGCAAACCTGGGGTAGTTTGCAGAAGTAGATGGGAGTTAGAGGGGGAAGGACCCGAAAACGTCCCCATGATGGCTAAGCATGCTCAGTGTCCGTTAATGCCAACTTGACTGTTGGAGAGGGAGGTTAAAAACTGGGGTGGAGGAGATGGAACGGAGTGTCTAGAAAATTAGAAGCAATATAAATATAAATGGGGTAGACAGATCCCTCTCATCGTCAGGATAGGCCGCTTCCTAGTTCACAGTAAGAAGCTGTTTTTAAATATCCCCAGGAAAAGATGTCAATAACTGCCCATAGAAATCGGGGGGGGGGGGGGCGCTTAATATTGCTGGGCTTGGACACCAGTGCATCCACACACACCCCCAACAGAGAGTTCCTGCTCTTCTAAGTTCTTATTTAGTGTGGTTATTACAAAACAACCCTGCCAATGGAATTCCAAAGTGAATTATCCCCAAGTACAGCAAGACCTACTACAGCCCTGCAGTGTAGGCAAGGCTTTATGTGATTTCTGTGCTGTTCAGAGGTATTAGGACTCTGTTTCAGGTTGGATGTTAGGCAGAAATACAGAGGGTGTTATCCATTGCTTCTATCCCCACACTGCAAGTTGAACTGAGGCAGCAGGATACAACATCCCTGCAGTGTGGTTCATGTAATATACCCTACTGCAAGCGGGAGGGCTGTGTGGGTAACTTACAATATCCCCATTAGCATTGCAGACTTATTTAAATTGCGCCCCCCCCCAATATCTCAGCTAAATCAAGTACTTAATTGACTTGCATACACAGCTCTCTTTTTTTAAAGCTATCTTTAAGAATTGCACATGAAGTAAAAAACAGAACCACATTAGAGCAGGGAAAAGTCACATCCAGTTTAGGCTTCATCTGCAACTAACTTTTTTTTAGATTGTATCAGGGCCGGATTTAGGTTTGATGAGGCCCTAAGCTACTGAAGGTAATGGGGCCCTTTATATGTCCAGCTGTCGTTTGTCAACAACAAATTGTCTCTGCTTTTTGTGTTGAATAAATGCCAGTGATATTTTAGGGAGCAGGCTAGCCCATTACTTACATCATAGGAGCCTACACAACACAAACCACTGTTGCTGTATGTAGGATTTTATTTTATTTTACTTTATTTTATCTTATACAGTGGTGCCCCGCAAGACGAATGCCTCGCAAGACGGAAAACCCGCTAGACGAAAGGGTTTTCCGTTTTGGAGGTGCTTCGCAAAACGAATTTCCTATGGGCTTGCTTCGCAAGACGAAAATGTCTTGTGAGTTCCTGCAATTTTTTTCCGCTCCCCACCCCCTTTTTCTAAGGCACTAAGCTGCTAATAGCCTTTTAGCAGCTAATCCGCTAATCCCTTAAACCTTTAATAGCCGCTAATAGCCGCTAAACCGCTAATAGCGCTAATCCGCTAATGGGGTTGCTTCGCAAGACGAAAAAACCGCTAGACGAAGAGACTCGCGGAACGGATTCTTTTCGTCTTGCGAGGCACCACTGTATTTTGGAAATGCACATCCAGGTTTTCTTTCCTTTAATTTTTTGGGGGGCTCCCAAGAGAGTGGAGCCCTAAACTATAGCTTGTTTAGCTTATACATAAATCCGGCACTGGATTGTATCCATCAGTTTTAGGGGAACTGATAAAATACAAAACGTTGCTTCCAAGGATGGCCAAACTTGACCCTCCAGCTGTTTTGGGACTACAACTCCCATCATCCCTAGCTAACAGGACCAGTGGTCAGGAATGATGGGAATTGTAGTCCCAAAACAACTGGAGGGCCAAGTTTGGCCATGCCTGTCTGATAAAGGTTAAAAACTAAGTAAAAAATGCTACATGCCGTGATGATTGTGTGGTGCTGGAATCCCTCCCAAAACTAAGAGTCTTTTGCCACCTAAAAAACTAACAATTTCTTATGGCATCAGTTTACATGGATCACAGTTCGCTTCATCAGATGCCAATGAGTTGGGTAGGTATGTATGTAAGGGAGGGACACCAGGGGGAATGAAATGCAAAAAAGGATAGGCAGTGACAATTAGAGAGACAATTATGTGACCAATTAACAAGGCAGCGCTGGTGAAAACTGCAAACGCCCTACAACTTCTACCCGGAACACACCACAAAATTCATTGTACATACAGCCCAAGCACAAACGAAGATGCAACCACATCTGTTCAGACTAATTGGGCAAGAGGCCAGCAACTTAAGGATTCACAGCAAACATTGGTAATCGGCGCATTTAGTATGATGAAAATCAGCTCATCTCGATTCAAGCAACAGATAACAGAACCGAATTGCCTAATAAATTGCAATTCAGGGTTTCACAATGGAGTTTCTCTTTGATGTCCCTTTGTTTGAAAGAAGTGCAACTCAAGGTCAGTTGCAGAGCGTTCTGGTAGACTGAAATAAGTTTCTGGACTTTGCCATAGTTGATATCAGCTTTGTGTCGATTTATTCATCTTGCATCGATTGATCTGCTGGCCATGTGTTAAATGCTGGCAGCCGATGACACACAGCACTTTGGAAGACGAGCAATGAATTAACTGTGACAGTATGTCTGTCATTGCTAGGTTCTGCAGTAGTGTTGCTACTGCTTGGATATGGGGACAAAGCTGGCCTCTTGACTTGTGTCTGTGCCTTTTGCTGCTGATTTAAGTCGGAGGAATGGTCTGTAAGCAAGTACCGGCCTGCCACCCCAAGGCCTGCGAAAGGGCACTGTCATTATCCAAGACTGGCTGTAGATAAATGACGCCTCTTTCGCCCTTGCAACTTGGAGCAGCCCAAATGGGCCCACCTCTCTGACTTTCTCAATTCCCTCTTTAAAACGAAAAATGCCCTTATTGGGAATGATGGTTCTCAGAGTCTCCTGAAGGACAGCATTGGATGTCAGGGTAGCATCTCCTCCTGAAAAAATGTGGGCATTTGCTTCTCCTGGAGTGTCCTGCCAGGGCCAGCTCAACCAAGAGGCAAGCTGAGGCAAACGCCTCAGGCAGCAGGATTCACCAGGGAGAAGATCCCTAATGTTGATCTTTCTTTTCCGCCTTGTTACTGATATAGACCTTACCTCAGCCCTTCTTCTTTGGTGAGGAGGGGGATGCCATTTTGGGGTCCTCCTCAGGTGCCATAAAGGGCCCTATTGTGAAATGGTGGCCTGGGGAGAGTGGTGTGTTGTGAGGAGAATTTTGAGGGCCAGGTAGAGGGGTTTTAAGAGCCCATTTGGCCCCTGGGCCTGAGGTTCCTCGCCCCTGTCTTATAAGCCTAACGTAGGATCTTTTTCCTCAGTCACTCTCTTGGCACTTTCTTTTAAATACAAAAAAGAACAGAGGAGGGAAAATGTCAGGCCTCACACCGAAAAGGTGTGTCGTGAGGGACTGCCGCTAAGGCCGAATAAAAGTAGGCCGCTAGTGTGTAATGGGGAAAACCTTGCCTCAGAGAAAACACATTAATCTCCATTTACCTGTAATTCCCAGCAGCTGTCCTTCTCAGCCAGCCACTGGCTTTTGAAATGGGAGCAATTTGGCGCTGACCTTCAGGGGAGCGTTAGCCGTGCACCATGTTGAAAGACGAGGAAGGGAAGTAGAATTAGAAAACTAGGCTGTTTGGGAGGCCTCAGCCCTCAAATAGTTTTTTTATCCCCCATTTTCTTCCAGTAAAGGACCAACAGAGATTCTGCCGCTTTGTTTACCTTGGGACATGCCAGGTAATCTCCTCAAAGTCACTCATAATCTTGAGCAATATTCAGCTGCTAGAGGGCTAGACCTTGAGATAGGAACCCTTTTTAAAGAAAGGTGTTAGAATAATGGTTGGGAAGCTGAATGCTGTGTTTGTTCACGGGGTAGGCAAGTGAGGGGGGAAGTTGTAAATGAAATTCACCCCTGAAAATGTGTGTGTGCTTGTGTGTGTGTGTGTGTGTGTGTGTGTGTGAGAGAGAGAGAGAGAGAGAGAGAGAGAGATCAAAGTTTTGCAGCTGATCTCATAAGGCTCAGCTTCCTGGGAAAAAGGGGATTGCTAATACTATGGCAGCTTTGTGACATGGGAAGTTTTGCTCTTGTGGTTGGAAATATTGTCAGGGTATAGAAGGGGAGGACACACCAGATGTTGTCCCACCAAAACAAAGAGAATAACGGAGAATCAAAAGTGAGAGCAGGGGCTGAAAGGAGGGATTGGGGGGTGTTTGTCTGCACACATGCGTGAGCACATGAACAGGGTATATTGGCTGTGACCTGGTGAGAGGCGGCCTGTGATTGCTACCACTGAATGCAGCAGTTCCTGTCAGTGAAACTGAAACAAGCAAAACCCAGGAACGTCTTCACATCTAGGTTGGTAATGCTTGTGGAAAACACAGTTTAGAAGCTTCCTGGGTATTGAGCATTTTATTTCTGCATTTGGCTCTTCAGAAATGTAGGGCCATGTTTACGGCAAGGGAATGTGTGCACAGAGATTTTCCTGCCTTCCCCTGCCCATCCTATTGGGTGTACTCAATCCACTCATCATATTGCTACAAGCCTTATGATCCTCTTCTGAACCAATGGGATCATAGGAAGGCAGAGCATCTTATACAGGGAAAACCCACAACCTCCCAGGCTTTCCTCCCAAGTACACACTAGGACCTCAAGACATTCCTATGTAGACATGCCCTTTGATTAATTTCCTATATAGCAAATAATCTTGCTTTATAGTGAATTCTCCTAGGACATGACATGTGATGTGGTTTGTGTGTGGGTATAGTGATGGGTAGCCTGGAAGACATGGGGGTTGATTTTGTTTGCATAGGCTACTAAACTCAGAACAGATTACTCCTAGTGCTTTATCATGCTGACCTTGCAATTGATCATTAACACATTAGGGCACTTCCATTTGTGAGCAACCCTCAAGGCTATTTATGTTAATGTCCAAATGTCCGATTGTTCTTGCTGTGAAAGATAAAGAAACAGAGGCATTTGTAATGCAAATGAACATTCTGACCAAAACAGATACTACCTTCAGATTACAGTGGTACCTCGGGTTAAGTACTTAATTCGTTCCGGAGGTCCATACTTAACCTGAAACTGTTCTTAACCTGAAGCACCACTTTAGCTAATGGGGCCTCATGCTGCTGCCGTGCCGCCGGAGCAGAATTTCTGTTCTCATCCTGAAGCAAAGTTCTTAACCCGAGGTACTATTTCTGGCTTACCGGAGTCTGTAACCTAAAGCGTATGTAACCTGAAGTGTATGTAACCCGAGGTACCACTGTACAAACCTGGCTGAAGCAAGGAGCCTTAAACAAACAAAAAATAAATAAATTACGAAATGAGAAATAAAAAAATGCTCTCCCTCTACCTACTCCATTGAGCATAGTGATAACCTTCCTAATTATAGAATCCTAAACCTGGAAGAAAGGGACGCGGGTGGCGCTGTGGGTTAAAGCCTCAGTGCCTAGGGCTTGCCGATCGAAAGGTCGGTGGTTCGAATCCCCGTGGCAGGGTGCGCTCCCGTCGCTCGGTCCCAGCGCCTGCCAACCTAGCAGTTCGAAAGCACCCCTGGTGCAAGTAGATAAATAGGGACCGCTTACTAGTGGGAAGGTAAACAGCGTTTCCGTGTGCGGCTCTGGCTCGCCAGAGCAGCGATGTCATGCTGGCCACATGACCCGGAAGTGTCTTCGGACAGCGCTGGCCCTTGGCCTCTTTGAGTGAGATGGGCGCACAACCCTAGAGTCTGTCAAGACTGGCCCGTACGGGCAGGGGTACCTTTACCTTTACCTTTACCTTAAACCTGGAAGAGGGTCTTCTGGACCTCCCAGTTCAGCCCTTGCTTGATGCAGGAAATCCAGAGCGAGAGTTTCAAGACAGTTTGAAACCACCCCACCCGGGCAGCACTCGCCACTCCCAGCAATCTATCACCTTACAGACCCAGGGATTTTGCTGGCATCATTGCTCATCCTGCTATATTCTCTTCTCTACATCCTGATTTAATCAAACATTCCTAAAAGACAGTCCCATGGAAGGATTCCTTTCAGGCTGTGCAGATATCTCTGTTTGTTCTTTTGCTCTGGATTATGCAGGTCACTTTGTACCGGGCAGATACATAGAAAATCCTACCACGGGCTAAGGAAGGGGACACGGTGACCTCCTAAAAATCCATTGCAGACATGCCATTTTCTGATATGCAAGCACAGGGGGGCAGCTTCCTGGAACACTTCAGACCGCAAGCAGGGCAACAGCATTTTTTAATGCTCCCCACTCCCCCAGAGGTTTAAAGACAAAACAAACGCCTTTCGAGGCAAAAACAAGAATAGCAGGGAGAAATTCTAGACAACCCTGTTGTCCTTGGGAAAGCAAAAAGCAAAACACATTCAGGGGTGGTTTAATGCTCCATTTTATTTTA
This sequence comes from Podarcis tiliguerta, assembly GCF_965153285.1. Lineage (NCBI taxonomy): Eukaryota > Metazoa > Chordata > Lepidosauria > Squamata > Lacertidae > Podarcis > Podarcis tiliguerta. The sequence continues at coordinate 99,057,334 of NC_139535.1, read as the reverse complement.
TTTATTTATTGGCTTACTGCTGGACAATAAACAAAGTATCCAGGCAGCGAACACATCCACGAAGTGGCATAGAAACACCTAGTCAACATCTGGACAGTGATAACACAGTTACCGATGGCTGAGCGATACACCAGAAAAGACTTGTGCAAACAGGAGCGTTATGAAGCAGGCAACCAAAGCAAAGCATGGATGGTGGTTGCTTAATAATAATAGGCAAAGATTGCCACAGTCCAGGTGCAAGAGCACTAAATGCTTTGTAGAAGCAAGGCAGGCGCCAGGCAGCATCCTTAATAGAGCCCCTCTGGCTGTACATAAAAATTGGACAGGTAGATATGGGGCAAGATGGTCCTTCATGTCAACTGTTCTCAAGGCTATTCATATACTGATAGTAAGACTGTGAATTTGGACCATATAAGCAGCCAGTGCAGTTCTTTCAGCAGAAGTTTTTGAAAACGTGTCGTTGGGGGTGGCTACAGTGGTCCTCCATCTTAAAAAGCGTGAGGACAGGACAAATAACCCCCCCAAAAAAAACCTAGGTCTCCCCCAACAAACGTTTGAGACTAGCTCTGATAAGCTCCTCCCACAGCTAATCACCTGACTCAACAGAAACCCTGCCCCCTCTGACCTTTGCACAGCTAGAGCAGCTAATCAGCCACAAAGAAACACACACACAAAAAACCCTTTTTGTAAGGGAAGCTCCACGTTGCACTGATTTTGAGGTTCCCAATGTGCAGCACCTAAGCGATCCTAATTCTTTCAAAAGTTTATAGGAAGAGTTCCCAGCTTCCAAGACCACAGGAGCCTCTAGTTTTAGAGATGGATCCACCCCAGACGGCAGACTTGCTCCCTCAGAGGGCGGTGTGTGTGTGTGTGTGTGACTCCATCCAGAACTGCCTGTCTCACAGATCCGCTCGCCTCCCACAGCACCTTTATCTTGTTGCGATTCAGAGGGCAGTTTATTGGTCCCTGTCCAGCCCAACGCTTACATCCAGGCACCGGTTCCAGGTCTTGCACATCCTTCCCTGATTCAGGTGAAATAGAGGAGGAGAACTCGGTGTCATCAGCATTCTGACAGCATCCCGCCCCAAAATGTATAACAGTCATTCCCATTGGCTTCATTTCATATGGATTTTTTTAAAAAGCATTGGTGAAAAAATGGTTTTGTGTGTGGTACACCATAGCATAAAGCCCAGGAAGCTTCAGGTTGGAAAAATTGTATTTGAGGCCAGGTTGTTGATAAGTAAACAATTTATTAATTGAAATAATAAGAACGAGCTGTTACTAAAAACAGGCCTCAGCGCAGAACCTATGTCTCTGCTTCTAGCCATGTGACTTAGTTACATACCCTCCAATATTTCTCCAATTAAAATAGGGATGTCCTATTTAATAATAATAATAATAATAATAATAATAATAATAATAATATAATAATAATAATAATAATAATAATAATAATAATAATAATAATAATAATATAATAATAATAGGTGATGATTATGATTATGATTATGATTTGTATCTGACCCATCTGACTGGGTTGCCAAGGACACTCTGGGTGGTTTCCAACATATATAAAAAGGTAATATGACATCAAACATTAAAAACTTCCCAATACTTAAGATGTCTTCTAAAGGTTGTAGAGTTATTTATCTCTTTGGCTCGGGGGTCACATAACTCCATACCCTCCAATACTTCTCCAATGAAAATAGGGACGTCCTAAGGAAAAGTGGGACATTCTGGGATTTCTGTAAATCTGGGGCTGTCCCAGGAAAATAGGGACACTTGGAGGCTCTCTAGTTTCCTCCTGCTCAAGGAAACTGTTTATTATAGAGCAGGTTTCATTATATATATATATATATATATATATATATATATATATATATATGGAGGAGAGCACTAGGAACAGGTATGTCCCCACTGTGGAAGGACGTGTGGATCCAGAATTGGCCTCCACAGTCACTTATGGACTCACTGTTAAGACTGTGTTCGTGGAAGACAATCTTACTTGGCTACCAATGATCACCAAAGAAAGAAAGAAAAGACTTTCACTTTGTTCTGTTGAATCCGGCCAGAGCAAGGAATGCAAAACAACCTCTCTCGCTTTACTTCCTGCAGGGCTAGGAGTGGCATGCCAGGTGTTTTGTTCAACACAGAACTGAGGGAAGGTAAATTAATGGGCGCCTCTTTATTTTTGTGCTGCCAGGGATGGATACAGCTGAGCCGAGTCATGCGTGCTGTCAGAACTGGCCCTTTGCTGCTTCGAGGATCTTCGGTGCAAGGCATTTTAACAGGTACACCCCAGGGGCTGTATTGGATTGTGTGGCTGTATGGGGAGGGAACTACAGCCGTTTCCCCTAAGTCATCTCAATCTCAGGAATAGGTTGCTCATTCCAACATCAGGTGTGCGTGCTCAAGATTACTTGTTCATTGGGATTAGAAGCTTCCACCATGGAAAACGCTGTCAAGAAGTCTATGTGGTGAGTGGGTTTCTCACCCTTTCAGTGCTTGCCTATGGATGAAATGGAAATTCCGTGCTGTGCTACTGACTTTTTTAAACGATATATTGCTTATTGCATGTTGCTGCCCTTGTTCTGTCCCTTCTCCAGATTGTTCAGAGCAGTGTACGTACACATTTCCCTCTGAATCTCCCCTCCCCTTTATCCTCACAACCAGGGGTGCCAACTTGAATAAAATATTGCGAGGGGGGCAGGTAAGCTCCGCCCCACATAATTGATCACATGATGCCACACACAATTTGAATGGCAATGCCCATGAACTTTGGGGGGGGGGGCTCAAATATTTTATTGAGGGCGTGAAGGGACCTTGGCTCCTAGGAGTTGGCTCCTGTGCTCACAGAGATTGAGCAGGGCCACCCTAAGACATCTGAATTAGTGCAAGAGCACCAAGGTTGCCCTAAGGGGCGTGGGTGACGCTGTGCGTTAAACCACAGAGCCTAGGACTTGCTGATCAGAAGGTCAGCGGTTTGAATCCCCGTGACGGGGTGAGCTCCCATTGCTCGGTCCCTGCTCCTGCCAACCTAGCAGTTCAAAAGCACGTCAAAGTGCAAGTAGATAAATAGGTACTGCTCCGGCGGGAAGATAAACGGTGTTTCCCTGCGCTGCTCTGGTTCACCAGAAGTGGCTTAGTCATGCTGGCCACATGACCCGGAAGCTGTATGCCGGCTCCCTCAGCCAGTAAAGCGAGATGAGCGTCGCAACCCCAGAGTCGGCCACGACTGGACCCAACAGTCAGGGGTCCCTTTACCTTTTACCAAGGTTGCCAGCACAGCTTGTGCTTTAAGCCTACCTTTCTGTTGCAAAGCCATCTGTTTCCCAGTAGAGCTGAAAGGACTGGGGTTTGTTGCTGAGCCCCCCCCCCCCTTTTTTTGTTTTGCTCAATGCAAGCGGAGAATCCATCTTGCTTTCCACCCGCCTTTTTTTTTTAACAGTGTTATGGACCATGTCAGACATCAAAGCCCTGATTAAGCCAATGCTTTAATTGTATCTTTGTGCTTCATTACTTCATCCCCCCCCCCCCACCTTTGATGAAGGACTCTCCTCTTTGCTGGTCCTCCCCCAAAATATCACCCCTCTGGTTTAGTTTTTAGTGCTGAGTGCTTTCTCCAGTGCGCAACCCCCCACCCATTTTTGAAGAGATCATATCTGCCCAGAACAATGTACCCACTTCTTCCCTTCTTCCCCCCACCCCCAGCTCCAAAAGAAGCTCAGCCAGTGTGGCTAAAGGCACATTCACACCTATTTTCGTGTTGCCTTGGCTCTCCTATTCTTATGAAGCTCACATTGATTATTGCCTTTAAATTCCTCAGTCCGGTCATAGATAAAAGGATAACCACTTCAAAGGGAAGTGTTAAGAGTTTAACCCCCGAGCTAAAAAGAGTGGACAACAAGGTAATTGAGGGTAATAACTGATCACAGACCAGCTTTTCAAAGGCACATGTGAATCCCTACTTTCAGATGGCTTTAATTTTATTAACATTTGTAGCAGCTCCTTGGCTTCTTGATGCTTGCTCTCAGAGTCATTACAAACTTCAAAGCTGGAGAAGGTAACACTCTTAAATGGGGAACCTGACACCAGGATGGAGATAGATAGATAGATATCAAATCCAAGTCCACAACCTGTATCCTAAAATAATCCCAGAAGAGGTTTTTTCTTTCTTGTCATTTGTATAGATTTCTGGCCACTTCCTCCCAGCACTGCTGTATTTCTGCCTGTGGTGCAGCTGTTAAACTCAGAAGAGCCTTAGAAGGGAAAGCTAGCAACTCTGTGACCAGAAGAGGTTAGAAAAAAACCCCTGCTTGGGCAGAGTTTTATTTTATTTATCAAGTTTAATACATGTCTATATGGTCCTTCAATTTAAAATTCCGAGGGACTTTGCAATAACTAATTAAAGCATGATAAGGCAGTGCTGCAAACAATAAAAAGTTCTGTTGTTTTTTAAGGGGGTGATATAAGAGGTTTTAAAGCTTGTTCGAAAACTTTGACCAAATCATTTGCTGAAACCTTAAGGCACTAAAAAACATGAGCCTAGGTGCCAGGGGGGAGAGTTCCTCAAACAAAGTGCCCTCTCTCCCATAACCTGACTGCAGGTGGAACCCTTAAAACACACAGGAATTGACCCACATATGTGGCTGCATTAAGATATCCTGAGGTTTTTATGTCTAAAGCCTTTTTCAGATGACACCTCCCGGAAAGAAAGAAAAAACCCATTTCCGCCCAATGCTTCTATGGCCATTCTCCATGTCCTCCCAGCAAACATGCATTCAGAAATAGCGTGAAACACACATATCTGTATGTGTGCAAACCCACTTTCATTCTACCGTCAAATTTGCAGCCACCAACTGAGTGAGGTCAGCGGATGTATGAGCAATGGGGGCATGACTGCTGTCCCACCATCCTGTATTCAGGCAACGCTTTTGAGTCATGAGGTTTATCAAACCACAGTGAGCCCTGCCAGACATACACATAGCAGTTGGAATGGGTTTGGTGAGACCCAAGTTGCATAGGCTCAACTCAAGGCATCAGCCAATGCCAGCCAAAACAAAACGCCACTCATCGGCCATGTATATTTGCATCCTTGTTTTGTGATATAAGCTTTGCTCGTTGTTATTGGCAGCTGCTTTATGTTGGTTTTGGGGGGGTGTTTTTTTGGAGATTGTTTCAATCATTGCTACAGCTTTTGAAATTGTTGTAAACCCACACTCAAATCAAAAAAAAGTGATGAAGGTGGGATATAAATCTAAGTGAGAAATAATAGAGAAACTCTCAATGGTTACACCATGCAAAAATCATATAGAATTGTTCCCTTCTAACTTCGCAATTTTTTCTTTACATTTTTTTTTTTAAATGGTAAATATTTTTTATTTCATTTTTTAATGCGTATAAAACAGAGGGAACTGTTATAACGACAGATGGAAAGCGAATGGTGGAAAGCAAAACTGTAAAATGGGCTTGCAGGATGAGTGTGTTTGCACAGGGGTTCGAATCACAGAGCCCCCAAGTAAAGGAAATCAGGGTTGTCTGACTGCCCAGTCTAGTTCCAGATTTGCCAGGTTGCCTGGAAAATGATGGTTCCCCTGTTTACGTAATAAAGGAGTGTCAAATCTTAAAAAGAGAATAGAAAAAAACCATAGAATTGTAGAGTTGGAAGGGATTCTGCAGGTCATTTAGTCCAACCCCCTGCAATTTAGGAATCTCAACCAAAGCATCGATGACAGATGTCCATCCAACATCTGCTTAAAAACCTCCAAGGAAGGAAAGGCTACAACCTCTCAGGGCAGGCTGTTCAACTGTCGAACAGCAGCCAAACAGTTTGTAGTGTCAGAACAAGCCTTCTGGATTTATTTAGCTACCTTGGATTCCAAAAGCAGAAGGGTTGGAGATGCCAAGTACCTGAGAAGTCACACTACATAACTAATGGGCTGCGTTTCATTTAGTGGGTTACAGGTTGTGCAGTCCTGAGCAAACAGTTTATCAGAGTTGGTGGGAATCCAAGGATAAGAGCGGTCTCGGTTCAATTTCCCCACTTCTGGATTCTTTTCCCGAGCGCCTGGCATCCATCTTGCCTTTATTATTACATACCAAAATGTTTTTGCTCCTCACTTGCATGTTTCTTTCCCGAAAAACCTCCCTCGATAACTATTTCAAAGGGGAGATTTAATAATTTATGCTGGCACTTTTGTTTCAACTTTTCCCCTGTTCAGCAAATGCATGGAAATTTCAAGAAACTGTGGATCAATGTATTCCCTAGGCACAGGCAAACCAAAAAGAAAAGAAAAGAAGGGAATATGTTCATGTTAAGAGCTGTTGTTATTATTTTTGTGCTGCACTGGCTTCCATTTCCAGGCCCAAACCATGGTGCTGGTTCTAACCTTTACAAATCTGAGTGCCTTGGGACTCTGACACCTTAAGCGTCACTTTTTCCTGCACAAACCTGGCTGGCTACTGAGATGCTTTTTGGAAGTCCTCAGGTTGCCTGCCTTTTAAAGCGCAGGAAAGGGGAATGCCCAGATATTGTTACACTACAACTCCCATCATGCTTGACCATTGGCCTTGCTGGCAGGAGCTGAGGGCAGCTGACCTCCCTATATCAAGGACAGTGGTACCTCGGGTTACATACGCTTCAGGTTACATACGCTTCAGGTTGCAGACTCCGCTAACCCAGAAATAGTACCTCGGGTTAAGAACTTTGCTTCAGGATGAGAACAGAAATCGTGCTTCGGCGGTGCAGCAGCAGCAGGAGGCCCTATTGGCTAAAGTGGTGCTTCATATTAAGAACAGTTTCAGGTTAAGAACAGACCTCCAGAACGAATTAAGTACTTAACCCGAGGTACCACTGTAAATAAATTTAAAAACTTAACTTAACGGACCAATCGAGTCACAGATAGCTCAGTTCTGCCCCCCCAAGTCCTACCCCTTTCCATAAATCTTGGCTATGCCCATAGCTGAGGGATATTGGAATGTAACAAAATTTGGTGGATGACAGATCCCCCATCCCTGTTTTAGAGCTAAGACTGGTATGACGGGGCCTATTCAAACACACACACACACCCTTCATACCCTCCAACATTTCTCCGATGAAAACTGGGATGTCAGATACAACAACAGCAACTTTATTATTTATAAACACACACACACACACTTGAGTGGTTGCCCCAGCCACTCTGGGTGGCTTCCAGTATATATAACATATTAAAACATTAAGCATTTAAAAAACTTCCCTTTTACAGGGCTGCTTTCAGATGTCTTGTGAAGGTTGTGTAGTTCCTTATCATCTTGGCTCAGGGGGGTCACATAATTCCATATCCTCCAACATTTCTCTGATGAAAATAGGGACGTCCCAAGGAAACGCAGGAGATTCTGGGATCAAATCAGAACCCGGGATGGCTTCTGTAAATTTGGGGCTGTCCCTAGAAAATAGGGACACTTGGAGGGGCTGCACACTGGCCTACCAAATTTGAAATACCTTTAATTGGGCTCAGAAGAAGGTAACATAGAACAAAGGAAGGATTTCAATAGGCGAAGCCCTTTTCACTTTTGCATAACAAGCTGCGCTGGTCCAAACTCCTTCCGTACAACTCTTAAAGGAAAAGCAGGTCCACAATCCGTTTGTGCCTTGAAGGGAGGGTTGTGTGGGCACACTGCCTTTCAACTGCTCTTTGAGTATTATTACAGACATTTTCCAAGAAGAGGCCAGAAAGGAAACAAAGGTTTTCCATTCCTTTACTCCCAGGTCACGTTTGTAGGGTCTCCATGTGCATTTACCCCTGTGAGATGGATACATGCTCTATCCCTACTCTGGGAAAATGCACATCTCTTCTTTCACACCTGTCCTGGAACTGCATGGGAAGAAGGTGGGTGAGCTACTCAAATATACTCTGAATAATAATCAAAGTGGTCTCTCTTATGTTTATGAATCAGTGGCTAATTTCTCATGAATAAGGGACTCTGCAGTCTCACATCTTTTTGACTGAATCCAAGGTCCACAGGAGGTTCATTAACCTGTGACGCTGAAATTCAGGATCTTCCCCCCCCCTCCAAAAAAAAACCTGATGCCAAGGTTTTGTGATAATTTTGTGCTGCAAATGCCACATTTTGTGTCACCACCACCCCTAACTGAGTAATTGACAAAACAAATTGGGGTCACAAGTTAATGCCAAAAATCCAAACTTGTCTGATTGACTCCAAACCAGTGCCAACGTTTTCTGCTAGTTTTGTGGCGTTTTGCACCATGGGCTAAGGCTGAGCACTCTTATTCACAATAGGGAGAGAGCCCCAACCCACAAAACCCACCTCCCATCCCTGAGGAGGACATTAAAAAAAATCCACGCTCAAGCATGTGGCTTGTTTGTTACTTGCAGAAAGTAACAGGGTCTGTCCAATCAGAATCTGAATAACAATAGCAACAACAATGGGTGGATGAGAGTAATTGAGTGTTTGAGGCCATACAAAGCTGGGAAAAATGAGATTCAAAAGGGTGTATTACTAATGTGTTTATGCGTGTGTCCTCTGGCTTTACCAGGCAAGTTCCAGTAATATTAATGAGAGCTAGGCACGCAACTCCCTTGAATAGTGGAGGAAAAAAGAATACTCTATTGTCTTAATCCTGCATGAAAGCTTTCTCCTGCATATGTCATGAGAGAAGTGTTGGTGTCCTACAGTGGAGGAGACCAAAGGTCCCATTCTCATGTCACCGCTGCGCATACCACTGCTATTGTAGAAATTAGATGAGCTGACTGTGACATTATATGGTTTTCTCATTCAAACGCTTTTGTGTGAAAAATGGGGGCTCCGGGAGAGGGGCAGGCAGGAAACGGCATAGCAAGTAGCTACACCTGGATCCATGGTACATAGAAAGCCAGTTTTGAAATAGCAGTGCAGCATAATGAACACAATACCGCCCACCCCAAAATAAAGCCACCTTCTTTGGTCACAGGTACTGAAGACTTCGAAAAAGAAAAAAATAGTTACATTTGGTTCAAACCCCAGCTTGCAAGTTGAGGTCATCTCACAGCCAACCAGCCCTTTTGTATAGCTGACAATAGGCTCATTAAAAGCACACCCAAAATGTGAACGTAATTGCTTATTACTCCAGACATGGCTAAAGACATTAGCACAAATTCCGCAGATTTATAATGTCCCATTGTCTTTTCATTACCCATGCATGCAGATGACATGAGAGTCCAACAGACCACAGGCACATTCCAGGCTATAAAGAACACAGTATTGTTACAGACTGAAGAATAGGTTATTCAAAAAATAAATATTTGGGAATACACACATACACACACATATGCCTGTGCAACTTTGTGTCTGCCTTGTGCTGTGGAAGATTTATGCTGCAATATACATATTTCTGATCTTGGGAAATGCAGGAAATCAACGTGGCAAAATGGCAAAATGAAGAGAGTTTCTGATACAAATGCAGCTTTTGGTGCAAGCTCAGAAATCAGGATGCATTCAATTCAGCCAATGCAACTTTTGCAGGCAGATCACACACACAACCTTTCGGACATCCTTCCCAGGGCCCTGTGGTAATGGTGGGCGGGGCTAAGACAAAACTGGGTGGAGCAATGTATGCAACTCTTGCTTTGTACAGTAGGGTAGTTTCTATGCATGCCCCCTCTCTGTGTCTCTTCAGCTATACAGTGGTACCTCAGGTTAAGTACTTAATTCGTTCCGGAGGTCTGTACTTAACCTGAAACTGTCCTTAACCTGAAGCACCACTTTAGCTAATGGGGCCTCCTGCTGCCGCCGTGCTGCCGGAGCACGACTTCTGTTCTCATTCTGAAGCAAAATTCTTAACCTGAAGCACTATTTCTGGGTTAGCGGAGTCTGCAACCTGAAGCGTATGTATCCCGAGGTACCACTGTATAGGTTTATTCAGAAGCAAATCTCACTCGTTCCTAAGTTAGTTTCCATAGGACTGATTCCAGTTCCAGTCTATAAATATAACTGTTATTTCTATGGGACCTGTGTGAGAGACCCAACATGACATTTGGATAACGATAGAGGATTTTAGTTACAAGTAGGTAGCCGTGTTGGTCTGCCGTAGTCGAAACAAAATATAAAAAAAATCCTTCCAGTAGCACCTTAGAGACCAAGTTTGTTATTGGTATGCGCTTTCGTGTGCATGCACACTTCTTCAGATAGAGGATTTTGCCACTCAGTTGAGGATATCCTCATGAGAGAGAGAGAGAGAGAGAGAGAGAGGCAGAGGCAGTGGGGAAGTTCTAGACATGGTGCCAAACCATTCTTTAAGCTTCCAAACAAAACTAAGGCAACAGCCTTTAACTATCATAAGGAGCTTTTAGACAAACTGTTTCCTGCTCATCCTGAATTTGTTTGCAGCGAGATTGGACAACATTGGCCGTTTATGGAGCATTCATTCTGACTTGTTCGTGGGAAGGGTAGATGATATTGCCTCAAAGCTAGTGTAATCCCACACTTTACGCTGCATTTCCCCATTACTTTTCTTACCACAAAAAAAACACAGTTTTGGAGATAAGTGAATTTGCGGCCCAGGAAAGGCCAAATCAGTTTTAACTGTGTGACCCGAATTTACCAGGATGAGATCTGAAGCCAACTTGAAAATAGTGACAGACTGGAAGCACCCATGGTCAGTAAAATACAGCTGAATTGATGATGCACCTAGTTCATGAAAATGCAGGAGAAATACTTTTTCTGTCTTCCATGTTAGGCACCTCTTATGTGCTATGTGTGCATTGTTGTTGTTGTTGTTGTTGTTGTTTTTACATGGAAAAATCATTTCAGAATGCAAAGGGTTAAATCGTACAAAGCTCCATTTCTTTATTTCCTGTTAATCACATCATTGCCCGCATTAAAGAGCGAGAGAAAGAGAGAATGAGAGAGAGAGAGAGAGAAGAAACCAACAACAACAAAAACTGAAACATGTTTATTTCATTTGTTTAATTTCAAGTTCTGAGCACACTAGCTGGAAACTATGCTTGATAGTTAAACTGAAAACATTTGGATTTCCTTTCCCTCTCTGTCGCCACCCCCAGTTAGATCACTTCGTTCTTAGTCCAGGATTTAAGCAACATCTTTTTTTTATAAAGCTATGGAAGCCAGACAGCAAAAACAAAAGGGATTTGCAGTTCTGCAGCATCAAATTGCACCAACTCAGCCCTGGTAATACATCGGATATTTCATTCTGCCCATTTCTCTCTCTCTCTCTGTCACACAGACACACAGACTTCCACACACACTAATAATAATAATAATAATAATAATAATAATAATAGCAACAATAATATATACTAGCAAAACAGGCCACATTCATGCAACCCTCAGGCTGGCAGACTTTTCCAAAAAAACATGTTCCTCATACCCAGAACACTTTCCTTAAACATGCTGGGAAATGCCTATTCTAGTTTCTAAGGCTTCCTTACCACCCTTGACCTGCAGGTTTTTGCCTGTGCCATCCCATTTACCTCCCAGTCCCATTTCCATCTTCTTTTAGGCAGATTTGCTCTTGAGCATTTAGCTGTTGCAACTTCCTCCTCCTCTTGATGATTGCCTGGAGAGATACTAAACCCAGAAGTGGAATGGGATGGAAACTGGTGGATGTCACGATGCTGGAACTACCTTGCAAACAGGTTCACAAAAAATGTTACCAGCTCAATAAATATAGTAGCTCAATAATTAGGAAAGTTAGTAATTTGTTACATGGCTTGGGACAGGGATAACTGAGGTGACATCTTCCCCAACATCAACCTGCCACCCCACCCAACCCACTTCCAGGTGCTTCCACCTGAAGTTAGATGGCTGGCTAAGAACATGAGAAGAGCTTACAGGATCAGGTCAATGGCCCATCTAGTCTCTATTCTCATAATGACCAACCATATGCATGTGGGAAGGAAACCCACAATCAGAACCCAAGAACCAAGAGCACTTTCTCGTCCTGTCGTTCCCATCAACTGGCCTTCAGAAGCGTTATTACTCTCGAGGCAGAACATAGCCGACATGGCTGGTAGCCATTGGTAGCGTTTGATAGCCTTCTACGAGGCTACAAGGGGAAGGGCATTTTCAGCTATAACACCTTCTCCTCAGGGAAAATGTATTTTAGGGGCCAGCTGAATACCTTTTTATTTTTATTTTGCATCTTTGATCCCTGGTTATTTTGGTTCCTGTTGCAATTGTTTTTTAGCCTTGTCTTTCTTTTTTCCTTTTTGTAAACTGCCTTTGAAATTTTGAACTGGATAACAGTGTGAGGTGCTCACACATTACATTCAACAAGTGTAGAATTTGTGTACCGGTGTGGGCAAATAGCTGAGCTGCACACTTGCTCACATGTTGTATTGTGTTTATTGTGTTATCCTGTTGGAATACCACCCAGAGTGGCTGGGGAGGCCCAGCCAGATAGGTGGGGTGTAAGTAATAAATTACTACTACTACTACTACTACTACTACTACTACTATTATTATTAGTTGAACATGTGTACCCAACAGTTGAGCTGTATAAGTTGCCTAGAAATGATTTTTGCTTGTCACAGGCAACAAGATATTTACCCCATTTTTCAGTGTATAAAACTGCCCCCCCCCATGTATATGACAAACCCTATTTTATTTAACTCGAAAAGATCGCCCAAAGTTGTTGAGTCGCTTGTGAGGCTCCGCAGCTCATAGCTACGTCTTCTGTAAGATTGCTACTTATGTGTGATCAGGACCATGATGCTGTGAAATAACTATATTCACAAGCCATGCAGGTGAAGTGGATGATGTTGTGACTTCTCTTTCTGGCACTAGGTTAAGAAACTGAGCTGCCCCCATCACAAAGATCCAAGGTTGAACGACACCTCTGCTATGGGCTCCCTAGAATGACAACGTGGATCGAGGCGCAAGCCGATCTCCATTCTCTGTGCCCCATCTTCAATAATACTCACTGTAGGAAGAAGAGCCCAGCTAGTTTAGCATCCTGATTCCCACAGCGGCTAGCCAGATTCCTACGGGAAGCCCACAAGCAGGTCAGGAGGGCAACAGACATCTCCTGCTGTTGTATCCAGGCAACGAGTACTCACAGGCATGCTACCTCCAACCTTGGAGGGTAGCATTCAGCCGTCATGGCTAGTAGCTATTTATGGAGCTGTTGTATGAAGCGGTTTAGAGTACAGTATTCCATTTGCTACATCAGTGCTTTCCATGGTTGTTAGTTGTGCCTTATTCCACAGTTTAGGAATCCATCACCTGCTCTGCCGCTCTCCAATCCATATTCCATCTTGGTGAAGAAAAGCAGTTGAGAAAAGTTAATCGATAGCAAATCATTTTCATGTCCTTTATCAACTGATATGAAACATTTGGTGCAGGTGAAGGGCCCTTTTAATGTCATCTTAAAGGAAAACTGGCCAAGAAAAAGAATGTCCCGATAGCGAGAATGTGCTGAACAAAATATCAAGGTAAAAAAGACTGGTGTGTGTGTGTGTGTGTGTAGACATTTGAGAGGATAAAAGGAAGAGAAAATGTATCTCTTATCGAGTTCATCCCCAGTAACAAAAGTGTGTTGGCTGACAAGGCTGGCTTCAAATCCAGTAAAATTGTGTGTTTTCTTCTCTTACTGAAGTCTGTTTCACAATCCTTTTTCTTCTTCTCACTCCCCTTGTTATAAGTGGGTGTCTGTGTATGAATAATATCATTAAAATTGTGTTTTCTTAAATGCAGGCAGATATGAAACTCAGTTTTTAAAAACTTTCTTGGCAGTTTGTGAACTTATGAATACCTTTTTCTTTTTTTCTTTTGGATGGTTCAGTCAAAAGGACACGGAGAATATTTTAATAATTCTCACAGTAACTTTGAATAACCTTAGAGTGACTTTGATCTGTATTATGATCCACATTTTGCAGATGGAGGGGTGAAGCTAAGAGAATGGAGGATTGCCATCTAGTGAGTTCATAACTGAGGTGAAACTTCCTGCTTTGCCGATATTGTTTTGTAAGTCACTTTGAGTCACTTCTTGAGAAGAAAGTGGCTAATTAATGCAAATAATCATCATAATAATAATTTCTTAGCTACTATGCTACCCTGGCTCTCAGTGTTTAGTCTAACCTTCACACACACACACACACACACACAGAGAGAGAGAGAGAGAGAGAGAGAGAGAGAGAGAGAGAGAGTTCGGGAACACAGATACTTTCTGCGATCAGGGACTTAATAGTGATGGCTTTGGCAGTCCCCCCCTGGTAATAATAGTTTGGTGAGGGAGCAGCGGTCAGTAATTCTTAAGAGAAGTGTCAGAGTATGCCCACAAAAACACACACACAGAGACCTAGGATTCTTCACGACACTAAAATTGATTTGAACCAGCATCTTCATTGTATTGTCTGTGAGAGATACAGAATACTCAGGGCATCCTTGCTCTGGCCCCTGCATTTTCTACACCTTTCAAGAGTGCCCCATTCATACAAACTGCAGAGCCATCATATCTCCCTCCCAGTCTTTACCAAAACTCTGCTTCTTTCTCCCACCCGCCTGCAAATCTCTCAACTTACTTTGGGGCCCTTCAACTTCTATGCTACAAATGAGTTTTTCTTTTCCTCCCAGATATCTCACATTGTAGGGTGGTCCCCTAGCCCCCTTTCATCTGGATGGTGCTGTGTTTGAAGATCTTCGAGTGCTCAAAATCTGGAATGACTAGGGAGGTATGGGGGACAAAATCAACAAGACAGTGTTTTTCACTCTGCAACCGGTCCTCTTTGGCTGTCTTCTGATATTCTCTCTCTCTCTCTCTCACACACACACACACTGCTGGGTTTGGTGGTGCCCTCTGCTAGTGAGCTTGGGGCAGGAAGAAGAGAACTGGTCAGCTAGAAGAAAGTTTTCTATTACCTGCTGCTGGCTCTCTCAAAGGTTTCGTTCATAGCTTTTTACTTGGGAGCCTAGAGGCTAAACTACCTTATTTCCCCTCTTTTTTGCAAATAAAGTAGCCTAAACTGCTGCCAATGGCAACAGGAGAACAGCAAGAGATGGTTCTGTATTACATCTTCCTTTCCTTCTGTGTGTCCTCTAAACAAAAAACCTCTCTTCCTCTCTCTCTCTCTCTCACACACACACAGAGACAGAGGACGGTACCTTTTCCACCTGCAAAGGTGAGAAAACAGCTTGGTTGGTGTGCATATGTAATTTTGATCAGACAAATGGCAGGAAGGATATGCAATCAACTCTGTATCACCTTTACAAGGCCGCTCCAGTTAGCCATTGCTATAATGCAAGTCTTATCTTCTCCATAATGGGCAACTTTAGGGCAAATGCATGCAGTTGTCTTGGTGTTGGCATAGCAAAGGCAGTGCTTGCATGCTCGCATGGAAATGAAATTGTGCCATCTTGTCTGATGACTTCCCTGATGGAAATCAGCTCAAACCCAGGGGTACTTAAAAGGAGTGTGAGCAAGTAAAATGACAGGCATTTAAATCACAATTAAAATACTGAGGAACGTAAGCATGTGCCATCGTGTAGCATGAAATCTCCTCTCCCCCTTTTGTTTTTAAAAATATTGACTGTATTAAAAAAATGGCAGGAACGGCCCATATTTCTCCTCCATGTACAAAGGATGGAAATGCAAAACCTACATATGGGAAGGAAAGGAAGCTGAGAGCAAAGTGGGTGGCTGTAAGGAGAAGACTGGGAAGGAAAAGAAGTTCCCTGCACAGGAAATTCTCTCCTCCCTGCTTATCTCACCCCTGCTGTCAGAGCTGCAGCTCCCTTGTGCTACTGATCTACATGCCTGGCTCAGGCAGGAAAGAGGAAGGAATCTCCTGCTGGCCAGTCCCTCTCCTTTCCAGCTTCCTTCTTCCAGCCCCATCTACATCTTCACTCCTGGCTTCAACACACCTTTTCCCCCTAGCTGAGCTGGCTGTGCACTGGCTGTGGCAAACAGGCTATGGCAACTGCTTGGCCTGATGCAGTATTTTTGTGAATGTTAAGGGGATCAGAGTATTTCCTTAAGACCATCCAGATGAGTTCCTGTGGCAATCAGAGGTTGAGGGTGGGGAGATGCGCAGAGGCCATTTGTGTGAATGTGCCCTTGGGCACATTCTGCTCAGAGGAGAATGAAAACATGCAGTGCCATTTGAGATGTTAGTGCAGGAAGTGGATCAATGTGTGTAAAATGGGATTGCAGTCTTATACTTGGAGTTGCACTGAATTTAGTGAAACTTTTTCCAGAAGTAAAGGGTTAGGGCCAATGGTGTCCAAATTTTTTTCAAAGAGGGCCAGATTTGATGAAGTGAAGGGCCGTGGGGGCTGTCCAAAGTTTTTGACCTTGAAGTTGGATTGAAGTTGTTGAGCTTGTTTTAGGGTTGAAGTTGTTGAGCTGTTTTAAGGAGTTAGGCTGGTTAGGCTAGGTCAAGCCACACACTATATCTCAAGGATATTTCTTCTGGATAACTTTTTCATTCCTCATAAGTATAGCAACATAATAAACACAGCAGGGGTGGAAACCTAATTTCCCCCTTCGCTGTCTCCACCCCCCACCTTTAGGATGGTATCCTTTCGGTAGGCATATCTATTAACGATTGTGAAGTGACCAGAAAAAACAGTCCTAGCCTGTTCCTGTGTCTTTAACAGCAGTGTACCCTGAGAATAAGGCTCACTGCTCGGAATAGGCACTTGCAGCCCAGGCAGAATTGACACACACCAGCCCATATCACAATTGACACCAGCTGATTGACAGGTGGGCATGGTTTGCGGGATATAGCCTTGTGGGCCAAATAGTTCCCCACCCCTGGAATAAGCATTACCAACTGCTACTATGAGTGGCTCAAGCTACCGTTAAAGGTACAGGAGCAGAGACCAATGAAAAATTGGCAATCCTAATATCTCAAATATAAAAAGGTAAAGGTACCCCTGCCCGTACGGGCCAGTCTTGAGAGACTCTAGGGTTGTGCGCCCATCTCACTTAAGAGGCCGGGGGCCAGCGCTGTGCGGAGACACGTCCGGGTCACGTGGCCAGCGTGACAAGCTGTATCTGGCGAGCCAGCACAGCACACGGAAACGCCATTTACCTTCCCGCCAGTAAGCAGTCCCTAATTGTCTACTTGCACCCGGGAGTGCTTTCGAACTGCTAGGTTGGCAGGCGCTGGGACCGAGCAACGGGAGCGCACCCCGCCGCAGGGATTCGAACCGCCGAACTTTTGATCGGCAAGCCCTAGGCGCTGAGGCTTTTACCCACAGCGCCACCCGCGTCCCATCTCAAATATAAGCCCATTTAATTATTCAAAAAAGCAGTCATCAAGAAGTCATTCCGGCTAGAGGTATAAGATCTCTTACTGAGTGCATATGTGTAGTCTAAAGCAATGAAAGGGAGCATTTGTCATCTACTGGAGAGATGGAAGGGTGGTAACTGAAGATCATACCTGTACTATTAAGGTTTACTTTCCTCTGTCCTCCACTTCCTTGATCTGATAAAAGTGCCATATTGACTCATCCGGGAGCTGTAATTAATTTCACTTTGTGGCTTGTCACGTACCTTCTGACTTATTATAAAATCCACATATACATATGAACACTACTGAGAGGAGTTTAATGCACCTATGAAGCAATTTACAATTAAAACAAGAATAACTTCAAAGGTATTAACTCACATGTGGGCTCCAAGCCTCTCATGGTGTTCTATATACAGGGCTTTCCTTTCATTTTGATCAAACCTGTTCCATCACTTCAGCTGAAGTAGTTGCAAGCCTTTGATCTTGTTATCAACGTGACCACTGGTGAGAACGCTACAACTTGCATTGCGTGTGACAGCGTATATGGTGTCAGTTGCTGTGCCTGAATAGCAGGTTTTCAATTCTGGGTGAAATCTTGACTTCTCTCAGAGCCACTGCAATTTATACCTCTGGCAGGTACTTTCCGGTAACACATTCACTTTGCGGTAAAGAGGTTGCAGAGCACCTTTGTGGTGCTTCAGTAATGTCATGCATTTATCCAGGGTAAAGATGATAAGATGTTCTTTTAAACTAGCTGTGCTACTGACTTGCTGATTTGCTAGTGGCCCCCCAAGCCAGATGGGGGATTCCCCAGGTGATAATTCTGCAATTCACCAGACCAGGGCTGTGCTAAATGGCTCTGTGTGTGTCCCCCACTCCCTCCCTTATGAACCTCTCTCATAACTGGGTGCGATCTTGAGAGAATGTCGCCTGCAAAAGTCCAATGAAATGAAATGAAAAGGACCTTGACTTCCACTGTAGCATTGAGCATAAGCTCATTTGAACTTTAAAGGGCGAAGGCAGATGCAGTAGTACCTCCGGTTGTGGATGGGATCCATTCCAGACCTCCGGTCGGATCCCAAGGAGGCACTGCTTTTGCGCATGTGTGCAGCTCGGTAGAGTGCTTCTGTGCATGCGCACGCAGCGAAACCCGGAAAAATACTTCTGGGTTTGCCGCATACATATCCCGAAGGATACGTAACCGGAGGTGAACGTAAATAGAGGTACCACTGTATAGTGTTTTAGAGCAGTGGGGCCACTCTGGAAGCATCCTCTTCGCAAACAGAAGATCCCTGGATTCAATCCATGGCATCTCCAGTTATTAATTTTATTTATTTATTTATTTCATTTTAATTTATATCTCACCCATCTGGCTGGGTTTCCCTTACCACTCTGGGTGGCTTACAACATATATATATATATATATATATATATATATATATATATATATATAAAACAAATACAACAAAACACCAAACATTAAAAAAAAATCCTATATAAGCAACAAACAAACCAATAAATCAACAGAAATCGATAACAACAACAAACAGTTTAAAGTTATGCCCAAATTAAAATAACCACCAGACCAACTAAACAGTTAACCAACACCAACCCGACAAAAAACAAGACAGAATAACCAAAATTAGTGCCATTTAAAACATTTTAGAAACATTTTAGCCAGTTGGCGCAAACTAAGAGTTATTCCAGCAATGTCCCTCCTGCCTCCCAGGAGCCTTTTTTAGCTGTTCAGGGTGAGTCTAGGCCCTGCCCCTAGGGCCAGGTAGAAATGGGCCTCCCAACATGGAGGAAGTATTTCTTTCTTCCAGCACCCAGGCAGCAGCAATTAGGGTTAGGGAAGATCCCTGTCTCAAATCCTGGAGAAGCACTGCCAGCCAGTGTTTACATTCAGTGGTGTCCAAACTTTTTTCAAAGAGGGCCAGATTTGATGAAGTGAAGGGCCGTGGGGGGCGACCGAAGGGCCAACCAAAGTTGTTGACTTTTTTAGGATTGAAGTTGTTGAGGTTTTTTTTAGGATTTTACCCCAGGAAATAAACTGCCACAGGGGCCGGATTAAACCAACCAACGGGCCAGATTAGGCCCCTGAAGTGGACTTTGGACATGCCTGGTTTACAACATTGAGCTGAATGCACCAATAGTTTTGTCTCAGTAGAAAGCAACTTCCTATGCCAGTACAACATGAAACTCTTAATCTCAGGGATATGGGCTTGAGCCCCACGTTGGGCAAAAGATTCATCTGCATTGCAAGGAGGTTAGACCAGATGACCCACGTAGTCCCATCCAACTCTACAATTCTATGATTCCTATCATATCATCAGAAACACCCCACAATCCCCAGTGCAGATCTGCATTATAAAAATAGTTTCTTCTCTAATTTATATGGGAATGAAAGAGAAGATAGAGCATTCATCCAGCCATGTTTAATTTTTATTTTTTAAAAAGTTAGAGGGTGGTGGGCAGAGGCAGTAAAATCAGTGTGTTAATTCACTGATATGCTTATCAGTCACGTCAGTAGCAAACTGGGAAGGAAACCGGTCTTATCCCACCGCAGAGGAACATGCTGTGTGCTCTTTTTATATGTCTGACTTCACCCAAAAGTTTCTTGCATATTATTTTCTGCATTGGCTTCTGAATCAGACATTTCGGAATCATTTCCTTCTTTGATTCTGCTTTACTTTCGGTTGCTTTTTGGACAGTGAGCGCCCCCCCCCCCAACTATTGCTTTTGGATGATAAGCAGAAACTCACACATAAGACGTGTGTACGTCGTGTGTAACAGCAACAGTAAACTGAGGGTGTACCATTGGGAGAGTGGGGCAAGGTTATTTGGGTCAGTTTTAGGTTTTGAGTTGCTGCCTTGTATCACTTTCGCTGCCTTAATGAATAGGTGACAGGCAAAGAAGCAAAATATGAATTGTTAATTTTGCCATCTGCTCGATCTGGGAATTCATTTCCATTGGCAGACTGGAGAATCGGATGGAAATTCAAAGATATCCAACTTCCATGCTGCTTGTACAAGCTACGTGTCCATCGGCTTCCCCCTAGGCCTAACAAGAAGGGCATCTATGTGTAATTACAGAGATGATGAAATTTAGGAAACTCTTGACTTTCAAGCATGAAGGAAAGCATGAAAGGGCTACTTGTTCCTGCATTTCCTTATCTAGTCCATCAGCCTAGCTTTTAGCAGTGCACATGCCCCAAGCGTTACAAATTATTGTATGGTTTTGTTGGTAAGAGTTGATGTTGATCCAAACTGGCAAAGACGGGAAGAGGTTACGCAGAGACAGCATCACGAAATGGTCTCTATAAAGCATCTGGGATACCCCTGTTGTGTTTACCCTTTTCAGCTCAATCCGTTGTTTTGTTTCATCTCCAACCATAGCAGTCATCCTCACTGTTAAACTCTCCCACAGACCACAAGGGATCTACTATAGTACAAAAAGCGCCCTGTGGAGGGAAAAATGACCCCTGTGCATTTCAAAGGCTTTGTGTTTACACAGTCTACACCACACTGGCAAATGAGAAGGAAACTTACTTGGAAAGATGTGTGAGGCTTCCCTTGGAGTGCTTTTGTGTCTTGCAGGACTTCTGCAGGGAGGGAGGTCCAGTTGTGGAGCAGCCACCAAGCAGGCCTATGCGAATGCTCTTGTCACATGGTTTGCATGCATGAATAATGCCATAACTGTGGTACCTTCAGTCGGCCTTAACAATTGCAGTCATGCAGAGGAAGAAATGTGGTTCATAGATCATAGAATCGTAGAGTTGGAAGAGACCCTGAGGATCCTCTAGCCTAGTCCAACCCCCTGCAATGCAACTGTCCCTTGCAGGCATCAAACCTGCAACCTTGGCATTATCAGCACCACACTCTAACCAACTGAGCTATCCAAGCTGATCCTTGTGGGTGGCCTGTTTAGGATTATAGAAATCCAAAGTGGAACCTTTAAATTAGAAAACCTGTGTAGACTATGCAGTGCTGAAGTGACATGAGTCCTGTGGATCGTGATTCTCCAGAGGTTAACAAAGAAATCCCAGCACGGGTTACAATAAAAACATGCTACCAAGCCCAACTGATGTTACTGAAAAACTGAACACCAGTTCAGCACACTAGCAAGTAGTAGTAGTGATGATAATGATAATATCTATACCCCACCCGTCTGGGTTGCCCCAGCCACTCTGGGAAGCTTCCAACACATATAAAAACATAACAAAACATTAAAAACTTCCCAATACAGGGCTGCCTTCAGATGACTGTGTAGTTCTTTATCTCCTTGACATCTGATGGGAAGGCGTTCCACAGAAATGGCACCACTGCCAAGAAGGCCTTCTTGCTGGTTCCCCATAACTTCACTTCTCGCAGTGAGGGAGCAGCCAGAAGGCCCTTGGAAATGGATCTCAGTGTTCGGGCTGAATGATGGGGGTGGAGACGCTCCTTCAGGTACAGAGTGCCAAAGCCATTTAGGGGTTTAAAGGTCAACACCAACATTTTGACTAAAGGTCAGCACATCTGACTGTGAGGACAGAGTACTTCCTTTTGTCTGCCTCGAGTCTCCCACCATTCAGCATTAGATCAGGGTAGACAATTTCCAATTGTGCTTTTCAGATGATGCAGACTCCCATCATCCTTGGCCATTGGCCCAGCCCCAGCTGGCTGGGGCTGACAGAGGTTGCAGTCCAAAACATCTGGAGGGCACCATGTTGGCTACCCCCCCCCCCGGACCCTTGTGACTGATCACAACTAAGTGCCATGCTCCTATGGATGCAGCCAAGCCAACCCCCTGTGCAGCCAGGGAACTTTGCTCACATGCAAATGAACAGTCGGTTGCACTCCCGTCTCCCCCTTCGTCAATCCATTCGTTTGAACATATGTAAGGAACTGGATGCGGGTGGCGCTGTGGGTTAAACCACTGAGTCTAGGGCTTGCTGATCAGAAGGTCAGCGGTTCGAATCCCCGCGGCTGTTGCTCGGTCCCTGCTCCTGCCAACCTAGCAGTTCAAAAGCACGTCAAAGTGCAAGTAGATAAATAGGTACTGCTCTGGCGGGAAGGTAAATGGCATTTCCGTGCGCTGCTCTGGTTCGCCAGAAGCGGCTTAATCATGTTGGCCACATGACCCGGAAGCTGTACGCCGGCTCCCTCGGCCAATAAAGCGAGATGAGCGCTGTAACCCCAGAGTCGGCCACAACTGGACCTAATGGTCAGGGGTCCCTTTACCTTTAAGGAACTGGAAAAATGTTGCCTACGAAGTGTGCTCATGCACCCTTCACGATAAAGCATCCAAGTAATACTTTACTTTGTACTTTGAAAGAGCTTTTAAAAATGACCCTCGATAATACATGCGCGTTATCCTATGCGGCTGTTTTTAAGTGGAAATGTGGTGCGGGGCAAGTTTTGCACGCAAGCGCTGCTAAGCCAGCAAAACTTTGTTCATTTCCGCTTCGAGATTCTTCATTTTCAAAAGGATGCGCCCCCATCCCCCTCGCTCTGCAGAGAGCCTCGTGGCGCCTCCTGCGTTTTTTAAGCTCGCCTAAGCGAAGGCGGGAGTCCCGTCGAAGCTATAGTATCAAACCCGCTCAAGCCCCGCCCATCCTCTGTGACAATGGCCGATGTGCCCGCCCACCCGAGAGCGGAGCGGAGCATTCATTAATAAAGGGAGAGCGCGGGGCGGCACCTCCTTCGCGCGCTCTGCTAATGTATCAATCGTAAGCATGTGCGTCCGCCGCCGCCTCCCCGCCACCTGGCTGTCCAATCAGAGGATCCCGGCTGGGGAGTAAGAGCTAGCTGAAGGGCCAATGGGAGGTGCCTGGGCGACACCCATCGGCGCGGCTTGGGGTGCGAGAGAGCGGCCGAGTTGCCAAACGCGGTGATCTGTGGCTCCCTCGATGGGGCGGCGGGAGGTGCTTGCGTTTGGCACGCAAGCTGCAGTTTGGGAGGCAGCGCGCGGCACCTTTCCTTCCGCGGCAGGCGAAGGGGTGGAGTATGGCTGCAGTGCTCTAGGCATGCGTGTACCTGGATGCGAGTCTTCCCACAATCGAATCAGATTGGGAACGGGGCGGTGTGTAAACAGAAGTCTCCTTTCCCTTGCCTCCAGATCTTTCAATCTGGCAAAATATCCGAGGCTGGGAGAACAGCTATGACAGGGCCTTTCTCCTATCTGCGAGTTTTGGTCTGGGAATGTCAAGACACCTTCCCCATCGCTGTCATTTACTCCAAAGACACCTAGTTCTAGGCGCCAGGTATCGCAGACACCTCTGACATTGTCGCCAGCCGTCAGATGCCCCACTCGCAGCCCCGACATGTGTAAATCTATTTTACCATTTTGGTGTACAGTGGTACCTCGGGTTACATACGTTTCAGGTTACATACGCTTCAGGTTACAGACTCCACTAACCCAGAAATAGTGCTTCAGGTTAAGAACTTTGCTTCAGGATGAGAACAGAAATCTTGCTCCGGCAGCGCGGCAGCAGCAGGAGGCCCCATTAGCTAAAGTGGTGCTTCAGGTTAAGAACAGTTTCAGGTTAAAAACGGACCTCTAGAATGAATTAAGTACTTAACCTGAGGTACCACTGTATATGATTGAAATCAACATCAAGTTGGTTAAATTATTTGAATTTTATTTAAACCTTAGTCAGGATTTGGCCCAAGCCAACTTCTAGGGGCTGAGGTACATTTTGCCCCCCGATAAAGTATTTGAGGGCCTGCCCTCCCCCCCTTTGATGGGCTTTGTCCTTCAAATGGTGTGTGCATGCTGAATCATGTGATCCCCCCAATATTTTATTCAAGTTTGTAAAATATTGGTCCCCCCAATATTTTATTCAAGTTTGTACCATTGGCCCAAGTTAATGCATAGTAAGGAAATGGGATTTTTTAAAAAAGTATTCCAGAAGAAATCTCTCGCCCCTATATTTTTAGAATCCAAAACGTTCTTCACTTGTCTTTATTGGCGAGTCAGTGTTTGTATCTGGCCAAGAGCTGCGACAATGGCCTGGTTGAGCCATTCTACACGATTGCTGCTTGCGTTGTGGGTTGCTGCATGAAATGCGTCCAATAGCAAAATAAATGAATGTTTGTAATTATAAAAGTTGGTCTGGAGGGCTAATTATAGGCTGCATGCGTTCTTAGTGTATTTCTAAGGGACTTAACATAAATTGCATTCACACAAAAAGGTAGCCGAATCTGACACAGAGCCACGTGATGCGTTGATGGAGTTGTTGTTCTTGCATTAGCCTGTAAGAGTGCTGCTCTTAAGGGATGCCTTTGGTCTTAGTAAGACTATGGCCATTTAGGTCACTTAGACACACATAAGCTCATTTATATGAATGTATTTGGGACACGTAAAGCCTGGATACTAGAATTGTGCTTTGGAATTGCATCCCCATCTGCACTTATGAAAATAAACCATAAGAAAATAACACAGATAAACTTACATCTGAGTCATTCACAGACCCTCCCAAGTGCCCCTATTTTCCAGGGACAGTCCCAGATTTACAGAAGCCATCCCGATTTCTGATTTGATCCCAGAATGTCCCGCTTTTCCTAAGCACATCCCTATTTTCATTGGAGAAATGTTGGAGGGTATGAGACCCCAAAGCCAAGGAGATAAGTAACTATACAACCTTTAGAAGACATCTATATAGCCCTATATAGGGAAGTTTCTTAATATTTAATGTTTTATTACGTTTTTATATATGTTGGAAGCCACCACCCAGTCAGATGGGAGGGGTATTCATAATAAAATTACTGTTCTATTATTATTATTATTATTATTATTATTATTATTTAGGATGTCCCTATTTTCATTGGAGAAATGTTGGAGGGTATGCATTCACAGATCTTGTGCACATTTACCTCTGAGTAAATAGCTGGGACACAGGGTGGTGGTTGTCGTTTAGATCTGGTGACACATTTCACAAGGATGCTCAAAACCCCCACATACATATGTCCTCGAAGAGCTTCCAAGACAATGGCCAAACATCCTCCAACAACAGGGGAATAGCCTGCTTAATACTGTCTCCTAGGCATCCTGCCTTGCCTTCCCTGCCCAGCCAATGGGGATCCGAGGGATGGAACCAGCCATGATGCCTGGGTAATGCTTCCTCTTGCCCTGTAAGCTGCTAGCATAGACCACAGCTGTAAATCTCACAGAACGAAGTTGATGCCCATATACAGTGGTACCTTGGGTTAAGAACTTAATTCGTTCTGGAGGTCTGTTCTTAACCTGAAACTGTTCTTAACCTGACGCACTACTTTAGCTAATGGGGCCTCCTGCTGCCACTGCACGATTTCTGTTCTCATCCTGAAGCAAAGTTCTTAACCTGAGGTACTATTTCTGGGTTAGCGGAGTCTGTAACCTGAAGCCTATGTAACCCGAGGTACCACTGTAGTGGCAATGAAACAGAAAGGTGAATCAGTGCTCCATGTTCAAAGAGCCATGAGACACATTCACATTGTACATTCAAGGCTCATGGCTTCCCGCAAAGAATCCTGGGAGTCTACTCCCTCACAGACCTACAGCACCCTTTACAAACCAAAGCTTCCAGGATTCCCTGGGAGAAACCACGTGCATTTAAATGTATGATGTGGATGTGTACCTCGGGTTACAGACGCTTCAGGTTACAGACTCCGCTAACCCAGAAATAGTACCTCGGGTTAAGAACTTTGCTTCAGGATGAGAACAGAAATCACGCAGCAGTGGCAGCGGGAGGCCCCATTAGCTAAAGTGGTGCTTCAGGTTAAGAACAGTTTCAGGTTAAGAACGGACCTCCGGAACGAATTACGTTCTTAACCCGGGGTACCACTGTACCTTGCATTTAATGATAATTATCCTAAGAAATTAGCAAAGATGCACAAAAGGTCCACTTCATCTAGCCGCACTTCCTTCCAAAAAATGTGTGCATGGTTTTCATTTAATTGCCCTGTGGCAATAATCCAGGCACATTTACTTGGGAGTAATTCCATTCGGCTGTAGTGGGACTGAGGATCAGGCTGCAAACCACCTAGATTTTTTATGGTACCTTCCCTTAGAGAGAGAAAAAAAGGTCCTGTGGTTCCCCCTGTTTTTGTACAGCTCCTAGCACAATGGGCTGGGTCTCTGGGCTGTATGATAAAAACTAATTATAGTAATGTGATTAAAGACCATCTTTCTACTATTGAGGGGGGTGGGAAGAGAATACCCCGGTGGCCAAGTTTTATTCATGCGTATTAGTCTTGCTTGTTTTGTAAATGTAATTAAAAAATTAAATCCCTTAAAAATAAGCACGTAGAATAGATGAAGACAAGAAAAGTGTGTGTATACGGTATGTGTGTGCGCGTGTGTGGCCGCGCGCCTCTTTCGCACCCCTGCGCGCGCATAAAGGAGTAAATTAAACGAAGAGGAAAAACAGACTGGAACCGCTGAGTTCAGATGCATTATGGCACTGGAACTTCCATAAAGTTCAGAGGTTTTGGATTTCCGTGTTCCGAGGCTGCCCGTAAAATAAAATTTAAAAAACCCGAAAAAGCTCTAAAAGACAACAGACCCAGACTTCATAAGGGGACTGAGTGTAGTGGGGGAAGGGAGGTGGATTGGCCCGAAACCTGCACGCCAGATCCAATCTCTAATTAGAACCTTTTGTCTAAAGTCTTTTCTAAAGCATTCCGTGTCTGTTTAATATTTAACATATGGGGGGTGGGGGAACAGAGTTTTGTTGGTGTGCCAGTTATATTACAATCAGATATTGTTTAGTTAAGATGCAGAATAAAAAAGAAAGGAAAAGGAAAAGGCCAATTTTCTTCTAACATGAAACTTTAAAGAAGAAGAAAAGGCAGTGGGGGGGGGGGGAGCGCGCGGGAGTGGGGTGGGGTGGGGGACTCTACCGCAAAATGATATCACAGTCTTGCACTACTAAAGTTGATCATTCCATCCTCCCTCCTCTCCCCGTCCCCCCCCCCCGCGCGCCGCCCGCCACCTCTCCAAAAGAGCAATACAGCAGTTGCTCTGCATTGTATGGGAAAATAAAAGGAAGAGAGTTCAAACAGCAATTGATATTTATCTCATGGGGTGAAGGAGGGGCGGTGTGTTGGAGGTGTGTGTGGGGGGGGGGGAAGGATAGTTTGCAAAGAAAGGGCTAAGTTGATTGAGCAACGAACGGGTTAAAGGCAAGGGAGTGTAGCTGGCAGAACCGGGAGGAGGGAATGTTGCCTGTCCCTTTAAGGTTCCTGCAGCACTGAGAGAATTGCAGGGATAATACGATTGGGGCGGCAGGATCACTTACTTCTGACGTTCCAAAGCCTGGGGGAGTTGGCTAGAGATTGTTTCCCTTTGATAAGGTCCTGGCAACTTGGTAGCAACTCAAGAAGCAATAATAATAATAATAATAAAAATCTAAGCGCTTCGGAGTGAAATAAAAAAGAAAGAAAGAAAAACCATCCAAAGTGTGGGGGAATAATTAGTCCCTGTAGCTGCCGAGCAACGCCAGTACGTAATGCCGGTTGATCTTGCGATAGTAAGAACTGTATACCTTTACAGATGCACACACACAGAGATAGAGACACGCACACACATATATTTTATTTTATTTTAAGGCGGAAGGTGTTGCCGGAAAAAAAGGACGCTTATCTCCCTTACAGGACCGTTCTCTCGGTTGTTCACTTTGATGTGCACAGTTAAACCCACAGCTCAGTGTTTGTTGGAATAGCCCGGAGGACATTTGGTGCATGGAATGACTGCTTGAAACAGGACCTGAGTTGAAAGAAGGGGGGCGGGTGGGGGGTCAGGAGAAGTGGGGGAGGGATCAGGTCTTTTGATATATATATATATATATTTATTTTTTTCCCCTCTCCCTTTTCCTTTCGGCTTAAAGAAGAAGCGGGGCGTGAAGGAAGGGAGAGGATCATGCTGAAAGTCCTCTCTCCCTCTCTCCGCTGATACGTTTCGCGTGCAATGTCCTGCTCTCTCTCTCCCCCCCCCTCCGCTCCCCCCCTTTTAAACTCTCAGATGCTATTATGAAGCATGAGAGGAGGCGGGTGATGAAAATATAGGGGGAATCGGCGCAACGCTGCGGATTACTTTTCTTCATTCTGTAAAGGGAGAGAGAGAGAGAGAAGGGGGGGTGGGAAGGCTAAAGGAGGTGGGTTTTTTTTTAAAGGAAATACCGAGCGCCCGTTTACGGAGGGGGCGGGAAAAGAAAAAGAGAAGGAGAAGAGAGAAGGGGAAAAGGACCCACTAAAAACTACTGGATCAATGGTAAGTTGCACAAGAATGTACGCGATTCCCCAGCTGCCTGCTTGCCTGTTTCTCTATTCCCCCCCCCCCGCGCGCCCGCTTTCTCCCGATCGCTTTGATGTCCTCTTGGCTTGAGCTTTGAAGTTGTTAAGGAAAGCTATTTATGCGTTAGTTATGAGCAGGCAGGGCTCGGTTGAGGCGATAGGCGAGGGTTTTGTACGCGAACAATAATAAACAGCAGAGGTGTGTATGTTGCATTTGTGTGTGTTCGAGAGACGGGAGAGATCTGGGGAAGGAGTGGGGTCTTGCACAGGACAAGCCCCCCCCCCCCCACCTCCAACCAACGCACCCCAATTGCAGATATCCCGGTAAGGTGGGTGCGTGGGTGTGGGGGAAAAGAAGGGTCCATTTTCAGATTTGGACTTTTCCGATTGGGAAAGGAGGTCGAGATCAAGGATGTGCATTTTTTTATGTGCCGGGGAGGCAGGGATGCAGCGAGGATGCGAGGACTCCCTGCCTCTTCTCCCTCTCCCCCCCCCCCCAACTCTTCCTTTACACCCCTCCCACTTCTCTCGGCACCCCCTGCGAACTCCAAAGAGGCGCTGCAGGCTTACTTCGGGGTCAGTTGTTGCACAGGGCTCGGAGAAAGCAACTGGCTTAAGACGTCTCTGTGGCTTTCTCGCTCTCTTCTCCCCCCTGCTCTCCCCACCTTCAGCCTCCCAATTCCTCTTCTCGGTTCCTGAGATCTCTCGGCCTTTCCACCCCCCTCTCCCCTCCAGTCAGTCGCCATTTCTGGAGGGTTACTTACCACCCCCCTCTTTTATTTTTACCCCCCTCTTAAGGGTTGCATTTTAGCAGCTCGCTGGACTACAATGTCTTCTTTTAAATCCTCCCCCCACCAGTCGCCCTCTTACTCGCTCACTCTCTTTGATGGGGGGAGCTGGAGAATATAGCAGCCGGGCTTGGAATTTCTGCACGCGTTCAGGTACATTACAGGAGAGAGGGGGAAAATTACTTTCTTGGCAGTAGTTTGTATTTGTTTGTTGTAAAGGCAAGCAGGCGTTTAAAATCTCCACTCCTGTCGTGAGGTGGTGGTGTGGAGAAATGTCATCTTATGAGTAGTTCTGAACTCTTCACATAACTCCATAAACCAACTTTTTAAAATTGGATGTTGGTTGGTTTTGTGTGTGTGTGTTTAAATAAACTGGTTGAAGTCTTTGCAATCCCATTTTCTCCCGAGTGAACTAAGGAAGGATGTTTGGAAGAAGCCACAAAACTTCTCAAGATCTTATTAATCCATCTTTAATGGTGGAAACTGGCTAAGTTTGAGAAGAAAAAGTGCATGACAACCCGAGCAAGGGAGGTGGTGGTGGGGAGGGAGAATTGGAATCCTTTGCTTCCAAGTGGTTGGAAGTTTTTAAACATGTGGATGTCTTTAACATGTGAATGGTATAACTTAAGCAAGTCCATGAGATGCCTTTGAAGGCTGTAGGCAACTGATCAGAAATGAGTCAGACAGACCTAGTTTTTAAACTAAAACACTACTGTGGTCGAGATTCTCTCTCTCCCCCCCCCCCCATTTTCTTTTAAACACTTTCTCAATATGCCATTTGTTTTTTTCAGAGGAGCATCCAGTATTGTGCTTAGAAGGGTTTCTGGTGATCATAATCTAAATGTTTAAGGAGTTGAAGGGTTTTGGAGGAGGGGGGGCAGAGAAATGGAAACCAGATGCTGAGGAAAGCACGTTTTGTTCTTTGCTTTGAGTTATCTACTGAAGAAAGAGAGGGAGGCAAAATTTTGAAGGATTTGTGTGTGTGTGTGTGTGTGTGTGTGCGCTTGCACACAAAATAGGTTTAACAACACAAGGGATCCAGTATTGTTCCTGGGACTTCTCAGATGTTATCATTAGTAGGAGGGAAAGGTTCACAGGGGGGTTTTCTTTTCTTTTCTTTTGCGTGTTTTGATTTTATAGGCAATGCAATAATTAAGACTTCATTTTTGTTTTTGCCTCCGCCCCACTCCTTTTGCTCCCTCCACACCAAAGTTAAAAGTGTGCCCAGAGTTCAATCTTCCTCTTTGAAAAGCGTATCTGATACTTTTGATTAGCACTGCAGATAGCTGCGGTTGCCTCTTTATTTTAATGTGAAGAGTTGAAAAGCCTGTTTACTTTTTGTCTTTGATGTTGGGTGGATCTGGTTTTGATTAGATCAATACTTCCCCCCCTCTTTCTTTTCCTTTTTTTTTCCCCTTCAAGAGAGAAGACTCTGAAGAATCCCCTGCTGACTTGAGGAAGAAAAGAGAGAGGGAGAGAGACAACACACATACAGATTACTGAGGAACTTAAAAAGAAAAAGTCCTGCCAGAAGGGACTCCCGGAACCATGAGCAGCGCAGCATTGCTGACTCACCTCCCAGACCCCAGCAGCAGCTTCAGAGAAGATGCCCCACGCCCCCCTGTTCCAGGGGAAGAAGGAGAGACACCATGCCACCTGGCTGCCACTTTGTTTGCCATGAAAAACCAAAGCTTCAAGGCCATGTCAGTTTCTTCCACGCCAAGGAGAAATGAAGATGGCCTTGGGGAGCCAGAAGGCAGCGCATTCCCAGACTCTCCTCTAGCACGATGGACCAAATCCTTGCATTCCTTACTGGGGGATCAAGATGGTGCCTATCTCTTCCGGACCTTCCTGGAAAGAGAAAAATGTGTGGATACTTTGGACTTCTGGTTTGCCTGCAATGGCTTCAGGCAGATGGACCTTAAGGATACCAAAACTTTACGAGTAGCCAAAGCTATATACAAACGGTACATTGAGAACAACAGCATTGTCTCCAAACAGCTCAAGCCTGCCACTAAGACCTACATAAGGGATAATATCAAGAAGCAGCAGATCGATTCTATAATGTTTGATCAGGCACAGACTGAGATTCAGACAGTGATGGAGGAAAATGCTTACCAGATGTTTTTAACTTCTGAGATATACCTCGAATATGTAAGGAGTGGGGGAGAAAATCCTGCTTACATTAACAGCAATGGACTGGGGAGCTTAAAAGTTGACTGTGGCTATCTCCCTACCTTGAATGAAGAAGAGGAGTGGAGCTGTGCAGACTTTAAGAACAAACTTTTGCCATCCGTGCTAGGGCTATCCAGTAAGGCATTGAGGGCTACAGCAAGTGTCCGGGCTACAGAAACTGTGGAGAATGGGTTCAGGTAAGATAACTTGCTTTGAATGACTTTTTGAGAGTCTGTTGCTCCTTTAAACAAATCTTGCAAAGTGGGTATATGTGCACATGCTTGTCCTTTGGAGTAGATTTTGGCAAAGATACTTTTTTTTTTTTAATGAACCTTAACAACTTGGCATTTATTTCTGGCTTGGTGGGGAGGGCTGTCTTTCTCCATAATAAAGAAAGCAGTACATTGTGGTTCTTAAGACCCACCAGTTCCTAAAGCTCTCTTAGACATCAAAAAAAGAACTTCAAAGCGACTCTTGTTCTTTGAGACATGCGTTAATTGTTACCACTTTAAACCACATTAAGAGGAGCTGGGAAGAGCACCATCTAGGCATGTGAATGAGTAATGAAATACTAGTTTGCCAGCTTCATCCCCAGCTAGTGTCGAAATATGTGGATTACATATAGAAAATGGGAAGCAATTATGTGATGATGGAACGAGAAAATCCATATTATTACTGCGGCAGCCCGTGTGACTGAACTTTGTAACTTACAAGGAGACATTAAACACATGTATTCTTGGAGAATACCTTGTGTGACTTGCTATTGTGTCTTTAAGCCAAAGGAAATCTGTTTGGCCAATGAAATGGCTTCAGGTATGGGACATTAGTGTTAGGGGCAGAATTCCAACCGCTGAGTAAAAGAGGTATGTGTGCCAGGTATATAGGAACTGAGTTGGACCTTTGGTTTCTCAGGCTCAGAACTGTCTACAGTGACTGACAGTGGCTCTTCAGAGTTTCAGCCAGAACTTTTCCTAGCCTGACCTGGAGATGAACCTAGGCCTTTTAGCATGCACTCTACCGTTGACTGACAGCCCTTCCTAGTTAATGGAATTCAAGCTGCATTAAAAGGTGGTCCTATTCCCAATTCAGTACCCCAGGAGAGTGATATGAGACCCTTCTTTGGTGGCATAGGCTGATGAAAGTGGGCAAGACCAGTTTCTCCCAAAATGGCAACACCAGCGTATTCTTTCTCTATCTTAATCGTGACAGAGTGGTATAATCTTCTGACACCTTATTCTCTTTCTCCCCTCCCTTTCCCCTTCATAAATGGAAATTGGTTGAACAAGGATCTATAGAGCAGAAGGACCTGCTCTCTCCCTCTCCCCTCTGTTCTGTGTATTCTCTCTCTTGCTTTGGGAGTTTCTTTCTCAGTCTGGTAAGTATTTGACATCTGGTTTACAGGAATTTTTGTGAGTGTTTCTGTGATTCATGGGACATCAAAGGGCTTCAGGCATCTCTTCTGTTTTCAGCTTGTTTCAACTATGGCCTGCCTCTAAGAGGAGGGTTCTTGAATTGCATCTGTTGTGTTTCTAGCTTGCAGCAGTGTTTATGGTCTTTTCCAGCGATTGGGTTGGAAAGGCAGCTGGTTCTAATTTGGCTTTCACTCACACCAGGGCAAATCTATGGGGGCTCCAGATAGGCGAGGGGCTTCTTCTAGTTCTTGGCTGTACAAATGGCATCAGTGTGGGTTACCCGTTTGTTTTAATCTCTGTGGAGGTATATGCTTGATCAAGCCTCTGTTTGCCCCAGTATCTTTCTGTGGTAAAGGCAAGTTTTCAAGTTTGAAGCCCTAGCAAGCCAATTTTCTTTCACAACCTCTGAACTGTACCAGTTGCATGAGCCTGACAACCATATTTGCTGTTGCCCAGATCAAACAGTGTTTATATGTGTGTATGCATGTGTATATGTGGTGGTGGTGGGGTTGTGTGTGTGTGTACACACACACCCCTGCACACACCTAACGCTGTCCTCAAGTTGAGATGACATTGTAGAAGGCATTGGCATGTCTAAACTCTGTTGACACTGAGGTGGCAGAAGGCATGGAGCTATTAATGTCAGTGCCACTCTGAAAAACTCCAAGCAGGTAACTTTCTGTTCAGGTGAGGAAACTTCATTTGAACCTTCAGCCCACCCAATTCATGCATGCTTTTGATTAGGCATATATTGATGGAGCTGGATAGCTCAGCTGGTTGAAGCATGGTGCTGATAATGCCAAGGTTGCAAGTTCGATCCCTGTATGGGGCAACTGCATTGTAGGGGTTTGGACTAGAGGATCCTTAGGGTCCCTTCCAACTCTACAATTCTATGATTTTATGCTGAAAACCTTCCTTTTAAGAAGATATGTACTTTGTGCTGCGCTGTTCTCCAAAAAGGCAAGAAGTTGCTTCTCCTTTTTTTTTGTCTCCTTGACTGGATTCTTGTATGTAACTGAACTGAGAGCTTGGGCTTGAACCCGGGTTCCAGTTCCACTGCTGCCTGCCATGGACACTTGGTGTGGTCTTTGGCAAGTCGGTAGGTCTCAGACTCAGTTCCCCAGCTATGAAATGGGAATAATATCCCATAGGGGAGGGTAGGCATGGTCTCAGTAAAGGCTGCCAAGTCCTTTGCCAGTTAGAGGTGCTGCTCTTAGCAATTTCTGGACTAGAATCTCATTGTTGTTACCAAAGGGAAAGAACTGAGAAGCCTTTTCCCCCAAGCCAGTGGTCACCAGACATTGCTTCTCCTCCTGTCTCAAAGATATTAAAGTCCAGTAGTTTTCTCATCTTGTGGATGAGTTGCTGTTATTTGCCTAGTCCGCTAGCAGTTGACATGTGAATCCCCTTTTCCCTTGGCTGGTGTCTTCATCTTTCTGGACCTGTAGGTAACCAAACTTTTTAAAAAAATATTAATTGGAGGTTGTTTTAGCATGTAAGCTTTAATGAGGAGTGTGAAGCCTATTTGTCTCCCTCCCCTGGCTGTTTTCTGCTCCTAGGTTAGGTTTGGCGAACACACTTTCTTTACCCCAGTCACATCCTCATGCTGTATGTGTTATAAGGTATTTTTATGGATTTGGGATTTCCCCGAGTCAAAATAAACACTTCGGACTTGGTTTAGGTGTCTTCCCCTCTTTCTCAGGGCTGCTTTGTGTATTAATTGCTTCCTTGGAATGAGGATCTTGATGCTCTTCCACTTTCGGCAGTTCAGTGCAACAAAAGTGAAATTGAAAAAAAGTTTTGTTTACATTGGATTCTGAATGTATCACACAAAAGTTAATGTGCACAAAACTGCCCTCTTACGGCACACTCATATATCATAGCAGCCAATAAGGTAGCCTCTCTGCTGTTAAGTTTTCTCTTGTAAAGTTACTGAAGCTCGCCTTCCCACCACATGGGGCTATAGCTAGCAGATGGCCCACTTTTGCAGATTGGCACTTATTTGTGGGGGAAGGTCTTAGAACCGAGATGGCTTCAGTTATCATAATAAAATTAAGCCAGGAGGGGAGAAAGACAAATGTGTACATGTGTGTGTGCTTGCACACACCAAGCAATCGGGTTTTTGTTTTGTTTTGTTTTGTTTTGTTTTGTTTGGCAAAGTAGTGTGATGAAAGCTACATATTTGCTTCCCCTGAAAATTATAAACACAATGTTTCTGACCAAAAACCATTTGCCAGACAATGTGGATGCAGATTCACACGATGTTTTCTCAACAGCAGTGAGAGCAATCCAGTGCTTTCTTCATATACCTCTGATAACCCACCTGAACACCTGTGGAATGCCAACTGCAGTGCAGCAAAGCTTAGCTTCCTAATTTACAAGGCTCCCTGTATAGACTTTCCATTACTCTGGTTGAAAAACCAAGATCTGAGGCTACTTATAAGGCTAGAGGCTAATCACAGAGGAGAAAACAGCTGTGCTGCTCAGGGTGTTGTTGGGTTTTTGGGGGGTTTTCTTGCAGGGCTACCCACAAAAGACACCTGGAAAGATAAGTTCTGTGTGCTTTGTCTATGACACAGGCCTGCTCCCCAACACAGCACAGGGAGTGACAAACAAGTACCATTTTTATCAGTATAAGTGGTAGTAGTTTGAGAAACCTGAGACATTCACCTTGAAGCTGAAGGGGAGCTGCTACATGATTGTGGAAAACATTTGTCAGTATTGTGTCCTGTGGAGGCACTTTTTTTGAGAGAGAGAAAAAGAGAGTCCATGTAGAAATTTACACCGGAGACTCTGCTTCACACAGGAATTAAAACTCCTTTAAGGCAGCTTGATAGCATCTGGCTACAATTATGTTTGTAGTGTGGTCAAGATCTTTCTTTCTTTTTTAAAAAAAAAGTGGTTATGAAAACATCCCTAATTGGTTTACTTAATGTATGTGGGGATTTTCTGTACAGATCTGTTTTAACTGAGCAAACTGTGATTTTTTTTTAAAATAAAAAGAAATTTATTGTTTAATGATATGATTGTATAAGTTCTGAGGAGTGGGGGAATGGCATTTTGCTAGCTAAATGTCTTGGTAATTTCTTGTGCTTTGAGTTTCTGCTGACTAGTTTAAGGTGATTTATAGATCCGTTGAACTTTGGAGCAGGACTTTTCCAAAAGTTCGGCATAGCTTGGGAAGTTGAGCTCTTCCAAAAAGATTTTGGAGATATTCTCTCTCTCTCTCTCTCTCTCTCTCTCTCTCTCTCTCTCTCTCTCTCTCTCTCTCGGCTGCCTTACAGTATGGAAGAGCTTCCCCTTAACCTTCCCATAGGGATGACATGTAAACATAAACTAACAGGCGGCACGATTAAGGACGTAGCAGCATGACATGCACTTTAAAAGGAAGGTCTGTAGGATCCACTTAAGGAGCAGGCTTGGTTCTGTACAGATGGCGAGCATCTTGCAACCAGATACCTTACAACAATAAGCCCTAATGGGCCTGCGTTTTGTTAGAGCAGGACACGAAGCTGTTTCAAGGACAGTAATAAAAAGTAAAGCCTTTATCGTTCCCCCACTCCCACCCCACTTCCTTGAAAGACCAAAAAAAAAAACCCCAATAGCTGCCTTAAGAATGTCACGGGAACTTTACAAACATAGATAAGTTTTTGTTTTTTTAAAGGTACAACATTTGGAACCTGCTTCCCCTTGCTTTCTCCCCCCCCCCCCTCTTTTGCAGAGTAACTTTCAACTGGAAACATGTGGGGTTGATCTGTCTTGAAGATCTGAAGGATCTGATTTTTTCCCCCTACCGTCTTCTGTCACTCTTTGGTTATCTCCCATTCTTTCTTTCTTTTCTTTTCTCTTCCCCGCTCCCTTCCTTCATCTTTTGAATGTCTTGATCTTCCCACTGAAATATCTTTGTGTGCTTTGGGAAAGAATGTGTTCCCAGCTGCGCTTAAATACCTGAGTCTTTTGCAGCGAGGCCTCCTGCAAAGGTCAGCTTGAGATGTGGAGGCCTAGAACTTCAGTCATGCTGTTTGCCGTCATAACTTGAAGAGGGCTGTCTGTCTGTCTCTCCCTCCATCTCTCTCTCTCCCCTTCCCAAGCCCCTTTCTTTGCTTAAGCCTTTGCAAGGGCTCATGTTTTCCCCTTGCCAGTGAAATGGAGGAATGCAACACAGCAGGAGGGGAGTTAAGGGGAGGGTGGGAGGACTTGTTTGTGAGAGAACTGAGTGAAGACTACTACTGAAGAGGTCGAAAGTGGGTAACCGGGGCAAATGGAAACAAAGGGACCAGAATACTACTACTAGGGGAAGTGCTGCTTTTCATTAAGACTACCAGGCTGCTCACTTAACTCAGGCCTGATGCCTCCTCCGATCTCATTGCAAGTGGCTTGGTGATTTAAAAAAAAACACCCAAAAGTTTCTCTCTTTTATGTTTAGGCCTTAAAGAAAGACTTCCCTTCCCTCTCCCTCTCCCTCCCTCCACCCTGCGCCTCCCAAGTTGTTCACAAGTGACTCCAATTTTGAGCAAGTGACTGTCTTAGAATTGAACAAACAGCAGGCCATGGGAGCCTGAGCGGATCGGGGTTGCCAAGCTGAATTTCTTCAGAATGAGGGATGTGGTCTGCCTCTGTGATGTCTCTTCTGTGGAATGTTATGGAAGTGGTCGAATAAGGGGTGTCCCTTTTTAATGTTCTGTAGAGCAGGCATCTGGAGTAAGGGGTGATGGCTTCAAATGAGGAACATCTGGCAAACTTAGTCTGGATTCCAGGCGTTTGGATTCTGTGTGCTTAAAGGTGGTGCTGTCTATATAAACAAGGCCTTCTTAAAACGTTTGGCTGAGAGCAGTGATCGCAATCCTGTAAATGTTTTGTCAATCCCTAATTTAGTCTTTAATAGTCCATGGTGATTAGGGTACAGAATATAAAACACAGGTGTCCATCCCTATTGGTCTCCCTTTGCCAAACTGATGCCCTCCAGATGTTTGGGACTCCTTGCTCCTTTCTTCCTCAGGCACCATGGTTGTGATGGCTGATGGGAGTTGTAGTCCAAAACATCTGGAAGGTAGCAGGTTGGCAAAGGCTGCCCCATAAATTGTTATGTTGCTGCCTTGTTGGTCCTACATAATGGCTCCCTTTATTGGACCAACTTGGTGGGGATACAAAACTGAAATTTACTCCCCTCTGTGATTTGGATTGGAAAAGATTGCTCTTCACTTATTATCCCCTTATTATCGCTTTACCAATGCTGTGCTCTCTGTATATAGGGCCACACTGTCTTTTGCAGCATCCTCTGAAATAAGATGCCAATCGAACCATTTTGAGATAAGACCATCTGTAGAAGTTATATTTGTTAATTTGACATGCTTGGGGACCTTTTGAATCCAGAGCTGAAAATGACCTGAAAATATTGCGGGCACTTAATAATATTTACCACTTTTTTCTTAATCACTTCACCCTAGCTCAGAGTTTCCCAAACTTGGGTCACCAGCTGTTTTTGGAATACAGTTCCCATCATCCCTGGTTCTGCTAGCTAGGAATGATCAGAGTTGTAGTCCAAAAACAACTGGAGACCCAAGTTTGGGAAACTTTGCTCTATCCCAGGCATAGGCAAACTTTGCCTTCCAGATGTTTTGGGACTACAACTCCCATCACCCCTAGCTAACAGGACCAATGGTCAGGGATGATGGGAGTTGTAGTCCCAAAACATCTGGAGGGCTGAGTTTGCCTATGCCTGCTCTAGCCATTACAACTGTCTTGTACTGCTGGCACAGATTTGAGGCAGAGAGAGAGAAGGAAGGAAGGATGGAAGGAAGGAAGAAAGGAAGAAAGAAAGAAAGAAAGAAAGAAAGAAAGAAAGAAAGAAAGAAAATATGCTTTTAAGGCCACTTGATGAGTGCATGGTAAAGATTCAGTTTCAGGGCATTCAGCTGCTGTTCTTAACTGCCTGGCCCTAGCTCACTTGTCTAAAATCTTGCATTGCCCTTTTCTGTAGATCTTAGATTCCCACTCCCATTAGCCCCATCATTCATAGCTAATGGTCAAGGATAATGGGAATTGTAGTCCGGCAGCTTATGGAGGACCACATTTCCCCCATCCTTGCTGCAGATGGACCAGGAATAACAATGCACATGTATTTGGGTTTAAGACACATTGGTGTAGGAAAGTAGGAGTTGAGTGTTTTTGTGAGGAGATCCTAGCCCAATTTGAAATGTTAGGGAGTAGTACAAACCTAGAAAGGAACTTGTCAAAATGTTCATGATCACTAAGGCTCCAATCTTATTCCTACTTACCTGTGAGTAAGCATCCTTGAACTCACTTACTTTTTGACAGGCACGTGTAGGATTGTGAAAACTGTAAAAGTGTTGATGGCTAGAGTGTTGTGGCAGGACAGTTTTCTCTCTACCACATGGAGACCTTGGTAGTTGTTTCTGAATCTCAGTTTGTTATGTGGGAGTGTCTGAGACAAGCTGGATCTGTTCACACTATTGCCTTCCTTGTGAATCTTGCCACTAGTCTGGTATATTGGACTAAAAGCAAGGAGGTTTGGGTCTAAGTCCCCACTCAAGAATGAAGCTCACTGGTGACCTAGGACTGGCCTCTATCCTTCCTTGTAGGGTTGTTGTGAGGTTAGACCATGGTGCTGATAACACCAAGATTGCAGGTTTGATCCCCATATGGAACAGCTGCATATTCCTTTGTTGGACCAGATGATCTTCAGCATCCCTTCAAACTCTACAGTTCTGTGATCCCTCAGTCTAACCCAGGCTTCCTCAACCTCGGCCCTCCAGATGTTTTGAGACTACAATTCCTGTCATCCCTGACCACTGGTCCTGCTAGCTAGGGATCATGGGAGATGTAGCCAAAAACATCTGGAGGGCCGAGGAAGCCTGGTCTAACCTGCTTCATAAGGTTGTTGTGAGGATAAAATAGTGATGGAGGATGTATGCTGCCTCTTCTCTTTGGTGGAACAAAACATGATACTTTTTTGTGTGGTGCCATACCAAGGGATTTCATGAATCCACCATTTTAAAACTGTATGACAGCTGATGGCTTTAAAATAGTGACTTTGTAGATCATGAATGGGGAACCTTTGGCTCCCAAATGTTGCTGTTCTTCAACTCCTGTCAGCCCCAGCTGGCATGGCCAACGGTCATGGATGATGGGAGTTGTAGTCCATCAACATCTGGAGATTCACCAATGTACACAAACAACTTGCTTTGCTTCCATTCCATCTACACAGCACAATGAAAGCTATTATACACAAATGGGTATGCTGTGAACACAGACCTACACAGGTAAACAAAGATTTAGTAGCATGGGTTTATTTCTCCTATATATTACAGATACTTCTGGCAGATCACATGCTGGTTAGCCAGCTGTTTATGGTGGGTGGAAAATGAAGGCCGTGATCCTAAACACTTATTTATAAGCGGTCCATTGAAATTGACTGAGTTACTTCCAAGCATTGAGAATATTAGTCATTTAGTTAGTCTTGTGTGCACATATATAACTTAGCTCATTGCTCTTTGGCTTTTTTATGTGTGTATGGAAGAGTA
Source organism: Podarcis tiliguerta (assembly GCF_965153285.1). NCBI lineage: Eukaryota > Metazoa > Chordata > Lepidosauria > Squamata > Lacertidae > Podarcis > Podarcis tiliguerta. Next base: position 99,016,922 of record NC_139535.1, on the reverse strand, counting down.
ACTGAGCTTTCACTTTTTGCTTGTCTCTAGGTCCTTTAAGAGGAACGATCCTGTTAACCCTTACCATGTGAACTCTGGCTATGTCTTTGCTCCTGCCACCAGTGCAAATGATAGTGAAATATCTAGTGATGCTCTGACCGATGACTCCATGTCTATGACGGACAGTAGCGTGTAAGTATTTCCCTTGGTTGAATTTTTTTAAAAACTGTTGGTTCTTAAAAGAATCCTACCTGGCCATGATCTCTGCTTTAATTTTCTGTTTAAAATTTTGCTACCCAGTTATATTTCTGATGGATTCTTTACCCACCATATTGCCATAAAATAGGAGTATGGTTTGAGCACAGTGTGTATGCCTTTGACGCAATGGTAGGAAATGACTCTCTCATTTCCATCACTTTGCAGGTATTCTCACCCAACTCTCAGGTGAACAACCTTGTTCTCCCAGTAGGACTAGAAATCCAGCCTCTTACCCATGGGATGTATCCATAATCGTCCCCATAGCCACAATTTTGCCCCAGCCCTTGTTTTTTTTAGGACTAGGTGTAGTCTTATTATCTAATTAACAGTCGTAAAAAAAGGAATTGCTTCCTCTAGGCGGTGCTTTCTGAGGTTAGCTGCTGAACTTAGGAGCGATGCTCTATTGACCCAAAGAGTCAACAGCCTTCTTGGGCTGAACCTGGCTGACTTTACTTCTGTAAGAGGGTGGAGGCTGTTTGGAATGTGATGACAATTATTCCTTAGTCTCTGGGAGAAGGATGGGAGGAACAATCTGTGCTGTAAAATTTGTGGTCTTCTACAGAGAAGGAAATGGGAAGAAGTTTTCTGTTGTAATCTGCTTTAGCCATACAACTATGTACAAGGGCAACTACGTACATTGTCAGTGGTTTCTCTCTCCCACCTCTACTTCATGTTGCATTCCTCTTCCTGCTGCTGGGTAGAGAGATTGGACTTCATTGCTAAATATCCCAAAGTGCTGTGAGGATACGGGAGCATATTCATTACTTCCAGTGGAAGGAACGCTTTTTGGAGGCAGGTTGGGGTTGGGGAGTGCAAAGTAGCCTGGTTTTAACTTAGCATTGATATACATATGCACACAAACACACACACAATTCCCAAGGTCTTAACTTGAAATGCTTAGTTCTGCTTCCCATGCATGCACATATGTGGAAGCAATTCCAACCCAAAACAGTAGGACTTAACTTGTGAGTAACAGGATTGTACTGTTAGTGTACCCATGGTGGTTTGGAAACCTTGAAGGTGGAAGGAAACGCTTCGCAATTCCTTGTAATCCTTTTGGTGGCAGGGGAAGAATATGCACTTTTAAAAATAAAAAAGTCTCTAGATATAAAATAGTGCAAACTTGGTTATCCACCCTCCTTCTAATATGTGTGCAGTACTTTTTTTTTTTAATGGTTTTATGGAAGAAGAAGAAACCCATTCCTGCCTTACCCCGCTTTTTCGTTGAACAACATCGGCCTTGCATTTTCTTAAAAAGCTGCATCACTATTTTATTTCTCTTTGCCAGCTGGGCTGCGGTTTGTATATGTGCTCGGTGTGTCAACAGAGCATTCACTGGGTTAGTCATTTCTGGACCAGTGTTGGGTCACTTGGGACGAGCAGGGCTCGGATTATACCCTCTCTTCACAGCAATGCCAATTGTGGGGCCTTCTACAGATGAGAGCACTGAGTGAGAAATAAAGTGCATGCTGGATGAAAGGCTTAACTGAATCGCTTTCAGCCTATTGTTAGTCTAGGGGAGCTTAGAGGGGATAAGAGGGTAGCAGGCTGCTTTGAAATTTACTTGAACAAGTGAATAGGAGCTCCCCATAAAGCCGGGCATGAAAGGAGCCTGGCTGTTTTTTCCTGCCATAACAATAGCCAGTACAGGCTGTGAGGAGCAAGGGAAGCTTGCCTGATTAAACTGCTGGGAGCTTCAAGATATGGGGAGTGGGGGTGTTGCGGAGGTGGTGGTGGTGCTGAGGCCGGGGGGGGGGCGGGGAGCCAACCTGGATTTCAATAGGGCCCAGAATGGTTATATGGCTTTAGAGAGCAACCTGCAACAACTCAAGGCATTTAACCAGTTCCTGCTGAAAACTGATCCCAAACTCCCCCTTCCCAACCCTCTCGAAGCCTTTGGAAAGGTTTGAATTTCCTGTGGTGTTGTCTCCAAACGACTGAGGAGTTTGTGTGTGTGAGTGAGAGAGAGAGAGGAGGAAAGTGGGACACACACTTTTTCCAGCTCTGTGGCGTCTCAGTGTTGTAAACTCCTAGAAGCAGAGCACTCTGATAGGCTTCAACAGCTGTTGCAAGCTGCGGTAACACTAGCACGTGTGCCAAGTTGTTTTTGTGTTTGAATTTCCTTCCCTGCCATGGGTGTATGAAAGAGAAACTTGAGCAAAAGGGAGGAAAGCGGGGAGGGCGGTGTGTTCCCGCTCAAGCCGCCTTCTTTTCTTTTCTTTTTGCTTTTGGAGGGGAGCGACGTTGGGAGAAAAGTGAAATCAGCTGCTGTTGTGGTTCATTTGCCACCTTTGATGATGCAGGGCCATGGCTCCGTCGCACTTTTCCTGTAGCTTCCGTGCCAACAAATTTGTGCAGCAATGCACCGCTCTACTGTGTGCGTGTGTGTGTGTGCAATGGCTTTGGTGGGGTGCAAATCAGACAACAGAACCCACAGACATCTGAAAAGCCGGTATGATCTGGTCTCTTGTTTTCATGGAGGCCCCCAGGTGGCATTCCCAGCAAAGAAAATGCACACAATCCCTCTCCCCCCACTTTTCCTGAACTTACATTTAACCCAAAGGATCAATGTTGCGTTTTTGTTTAATCTGCCCCTTTTTGGTGTTAGCCACAAAGCACCCAGGCAAATTCACATTTCCATTTCTTGATTGGAGGGAAGGGGTGAGGGAGGGAGGGAGAGACGAAAGGGGGACTTTTTATTATTTGGTTATATCTTATTTATGGATTTACTTTGGACACAGGGGAATACTGCTGAGCAAACTTCAAATATTACCTTATCTTACAAACCAGGCTTTTGATGTTGGCAAGATCAGAGGCTCCGTTTCAGAGCCATTGCCAAATGAAGATGGGAGTGAATGCATATGCGCACAGAGTCTGATATTTCAAAAGAAGCAGTGAAACTACATTCAGGTTAGGTCAGGCACATCTAAGTCAAAAGGCTAAGATAATTGGCTCAGCTTAAATGGCAGCTGACTGGAAAGAAGACTTCAAAACTAGTGTTTCCCCAGAAACAGATTGGCTTAGTACCAGACTGGTTAGCTAAAATGTTTATAATTAAACTGTGCTATTCAGTGCCTAAAACTATGCTGTTCTTCAGCCCAGAGTTGGATTTAAAACACATGCACACCAGGAAATCTAGCACAAATATTGTGCTTCTGGAGAAGGGAGGGGGGGTTGGATTAACATGGACATCAGAAGTTGTATCTTTTTTCCCGTTTTTCTTTTTAGGCAGCAGTATTAATTGTGCACCGGTTTTAGATAGCATTTTATCCTAAAACACTTTAAAATGTTTTCAGTTTTGTCGAGATGCATTCAGTCAGTGACCTTTGGTTTTTGTTGTTGGCTTAGAGTTGTGGCTGATGTTGGTCCTACTCTGAGCAGGCTCACTGAAATTAACAAACATAACTAGCCTAGGTTTGCTAATTTCAATGGGTCTACTCTGAGCATAACTTGGTTGGCAACAGCCCTTAGATATGTTCTTTCTGTATCAGCTCTGGGTTCCGCTAATCTTCTAAGGAACTAGCATGGTATCTATGAGGTGATGCTGTTTTAGCCTCACACCAACTCCTACAATATATTTTATCCTGATAAATTGAGACTTACCCAGGTGAGCTTCATGGCTGGGCAGGACCTCGCTCATTCAGGTCCAACACCTCTGTGCCATTCTGACTCACCTTGTAAAAATGCTTTGCACATTCTCTTTTTCTGTGATCTTGCAGCTACCTTATGAGGTGCAGCCGCCATTGTTCCCATTTTTTTTAGATGGCAGAGAGACAGGCAGGCAGGCAGGCAGAAACTTGGCTAAGCCCACCCTGTGAACCTTTGGCTGAAATAGGGCTTGAGCCAAAAATAAAAGTCAAGAATTCTCTCCCTTGTAACCTCACTTGATCTTCTTGGCTACCCTTGTTGGACTTGAAATTCAAGCACCAGCTGCCCGTCTTGTCTGTATTTAATGCATTATGGATTCTTACTTTCCTTCAATGCCCTTTCATTTTAAATACCCAAGCACCGGAGTTTAGGAAGCTTGTTTCAAGCCCTCGTTAGGATTCTCAGTTCTGTTTCTCAGGGCTGTTCGGTAATGCCACCCTTCTTTTTAAAATGAGATTCGCCAGCCCTTTCTATTTAATTGTAATTAACATCTCCCACCCCCCCATCCCCCGCAACCAAGATAGCTGCTTGTTTGAGTGAGCCAATTAAGAGGACACCCTCATTTACCCAAATTGTGGCGTTAGGGAGCACTCAAAACATTCGGGCTAATCAGGGAGGCCTCAGTGAATGGGAGAGGAGTGTCACATGGACACTTAGACTGCCGCTGTGCGTCTTGGTGGACTCGTAGTGAATGTGTATTGGTAAGTTTCCATTTAGAGGACTTTCCTTATCGCAAGGAAGATGCTCCCTAAATGAGACAAAATAAAGCCAAGTAAGAAAATGCCCAACTGTGGCATGTCAAGCTTTTGGTGTTTCTATCCTCAGAATCTATTTAATAAAGCATCGCATAGGAAAAAAAGGCAGTTAGTGGAAGGGAAAGCATTATGTTTCCATGTCCCCCCTGACTCACCATTCCATCCCACCAGGTAGCATTCAGTAACAACTGGACATATGATGCTTTATACCAGGCATCCCCAAATACCAGGTGTTTGGGGACTACAACTCCCATCATCCCTGACCACTGGTCCTGTTAGCTAGGGATGATGTGAGTTGTAGTCCCAAAACATCTGGAGGGCCGAGTTTGCCTATGCCTGCTTTATACAGAGTGAAGCCCAGACTGGCAGCAGCTCTTCATGGCTTCAGAGCTGCTGCCTGAGATCATTTAAATGGAGTTGCGAATGACTAAACACGGGACCTCATACAGGCAAGGTGCATGATTTTCTTTGGATCCCCATGCACTGCTCATTATTTGACTTTGCTTGTGCTGCCACACTGCTAGGACTACCCAGTCCTATCCCTACAAGTGGCTCTCATTCATCCCTTGTCCACTATTTCTCTGTCAGGCTGTAGTTCAGGAGTGAGGAACCTTAGGGGGCCGCCAGATGTTGCTGGCCTGCAACTCCCATCATCCCCAGTCACTGGCCATGTTGGCTGGGGGCTGTTGGGAGATGGGAGTCCCAACAGCATCTCAACGGGCCACAGGTTCCTCACCTCTTGCTCCTTTACATGGCAAGTTCTTTCTTGCAAAGAGATCTGCCTCTGTGTTGATATGGAGTATGGGTCATTCTTGACTGAAGCTTCGGGGGTATGCAATCGCATCTAAACAGCATGCATTTGGTAAAACAGCCTCCCCACCTGCCTCTGCCTTGATGGAGTTGCCACATTCAATACACTTGACAGTTCTATGCTGCCCTCTTTCCCTGGATGCAGAAACGCTCATAGTGTCCAAAAACTGCTAGGATGCTTTTGCCTTCAAAGAGGTAAACTTTGCATCTCCTCCCCCTTGGGATACTTGGAACGGGATCCTAGCCTGTCTTAGATTTATGGCTGGCATTTCATTTCTGCATCCACTGGAGCTTAAGTGAAGACATAAGAGGTGTTTGCGCGATGTTTCTTTCTTGGTTGTCCAGCAGCTTTCTTGGCAGAACCTAAAGAACAAATGTAGCAAACTGGGAAGGGAGAACAAACTTCCTCCTGGTTGATGGTGCAGCTGTCTCTTACTTGAGCAAGCCATGCGAATTGTTTTTGCGACATGCTGTTTCGTCTGTCCAAATGTTGCATATGTATTTTTGCTGTATGCCAAGTAATTCCAGTCCAAGTTGATGAGAAAAATCCTAATAGTGTGATCTTTTACTTGTCTGCTCAGAAGTAAGCTCTATGGAGTTCACTGGGGCTTCCTCCCATTGCAGTCCTACAAAGGATCCAAAGGTCAAACTCTGTTTGACTCTAAGACTTGGAGCAGGAGTAATCAGTATGGGGTCCTCCAGAGGGTGTTGGATTACAACTCCCAGCAGCCTCAGCTACCGTGGCCAAAGGCCAGAGATGATGGGAGCTGTGATCCAACAACATCTGGAGGATGCCATGTTGACTGCTTCTGGCTTAGAATCTAAGCAAACCACACCAAAGTTCAGCATTAGCAAAGAAGGGAGCCTGTACCTACTCTAGTAGCAGACATAAGCCACACGTTTCAGGTCAGATAAAGTGAAGAGGCTGGCTTTTTAACAAACCCACGCATCACTGCTAGAGGAACACACCATCTTACAGTGCACATTTTTCTCACCAGCCTTGCTTAGAAGCATACACCTCAGCTCTTGAAACCTGAATGAGAGCGTTCCTCTACAGCAATCTTTCCTAACCATGTGCCCATAGATACTGTTGAACTATAACCCTCATCGTCCTTGGCCTTTGGCTATGCTGCCTGGGGATCACAGAGGCTGTGTTGTAGCAGTGTCAGGGGATGTAAGGTTGGGGAAGGTTGTTCTACAGCCTGGATAACGACCTCCAGGTGACGGGCCAGATCCTGGATTTCCCCACCCACAGTGGGCAGGGTTGCCCACCTATCCATCACTTGATGTCACCATGATTCCAGGTAACCCATTTATCATTTGCAACATGGGTTCAGATCCAGCTATGCTGCAAAGGAAGATCCAGGTTGACCCAAGTGGAGCTTTCAGTCCGTGCTGATCAGTGACTTCAAGCCCTGCTTTCGGCAGGGGTTGGTTAATTTCCTGCATTCCCCATTATGGCTATCTATTTACTTGTTTCATGTTTGAGGCACCGCAAAGTGATTTCTCCACCAGGACTTCTGCAGCACAGCCATATCCTGGTGTCTGCTAGCCCCTCTTGGTTGCTGTGTCCATACCTGATATGGCATCTGGTGTGGGGCTGTTGCTCATAGTTTGGGGGAAATGGCCTTGTGGAGCCTAATTGGGGTGGAGACTTTCCACCACCTGCTCTACAGCTTCATCAACGTCAGTGGAGAAAGCCGTGGAGGAATTTCAAAATGATGCCATTGCCTGTTCACAAAGTGCTGTGCCAAAAGGGTGGCAATCCAATTGTGTTCGCTGTCTAAGGTTACAGCTTGTTTGGCAAACTGCAGAATTGGGCACTGTTGTGCCGCTCAAGAGGCTTCTACTGCGTGGAAATGGGAGTGACAAAGCCGAGGGCTGAGCAGGTGGGGAAGCAGGCAAGTAACTGTAAACTGTGGTTTGCCTGTCTTCCATTTGGAAGCTCCCAACTATGGTTAGCACAAACTATCTGGGTGCCATCTTTGTTTCCTCCATTTCTTGGAAGGTGGAGGCAGATGAAATTGCCCAAATGTTAAAAATGCTCCACTGTCCACAGGGAACACCAGCCAAGATTGAACGCAAACAATGCATAATGCTTTAGAAAGATGTTTAGCTGTTGGCCGTGGCAAGTCTCCACACCTTTGCTGTCCAGATGACACTGCTAAGGGGGTGCTTTCTGGCAGTCGTGTAAGACTGTAGTTGGAACTTCTTATGTGTGGAAGCAGCCTCTTTTGGACTCTTCAAGAATTCTGGCCTCTATAGATTAAAGCTGACACTTAAATTGCTTCCAGAAAACAACATGTAGCCAATGCAAATGTTGGAATTGTAATGTTCCATGAGCACCTGCCCACCCAGTCAGGAAGCAGGTTGTTTCATTCCACACCAGCTGAAGATTCCAGTCGCTCAAGAAGTAGCCCCATGGAATTACTTTATTCAGATTTTTTTTGCCTTTTGCTTTTGGGGAGGCCAAAAGGAACGGACGTCCACTCTCTCAATGAAACTATTTTCACCAGATGTGAATCTTCAGAAAGAATTTTGAGAGTTCCAAATGAAATGCCACATTTAAAAGCTCCACAGCCCACAATAATTTGGTGAACAAACCTCATGCCCATGTGGAAGTGGGCGAATGAGCAATGACTTGGGGGTTGGTTTTTTTCTTTCACCCAGCAAACCCACAATTGCTGATTTGGATGGACTGTGCAGCTTTCTTACAAACCAGCATGTATTTGCTTTATAGCTGTTTGGTACAACGTCCAGTATTCGTCCACAGAGCCATTCATATTTACACATCTGTTGGGAGCAAATGCTCAGTGTACGTGAAAAGGTTGTTGCCTTTTCCGGGGAGCAGGGGTGCCAGAATTATTTAAATGAATGCAAATTTGAAATTGTCCATTGATGACTGTTAAGGCTGAGTAGAAGAAACAAATTGCTTGAACTATCTAGTCAGCCTAGATAAAGCTATCTAGAAGAAACCCCTAGTGACTGATCAGTTATTACTATCTACAAGTAAAATTTGGAGAGGTAGATCACATCCCTGTCTAGAAATATTTATTTATTGATTCCCTGCAATGGACTGTGGGGTGATGCAGGGGCTGTTAAATATTTGGGAAACTGAGCATCCTGATTGTTTGGAGCTGGTGTTGTTCTGCAGGGCCAGTGCAAATTCTGGCAAATGCTTTTATCTGAAGCTCTGTAGTAAATAAAGGATGCCTTCACAGCAAGTCTGCATGTTCTTTCTCCTTGTCAGACAAAACAGATCTTTCCGCAAATATTAGGCCTGATCTGTGTAATATGTGTGCCATCTGGAAAGCCCTTGTCTGCGTTCCATATATCCCTGGTTGTGTTTTCTGCAGTTTTGGCATGCGTTGGCTCATTTTGTGGTTCGGGTGTCAAGGACATCCATTGCTCGTGTGCAGTTGTCAATACACGAACGGCCCAGCCTAGCGCACATGGAAAGTGCATTGAAATGTGACTGGACATGCTTGGAAAGCTTTGCTGGGGAATGGAGAACCTATGGCTCTCTAGATGATCCTAGGCTACAAGTCCCGTCATCCTTAGCTATTGACCTTGCTAGGTGGGGACTGATGGGAGCTCAAGTCCAACAACAACAAAAACTGGGCTGGCAACCAGTGCACTGTTTTTTTCTTGAAGTGTAATTGTGTTCAGCAGGACATACTATTCATAGAGTCATAGAATTACAGAGTTGGAAGGGACTATGAGGGTCATCTAGTCCAACCCTCTGCAACGGAGGAATCTTTTGCCCAATGTGGGGCTCAAACCCACTATCCTGCGATTAAGAATCTTATGCTCTATTGATTGAGCTTAAAAATGTTTGTGTGTTGGAACACCTTTAAAGAAAGCACCTATCTAGGGTTGCCATATTTCAAGAAGTGAAATCCCCCCCAAATGAAGTTTTTAAGCTATTCCTTAGGAAATTTGCCCCCTCCATCAACAGTTCCCATATGCATTTTCCCAGTCATTTTAACCGATTTCCAAAAAAATTCGCCCAAATGGCATTCTGGACGGCAGCCCTAATTTACGTATGACAGCTCTCATTTATACTAACACTCATGTAGTATGTAGTCTCAAGGACTTTTGGAATAATAGGCTCTATAATAAAGATTATAGAGAAAGGCAGCTGTGGCACATCCTTTGGATTTAGCCTAACAGTTCCCTGGTGCACAAAAGCAGGCGATACCCCTATCACAGCAGAAAACACAAAATTTGGCTAATATGCGCACATTTTAAAAAGTTGTGTGTGTGTGTGTGTCTGGGTTCCCTGATTGATCAGGGTTCCTAGGTGCGCACACAAGTGTTTAAAGACACCTGTATATTATACAGGCTTTCCTTCTTAAATGACAGAGCAAAGATGGGGAGACTAGTGGCTCTCTAGATGATGTTGAAGGAGTCTCCCTCCCATCAACCCTGACTATTGGCCAGCTGTCTGAAGCTGATGGAGTCTTAACAACATGTGGAAGGCCACTGGTTCCCCATCCCTGGGCTAGAGCCATGAAGGTCACAGTGAAGGCATGCAGTGGGTGAAAAGAGAGTTTCCAAAGATGTCCCTCAGACATGGAGCAAGCCTAGCTTTGCAACTGAAGTGCCAGGTGGGCCTGTCTAGGAAGAGAATCTATCTCTCATTGAGTGTGCCAAGTGGCATGTTGCAGTCTTCATGAAGAGCCAGCCTGTCAGACCAGGCATAGCCAGCTTGTGCTTCAGATCTGCAGAACTACACCAAACTATAAGCCTGAGATTGATCCTGGAGCAGAAACATTCATTCAGGCTCAATGCAGTGAGGAACTGACAGAGTGGCCCTACTCTGAAATGTTGCATGTCTTCATCCTAAGTTACACGTACGCACACAAACACAGAGGGGGCAAACACAGGCTGTTCACATTCACAGGTTCAGCCCACATTGGGACTTACAGATCCCACCACTGGAAATTTCCACAATTCCTGCTTTCCATACTACAAAAGGAGTAGGGACAAAAGCCATACCACTCTGCCAAACAGCAGCTGTTCTTCCTGTTTTCAGTGCGCCATATGTACAAGGCCTCAGTTAGATGGGGTATGCTGGCAGGCAAAACCATATTCCAGTTTGCAGTATGCCTTTTTATTCCTATTTGTATCCTAATTTACATGCATATACAGGCACCGAAACGAGCAAACTCAGTAAAGAAATTGTGAAGAGGGGGAGGCGTAGTAACCAGATTGCAGAAGTTAGGAAGTGGAACATCTTGTCATTTTGCCCTGCAGGGTTGTTTTTGTTTTTGCACATAGAGATTTCTTTAGGCATAAGCTCTATGCAACTTGGGGCCCGGATTTCTGAAGAAACACATGCTTTTTGTATAGACCTGCTCATTTGCTAAGATCACTGGAGCAGGCTTTTCTGGTGGAGCTACTGCTAGTTGAGGCACAGGGTGTGACAGCCCAACGGAGGGCCTTTTCTGTGTTGGCACTTGGTTTCAGGAACTTCCTCTTCTCTAAAATGAGGTAGATGCCAACCGTGATGAACTTTTGATGCAGGCCTTCCTGTTTATTCTGGCATTTGCTGGCTACTAATTCTAAGCTCAGAATAATATACATTGCTGGTTATGGAGGATGTAATTTGTCTGTGGTTTCTAACGTTTTAATATGTATCTGTTCGTACTGGAATGAAGAAATATCATACCACCATTCTGATTTTATCTGCACGATGTGTTGTTAGCCAGTCTAGGGTCCTTCAAGAGGAAAGGCAGAATAAAAGAATTGTTGTTGTTATTAGGCGACTTCCAACATATATAAAAACATAATATTCTATGAACCACTCAAATATTATTCAGTTGATGAGCAGTATATATAAACTCTTAAAGTAAACAAAAGAATAAATATTTTTCAGCGAAGTTTGACTGTGGAAGAGGAAGAAACCGTTTTGACTGCAACACATGATTAGTTATTTGAAGGCCCAGCTCAAAGTTTGTGTAGGCCTGTGGGCAAAAGACAGCAGATTGGTCAAATACTCAGCCCATCAACCTGCCTCTCTGTTCTACAACCACCTACGAGAATCTCTGAAGTAGGGCTGTCAAATTCTCTTTTCTTAAATGAGTGAAGGAGGTGGAGTTTCAGGGCTGGAGTTTGAGCCAGTCCTATTTAAGCACCCTTTTTGTTGTTGTTGGGCAGCGGGAGATGCTTCCATGTTTGTTTCATTGCATCTTAGCTGAGTATCTTGTTTGGAAATTAACAATTTGTATCCCTTTACTTCTAGTGATGGGATCCCTCCATACAGACTCGGGAGCAAAAAGCAACTCCAGCGGGAAATACATCGGAGCGTCAAGGCCAACGGTCAAGTTTCTCTACCTCACTTTCCAGTAAGTACTTGAGTTTGTTCAGGCATAGAGAGAACCCATCAAGACTTACTTGCCCTAAAAGTGTGCTAAGCAAAACTGGGAAGAGAGAAGCCCCTAGAAATGGCAGTCTACCAAAATGCAAACGCAACACGCTGGCTAATAACTTGTTAGTAAATATATAATCGGCATGATGTCATTCAAAATATACGAATAAACCACTTCAAAACTCTGTGTGTGTGTGTGTGTGTGTGTGTGTGTGTGTGTGTGTAATACAATTCATCTCACAAAATATACAAGTAACTGCAACTTGTTATATGTATCAGAGTCAAACAAAGATCACTTCATCAACAGCTACATTATCCAGTGATACCCACTAGTATGATCTTCACTAGTATGTATATTTCATTGATAATTATTCGCTGATAAAGACTTTATTCCGAAACAGTTGAACTATTCCGAATGCACTGTCCTTTCCAGACTTTTGTGAGACGTCTTCCTTTGAGAGACGGTTTGGCGTTCCTCGCTATTCATTGGTTGTTTGAATCTTTGTTTGACTCTGATACATATAACAACTTGCACTTACTTGTATATTTTGCGAGATGTGTTGTATTAGATAGATAGATAGATAGATAGATAGATAGATAGATAGATAGATAGATAGATTTGAAGTGGCTTATTTATATATTTTGAATGATTATATTTTGAATGAATATATTTACAAACAGTTATTAGCCAGCGACTTGCATTTGCATTTTTGTAGATTGTCGCATTTTGCAACACAGGGGTTTGTGTTTCCTAGAAATGGCACAGCAGGCTCACTGCCCACTTCCTGTGAATGGTGCTTACCTGGGGCAACTGGACTCATCTTCCCTGGAGGCAGTAGCGATGGAGTTCCACGCTTCTTCCAACCAGCATAAGGGGACATAGGAAACGGCCCTGTTTGTCCATCCAGCCTAGTTTTGTCTACTCTGATTGGCAGCAGCTCTTTGGGGTTTCAGGCCAACAGCCTTTCTTATCACCCGACTATCTGTTTTTCTTTTTACACTTGAGATGGAGGTTCTTCTGCATGCAACACACATCCTCTTTCATGGGGGCTATGTTTCCTCTCCAGCTTTTTTGCTCTTTGTGTTCTATGGACATAAAAACTTCTCAGAGGCAAGATAGGCCATGTCATTAAGCTTCCTTCATAGTGTGGCAGCGGCAGTAGGGATTGAAGCCAATTTCTGTTCATATCTGAGCTACTTTGTCCAGTCATGGCACTTCGATAAGGTTTTGCAATCTCTAGATGAATTTAGCCTTGATGCCTTTTTGAGCCATTCCTTGTTGTTGTTTGCTTCAATATAGGAGAGAGATGGAATGCTGATCCGTTGGGTGGTGTTTGGTTTGGCTTGGTTAGAATGCAAAGTTGCATCAGCCTAAAAAAAAAAGAGGAGGAAGGAATGTACAAGATGGTGGAAGACAGATCCAAGCATCCCTCCCTCCCTCCCTCCCTTCCTTCCTTGTATAGCTAAACAAGGTACCAGGTGCCTTACACCATCAGTTATCCAACATGTTTAGATAAGCTTCCTAAAAATGTACTTCCAGAGTTTCATTCCTGGTGCACGAGAAATTCTTTCTAGGTTTAAACCTGAAAGTTTCCCGCCTGCCTCTTTCCCCTCAATGTTTCCTTTTTGCTGGCTACGAAAAGCCTGTATTCATGGCACTCTGAGTACCATATGCGAAGGGCAGTGGGCAGGTCAAAAGGTTACCTGGCTGTTTCCTTCATACTCCGCCCTGTGAGCTTCTAGACTAGGTATGGGCAAGCCTGTGGCCAGGGGTGGACTTTGGTAATAAGACACCCTGTTGTTGTTTAGTCATTTAGTCGTGTCTGACTCTTTGTGACCCCATGGATCAGAGCACGCCAGGCACTCCTGTCTTCCACTGACTCCCGCAGTTTGGTCAAACTCATTCTGGTAGCTTCGAGAACACTCCAACCATCTCGTCCTCTGTCGTCCCCTTCTCCTTGCCCTCCATCTTTCCCAACATCAGGGTCTTTTCCAGGGAGTCTTCTCTTCTCATGAGGTGGCCAAAGTATTGGAGCCTCAGCTTCACGATCTGTCTTTCCAGTGAGCATTCAGGGCTGATTTCCTTCAGAATGGATAGGTTTGATCTTCTTGCACTCCATGGGACTCTCAAGAGTAACCTCCAGCACCATAATTCAAAAGCATCAGTTCTTTGGCGATCAGCCTTCTTTATGGTCCAGCTATACATCACTACTGGGAAAACCATAGCTTTAACTATACGGACCTTTGTTGGCAAGGTGATGTCTCTGCTGAGAGAGGACAAAATTGGGCGCCCCTCCTAAATAATCCTTATTTTTACAAGTATTGAGTAGATACCACTATAAGTATAGGATGATGATGATGATTTCTTGTGTCCCCCATCTCTTCATCCTGGGGGGACGGGACCACCCGCACCACCCTAAATCCAGGCAGAAATGATGGGAGCTGAAGTCCCATAGTGTCCAAAGTGCTGCTGTTATAGAAGCACCTGCCAAACAGTAGGCCTCTGAATCCCAAGTGAGGATGGTGGTCTTGCACTCAGGTCCTGCTCTTGCAGTCTTCTTATGTTGTCACCTATCTTTTACCCCATTGGAAATTGGATGCCAGACTTGACGGACGTTTGATAATGATCCTGCAAGACTTCTCTGTATGTTCTTTCTTGTTTCCATTTTCCTGTATGACTCCTTTTCCAATTTGACATACTTCCCCACTCCCCTCTGTGTTTTCTTTTCACACTGGGCTCCATGTGCCCAGCCACCATTGGAAAGATGAATTCTGGGTAGAACTCCCCCTCCTCTTCCTCTTCCCAAACACTGCCTCTTTTTTGAGGACAATGAATATGGACTTGCCTTCTGGTATGTTTGCACCATGTTGATTAGCTCTGAAGAACTGATATGAAGTGTCCGCCCTCCTACCCATTTTAAGCCACATGAATGGAAGGCTAGGAGGGAAATTGGGGGGGGGGAGACCCTTCTTAAATCTCTCCCCTAACTTCCACAGCTGCTTTCCCCCCTTCCTTTCTTTTTTTTCTAAAAAAATGGATCATGCTTTTCATTTTCTGGTCTGCTCCAGGACGTCAAAGAGAGAGAAACACACCAGGAGAAATCCTGTGTTCATTGAAGTCACTGGGAGTTCTGCTATTTGTTTGAGCGGAGCCAGGATTTCTACCACTACTTACAACTTCTTGGCAGGAAATAGGCATCCCAGCTTCTGCAAAGGAAAGAGGATATTTGTACCAAATATGTGCCTCCAAAAATTAAAAATAAATAAAAAACCCAGTGTTTTTCCTGCCTCTTGGTTTTCAAGGAAAGCAGCTAATCTTGTTCTATATATTTTGGAAGGTTGGCTTGCCCTCTCCTGTAAAGTACAGAAGATTTGAGGGAGATGCTGGTGTGATTCTTCTAGCGAGGCATTTCTCTGCAAAACTGTTTACCCAGACAAGTGCTAACCTATCTTGTCTCATGATTTGTGTAACCAAATCCCTCTCCTTATGTAGTAGAGAAAACATTAGTAGATACGTAGGCAGATTGATAATTTGAGGTGTACAGAGATGTTTTGTGTATGTGTGCGCTCTCTCTTTATTTATTTATTATATTTCCCTATCCCTTCCATAAAGAAAGTTCTATAGCCTCCGCTTGTAAATTAGATTATTTTGTCCTGGGGCGTGCAAATCGACTTTCTCTGTAAGGCAGTGCTTTGATCAGGGAACTGAATAGAGCCAGCTTGTGTAAGAGTGACAATTTCCAGCAGAGTGGCCTTTTTCTACCCTCACATCATTTCTGAAGCTAAGTGGTTGCAGGAGAGAGAGAGAGAGAGAGAGAGAGAGAGAGAGAGAGAGAGAGAGGCAGAGAGAGGCCCCACCTCATCTCATGGGTAGTATGTGAAAGAGCTGGCAGTTCGGATTTCTGCTTTAAAAAATAAAAAATAAAATAAAATGTGTGTTTGTGTGTGCCTGCCTGCAGAATTTAAGGGTAAAGGCAAAAAGAATTGGAGGGGAGGGGAGTACTTGTGGGGAGATGAGAACAGCGATTGTGGGTGGGTGGGGGTCTTTCCTAGCTTCTTTTGGCAGAGATTCTCTCGCCTGCTTTTTTATATTCTACACTTGATTTGGAGATGTTCCCTTTTCCCTTGATAGATCTGCTTGAGGCAGCCACGCTCAGCAGTGTAGCACTGCTTGCCTGCAGCAGCTTCCTTCATTTTCTGTACAAAGAGATGGAGGGCAGGGAGAGGGGGGGAGTGAGAGAGAAAAAGAGAGAGAGAGAGGGAGATCTAGGACACTGTTGAGACAACACTACCTCAAAGGTGCCCAGTGTGTAGCCAGGAAATAAATTACCAGCACTTCTCTGATCTGCAACCGTTTGACTTCTCTTTTTCTCCCCCCCTCAGTTCCCTTCCCTTTCTCCCCCCCCCCCAAACATCTTATTATATTTTTTTTTAATTTCCAACTCCTTTCTGTTTATACTCCACTTTTATTCCTTGAGTTAAAGTCTCTCCCTCCCACCTCGGAGTTTTTCATTTGATGTTTGACAACAGTCTTTGAAGATTTTCTACTTCAGAGTAGTTACTGATGGGCTGGTTGTACTACAGAGAGAACAAGCAGGGTTCCTCGGAGTGCGACCAACTGCTCCTGCCGAAGGCAAGCGCTATTGGGGAGAATGTCACTCCATGAGGCCGCGGCAACGGCTCATAAAAATCCAGAGCAGACCATGCCTGGTTGCGGACTCCTTTTCATCCAAACATGGAGACGCAACCAGCTGAACGGGGCCAGGAATGCCGCATGGGCTGAGCTGCCTCGGCTTCCGCCGCCTGCTAAACATGGCTCGCTGTTTTTGTCCCCGCTCTGTGTAGCGAACCCACCGCCTTCCTAAGGAAATGACCCCCGTGGAACCGGCCACCTTCGCAGCTGAGCTCATCTCTCGGCTGGAGAAGCTCAAGCGGGAGCAAGAGACCATGGACTGCTTGGAAGAGAGGCTGCAGCAAATCACAGAGGTAGGTGGATTAACCCTTTCAGGGGCGGACGCCTGCTGGGCGGCAGCCTCCCTTGGCTAGGAGGGGGGAGGGAGGGAAGGAGGGGGTAGCAGAGGCGGGGGTTCGAAGCGGGATGTTAAGAGATGGCAAGACCACAGGGCTTCTTCGTTCCTACTTAGGGGCAAGCTGTCGATTCTCCTGCCTTTAAAGCCCGAAAATGCGAATGATTCCCTCTTCTCGTGCCTCTTGGTATTTAAAAGACAATAACAGACCTGACCCCCCCCCCCACTTGTAGGTCTGTTATCTCCTCTTCAGGCTGTTAATGCAGAAATGCATAATGTCTGGAGCAGTTTCTCAACCGCCCTTGTTCAGCTCTGCAGACAGGTTGATTGATTGATTGCCCTTCGTGTTTTGCTCTTGAAGGATGAAGAGAAGGAGGGATCTGATGCACCTGCGGGCGCACAGCCTGGCCGAGAGGTTGGGGCCAATCAGCACCCACAGCACCCCCTTGCCCTCTTGCCCTCCGGCAGCTACGAGGACGACCCTCAGGCAATCCTAGACGACCACCTCTCCCGGGTGCTGAAGACCCCGGGGTGCCAGTCGCCTGGCATGGGCCGGCACAGCCCTCGCGCACGCTCTCCGGACCGCCTCCCCGGGGGCAAGTTGCTCCTTGCGCCGGGCACAGCCTCGATCCCCACAGCCTGCGCCCTCATCGGCAAAGGATTTATCACGAAGCAGACCACCAACCACGTTCACCACCACTACATCCACCACCACACCATTCCCAAGACGAAAGAGCAGATAGAAGCGGAAGCTGCCCAGCGAGTCCAGTGTTTATGTGCCGCCGGGGGCAGTGACTATTATTGCTACTCAAAGTGCAAGGGGCACTCCAAGGGGGTGGACCTCCCTATGGCTCCGCTAGAGCCGTTTGGGTAAGTTTCCTCTGGTGGTTGAGCATGGGGAAGGGCAGGTGTCAGAAACTTGGCTATAGTGCTGTGACTCAGGCCGTGCTCTGTAAACAATGGGTAGCTGTTGGTAGTTTATGAAATCGCAAAGAGCTGGGGATTACGGGGAAGAGGAGGAGAGCTGGGGTGCTGTGTGTTTCTGGCATAAGCTAGCAGAACGGCAAACAAGCAGCGATCTTAAGTGCTCTTCTCTTTTCTCTCTCACTGAAGCCTCAGCCGAACCGGGACACTACCCAAAAGGAACTGTAAGCTACCAGATGGCATCATTCTGCCAGGCGGGGAAGGAGGAGGGCTCTCCATACCACCAGGAATCCAGCTACCTGGAGGGGAGGCGGACCGCTCTCAGAATGTCTGGCAGTGGATGCTGGAGAGTGAAAGACAATCTAAGCACAAACCCCATAGGTAAATATAAGCTGTCTGCAACACTCTTGCTCCCGGTAAATATTTATCTATTACACAGCTGTCTATTTTTACAATCACTAAAAACAAATGGAGCTCTTTTGCTCCTCCGGTTTAATATGAAAGCTGTTCTGCGGAACCAGAAAAACCACAAAAATGTCATGTTTTTGGCAAGAGCCCCCTTTCATGTTATGACAGACTTTTTCTTTTCTTTCTTTCTTTTTTTGGGAGAGTGAGTGCACAGAACAGAAGCTGCTATTAAACTCATATTTTCCAGCTTTTATAACCTTGTTCCTTCCCTCTCCCCTGTCTTTTTCTCTGCAGCACACAAAGCACAAAGAAGGCCTACAATTCAGAGTCCACCAGAGGCATGCCTGGCGAGCGCCCAGCCCGTCACCACCTCTGGGGGAGCAGCAGCCACCCGCGTGGCGCTCAGCCCGCCCACCCTTTCGTCCAGGATCCCGCCATGCCCCCGCTGACGCCGCCTAACACTCTGGCCCAGCTGGAGGAAGCTTGCCGCAGGCTAGAGGAAGTGTCCAAGCCACAGAAACAACGGTAACCTTCCTACAGGTTGGGTGCTAGGATGCCTCTTTACTGCAGCATAGGTGCAAAAGGTCTTGAATGTGTGAACATTATCTTCAAAAGTTGAATGTTTTCACATCCTTATCAGCTAGCTGATGGTTTGTGGCAAGAAAATAAAGCAAATCAGGCTATGTTCTTGCAGGCTCGTGTCTGGTGATCAGTCCTTAGAATGAAAGATGGGAAAGATGTGATGCTAATTCATGTGGTTCATTTAGCCCTTTTGAAGGGGTGACTTGGGGCTGAAGCACAGCGGCTACCTCTTTGCCCCCTCCCCGACCTTAACTCTTTTGTCATTAGGAAGGCTCTTTCCAGTCCAGTTTGAGCTTCACGCAACCCTTTTTAAGATGGAGAAGAAACAAAACTTCTTAACAGCTGTAACCCCCCCCCCCAATAGCTTGATTTGTAAATCCCCTTGCAAGTTAATGCCATTTTAGTTTGACTGTCTTCATCCTACTGGAAGTTTATGGCACTGCAGGTGATGTGAAGGTCTGGTGGTGCAAAACCACAAAAGGCCCAGCAATTAAACGGAACATTGCCTTAGAAATTATAATCTCCCGTTCTTATCATAAACAATTAGAATTTTGAACTCTGCCCTTGTTTGTTTTTCTTAAACGTCTTGTGGAAGTGAATCTGGTTACTTGGCCAAAGAGCCTTGGTGTCTTTCACGGGAAAACTCAGGCATAGTTTAAACTGTCTGCACTGGATATTAGTTATACTGGTGGGATTTGACATCTTTAATCATTCTTCCCTTTCTCTGCTCCCCCTCCCCGCTTTTCAACCTTTAGATGTTCAGCTTCGAGTCAGCCCAGGGATCGCAACCACTTGACTTCTGTACCAGGAGGAAACAGTCCTTTCTGCAATGCAAGCGTAGCGGCAGAAGAGTGAGTGTTGCCATATGCAAAATCTAGCTTTGGATATCATTCATTACCTTTCAAAACTTGTGTTTTATCAGTGGGGTGGTGCTTTGAAAATGTAATCTTTCCATGGCAGCTAAAGCTTGGTCTTTCCTCTTTTGAGGGGGGTGAAAACAGAACAAAACATTTTTTTTCCAAATCTTGTCTTCTGATTTTTTTTATTTTTTAAAAAAGCTTGCATTCCTGTAAAGTGGACAAAGATTGGATTAGTCTAATTACAGGATAGTTCTTTTTAACAAGAAATCTGCTACAGTCTAAATAATTAAAGTTTTCTTTCTTACGCTCTTCATCTTAAGCAATGAGCAATGTTTGAAGTCCAGGCTAAGCCACCTGACTGTAGCCTTTCATTTTTAATTGGTTGACCTTAAGTCCACCAGCTGTCTGTGCGAGTAGCTTTTTTTCTCTTCCTGAAGCCACTCTACAAAGACTTGGAACAAATTAGGAAGAGTAAATTACTGTGGAGTAACACTTTGTGACCTTTTGACATGCCAAGTCAATGTTGCCTCAGAAGTTGCCTGCATGGCATTCAAAGCACCATTGCTATTCTGCTGAGTAACTGAGTTGTTTGTTATTCCTGAAGAGGGTCGCTCTTCCTTGGGAGTCCCAAGGTGTGAGGAGAGCTGCTCCTGCCATTGGCTCCACAACATCATGGCTCCAAAAATCTGCTTGACTGTAACTGCACCACAGAATCTGGTGCAACAGGCAGATCTCTTACCTGGACACAGCAGTTTTTAATATGCATGTGTTGGTCACATCAGTGCAGAAGAAAGTATGGTGTTTGTCTTGACACAGAAGTGAATTAGAAACCTCTGCTCATGTGAAGCTTTGGATTTATTTTATTTATTTAGTAAGAGATTGCTATACCATCCTTCCCTCTCTCTCTCACACACACAAGTCACAGGGCAACTTACAAAATATAAGGCAATATAAAAAATAATAAGCAAGAAGATTTTTAAAAATGCCCATGTATAACTTAATTGACAGCATCATAAAAATGGCTTAACCATTCCACCTCTAAAAGCTTGACAGAAAGAGTGAGTTCTTATCTGCTGTCTAAAACAATATAAAATTGACAGGTCATTCCACAGATGTGGAGCCACCACCAAAAAGGCTTGTGTGTAGACAAGATTGTATTCCACGTGATTGTAGAGGCTTGGAAATCAAGTTAGTTGATTTCCAGAGGGATAACCATGTTAATCTGTTGCATTAAAAACAAGGAGATCAGTGATAAAATGCAACAAATTGGTAAAATGCAGTTCAAAACACATAGATGAAGGCTTAAAAATCTAACCACTGCTGAAAGTCCAGAAATTCAGCATGGAAAAATACAGAAGCTTTACAGGCAACTAGTTTCAGAAGATGTTCTCCATCAATTTATATTAAGACATTCATCAAGCCATGGAGAATAACACTGCAGTTTCTTAGTTGGTTCTGACTGAGTTTAATTCTTCATCCACAATACCTCAAGGACCACCTTTCCACATATGCTTTGACCCAGATCCTGCGCTCATAATCCTGGACCCTTCTTCTTGTTGTGCCCCCTTCATAAGAGGTCCAGAAGGCACCATTGCATATCTTTAGGTGCAAGGCAAAAAAAATTCCTCTGCAGCCAGGCCTTTGGTCTTTAACCATCTGTGGCCTTTTAGATGTGGGCAAGATTTTTTTAATGCCTCTTTTTTTGGCTCTAACCTATCTATATGGGGTTCATTGCCTGCATGTTTGGTTGTAAATTGCTTTGGGTTGCCTTGGGCATGATAAAACAACTGCCAAATTTAAATAGCAACAACAACCATTCCTTCTGAGAAGGTTACAGGGTGCTGGGAACCATAGTGGAAAGTTTCCTCAAGGGCTATCTCTTCTCAGAATTCACCTGTATGCAGTTTAGTTCCTAAGAAGTCTTACACAGTCCTGAGAGCTCAGTAATTCAGCTAAGCTCCCCAAAGGAACAAACACTCTAGTTGTCTATGGCAAAGTGAACCTGGCTGAGAAGTGGCTAGAAAGCACCTCAGCCAGACTCCATCCATGTAGTTGAACTGAACCATTGCATACATGGGGAGGGCTAAAGCTCCAGCACTCAACTTCCACCATTTGGCCTATTCCATTGGTGTTTGGAAATGGACAGCAGGGTTGTTGTTGCTTTTAGGAACATAAAGGAATGACTTGACTTGACCAAGCTCATACAACATATAAACAACAAATTAGAGGTGGGAATGAGACTGACATTGTGTTGCCCTGTGGACCAAATTGACTCGAGCCTATAAAGCAGGGATGAGACACCTGTGGGCCTCCGGATATTTCTGGACCACATTTCTCATCATCCCTGCCCATTGGCCATGATGGCTGGAGCAGATGGGTATCGGCGTTTGGAGGATTGCAGGCAATATCAGAAGGTGGGGTGGGGCAATGGTACTCACCTGACCTCTGGTTGCCTCTGTTGTTGCTGCATATTGGAACAGAGAGGGGGAGGTTGGCAAGGCGCAAAAGCACTGGTGTGAACAGCAGGTTAGTTCCACTGGTGCGTTTGCACTGCACCAGCCTCACTTCTGCCTTGCTCCCTCTCCATCCCTGTATGCAACTGCTAGATGGGCAACAGCAGGCTAGGCGAGTGCCCGCCCCCCACGCTGCCATCCACTATTGGCCACAGGTTCTACAACCCCAACTGTAAATCTTTAGGCCACAAAATATGTGTTCAGTTTGAGATTTTTACATGGGTTTCAGGTTGGCAATTAAAGCTTGTGCATTGCCGGGTTCAAAACTCCACAAAGTTTGCTGGTCTTGCCCCTTGGCTTTAATGCTCTGTGTTTAAATGCAAACCCCATTCCTCTAACCATCCTCTGGTAATGTTTATCGGGCATGGAGACTTTCAGAGTTTGGTGTATCAAGCTTATGCATATATTTTACTATCCAGCTGCTATAGGTGGTTAGCTGACTATATATGCTCCTCATGAAGTTGTGCTCTCTGACTATGGCATAAATACTTTCTAAATAATGTCTATTTCTTTCGTCCCTTCTTTTATGTTTCAGTCACAAAGAACCAAAGAAACTCCCTGTTGCTCACTCTTCCCAGCCTAGTGAGTTGGTTGTCACTTATTTTTTCTGTGGAGAGGAAATTCCCTATAGGAGGATGTTAAAGGCCCAGAGCCTGACACTTGGGCACTTTAAAGAGCAGCTGAGCAAGAAGGGAAATTATAGGTAAGCATATTTGTGGTTTCTTTCTTCTTCTTCTTCTTCCCTTGTGTTTGCAGAGACCGTGTGCCAAAATAACCAAAGAGATATTTCTAAGCATCCTCCCACAAGGAAAGGCTTTTGATGGTTGGCTGCAACTTTGCTCACTAGTCTGTCTGAGTTTCTGCTGTCCTCTTTGTATTTACCCACCAAACCAATAGTAGTTAAGAGGTGGATTGGTTGCTCCAGCAACCAGACTAGGCCTCACCGGGTGGATAGACTATATAACGATGTTGCTAGCACAGTTTCCTTTCACAAGCGGATGAGCCACAGTCTTGCGTAATAGGTATTCATTCATTCTGAGTTCATTCCCTGGCTATTGCTGCTGCCTTAGAAGTGCTTCTGGTTTTGTTTGTAACAAGTAATTTGATTTCCCTGCAATCGATTGCTCTGTAGCTAATTATTCCCCCTTTGCAGCTTGCAAAATGTAAATAATCAGCTTCAGAGTAATCAGCTGCTGAGGGGTAGCAATGTTTATTGCGCATGTAAGTGCTTCCTACGAGATCACAGGTATGTGTCTCTATTTGCAAGGGAGGTGATAGCGTCTGAAGTGTGTTCTTCCTTTGGTTAGGTGATTCTGGGGTTTGTTTTGCACAAGGCTATGTAAGCAACTAAGCCTTAAATCAAAGTCCTGCTTGCCCAAGGAAACAGACTAAAATGATAAACCCTAATTTGTGAAAAGAAATAAGCCACTTTAATTTATTGTACTTGGTACACTATTTGCTGAAGGTATCAGGCACAAACTGTGTGAGGAAAGGTGTATATTTCACAGAAAGTACTGCAAACTAGATGCTACGAATCAATATTGTAGTATTGAGTGAAGATTTCAGATCTTGAGGTACATGTCCATCTCCTGGACATTACAGTACATGGGATCAACCGGACATGCAGCTCACATTTCCTCTGTTGGCACGTCCTGTGTAAATACCCAATGTGTGAATGTGCCCTTAGCGAGATATGCCTTAAGTTGAGATTCCTGCATTGCAAGGGATTGGACTAGATGACCCTTGCGATCCTTTCCAGATCTACAGTTCTTTTGTATGATTCTATGTGCATTTGGAATTTGTGTTGCCAAATGTCCCTTAGTCAGGCAAACCCACTGCTCACATTATACCCACTTCTCACATTAGCCAAGGTGTGAATGTCTGTAGCTGGCAGGACTGCGACAGCGGGAAAAGTATGAGCATCAGTGGAAGGGCTCAAAACCCACATTGGAAGCTGTGGATTCATTCTACCGCAGGACCATATAATTACCCCCATAGCTATTGTCTTCCTCCCTAGCATTTGTTACTCTTAACCTCCTGATCCTCTGTGTCTTCTCCACTCACAGTTGCCCTGGTGCACTTGAGTTTTTGCCAAAAGCTCACAACATGCCATTGGTTCCTTTGGAAAACTTACTGCTTTAAAGCAGGGGTAGGAGATCTTGCTCTGCTCCAGACATGGTTGGACCACCACCAACCATCAGCCCCAGCCAGCATGCCCAATGCTCAGGGGTGATAGGGGTGCAGTCCAGCAGCATTTGGAGAGCCACCCCAGCCTTGATGTGTTTTCTGTGTTATGAAGACATGCCCTGCCTATGTATTAAGGTCCTCATTGGAAGCTGTCCATCTGCCATCAGAGGAGAGGCAGGAAGCAATCCAGGATAGGGCCTTTTGCTGTTAGGAATGTGTGCTCTAGGGAGGCTTGCCTGGCAACCAACTCTGTCTTTATCCTTTTGCCCTGCCTTTTTCTTTTTATTCCTCCAGGTTTTTAGCACATTGTAGCTTTACTCTGATGTTTTTTTATCTGGCTTCTATAGCCATTTGTTGGTTATCACTCTGGGTTGTTTTTGGTTGTTGTTTTTTAAATCACTCTGAATCGCTTTGAATCTGGTGCCCATACCAGATGGAAAGCAGAATATAAACGTGTGAAATTACAGCATATAAAGTCCATCCCTACGGGGCAGCACATATGCTACCAAAGTGGTGTGTTTGCTGATGGGAATGCGAACTAAAACTCTCCAAGGGGCAACCAGCATGTGGCAGGCAGTATCCATGTGGTTTGAGCTGCCAGTGCTTTTCTTTCTTGCTTCCTCAGCCTGAAAATGACAGATTTCCCTGTATGGACAGCTGTTGTGCAAGTGCATGCATAGCACAGTTGGTCTGAGCGTGGTGCTGATAATGCCAAGGTTGCAGGTTCGGTCCCCATAAAGGACAGTCTGCATATTCCTGCATTGGCAGGGGATTGGGCCAGATGATCCTCAGGGTCCCTTCCAACTCTACAATTCTATGAAGTGGTGGCTGAACACACCAAGGAGAAGTTATTGTACATTTGGGTTCCTGGTAGCATTGGGAATCACAGGTGGGGAGAATGCTGCTTCGCTCAGGCCCTGTTTGTGGGCTTCCTACAGGCATCTGGTTGGCTACCGTGAGAGCAGAATGATGGCCTAGATCAGGGGTTGTCAACCTGGTCCCTACCACCCACTAATGGGCATTTCAGGATTCTAGGTGGGCGGTAGGGGGGGTTCTACTGCACAAGCTGAATCCTCCTTCCACCGAGCACTGGTGGGCAGTAAGGAAATTTTACCATCAAGAAAGATGCATTAGTGGGCAGTAGGTATAAAAAGGCTGACTACCCCTGGCCTATGGGACGCAGGTGGCGCTGTGGGTTAAACCACAGAGCCTAAGACTTGCCAGTCAGAAGGTCGGCGGTTTGAATCCCTGTGACAGGGTGAGCTCCCATTGCTCGGTCCCTGCTCCTGCCGACCTATCAGTTCGAAAGCATGTCAAAGTGCAAGTAGATAAATAGGTACCACTCCGGCAGGAAGGTAAACAGTGTTTCCGTGTGCTGCTCTGGTTCTCCAGAAGCAGCTTAGTCATGCTGGCCACATGACCCGGAAGCTGTACGCCGGCTCCCTCGGGCAATAAAGCGAGATGAGCGCCGCAACCCCAGAGTCGGTCATGACTGGACCTAATGGTCAGGGGTCCCTTTGCCTTTACCTTACCCCTGGCCTAGATGGTACATTCAGCTGATCAAGCAGAGCTCTCATGTAAACTGGATTGTAGAACTCAATGAACATAGGCCCTTATTTCACTGTGATGTCCAGTCTGCTGATGCCAGTTTTAGGGAATGGATCTACGTTCCAAACACAAAATTAAAACATGTATTAATAATTTATGCTAAAAAGGTGATTTTAACAATGTGTCACTTATGTGAATTGCATATTAGCGCATGCTTATCAAAATGATTAAAAAAAAATGTTGCCGACCCCCTGGGGCAACTAGACATTCTGTTTTGGCACCCACAACTCAGGTCCTAGAAGCCATTTGGCTCCTAGCTTTCCCATCCCAGTTTCTAACACTGTTGAAATCTGCTCCCCATCCCGTCCCAAGCACACAAAAATTCAGGACCACACTCTAAGGGAAACCTAGATTTCTGTTTGCACACCATGTCTCTGTGCCATACCCTGCCATGAATGGAGTGGAGACATGGGTCTGAAAACATATAGTGGAGATGCAAAAGTCCCAGGGGCGGGGAATGAAAAATTCTATTAAAAAAAAATCCCTGTGTTTTTCCTCATTTCCCTTCAATTATTATTATTCTTTTTTTAACGGGGATCATGAGACACTTTCTTTTACAATGACAAACAAAAGGTTTAAGACAAGGTGTTCATCTATTCACTCCCCCTCCCAAATTATTTCTAAAAGTGTGCAACAGGAAAACATTTATGTAAGACTATTTACAGTACCCCATCATTACAATTCCTGTATTAAGCCCTCATCTGTCAACTGCGAGTTCAACTCTCACATACAAGAGCAAGATGCATCTCTGCCTCTTGGAAGGCACTGCCTTTGTCACAAGAGAAGGAAGAAGGTTCTGATGCCTCTTTTGATTATGGCCTTCCTCTTGTTGGAGTAGTTGGAATAGATCTGCCTCTGTCCTCTTTAACAGGCCTCAAAAGGACTGGAAGTGGGAGAAAGTAGAGAGCGACAAAATTTCGTTGCCATTCAGTTCACACTGCTTGGGGACGACGACTCCAAAACACCTTAATAAATTCAATTGTTAATTACTGTCTGGATGAACTGTAACTTTTAATATAGCAGACACTATAATTATATGGTAGACCGATATACATAATGCATAAAATTACAAAGTGACTTTTGATATGCAAAGTAGTTCATTCCCCCCATTTCCCCCCAAATTTCCCTTCTTTCCTGACAAAACCCTCCCTCCTCCAATGACTTCAAAATTTCCAGATTTTTTTAGATCTCTTAAGTAGACACAAAGCCAGGGGCCTTGAATTTGCTTACTGTGTATTTTATGGAAGTCAGTGATGGGAAAATCAGGACCGGATCATTCTGATAACCTCTGAAGAACACCTAGAATGAAACTGATGATGCTTAGCTGAGGTTGTTACCATTCCTATTGGACAGGGGTCAGCAAGGTTTACCTCACCTGGGCCGGTTCACTCCAGTGGAGATCCTTTCATGGGCCGGATCACGTGTGCGCGCCTGCGATTTCCGGCATCTGCACATGTGCAGACGCGATTTCCGGCGCCATGGAAGCAAGTCCCTGCCCCGTGCTGTGGCGGTTTAGCGTAGCGTGGGGGGACTCGCTGAGCGGGTGGCTTGGTTCGGGGGCGGCTCGTGGGCCAGTTAAACGACCCCCGTGGGCCGCTTGTGGCCCATGGGCCTTAGGTTGCCGGCCCCTGCTATAGGATCGCGCTGTAACTGTGGTTAGAGCATTTTAAAGTGACAGATAACTTTGGGCTTATTATTTATTTGACTTTTGTACGCAATGTGTACAAGAGGAGCTGAGGCCAAAGACCAGTGGGGAGAGAGAGAGATAGATAGATATACTGTACAAGATTCCCATATATATATATATTTGGGGAGGGGGGAATTTTGTACAGACCCAAGGTGAAACTAATTATCTGAATGTGTTGCTCCCTCAGGGAATCATTTTGATCCAAGCTTTGATTATTATTATTTGGGGGTGGGTTGGGGGGAGGAGAGGGGGACGAAGAACGAAGCTGCAGGTGACCTTCAAGGAACAGGGCCATATATACTGCCCAGAGTTGCAGGCATTGCTGTGGGGAAGGATTGGCTTGGTTGCTCTGGTCACATCTGGCATTGATTTTGTTCCAAGGCACACTTAATAAGCATGTCTTTGAAGCCTGTGCCTTTCATTTTTAACACACAAAGGCATGCATAAATGGTTGACACTCAAAATTCTTTATTGAACGAGTCAGTCTGCAACAGCGTAGGTACCTCGGGTTTTTGCTGGGGTGCTCTTCAGCTGAGGCAGTGTGAACTCAGGGGTGGGTATGTGCCTTTGTCGATTTGTTTTTAGGGGAAAGATTAGGAGGCGATTTAATAGTTTTAATAGTTTTGGAGTTTCTCTCTCTCTCCCAACACACACACACACACACACACACACACACACACACACACACACACAAATATCAGAGGCATGCCCTTACACTTACAAACACACAGCCTGCCCCCCCCCCCTTTTATTCACTCTGCGTAGTGTTGGGTAACATGGCAGTAGTTCAGAAAAAGAGCAGTAACTCCAAGCCTTGTAGACTGTATGGGTGCCAGATGTAGAAAAATTGGGGGGGGGAATGGGGGGGAGAGACATACAGCAGAAGAGGGGGAGAGAAAGAAAGCAAACCTTGCCACATTTTTTTCAAAAAGTGTTTCAATGGAGAGAGTCCCCCCCCCCCTCCACAAGCAAATAAGGACCTCCTGATGTGTTTTAAGAGGTTGTGGGGGGGGGGAGATATTAGTTTGCATTCTCCCTCACCAAACCCCCCACCTCCCTCCCCTTTGCACTTCTCTGTGAGAAATAAGGTTGTAGTTATGGAAAAGGTCAGCCTGTGGAGCTCCCCCCCCCTCCTTTTTTTTTCTTTCTTTCAAGAAAATAAAAATGTGGCGTTCAAACAAAGAATTTTGTCAACGCTGCCAGAGTTTTAAGATCAAGGGGGAAGTTATTGCTACAGCTGTTTATCCTCTTGGAAAGGAGGAGATAAAACGGAGTGAAAGTCCTTTTGTGCCTCATTCAAAGTCTCCCCCCCCCCCCCTCCTCATTTTTCCTCTCTGGCCTGCTAGCTTGAGGGATTCTAGAAGGAAGTTTCATTGTATTTTGGTTTTGGATCAGCAAAAGGAAGGCTGGTCGGTGGGAGAATTTTGGGCTCTTCTGAAGTAAATGGATTTTGTTACATCCATGGGTTCATCTGAAAGTGACAAAAAAAGCCCTATGACTGAACAGTTTTCCTTTTCTAACTTGATTAAGAGACCCATCTTGTTATCTCCCTAATCAAAGTCAGATAAATAAAACCTCCTGTCAGATAAACCAGTCTCTTGTTGGTATGTTCAGAGGTCTTAAATATCAAAGCAAAAACGGGTGCTCGAGTAGATCCCTAGCCAAAGAAAGTTGCTTTATAAGAGGGAATTCAAAGTTGAGGGGATACTTTAAAAAAATGGTAAAAAAATGTGACTAAGCTGCCTTTCCTTTGAATATACTTAGTTACTTTAAAACTTGGGTGGTGCTTGTTGGTGTTTTCCCCTTAAGGCTGATCGGATAAGAATATTTCCTTGCCTGTGACTGCATGGCAAAAGAGAGCTCCTTGGAAGAGGGCGAGAGATCAGCCTGGGTGCAAGGAGTGGGGTGTGTGTGTGTGTGTGTGTGTGGTAGTAGACAAGCAGGCTCCCTAAATGCTAACCCTCTGAATGGAAGGCCTTCATTTTGTGCATATGCAATTAAGCAGCCTGAGAAGGAAGAATGCTGGAAGGGGGGATAAAAGGAACCTTTAATCAAGAAGCTGAACGGTCTAATTCAGGATAATAGAGGGGTCCTTACTGTTTGACACAAGAGGGGAAGGGGCGCTATTTTTTAATTTTTTTTGTCTGCATGAGCACTGGCTTCGTGATCTAACGATCCCAAGCCTGAAGAAAGGGAAAGCGGGACGCTCCTGCTTGACCTTTCTGTGTCAAATATTGCAATCTAAGCCAAGATTGCTCATTACGCAGGGGGCCACTCGGAAATATCGAAGCAGAGATGTAGCAATCTCTGTCCTTTTTTTTAAAGTGTTGTTCTGTTTTTGGATGTTCTTCTTTGGAATGTGTCAGCAGTTTGGAGCTTTTACTAAAAAAGAAAAAGGAAAAAAACAACAACAGGCCTCAAATGAAATATTCCCGGTTTTACAATGTGTAACATTTCTCTCTTCTTCAAAATCCACTTTAGTGGAAGTCTCAAAATTTGTAGGTGCGGCGCTCTATAAGGTTTAGTCATATGGCTAAATCGGAAATAATGGGTTTTGTTTTGGATTTTTATTTCCTTAAATCAGATGCTTGGCCAGGGAGAAACTTTGCAATCCTGCTGCCAATATCTGTAAGTGGTTTAAATAACTGTCCCAAAGGTGCCTCCTCTTTCAAAAAAAATTATTAAATGGTATATTCAATTTGCTTTTTTGCCCTTCTTTTGTTTTTTCAAGAGCTTTCCTCTTAAGTTGCATTTATATGTCCAGAGTGTGATATGGCCAGTCTAAATCGTGTAGATCTTTGAGCTGTGAAAGCTTAGCTTGCTTGGGGGGGGGGGGGCAGTGAACTGCTGTAGGGCCTGTTCTCATGGAGACTGCTTTGTCAAAATATATGCAGTTGAGCAAAGTCAGTGGTGCTGGTCTCACAAATGATGAAAGACCATATCGTGGGCGTTGATATAAACCCAGGGGTCAGCAACCTTTTTCAGCCATGGGCCGGTCCACCGTCCCTCAGACTATATTTTGGGGGGGAAATATGAACGATTTCCTATGCCCCACAAATAACCCAGAGATGCATTTTAAATAAAAGGGCACATTCTACTCATGTAAAAACCACACTGATTCCCAGACCGTTTGCGGGCCGGATTAAGAAGGTGATTGGGCCGCATCTGGCCCACGGGCCTTAGGTTGCCTACCCCTGAAATAACTGAGGGGGTAAGCCAGACATTTCCTGATATTTGAGAACCATGGTGCTGCAATCACCTTGTTGTGGTCGGAATTGAACTTGCGCTTCCAAGTTCCAGTAAAGCAGATTTACCTCCCATTTCAGGGCTTCAGTTCACTGACTCTTCTTTCCCATCTGTTTGTACACAAAGATTTATAGAGCACTTAATCACATTATGCACAAGTTGTGCCCATGACTTACAAGAGGGTTACGTTCTGGGGATCACACCTGAAGCCATAATTAAGGTAAAGGCAAAGGGACCCCTGACCATTAGGTCCAGTCGTGGCCGACTCTGGGGTTGCAGTGCTCAGCTCGCTTTATTGGCCCACGGAGCCGGCGTACAGCTTGCAGGTCATGTGGCCAGCATGACTAAGCCGCTTCTGGCGCACCAGAGCAGTGCACGGAAATGCCGTTTACTCTCCCGCCGGAGTGGTACCTATTTATCTACTTGCACTTTGACGTGCTTTTGAAGTGCTAGGTGGGCAGGAGCAGGGACCGAGCAACGGGAGCTCACCCTGTCGCGGGGACTTGAACCGCCGACCTTCTGATCAGCAAGTCCTAGGCTCTGTGGTTTAACCCACAGCGCCACCCGCGTCCTAGGGTACAATGGCAGGTGGTATTTCCAAAGCCTTTTTTCCTGTATGGGACACCCGCCTCCTTTCTGCCCCCCTTTTAATTTTTTTAACATTTCTGCCAAGTGCGTAAAGCTGAATGCACACAAGTGAAATGCACCTAAGTTTGCGGGTTTACTGTACATAACAAAATTAACACAATAAAACACAGCAGAAATCCCAAAGCCTGTTTTTTACCCACAGATAAATAAAACTTTTAAAAGCAAAGGTATACAACTAAATAATACGTTCTGTGAGGGTTTGCTGAATAAATAATAATAATAATAATAATACCAATACCAATATAGCAAGGGTGCTGATAATGCAGTGTCATTTTAAAGTGGTCTATTGCAAAACTTTGACACAGAGAATGACAGTAGGGTTTTTTGAAAAGCGTGGAGGTTTAAAACCTAGCCAGTGGATAACTCTGCTTGAAATAGTCTCAGCAGCTTCTGTGAAGACACAAACTCCTTCTGGTCCAGCATTTGTATATCTTATGACAGGAATATAAGGCAGAATTCTGAGTTGCAAGAATTTCTCTGTCAGCACAGCTCTCTCAAAACAGCTCTGGCTCAATTACAATGCTGAGGTCCAGTCTGAACTCTCTCCCTTTCCCTTTCCCTTTCCCTTTCTCTCTCTCTCTCTCTCTCGCTCTCTCTCTGTGTGTGTGTGTGTGTGTGTGGCCCCTCCTGTCCCTAAACCAGAGGCAGGCAACTAGACTCCAGTTCCCATCATCTCCAGCCAGTACTCAGAGATTATGGCAGTTGTACTCCAACAATATCTGGAGGGTCACAAGCTCCCATTTTCTGCCCCCAAACCATAGATAAAAGTTACATTCTGCAAGCTAAGCCAATTCTGCATATCAATGGGGCCTGTCAAAACCCTTCTCCCTTAGATGTAACATAACTTGCCATGTGGGTCTCTGCCACCACATTTCGAGACATGCACCACTTCAACAACAGTCAGCAGCACAAAATGGGACTATGGAGTTTCACACGGTGATGATGGAAATCCATGTGTCCTTATGTTGACAACCAGGGCAAGGTTCGCTTGCCATGCCCAGGCTGTTTTTCAGTAGCATCTCTTTTGTAACCATAATGTGTGCCTTTAGGGTGAATCATATAGATAACTAACCTGAGAGTTAACAGCATTATAAGATGTAGCAAGGCTTTTGGGGAAGAGTGCGTTGAGGATCATATTGATGTACTATGTCAAAGAAGCAGTCAGGTAATGCCAGCCTGTGGCAAATGGATCACAATTTGATCACAAGATGAGCTAATGGGCACTTGCCTTAGATGCCTTTATAAAAGGGGCTTGGAAGGGGTGGAATTCACAGAGTGTAGGGTTGATCAATGGTGGTAGCCAAATTCAGAGGCACTGTGCTGTTGAATATTAGTTGCTCGGTCCAGTTGGGTGTTCTGTTGATCTCCTACCTTGCAAGAGGATGCTGGAAGCAATTGGAAGGCAGCAGATTATGGCTGCTGAACTTCATCTTTGGTTTGATCCAGCAGGTTGCTTTCAATCTGCTTGTGAGCTTCCCACAGGAACCTGGTTGGCCGCTGTGAGAACAGGATCCTGGACTTAGATGGGCCATTGGGTCTTCTAATGTTATGTTTGGTGTTCTTTGTCTCAATTCTGCCATAGCTACCCATGAAAACATAAGATTTTGGTGTTTGGGCAAGGGGTCTTGGGCTCTTATGACATTCTGGATATAGAATGTTGGGTGGGTGCTTGCTACAGACACTTTCAAAAACAGCAATTCCGAAATGCTCTTCATTTATTTTGCATCTGTTGATCTTATTGATTCCAGGTATTACTTCAAGAAGGCAAGCAAAGAGTTTGACTGCGGTGCAGTTTTCGAAGAAATCTGGGACGACGACATTGTTCTGCCAATGTACGAAGGAAGAGTCCTTGGGAAAGTGGAGAGGATTGACTGATAGATTGACTGGCTGGCATTGTCTGTGTGAGTGTGTTTTAAGGAGACAATAAGCTAAAAGACGCTGGCTTTTGGACAAAACCACCAAACA
The DNA here is from genome assembly GCF_965153285.1 of Podarcis tiliguerta. Lineage (NCBI taxonomy): Eukaryota > Metazoa > Chordata > Lepidosauria > Squamata > Lacertidae > Podarcis > Podarcis tiliguerta. Next base: position 98,983,444 of record NC_139535.1, on the reverse strand, counting down.
AAGCTTTTGAAGGAAGGTTGGAACCAATGAAGAAAAAGCAACACAGACAAACTAAGGTCTATGAAGACTTCGCCAAATCAGCCTTACATTATTATTTTTTTTAAAAAAGGTGTCTGTTGAGCTGGGTGCAAGGATGTTAACAACCCCGAACTATTTATTGAAAACATGACCACTCTGGGTTTTTGAAGATGCAGACCATGTTTTGAAAGACTTCCATATATAATATATGGCTTCCTGGGGATCCCAAACCTTATGGACTAAGAGAAACTGTGTATAGCTTACCTTACAGTAATCCTTATTGATATTTATTGAACAGTCTGGTTTTTTCCCTTAAGTCCAGTTTATGGGCATGCTGCTTTAAACAATGGAGAGAAGAGAAGATGTGATATGGAAAAAAGGGGTGGTTTTATATTTTATTATTTACTTTGTTTCCACTATCTAAATCATTAGAATTTTGTCTTTTATTAAGAAGAAAAGTAAAGTGAAATCATTTCTGCCACCTTAGAAAACAAGCTGGAATCATGTTATGTCCAGCATTATTCCTCCAGCTGTTTTTTTCTTGGAGGAAGAGGGAATATTGTTGTACACATTTGCTCTTCTAAAAATTGGTAGATTTTGAATCAATGCTGCTCTGTTTGTTAGGTCTGGTTCAGATGTATAATACTTGGTTGCCTATCAGTGGTTAGGAGATCAGGATCACCCCATAGACTGTTACATTCTTCGTCCTGCTCCCTTTCCCCATGAATCCTCTTTTGAGTATAACCACAGTAAAGGTAAAAGGTAAAGGGCCCCTCAATGGTGAAGTCCAGTCAAAGACAACTATGGGGTGTGGCGCTCATCTGCAGACAGCTTTCCGAGTCATGTGGCCAGCATGACTAAACCGCTTCTGGCGCAGCGAAACACTGACGGAAGCCAGAGTGCACGGAAACACCGTTTACCTTCCCGCCACAGTGGTACCTATTTATCTACTTGCGCTGGTATGCTTTCGAACTTCTAGGTTGGCAGAAGCTGGGACAAAGCAACGGGAGCTCACCCCATCGTGGGGATTTGAACCGCCAACCTTCCGATTGGCAAGCCCAAGAGGCTCAGTGGTTTAGACCGCAGCGCCCCCCCACGTAACCACAGTGCAGGGTTATATCTACCCTGATGGTAATGCTAGCTGTGATTATGTTTAGAAGAGTTTGCTCAAGCCTGCTTCCAATCATGGTTGTGAAGTTTGGTTCGAAGCTCACCATGGCTACCATTAATGATGGGCCAAAGGAATGCTGCGCCTTGGTGAGCTTGGGGAAAATTCACTGCAGGAGAGGACGATGAATGAATACACAGGCCCATAGGTGTTCCTGATCCCCCTAACCATGGGCAGATTGAGAATGTTGGCTCTGCACCAGACCTAGCAGTGTTCTCATGGGATAAATATAACAGCTACAGGGGGTAATAACAATATATGGGTCTTATCAGTCAGTTTCTGTGGTAAGAATATACAGTTGTCTGTATTTTTGTAGCATTGCAGTATGCAATGCATTGCATTGCTTCCAGTGTCTTCAGCAAAGCATCCTATAGCAAGTCCCCAAGTGCAGAATTATGAAGTTCATGCAGACCCAAATGGTTCATATAGTCCAGTTTTATGAAAAGCGGTACATGAAACCATCCAGTTCACATAAACGCCAGTTTAGCCAGATCACACACACAACTTATGGTCTCCAGCTGTTTTTGGACTACAGTTCCCATCATCCCTGACCACAGCTCCTGCTAGGGATGATGGGAGTTGTATTCCAAAAACAGCTGGAGGCCTAAGTTTGGGAAACCCTGAATAGAATGTTTTTCAACGAAATCAGTGATGCTTTTTTATTTATTTATTTGAAGAAATGTAGTCCCATTTTCGGTAGTGGTACTTTTCTGTATGGTAAACTGTATTTAATAGGCCAAACCGTCAAAATGTATGGTGCCCCATCCCATTCCATTATAGCAAATGGAAGCTAGTGCCCTGTTCAATCCTGCGTAGCTTGCTTCCAACTTTCTAGATGATGAAATTACGGCTCCCCATAATAAAAGATTCCACTGAGCTATATAAGGGCAACAGAGTCTCTCGCTTTGGGTGTGTCGTCGTTCAAACTATCAAATACATCCTCTAATTGGATTGTGTGTATTGTGGCAAAAAAAATTTTTTTTTAAAAGGGCCACCTGCCCACCCCGAAAACACATTTTATTTCTATTGTGTTTTGTTTTGAATTGGTGCATTGTATGCCAACGTTACATTTCTTTTGTATAATACGTCTGTATATAGTGTAGGAAAGAATGTGATGCGAAAACGCTATTAATACACTATCTCTAGTGTGTGTTTTTAAGAAAAACACTTCAATCAGTACAGTACCTGTGCCTACATGGTGTTAATATGCCATGTTACGCCCTGTGTTCAGGGTCCAAACTCTTCCCTTCTTTGTGTAAAGGGGTTTATGTATAATATATTTTATGCCTTTTTACTACAAGTCCTTGTACTTTATGACTTTTGCCATGACATTTGTTCTACTTATACTGTAAATTATGCATTATAAAGAGTTTCATTTAAAGAAAAAAAAATTACTTGGTACAATAATTATTGTAATTAAGAGATGTAGCCTTTATTAAAATTTTTATATTTTTCAAATTAATATAATCTTTCCCCCCTTTTTTTGTTCTGGTTTTTTTAATCTAAGGGTCTTTATTTTTTTGCTTATTAGAGCAAGTTTTAACCATCCAAACCATCCTGAATCCAAAGAAATACATTCCTAGGAGTTTCATTTGAAGAACTTTGTTGCGTGGGAAGGGAGACTAAAAGGAAAATGCAAGGGGTTGAATTGAGTGGTGGGTTAATTAACTGGGAGTGAAGAAATCTTAAGTAAGTTATCATCTTTAGACAGCTGTCCTAAGATCACTGAATCTCAAACCACAGGAATCCAGGCAATTTTGGGAGTTTAAAACATTCTAAGTTTGAAAAGTTGAAGTAATGAAAGTCGAAATTTCAAGCAGTTTTACAATGAACCTTAATTTAGCCTTGAGACCCTTGATGCCAGGAAAACATGGCTCATTTTGCCTTCAGGCAAAGAAGAGAGTGTCTTTGAGCATATGCAGGGTTCTATTTCCTCTCAGTTTAAATGTTTTGATATTATCTTACTGGTAGTAGCTAACGTAAGTATCTACAATCACCTCCTATGTATCTGAAAGCAGAGGGACTAGGACGAAACATGTCGTTTTTGGCAGACTTGAGTCACAGCATATTAAGCCTTGAAAAGTCCGTGTGGATAACTGTCAAAGCTGAAATAACTAGACCCTAGGCATAGATTAAATCAACGTGTATCACATCATATAAGAGGTCTTCAGGGCAAGGTTTGAGGCAGTGCTGGGAGAAAAATGGTGGCTCTCTTGAGTCACTCAGCCCCATTAATGCTCATTAACACAAAGGTGACCTTGTCAAAAAGGTATATAGACCGGGTGTCCCACTTCAGTAAGAAGCTAAACAACACTTACCTTACAGTCCCCGCTGAAGAGAGTGACTTCTGAAGTCAAGAGGAGCTTCTGACGTTCTCACAATGTGCAGCAATGGTAAAATCCAGAGAACCTCTTACTGTAGAGGGTTTTTGTTTACTTCCAGACATGGTCCTAGGCCGTTTTCCCCCAAACTTGGGTCTTCAGCAGCTTTTGGACTACAATTCCCATCGTCCATGACCACTGATCCTGATAGCTAGGGATGGCGGGAGTTGTAGTCCAAAAACAGTTGGAGACCCAAGTTTGGAAAACCCTGATCTAGAGAGTATATCATATTCCCGTTCAATAGGGCTTGCCCCAGTAGCATATTTGATCAGTGGGCTATAAGGTCTAAATACAGTGGTACCTCGGCTTAAGTACTTAATTCATTCCAGAGGTCTGTTCTTAACCTGAAACTGTTCTTAACCTGAAGCACCACTTTAGCTCGTGGGGCCTCCCGCTGCTGCCACACCACCGGAGCACGATTTCTGTTCTCATCCTGAAGCAAAGTTCTTAACCTGAGGTACTATTTCTGGGTTAGCAGAGTCTGTAACCTGAAGCGTATGTAACCCGAGGTACCACTGTATAGGTTTCCAAATGCTCCCAGCCATTGTTTCTGCATTCTGTAAAAAGACTTGGATATTGAAACACACACACACACCTCTTATTCAGTTTCTGCATCCTTCTCATCTTATGATTCAGGAATTTAATTTTGTGACCAGTCACATCTCTTCAGATGATGATTTATACCTGGTGAAAACCTCTGCTTCACCATAGTGCCCATCTTCTTGCTACCTGACACCTAAGAGCTCTCTTATCTGTGACTTGCCATCCATTGCAGTGCCCTTTGTACACCCCTTGTTAAAAACGTGGGCTTTCTTTCCTTTGTGTCATCCAGTAATGGCATCTAGTCCTTCCTCCGCCCTCTCCCTGTTCTGCTCTTGCCCAGGTAGTAACAGTGAATCTGGAATTATTTTGCCTGTGAGAGGAGACTTCATTCCGAACATGAGAAAAACTTCACACTGAGTACACAGGGCTAAGAACTGAATTCTCAGTTAAAATAAAGCTGCAGGCGGTTCCCCACATTTAAATGGATTGCTGTCTTTATTAAACACCTCAAGTTCGCGGGTTCACCTTAATTGATGAGCTGGACATAACAGATGGGTAGGCAGACTTCAGCAACATGGGGGAAGAAAGTTATTTTTCTCTCCCTATTCTACCATCAAAGGTTAGGAACTTAGACTGCACGGTAGTATTATTTCTTCTTCTTCTGCTATTAAAATGAATCACACTGAGTCTAATTCTTCTTGGGAAGATGAATGTGTCTGAGTCAGTTTGAAGTCCTTCGCTTGCCATATAAGCCTTTGCATCTTCATATATCACTATTCTGAAATACTCGCCTCTCTCTTTTCTTCTTCTTTTCTTCTTCTTTCCTCTCTTTTTGCCCCCCTGGATGTCTGTAGAAACAAAAAATAAAATGTCTTCAAATACATGGCAGGCTGTTTAGTGGAGATAAAAGGGTGTTTGAATAGTCCTTTAAAAATGAATGAGAAGTGGAAAAACTCTCTCCTGTTTTGATTGTAAGTCGGATGTGGTGATCATTAAATACCACCTTAATATGTCGCTTTCAAAGAATGGCACCACCTTGACTATTTCAGAAGTGCCGGTCCTGATCCTGCGCTCTGATCCTGCACTCTGATGCAGATTGACCTGACCAGAATGATGCAGGGGTTCCTGAAAGTGGCTCCTAGAGCAATTTTGAGCTGTTCTTTCAAGCACTGTTAGAACATGGAGAACTTGAGCTTTCATTAAACAAACACTCAAAACAAGTTCTGACTCTCACACTTGCCGATATCAGTGAGAAAATATGACAGCAAAGATATTAAAGCACCCGGAAAGAAGGAAAGACATACCAAAGGAAACTTTGTCTAGAAGTCGACCGATTTCATCAGTCTTCATATTGACAAATACTGGCTGAATTCCCCAACCCCAGCACTTTTAATAAGAGACCATTCATAGAATGTGTGCACAGATTTTCTTTTTTAAAACCAAGCTTCTGTCTTGTTGCAGTTTGTTTCTTGAGTACAGACCCCGCCACGCCAGAAGGATGACCCACAAAATTTTGTGCCTGTCATATTCACCCATTTAAATATGTGTGGAACATCTTGCTACTGGCAAACATAGATCACTTAAAGAAAATAAGTTTTTAAAGGAGTTTATACTTTTTAAAGGAGCGTCTCCACCCCCATCATTCAGCCCAGACACTGATATCCAGCTCTGAGGGCCGTCTGGCGGTTCCCTCACTGCGAGAAGCCAAGTTACAGGAGATCAGGCAGAGGGCCTTCTCGGTAGTGGCGCCCTCCCTTCAGATGTCAATGAAATAAACAACTATTAGAAGACCCCTGAAGGCAGCTGTGTCTAGGAAAGTTTTTAATGTTGTCCTATTGTGTTTAAATCTGTTGGAAGCCGCCCACAGTGGCTGGGGTAACCCAGCCAGATGGGCGGCACATAAATAATGAAAGTATTATGATTATTATTTATTATTTCCAAAATACGCCTTAAGCATTTCATTTCGTTTTGTATTGACCACAATGTGGGTATGGAAAAGTGTCAGCATGTTCAGGTAGTCTCACATTTCCTGAGAGTAAACATGCCAAGGTGTGGAGGATCACTTTGTCTTCTTAAGCACTGAATCAGAGGAAGGGCTTTTAATATTTGAAATGTATTGAACAATGAATGGCGTCCTGTATGTCTTGGAGGCCTCCTCCCCTTTCGTTCCCTCAAGAGAACAGAAAGCAGCAAAGAGACACAGAAAACAGGGGGAAGCCATGTCAGTTAAAGTGGTATAAGAATGCTTTGTAGGGTTGCCATATTTTGAAGAGAGAGGGGGAAAAGAGGACACATTTACCGACTTCTACTTTTGGATCACTATGATGACTCTAACCATGAAAAAGAGGATGTGTCCTGGGAAAAGAGGACCTATGGCAACTGTGGCCAATGTGACCTGAGGTTCTCAGAGAATGAACCTTTAAAGGGCCTGCTTCCTGAAAGGAGTGGTTTCCCAGAGGAACAGAAGAGCTGCTCTCCAGGGTACTTTGTCACAGGGTATCTGGGGCTGAATGGAAAAGTACAAGCACAATCCAAGTAAAATTAAAGGTAAAGGGACCCCTGACCATTGGGTCTAGTCGTAGCCGACTCTGGGGTTGCGACGCTCATCTCACTTCATTGGCTGAGGGAGCCGGCGTACAGCTTCCGGGTCATGTGGCCAGCATGACTAAGCCGCTTCTGGCAAACCACAGCAGCGCACAGAAACGCCGTTTACCTTCCCGCTGGAGTGGTACCTATTTATCTACTTGCACTTTGACGTGCTTTCGAACTGCTGGGTTGGCAGGAGCAGGGACCAAGCAACGGGAGCTCACCCCGTTGCGGGAATTCGAACCTTCTGATTGGCAAGTCCTAGGCTCTGTGGTTTAACCCACAGCGCCAACCGTGTCCCCAGGTACAGAACTGTATACAGACTCTCAGATCTTGCCCTCTTAGGCAGCCCCATGGTGACAGAACCTGGCAGACTGTGGCAGAGGGAAATCTCCAGTGTCTCCTCCAACCCCAATTCCCAGTGGTGTTGATGAGGGGTTAGCTGTTGGGCTGCAATCATATAGCCTCCCCACCACCTTGGGAGTAATCCCTATTTATCTTAATGAGACTTAATTTTGAGCAGACATGTGTAGAGTTGTGCTGCAAATGTTTCTTTCCCGAGTTCGGATAGCAGGAATACCAATGCACTTTGAAGGGTAAATGTTACCAAAAATAGCAGGTCGTCGTCTTGATCTGCTGGAAAAAACCCAAAAGCCACAGTGCAGTCATACTTTTAATAGGACTAACTAACGTTGCAACATTTTGGCTGGTCCTAATAAAGGTGTTGCCCTGCTGTGGCTTTTGGATTTCAACCAATTTATAGCAAACTTTAATTTAATTAGCTGGGGAGCATATGTAGTCTTGCTTTCATTTCACGCTGAATGGTTTGAACGGTTGCTTTTTGCCTCCATATGAAGCCCAGCCTAGAATACCTATTTGACTCATACCCTCCAACATTTCTCTGATGAAAATAGGGACGTCCTATTCAACAACAACAATTTTATTATTTATACTGCACCCATCTGACTGGGTTGCCCCAGCTACTCTGAGCAGTTTCCAACATACAGTGGTACCTCAGGTTAAGTACTTAATTTGTTCCGGAGGTCTGTTCTTAACCTGAAACTGTTCTTAACCTGAAGCACCACTTTAGCTAATGGGGCCTCTTGCTGCTGCTGCGCCGCCAGAGCACGATTTCTGTTCTCATCCTGAGGTAAAGTTCTTAACCTGGGGTACTATTTCTGGGTTAGCAGAGTCTGTAACCTGAAGCGTCTGTAACCTGAAGCATATGTAACCCGAAGTACCACTGTATATAAAAACATAAGAAAACATTAAACATTTTAAAAAAGCTTTCCTATACAGAGCTGCCTTCGGGTGTCTTCTAAAGGTTGCATAGTTACTTATCTCCTTGGCTTGGGGGTTCCATACCCTCCAACATTTCTCTGATGAAAATAGGGACATCCTAAGGAAAAGAGGGACATTCTGGGATCGAATCAGAAACCGGGGCGGCTTCTGTAAATCCGGGACTGTCCCTGGAAAATACGGACACTTGGAGGAGCTGCTCTATGGGATCCACAAAAGTGTTCCAGGGTGAAATCCTTCCTTGAAACATCGGTTTTCCTTGGCCTTAATAGTTTGGAATAATTTCCACTGACCTCCTCAGACAACCCTCTTTTTCTCTTTATCCTCTGTATATATTTATAGGCAGCACGTACCGTTAACTTTTGCATTGTGTAGTTCAGTGCTTTGAGTTGATAAAATTTGACACACACACAAAGAGAGACAGAGAGAAAGACCCTTTGGGATTTCTAGCTTCCTACGTTTGTCTTGGGCTCTGCAGGAGCCTCGGATGCTTCTGAATTCTACAGCTCACTCTTTGAGACGCACATTTGTTCACAATGCACAGGCAGCTGGTACAGCAGCCATCGCATTTGCAGTCAGAACCAGTGCCAGATTTATGTATAAGGTAAACAAGCTATAGGTTAGGCCCCCCAAAAATTTAAAGGAAAAAAACCCTGGATGTACATTTCCAAAATATAAGATAAAAAACAAAAAATAAAACCTACATACAGCAACAGTGTTTTGTGTTCTGTAGGCTTCTGTGATGTAAGTAATGGGCCCCGCCTGCTAGCCTGCTCCCTAAAATATCACTGGTTTGCTCATTTCTATCTCAATTACTTTGATAATATACATATTTTGTTATGCGCAAATGGCTTTAGATACCTATTAGGTCCATAAATTACCATATAGCATATATTCAACACAAGAAACAGCAGCAATTTGTTGTTGACAAAGGACAGGTGGACATATAAAGGGCCCCATTACCTTCAGTAGCTTAGGGCCTCATCAACCCCAAATCCGGCCCTGGTTGGAACACTTTCGTTTCATACTTCTGCACTTGTGTTCCTTCAAATCGCACCAGCAGACACTTTGCAGGCTTAACCATGGGTCATGTTCATTACTCTCCTGGCAACATCAGGGCCATCTTTACCTGTGGAGAATATTTGTGGGTTTGTATATATCCAGTCTTATCTCCAGTCTTAATTCAGCATCCATTCTAATTTGTTCATCCTGCAATTATCAGTGCGTTTCCTGACCACTTTCTAAACAGCAAACAGATCAATTCTCTCTTTTTTTTAAAAAAGTGAATATGTTGCAGTAGGGTGATAGAGCCCTTTAATCCATTTTAACTGGCACGTGCTTGAATCCCTCCTGCAAAGTACTGACTGGAGACACCCTTAGTTTTTAAGTTGCTATGAGACTCTGGTGAGTTATATTCCACACATCTTGGGGGCTCATGACTCCCATTTCTTAAATGTTGTGTGTGTGGCGGGACAGTGTTTCCATGGTACCAAAACGTAATTCCAATGCCTGCATAGCACGCTAAGGCCACACGTCTGCATTGTACATTTGAAGAACTCTAAGCCACTTTAATTGGACTGCAAGAAGATCAAACCTATCCATTCTGAAGGAAATCAGCCCTGAGTGCTCACTGGAAGGACAGATCCTGAAGCTGAGGCTCCAATACTTTGGCCACCTCATGAGAAGAGAAGACTCCCTGGAAAAGACCCTGATGTTGGGAAAGATGGAGGGCACAAGGAGAAGGGGACGAGAGAGGACGAGATGGTTGGACAGTGTTGTCGAAGCTACCAGCATGAGTTTGACCAAACTGCGGGAGGCAGTGGAAGACAGGAGTGCCTGGCGTGCTCTGGTCCATGGGGTCACGAAGAGTCGGACACGACTAAATGACTAAACAACAACAACAACAACAACAACAAGCCACTTTAATACTCATGGTTTCCCCCAGAAGAATGCTGGGAACTGTAGTTTGTTAAGAGTTGTTAGGAGGCCCCTATTCCCCACACAGAGCTACCATTCCTACAGTTCCTTGTAAAGAAGGATTGGCTATTAAACCACTCTGGGAATTTCAGCTCTTTTGTGGCGGGGTGTGTGGAATAGGGGGTCACCTTAACAGCCCTTACCACCCTTAACAACCAATGGCTCCCAGGATTCTTTGGTAGAAAGCCACAATAAACAGTTGTGCTTCAATTCTACAGGGTGGACGTGGCCTCTGTTGTCAGTCTGGTCAGCTTTTGTACATAGAAGAGGAGTGCATGTGTAGGCAAACTAAGGCCTGGGGGCCAGATCCGGCCCAATCGCCTTCTAAATCTGGCCTGTGGATGGTCTGGGAATCCCCGCGACGGGGTGAGCTCCCGATGCTCGGTTCCTGCTCCTGCCAACCTAGCAGTTCAAAAGCACATCAAAGTGCAAGTAGATAAATAGGTACCGCTCCGGCAGGAAAGTAAACGGCGTTTCCATGCGCTGCTCTGGTTCTCCAAAAGCGGCTTAGTCATGGTGGCCACATGACCCGAAAGCTGTACGCCGGCTCCCTCGGCCAATAAATCGAGATGAGCGCCGCAACCCCAGATTCGGTCACGACTGGACCTAATGGTCAGGGGTCCCTTTACCTTTACCTTTAGAATGTGTGCTTTTATTTAAAATGCATCTCTGTGGGGCATAGGAATTCGTTCATCCCCCCCCCCAAAAAATATAGTCTGGTCCCCTGCAAGGTCTGAGGGACAGTGGACCGGCCCCCTGCTGAAAAAGTTTGCTGACCCCTGGAGGAGTGGATACCCATCTTGACTTGCCTCAGTGAACGAAATGTCTCGGGCTAACCCTGTGTAGTGGGGTGGGGTGGGGTGAACAAAGCTTTGTTTACTACCTGGGTGTTAATATATCAGGAGACAGGCATTTGCCGGGAGCAAGCGAGGAACGACAGAGAGACTTTCGCTGCGTGTGACAGATTCCCAAAAGGAAGCAAAAGCGACTTGTCATGTATTTTTTAGGGACAGCGATTGCTTTGCAGATTTGCAATGAATGACTCTTTTTTTTGTCAATTAATTAATTAATTAATTTTAAAAATACCCTCACAACTGTCCAATATTATACTACCAGGTCTACATTAAATTATTTGATTACCTAGCACGCAAAGAGTGTAAGAGGGTTATAGCCAGAAGGCACTTCAAAGTAATGCCTTGATGTTTCTGAGTGGGCATTAGTGGTTTTTGAAGGCAGGAGAGTGTTTTAAAAATATATTAAACCCTCCTTATGATCCTGCCTGAAAATCTCCCCACAAAAAAAAAAGCCTAAACACTGGAATTCTCTGCCAAATGGAGTGGGGTGGGGGGTGGAGAGTTCAAAGAGATCAGAGAGTTTCCATGTAAAGTTTAGAGTTTATGGCGTGACTGTTGGCTACGGAGCTTCACTGTTTGAACTCTTGTATATTAAAAACAGTTTCCTTGCCTTTCACAGGATTCTGAAAGACAAGAGAAAAGCGAAGGCCTTCCTCTGCTGCAACATTTCCAGACTTGATTGATTCCTATCTATGGACTTTATCTTTTTCTCGTCTCTTTTTATCATGTTCAAAAGCAGAGGGAATCCAAAGAAAAGGCAGGGTAAAACTTTTTTTAGGATGTGAAACAGAGATGAGACACTTTTGTACCTTCCAACAGTTATCTGAGGAAAATAGGAATGTCCTATACAGTTTTCAGTAGTACCGTGGTACCTCAGGTTACAAACGCTTCAGGTTACATACGCTTCAGGTTACAGACTCCACTAACCCAGAAATATTACCTCAGGTTAAGAACTTTGCTTCAGGATGAGAACAGAAATCGTGCTGCGGCAGCACGGCGGCAGCGGGAGGCCCCATTAGCTAAAGTGGTGCTTCAGGTTAAGAACAGTTTCAGGTTAAGAACAGACCTCTGGAACGAATCAAGTACTTAACCTGAGGTACCACTGTAGTAGTGATTTTACTATTTATACCCCACCCATCTGGGTTGCTTCCAACATATATAAAAACATTATACAACCTGAAGCATTAAAACATTAAACATGTTAAAAACTTCCCTATACAGGGCTGCCTTCGGACGGCTTGGGTAAGTCCATACCCTCCAACATTTCTCTGATGAAAATAGAGACGTCCTAAGGAAAAGCGGGACATTCCGGGATCAAATCAGAAACTGGGATGGCTTCTGTAAAACCAGGACTGTCTCTGGAAAATAGAGACACTGCACTTTCCCCATTTTTTTTTAAAGTCAGCATAAAAAATCTCTGCAATTCTCTTCAAGATCTCATGCTGAAGATGTCTCAATGTCTGCACATGAGCTAGCTTTCTTTGCATGTTGCCAAGAGAGCACATTCCCACCCCCCAAGCCCCTGTTATTTTGAGAACCCTGACTCTTAATGTCCCCATTTGGTCCAAGAAGGTGAGCTGGTGCAAGAGAGGTCACGAATCAGTTGCAAGCGTGCACGAGATTTCCTCTCGTTGGCATGGGCAAAAGGTGTTGTCCTTACTTCCAGCAGGCATGGAACCTCTGGAGCATTTCAACGTATTCCTTCCTACCCAGTTCCAATGGAATGACCCACTCTGTGCAACCATGAGAGTGGCAACCCACCTGGCCTTTGGCTTAGAATCAGTTTGATTCCTTCCCCCTCTTTCTTTTTCCTTTCTCCTCCTGTGAAGAGGCTTCACCCTAATGTTTTAATGTTGTATTTTAATCTTGTATTTTAAATTGTATATTAATCAACTTGTTTTGATTATTGGTTGTTAGCCGCCCTGAGCCGGGTCTTGGCTGGGGAGTGTGGGGTATAAATAAAATTTATTATTATTTTTATTATGATGGTGGGGCAGAGCTGCCCTCCTGGCACCAGCAACACTGACAGGGTTGGGGTGGGGGCAAGGGTGAGGTCAGAGTTGCCTGGAAATGCCACTGGAAGCACCAGGTTGTCTGCTTGAGCCCCCAAGCAGTGGAGACTCACCAGTCCCAACCCTACATCAAATGCATCACTGCCCATTCAGGTTTGGGACCCACTTTCCAAGGGGGCACTTAGGAACCTCACGTACATTTTTCGCACTCGGTGTAGGAAAATGAAAAATCCCACTGGCAGCGCTGGATATCCCCTCCATCTCCTCCTTCCTTTGACAAATCTGAGGCTTTAAAAAGAAGACTCTTCAGCTGTGTTTGACAACTTTTTTCCTCCTGACCTTATTCATCTTATTTTTTGTACCCGCTTTTGCAAGACGCCCAAGGGAACTCCTTGCTTCCCCCAGCATAACATCCCTTCTCCCAGAGAGTTGTCTTCTTCTTCTTCTTCTTCTTCTTCTTCTTCTTCTTCTTCTTCTTCTTCTTCTTCTTCTCCTCCTCCTCCTCCTCCTCCTCCTTCGGTGATCAGTCATAGCCGCGTAAGATTGTCTTCAATAAACAAGGTTTTAAAAGTGAGTCCGTAAGTGACTGTGGAGGCCAATTCTGGATCCACACGTCCTTCCACAGTGGGGACCTAGGTTTGCCGGAGGGAGTTGATCACGGTGAGGGTTTGCCAAGCGTGCCTTCCTCTTAGCATGTTTCTCCCTTTCGTCCTGAGTTTGGGCATCTTCAAAACCCATGACACCTTGGGTAAAGGCTGTTCTCCAATTGGTGCACTCACAGGCCAGTGTTTCCCAGTTGTCAGTGTTTATACTACATTTTTAAAACATAGATTTGCCTTGAGAGAGTCTCTGAACCTCTTTTGTTGACCACCAGCAGTACGCTTACCGTTTTAAAGTTCAGAGTAGAGTAGTTGCTTTGGGAAGACGATAATCATGTATACCATATGCAGAATCCATATCATGATATCGTTTTCATAATTTTTGACCTGGCAATCATATGTGTGTGTGTGTGTGTGTGTGTGTGTGTGTGTGTGTGAAAGAGAGAGAGAGAGTATGCGCTATGCAAAAATCACAATGCAGGGGAAACCGTGAAAGCAGCCAATGCCTCTACATAGTTCCATCCTTATTTCAGACATTGTGCTATATCCCTATATCGCAATGTTTAGCTGGTGACATATTGCAATGTTGAAAGCCAGCCCTCGTGACCTGAGGAGCTCACTTTGGTGCTGCTAATGAGCAAGTCTGACTTCACCCTTGGAGGCACACTCCATTGTCTCTCGCGTCAACAACCTTATTACGTAGGTTGCTACAGTTTGCCCATCTCAGAATCAAGGAATACTCACAATTTTTACTAGACGAAACCAGTACATCTGGTATCAGTGCTATTGCATGTGTGAACATTCTGGTGTTTTCGAATCCCATTACTGAAAGAATTGCTAGTATATATTTGAAAGGCTAATTTTCTGGGTAATTGCTTTATAAAGCAATTAAGCGCAAGGGGGTGGGATACAACATGAAAGACAGCATGTGCACATTAACTTTAAAAAGCTCTTACTGCACCCAATAAGCCAGCGGACAGCTGTGTGTTCCCAAGATGCTGTATTCTCACTGTCACCCATGTGTGAACCACCTGAGGATATCCCTCTTTGCCACCCCTACCTTTGGGGTCAGGGGTGCATTAGGAACTTCAAGGATTGATGGGAAAATGTGAACTTAATTTTACATTCTGTTTCTCTTAACGCCAGCCCAGCTCCAGTAAAATCAGATTAAAATGCCTCCAGCTACTGATGTTTGGAGGTATTTAAAGTCAGATCAAAGCCCCTTTAACCAGTCCTTTTTGGTCGCACATTTGATGAGAAACACAGGTGCTCTAAAATATTAAGCTAGCAGGCTGGCTGATTCTAGATGCTGCCTTGAATTCTTGCTTCTGATCCCTTTAAATATCAATCAAGAGGAGAAAATGATGTTTTAATAGACTCGGAGATTCCCTCCTCCCCTCCCCTGTTCTGGATGTGATTTGAGTTGCTTCCCATTCAGAGTTATTAAAGTTTAGGCTTTCTGCTTTTTGTTGATCGTTACTGTGGAAAGAGCCTATCCCTTGTGAGGAGATACTCTGTTTAAAATTCTGAATACGCTCTGCTTGATGAGCCTAGAGGACAGAATGACCTTGTTGGCGACATCTTCAGCAGACTGTCTGCCTTGTGTGTGTGTGTGAGTGCATGCACGATTTGGGCGCATACACCTGGATTTTGCAGATTCTACTTGGAATCTGAGCATGCTCAGTGCATGAAAATGTTAGCATTTGTCAGACAACTTGGAAGAAACAAATCCAGGATGGTTTGAATGTCACTTTCCCCCATTTTGCTAAGGAATATGCTAAACCAGACCTGATCAATGATGAGGAATCTTGTGCCTAATACAGAAAGGGGGGGGGCACAAATAAATAACAATAGCAACAATAACACTTTTAATAGTTATACTCCGCCCATCTGCCTGGGTTTCCGCAGCCTCTCTGGGCGGCTTACAGCCAGTGGCGTAGCATGGGGGTGCAGGGGGGGGCGGCCGCACCGGGCGCAACATCTGGGGGGGGGGCGCGCACTCGCACTCGCAGCTCTCTGCCCCTACCTGGCTCACTCACTCTCTCTCACTGCAGTGCTGGCTGTGTGAATCCGATCCGAGCCGCCGGGTCGCCGCCCACTGTGGAGGGGAGGGTGCCAGGCATGCGGTGTGGTGCGGTGCGGAGAGAGAGCGAGGGACTATCTGGGGGAGGGACAGTGCAGCGGGGGGCGCAAATTACTTGCCTTGCCCCGGGTGCTGACAACCCACGCTACGCCACTGCTTACAGCACATTAAAAATTAGATGTCAAAATTTTTTCGATACAGGGTTGCCTTTCGATGTCTTCTAAAAGTCAGATAGTTGTTTATTTCCTTGACATCTGATGGGAGGGCGTTCCACAGGGTGGGTGCCACTACTGAGAAGGCCCTCTGCATGTATTCCATGAATTTGCATCTCCTTGCAAATTGAGAACTATATATATATATATCTGGCATTACCAAGGGCAAGCGAGAAGGGGGTACCCTGGAATCAGCAGTAAGGCAGAAGGATGTGAGAGGGGAACTCTAGGAAGGGGTAAAGTCAAGGCCTGTCTGATATATGTGGCTGCCTGAGGAGGAGGAGGACAATATGGTCCCCTCCTGGACAACCGTTCCATGTAAAGAAGCTGCCCACTGAATCTTCCTTCCACACAGGGCAATAGGACCCTGTTCTCATCACCCAAGGTCATCAGGGCAGCTTAAGGGCCACAGGGTGGGCTGTGTGGCACATGTAACTCTCTGCAACTCCTTGTCACCTCTTCCTCATCTTCCAGCATCTGCTGCCTGGGTCAGCCACTATCCTCCATCTTCTCGTATGGCTGTGCAAGGTGGCATAGAAACACTGCTCAAGACCCTCCCCAATCCTCATTTATTGTGTAAATAATGTCTAATTCAGGTTATGATTCAGGGGGGCCCATATCTCCAACTGTGGCAAAGTTACGTGGTTTGGGACCTCTGGTTGTATTGAATAAGTTCCCTTTGTAGATATAGTTGTACTGCTAAGGCAAAGCTAGGTAATGCATCTAGGTTGGAGTGCAGCAACTGCGATGTGGAGTCCCCACTACAAGTTGTAAATTCCTGAAGAAACAAAAATTTCCGTCATTAGTATTAATGAAGCAGACTTAGGAAAATGTAAGTAGCGGTTGAATGGCATAGGTTGAATACAAAGTGATAGTTTCTTATTCTTTCAATCTTAAATCAAGTTGTGCACATTCCCACCTCAGTTGGCGAGGGTATTGTTACTTGTTCTTTAGGATTTATACCATGCTCTGCTACAGTAATCTCCGAGAGATTTCTAGGCGCCTTGTCTGTCATGCTCCATACAAAATCAGCCATTTGGCATTCAACTAAGATTCCTGGCACACATCTAAAATATGGCTGGAAGTCACTTCGCTTACTTAATGTCTCTGTGCCTGGCTACTGTTCAAGACAGAGGAGCAGGGCCAGTAAAAAGAGTAGCATCTCTTGCTACTGAGGGAGTTGCTCATACCCATCCTCATTTCTGGACTACTGTTCTCTTCTCTCTTCCATTTCAGAAACGGAACTTGCATTGGATGAATGGACAGAGGAAAGCTCCCCACCCATATTCCGTAGGCATGCTGGCACCTCTCAGGCCTTCATATGTTGGGGATTGATGGGGGCTTTCATGTGCATTCAACTGAACGCACTTAGAAGCCAGCATGTGATCAGGAATTGGGTTAGAGTCCTCAGCTAAGAGCTGGACCATAAAGAACGCTGATTGCCGAAGAATTGATGCTTTTGAATTATGGTGCTGGAGGAGACTCTTGAGAGTCCCATGGACTGCAAGAAGATCAAACCTATCCATTCTGAAGGAAATCAGCCCTGAGTGCTCACTGGAGGGACAGATCGTGAAGCTGAGGCTCCAATACTTTGGCCACCTCATGAGAAGAGAAGACTCCCTGGAAAAGACCCTGATGTTGGGAAAGATTGAGGGCACAAGGAGAAGGGGACAACAGAGGACCAGATGGTTGGACAGTGTTCTGGAAGCTACCAGCATGAGTTTGACCAAACTGCGGGAGGCGGTGGAAGACAGTGAAGTGCCTGGCGTGCTCTGGTCCATGGGGTCACGAAGGGTCGGACACGACTAAACAACAACAACAACCTCAGTTGAACGAGTCCTCAGTTGAACAAGTCTAGAAGCCATCTTCAGAACTTGCAGGCTCAATGTCTGAGAGGAAGAGGCAGGTCCAGAGAGCGTGGCAGTAGGGTTTGTGTTCCCACCCGGCCCCTCTAAACCCTTAAAACATCATGAATTTGAGTAACTGCCTGAAGAAAGTTATATAGACTTCCTGTGCCAAACCTACCCCTACTATGTTCTGTGAGATTTCCATCTATTCGTAATTTGCCGCATCAACATCTATTTAAATTATTGACCCGGACTCGTGCAAAATGGCATACAAGCGAAGGCCAAAACTACACAGCATATGTGGTCGTGTGCTTCTCTCTCCTGAAAGTTGCACAGTTTTTGTTTAACTGAAAAACAGCCGGTGACGTCAAAGGGACTTGCTCCAAGGTACAGGATTGTTTAGCTGCAGGGAGGAGATTTTGGGGCAACTTCCTGACTTCAAAGCAATAGGATCTGTCCTTTAATTGGTGCAAAGGCAAAGTCAGGCTGACTCAAAGGCCCGGTCACAAAGGACTGCCCATAAAAACGCGCCAAAAACGCTATTTCTTTCTCTTTCCAGTGCCATACTTATTATTCACCCTCTGTTGTCTTCTATAAAGGATCCTGTGAAATTAATGATCTAGCTGTGGAATTTTAAATAGTTGCTTCATGACTAACAACATGTGCTCTATATCAGTGCAGACTTTGTATTTACATACTTCTCATGATAAATCAACATATGGTTCTTGTTTTGTGAAAGTAGAGTGCCTCATATCGTAGCATTATTCTCTTATTAATATTCCCTTCCTTTCAGAAATGTGGCGGACGAAACATTTCTTTCTAATGACTCTTCAAGGAACAGAGAGGAAAACAACCTGCTATCGGTGGCATTTTGACTCCTGCTTAACTAGACTCACCATCGCTAAGCATAGGGACATAGGAAGCTGCCTTATATTGAGCCTACTGGCTGATCCAGCTCTGTACTGCGTACACGGACAGGCAGCAGACTTCCAGGGTTTCAGGATGTTAAGAGACCTGCCTGGAGATGGCAGACATTGAACCCAGGGTCTTCTGCATCAAAGCAGGTCCTCTACCACTTGAGTGATGGCCCTTCCTTTAGATCATAGAATCGAAGAATTGGAAGGGACCGTGAGGGATGAAGGCACTGAGGAATTGGGGTCCTACAGGTGTGCCGGTATGTACTTGTTATGTACTGAGTTGAATAGGATCCAAAATGCAGCAGTCTGATTGGTCCTAGAACAATAGGATCCTGCAGCAGTCTGATTGGTCCTAGAACAATAGGATTCAGAATGCAGCAGTCTGATTGGTCCTAGAACAATGCAGCAGTATGATTGGTCTGCAGGAGCCACCCAATCCAGCTCCAGATGGAAGTGAATTCACAACTTGATTGGCCTACAGGAGAATTCCGGAATTAGCCAATCACGTGCAGCCCCTTGTGTAAATAATGTATATAAAGCAGATACTTTGGGGAAACATTCATTCCTCCTCACCACTATGAGTTGAATAAAGAGCATGAAATCCACTCTCGACTCTGAGTATATTTCAGTACTAAACCACTTTTGCTTCAGCCCTGCTAACAAACTTTCTTTCATGCTCACCAGTTTTTTCTTCTCCAAGCCCTTTCTTTTTTTGCAGAGAGATTATTTGTATATGTCAACGACTCTTCCTCCCGCCCCGTTTCCTGTGATCTGTTTAATCGCTCGATACAAAACTTCAAAACCTATTTTTATTTATTTCTTTTCATTGCAGCCCCCAACGCCTGCCCTCCTTTTCCTTGTTTGTAACATTTTCATGAGGTGCTCTGTGTTGTGTGTTTTCTACACACAAATGGAAGCAAACACCAACTTTTCCCCACCTTCTTTATTTTTGGCCTCCTTATGTACTAGTCACAAAAGTCCTTTGTCGTTTCGTCATGTTCCTGTTTCTTTCATCCTCTTTGAACCGTGGTGTATAATTCCTCTCCTTTGGAGTTCACACCCTTTGGATTCCACATTCGGTTCATATCCACCATCATATGTCACTTAGCCAAGCTAAATACACGTAGCTCTTTTTCTTTTTAATCTTTCCTCATAAATCAGCCCATACCTTTCATCGTTTTTATTTCCATTCCCTGAATCATATCCAGTCTGTTGACACTGTCCTGCTATTTCGGTACCCGGAAAATAGGTAACGTTGTGCCAGTAAGGCTGGATCCTTGCAAACTTAATTAAAACAAACCTACTTGTTTTGATTAACCCTAGTCATTTAGCGGCCCTGGGGCTTGATCTTGCAACCTTTGGCTAATACGGGTAGGGCTTACTCATGCTAGCAGGCACATTAATTTCACTTGTGCTAATGAGTGAGTAAGGGATTCCTGGATCAGCATCAATTAAAAAAACTGCTTTGAACTGCTACACTTACTCGTTCCATTCTGCAATTTTGCATGCATCACACGGAGGGAGGGAGTTGGGAAAGTGTTTAGGCTACCCCCGCTTTGC
Organism: Podarcis tiliguerta; assembly: GCF_965153285.1. Lineage (NCBI taxonomy): Eukaryota > Metazoa > Chordata > Lepidosauria > Squamata > Lacertidae > Podarcis > Podarcis tiliguerta. The sequence continues at coordinate 98,963,388 of NC_139535.1, read as the reverse complement.
TGCCACGCCTCTTACCTTCCTTTAATAAAAAGGCCTCAATGCTTCTTTTCCTTTCAGCAGAAAATTTACTTTTTCAAATAGTAGGTTTGCATTCAAGTTTTAATTTTGGGGGGTTTCTTTTTGTTCCTTTGTTTTAACGCACGCATTATTTATTTTTGTAAGACGCTTGGAGTTACATTTTGAAAAAGAAAAGAGTGACAAATAAGTTTAATAAATGAATTTTTATTTTTTTTATTTTAAAAAAACACACACTATAGTGTAACAATCTGTTGTGAACCACCTTGAGGGGTTATTTGACAGCCAGGATAAACACCTGAAAAATCAACAGAAAATATGCGAAAATATACCCCCCAAGGGGGGGTTGCCTGTATTTTTTGAACTAAAATTTGTCACACATCTAGTCACAATTGTTCATTTAAAAAAGGGAATATGTTAATCTGCCTTCTACGGAATCAGACCATTGGCCCACCTGGCTTCGCATTATCTGCAATGGCACTGACTTTCCAGGGTTTCACGCTGGAATAGAGTCTCCCCTATCCCTTCCTGAAGATGACAGAATTCGAACCCGGCACCTGGCTCTGCCGCTGGGCTACTGTTCTTCTTTCCCCTTCCGCAACTGCAGCCTCACTTCTGAGGAATCAAATGTGAGGTGCTGCTGTAAAGCTATCAAGCACCAATCTGCAATTGCTCTATGTTTCCACAGTATCGAGTGGAACATTAATAATAACCAGTATTCGCATAAAAAATGTGCAGCATATTAAAAAGAATGGGGGGTGGGGGGGGGGGGAGAGAGAATGCAAAATATGCCGCGGTGCCTGTGCAGTTTTCTTTCTTTTCCTTTTCCTCTTTTTAATGAGAGGGTTGGGTTCCCAGCCAAGTTTCACATTAAAAACTCTAATAATAAAGGTGACAAGAGTGCTATTCTGGAGGAAAAGTGAAAAATTCCAACCAAATCTGACTTTATATTGGCATAAACATGAGAAAAGTCAGATCTGACACTTTTTATTAATTAGTATGTTAAGGGATGGTCTAAAAATGGTTCTCAGGCGTTTTACGAAGCAGAGTTTTTCATAGCCTGCTGAGTATTTAGGGACAGTTCGGTCATAATGCTGATGGACTGATAAACCATAGTTTATTGACTCAAAAAAGGGACGCAGGTGGCTCTGTGGGTTAAACCACAGAGCCTAGGGCTTGCCGATCAGAAGGTCGGCGGTTCGAATCCCCATGACGGGGTGAGCTCCCGTTGCTCGGTCCCTGCTCCTGCCAACCTAGCATTTCGAAAGCACGTCAAAGTGCAAGTAGATAAATAGGTACCGCTCTGGCGGGAAGGTAAACGGCGTTTCCGTGCGCTGCTCTGGTTCACCAGAAGCGTCTTAGTCATACTGGCCACATGACCTGGAAGCTGTACGCCGGGTCCTTTGGCCAACAAAGCGAGATGAGTACCGCAACCACAGAGTCGGCCACAACTGGACCTAATGGTCAGGGGTCCCTTTACGTTTACCTTTATTGACTCAAAAATGAGGCCTGCTCCCTCATTGCCCCGTCCTCTCTGCCTCTGAAACCAATAGCATAGTTTATCTGTCATTTAATCTATGCTTACTAACCAGGATCTGAAACCAGAAAATTGTGGTTTAAACAAGCCATGATATCAACACCAAAGCTGGATGTGCGAGAGGAAGTGTGAGGAGATATCATATGGCTCCCCCAACTGCCAATATCACTGTGTCTGCGCTGGGCCATAGTGGTTCGTTCAAGTCATTTGCCGTGGTTAGTCAGCAATCCTTCTTATTCTCCTCATGGTGCCCTCCTGCATCTACCACCACCACCCAACAACAAAATGGTTCAGCAAAAACCATTCAGAGGCTACTGCATTTCTTCAAAAAATTGCTGGCCTCAAAATGATGAGGACACAGAAACAAAATGAGGAGCTATCTTACTATTTTGAAACTTCTTAAAATCATGCTCTTCTTCCCAGCTGCTACTCCCCTCCCCCCTGTCTTGGTATTTTTTATTTGTTTTGAATGAATTATTTTAGCCATGTGCGCCTTGACTTCAGATAAATTCCAAAACTTCAAACAATGTTTATGATTATTTATCACCCTGTCGGGTCTGGCCCTCTCCAGTTGTGAAGCTCTCACAAGTCCTTGCTCATACTGCAGAGGACAGGAAACGAAAAATTGAAATAGATACTAATATGAAAACGCATTGGGAACAGCACATTACATGAGCTTATTCCTACAAATGTACTGTAGGTTATTAGGTAGATGTAGAACATTTCAGTAGCATTTTTCATTATGGAGGTTTACCTCCTCAATATTCTGCAACAAACACAGGAAGCAATTCCTCATTGACACTCTTGAAAGTCTCTCTCTGAATTGTTCCTACCCAAGCTCAGGACTACTTCACAAACCTCTGGCAAGAAGGTTAATCAATACTTGGGTTGTTCCTCAGCTAAATGTGTAAGCTGCCTTAACTGAAAAGCATTGTGTGTACAGGAAAGTCAACTCTATGGGGCCAAAGTCTGTTTGGGGGCTGTCAATATCTGTTCCAACATGCGCATGATGTCACACACATGCGACACGCAACAGGGCCCCTCAATTTTGAGCGCAAATCGGCCCCTCTGTGTGTGTGAGTTGGCCTCAGATGATACGAAACTTCTGCTAACTGATCTTTGGCATTCACACATGCGTATCACTTGACGTCACAGTCAGTGGGTGAGAAACATACATGTGTGAGCAGCAACCTTGCAAATCTCATAAGAAAGGCACCTCTAGAGTAGGGATGGGGAATTCTTAGTCAATCTTTCCACTCAATGAATTCTGGAAACTGTAGCTCTGTGAGGATAGGGGTTCTCCTAACAATTCTCACCAGCTTTAACAAACTACACCTGCCAGAATTCTTTGGGGGTAGCCATGAGTGCTGAAATATGCCATAGTGCTTTTGATATATGGTGTGAATGTGACTTAGGACTGACAAGAATCAAGAGTTTGATGGCCACACCTCTGCAAGTGGATTACCTTCTGACGCACTGTTTGGTGTGGCCTATATCTCTCCAGGTTTATGACTCTGGGTAAATGGCTGTCAATGGAGGTTGCCTTCACAACAGCCTCTGCTCCATCCCCTCCCCATCCCCTCCAAGGCTTTCTTCAAGGAAGCTTGGCTGCCTTTTAAGCTCCTTTGCCTCTCTGTGAGGACACCACAAACCCTTAACAAATAGCCAGTGATAATAAATACCATGGTGAGATCAAACAGATTCTGAAATGACCTTAGGAATTCAGGCAGATGCTGCTTTTTTTTTTATTCTTCTTTTCATAAAAGTTTCCCCTTCCCCCATCTGGTCAATGTGAATCCTTCACATATGTGAGGGGCCCTTGCAATATTAAGACATGAAGAGAAGGCCTCTGTATGTGCCCAGTTTTTGTCTAGCAAATGGGAGCCATCTTGTTAGGGCCTGAAGGCAACTTTACCCCACCAAGGTAAGGGTACTTTGTCCACCTGAGGTGATGGGTTTGGGATACAGAGAGGTAGAAGTAGCTTGCTGGGTGAGGCAGGGCCGCTGCGCCAGCTACTCAGCAGGTGGGTCATTGTTACTTATTGGGAGGAGAGCTTGGCAGCCATTTTGGGTGCTATGATCCCGTGCCATTTCACGCCGAGAAACGCTTTTCGCATGGCAACCCAAAACACACGTTTTGGGGTGCCATGCGAATATGCCTCCCCGCAAGTCACGTGACTCGCATGGGAGCATGGACAGGAAAATGTGCATCCCAATTTGGGGACTCGAGGTGTTGGGAGGTTTGCATTTGTATTAGTATACACTGTGCTGACCTCCTACCACTTTGCTTTCCCCTTTCCCCCTCTTGGTAATTAACGGCAGGTAATTAACGGAGTTGTGCAAGCTGCTTTTTTGAAAGTCCCATTCCTAGGAGAACTTTTAGGTGCACTGTGTCCCCTGTTAATTACAGACCTTCCAAGTGTCCCTATTTTCCAGGGACAGTCCCGGATTTACAAAAGCCACCCCAATTTCTCTTTTGATCCCGGAATGTCCTGCTTTTCCTTAGAACATCCCTATTTTCTTTGGAGAAATGCCGGAGGGTATGGAGTTATGCAACCCTCAAGCCAAGGAGATAAGTACCTAACTATACAACCTTTAGGAGACATCTGAAGTCAGCCATGTATAGGCAAGGTTTTTTTAATGTTTAATGTTTTATAATGTTTTTATATATGTTGGAAACCACTCAGAGTAGTTGGGGCAACCCAGTCAGATGGGTGGGGTATAAAATTATTATTATTATTAAATAGGATGTTCCTGTTTTCACCGAAGAAAAGTTGGAGGGTATATCATTAGAGTACAGTGGTACCTCGGGTTACATATGCTTCAGGTTACATATGCTTCAGGTTACAGACTCCGCTAACCCAGAAATAGTGCTTCAGGTTAAGAACTTTGCTTCAGGATGAGAACAGAAATTGGGCTCTGTTGCCGTGGCGGCAACAGGAGGCCCCATTAGCTAAAGTGGTGCTTCAGGTTAAGAACAGTTTCAGGTTAAGTACGGACCTCCAGAACGAATTAAGTACTTAACCAGAGGTACCACTGTATATGGGATGCTCTTGCTTGGATTTTCCATCTCAGGCACCAAAATGTCATGGGCTGGCCCAGCATTAGCCTTCTGTCTTCCCTCTGAAATCTATGATTGCCTTTGAAAAAGGGAGTGAACTGTTTTCTAATAGTCCTGTCATGGGCATTCATCACTCTGAGCAGCAGAGCATGGAACCAGGTTGTTAAAAGCTCTTTAAAAATCCTTGACCCATCTTACACTTTTTGGGGAGATAGTTCTCAGGAATTTTCAGTTTTATGAAGAATGTAGGATTGAAGGTTTTGTTTTCTTGAACAAAATATGAGAAGGTAAATCTTTGTACATAGTCAACACTGTTTTCCCCCAGTAGATTAAAATATGCTTGTGTTTGAGTTGACTTTGCTCAATCGGAGTGAATGGCAATTTGGGTTTTCCGTGGATAACTATTTGTTCTGATTTAGAGGTAAAGGGTGGGTTTTCCTTGGGAAGGAATAATAACAATAACAATAACAATAACAATAACAATAACAATAACAATATATTTATACCCTGCCCATCTGGCTGGGTTTCTCCAGCCACTCTGGGTGGCTCCAAATAGAATATTAAAAACACGATAAAATATCAAACGTTAAAAACTTCCCTGCCTTCAGATGTCTTTTAAAAGTCAGGTAGTTGTTTATTTCTTTGACATCTGATGGGAGAGTGTTCCACAGGGCAGGTGCCACTACCGAGAAGGCCCTCTGCCTTGTTCCCTGCAACCTCATTTCTTGCAGTGAGGGAACCACCAGAAGGCCCCGGGTGCTGGACCTCAGTGTCCAGGCTTAATGATGATTGTGGAGATGCTCCTTCAGGTATACTGCGCCGAGACTGTTTAAAGGTCAGTATCAACACTTTGAACTGTGCTCGGAAACGTACTTGGAGCTAATGTAGGTCTTTCAGGACTGGTTTTATATGGTCTCGGCAGCCACTCCCAGTCACCAGCCTAGCTGCAGTGGATGAGCCCTTAGAAATGCTGAAAATTAAGTGGTATATAACTGAATTAAATACATACAGTTCTCAACGAAAGCTTAGCTGGGGACCCTCCAGTGCCAGATTACCAAATAGGCAGAGTAGGCACTGGCCTATGAGCCCATGTCTTTTAGGGGAAACAATGGATCAAAATAATATTGATTTGATCTTGAAAGAAAATTACAATCAAGCTCCCTTAGTTCAATGTTATGCCACTAGAGCACGCACACGAGCCCCCCCCCCCCCCTGAGATTTTGACTGCCCAGGTGCTTCCCTGGGGTTTATTCCAGCACTGGGAACCTGTGGCCGTCCTGATGTTATTGGACTCCTACTCCCATCAGCCTCAACCAGCATGGCCATTGGTCAGGGATGATGGGAGCTGTAGTCCAGAAACGTCTGGTGAGCTTCCATGATTGTTACCCTGATGTACACAAATAAATGGCTTTGTTTCCAGTCCATCTGCAGCACAGTGAATACTATTGGACACAAACAGCTGTGAACAAATGTCATACAAGTCAACAAGGGCTTACTTGCTTGGATTTCCCCCCTCCTATATATTACAGATACTTCTAGCAGAAGATCACGTGCATTGAAACTTGATCTATTGATAGTCTTGGAGTTATAATGAAAATTGACACCTATTTTTCCGTGAATAGCTCTGCTACTCTGATGAATTTAGTTGGACTAATGAGAAAGCTTAAAGAATAACTTTCTGCCCGCAATGGGTTTCTCTCCCCCCCCCCCCGCCCATCTTTTGGCAAAATAATAAGGTTCGTGAGGGCGTAACCTAAAACAGACATTTCATAAAAGATTCATCCTTGAACAAAAACATGGTGAAAGCATGAAATCAGGAATAGACGACAATCAGAATTCTACTTGAAGTGCTTTATAGTAATTATTTTAAAAAGTACTGACAAAAGAATCTTTTCAATTGCAGAATAGCTAGCAAGGTCTGTATGGTTCAAGGCCAAATAATTTCTGCAGCAGGGGAAAAAAAAGCCCACCTTCAGTTCTTCAGCTCTGATCTAAGGTATGTTAAATCAGCACATGTTTCAATTACTGCCTTCCACTCTTTTTTTAAAAAAAATTAAACCAAGGAGATGAAGCGTTTCAGAACAATACCTATAAAACAGTCTCTATAGAATGTAGATTATCTGCGGCCAAACCCTGATTATCTGCTGTTGCTTGTACATGGATTTCAACTGAGGGGTATTCTTTGTAATTGAAAGTCATTGTGGTTTGAAACGAATAACAGAAACTGATTATAACTTTGGGTTCAGTAGATTTGTTCAGTGGGGATTCATTGGCTGTTGGCACAAACGTTTTTGTAAAAATACGCCCTACGTTCCCTTTGTTCAGTTTGTGTTGCTTGTGACACTTGGGTTTGCTTTGAACGTTACCGTTTGTCTTGTTCTTCATGTCTTTGTGTCCTTCTCTTCGTATGTTTTCCATGTTGATGTGCAAGGAGTGGAGGAGGAGCCATAAATTTTGGGGTGGTGGAGAATCATAAGTAGTTATGCTGCTTGCCAGGTGATAAGCAGGTATCCTTACCTGTGGGTAAATTTACTTGATGGCAGCTATGCTACAGCTTGCTGCTTGAAATGGCATAATGACGTGTCCGCCGGTGAGCAGATTTGTTTATAGGTGGTTGCATCAGCTTGCTATATCAAGTGGCTGGAAGGAAATGAGTTTTTTGTCCAGAAATCATAGAGGGCACTGCAGGGAAACCATTACCCTGCAGTGCCATGATTTTCCCATGGCAAACCCTAGATTTTGTGTCTAAACCAGGGGCACAAGAGAAGGGGATAGCAGATATCTCTGGGTTTTCCTAGCAAACACTGTCCCAGACACAATCTCAGGAATAGTCTCTGGTGCACATCCAGTTGTTGTCTGACTATACCTTCCACCCTAAAAGACCCCTATAGTGAAGCCCTCAGTCTGCCTTGTGATGTGCACTCAGCTATTGGCTCTGGACGTCTCGTTAAGCTCAGTGCAGCCTTGTGGGGGATCAGGGATGAAGAAGGTGAGTCTGGGGTTGAGAAAGGGCTTCAGCTATGGTGCCGGAGGCTAGTCAGTGTGTAACTTGGATGGCTTAGCTGTGACACCAGGCTCTTAAGCCGGGCCGGATTTAGGTTTGACGAGGCCCTAAGCTACCGAATGTAATGGGGCCCTTTATATGTCCAGCTGTCCTTTGTCAACAACAAATTGTCACTGTAATTTTGTGTTGAATATATGCTACATGGTAATTTATGGACCTAGGGGACGTGGGTGGCGCTGTGGTCTAAATCACTGAGCCTAGGGGTTGCCAATCAGAAGGTCAGTGGTTTGAATCCCCACGACGGGGTGAGCTTCCGTTGCTCGGTCCCTGCTCCTGCCCACCTAGCAGTTCGAAAGCACGTCAAAGTGCAAGTAGATAAATAGGTACCGCTCCAGCGGGAAGGTAAACGGGAAGGTTTCCGTGCGCTGCTCTGGTTTCACCAGAAGCAGCTTAGTCATGCTGGCCACATGACCCAGAAAAACTGTCTGCAGACAAACGTCGGCTCCCTCGGCCAGTAAAGCGAGATGAGCGCCACAACCCAAGAGTCGTTCGCGACTGGACTTAACTGTCAGGGGTCCTTTACTTTTTAATTTATGGACCTAATAGGTATCTAAAGCCATTTTCACATATCAAAATAACCAGTCCATGCAGAATGTAGGCACCCTATATATAGAAATGAGCAAACCAGTGATATTTTAGGGAGCAGGCTAGGAGGCGGGGCCCATTACTTACACCATAGGAGCCTATACAACACAAAACACTGTTGCTGTATGTAGGTTTTTAACTTTTTTATCATAATTTGGAAATGTACATCTAGTTTTTTTTCCCTTTAATTTTTTTGGGGGGCCCCCAAGAGAGTGGGGCCCTAAGCTATCGCTTGTTTAGCTTCTACGTAAATCTGACACTACTCTTAAGGGTCCCTGATGGTGCTCTCTGCAAATCCTACTCTTCTTCTTTGTATGAAACTCTTCCCAGAGACAGAGTTATGATTGGGCTGGACTCTGATAGAAAGGGAGGGGGCAATCATTTTTGCCGATCCCTTCTTCCCCACTCACATTGCCACCTATGCTGCACCAAACCCTCCAGAGCTGCTTTCCAGGGGCTGCAGTGGGAAGGAGGAACTGGCAAAGAATGGCTCTCCCCACACTACTGAAGGAATGCCCTGGCAGCGGATCAGAGGCAGATTTAGGGCAGTGTGACCAGTTCCTCCTCTCTGGGCACCAAGCCTAGGAGATGCCACAGGGCATCTCAACTATGACGTAGTGAATTGAGCAGAACAGGAGGCATGAGAGGTGGGGGCGCCGAATTTTGGCCTCTCACAGGGCACCGCTGAAATTTTAAAGACCAAAGTCCTCCCCTGAATGGATTTCTGCCTATGTGAACTCTAGATCCAAGCCCCATGCAGCTATGTACAGCGGTACCTTGGGTTAAGAACTTAATTCGTTCTGGAGGTCCGTTCTTAACCTGAAACTGTTATTAACCTGAGGTACCACTTTAGTTAATGGGGCCTGCTGCCGTGCTGCCACCACACAATTTCTGTTTTCATCCTGAAGCAAAGTTCTTAACCCTATGTACTATTTCTGGGTTAGCTGAGTCTGTAACCTGAAGCGTCTGTAACCTGAAGCATCTGTAACCCGAGGTACCACTGTATACTGCAACTGGCCCTGGGCTCTTGAAACTTGCCCACATGGCAAATTCGAGGCATATGGCCGCTTCACATGTTGCAGTGAACACGCTAGATCTGTGGAGGGTATGCATGAAAACTGAAGCATGTGCCGCCACCCTGTTTGTAGCACCAGCTGAAGTGAATTTCAAACCCTTCCTTACTCAAGCTAAGTCAACATGCTACTTATTGGATTCAATGGGTTTTACTTCCACGTCATGCTCTGGTGCAGTCTATGTTGTTAAGGAAATAACTACTGCCATGATTTAGTTTGGCGCTCAGGCATAATGTTCCATAGTTGAACTTGTCCTCATACTGACTACAGAATTTATGTGAGTAAAGCCAGCTTGCCCAAGGAGTTACAAGAGAAAACCAGTCCCTTTCCCCACAAGCCGACTGCCATTTATATCTATCAACCATAGTCGTTTGGGAGACAGATGACATTTCTCTTCTCTGTGCTTTTTGTGATATTTGAAGAGACTGGGAAGATCAGCGGGGGGAAATGTAGAGAGAAAGACAAACAACTAATTTTCTGTCTTTGGGAGGGGGGAGTTGTCTATTGTGTTTGTATATAGATAAATATTGGCATATTTACTTTGGCAGCGTTCACTCTGCTTAATGCTGTCTGATGTTATAGTGCCTCGGTTCTTTTGCTTCCCAGAAGATGAAAGGGATGTTTTTTTGCACATGCATGATAGTAACTTGCTTGCAACTTGATACCAGATTGGTAGAACTCCCAGCCTTCATTTTGGAGCAATTTGGGATTTTACTGAAACAAAACCCACTTTCTAAGTAAGGCCAAGGAGTTCCCAGAAACTATTTTAATCGACACAGAGCTGACATAGTTTCGCTTGTAGCGCTCATGCCCCAACTCATCTCGCTGCCTACTGTTCTAGTCCTAATTCATGCTGTTTCCCCCCCTTTGGGGGTCTGAAGTTTGACTTTCAAAAGCTTCTGGCCCTCCTTAAATCCAGCGCTGACCCTCACTTGAAAATGCCGGTTTTAAAGCTGAAACTCTCCCCCTCCCCCCCCAACACAACATCAGATTTTGATTTTAAGCTAACTGTTGAGTTTTTGCTTCTAAATGCCTTTCTCAAAATTGTTTCAATGTGTAGCTTTTCTGAAACTTTATTTCCTCCTCTTTTCGTTCTGAGGCTTCCCTGGCTTTGGATTCCCATCCCAGATCTGTTATTTTCTTTTTGTACAATGTCTCTCTCTCTCTCTCTCTCTCTCTCTCTCTCTCTCTCTCTCTCTCTCTCTCTCTCTCTTTTTGGGAGAACCAAATGGCATGGCACTTCACAACAGCAAATGGCCCTTTTTAATGGTTGACGTAATCATCCCTCTTGCTTTCTACCTCGACTCTACCTTATTTTGAGCTGTTTGACCAGGAATCTGAGCCAAGGGGCTCATCTGTAATGCCCAGGGCCGGATTTAGGTTTGATGAGGCCCTATGCTACTGAACGGGGACGCGGGTGGCGCTGTGGGTAAAAGCCTCAGCGCCTAGGGCTTGCCGATCGAAAGGTCGGCGGTTTGAATCCCTGCGGCAGGGTGCGCTCCCGTTGTTTGGTCCCAGCGCCTGCCAACTTAGCAGTTCGAAAGCACTCTCGGGTGCAAGCAGATAAATAGGGACCGCTTACTAGCGGGAAGGTAAACGGCGTTTCCGTGTGCGGCTCTGGCTCGCCAGAGCAGCAATGTCACGCTGGCCACATGACCCGGAAGTGTCTCTGGACAGCGCTGGCCCCCGGCCTCTTGAGTGAGATGGGCGCACAACCCTAGAGTCTGTCAAGACTGGCCCGTACGGGCAGGGGTACCTTTACCTTTACCTTATGCTACTGAAGGTAATGGAGCCCTTTATATGTGATATTTTAGGGAGTAAGCTAGCAGGTGGGGCCCATTGCTTACATCATGGGAGCCTACACAACACAAAACAATGTTGCTGTATGTAGGTTTTATTTGTTTTTTATCTTATATTTTGGAAATGTACATCCAGTTTTTTCCCCTTTAAATTTTTTGGGGGGCCTCCAAGAGATCGGGGCCCTAGCTTGTTTAGCTTATATGTAAATCTGGCACTGACTGTGCCAGAAGAAGAGCCAAGATGGTGGGTGGCTCGCTTAGAGGAGCACAAGAAAAGGAAACCTCAGAGGGAGAAACCAGAATCTCCAGGATACAAACACACGTTATGGTTAGAGTTGCCATCTTTTAAGCACCAAAGTTTAAGGAAACCAGCCCTTAAGGAAATCAGCCCTGAGTGCTCACTGGAAGGACAGATCGTGAAGCTGAGGCTCCAATACTTTGGCCACCTCATGAGAAGAGAAGACTCCCTGGAAAAGACCCTGATGTTGGGAAAGATGGAAGGCACAAGGAGAAGGGGAAGACAGAGGACGAGATGGTTGGATAGTGTTCTCGAAGCTACCAGCATGAGTTTGACCAAACTGCGGGAGGCAGTGGAAGACAGAAGTGCCTGGCGTGCTCTGGTCCATGGGGTCACGAAGAGTCGGACATGACTAAACAACTAAACAACAACAACAAGCACCAAAGTTTAGGAGACATGTAAACAAAATTCTGCATCATCGTGAATTGATAATGAGCAGAACACAAATGCTCAGCCTGAGAATTAATGTGACAATACTGTGTTGATGTTCCCCAAAACCAAGCAGACTTTCAGAAAATCAGAGTCCAAGTTAATTTTCAAGTTGGAATAGGACCTGCCGTATGCTGAAGGTTTTGTCATTGTGCCCGTCAAAGCACCTGAACTTCTGTAGCAGGCTATAGATTGCCTTCCTTGGAGTAATCCAAATGGTAGAGAGGTGGTTGAGAAGATCCAATCCCATAGGTGCAGGGTTGTTTCAAGGCTCCAGATGCTGCTCCTGTGCCTATGGTTACCAACCTACTGAGGTATCCACATACAGCTGTTCCTGGTGACTTTTTGTGGTAGAAGCCTCTAGGTAGGCCTGGGCAGGCCTCCACAAACATCCATTCCAGGTTTTCACTGAACTCTTGTAAGCACATATTCTCGTCCAAGTGGGTCTAGGAAAAGAAGGAGACCTCTATCTATCTATCTATCTATCATCTATCTATCATCTATCTATATTTATCTATCTATATCATCTATCAGATTGGTAGAGAAGAGCATGCACTGTGGGCTCAAAGTCTGTGGTTCAACTTTTGCTTCAGCCATTAACTTACTGTGTGACTTTAAGCAAACTAAAACCCATAACCCACCTCCTAATCTGCAATAGCTGAATCATGATACTGACCTTCAGGGATGTGGGGAGGATGATAGTGGCTGAGCGGTTTTGCTTTTTAGTCTTGTGGCAGTGTTTAGCTCTTTCTCTGTGTGAAATGATTTGCCTGTTCTTGTGTTGGGTTGTTCTTATGTTTGCCTTGTTCTTATGTTGGGTTGTCTAAGATTTTGCTATTCCAGTGGGTTGTAAGCAACATGATCTATACCGTACATCAATGTAAGGACACCTCTTTGTGCAGCGGAGCCCTAAATCTGTTCTGGAGGTTCCCCCAACCTTTCAGAGCAGATTCTGGGGTGGGGTGGAGGGAGGAGAGGGAGAAAACGCCCCGTGTGTATTGTGTTTTAATCTGTGTGTCACCTAGATAACTTTTAATGAAGCAGCTAATACAAATGCTGTTATGTTGTGGGTGAACATATCAGATGACACAGCGATTCTTCAAACAGCTCTTATTTATTCACAGGCCAGAACAGAACTGAACTGAAGGGTTCAGCCAGCCCGCTTATATAGAGCTCCACTAGAATGCAACAGTAACCATTTTCTGTAACTATCCAATCACTGAACGTCACTTTCGATCCCTTATTTGCATATGTGGACCTGAGTGAAAACTATTGTCAGGGAACTGCCATCAGTGCCGGAGGGAGAGAGCAAAAGCCAGAGGGATTCCAGAGAGCATCCAGGGATCGGGAGAAGCAGCCCATCTTCTGGGGAAGAGAATCAGCATAGCACAAGTGGAGAAGGGGGGCAGATGGGGGAAGCGGCGAGGCGGTCCCATGACTCCTTGCCTGGGACCAGTGGGGAGAGTAGGGGTCATCCGTTGCCCACGCCCTCCTTGCGCAGAAGGCTTTCGCGCAGAGAGAGTAGGAGAAGACTAGGCGTCAAAAAGCTTCTTTGCTGGAAGAAGTTTAAGAAACGCCCACTGCCAGCGATTGAGTCAGCCACGGGTAAGTGGCTGTCTGGACAGAAAAGGTTCACTTAGGCAACCATCCAGGTGTTTGCACCCAGCCGGGGAGATAAGCACCGGCTTACGCACGAGCAACCCCTAGAACCATTACAACTATCTACAGTATCCCCCTGCTGGCCCAGAGTGAGAACTTCAGTACATAACAAATGCATACATGAATCACACATGAAGTGCTTCGGAAAAGTGCCATGTAAATTACTAAGAATTTACGTGGAACTTTCCCCAAGCATTTCACATGTGGTTTATGAATGCATTTATGTTCACTGCCTCATTAAAACTTATCTAGGTGATCCTATGAAGACCGCAGCAACTGACCTTGGAGAAGACTGCCAGTCAATAGGAAGGGCTGTAATGTCTTTTGGAGGGACTGTTTTGGAGATGGCTTCTATGAAGGCATGAGCAGAAGGCATTAAGACGTTACACTGCTTTTGGAGCCCCTATTGTACTTCAAGCGTCCCAGTGGTTAATCTCTGCAAAGCCTTCCTGCAATTAATTATTAAGCTGGCCTCCTTCGTAGCATCAAACAAGCATGGCTGGAATGTGTTTGATATAGAGGTGGTCAGGCATGGAATGGGGGCGAGAGATGGAGGCACCGCGGTTTTTGTCTTGCAGCAGATTTTCATTTCCTCTCCACTATTGGCCCCCTGTTCTTTTCAGCCACCCTGCTTCTTCCCTCCAATAAAATGAAATGACCATGACATACCTCCTGAGAAGGACATGACGCCTTAATAATCAGTTGTGCTGCCCAGCTTGCAAATGATGTAAAACATCCCTTCTAAGGGTCAAACCTGACATAATGCTGAATGTGTTGTTTGGAAGCTTATCAGTTGTTGTTTTTTGGAAAGCTAAAAATAATAACAGATATGTCCCCCCTCACCCTGTCCCGGCTTCCATCAGGACTGTGCCACATGGAGGTTTTACTGTGGGCCCAATGAAATCACACCCCACACAAATACTATCCTAGAAGAAAATGGCCTTACTGGCACCAAGGGGAAATTCCCACCCCAGGGTTAATAGCAGTAGAGAGGGGTTGTTGGCACCTCAGCAGGAGTAGAAGGGGTTAATCTTCCCCTCTGCACAGTACCAATGAAAATCAGCATACACATAGCTCCCTAACTATGTGTTTAGTGTCAAAACTAGTTTGCCCTTACAGTATTAAAAGCAGTTAGACGTATTGGTACTCCTAGTTTACTGGGTAGAAGGCACAGCAAGAATAATACAGTGTCACACTTTTAGTGCAAGCATTTCTAGATACAGACGCTCGGGTTACAGACGCTTCAGGTTACAGACACCGCTAACCCAGAAATAGTACCTCAGGTTAAGAACTTTGCTTCAGGATGAGAACAGAAATCGGGCTCCGGCAGTGCAGCGGCAGCGGGAGGCCCCATTAGCTAAAGTGGTGCTTCAGGTTAAGAACAGTTTCAGGTTAAGAACAGACCTCCAGAACGAATTAAGTTCTCAACCCGAGGTACCACTGTATAACTTTAAAATGTGGGAAACTCCCTCTCCCACAGACAAGTTTTGAAGCCATTTCTCCCCCTTTCTTATGAGTGAGACTATGGACAATCATTTTTTAACACCCCTTGATTAAAATACATGGTAGGGCAATGCTACATGTACCAGATCAAATAACTTTGTGCGTCAGATCCAGCCTGTAGACCATCAGTTTCCCTTTTCTGCTCTTGAGGAATGTGCTGCTTGGATGACTCGCCATGATTTAATAAAACTGTTCTTTAAACAAGTATTGCCCAATGCTTCTTATCTACTGCATGTCTTTGTTTTTATAGCTTGTTCAGTATTTATATCCTATTAGAATCAGGGCAATCTGACATTTTTACAACTTTCTCCATCTTGGTCTTGCAACGAGCCATCCTTCCAGCATCCCATTCCCCATAGTCCAACATTTGTCTAAGGCATAGTTGGGGAATCTGTGGTCCTTCAGATGTTGCTGGATGATGACTCCCATCACCCTTGACCCTTGGCCAGGATGGCCAGGGCTGATGGTATTGATGTCCAACAACTTATGGAGGGACCACAAGTTCCCAGTCCCAGATACAAGACCCAACCCTTTCAGAGTAGCTGCTTCATGGCCCAGTTTCATGGTGCTTCAGTAACATCTGCATGGAATAACTGTGTAGGAGAGATGGATAATCTGGCTCCTTTCCACATCAAGGTTACCTGCCCCCTGGGAGAATTTTGCATTAGCCCCACTCATGTGATCCTCCAATTCAAACATTACCAAACTGTCAGGTTCAGCCAGGGCGACGCAGCTTCTACAGTGCTCTGAGCTGGTCCTTACTGCTGATCACTTGGGAACTTGAAGAAGGAACTGGCATCACTTCTCTGTGCTTATTTGAGCTCCTATCCACTTCCTGGCTGAGGGAATGCTGATAGCAATCACTGACCGCTGTGCTTGTGGTCAGCGCATACCAATGAATACCAAAGCCTAGATACAGGGAGAACGCGGGTGGCACTGTGGTCTAAACCACAGAGATTCTTGGGCTTGCCAATCGAAAGCTCGGTGGTTCGAATCCGTGCAACGGGGTGAGCTCCCGTTGCTCTGCCAGCTTCTGCCAGCCTAGGAGTTCAAAAGCACACCAGTGCCAGTAGATAAATAGGTACCGCTGTGGCGGGAAGTTAAACGGTGTTTCCGTGCACTCTGGCACTCGTCACGGTGTCCCGTTGTGCCGGAATCGGTTTAGTCATGCTGACCACATGACCCAGAAAGCGGCCTGAAAGCGGAGATGAACGCCACACCCCATAGTCACCTTTGACTGGACTTAACCGTCCAGGGGTCCTTTACCTAAGGAGGTATCTAATGCTTACACTTGTGCAATGGGACAACTCCTCTGTCCTCCCCCTGAGTGTGCCCCGAGCCCTTCCAAAATCTGCTCTGGGAGGTCAGGGAAAGAACAGATTTGAGGGAGGAGTGCAAGGGGAGGAGAAGGGAGAAAGGCTTTTTGCACAAGCATGAATCCTAGCTCTGGGGGAATGTGCGACTTAGTGCTACATTGGATGCAACCCATAGCTTACACCATTTTTGCCTCAAGATTCCAAAGAAACTGCTCCTTTCCATCAGAATAGGAAAATGCTGGAGTTCAGTCTACCACATCCTTCTATTCTCATTCATTTCAGTGGAGTCTGCTTGGAAACCACGCTGAAGTGCAGGGTGGCTGTGGAGCAGATGGGTTTGTTCGATTCCTCTCAAATCAATGTTCTGAAACATGATTAATAAGGAGCGAGTGTGTGGGAAGCTAAAACAATGCTTCGTGACAAACACTGAATTGCATTAGTTGTTGCTTCTTCTCACAGCAAAGCATACTTTGTGGGTTGTTATTGAATGCTTTGGAAATTCTCTTTCAGTCTCATTTCATCTGAAAAGCTATCATAAAGAGGTGTGTTAATGAACCACACATTGATGTATGTAGCTTATTATTTTCTGTATCTCATTTCTTTGAATGGGGGCGATACTTGGTTTGGTTTGCATTTTAATATGAAACACTTACTTCCAAGTAAATATGCGTTAAGATAGGCTGCTTGAGTCTTGTTTGTGCATGCTTGGAAATTAATCCAAATCAACGAGAATGGTTGTTTACACTTTGCTGGTTATTAAATGCTACAGATGATCACAAATGATTTTAACAGTATTTATGAAATGGTATATATATCATCTACCTTCTTCCATGCCATATTTTTGGAAGTCATCAATAAATATTCTATAAAGTTAAATTTAACTGTTTTACCAATGGACCATAACACACTCGCTTTCACATTAGAAGCTTAAACTGCTCCATAAGTGTAATTGCAAGTTTAGGACTAGGGTGCTTAAGCCAGCAAGTCAGTAACTGAATAGGATGGTGGCTTTCTGAACTTTGCCTAGCTATGGGAAAGTTACTTTTCCCCACTGCAACCTTATATAAGTGCTCTGACTCTCTTGCTGATTACGTATATATGCAATTTGGACTTGCAAATCCTCTTCGGGATTCCTTTTCAGCCAGCCAACCATGACATTTCCCCCCCAGAATAATCCATAGTATTCCTCCTTCCAGTTTTGTCCATGACAGTCAGCAGCATTCTGCGCATGCTCAGTGCACATTGAGTTGCCTCTGCCAACTCCCAGCCCCAACAATATTACAGGATCAGCCATCCTTCCCCCACTACTAATCCAGAACCCTGATCCTCATCAGACAAAAGGACAGAGGGAAAATGAAACACAGAACCCTGTGCTTTGTAATATATACATTTTTACCTGCCTTCTTTCTCCTTCTAGGGCAGCTAGTCCTTCTGAAGTTCTTGGACCAGGAAAGGCTAACTCTAAAAATGTGCAAGGTTTTTTTTTTGTGTGTGTGTGTGGAGACTCTCAAGCCTGTCTCAGGAATGTCACTTTGATGTTCCTTCCGTTGTGGGTAATGAATCCTTCAGAGCCGAGTATGACTGTCTCCTAGAGCTCCATTAATCATTGTAAGATGAAGCCTAGTTCTTGCTCTTTTTCTCAAGGCAGCAAACCCTAATGAAGACTCGAGATCTTAGGGAAGTGCCCCCCAGACACAGCTAGCAGCACAGTTGACAATAAAGCAGCACATTTTTCTTCTTCCTTGCTCCCAAGGAAACTTCTTTCTGAAGTCTTCGGTTGGGCGGGCTTTGTTCCAGGAGAAATACCACCGTCTGAAAGCACCCACAATTAGCAGGGGAAGGGCAGCGGAGAGAGAAGAAAGAAGCCCTGCTTTGCCACCTGTGCTTCGAACAAAGGGACCACGAACCCTTGGGTAGTATGTCACAGATATTTTCGAATGCCCTTTTATCTTGATGGTGTGGCCAGAGGAATATTCGGGTTCTTACATGTTGCCCTCAGATGCACACTGGGGTGTCTTGTTAGGACTACAGTGGTACCTCTGGTTACGAACACTTCTGGTTGTGTATCGAGGTTCCCCAAGCCACCCCAATAAAACACAATTCACACAGAATTTTTGTTTAAGGTTTCTGGCATAATTTTGGCCACAACTTCATTAAAATACAAAAAAAAAAAAAAATATGTGAGTGATTGTTTAGGCATTGGTTGTGACTATCTGACCCTGCACGGGGACAGACTGATATTCGCATGCCTGCAAAAGTCAGAAAGAGAAAACATTTTGGGGAGAAAGATGAAGCTGGGAACCATGCCCTCACCTCTCCCCAAATGCTCCCAGGGGCTCTTGCGTGGCCCTAGCCCCTTGACAGGGGTTCGGACAAGAGCATGGCGAGCCCCTGGATTTCTTTAACAGAATACCATTGCAGTAGCAGCATTGGGGGGGCAGGCACAGCCAAACCATGCCCCTCCACCAACCAATTCATAAAACCAATGCCTAACCGCAACCTTACAAGTTGTTACGATTTGCTACCCAGTAGGCAAAAACTATGGAGTTTTCTTGGCAGGGATACTGGAGTGGCTTGCCGGTTCCTGCTCCAGGTGGATCACGTTTGGTCAAAACTCTCCACTATGACCTGTCCATCTTGTATGGCCCTGCACGGCATAGCTCATAGCTTCTCTGAGTTATTCAAGCCCCTTCACCACGGCAAGGCAGTGATCCATGAAGGGGCACAAGGAGAAGGGGACGACAGAGGACGAGATGGTTGGACAGTGTTCTCGAAGCTACAAACATGAGTCTGACCAAACTGTGGGAGGCAGTGGAAGACAGGAGTTCCTGGCGTGCTCTGGTCCATGGGGTCACGAAGAGTCGGACACGACTAAACGACTAAACAACAACAAGGCAAAAACCAAATGGCACCAGCCAATCTGTCAAATGGACAAAATTCCTACTGGGCCCCTGCCCCAAACGCAGACGACCCCATGACAGGCATAGCAAGGTCAATGCGAACAACCCTAAATATAAGGAGGGAGGGTGGTAATCCGATGCGCGCAGCGAAAGGAGGAACCTCAACGCTGCGCGCAGGGAATATAAATCTTCTGGCTGTCAATCACAAAATGGCAACATCAAATTCTCCCCAACGACAAGAGGAGCCCAATCACAACGGTGGCCAACTACCTTTACCCGCCCAGCAACAGTGGGATGTCTTGTTAGACCCCACTGCAACACGTGCTCTCCATGAAGGAGAACACGCTTTACAAATGCTTCAGGTTACGAGCTCCGCTAACCCGGAAGTAGCTGCTCCTGGTTGTGAACTTTGCCCCAGGATGCGACCGAAAATCGTACGCTGGAGGCCCCATTAGTGAAAGCGCGCCTCAGGATAAGAATGGTTTCAGCTTAAGAATGGACCTCTGGAACTAATTAAGTTCGTAACCAGAGGTACCACTGTAGTGCCTTCGATGAGGGGGGAAAATAATTGGAAATAGGGACAAAGTCTGTGGGAGGCCCCTCAAAATGTAAACTGGCTAAAGCCCTTGTTCAGGTAGGCAGGTGGTGTAGAAAGATATTGTGGCCTCAATTACTGGAGGGACAAGGGGCATTTTTTTGTTAGAAGATCAGCAAATTCACATCTGAGTTCTTTGTGAACTATCAGGTGGATGCCAATATTGGGCGATCTGTCAGCTTTTATTTTGTCTATTGGGCCTAGAACGTCATCTCTCATCACCTCTGTTTGCCTCAGTTCCTCAGACATCCAGCCAGCAGGCACCGGGATCTGCTCTATATCTTCTTCTGTGAAGACAGATGCAAATAATTTGTTCAGCTTCTCTGTAATCTCCTCACCCTCCTGTAGCCCATCACTGACTCTGCTGTCATCCAATGGCCCACCAGCCTCTCTAGTGGGTTTCCTGCTACTAATGTATTCAGATATTTTTGTTGTTGTCCACCTTTATGGTTTCAGCAATGTGTTCCTGAAATTATTATTTTTAGCGTTCCTTGCTGTCTGCTTGCATTTCTTTTACAAAGTTTGTGTTCCTTTTTGTCCTCCTCATTTGGTCAAGATTTTTATTTTTTAAAGGAAGCCTTCTTGTCGGTAATAGCTTCCTTGACTCTGCTGATTAATCACAGTGGCATCTTTTTGGACCTGGTAGTATCTTTTCTGATCTGTGGCATACACTCTTGTTGAGCTTTCGAGATGATGTTTTTAAGCAAATCTCAAGCATTTTAGAGTGATCAGCCCCTCTTGGTTGTGCCTTTCAACTTCCTTCTTACCAATCCATTTTTTTGGGGGGAGGGAGAAACTTCCTCTTCTGAAGTGAAATGTGACCATGCTGGATTTTCTTGGAAACTGGTCATTTACATGGATATTTAATTCGATAGCACCATGGTTACTGCTCTCGATTTGGTTTAACAATACTTACATATCCCACCATGTCCTGGGCTCCACCTAAGATCAAGTCTAGGTTTGCCACCCATCTTGTCTGTTCCATGACAAACTGTTCTGGGCACAGGAACACATCTGTAGCCAGTTTCCACCCATTCCTATAACAAACCCTCAGATGATTTGTCCACAGCATCCCTGCTACTGATTAATAATAATGGCATCTGCATTCAGTGGGTAAGTGTATTGCCAAGTGACTTTGATAATCATTCTTTTTGTTGTTAAGTCATTTAGTCATGTCCGACTCTTCGTGACCCCATGGACCAGAGCATGCCAGGCACTCCTGTCTTCCACTGCCTCCCACAGTTTGGTCAAACTCATGCTGGTAGCTTCGAGAACACTGTCCAACCATCTCGTCCTCTGTTGTCCCCTTCTCCTTGTGCCCTCCATCTTTCCCAACATCAGGGTCTTTTCCAGGGAGTCTTCTCTTCTCATGAGTTGGCCAAAGTATTGGAGCCTCAGCTTCAGGATCTGTCCTTCCAGTGAGCACTCAGGGCTGATTTCCTTCAGAATGGATCGGTTTGATCTTCTTGCAGTCCATGGGACTCTCAAGAGTCTCCTCCAGCACCATAATTCAAAAGCATCAATTCTTGAGCGATCAGCCTTCTTTATCATCTAAATCATTCTTTTAAACTGGTGCGATTGACCCAGAGGCAGTACAGTTTGTAAGACCAGGACAACATTGTTCCTAATGCACAGTCAAGTCTAGATGACACCATGCAGGGCATTTTGCCAATAAAGGAAACTCTAAGTAAAATAATTTGGGTTAGTAGCTCAACCAATTCCGTGCCCTTTGAGGCATATTCCATTTGGGGTAAGTGAAGCTGGAAGGGGAGGGGGGAATTCTGTTTAAAGTTCTAACAACAAATCAAGAGAGTTGTAAGTCAGAATGTGGCTGGAGGAATATGGCGTGATGTTAGTATTAGATAAATCATTTCTCCTCCACTCTGGAACACCGAAAAGGAGTATGAAGAAAGTATGCTGCTAATAACCACCAGAAGGTTCTGTTTATAGATATTAAAAAGATTGTACATGCTGTTTTCACACAGCTCTGCCTCAACCCAATAATAAAAAGACATAAAAACTGACATCCCGGAATGGATGTAATTAGGCTCCTTCTCTCTTCTTACTGTGTGATCAAAGTAAAAGTCTTACACCCAGCTTTGCTACATTCCTTTTGTCCACAGTACGATGACAACCACTGAAAATGGCGCCCCATCATAGTTGTGGTACTTTATTGCTTCTACTTCATTAGGTGCGACTAGGCTCCTGCTAGAGGAAAATTAAAGCAGGGTGATATTCTGGTTAAATACCAGGGCGCTTCTATATATAAAGGCGTGGCATGCAAATTATCCGCATCACAGGGATCCAATCGCATACCAGCAAAGTCAGGTTGCGCAACTGGAGTCGATTTGGTGCTCTTGCAGAATGAACCCGCCTCACCCTTAAAACCATACTTTTTTTTAGATAGGGAAAGTGAAGAGGAAATGCACTGGAAAGTATGGGCCAGCAATTGTTCCCTGCAACATTGCATATCCTCCAACATTTTCCCAATGAAAATAGGGATGCCCTACTTAATAATAATAATTTTATTATTTATACCCCACCCATTGGACTGGGCTGCCCCAACCACTCTGAGCGGCTTCCAATTAATAATAATAATAATAAACAAACAAACAAACAAACAAACAAACTGTCTTTATACAGGGTTGCCTTCAGATGTCTTCTATGGGTTGTATAGTTACTCATCTCCTTGACTTGGGGGTGACATAATTCCATATCCTCCAACATTTCTCCAATGAAAATAGGGATGCCCTAAATAATAATAATAATAATAATAATAATAATAATAATAATAATAATTTTATTATTTATACCCCACCCATTGGACTGGGTTGCCCCGGCCACTCTGAGTGGCTTCCAATTAATAATAATAATAATAATAATAATAATAACTGTCTTTATACAGGGTTGCCTTCAGATGTCTTCTATGGGTTGTATAGTTACTCATCTCCTTGACTTGGGGGTGACATAATTCCATATCCTCCAACATTTCTCCAATGAAAATAGGGATGTCCTAAGGAAAAGTGGGACGTTCTGGGATCAGATCAGAAACTGGGATGACAGAAAGAGCCTGACAGAAAAGACAGGTCATCAGCTGGTGTCATA
The DNA here is from genome assembly GCF_965153285.1 of Podarcis tiliguerta. Taxonomy (NCBI): domain Eukaryota; kingdom Metazoa; phylum Chordata; class Lepidosauria; order Squamata; family Lacertidae; genus Podarcis; species Podarcis tiliguerta. Next base: position 98,940,449 of record NC_139535.1, on the reverse strand, counting down.
ATGCTGAATGCCACCCACGCTCCTAGGGGAAGTGAGGTGCTGCTGGGGAGAGCCTTTGGCAAGGAAGGCTTCCTCAAGAGTTCTCAAATCACAGCCAGGTCAACAGGGAGAGGAGCTATCAAGGATGCTACACCGTGAGGCTTCAGATCATGCCCCAGGTTACTAATTATTATTTAAAGGATTCAGAACTAGCAGTGTAATTTTATGCTCGTTTTCTTGGAAAAAACAACAACCCAATTATGCACAATAATTGCAATGAGTCTACTCTGAGTAAAAACTTAGTTGGCCTACACATTCTATGTACGGCCAGCTTCTGCAGGATGGGTGTCCTGCGACATGCTGTTAGTACTTATCTATTATAACACTTTTAGAAATCCTCATTAATCCTTTGGAATTCCATGCATTTTCCCCTGCCTCCTCCCTCCCCACCCCCCAATTTTCAGCAAAAGGAAAGTGAGACAGTTGGGTGGGTGTGGGGAAGGTGCCGGGGGAGGAAAAAAAAACACCACACTATTTGCCTCACAGAGTTCATAAATGAGCCCGTCACCCTGTACTAGAACTGGTATAATTTTATCGGGATGAAAACCATTCTCTTTGATCTTCTCCAGTTCTTAAATCCAGCAGTTGTGTATTCGAACATCAATGGAAATGTGGTTTCAAGCTTCCTCTTTCATTATCTTTCTCAAAGATTAAAAGAGAAAGAGAGAGAGAGCAAAAGGGGGAGGCATTTCTGAGCTTTGGAGATGAGGCAATATTTTTTACTGTAATTTCTTTATCTGATTGCATCCTGTTTACCAATGCTGCTGTGTGGAAAATACCACACTTCGCTGGTGAGTTGTTTCCCCCCCGCCCTCCAAAATGGCATTACACACGCACACAAACACAGAACTGCCTGTGCTTTGCTCTTTTATTGCGGAAGAGATAAGGTTGTTACATGCTATAGCGTCTGACTTTGTCTCCGTGTGTGACCTACAGGAATCACGATGGAGATCGGATGATTAAACTTCCCTCCTTCATCTTTGGCAAGAAAAGGCAGTGGAGCCAAAGGACAGCCTACTTTATTTTTCTGGATGATAGAATTGCAGTCTGGCATTCCTGCCAGGCTTCAGATATTGCTAACTACTCTGAAATGCCCCCTCTGTGTCATCTTAGCCTGTAGCTTTGCTCCACAGTAAAAGCCAGGAAATAAAGTGTGTATGTACATACAACCAGAAAAAGACAGGTGGGAGGCAAACAGGTTTCATTCCCCCCCCCCCCGTTTCTTTATCATCTGTTCTGCTAAATATTAGGCACTAACCTCTGGTGTTATTTGCTGTAATTTTGAATGCACTCCCCATCCCTCAAAACACCAGAACGTCTCTTTCATTCTTCTGACCATCTTTGGGTTCCTTTAGTTTTCAGAGGTGGTGTTGCATTACCTGTAGCTGGCCTGCAGGGCGGCGTCACTTGCTAGGCACTTAAAAGATAATGGAGGGCATGGGCCTGTGGGACAAATTTGCATGAAATTTGCATAAGCAACTTTATATTTATAGATGCAAAATGAGATAGTGGGTGGTCACCGTCACAATGGAGCTGAGCTTTGCAGCAGAACCACAAGCCCTGTAAGCAGAGTGAAAGAAAAGAAATAAATAAAGGGGGGGGGGAATAGGGAAGAGATCTGGAGCCTAGCACAAAAGTGTTGAGAATTTCCATTCCACCTTAAGGAGCAGACATGGAACTATTGCGTGTCACATGTCTGTTTACATACCAGCACAGCTTGCTGGGAACTTCTGTTGTGTGTATAGCTTTTGCTTCTCTCTGTCTCTCTGAGAAGACAAAGAGAGAGAGACGACATGTTTCTTTGCCCTGATTTATGATGAATAAATCCGTAGTTGTAGTATGCTTTCACAAGCCTCACACCTATTCTGTGTGCGCAGTTCGCTTTGCTGAAATAGTGTGCCCTGGCTTTGAAACCCGGGTCGCTGATGGACGTTGGAGCATAGGCCGATGGGTCTTTGCAGCGGGACAGCTGGAAGGAGACGACCTAGCTGGGGCTAGCCAGCTGGCCTTGTGACCCTCTGCATGGCGACAAAAAGATGTGGTGCTTGCCCCCTGCCCCAAGACAATGTTGCCGGCGGTCTGTCAATATTTCTTAACCTCCCGCCCCCGTTTTTGTTGGCAATCGACTTCATCTATGTGGGATTGACCCCTCCCCCCAATGCACCACTGTCATTTCCAATAGACAAGTAAGGACTGGGAAAACCCTGTTTTATTGCAACATAGTCTCATTATCACCTTATAATATTTAAACAATGCGTCCAAAAACACCAGCTTCTGTTGAGGACCAGTATGGGGAAGCTATGTGGTCCTCCAGGTGCGGTTAGGCTACAACACCCCTCACCCCAACCATCAACCATGCTGGCTGGGGCTGATGTGAGTTGAGGTCCAATAACAGGTTCCCATCACTGATCTAGGGGCATTAGTTTTCATGCTGTTCCATTCTGGTACTCGCTTTTAACCTCAACGTGCATCATGCCATCCCACTGAGGTCCAGCTCCAAGGGCCATCTGGTGGTTCCCTCACTGCGACAAGCGAAGTTACAGGGAAACCAGGCAGAGGGCCTTCTCGGTAGTGGCGCCCGCCCTGTGGAACTCCCTCCCATCAGATGTCAAGGAAATAAACAACTAGCTGACTTTTAGAAGACATCTGAAGGCAGCCCTTTTCAGGGAAGTTTTTAATATTTGATGTTTTATTGTATTTTTAATATTTTGTTGGGAGCCACCCAGAGTGGCTAGGGAAACCCAGCCAGATGGGTGGAGTATAAATTATTATTATTATTAAAACACATGCATCTTCTTTCTCCTTTTTCTACTTCTTTGTGTGGATTCAACTCTTTCTCTATCATTCTCCTCTATGATCTTGTCATTTTCATTTATTGGATTTTTTCCCTTAAGTGTTAATGTTGCTTGGAATATGACCTTCTTGTAGATCAGAACCCATCATTTAAAAAAAAATAACAACTGTGTGTTTGGGCATGACTGTATTGCGGCTAAGACACATCTCATAATTGGTGCAAGTAGTTATAGGTCATGTTTGATTTTGCCCAATGCGTCTCTAATGGGATAGCATGGACATTACATTTCCCCATTTCCCTTTTCTAGTACAGTGGTACCTCAGGTTACAAACGCTTCAGGTTACCCACGCTTCAGGTTACAGACTCCGCTAACCCAGAAAAAGTGCTTCAGGTTAAGAACTTTGCTTCAGGATAAGAACAGAAATCGGGCTCCGGAGGTGCGGCGGCAGCGGGAGGCCCCATTAGCTAAAGTGGTGCTTCAGGTTAAGAACAGTTTCAGGTTAAGAACAGACCTCCGGAACGAATTAAGTACTTAACCCGAGGTACCACTGTATTGCACTAGATGTTTATTTTTGCTAAAATCAGGCTCCCATAACAGTCATCTGCCCTGACTTTACATTCCCCCTCCACTGCCACTTAATTAAGAAAAAAAATAGAGAACAAGGTTTCGGATGTGGTTTTGCGCAATTTGTACAAATACAAAACTGGCACTCAATTGCTACGGAAGTGTCATTTGTTTCGGGAGAAATGTGTCCCTTTTAAATCAGATGTGAGGGATAACCTCACACAGTTCTGTCCTGGACTATGCAAGTCCATGAAGGCTGGATAGGTGCTGGAATGGGAAGTGATCTACAGTGGTACCTCGGGTTACATACGCTTCAGGTTACATACGCTTCAGGTTACAGACTCCGCTAACCCAGAAACAGTACCTCGGGTTAAGAACTTTGCTTCAGGATGAGAACAGAAATCATGCCCCATTAGCTAAAGTGGTGCTTCAGGTTAAGAACAGTTTCAGGTTAAGAACGGACCTCCGGAACAAATTAAGTACTTAACCCGAGGTACCACTGTACTGAAAATGCATTGTGTGAGTAGAGCCCCGAGAACTAATAATTTCTGGGAGATTTATTTATTTTCCAAGTTCCAAGTTCAGCAAACAGCTACTGCTTGTTACCTGCTTTCAATTACACCATCACGCTAGGCAAGTGTGTCAAAGGCTGCTCCTTTCTTATTGTACATGAGGTGCTGTTGCCATGGTGAAAGAACCGGAAAGGTGTTTATAGTACTATACAACAGAAATTCACTTTGATCTTGGCCAAAAAAGAGGCCACCAGAGAGCACCGATTTGCTGAGATTTTTCTTAGGAATTTCCCTGTGGGGTTCCACAGTGTTCCATCATAACCCAGCTCTTGCTCAACGAGAGGCCAGTGGGTGCAACAATATTGGGTGACGTGTCATCATCCGTATGCTGAAGACCTGCTTCTGTTCAGATGCCAGAACTGCAGACTTGGCTCCAAGATAATTGAAACTTAATTCAGATACGAGACTGAGATAATTAAGGCCCTGAGATTTACAGGAAGTGTAGTCACACTAGTCCTTGACTCATTTAGGCTTTCATCTATGAGGTGCTTCCATTTAGCTGTTACATTTGTACTCCGTTCTTCCTCCCAATGGGATGTGGGTGGCGCTCTGGGTTAAACCACAGAGCCTAGGGCTTGCCGATCAGAAGGTTGGCGGTTCGAATCCCCGTGACGTTGTGAGCTCCCGTTGCTCGGTCCCTGCTCCTGCCAACCTAGCAGTTCGAAAGCATGTCAAAGTGCAAGTAGATAAATAGGTACTGCTCCAGCGGGAAGGTAAATGGCGTTTCCGTGCGCTGCTCTGGTTTGCCAGAAAAGGCTTAGTCATTCTGGCCACATGACCTGGAAGCTGCACGCCGGCTCCCTCGGCCAATAAAGCGAGATGAGCGCCGCAACCCCAGAGTCGGTCATGACTGGACCTAATGGTCAGGGGTCCCTTTACCTTTACTTCCTCCCATTGAGCTCAGGCCAGGGGTGGAAGAAGGGGGATGCGGTGGGGGCAGACTCCCTCGGGTGTCACCACTGAGGGGGGTGGCAAAATGGCGGGCGGCACTCACCGTGGGGCCTGCAGCGTGCCCGAGCCATGCATCTCTCCTGGGAGTGACGCAGCAGCGTTGGCGCCCGCAGGCTCCGCGCTGCCCCAAACTGTCCACCCACTGCCTCCCCCTCAGATGTAGGGCAGCTGAGTGAGCGCAGGCAGACAGACTCCTTGGAGGCCCCACAGAGCACCCTACCCCGACTCACCCCACCCCTGGGCGCAGGGCATGTGTGCCACCACAGGCACCTGGTCGGCTTGCTCTGCTGCTGACACAGGCCACCGTTTTTATCCTTATGACACCCCCACAGTGTAGGTTAGGACTGCCCCCCAACACCTTGGGTAATTCACAAATCCAGTCACTTCCATACTGAGGCTTGCCTATCACAATGCATTCTACGTGTGGCTGCCCTTCCAGAATGAAGTTTCCTGATACAGGTCAGATGCTGGGGAAATTTTTACATCAGTACTATTCCATTGTATGAACTAGTTTCCTACAGTGTTCTAGGCCTGATCTAATCAACAATACTTTACCATTGCCTCCTACCATTTATATTTTTTAAATTTACTTTGTTGTAAAAAATATGAAAATAAAATGAGACAGCCTTACAATACTATTTTGTTAGAAAAAGAAATGTATATGAAACTATTAAATTAGAAAGTTATTGTTACTCATACTTGAGTTATTGTTACTCATACTTACAGAACTCTACTATATTAAAATTTCTAGCTTATTCTGTGCAGTAAATAATCCACTCTGATAGATATTCCTAATTTTCTCTTTACATAAACTCCATTTATCTAGTTCCTTTTGATAGTTTTTCTATTATTTAACATAGTTGTTCATCAGGTTTAACTGCTCCCATATTTTCCTAATTATATCTAGTTTATTTGTTTTACAGGTATTATTCTAAGCTCAAGCATATAAAAGCCTTGCTATAATCAGTATGTAATGATCTATAAAGTTCACCCTGAAAACTTTCTCTTATTATCTCAGCAAGTTCTTTATCTTTATCCCGATCTGCATCTATATTGGATTTGTAATTGTTTGAATATATGAAATTGTTTTCAATTGCCTGTATATATGGAATTGTTCTTCTATAGAGGATTGTTCTTCATTGTTGATGTTTTCACTGTGAAGTTGCTCTGAGATAGTTTATGGGAAGCAGCAATTCGTAAATTGTCATAAATAAAATGAAATGACTCCAAAACTATTTGGCTTTATTACCGCAAATGCTCAAAAAATAAACCAGCAAAACCAGCAACTTTCCACCTCCCGCTTTCTTTGTCGCCTCCTTTGTGGCATATCTGAGAGCAGCACCTTGGCTGTGACCTCTACACACTGCCAAGTCTGAATCGTGAGAGCAGGTAAAGAACCGTTCTCAGGGGGAATTTAATGTGGTGCTGTTATGAACATTCCACCAGTGCAATCCTTTCTGCTTGCCCGATGGAACAATCGCTCCTCTCCTCCCTGCTGCATACTGCTCTGGGGGTTCTCCTGACTGCCCCCTAAATAGGGAATCGGGAGAGGACACAGGCGAAGGAAGCGGGGGGTGGGTTGCATTACACTAGCGGGACCGGTTGTGCTGGCTTCTGTAAGCACAGGTGTTGAATCCAGCCCAATGGCTGAATTTCTTTCTTCAGCAATTCACAAAGGCCAAAATGGCAACCAAGAACAAGTCAAGGCATGCTTTGGGGGCAAGAATTGAGTGCCATTGGGTGAGCAAGGGATTCTTGAGTGTCTAGCTTTAAAAATAAACTGGGATGCCCAGTTATGCCCCACCCCATCCACTCCACTGCTCTTAACAAAAAGAACGGTTTATTAGCCTGCATCAGTACCTCTGTTGGGGGGGGTGCATTGTGCTCCTTCTGGGGTAGTTTGTCCATCTTTGGTCCCCACCCTGTACTCAGCTCTCACCTGTGGCTCCTATGCCAGCATATGATAGTGGCCGCACCCCAGGAATGGCTTCGACTGGCCTTCTAAACCAGGTGACGGGGAGCTGATGGGTCTCAAGCCCTCAGTGAGTTAGGGACTTCCCCTGCATGCAAAATAGTAAGTTGTGGGTGGACATAGCAGTCGACACAGAAATTTATCCAAGTGGTTCTTTATAGTAAGCTGGAACTGAACTGAACTGCAAACAGCTCAGCCAGCCTGCTTTTATAGGCAGCCGGCTGTCAACATTGTAACATAAGTAACCCAAGGTTTCCCGCCTAAATTAACTTATGTGGACCTGAGTGAAAACTAGATATACAATACCCCTGGTGGCCAGGGTGAGAACTTCAATACGTAAGACGAAAAGTGGCTCCAGTGGATTGTGCGGTCGAGCCCAATTAGTGGGTCCAACATTCAAGAAGGCAGTTTTCTGCACATGATGTAACTGGAAGTAAGGGGAAGATTGGGCTGTCTTGCAGGATATCTTCAGGAAAAGAGAAGGTGGAGGAGTGGACCCAGAGTGGAGTCCCTAAGACAGTTGGATGGTACCTTGTATGCCTCCTTCTGGCAACTCCTGCAGTCAAGCTGGTGCTAAATGAATTGCTCTGCTTTCCTTTGGGCCACATTAGCGAAGACAAGAAGGGGGTCTTGACGTCTGGGCAGCCCAGGACCTCCATACACACTGCCCGGGCTTGTGCCCCAAGAGAGATCACTTTGGTATTGCCAACGCAGCAGTTTGACTTCACACCTGGAGACACACTCCGTTGTCCCTCAAGACAGATATATGCCAACCATGTATAGTTTGATAGGTGGCTTGAGAATATAGTTGGCGTATGGTGGTTACAATGGGTATGTGTCCAAATGGCTGTGTCCATATGGAACACAGTTCTCACTGTGCTTACAGTGGTACCTCAGGTTACATACGCTTCAGGTTACATACAGACTCCGCTAACCCAAAAATAGTGCTTCAGGTTAAGAACTTTGCTTCAGGATGAGAACAGAAATTGTGCTCTGGCGGCGCGGCAGCAGCAGGAGGCCCCATTAGCTAAAGTGGTGCTTCAGGTTAAGTTCAGTTTCAGGTTAAGAACAGACCTCCGGAATGAATTAAGTACTTAACCCGAGGTACCACTGTAGTTGTTGTCTTGCTAACCTGGGACAGCTGCCACTGTAGATGGTTTTCTTGGAAGTGGTAGCTTCCTTCATGAATAGAAAACAGAAGTCGAACAATGTTTTTCTGTTTGCCCTAAGAACAACTTTTCTGTTTGAATCATCACTGGAATTCAGCTTGATGCAGCTCACTAAAATGTCTTTTGTACCTATTGGTTTGAGTTGTTCTTATCCTTCATTGTACATTAGCCTGCACTTTCCAGAACTCTTCATTCATGCACAGGCACGAAGTTCATTATCCATTGCGCAATCTCAATTGAGAATGTCAACAATATCTTCAACGTTTTCAGTTGCCGCTCCATGACTTTTGCCTCTAGGCAGGTGTCCAAGACATCCCAGGAATCTTCCTCCCAATAGGCTTTTGTATCTGGGAACTGATTGTTGCAAAACATAAGTACATGCCATTATTCTGAGAAAACCTTTTTCCCTTTACACAGAACGTACAGCAGCGTTACAGCTGATAATGAGTGCTATATTTGCCGGCCAAAACTTCACTAAGCTCAGCTGTATTCTGGTGAGAAATGCAGGATGAAAGCAGCTTGGATGTTCAGTGCTTACGCTGCTTTTAGTACAGAGGAATCTTCAGTGTGGAATTCCACAAATGCCTATCACAGTCAGAAATGACAGTCTTCTAGATGATGGTTTTTATCAGCGGGTGGGAGGCGATGAGAAACTTTGCAGCGGCAGCCTGAATCCTGTTCCTCGGTTACTATATCCAAGTCTCAGCATTGGTTGATATTAGATTATTGGTTTCCTGTCTGTGGATTTAGCTTTCCATTGGCCTGAATCTCGGTTTAGCCATTTCAAAGTTAAGGAAATTATTATGGAAATATCATCCGGGAGAATATGATCTGTGTACATCTGCTGAATGATGTAAAGGGGTACAAATCACATCAGTTTTCACCAGCCTTGGTGCTAACCTTTAAAGCCCAAAATGGCCTCAGCCCAGTATACCTGAAGGAGCGTCTCCACCCCCACCGTTCAGCCTAGACACTGAAGTCCAACGCCAAGGGCCTTCTGGCAGTTTCCTGACTGTGAGAAGTGAGGTTACGGGGAACCAGGCAGAGGGGCTTCTCGGTAGTGGCACCCTCCCTTCAGATGGCAAGGAAATAAACAACGGCCTGACTTTTAGAAGACATCTGAAGGCAACCCTGTTTAGGGGAGTTTTTAATGTTTGATGTTTTATCGTGATTTTAATATTCTGTTGGGAGCCGCCCAGCGTGGCTGGGGAAACCCAGCCAGATGGGCAGGCATAAATAAATAAACAAATAAATAAATGTTATTATTACTACTATTATTTTTAAAAAGAATGGCAAACTGCCACAAGCAGCGCCTTACTTGGAGTCTTGGAAGCTTGACTACCCTATGTTATCCTACAAATGGACCTTGAGCTTGTTTGGAGATTCTAGCAGGGGAGCGCACTTATTGTATACCCTTGACCGAAGAACACTACACTCCTTCGATCTGGGATGGTTCTCCTCTTCCACCGAGTGCACAGCTTTGGGAGGGATGCACATGTAGTGGTAAAGGAGGAAGGCGACACCTGCCTAGCAAGCCAGATCAGCTGAATCAACCCTGGCGATCAATGGGGTGACAAATGTCGCAGCCAGATCGCCCTCACCACTTCTTCTTCTTCTTCCTCAAACAGGAACCGCTTTATTCAGTACTATTTTTCCAGAAAAATAGGTGCCAGGATGTACCATGAACATGCACCCTCTAGATGTGAACAGGATCCGTTCTGGAGCCCCGTTCGCATCTAGAAGCAAACATAACCAGCGACGGCACGTCTGTGCACGCATGTGTCGCTTTTTGCCGCGTCTGTGCATGCGCGTGACGTCATTTTGAGCATCTGTGCATGCGCAAGCGGCAAAACCCGGAAGTAACGTGCTCTGTTACTTCCGGGTTGCCGCGGAACGCAACTCGAATGCGCTCATCCCGAAGCACATTCAAACCGAGGTATGACTGCAATGGCAATGGTGCCCATCTGAGAGGTGCTGGAACGGACCTCCGGTGAGTTCTGGCGGGGAAAAAAGCCCTGGCTTTATTTAAGGGTAAGAAGGTAAAGGGGCCCCTGACCATTTGGTCCAGTCATGACCGACTCTGGGGTTGCGGCGCTCATCTCGCTTTACTGGCCGAGGGAGCCGGCATACAGCTTCCGGGTCATGTGGCCAGCATGACTAAGCCGTTTCTGGCGAACCAGAGCAGCGCACGGAAACACTGTTTACCTTCCCGCCAGAGTGGTACCTATTTATCTCCTTGCACTTTGACGTGCTTTCGAAATGCTAGGTTGGCAGGAGCAGGGACCGAGCAACGGGAGCTCACCCCGTCGTGGGGATTCGAACCGCCGACCTTCTGATCAGCAAGTCCTAGGCTCTGTGGTTTAACCCACAGTGCCACCCGCGTCCCTTTTATTTAAGGGTCGTGCACCCCAATTGACATTTGCTCTGATTGAACACTAATGAGTGGTTTTTTGCAGAGATAGTTCTGGGGCAATAAAGCCTCACACATACTCGGACACAGAGCTTTTAAGTGCAAACCTGTGCCTGGAAAAAGCAGGGCATTGTGGGACAGTGGGGGTGGAGTGAGCAAAGTTAGAGCTGATCCATGGGCTCCCGTGCTTCTTCCACAGTCCTAGGAATACCTGAAAGGGGTCAGCATATGAAGGTAGCAGGAAGTTGAGGCTCATCCACTCTATCATCATATCGGCTGCTGTTTAGTCAATACACATCGCAAAATAAGCTCTGGAACAGCCACACTGCACCTCTGTTTCCCTGTGAGACCAATCTCCCTGTTCTTGTCCTCGTCCCTGTTACCAGCAAATTAATGTTATTTTAAGATAGCCATGATATCAACCCACAAGTTGTGGTGGGCCCAGGTTTGAGGGTGGGGTGTCGGGGAGGCAAGAGCTTTGCCCGAGTGTATAATGCCTGTGTTTATTAAGGGCAGGTGTTTGCCTTTTTCTTCCATAAATTCCTGCTGCCCCTTAAACAAACAAAAATAAATAAAAGGACAAAGTTCAGAACGAAACTGTTCTGTCATTAACCTTGAACTTAATCATCTCTGCATTGTTTTGATGTGGTTGCTTTAATATGCTCCATGTTTAAAAGGGTCAGGGTAGAGCGACGTAAGTTTTTTGATCTTTGCTGAACCACTTCTGTTCTTCATCACTTTAATGTCGTATATTCTCTCACTAAGGTAGCTGAGCCCCCTTTTTCGGACTGCGAAATTGGGTGCAGATGGACGGCTGGAGCTGGGCTTTCTGTCTTTGAAAGCGTCTGCAGCTGTGGCTGGGAGAATTCCTCCGATAGAATGGGAAGCTCCTTTTAGCAGGATCATGCCTGACCGGCATACAACGAAACGCTGCCATGGTTTTATAACTGTATGCCTTTCAGCGTGTAGCTCTTGCCTACTCAGCAAAAAAGAGAGGCGAGGATGTCACCAGCCAAATTCAAAAGGGCAAAAGCATTTTGAAAGGATGGGGGACTCCTCCTTCTTCTCCCTGACCAGCACATCGTTATAAGGTACCCCTGCCCGTACGGGCCAGTCTTGACAGACTCTAGGGTTGTGCGCCCATCTCACTCAAGAGGCCAGGGGCCAGCGCTGTCCGAAGACACTTCCGGGTCACGTGGCCAGCGTGACATCGCTGCTCTGGCGAGCCAGAGCCGCACACGGAACGCCGTTTACCTTCCCGCTAGTAAGCGGTCCCTATTTATCTACTTGCACCCGGGAGTGCTTTCGAACTGCTAGGTTGGCAGGCGCTGGGACCGAACAACGGGAGCGCACCCCGCCGCGGGGATTCGAACCGCCGACCTTCGATCGGCAAGCCCTAGGCACTGAGGCTTTTACCCACAACGCCATCTGCGTCCCTGTACATCGTTATAGGATGTGCTAAAATCTAAAGGAGATATTGTGAAGGAGATATCATCCGTTTGGAAGCAAATGGTCTGCTTCAACCCCTTTGTCAAACAGAAGCAGGGCCAACTACCCTTGGGGGCAGGGCCAGCTGCCCATGAGGGCGGGGCCAACTGCTTGTGGGGCAGGCCAGCCAGGGCAGGATGCTCCACGGGGCCTCCGAGGAGTAGCCCCCTACAGATGAGGGGGAGGCAGTGGGTGGATCGTTTGGGGCAGCCCAGAGTCTGTGGGCGCCCAAGCCACCACATCTCTCCTGTGGCTTGGGTGTGCTGTAGGCCCCGCAGTGAGTGCCGCCCGGCATTTTGCCACCCCCCTCAGTGGTGATAGCGGGGTGACCCGCCCCCACCTCACCCCCTTCCTCCGTCCCTGTGTATGGGCACATACACTTGTGTACATTAGTTGGGGCAGGTTATGATGGTGCAAAGAGGTGGTTCCTGCAGAAGGGTCAAGTTGCTCCCTCTACACTTTTACTTATAATATGTGAAGGGTCCTGAAGTGACAAAAAGATCTCTCTCTCTCCCCACCCCATTTTAAAAAGTCAAATATCATGTCAGGGAGGCAGAAGTAATTGAACAGAAGGGCGATTTCTTGCTTTTCCTTTCAGATTCTAGGGTAATTACTAACGACTGAATAGCACTCATATGGGGAAAAGTGTACACTGGGAAATGGGGTTGAAGCCGTATCATATGCACTCTCTAAAAGTGCTGAGAAAAATGGAGCAGTTTTAATTCTCTTCCCCCCCCCCCCATTTGCCGTTGCCTTGCTGCTCCCTCCGCCTACTGGGTGTGTGTTCAATGAGAGGCAATGGGAAAGGAAATGCAGAGAAGCTGCATAATGATTTAAAGGGGTTTTAGGAAAATATTATCATTCTTAATGTTTGTCGGCATGTGGCAATTTTCTTTGAACCAGAGATTGTTTAAATTCCTTCTTTCTTTGAAGACTTAATATTCCCCTTCATAAAGATTATGGAAGCTGCCTTGGATAATTTAGGACTTAGGAGCGCTATTTGGCTCAGCCATGTGCATGGATTTGATTTCCAACCTTTGCTAGGTGGAAGGTATGGGTGGCGTTTTTTTTCCTTTTTCTTTCACCCCCAAATTGCAGAGTGCAGGGATATCTCTGTAAGCTCATGATCATGAACTGCTGAGAAGTTATCCTAATTTTACTCCTGCAAAACTTGCCTTTTGATTTGTTTGGGCAGAGTGTGTGCTCTGATTCAGTTTATTGTGACTGGTAGTGTTCCTAAGGCCCGGGGGCCGGATCCGGCCCAATTGCCTTCTCAATCCGGCCTGTGGACGGTCTGGGAATCAGCGTGTTTTTACATGAGTAGAATGTGTCCTTTTATTTAAAATGCATCTCTGGGTTATTTGTGGGGACTGCCTGGTGTTTTTACATAAGTAGAATGTGTGCTTTTATTTAAAATGCATCTCTGGGTTATTTGTGGGGCCTGCCTGGTGTTTTTACATGAGTAGAATGTGTGCTTTTCTTTAAAATGCATCTCTGGGTTATTTGTGGGGCCTGCCTGGTGTTTTTACATGAGTAGAATGTGTGCTTTTCTTTAAAATGCATCTCTGGGTTATTTGTGGGGCATAGGAATTCTTTCTAAATATAGTCCGGCCCCCCACATGGTCTGAGGGATGGTGAACCAGCCCACGGCTGAAAAAGGTTGCTGACCCCTGCTTTAGGAAGCCTTCATTCCTGGGATGAAGTGGTTAGAAGCCTGGGTATCGACATTTATGAAAATATATTGGTTTCTAGCCCCATGTTCCTTAACAGAAAGTATAAACAGAGAATCCTTCATGTGTGTCCAGGAAATTCAAGGAAGCATTTATGTCAATTTCATCATTTTGTTTTGTTTGTTTGTTTGTTTTATTGAGGGGGGGGGGAATACATGAACAAAGACATACAGATACCACAAATGCACACAGAGATACATATGGTACATATACAAACTAAAACAAGACACCTTACCCACCCCATGGCCCCCCTCCACCATGGCTCAACTTCCTTAATTTTTAACTTAATTATTTCATTGCATTTCTAAAAATCTTCATCGCTTACAACCATTTCTGATTTTATTTTCACCTTTACTTTACATACTTACATACTTAATCTATACTTGCAAACCATATATTTATATTCACACATCCACTTTACACCTTTGATCTATGCATATTAATATATTTTCCCATGATGGTTTCAGAGAAGAGCAACAGAACCTTAATTCTTCTGCCCAGACGCTGAGGTCCAGCGCTGAGGGCCTTCTGGCGGTTCCCTCATTGCGAAAGCAAAGCTACAGGGAACCAGGCAGAGGGCCTTCTTGGTAGTGGCGTCCGCCCTGTGGAATGCCCTCCCATCAGATGTCAAAGAGATAAACAACTACCTGATATTCAGAAGACATCTTAAGTTCAGGGAAGTTTTTAATGTGTGACATCTTGGTGTATTTTTGGTCTTTGTGGAAGCCGCCCAGAGTGGCTGGGGAAACCCAGCCAGATGGGCGGGGTACAAAAAATAAATTATTATTATTATTATTATTATTATTATTATGCATTTCTAATGCTCCACAGCCTGTTTACCTATTGTAAATGGCATCTCAAGATACATAAGGTTACTCCAGGTCTTTCAAGTGATTGCATCCAGAATCTCCCATGAAAATGGACACATGATTATTTACAGTCCTTGGTATACACTGCTTAAGTATATACAATATGTACATTTCATCATTTTGGAGAGTGTGTATTCTGTACTTCCATGGAAAGAGGAAGATGCCCAAAAGTAGCACGTACTGAGAGATGGAGGCTGAGTCAGAGAGAGAAAGGAAGAAATTGGTTCTGCCTCAGCCTAATTCTTTCTTTCTCCTTAGTTCAGGGGTAGTCAATTATGTGGCCATCGATTATGTGACAATGGGTATAGTCAACGGTCAAGGATGATGGGAGTTGACCAACATCTGGAGGGCACAACACTGGATAGTTAAGTGCAAGTGTTTTGGTACTTGGATGGTGAGTGACCAGTAGCGGCTCTCTCCTTGCTAGGAAGATAGGACTAAGAGACGACTGGGAGATGATCTTTAGCCACAGGTGACTGTAGCAGTTGTCAGAACTGAAAGCTGCAACAGGCATGACTCCTTGGTGGTGGTTCAACAGTTCTGAGACCTCTAATCAGCAGTCTTTGGCTATGGATAATACATGGAGAAACAACAGAAAGGCAATGCAGAATCTTTTAGAAGAAGTAAGAGAAGGAGATACGAATAGTCTCACAAAGCTACTTGTGTGGGAGTCAGGGAAGATAATAATAGCTTTCCTCATTCTTTTTCATGTACATGAGCCCAAAACATCTAAGCATGTATTTAGGTAAAAAATAAAATAAATATGCATTTTATCCTGGGAGAAACACAGACACACCAGTCAGAAATCTGCTGATTCTCAAATGTTTTCAATCCCACAAAGCCCTTTACGGTTTCATTCCTTGACCTTGCTATGGACCTTGGTTGGTCACCATTGAGGGGCCTGGTAGGAATTTTTCGCACTTGGCAAATTGGCACCAGCTACTTGGTTTTTCACCTACCTCATAGCAAATCGTCACAACTTGCTTGTTATTGGTGGTTAGGTATTGGAATTGGTATTGTTATGTAGGTGGAAGAGGGGAGGAAGTGCCATCACCTGCCCCACATATTGAAGGGTAGTCTGATAAAGGATTCTGGGGTGTGTGGCCCTGTCCGAAGCCTAGGGAGGTGAGGGCCTAAGGCACGCCCCCGAGCGGTGACCCCAGGGGAGTTCCTAGTTGATGTGCATCAGCAGGACTCTCCCTACTGGTGGTTAACCCTTCCCGGACTTCAAGCGGACAGGCTGAAGCCGGATATAGTGGGTTAGGACCAATGCCTAAGCCAATACTGCTCATCACCTGTAACCAATAAAGTTGTGGCCTTATTTAGCCCATTAACATTAATAATTGTGTCATGTATCTTTATCTTTATTTCCACGGGGAGGGGGGGACGACTTGCCAGGCAAACATCTTTAAAAAATAAGATCCCTGCTGTTGCTCTCTTAAATATACCAATACATTTCTTTGCGCAGATATGATTGTCATACGGTTGTAACTCTTCTGGCCCCTGAATACAACTCTGATACCTTTGGGTTTGAATTGTGAATACTTTCAAAAGTCAGTTATGGTTATTTGTCCTAAAAATTATGATCCCAACAAGGCATCTTCCAATGAAAAGTTATAACTCAGGAGTAGAGCATCCAAAAGGTCGTTTGTTCTATCCCTGGTAAATCCTGGTAGGGTTTCTTAAAAGGACACACTTTCCATACCTCCTCCCATTTTTCTCTATCAATACTCTCCTCCAGGCCCACCTCCCATATAGATTCCAAACTGGTCAAATCTCCAAACATAATATCAACTAGGTTTAGATGCTACAAACCCTTTCCCTGTGGGGCCTATATTCAACAATACAGTGGTACCTCAGGTTAAGTACTTAATTCGTTCCGGAGGTCCGTACTTAACCTGAAACTGTTCTTAACCTGAAGCACCACTTTAGCTAATGGGGCCTCCTGCTGCTGTTGTGCCGCCGGAGCCCAATTTCTGGTCTCATCCTGAAGCAAAGTTCTTAACCTGAAACACTATTTCTGGGTTAGCAGAGTCTGTAACCTGAAGCGTATGTAACCTGAAGCATATGTATCCTGAGGTACCACTGTACATTTTTTACTTGTGTATGGATATGTGGACTGTAGAATAACAGGGAATAGCCATAAGTTATTGCATTTCTATCCTGTCTTTTCCCCAAAGAGCTCAAGTGGTGTATATGGTTCTTCGTACACACTTCTAGTTTTCTCTTCACAGCTTTCCAGCTTTCTTTTGGAGTACCTAAAAGAAGAAGTTCTGACAGCGTAGATGGTCATTCTTGGACACAGATCACTAGAGCCAATCAGTGAAACTCTTGATAGGAATGTGGGGAAAATTTGGTTTGGTTCGCATTTTAATGCAAGCCCATTCAATTCATGGGCTTCCTGAAACAATGCACAAACTGAAACACAGCTATCCTCCAAAAAGTCGCACTTCTGCAGATTTTGTTACAAAGTTATGCAACCAAAAAAAAAAAGGGTACAAGTACTTAATTCGTTCCGGAGGTCCGTTCTTAACCTGAAACTGTTCTTAACCTGAAGCACCACTTTAGCTAATGGGGCCTCCTGCTGCCGCCGCGCCGCCGGAGCACGATTTCTGCTCTCATCCTGAAGCAAAGTTGTTAACCTGAAGCACTATTTCTGGGTTAGCGGAGTCTGTAACCTGAAGCATATGTAAGTATGTAACCCGAGGTACTACTGTATAAGTGAAAATGGCATATAAAATGTATTGTACTGAGGCAAATAGCTTGCAAAAATGTCTGTACTGGGCAAAACTGCATATAAGAATGTGCATTTTAGGAGGAATGCATGGTAAAATGCAAATGAATCTTGAAAAGGACTTAGCGGGGGAAATCTTACAAACCTGCAATGCTTTCTGCCATGCAGAAATGTAGAGAACTGAACTTAAGACTGGGAAAATGAGAAATTGAGAGAGAAACCAAAATTGACAGACTTGTTCATCCCTACTCTTGTGTAATAAATTGATCTAAGAAGGAGGCTTTGCCTTGTCAACAGATTCTTGCTTCTCCTCTCTCTCTCTTTCTGCAGTACACAGTGAGGCAAATCCCTGTTTTCCGTGTTTCCGATGACAGTGTTACAACACCCCTGCCATTGTGTTAGTGATTGCAATGTACATTGCTCCAGATCTACATGAGTATACACTGACAGGAGAAACAAGAGATTGATCTGAAGCCCCTTGAAGTCAAGGATATTCCTTTCATTGACTTCAATGCACTTTGAAAGAAGCTCCAGCTCCTTGGAGTCATAAGCATATGCAGTTTCATCTCCTTGGCCACCCCCACCCCACCCCACCCCCTGCCCCAACACAGATGTTAACAACTACTTAGGGATGTCCTTTTAATTCTGACTTCCTGTGCCTCCAGCTTACCAACCACAATGGCATACCCTCCAACATTTCTCCAGTGAAAATAGGGACGTCCTAGTCTATTATTATTATTATTATTATTATTATTATTATTATTATACCCCACCCATCTGAATGGGTTGCCCCAGCCACTCTGGGCAGCTTCCAACCTATATAAAAAATAATAATAAAACATTAAACATTGAAAAAAACCTTCCCTATACAAGGTTGCCTTCAGATGCTTCCAGGTGCCATAAGAAAACTGCAGAGATAGTGCAGGACAGTGCGCACCCTGGAAATTATCTCTTTCAGCTTCTGCGTACTGGAAGAAGATACAGGGTTATAAAAACTAGGACTAGCCGCCTGAGAAACAGTTTCTATTCAAATACAATTTTGGTTTTAAACGCAGTGTAAGGTAGTCTCTATGGGAGTATATTGTATTTTATTGTGGGGTATCATAATTTTAGGGATTTTTTCAATTTCATTGTTCTGTATGGGACAATGACAATAAAGATTATCGTATCGTATCATATCGTATCGTATGTCTTTTTAAGGTTGCATAATTACTTATCTCCTTGGCTGGGGGTTGCATAACTCCATATCCTCCAACATGAAAATAGGGATATCCTAAGGGAAAGCGGGACATTCTGGGATCAAATCAGAAACTGGGACGGCTTCTGCAAATCTGGGACTGTCCCTGAAAAACAGGGACACTTGGAAGGTCTGCTAGTAACATTTGAGTGCAACGCCAATCTTTACGTTCCTTTTTCCTAGAAAGATAAACTAAGCCTGGACCCTATGACTGCTAGGTCTCAGGAGATTTGCTGATGGGAAGATGTGATGAAAGCCACTGGCGTCCATTTTGTCCCACCCAGCAAAGCAGCCCAGGTGACTGAGGAGCTCCTTCCCCCTCTGCTACATCTGCTGATTCCCTTTCAGTCCCACGCTAGTTGCTTTTCCAATTAAGGCGCAGATGAGGCCCAAGCCATTCCTCGCCTCTCATCCATTTCCCCCAGCCCCCAATAACCATTAGAACATCAAAACAATTTTTACAACCAATAAACCAAGCTACTTTGAAAAGTGAGGGGAAGGGATCTATCTGGAGTCACCGAGACATTGTTAGGATCTCTTTGATCGAGGGGGCCTTAAATGGAAATTATCAAATGGTGCTTTAAAACATACACCCTTTTGTTTGATTAGCCTGCTGTAGATAACCTTTATTAAACCTGATCTAAAATTACAGCCATGCACTGGTGCTTCTTTGATGCCTTGGCTGTTTCATTTCCTGTTTATACTATGATACACGTTGCACTAGGAGATAAAGCACTTCTGAGGGATATTAAGACATGAAAGTCCCTTGGCTATTTGCTGGCACTGTTTTGATGTTTTCTTGCTCTCTAGAAATTAGCATATCCTTTTCAAAGACTGCCTCTGATGAGAGTAATCCTTTGCCATGATGTATTTGCTAAAAGTCATAAATGATAGTATATTGTGTAAAGAAATGACACATAAAAGGAGCCCTGCTAGATTATTGATAATGAGGCAACTTGTGCAACTCTGCTTTTGGCTTTTATAAAACACATTTTTGACACCATAAATGCATTGAGCTTATATTAATGAGGATTTAATACTTCGGAGATTCCCCCCCCCCCACGCCCCAAAAGTGTGTGTATGCATCTGTGACTCTCACAGAACAATTTTAAAAACATACATATACCGAGAGAGAGAGAGAGAGCTTTACTAGATCATTTAATGTTCCCACTAATTTCAGTGATTATAATATATTAAGTTTCTGCTGTGTTGGTAATGAAGAGTGGCAGAAGAATCCATTTTTGCCTTGGCTTTACCAGGGTGAAATTGTGCCGGAATGCTCCATCTGTTCATTGTGATGGGGTCTGTTGCTTAATGAGGGTAAACTACAGTGAAGTCATATTGCACAATCAGTTTATATTCTCAGCAAGGCCTTTGACCATTCGTGTAAGATCCGTCCACCAGGAATTGCTCCCCCACAGCCCCATTCACATCTGCAGAGCTCGCTCAGAAGAAGAGGCGTTTGGTAAATCGTACCTACTGCCAATAAGGTGGCACCACTGGAATCAATTAACGTAGCAAGTTCTATTTCTTTGCCGCTAAGAATATTCCATTAAAATAAGCCCACCAGTTGCACTGCTCTGACACCCTGCCCTTCTTATCCAACTCACCTTCTCTGCAAACTAATTAACATCGCTTTGCAAATCCTGACCTGCTAAATGGAAGCCCAGACCGTTGCAAGAACTCATCTCCTCTGTAAGCAAGATACGCGAATCAAGTCTGTGCAAGAAACCAGCTGCAGCTTGGTGAGGAGTAGGATTGACCAAAGAAAAGAAGAAAGCATGAATTAGCTACTCTGTTTTGAAATATGGTGATAAATGTCATGTTCTGGACATTATCGTTTAAGAGTATGTTTTTTAACATCGAGCCCAATGCTCGTATACCTAGCATGGGGGAGGGGCTGGTTCTGAAGGGATCAAATAGCAGTGACTTTCATCATGAAAGGGGGAAACTAAACACCCTTTACCTGTATTTTTGAAAGAATAATAATACTAATAATTAATAATTAATAATAATTTATTTATACCCCACCCATCTGGCTGGGCTTCCTCAGCCACTCTGGGTGGCTTCTAACAAAATATTAAAATACAGTAATCCACCAAACATTAAAAGCTTCCCTAAACAGGGTTGCCTTCAGATGTCTTCTAAAAGTCTGGTAGTTGTTGTTCTCTTTGACATCTAGTGGGAGGGCATTCCAAAGGGCGGGGGCCACTACCAAGAAGGCCCTCTGCCCGGTTCCCTGTAACTTGGCAGTGAGGGAACTGCCAGAAGGCCCTCAGCGCTGGATCTCAGTGTCCGGGTAGAATGATGGGGGTGGAGACGCTCCTTCAGGTATACTGGACCGAGGCCGTTTAGGGCTTTAAAGGTCAGCACCAACACTTTGAATTGTGCTCGGAAACGTACCGGGAGAAAGGCAAGGATCAAGAAGACAGGTGGTTGGTTTCACTCATCCAAGCAGCCTGTCCACATCCTCGGAGGTAACAGATTGGAATTGATCCCACGCAAGTTGACTAGACAGGACTCTAGCACTCTCCTGCCCTGGCCCTGCTCCCACGGTGGAGTCTACCTCTTCCCGAATCTGAGCGACTTTATCTGCAAAAAACTTTGCAAAATATTGCAGGAGATCATGTGGCCTGTACTGGGCCCCGATGGAGCAGGTGGTTATGCTAAATTGTGAACCACCTGAAAGAGTCTCCTGCTGCTGTTTTCCGCAGATGCAATAGAGGCGGTGAAGAAGCTCTTCTTTGCCGTCATATTGCCACTTTGTAGGCTCGACATTGAGCTCTAAGTCAGATTCAGAATGAGTTATCTGCCACCGGCACTCTAGCCGTCTCAGCAATTGTTTCATTGCCCTCAGATCCATGGAAAATCACTGGCTGTCCGGGCTCCAAACACTCAATAGCCCTGGTTAACTCCACATTCCAGCGAGCCACCAGGGAATCAGCTGAAAGGCCATCAGCATGGGATAAAGCATCCCCTACCTCTCTCTGGAAACCATTTGGATCCATTAAGTGGTGGAGGCGGACCATCCAAATCGGTCCCAAGTATGTTCTATGACCTGAACAGTCCTGTTTTCTTGCATTATTATTATAATAATAATTTTTCTATACCACTCTTGAGCTGATGATCACGTGGCAGTTCACAACATCATGATAATTTTAAATAATTTTATTATTTATACCCCACCCATCTGGCAGGCACCCTCTTCAGCCCATGAAGCTCCCATGAAGGCTGAGTGTGGGCCAGTCTGATTTTATCTCACAGGGTTGTTGTGAGCATAAAAAGGGGAGCGGGGAGAAACATGTACAACACCTTGAGTTTCATGGGGAAAAGGTGAGGTGTGTATGAAACAGTGGCGTAGCGTGGGTTGTCAGCACCCGGGGCAAGGCAAGTAATTTGTGCCCCCTAACCCGTGGATTTTAGCACTCGAGTCTCTTCCACTAGATTAGTGCGCCCCCCCAGATGTTGCGGCCGGTGCGGCCGGCCCCCCTGCACCCCCCACGCTACGCCACTGGTATGAAATACTAAATAAAAAGAAGTGCATGGCAGGAGGTTCACGTTTTCATGGCTCGAAAAACAGTGCTTGGTCCCTGGACTGGTATCTCCCCTTATTTTTCAAATACTACTCACTTACCAAATTCGTAATTACCTCGGGAGCATTCATCAGCATGACAAATGATTACAGAGACCTTCTAAAAAACAATTTTAAGCCAACAACAGTACCAGTAGGCGGGAGAGAGTTGGTAAGAACGTCAAAGTCGGAATTTCAGCATGGACATCTGCTATGTTAGCTGTAGGGCAAATCTTATGGAAAGAAGCCATTTTGGATTAGTCTAAAAGAAAGAGTGATTATCTAAGGGAAAGAATGTGTGTACGCCCTCCAGGAAAAAGGATCTGTACAGAGATCCTTGCCAGTGGCTTTAGGAAGCTTTTCCCATTCTTTTCTGTTTGTTACCTCTTGTATTATGTTCACTGCGACAGGCATGCCTCATCAGATCAGCTCGCTCGCATAGGTAAGGATTTCTGCTGAATCACAATTCATTAAAACCGACTGAGCAGCGATGTACACACAAGCCCTACTTCATAAGGGCATATTCTGCTCCAAATAGCATGCATGTTTCATCCTGAAAGCCGAGTGGTTTGTTTCCCCTTCAGGGATCTTTTCCACTCTCCAAACAAGCTCCCTCTGCCACTTTTGCAAATTCAAAGCAATCAACCTGCTGAAATACCCCCAAATTGCTCAGTCACTGAGAAAGTTTTATATACCATCACCCATCAGGTGTGGAATGATGCTCAACAGCTGGAAACAAATTTGCCAGATGTCAATAGACGCACAACCCAGATAACAGGCTTTGATGGTCCAGATCTGCGGGTGCGAAGAGAAAGCAGTGCAGATGTACCTTTTGTGTGATTTTTAAATTTTTTTATTTGCACTGCAAACTGCCTTGAGGGATATTTAAACGGAAAGAAGAGATTGAAAAACATGCCCCCGATGAGTAAATAATGACAAAGCCACACCAGAGCCCTTCCATGAACCAAAGCCATGTACAGTTGGAAGCTCCAACAAGTGGAGTCAACTGACTTTCTCAGCACCTTCTCTAGACAGCACTGGCTGGTAGGTAGAAAGTCCCACAGTAGGTGGAGCCAGAACCAGAGATAGTCATAGCCAACTGATTCTAGTTTTGGCCCTTATCCTCCCTTCTGCTGAGATCTGCACAGGCAGCACAGAAACGAAGGTGGAGGTTGGGTGACGGCAGACTGAGGTTGGTGGAAAATACACCATTTCCCTAAGAGACAGCCTCCATTACAAACCAGCAAGGGCTAGCAGGGGAAGTGAATTCAGGTTGCCATGTTTCAAAAAGTAAACGCCAGAGCACCCTGAAAGTTGTTGAGCATTTTTTAGGAAGACTCCAAAATTGTTGAGCTTTGAGGAGCTTTTTTTTAAAAAAAAAACCTGCCACAGTTACTGAGATTTTTCGTTTACAAAAAAAAAGCCAAGAAGACACAATTCTCCGATTGACTCGATGTCTTGAAATTCCCACCAGACGTCAATTCCGCCTTTGAAATCCCCAAAATATGGCAGCCTCCAACATTTCTCCAATGAAAATGGGGACGTCCCATTCCGTAATGATGATTTTACTAGTTACACCCCACACATCTTGCTGGGTTGCCCCAACCTCTCTGGGAAGCTTCCAACATATATAAAAGCATTTTAAAAAATTAAAAAACACTTCCCTATACAGAATTGCCTTCAGACCCTACCCTCCAACATTTCTCCAGTGAAAGTAGGGACATCCTAAGGAAAAGTGGGACATTCCAGGATCAAAACAGAAACCGGGATGGCTTCTCCAAATCAGGGATGTCCCTGGAAAACAGGTACACTTGGAGGGTCTGTAAGTTTTGTTTCTGTAGTAAGCCAAAGGCACCAAGACACAAGCCTCTTTATGATGAGTTAACTAATTATTTGGATCATTGAAATAAATAGCATAGAATAGCAGGACATGGTCTCAGGGGTCACCAATCTGGTACCCATGAAGGTGCCCCCAAATCCTAAGTGTGTGTGTGTGTGTGTGTGTGTGTGTCTTGCCCTTCTAGAAAGAAGGTTATGGGGCAAAATATGCAGGAACCTTCTAAGCAATTTCTAAGAGTGGTGTGCCCACCCCATGCATTTTGTTCTGCTACTGTGGAATGTTCCCTGTTGTTACTAGATAGCAATGGCATCTCTCTGTGTGTGCGATCTCCATAATCAGAACCAGCAGACATAGCTGACTTCCCATGGTAAGCATCAGGTTGCCGGGGATGGTTGTCTCCTTAATTTTGTGTTACTGCGCTGCCCTTTGCAGCTATTTTGTGTTATGACACGCCCCTCCATGGCAGCCATTTGCGACTGGTATTCCCAGAACTCTCTCCAAAGTCAAAATGTGCCCTCCATTCCAAAAAGGCTGGGAATCCTTGCACTGTATACTGACTCACCCAGCTAACAGCCTTGGAATGACTTGTGTTGTTGGGTTTCCCCCTTACTGAGATTTGTTCGTCAACGCTTTTAAACCTGCACTTCGATGCCTAAAGGGAAGGTTGGTTCACACACCCGACTGATTTGTTCTGGCTGACTAGCAAAATGCCATTTTTTGACCAGGACGAAAAGGCCGCCAAGAATCTCACTGTACTAAAATAGTCATGGGAACTCACTTCACAGTGTAGAGGAATTTGCACGGTAGAAGTTTGCCCTGCTTTTTCTAAATGGAACTAAACAATAGTGCACACAAGCACGCTCACCGCCTCCTCCTCCTGGTGGCGGCTAAATGTGTGAACAGAGTACATTTTTGGCACATCACTAATTTAGTCTCTTCTACAACTGCAGATTCTCATCGTCAAACGCATCCCTGAGATTCTTTTCCGTCTATCACGATACAAAGTTTGGAGACCAGTTGGGGTGGACGTTTTTATTATTTGTACCCCGCTCATCTGGCTGTGTTTCCCCAGCCACTCTGGGCGGCTTCCAACAAAGATTAAAAATACATTAAAATGTCACACATTAAAAACTTCCCTGAACAGGGCTGCCTTCAGATGCCTTCTAAATGTCAGGTAGTTGTTTATCTCTTTGACATCGGATGGGAGGGCGTTCCACAAGGCATTTGCCACTACCGAGAAGGCCCTCTGCCTGGTACCCTGCAGCTTAGCTTCTCGCAGTGAGGGAACTGCCATAAGGCCCTCGGCGCTGGACCTCAGTGTCCAGGCAGAACGATGGGGGTGGAGACGCTCCTTTAAAGGAGAATTGGTATGAAATAGAAAGGTCCCTCCTGCCCATCGACTCTCCCTTGCAAGAGCTCCCTACCCCTTGTGTCAAAGCATCAGAGGGAAATTCCAATTCATGAAAATGCCTCCCTCATTCACCATCATGGGGAAATCGAAAAACGGCCATGATTCTACCCTGCTCTCAAAAGAATTGCAGTCATAGTAGTCCCACCTGCATGCATAATGCCTATCATAGAATCTTAGAGTTGGAAGGGACCTGAGGGCCATCTAGTCCAACTCTTTGCAATGCAGGAATCTCAGCTAAAACATCCATGACAGATGGCCATCCAACCTCTGCTGAAAAACCTCCAAGGAAGGAGATTCCACTGTCAGGAGTTCAGGCTACACTCGAGTAGGACCCTGGCAGAGACACACGCCCGACTGGCATGTTCCCTCCCTCCTGGTCGATTGTTCCGGAGCTTCATAAGCTTTCTTCAGCCCGAACATCACAGCAACTGGTGCCAACCGACACCGGCACACTTACGGATCTGCAGAGTTTGTGCATCTCATGTGACAGACCTCAGCAACTCAGCATTTTGGCTAATCTACTTTATTTACATATAAACACACATGGAGCACTGCAACATGGCTCCCTCTCTCTCTAGCATCAGACAGCAAAGAGAAAGAACAAAGGACAATAGCCCCACTTCATGGAACACATCCTGTCTCCGTCACTTCCCACTTTGTGGAGTTAAAACATACACCGTCATGTGACAGACAAAAATCCCATGACTGCAATCATGGAGCAGGACTTCTAACATCCTCCCACAATTCATGATCTGTGTTGCAGTGATCAGTGTACCTGCAACAACCACATAGATGTCATACACACAGTATACCTCTGTATCACCCATTCCACCCTTGGAACTACCCAAGGGAGACTGTTCTACTTGGATCTACAAAAAGATCCAAGGTGTTTTTTACTGAGCACATTTCAAAACCTGTCCAAAGACCCATCTATAACCTTTTAAAAGTTTTTGATAGAGTGGGATGTAATTTTCATGGTAGCCCCTACTGGGGGGGATAAATTCTGCAAAGTCAGAAGGACAGTGGTTTTCCATTATAGTTTCGGGGTGTTTTTTATTATTATAAAAAAAGATACATTTAATCTCTATTGATTTATGGGCAATTTGTATGAAAATAGCATACATTGTAGAGGTACCCTTAGGTAAGAAATCTACTATATTATAGGCAAATAGTTCCAGGGGTTTTTTGTGCTCAAGTAGTGCCTTTAAAGTTGATTATGGAAGGAGACCAAATGGGATTCGCTTCTCTCCCTGTGGTTTTGTGGGCAATGATTTTATTATGGGGGGTAGGGGTGGGGAGCATACTCTATAGAGGTGCCCTTAGGAAACTATCCCAGAAATTTTAGAAGGATAGCTGCAAGGGTGAGGGAATTATGAAATAACAGCTTCAGGCTTCTGTTCAGCTCAACTGGCATTAAAAGTCGCAGAAATGAAGTGCAAAATGGATTTGACAAAGTGGATGTGGGGGCATATAGAACAGGACTCGAATGTCCAGCATTTTCTAAGCAAGCACCACTAAGCAGATTTAGCAAAGAGCCCAGGACAGACAAGAAGAAGGTGATACCTTACTTCAGTGTCCTCTCCCCAAAGCACTGGCATTGGAGACCTCTGGTAAAATCACTCCCTCTTATTTGAAGCCAGACCTGCCAGTCACAAATACCTCCCTCCCTCTCCCCATCCTGGCATTTTCCTTATATGGCCAGCTCAGGGTAAAATTTCTCAGTTTTCAGACTCTTCCTCTCTGCACTGTATTTTTAAATGTCCGAAACACCTGAAAATGTTTGGAGGTGCTTGCTTTGATTTGGAGAGATCTTGGTTTGGCTCAGGCATCCTCCAAGTCCAAGGTTTTGGTTCAAGATCCATCCAAATGTGACGTTCATCCCTACTTATAGTCTGCCATGTTATAAATCAGAATGTGTGTATTCTGGCAAGGCTGTAGAGGCTGAAACGAAGCACAGAATCTAAACATCCAAGAAATTTGACTTACACACGATCTTCCTGAATTCTTTTATTGTTAGACTAGGTACACTTTTCCAGAGGCGGAAAGGTGTTTGCACAGAGCTATTGTTGCCTGTGAGAAGCTATTATTGCCCTCACCCTGTTCTCATCATGGTCCTTGGGCAACCTGCAAGACCTCTTTAACTGGTAAGACAGAAAGAAAATGACCAGGCAAGGATAGCATACCTTCCAACATTCCTCGGGTGAAAATAGGGACATTTCTCACTCCCCCACTACTGACCCTCTTCAACTCACTATTTTTTGGGGTCTCCTCTCCCTGCAGAGCGTTTCCTGTCAGAAAAAGGACCACCACCAATGGGACACAGCACACATGCCTTCCTCCATTGTGAGAAAACCCTTCAACCCCAATTTTATTTCATTTTATTCTTTGGTAGGTTTACAAAAAGCAAAAAGCACACGCAGCAATACATAAATTTTTGAAAGGGGCAAGATTATTATTATTATTATTATTATTATTATTATTATTATTCCATTTAATATTATACATTCTCATCATCTTTATCCACTATACCACCTTGGCTCTTAGAGCCTGTCGACTTCCTTCTCTACCGCCTCATGGCTGTCAGAATTAACCTTTATATCCTTGCGATATATACATTTTCCAATTCTAATTACTACACTCTCTGCAGAGTATTTCAAAAATTTAAATAAATAGAGAAAGGTAGAAAATTCCTCATTACAAGTCTTCAGGCAAAACTCTGCTGGTGATGTTAATTGCTTACAATGATCTTTCAGATATCGTACAAATTTACTCCGGTCTTTTTGGAATATTTGTTTGTGCTAGTTTTGGATTTTTCATGTCAGCTTCGCCAGTTCTGTAAAGTCCATCATCTTCATCTGCCACTCTTCTTTCGTTGGTACTTCTAGTTATTTATTTTTTTAAATTTTATTAATTTATTTAACATAATTATTACAAAATGTAAGCAAAATATTGCAAATACATACATACATATATATTTCAGATAAGCACACATATATAAAAAAAGAACAAAAGAGAAAAAAGGAAGAAAATAAAAAAGAAAAAGAAAAAATAAAGAGAAAAACATAAAGAAGAAAAGTTGGAAGAATTTCTTCCAAATTTACCCTACAAATATCTCAATAATAAAATTTCATTGATTGAATTCCATTGCTTACACTGCACTTCCTATATACATTTTAAGCGAGATTGTATCTGTTATTCCGTATTTTCCCCATACAATCTCACACAAATATTCTAATCAATAAGTTTTCCAAATCTTTCATAAATCTATTCTAAACACAACCAATACCTTACTTTTAAACTTTGTCTACATAAATAATCATTTAAACATTTCCATTGTTTCTGGATTATATTTTTTGGTTTTTGTCTTATCAAATCAGTCAGCTTTGCTAATGCCAAGTATTCGCATAATTTATTCAACCATTCTTCTTTGGTTGGAACGTAATTTCCTTTCCGATTATATAAACAGTCTTGCTGCTGTTGTCGCGTACAAGAAAATATTAATTTTGTCATTTGGGATGTCTCCAATTCAAAATTCCTAATAAATTCGATTCTGCTCTTTTATTATGTGATGTTTTTATTGTTTGTGCTGGTTTCAGATTTTTTTCTGTCAGCTTCGCCAGTTCTGCAAGGTCCATCATCATCATCTGCCACTCTTCTTTTGTTCTAGAAAAGGGCAAGATTAGACACGGATGTGCAATGCATAATTTAAAAAAATCAAGACACCTTGTGCTCCGTTCAACTTCCTCTTTCTTCTTGACCAGCCAGTCAATATTGTGTCCTACATCTCTGGCCCAACTCATCACTGAAGATTTCACCATTTTGTCCTTTGTATCCCACTCAAGTAGTAGGTTATATACTTTAGATAATGTTGAAACCCTGGAGCCTAGTAACTCCCTTTCAAACTGCGAATTTTGTTCTGCAAATCCTTGTGTGTGTGTGTGTGTGTGTGTGTGTGTGTGTGTGTCTAACGAAAATAATGCATTCAGCTGATGGGAACTTAACCAGTCTGTCACCTGGTCCTCTATCTCACCATGGTTTGGACAACTGCTGCCCAGCCACACATCTACATTTTACAATTTAACATACAAATATCATTTTGCAAAGGGTTACAAAACTCCTATCTGTGCCAATGCCCTTTTGGTTCCTGTTGTATCTTCACATCAGTGTTATGCCACGTAACAAGAAGGGGAAGGACTGAAACTTAGTGGTAGAGCACCTGCTTTTCATTTGGAAGGTCCCAAGTTAATCCCTCGCATCTCCAGCTAGTTCTGGGAGAGGCCTATGTCTGAAATCCTGGAGAACCATTGCCAATCAGTGTCAACAGTTCCGAGCCTGATGGACCAATGGCCTGACTCATTGTAAGGCAGTTTCCTATGTTCCACTTTAGCTAAATCTCCAATTATCTTTTACGGAGCTTAGATCTCCACTGAGCAATCTCGGTAAATGAAATGGTACTGTATCTTCTCGGAGCATTATTTGAATCAATGTTTAGTCAGCTGCAGCGTCAGATCTCTTTAAGTTCCACATGACCCAACTCGCTGTTTCGCTAGACTTCTGATAAGCAAGGCGCTGTTGTTCTTCTGAATTAAAATTGGGAATGCAGGAAAAGACCGGACGGGGGCATGTCCAGTGTAGCAACTTGCAGAGAGATACAGCGGGAGGCCTCGCCTGACAATTGTGGCATGTCTCTACAGTGTGATTGACACTGGGAATTAGCTGGATTGAGAAGGGAGAATGAAAGGAGGGACATCTGGTTCCATTTTTCCTCGTGAAATTATCTCCCACACTGACCAAGCAGGGTCTTCTCTGAAGTGTCTAAATGCAGAAGACACATACACACATGTTTGTTATCAAATGGTATTGTGCAAAATTAAATTGGCTACTTTATGGCGAAATGGAGAAGGAGAGCAGGCATTTCAAACATATGTGCTCGTCTTGGTGAGATCTGGAAGCCATCACTGCCCAAGGATGGCTACTTCAAACTATCGACAAATAGTTAAAAGGCCGCTCAGTTAGATGAATAAGCAGGGCTGCGTTTAATAAAGTTATCAAGAGCATAAGAGTATGGGGGCCACGGCCTGAAACTAATAAGCTGCTTGGTGAGCTTGAGATAGTTCATATGTGCAAAGCATTCCTCTAAAGGTGACCTGTGAAGGAAAAGCTCCGTACCAAATTCCACTAACTGCCCCAAGATGTGCGTGAAACACGCCCCTTGGCTAGGCTTAGGCGGCTAGGCTGCAGGCAGCTCAAATCTGGCTAGCACAATAGCTTTCAGAAGCTCCCAGCCTCCATAGCTAAGGATAGCAAAGTAGTTTCTCCCACAGCTCAGATATGGCCGCTACCGAGAAACTGGGACGTATGCATCAGGCTGCAAGAGCTCATCAGGCATTGGGCACAGTTTAATTAGTTCATACTGCAATCGATGGGATTTCAGCTACTAGGCACCCTTGCACAAAATCCCATCGCATCCCATGTCGATCAATTTTTGAGTTGTGGAAATGAAGGTGATGACTTCATCTAACCTGATTGGGATGCCAAGCTTGTTTCTCCACTACTTCAACATCAGTTGGCTAGAGCATGGTGCTGATAGAGCCAAGGTTGCAGGTTTGAACCTCATAAGGGACAGCTGCATATTCCTGCATTGCAGGGGGTTGGACTAGATGCTCCTCAGGGACCCTTCCGACTCTATGATTCTGTGACTGATGAGTCCGTGTTACCTAGCGTTAGGTAGTCTGAAAGGGACCTGAGCTGCGATGCAAAGTGTCATGCTCAGAAAAAAGCACACAAAAATCTTACAAAGTCTAAATTGCTTCATTATAGAAGCAGCCGGTTAAGTTTGGCTTATTTGCCAGCTACCTGTCATAGCAGAGGAGTTGTCTTCCTTTCGTGGAACACAGGTTTAATTGTGGCTAGGTACATGATAAAGGAGTTGTAGCACATTGCCAAAGTGCTTGTCTTACATGGAGAAGCTCCCTGCTACAATTCCAGGCATCCGAAACGGATGGATCTCTCGAGTTGAAGGAAAGCCTTTGCATTTGAAAACTGCTGCATGGATCACTGCTCCATAGTCAGGTTTATATATGCTTCATCCCAAATAGAATCCAGTTCAAATGGGAAGGCTTATTTGCTGGGGTGAAGTTCCAAAACAGTGAGGTCACCACCAAGAATGCCTCTTTGTGTGAACTCCTCATATGGATTTGGTGCACAGATTGTGTCATGAAGGCATTCGTAGCGAATCGTGCTTCACACAAACAGGTACTCCTGCTTAAACAATCTAACAAACTGTTCTCTGGAAATCATAAAGGTAAAGGGTAAAGGGACCCCTGACCATTAGGTCCAGTCGTGGCCGACTCTGGGGCTGCGGCGCTCATCTCACTTTATTGGCCGAGGGAGCTGGCGTACAGCTTCTGGTTCATGTGGCCAGCATGACTAAGCCGCTTCTGGCAAACCAGAGCAGCGCACGGAAACGTCGTTTACCTTCCCGCCAGAGCGGTACCAATTTATTTACTTGCACTTTGACGTGCTTTCGAACTGCTAGGTTGGCAGGAACAGGGACTGAGCAACGGGAGCTCACCCCATCGCGGGGATTCGAACCGCCAACCTTCTGATCAGCAAGTCCTAGGCTCTGTGGTTTAACCCACAGTGCCACCCGTGTCCCACCGTTGGAAGGGACCCCGAGGATCATGTTGTAGTCCAACCCTTACAATTCAGGAATATGCAGCTGTTCTATACGGGACTCGAACTTGGAACCTTGACATTATCAGACCATTCTCTAACCAATTGAGCTATCTTGGTGAATATGTATATCTCCTATACAGTGGTATCTTGGTTCCTGAATGGCTTGGCTCCCGAACAAATTGGCTCCCAAATGCCGCAAACCAGGAAGTGAGTGTTCCGGTTTACGGACGTTTTTTGGAAGCCAAATGTCCGACACGGTTTACACGGCTTCTGATTGAGTGCAGGAAGCTCCTGCAACCAATCAGAAGCTGTGCCTTGGTTTTTGAACCATTCTGGGAGTCATACGGACTCATGGAACAGATAAAGTTTGACAACCAAGGTACCACTGTACTTTTAAAAGCTTCCTTTTAAATCCTTGGGCCAATCCCCAAATTTCAATGGCTACAGCATTGCAATGATGTGGGAGCCATATATAAAGACAAAGGGGGGGGGGGAGAACATGCAATATTCAGCTAAGTTTTACTTACAGTTGTTATTTTGATTTCAGTGGGTCTAACTCTGAGGAAAAAATAGTTGACTCAAGGATTGGATTCAGACTAACTTGAGCCCAGTCCTCATTGAAATCAATGGGGCTTCAGTCGTCATCCTAACTAACTTTGGTTCCCAGGGACTAAAGTGCAACTAGCTTAGTCTGAATTAAACCCAAAGCCAATATCCTACATTTCCTCTCCCCCCCCCCTTTCATTGCACAAATTAGAGAAAACTAACTTAGTGGAACTGTAGGGATCTAAGAATAGCTTTGATTCTGCTAAACATTTACAATTCTGTTTTATGTATGTAGTCAGAAACAGAGCAAGGGAATACAAAATGTACATCTCTAAATGAACCTGAACACCAAGGAGCCCTCACATATCTCCTCCAAACAAATGCATGTTGCAGCTAAATCTCAAACAAGAGAATCACAGAGACTCAATAGCCATGGATGCATGGAAAGAAATCAGACATAGGTTGGTTTTTGTTGGGGGCTGTACTTTCATGTAGCTTAAGAAAACCTCTGACGGCTTACTATCTCCTTATTTATTTTGACACCTATAATTGGTTTCAGTTCTCTGACTTTTAAGGATAATACCAGTTGAGTTAAATGGGTTTTGGGGGGTTTTTTTAGAAGCAGAAAAGTAAGTTTCGGAAACAGAAAATGTGTGCCAAAAGATGCATGGTTGTTCTTCGCTATAATAGAGTGAAGTTCTTGAAGTGGAGTAGTGAGGAGTTTCGCTAGGCTGCCAACTGTAGCGACTTCCAATGAAGAAGTGGGCCCAATTCAAGGTACTAGTTCTTATGTTTTTAAAGCCTTTAGTGAGCTGGGTTCTGGATTGCTGTGGGAGCATCTTCTCCCCTATGTTCCTTCTCCACCTCTCCCACTTTTAACATAGTAAGAGCACACAGCAAGTATTAAATAAATAAGACTCCTGCCAACCTAGCAGTTTGAAAGCACGTCAAAGTGCAAGTAGATAAATAGGTACCGCTCTGGTGGGAAGGTAAACCATGTTTCCATGCGCTGCTCTGGTTCGCCAGAAGTGGCTTTGTCATGCTGGCCACATGACCCGGAAGCTGTATACCGGCTCCCTCGGCCAATAAAGCGAGATGAGCGGTGCAACCCCAGAGTCGGCCACGACTGGACCTAATGGTCAGGGGTTCCCTTTACCCTTTAGACTTGCTGTAAGCTTTTTTAGGCTGCCTCTTGGGAGCACACACCTGAATGTGCTCTGCTTGGCCCCTTCCTTTATGGCTTTTTATCAACAACTCAGAGCAACAACAACAATAATTTTATTATTTATACCTCGTCCATCTGCCTGGGTTTCCCCAGCCACTCTGGGCAGCTTACAACATATCTAAAAACATAATAAAAACATCAATCCTTAAAAACTTCTCTAAACAGGGCTGACTTCATATGTCTTCTGAAAGTCAGATAGTTGTTTATTTCCTTGCCATCTGAAGGGATGGTGCCACTACCGAGAAGGCCCTCTGCCTGGTTCCCTGTAACTTCACTCCTCGCAGTGAGGGAAACGCCAGAAGGCCCTCGGAGGAGGACCTCAGTATCCGGGCTGAACAATGGGGTGGAGACGCTTCTTCAGGTATACCGGGCTGAGGTCATTTAGGGCTTTAAAGGTCAGCATCAACACTTTGAAATGTGCTTGGAAATGTACTGGGAGCCAGTGAAGATCCTTTAGGACCAGTGTTATATGATCTCAGCGGCCACTCCCAGTCACCAGTCTAGCTGCCGCGTTCTTGATTGGTTATAGCTTCTGAGTCACCTTCAACAATCCTATGCATGTCTGCTGAGAACTCTCATTGAGTTCAGTGGGACTTACTTCCAGGTAAATGGATAAGCACACTTACCGTACATTGGAGTAAGTTCCAATGAACACTGTGGGACTTGCTATTGAGAAGATGTGTAACACTGCATTGTTAAAGGGTTTTTTCCCTTTGAGAAGAAGCTTACTCCTTGGGTCTTTTACACTGAAAGGAATAGTAAACCCTTTTAAAAAATTGCTCTTTGCTTTCTTATTTTTATATTTTCGTGATTAAAAAAAATTGCTTGAAGTGTCCAAAATGGCTTGGCGATGTGGTTCAGACTATAATCCTGCACACACATACCTGTGATTTAAGTCCCATTGGACTCCGCAGGCCTTACTTTTGAGTAGGCATGTATTGTACCACATCATTTCTCCAGTACATTTCTCAGAAGAAATACTGATTTCTGCTAAGTCGGGGGAAAGGCTCCGTTTTGCTTGTCGGTTACAGGTGCTTAACTATAAGTGAAATTTTCAGGAAATCAAGATGTGATCGGAAAGAGAGGAAGTTAATGTAATGTAAAGAGAGGAAGTTAATGTAGCTGGTTTCCTGGAAGATGCTATACTGTTATTTTCTTTTTGTGAAAACTTCAAAATGACTGTATTAAGTTGCCAGATATCTAAAGTTGTCAAATGATTTTAAAAAAACACACACCAGGTTTAACATTTGCAGTTGCGGATGGGATAAAGCGGTCACTCAAAGATTGCCTATTAGGAGTTCACAGTATTCTTATTACAGTAATAGAATGCACAGCTTAATGAATCTGAGAGCTGAGGATCTTAAAACCTCCTCGGGATGTGGAAGATTTATAAGGATTCCAGAGAGCCTGTTGGAATTATGGATATAACGTTAACGTTTACAACAGGGACTTTGTTCTCCTTCATGCAGGCTGTGGTGAGCACAGCTGAATTTGGGAGAGGATATTAGGCCCATCCTCAGCAGGACAATTCCGATATGCTGGCTAGCATTAAAAAAGCAATTTAAAAAGCATAATGCTCAGGAAGCACCTAATTTTACTGCCAGCTGGGTGTTAAATTAATTGCGCATATATAGAAAGCAGCAGAAGATAAGAGGCAGCTAGCCTTTGAAGGTATGCACTTTGTAAAAAGTGCTTTTGTTTCTCTGGTCTAAGGTGACTGCAGTCACCCTCATAAAAGATGCTCCGGTCAGCAGTGGAATGATAAAGCAGAAGATTAAGCTAATTTACTTCTGGCAGATTTAAATACAGAGTTCTGGCGATGAAGCAGTATTCAAGGCCTTGGCCTCATAAGAGGCTGTACCAGCACTACTGAACAGAGGTACGTCGGATCATGCAGCAAGGCTGCATCATCAAGACGGGCATTAGCACTGACAATACAAGGATCTCCTGCATTCAGGCAGGACAATCCATACCCTTCAAGTGTCCCTATTTTCCAGAGACAGTCCCGGATTTACAGAAGCCATCCTGGTTTCTGATTTGATCCTGGAATGTCCCTCTTTTTCTTAGGACGTCCCTATTTTCATTGGAGAGATGTTGGAGGGTATGGGCACTCCAGCCCTGTGCGAAAGCTTCCTTTCCACATGGACACCAAAAGCATTGAGAAGGAAGCAGGGCCACCACACCTGCTGGCTATGCACCTGACCTGATACCCAGATGCCTGGCCTGCTAGCACATCAGTGCCCAGGGCCTTCTGGTGGTTCCCTCACTGTAAGAAGCAAAACTACAGGGAACCAGGCAAAGGGCCTTTTCGGTAGTGGCGCCTGCCCTGTGGAATTCCCTCCCATCAGATGTCAAAGAGATAAACAACTACCTGACATTTAGAAGACATCTGAAGGCAGCCCTGTTCAGGGAAGTTTTTAATGTGTGACATTTTAATGTATTTTTAATCTTTGTTGGAAGCCGCCCAGAGTTTCCCCAGATGGGCGGGGTACAAATAATAAATTGTTGTTGTTGTTGTTGTTGTTGTTGTTGTTGTCGTCATCATCATCACCCATTCAAGCAGCCACACATCATAGAATTGTAGAGTTGGAAGGGACACCAAGGGTTATCTAATCC
This sequence comes from Podarcis tiliguerta, assembly GCF_965153285.1. NCBI lineage: Eukaryota > Metazoa > Chordata > Lepidosauria > Squamata > Lacertidae > Podarcis > Podarcis tiliguerta. Next base: position 98,904,032 of record NC_139535.1, on the reverse strand, counting down.
AACTCTCTGCTAAAGCATCCATGACAGATGGCCATCCAACCTCTGCTTGAAAACCTCTAAAGAAGGAGAGTTCACCACCTCCTGAGGGAGACCATTCCACCATCAAACAGCTCTCTCTGTCAGAATGTTCTTCCTGATGTTTAGTTGGAATCTTATTTCTTGTAACTTGAAGCCACTGGTTGAAGTCCTACCCTCCAGAGCAGGGGTCAGCACCCCTTTGTAGCCATGGGCTGGTCCACCGTTCCTCAGACCATGTGGTGGGCCGGACTATATTTGGGGGGGGGGGATGAACAAATTCCTACGCCCCACAAATAGCCCAGAGATGTATTTTAAATAAAAGCACACATTCTACTCATGTAAAAACATGCTGATTACCGGACTGTCCGCGGGCCGGATTGAGAAGGCGATTGGGCTGCATCCGGCCCATGGGCCTTAGGTTGCCTACCCCTGCTCCAGAGCATTTGGTGTTCACGGAGGTACTGCAGACACACACAGCACTGTGTACTTAATCTGTTGCATGTCACTGGCCCACCTCATCTCTACACACTCTAGAAACTTCCAGAGGGACAAAGGGTTTTAAAAAAGAAAAATCCCACTGCATGCATTAAAGTGCTACTGCAGTAATCTCAGCAGTGCTGAATCACCAGTCTGCTTTTTGCAAAAGGCGCAGTGTCTATTTTTACACACATTTAAGCTCCAAATATAACGGACTGCCATTGTTGCATCTCATTGCCATTCAGCTCTCACCTTACCATTTTCTCCATTTTATACCTGCCAGCAAAGTCTTCACGCAGCTGAAGTAGGTTTGAGTCAACAAAACTTATACTAAATCTGTTTAGTCTCTAAGGTGCCATAGGTGGTTGTTATCAAGTGGTAAAAGGTAAAGGTAAAGGTACCCATGCCCGTACGTGCCAGTCTTGTCAGACTCTAGGGTTGTGCGCTCATCTCGCTCAAGAGGCGCCATCCGAAGACACTTCCGGGTAACGTGGCCAGCATGACGAAGCTGCAACTGGCGAGCCAGCACCAGTGCCGCACACGGAAACACTGTTTACCTTCCCGCTATGAAGCGGTACCTATTTATCTACTTGCACTTAGGGGTGCTTTCGAATTGCCAGGTGGGCAGGAGCTGGGACCGAACGACGGGAGCTCACCCCGCCGCGGGGATTCGAACCGCCGACCTTACGATCAGCAAGTCCTAGGCACTGAGGTTTTACCCACAGCGCCACCCGTGTCCCTTTCAAGTGGTAGTGCTATTCAAATTTGGCTGTGTCATAACCTCTGATATATGAGAGGAGTGGCGGGCAGCTCTGCATTGCAAAGAGGAAGCCATACAGCATGTACTCAAAGGGATTTAAAATAAAAATAAATCATAATAATATCTATTTTGAATCAGGGTTAGAAAGCAACAAGATTTCAAATGTACATTTGTTAGATCAGGACACACCCTTGGAAATGCATAGAGCACCTTCACTGATGGGTTTTTGGTGTTGTTGTTTAGTTGTGTCCGACTCTTCGTGACCCCATGGACCAGAGCACGCCAGGCACTCCTGTCTTCCACTGCCTCCCGCAGTTTGGTCAAACTCATGCTGGTAGCTTCAAGAACACTATCCAACCATCTCGTCCTCTGTCGTCCCCTTCTCCTTGTGCCCTCAATCTTTCCCAACTTCAGGGTCTTTTCCAGGGAGTCTTCTCTTCTCATAAGGTGGTCAAAGTATTGGAGCCTCAGCTTCACGATCTGTCCTTCCAGTGGTGAGCACTCAGGGCTGATTTCCTTCAGAATGGAGAGGTTTGATCTTCTTGCAGTCCATGGGACTCTCAAGAGTCTCCTCCAGCACCATAATTCAAAAGCATCAATTCTTTTGTGATCAACCTTCTATATGGTCCAGCTCTCGCTACCATACATCACCACAGGGAAAACCAGGACTGTTTAAAGACCCTTTCATTGATGCCTTTGGGGAAAACTGGAAATGCTTGATGGACACCAGCTGAAATCAAACCAATGAATTTGTTGCAGTTAATAGGCAGTGTGTGTGTTTTAAAACGTATAGATGTATTAATTGTTTGAAGTATTGTGCTATGATTCGTTTTATTGAATGAAAATGCTGGATGTTCAGAACTCAGATCTGCATATTTTGCAATACAGTTCTCATTAAAAATACCCATTTATATATATATATATATATATATATATATATATATATATATATATATACAGGGTTTTTTTTTTAAAAAAAATAATCTTAAAAGCATTTGTCACCCTGGGTCCCTTTGGGAGTGAGAGTGGGACATAAATTGAAGGATACTACTAATAATGTTTTGCACTTTTTGATTAAATAGTGTTTTAAATATGAATTTCTGTAAGGATTTTTTTTAAAAAAATCTTTGATTAAAACAGAAAGAGAATTAATTATGTTTGTGTTCTGAGTTACTTTAATGATTGAATGGGAGTAAACAATGAGACAAAATCAGTATTAGATTCAGAAGGAAGTACCGTATATGTGTCACATGAGTGAAGATACAGGAGATTTGCCTCCTAAGATCTTCATCAAGGTAACCACCACAACCCTGAGATCTGCTTCCTGGTCAGTCTCCACCAGTTCAGATCTTTGACTGTGTTTGTGAAATTTAAACTTTCTTCTCCCCCTCCACCCCCAATTCACATTACTTTGCACTTGCTTACATAGAATTACGTTTGTCATTTTCCTGCCCATTCACCCAGTATGGAGGGATTGTTTCAGAACTCTTTGCGATCCCTTTATGCTCTAACTAGCCTGAACAACTGGGTATCACCAACGGGCTTGGCTACCTCACTGCTTACCGCTAACGGTAGATCATTTCTGAACAAGTTAAAAAGCACAGGTTGATCCTTGAGGGAACTCCAATGGGAGAACAGGCCTACTCTCTGCTTCATAGAACAGGGACTCCAAAATTGTGGTCCAGGAGCTTCACTGAGTGGTCTGCGGAATGTAAACATTAAATAATCATATTTTGTTTTCATTGTTTCTTTTATTACTTATATTTTATTTATTGTATGAGTTCTGTGGAACGCATTTAAAAATCATACAGCATCTAGCAGACCCCCCAAGTGTCCCTATTTTCCAGGGACAGTCCCAGATTTACAGAAGTCGTCCCATTTTCTGATTTGATCTTGGAATGTCCCGCTTTTCCTCAGAACATCCCTGTTTTCATCAGAGAAATGTTGAAGGATATGGAGTTATGTGACCCCTGAGCCAAGGAGATGAATAACTCTGAACCTTTAGAAGACATCTGAAGGCAGCCCTGTATAGGGAAGTTTCTTAATGTTTAATGTTTTCATGTTTAATGTTTCATTATGTTTTTATATATGTTGGAAGCCGCCCAGAGTGACTGAGGCAACCCAGTCAGATGGGCAGGGTATAAATAATAAAATAAGTTGTTGTTGTTGTTGTTGTTGTTGTTATAGGATGTCCCTATTTTCATCAGAGAAATGTTGGAGGCTTTGATTTAGTACAATGCATTACAGTTGCTACAAAAGGCCAAAATAATAAATAAATCATTCAGTGGTATCGCCAACTCCATCTGCAATTTTCATGGGGAGTGGGGAGTTTAAGAATCACTGTTCTGGAACACAGGAATAAAAAAAGCTGTCTTATTGCGAATCAGACCATTGTTCCGATTCCCAGAGTATTTTAACAACCAATCCCTCTTTTCAGGAAACACTGGACATTGTAACTCTCTGAGGGAAATAGGGATCTCCTAACAACTCTCAGCACTAGAGTTCCCAGAATTCTTTGGGGGAAGCCATGACCGTTTGAGGTGGTACAGTACTACTTTGCATGTATAGCATACCCTCCAACATGCTGAGGCCGAAAACCGGGATGTGTGTCTTCCTTGCTGCACTCCTGTGCAAGTCACATGATCCGCACTAGAGCACAGAGCCCAAAAACAGGATCTCCCAATTTAATTGGGGCAGTTGAGGCCTATGGTATAGTGAAGATGAGGCCTATGTGAGGGTAATTGAAGTCACCCATCACTACAACATTTCCTCTTAAGGATGCCTCCTGGATTCCATCCTCCATCTCAAGATTGTTACTGTTGTTAGCCGCTCTGAGCCCGGCTTCGGCTGGGGAGGGCGGGATATAAATAAAAATTATTATTATTATTATTATTATTATTATTATTATTAAGATCCCTCTGAGCATGTCCACATCCTTTACCATAAGTGCTATGTTAGCTTAAATCTTGGTTGGTCTACTTTCTTTGTTCCTCCTTTTTATTACAGTGGTACCTAGGTTTTCAAGTGTCATGGAAGCCGAATGTTTTGGTTTCTGAACGCCGAAAACCCAGAAGTAATTGCTTCCGTTTTTGAACGTGCCTCAGAAGTCAAACGGCTTCCGTCGTGTGTTTTTCAATTTTCTCCATTGACTTTGCCCCTCCATTGTCGAATGTTTCGGAAGTAAAACGTTCTTCCGGAACAGATTACGTTCGGCAACCCGGGTACCACTGTACTGTCCTGTCCATAATTTCTGAGGAGAATCTATGTGCCCTGATCCAATGTAGAGTGCCTTGGACCTGAGTCCCATTGAATTCAATGAGGTATACACCCAACGAGGCCACACAGCCAATCAGAGCACAATGTAGAGTTCCTCTGGACCTGAGTCCCATTGAATTCAATGAGGTATACACCCAACGAGGCCACACAGCCAATCAGAGCACAATGTAGAGTTCCTCTGGACCTAAGTCCCATTGAATTCAATGAGGTATACACCCAACGAGGCCTGTCCTAGGACTCCAGCTTGAAAGGCACGGAGACAGGGAAGGCAGCAGGTCCCTGTGGCACGCAAAGTCTGCTTCTGCCACTTCTTCTGTGAAGCACCAGCTTGCTGACCAGTAATTAGCTTTGCCGAAGTCCTGCCTAGCAGCACTAACTACAAAGGCATGCAGTTTTGAGGAACTTTTCTCCTCTCTTTCTTCCCCCGGAATACATAAGAAGCCTTTCTAGGCATGATTGCTTAAGTCCCTCCTGTGATCTCACACAGTAGAGTTAAAAAGTGGATTAAGAAAAAGTAATAAGCTAAAGAAAAAGAAACATAGCGCTTTGCTCATTTATTTTATATATTAAGGGGAACGCTGACCTTTGTGATAGCTTTTCTCTCCCCCCCCAACCCCTGCCTCCCCTAGTATTCACTAGTGATGAATAGAATGTATTTGGAGTTTAAATGAAACAGAGCACTTTGAAAAGACAGAAAATTAGCAACATATGGGCCAAGCAACCAAAGAGAGATGAGAAAAAGGGAGGTGGGGACGGTCGGGGAAGGAAAAGGGAAGAAGGGCGAAAGGAATTTCAGAAGTCGCTGTGATCTCACGGAAGACTATTTTAATGTGTATCTTTTCATATTGTTATTGTGGGAGGTCAGGACACTCTTGGGCATCTCCTAGCAGTCAGACCTGATTCATATCTTTCTTTGTGCGATGCTGCTGTGCTGTGCAGGAAATATCAGGGTGTCTTTAGACATTCCACAGAGGGAACAAAGAAGCACATGACTCACCCTTCCTTTTTTCACACTTTATGTGTGATGTACGAAGCAGGTGGAATGCCCCTTGAAAGTAGGTGTGCGCTTATAGGATTCACTGTGGCTGGGTTGGGGAGCCAAGGCTGAACACCACTGTTCAGCCGTGCGCGGTGGGCGAAGAAGGTACCTCTTTTGCTTAACAGCAAGCGTGAAACCTCGTACATAGCAGGAAGACATTCAACCAAACACACAGAGGAAAAACTCCCTCAGAACCACACAGCCAATCAGAGCACATGTTACTTCAACAAAGACCACAACGGTTGCTCCAAGTGGCTGCTTTAAGTCCTTATCAGTGACAGGTCAGACAGTGGGCAAAGCAGGGCTGCAGAACAGGAGAGAGAAGTGGATTCAGAAATGAGAAAGCAAGCTTAGTAGTAGCAAGGGTTGGAAAGGGGAAGCTCTAGGGGTTAATGGGGGAACAGCAGGGGGGTTGATGAGCAAAATTATTTATTTATTTATTTATACATACCCCGCCCATCTGGCTGGGTTTCCCCAGCCACTCTGGGCGGCTTCCAACAAAACAGTAAAATACAATAACCTATTAAACATTAAAAGCTTCCCTCAACAGGGCTACCTTCAGATGTCTTCTAAAAGTTTGGTAGTTATTTTTCTCTTTGACATCTGGTGAGATGGCGTTCCATAGGGCGGGTGCCACTGCCGAGAAGGCCCTCTGCCTGGTTCCCTGTAACTTGGCTTCTCGCAGCGAGAGAACCGCCAGAAGGCCCTTGGCGTTGGACCTCAGTGTCCGGGCAGAACGATGGGGGTGGAGATGCTCCTTCAGGTATACTGGACCGAGGCACACCCATCTGACTGTGTTGCCCCAGACATACATTTCCGCATAGGGAAGTTTTAAAATCTGGAACACAACACATTATACTGTACATTTAAAAACTTCCTTATGCGGGACTGCCTTCAGATGACTTGGGGGTTGAATAACTCTGTACCCTCCAACATTTCTCTGATGAAAATAGGGACGTCCTAAGGAAAAGCGAGACATTCCAGGATCAAATCAGAAACCGGGACGGCTTCTGTAAATCCTGGCCTGTCCCTGGAAAAGAGGGATTCTAGGAACTTTCCATTGATTGGGGTGGACTGCTATCTTTGTGTTGGCAGCAGTCTTGTCTTTTTTAAACAGCTCCAAAGCAATGAAGGAGATTGCAGTCTGGAAAGGGATGGGATGCTTAGGCTGCAAATTCCCCACCAATGCTTTATGGGAGGTTGAGATGTGGTGGAACGTCAACAACAGTTGTTCCTGAGTGTCCTCTCCAGGGGGTTATGGCAGAGGGATTGGTGAGGGGAGTCAGAACAGCCCCTTGTATTCTCATGCTTCTCTGCATGTCCAGCCACACACTGCCTTCCTGGATAAGAGAAGGTGAAGTGGCTTCATGAAGGAGAAAGTGTCTTTCAATAAAAGTGCCATAGCACACAATCCTTCCTGCTGCTGGTTGTGGGTTAATTCTAAGGCTAAATAGTTTCTTTTTGGAGTGTGAGGGGAGAATCTCTTGTGTCCAGAGGCAGCAGACACCATAAACGCACCTCTTGAGAAGAACAAACCCTAGTTTTTGGCCCCAAACCAGTTTAATAGCTGAAGTCATCTCACAGATTATCACCAAGCCGCTATATCATTATTATTTGAAAGGCCCTTTTGAGTGCGTATGTGGATAAAGGCATATTTCATGAATAGTGTATAAATGTATCAACTGGAAGGAGTGTGAATGTGGGGGGACTTCATGACGTAAAATCGTTTAAAGAGAAGAGAAAGCTGCTTTCATGAATCCCAAACGTGGAATGTTAGTTGTACAATGGGAAGTGACTCTGTCTAGGGGGAAATATTGGAGCTATTATTTCCAAATGCACAGGAGTCCTCATATTCATTATTGTAAGCCACTGTACATCGTGCGCCGGAAGAGAAAGCCAAATGGCACAAAAAGAATTCAGAAAAATCTAAACCGACTATTCATGAATGAATGCCAACATTATAAAAAGATAGAGAAGGGTTTTTGGGGGGCACAAAAAGAAATCCGTGCAAAGGAAAGCTATGAGGTTTGAAATGTGTGACAATCATCATCATCACTGAAATCAGCCTGCTGTATTCCAAACCAAAGAACTGACTTGCGGATCCTTTGCAAGCTGTTCAGTTTAGATCAAATAACTTGACGAGGTTTTCAGCAAGGGTGTAATAAAGAATAATAATAATAATAAATTTATTTATTTATTTATTTATACATACATACATACATACATACCCTGCCCATCTGGCTGGGTTTCCCCAGCCACTCTGGGTGGCTTCCAACAAAATATTAAAAGTACAATAAAACATCAAACATTTAAAAAATCCCTAAACAGGGCTGCCTTCAGATGTCTTCTAAAAGTCAGATAGCTGTTTATTTCCTTGACATCTGATGGGAGGGCATTCCACAGGGCGGGTGCCACCACCGAGAAGGCCCTCTGCCTGGTTCCCTGTAGCTTCGCTTCTCGCAGTGAGGGAGCTGCCAGAAGGCCCTCGGAGCTGGACCTCAGTGTCCGTGTTGAACAATGGAGGTGGAGACACTCCCTTCAGGTATACTGGGCTGAGGCCATTTAGGGCTTTAAAGGTCAACACCAGCACTTTGAATAGTGCTCGGAAACATACTGAGATTCCACACATGCAGTAGTACAGAGATTTGCCAGCACCACAGACTAGCATAACATTGCAACGGATGCCATCATCATAAATAAAGAGATAAATATTATTCCTTCAGGGTATATGCTGCACAGGACTTTAAGCTGCTGTTCAGATTTTAGGGGATGCGGGTGGCGCTGTGGTCTAAACCACTGAGCCTCTTGGGCTTGCCGATCAGAATGTTGGTGGTTCAAATCCCTGCAATGGGGTGAGCTCCCATTGCTCGGTCCCAGCTCCTGCCAACCTAGCCGTTCGAAAGCACGCCCCAAAGTGCAAGTAGATAAATAGGTACCGCCCCAGTGGGAAGTTAAATGGCGTTTCTGTGCGCTGCTCTGGTTGTGCCAGAAGCGGCTTAGTCATGCTAGCCACATGACCCGGAAAAACCATTTGCAGACAAACACCTGCTCCCTCGGCCTGTAAAGCGAGATGAGCGCCTCAACCCCATAGTCATCTGCGACTGGACTTAACCTTCAGGGGTCCTTTACCTTTACCTTTTCAGATTTTGTGGGATGTGTGTGTGTGTTTTAATAGGATAAATAGGACATTTGTGTTGCATTACCATGAGTAATGCAGGGGACACGGGTGGCGCTGTGGGTAAAAGCGCTGTGGGGACACGGGTGGTGCTGTGGGTAAAAGCCTCAGCACCTAGGGCTTGCCGATCGAAAGGTCGGCGGTTCGAATCCCCGCGGCGGGGCGCGCTCCTGTTGCTCAGTCCCAGCGCCTGCCAACCTAGCAGTTCGAAAGCACTCCCGGGTGCAAGTAGATAAATAGGGACCGCTTACTAGCAGGAAGGTAAACGGCGTTCCGTGTGCTGCGCTGGCTCGCCAGATGCGGCTTTGTCACGCTGGCCACGTGACCCGGAAGTGTCTGCGGACAGCCCTGGCTCCCGGCCTCTAGAGTGAGATGAGCGCACAACCCTAGAGTCTGGCAAGACTGGCCCGTACGGGGAGAGGTACCTTTACCTTTACCTTTTACCATGAGTCCATCAGGGATGTTTGTTGGCATTGATTTCTTACTCCTGAACCACTAGAAGGAAATGCAAGCGTTGTATCCGGGTTATGTTCTGGGAATCTGTATGTGCATGACAAAAAGAACCTTGAAGAGATGGGGACTGCAACACCAGCAGTATCTTTGCTGCCACTTTGCAACAGCTGGAAAGCCTCCTTTGCTGCAGTCGTATTCCCACATGCATGCTTGTGATTCACTGAGTGTTGTTTCAAATGATGAATGAGCCATTATTATGCGTTGATCACCACAAACAGAATATTCATGTCAAACAATGTCAGCTCAAGCACACTGCTTTTCAGAGGGAACAGTTTGCACATTCTCCCATTAAGCGAGTTCATAAACTGGGTAGAGTCTTTCTTTCATTGTCCCAGCCTTGCTCCCACCTCACGCCGAAACAAACAAGCCCATATGGGAAACAGTTTTGACTGGGGAGAGTGTCTAGGAATCTGGGCACTGCTACGATAGACGACGACTATCAACTCTTGAGGTTTCTGAAAATCGCTGTGCAGTGGCTAAGGAGACAGTTTTGTCTCTAACTCAGAAATGTTGCCTTGACTCTGATAGAGATGACCTCTCCATTATTACCTCTATTGCCATGAATGCATTTCCAAATCACTTTTGTGACAATTAATGCAATGTGGGAAGTGACTCTAAAAGGCTGCATTCAGGAAAAGTGGAAAGACACCGGGACCGGATGGATTTACAGCAAGATATTATAAAGAAATTAAATACACCCTACTTGTGCCAATGAAAGAAGTTATGAATCATATATTAATATATATGTAATATATTATATACACTTCACCCTGGCTTATGCAGTCCCTCCACTCTTCTAGCACAGCTGCCATGAAGAAACTTGAAATCCCTGCTTCCAATCTTAGTTAACCACAGTTTGGTGTTCCGTCTTAACCCTAAACTGTGGTTCATCTTAACTACAGTGCTTTGAAACAATCCGACTTTGTAAACTATGGCTTGAAGTTGGCTTGTTTGAAACAAGCCATGGTTAAAATGCAAGGTTCGGACAAAAGAACAAAAAAGAAGTGGAAGGGAACGCTTTTGAAATCCTCCAGACCAGAGGAGACAAGAGGATAGGGGAACATGTATGCCTGGGCAGATGCTACTCTTATTCATGTCACAGTAAACTGCAGGTAACTCATGACCTGCCCACATTTAACTTGTGTGCATTAACTTTACATGTTTGGATTTATTTATTTTTTAAGGAAAGCAGGTGGGCATCTGGGAAAGGAAATTCCACATGCCATTGCACCCTACGTGTTTTGACAATACATGATTTTGGCTATATGTGCTGTCCCCGAAACATACCGTACTTTTCCGTGTATAAGACTAGGTTTTTTTCTTTTAAAATTATGCTAAAAAGTGGGGGTTGTCTTCTACCTGGATAGTGCATAGGGTGGACGTTTGATTGGTTGTTGCTGCGGCTGTCAGTGGCTATTAGGTGTGTTATTGGTTGCTGTGTCAGGGGCTGGTGTTGATTGGCTGACGCTGCAGCAATTGGGTGGGCGATTGGCAGCTTCTGCCAGTGAAGGGCAGTCGAGAGGGGCAATCCTCCCCCCAAAAAACCTCAACAACTCTGTGCCATCTCCTCCCATTTTCTTAAACTTGAGTGCCCAAAAATAGAGGCCGTCTTATACATGGGGGCGTTTTATACACTGAAAAATACGGTAACCCCTGCATAAGTTGAGGGCCACTTGTATTCTCATTTGCATTTATTGGTTCATTCACCTGAATGAACCAATAAATGAAAATGCATGTAGATATATATATGTATGCATGTTCATGTTGGTTTTTCTTTTGCTGTTTAATCGCTGTTTAGTGCCTGTCAAGATGATACCTAACTGCCACTTTTTATGTTGGAAATCTGCCTATTTGTATCTTGCAATGAAAGGGTGAACAAAAAAATTCTAAAAGAGGTAATACGATCTGAAGCTGCCATGCTGTATTGCAGCAATTCCCAGACTTTGGTCTTATTAGTCACAGGTAGCGCATGAAAAGATTTGGCAGTGTTCTTCAAAGGGTGACTTGGTTATATGATACCACGTCTACTTCTTTTAAATAGAAAAAAAGGCAACTGAAAACAAATAACCAGTTGATTCAAACAACCACTTGCCTATTGCGCCGTGACTTTGCAGTCACCTCGAGGAAAAAATGTGGTTGATCTGGGTCATGGGAAGGGGTCCCACAGATGTCAGGATCGCGGATTAACTTGAATTCAACAAATCTGATTGTTCAGGCTTGCTAATCCTGCCCAGGCTGCCATTCCAATGTGTCGCGGGGCCTTTTCTCAAGCCCAGTTAAGAGAGCGCAGCCCAAGGCTATAACCCTCAACCCATTAACTTATAAGAAAGCAGAGCCAGGATCAGACTGCCAGTCACCAAGGTGCAGAATACTCTTGGAAGCTCCTCCTAAAGAAATCAGATTGCATGGGTTTTACCGCAAAGGACACCGTCCCGCTGACTTTTTAAGATCAGGTTCAGGTCAGAAAGGTTTGTCAATATATTGGTCAGTAAAATATAGTATGAATTATTAGAAATCGTGCTCATAGCAAAAAGAAAAAAGAGCTGGGAGGGAGGCAATCCCTTTTTAGCAATTGGGTCAGGAACTGTAATCACCTGTATATTGGAATTAAAGTCCTAATTCTGTTCTTAACTAGAGCATTGCTGCTGCTAGATGTGTTGTACAGGCAGATGAGCCTTAGCACTCTCAGCAATGCCTTACAGTGGCATTCCTGCATATGAATGCATATAGATCTGCCAGCTTCAAAAGAGCAATATAGATTTGACATCTGATATGCAAATGAAGTTGCAATCCTGTCATTTCCTCCGGTTCTGTCATTACAGAGCAGCACGATCAAAAAAACGAAGAAGAAGAAGAAGAAGAAGGGGAGTTGGGGGAGGGAAAGGACTGTGCCCACTTCAAAGAGAAATGTTAACAGTTCTGGTGAGCTAATACTATTGCTGATAAGGAAGCGAACTTCATTATTCCATCGTAGTTCCCATTTCCATAGCCTGTTTCTGTTTACTTTTAGGTAAACACATTCTATTTCCCCCATCACCACCGATGTTTTCCCCCTTTCTTTAAAAAAAAAAAAGCCAACAGTTTTATTTTTTTAGGGATATATGTTTATTGGAGATAAGCTGTCTTTTTTTTTTTTTTGTCTTTTTCAAAATGTCCAGAATGCACTAATTGTATTGTGGGGGACGGACGACAATCCACTCTGCGTGAACAATCAACGTGCAACATTCCACACAAACCACTTTGTTGCTTATTGCTCCTTTGATGATCCTTCTTTCAACTTTACCTCCCTCCCTCCTTTTTGGTGTGTGCAATTGTCTCTATTTTTAACAGCTACAGATCTAGCCCTGGTAGACAATACGCGAAGAAACGTTTCCTCCCTGCATGCTTTAGACAAATAATACAATCTCAATCGTAAGCAATGGAAGGATCATTCCTGCCTTGTGGGCATTCTGTATTTTAATCTACCAAGAAGTTTGGGTTAGTGTTTTTTTCTTCTTCTTTCTTTCTTTCTTCTCCTTCTTCTTTTGCTTTCCATAAAGTAATTCCAAACTGTAAGCCACAGACTGACCTAACTACTTATTAAAAATGCTAATATGCTTTTGTGCTTTGATGTCTGGTGAACAATAAAAGGGAGAGCGCTACTCTGGGACACTCTAATCCTTTATTTGTCACTAAGTTATGACACCCAGCAGAGCTGTGTGACAGTCCAAATCAATCATTCCCTGCGCACTGCAGGCCTTCTCTGCCTCCTGCAGAGCCTATGCAGTTTAATTAGCTTTTTTTTTTTCCACACTAGCATAATGTACATCTGCAGCTTCAGCAAGAAAAAAAGAGAGAGAAAAGAACGGAGGATATTTCACCAGGATGTAGCTCTTAAAAAAAAAAAAAAGTTCAGTCTTTTCTGAGAGAGTAAGTCTGTAAGAAGAAACATCACAATCCTTTGTGATTTTATTTTATTTTTTACTTCAGAGGAGATTGCAGTGGAGATCTACTGGACTGAGTGCTCTACACTGTTAAATGTACATCTAATTTAATGTTCTTTAAAACCCACACAAAGACCTTTTCAGCTAAAATGCAGCATTTTAAAAGCTTCATAATGGTCAGTCGTTTCATTTGTGTGTGTGCACGCACATGCATGTGATTGCTTGATCATGTTCCTTCCAGGACTGCTTCTGTATATTTAAAGCAAAAAATGTATTCAATGGGATATTATTATTATTTTTAAGTTCCCTTTGGTGATTAGCTATCTCTGCCTCCTCTGCTGGAATTAGCCTTTGCTAAAACCATCAAAGTCAAGAGAAGATTGGTGATCTACACCAGACCAGGCATCTGGTCCCCTGTACCTGTTAATTTGAATATTCATGGTGTGGCGCTGGGCCTGTGACAAAGGAACACCCCTTTAACAAACCACTGAAATCAAACACCACAGGACCAGCGGTGGAGAAGAATGTGTGTGTGGGACCTTCCATGCTGCCAGCCTGAGACACCAAACAATGGTTGGTCTTGGATCAGAAGTTCTTTAACAAATGAGATCACATCATCTTTGGGGAGACAAGGATCCTCCGGCAGTGCAAACATGCCTTGGTTCTACCACATTGCTCTGCAAGTCTACAAAGACTTTAGAGGCCACCTTCAAAGGTGCTTAGGCCCCAAGACTCAAGCCAGTGATTGTGGCCAACTTGCCCCTGTGAAGCTGTTTGAGACGTAAGGCGACTTACTCAGAGCAGATGAAATTTAAATACCTTCAGAATGAAAACCAAGATTGACATGTCCATTGGGAAGTCCACCCTAGTCTGATGTAGTAGAATTTCTCATGTCTATTTAGGAAGTTGTAGTTTTTAAGATGTTGGCATTGTAGCTGAATTAATTTTTGAGAGGGCACCAAAATCCTGAAAAGGCTCATCTCTTCAGTGGATAATATGAAATATAGTGGTACCTCAGGTTACATACACTTCAGGTTACATACGTTTCAGGTTACAGACTCCGCTAACCCAGAAATATTACCTCGGGTTAAGAACTTTGCTTCAGGATGAGAACGGAAATTGTGCAGCGGCGGTGCAGTGGCAGCAGGAGGCCCCATTAGCTAAAGTGGTGCTTCAGGTTAAGAACAGTTTCAGTTTAAGAACAGACCTCCAGAAAGAATTAAGTTTTTAACCCGAGGTACCACTGTAACATGCTAAATTCACATCTTGGAGCTAAAGGTAAAAGGTAAAGGACCCCTGGACAGTTAAGTCCAATCAAAGGTGACTATGGGATTGTGGCGCTCATCTCGATATTAGGCCAAGGGAGCTGGCGTTTGTCCACAGACATCTTTCTGGGTCATGTGGCCAGCAGGACTAAACCGCTACTGGCGCAACGGAACACCGTGACAGAAACCAGAGCGCATGGAAACACTGTTTACCTTCCCGCCACAGCGGTACCTATTTATCTACTCGCACTGGTATGCTTTGGAACTGCTAGGTTGGCAGAAGCTGGGACAGAGCAATGGGAGCTCACTCTGTCACGGTATCATCAGGTGTAGACCACTGAGAATTTGGTGATGTTTCCCAGTAGAGGTGCATATTAGTTCCGAGACAGTCTCTTATGAGCAAAGGATCTACTTTTTGTCCAGATTCATTTTCCTTTCTTATTGTTAATACTTTTAGCTTTGTCCAATTAGGAACTAGGAGTGGCCGACCTAGTTCCAGGACAAAGTTCTTGCCTTCTTACACCGGGTATCATTTCTGGCAGTAGAATAATAAAAGTAGAACGCGGAGTTTTACTTCAAACATGACATCACAGACAGTTGTCTTTCTTTGAAAACATACATATGGATTGACTTCCACAATCATTTTTTAACATAATGGTTACCTGGTGAAATTAATATGAGTTGATGCTGAGGGAGACGAAGAACAGTCCCATTGTGAAGTCTCTCAATGGCTGCCACGTTCCTCACTCAGCACCCCCTGGATCAATCCATGTTTCAAATAGGTAGTAAGAGACAGTGGGTGGACCTCAACATGGTGCTAAGTGTATGGAGAGAGGTGCGCTTGTGCAACAAGACCTCTCTCCTGTCTCCCCCCTGCATGAGGGGAGGGGTGGAAAGTCCCATTGCATGAGAGGACCTCATTCCATTCATGCATACCTGTTATCTTTGCTGTTTTGTATACTTTTTACTTTATTTCCTTCTTACGTCCACTTATCCTCTTTATACGTATTTGTATACTTATTTTGTGTAACACAATGCCACAATATTTTTATTTAGATCATAATGACAATGTAAATGTAGCATTATACAGCCCTGAGACAACACAGGATAAAGAGTTTGCTGTCTCTGCTCTGTTGGAGAAGCCATAGTATGGTGGGGACAATGTTTCACATGTGGTGAGGCTGCCCCAGGGTTCAAAGCTTTGCATTGGAAATCTATGAAGCAACTTTGGGCATCACTAACACTATTTTCCTCCCTGAGGTAGCGTTAGCACTGCTTGTTATATCAAGAAATGTACACATACAGTAGAACCTCGGTTCGTGAACGTCTCTGTTGACTAACGTTTTGGAACTTGAATGCCAAAAACCCCGAAGTAAATGCTTCCATTTTCAAACGCGCCTCCAAAGTCAAACAGCTTCCGCTGCATGTTTTTAATTTTTTTCAATTGAATTTGCTGACAACCCTTTGAGCCTCAGTATTTGAACATTTTGGAAGTTCAGCAGTCTTCCGGAATGGATTACGTTCAAAAACCGAGGTTCCACTATATAAGGAGGATGTCCATTTTCTGCCAGTTGTGGCCAAGACTGAGAAACAGAATCTCACTTCTCCATATAAGATTAGGTCACTGTGACATGAATAATTCTGCTACTGAAGAGATTGAGCTCTCATAGCAGGCCAATGGGGGAACCTTGTGGGGTTCTTGTACCCATTCTTACAAGCTGGTATATGTGTTCCAGAAGAAGAAGAAGAGTTTGGATTTGATATCCCGTTTTATCACTACCTGAAGGAGTCTCAAAGCGGCTAACAATCTCCTTTCCCTTCCTCCCTCACAACAAACACTCTGTGAGGTGAGTGAGGCTGAGACTTCAGAGAAGTGTGACTGGCCCAAGGTCACCCAGCAGCTGCAGGTGGAGGAGCGGGGAATCGAACCCTGTTCACCAGATTACGAGTCTACCACTCTTAATCACTACACCACACTGGCTCTTTTGCAAAGACTTGTGGAAATGAAGGGGAGAATGCGATACCAGTGAGAATCTGCAAGTGTCAAACCTGATCCATCTGCAAATTGTACTGTCATGGAAATGTTGTGTGCTTATCGTTACTTATGTTGCGTAGTCAAAAGAAACCAACCACTCAAAAAGTCGGCTTCAGACAAGCCTCTGAGGGCTTTCCACGGATGAGGTTCAGCAGTGACACCAAAGGCCCTTACTTAGGGTAAGAAGTGCTGCTACAAGGAGTAAAATAGAACAATGCCTCCCCTCTAAACAAAAAAAAAACCTCATTTCCCTTGGACTGCAACTGGTAGAACAGCATAAATGGTGCAAGTGAATGATTGCAACTGGAATTCTGGACCATCCAGCTATGACATGAAGCAGGATGAAGCAAACTGTTTCAGGCAACACCATAGTGGGAAGACATTTCAAAGCAGGAACTGGTATTGGGGTTGGTGCAGATTGACTTTCTTATAGTGTTGGCCCCAGCAAGCAGGGGTGTGTCTGTGTGTGTGTGTGTCATTTAGGCTTCCTCCATGCAGCAACATGGCTGGTACTGTTGTCACTGCAGCTCCCCAAACAAGCAACGGCTTTATCTCATATATGCAAGCTGGTAGGGACACAATGCAACAAAGCTTCTTCTTCCTTCACCTGTTTTCCCTTTGCTTCCTCTTGCTTATCAAATACGTTTCTGGAGCCACTAGTTTGTTTATTTACTCAACGAATTCTTCACCTCATTCTTCAGCCTAAAAAGACCCCCAGAGAGGCTTTCAGTGTTCAATCATAAGAAGACCCGCTGCCCTCAACGTTAAAAGACATGATGCAAAAGGAAAGGGGGTTGAGAGGGGAAGGAGAGAAAGCAAACAGGCAGCAACAAAGTCATTCTAAATGTTCCTTCTAGTAGGATAGGGAAAAGCAAGTTCTCAGAAGTAGCTTCACTTAGGTTGGATGAATGGGGACCGTTCTCTCTCCTCCTTGCCACAGTGTTCTTCCTGGGAGGCAAGGAAAGCAGCACCCCATTGGTTCTTGGTTCCCTGGCCAATGGCAGAGATCCTAGTCTGCCCTAGACTAAGGTTACCAGACGTCCCCGTTTCCGGGGACAGTCCCCGGATTTACAAATCAGTCCCCATACAAAATCCTATGATGTTGAAAAGTGTCCCTGGATTCATTCGGGAAAAAATCTGGTAACCTTACCCTAGACTGCCTCCTGTAACTGGGGACATGGGCCAAGATGAAGCAAAGGTGTAAGCAAACTTGGACAGCCCTTCAACTAGAGGACTGTGCTCAAAAACCTTTCATTTAGAGAAATGTCCCCTATAAAGTAGGGCACATGGCCACCCCACCCCAAAGCAGCCTTGAAAGGCAGCCCCACAGATCCTTTGCACATCCTCCAACATTTCTCCAATGAAAATAGGGACATCCTATTCCATAAGGGACGCGGGTGGCACTGTGGGTTAAACCACAGAGCCTAGGACTTGCCGATCAGAAGGTCTGCGGTTCGAATCCCCACAACGGGGTGAGCTCCCGTTGCTTGGTCCCTGCTCCTGCCAACCTAGCAGTTCGAAAGCACGAAGTGCAAATAGATAAATAGGTACCGCTCCGGCGGGAAGGTAAACGGTGTTTCGGTGCGCTGCTCTGGTTCGCCAGAAGCGGCTTAGTCATGCTGGCCACATGACCCGGACGCTGGCTCCCTCAGGCAATAAAGGGAAATGAGTGCTGCAACCCCAGAGTCATCCGCGACTGGACCTAATGGTCAGGGGTCCCTTTACTTTTACCTATTCCATAATAATAATAAATTTATTATTTATACCCCGCCCATCTGACTGGGGTGTCTCAGCCACTCTAGGCAGATTCCAAGGTTTATAAAAACATAATTAAACATCACAGATTAAAAAACTTCCCAATATAGGGCTGCCTTCAGATGTCTTCTAAAGGTTGTACAGTTACTTATCTCCTTGGCTCTGGGGTCACATAACTCCAGTGCTTTTTTCTGGGGTTACGCTGCCCCTAAACATTTTGTGAATATAAGATTGACCTTATTGAGGGGCAGTATTTCAATATGAGTAGGAAAATGAGAGTACCCCCCCCCCTTTTTATAGAAAAAAAGCACTGCATAACTCCATACCCTCCAACATTTCTCTGATGAAAATAGGGACATCCTAAGGGAAAGCGGGATGTTCCAGGATCAAATCAGAAACTGGGACGGCTTCTGTAAATCCAGGACTGTCCCTGGAAAATAGGGACACTTGGAGGACCTGCATTTGTTGTTATGAAGAAGAAGAAGAAGAAGAAGAAGAAGAAGAAGAAGAAGAAGAAGAAGATAAAACCACCAGATCGCATCTCCCTTGTCCCCCACCTCCCAGGCCCCCAGCGGCTGCAGAGGGAGAAATACTGATGAAATGGCGGCTCTGCAACTTGGACGATGCAATTAACTCCTGGTGCTTGCTTCGCGTTATCAAGTGCTGACAGAGCCACAAGCAGAATCCGTGCCCCATCCAGATACAGAACTGGAAGTTTTATGTGTTTTGCCAACAAGGATTAAAGAGCAAAGGCAACAAGACTTGTCATGCTAATAATAAGCACTTGAGGGAAACCGTTGATGTGTCTGCAAAGAGCAAAGTCAGAGAGAAGGGTGTGTGGAAGGGGGGGGGGGGTTGGAGATAGGAAACTGGCTCAAAAACAATCGAGAATTTACTTTTCATTCTCCTCCCAGACACTATCCAAAACACACTCTGTGCCTGCTTTTATAAAAACAGATGCAGAGAAAGGAAACATGAAATGCCTTCTCGGTGAGGGTGGGTGGGGGTGGGATGGCAAGGAAATATATTGAAAAATATGCAGATAGCCACAGCTCTATTCATGTTTCTTAAAAAAAATAATTAAACGGAGGTGGATTAAACAAACAAGCATGAATCTTTGCACCAGAATCCTTGTTGCAAAGCCAGGCGCTGCTGGGGCTTTTGGCTTCTTACACTGTTTCTATTGTGAAGGTGGGAGCCCTGCAGAATGGCATCACTGCCGTCCAAATTGGGCACCATTGCTAAAAGCAGGTTGCCTCTCGAAGCCAAGAGAAACCAAACACTTTGATTGAAAAAATATTTCTGTGTGCAGAGGCTCTGGATCCAATAACCCCAGAGGCCAATTCGTAGGTGTTTTTAGTGAAGCGGTAAAATAATCCCTGACTTAGAGCTGCTCTGTTCAGTACTCCACACACACACACACACACACACACACACATACACCATCTCTCACACACACATACACACAACAGTTTGCCCTTCTTGTCACCAGCATAATGAAGTACGGCAGCCTAGAGCAGAAATGCAAGGCAATCTAAAGGTAAAGGGACCCCTGATAGTTAAGTCCAGTTGTGAACGACTCTGGGGTTGTGACGCTCATCTCGCTTTACAGGCCGAGGGAGCCGGCGTTTGTCCGCAGACAGTTTTCTGGGTCATGTGGCCAGCATGACCAAGCCGCTTCTGGCGAAACCAGAGCAGCGCACGGAAATGCCGTTTACCTTCCCGTCGGAGCAGTACCTATTTAAGTCCAGTCGTGAACGACTCTGGGGTTGTGGTGCTCATCTCGCTTTACAGGCCGAGGGAGCCGGCGTTTGTCCGCAGACAGTTTTTCTGGGTCATGACTAAGCCGCTTCTGGTGAAACGGAACACTGACACCAGAGCAGCACACAGAAACGCCGTTTACCTTCCTGCTGAAGTGGTACCTATTTATCTACTTGCACTTTGACTTGCTTTCGAACTACTAGGTTGGCAGGAGCTGGGACCGAGCAGCAGGAGCTCACCCTGTTGCGGGGATTCGAACTGCCAACCTTTTGATTGGCAAGCCCAAGGCTCAGTGGTTTAGACCACAGCGCCAACCGCGTCCCTGCAAGGCAATCAAATAGGTTTTAATTTGTTCCCAGGTCGACAGAGAAGTATCACTGTCCGAACAATAGATTCACAAACTCCCCCTTTAGCACAGCTCAGAATCAAATCAATTATTACACCCCCAATTTGTGACCCAGGCATATCATTCAAGCAACAGCTATTAGACAGAGAGAGAAAAACCAAGCAGAACTTTTATTTTGCTATGATGATAGCTCCTTTTTCATTGCCTAATGCAGGGTTTCCCAAATGTGGGTCTCCCACTGTTTTTGAACTACAATTCCCATCATCCCTGACCAATGTACCTGCTAGCTAAGGATGATGGGAGTTGTAGTCCAAAAACAGCTGGAGACCCAAGTTTGGGAAACACTGTATGAGATGCTGCAAAAAGTGTGATCCATGGACGTGCTCGTGTGGGCCACACCAAAGAGGTAGAATGGCAGTGGAGGAGTCTGAAGTGGAGAAATGGCTATTGGTGACTGTTGGCCCATTCCCCCACTCCAGCTTTCCCCTCTGAAAAGACCTCCCCCTAAGTGTTAGATAGATAGACAGATAGAGATAGATGATGATAGATAGATAGATAGATAGATAGATAGATGATAGATAGATGATAGATAGATAGATAGATAGATTAGATGATAGATAGATAGATAGATAGATAGATGATAGATAGATAGATAGATGATAGATATAGATAGATAGATGATAGAGATAGATAGATGATAGATAGATAGATAGATAGATAGATAGATAGATAGATAGATAGATAGATGAAAGATAGATAGATGATAAATAGATAGATAGATGATAGATAGATAGATAGATAGATAGATAGATGATAGATAGATAGATATAGATAGATAGATATAGATAGATGATAGATAGATAGATAGATAGATAGATGATAGATGATAGATAGATAGATATAGATAGATAGATAGATAGATGATAGATAGATAGAGATAGATAGATGATAGATATAGATAGATAGATGATAGAGATAGATAGATGATAGATAGATGATAGATGATAGATAGATGATAGATAGATAGATAGATAGATAGATAGATAGATAGATAGATAGATGAAAGATAGATAGATAGATAGATAGATAGATAGATAGATGATAGATAGATATAGATAGATAGATGATAGATAGATAGATAGATGATAGATAGATATAGATGATATAGATAGATGATAGATAGATAGATGATAGATAGATTTTCTATAAGTAACAAGAGTACATTCAGAGTCTCTATTTTCAAATTACAGTCTTTCATGCAGGTCAATAACAGTCAATTTGAGACGTTTTTCTTGTAAGCAATGTGAGGTTGAGGCAGTGGCGTACCATGCATTGCCAGTGCCCAGGGCCACGGGAATATGGGTGGGAGGGAGGGAAACGGACAGAGTATGCATGTGCATCCAACTTACTAAGGGCATCTGCATCACCCAGGAGATTGCAGCCACAGAACTAAAAGAAGAATTGTTCCATCGTCTGGAGAAGTCACTTCCTGGTTTACATGGAGAAGCTGTTTTCAATGGAACCCAGTGGCAGAAGCACACAGCTATATTGAGGCAGCACCAAGTCTAGAAAGGAAGGTTAAGACTAAGATATATGAAGGCAAATGCCAACACCTTTTCCCCTGGTTAAATTCCACACCAGGCAATAATTCCTAATTCTGATTATAATAATTCTGATGTGATCATTTACCCCATGGGTAGGCAAACTAAGCCATGGTTTTCCCAGTAGTGATGTATGGAAGTGAGAGCTGGACCATCAAGAAGGCTGATCGCCAAAGAATCGATGCTTTTGAATTATGGTGTTGGAGGAGACTCTTGAGAGTCCCATGGACTGCAAGAAGATCAAACCTATCCATTCTTAAGGAAATCAGCCCTGAGTGCTCACTGGAAGGACAGATCCTGAAGCTGAGGCCACCTCATGAGAAGAGAAGACTCCCTGGAAAAGACCCTGATGTTGGGAAGGATGGAGGGCACAAGGAGAAGGGGACGGCAGAGGATGAGATGGCTGGACAGTGTTCTCGAAGCTACCAGCATGAGCCTGACCAAACTGCGGGAGGCAGTGGAAGACAGGAGTGCCTGGCGTGCTCTGGTCCATGGGGTCACGAAGAGTCGGACACGACTAAACGACTAAACAACAACAGGCAAACTAAGGCCCGGGGGCCGGATCCGGCCCAATCGCCTTCTAAATCAGGCTTGTGGATGGTCCGGGAATCAGCGTGTTTTTACAGGAGTAGAATGTGTCCTTTTATTTAAAATGCATCTCTGGGTTACTTGTGGGGCCTGCCTGGTGTTTTTAACATGAGTAGAATGTGTGCTTTTATTTGTGAGGCATAGGAATCTGTTCATTATTTTTTTCAAAATATAGTCCGGCCCCCCACAAGGTCTGAGGGACAGTGGTCTGGCCATCTGCTGAAAAAGTTAGCTGACCCCTGATTACCCTAACCAAGATCTTGGGGTGTACAGTAATTACTCCCCTGCCACACACTTTTCATTGTGGAAGGTCCACAGAAGACAACCTACATAGTTCTTCTAGGACAAGGATGGTTTACCTGTTGCCCTCCCGATGTTGAACTCCAACTCCCATCAATTCCAGCCATGTGGTCAAAAGTTAGGGACAATGGGAATTGTGGTCCAGTGACATCTGAAAGGCTAAATGTTGGTCAGCCCTATTCTATGTGTAATTTGTACAGTAATAAACAATTCCCCCAGTTTTCAGCCACTTACTATTTACAGTTATCTATTAATTTCATCCAACATAGTTTACAAAGTGGTTCCCCCTTGAAAAGGAACAGAATCAGGTTCTTTGCTGTAGGAGGTAGCACCTGGCAATCTAGAGTTAAATGAACTTCTGGAACAGAAGGAGATGCTAAGAGAGGAATAGGACTCTTTCTTTGGATCAGGGATGGGGAACATGTTCCCCACACTGATGTTTCCATACTGCAGGTCCCATAATCTCAGACTATTGATCGAGCTTGCTAGGTCTGATGGCCAATGGAGTCCAATAGAATCTGGAGTGCCAAAGATTCCCCATATTGCAAAATGAATATAAGAGCAGCACAAAGGCAGGGCAGATGATCACATTTTCTGCTGAAGATTTTGCAGAAGCAAGACCCCTGTGAGTTTGATTGACAAAAGGCTGGTATATTTTCTGCCTTTGTGCAGCTGGCGCTTTCAGCAGACCTTATAACTGACCTTCAACCTGAGATCCAAACAAAGGGCCGTCCTCCTGTCCTTTTTGTGACTGAAGCCTTTGAAAGTCTCTAACTTCCTGGCACTTGAAAGACTTTCCAACAGGGAAGGTAGGGATGGAGCTTCTGCAAAGACTTCTATCAATGGGGAGGCCCCATCTTCAAAGCTTTTGTTCTACAGGGTGCTGGCATCCCTTCTGAGAGTTGCTAGTGCTGGAGGGGATTCCTTCTTGAAAATCCTTCAGATCACAGAGGGGGGAGTCCCGCTTTGAAGATTCTCACCAGAGTGGGGCCAAACCTCCTCTTTTGCATTGCCTTTCAAAAGTATGGCGTGGGGGGTGGGAAGAGAAGAAGGGAGAGGACTGGGTGGATTCGCTCTTTGCAAGGTATCTGGTTGTGCCAACCTGCACTCAAAGCAACAACAAGGCAACGAGTTCCTTGCCGAAGTCCCATGCCGCAAGTGGTGCATATGTTCAATTAACAGAGTTATGCCACCAGCAATTTAGATAGGCGTGTTAAGGATGAACCGAGGTCAAGCGTGTTTCAAATGGTATGTTTGCTCCATCAAGCCATGGCATGCTGCAGCGAGTGAGAATGCTTCCAGCAAGGAGTCTGCATTTTTCAAATGAAGTAATAAACAGCTCTTGTTATTAGTGGGATAATATTAGGTATTCCCTTCCCCCTGCAACACACACCAGGCTTTTGAGCTGCTTTAGGTGGTGGTGGTGGTGGTGACACATCATTAGGGCATTGTAGATGAGAAGTGAATCAGCGTCCTTCCTTTCTTTTTCTCTACTTCAAACATGCATTAGCTGCATGACATGGTGGTAAAACGCACCAGCGGCTGGCCTATGCCTTCAAGAAGCATCATATGGCTTCCTCTGCCTCTTCAGCTTGAAGTGAGGAGAACTGCAAAGCCGAGCTGGCAAAAGTCTTCCCTGCTCAAAGAAATCTAGGATACCAGTCAGAAGGAGGGCTCAGGAGTACAGCTCGTTCCTTGTTCGGTTTCTGGCTTTGGCAAACTCTCAGGGATCAGGACTAGGAGGGAATCTGTGCCTGAGACCTTGGAGAGCTATTGCCACACCAGTCAAGAGATGAGAGGCAGCTTTGTATGAAAACTAATCTCATTCCCTCCCTGATGTGCTCCCTTTTGACACGGGCAAACAAATCACAAAATTGCTGTCACCCACCTGGTAGAGTCTGGGAATAACTCTCCTGTGGTTGAACGAGCCACTCAAGATAGGTGAGTTCTGCTGTGCTTCCTGGACCTTCTGTGACCTCAAGGACAATTCCTCACGGGATGCACTGAAAGGACTCCGGTGTCTATGTGGACAATCCGCAGCGGAAACCTTGGGAACATGTAGCGTTACAGGGTAGTTACAGGTATAGACAAATCTGTAATGGACTGGTTTGTTTTGGAGGAACAAAAGGAATCGGGAAGGCAAAGATATATCAGTCTTTTTGCTGACAAAACAGACCTATTATAGGATCATATTGGCTCTAGCTAGTTTTCTAGTTGCAGTTTTACCTGCTAAAAACAAATGGGAGGATTCCGTACTGTCAGGGGTTCAGGAGCAGGAGAGTCACAGGAGAGGGAGGAAGCGGAGAGCGAGGGGGAGGAGTCCGAAGGAAATGTCAGCGAGGACAGCAGTCCGAGGTCTCTGAGTCTCTCCAGTGACTCGGAAGATTCACAGAAAGGGGCCCCCATAGTCAGGGCAAGGGGAGTGCCCAGGGGGGCACCTCGGGAAGAAGGGGCCAGAGGGGACTCAGAGAGTAGCAGCTGGAAATCCAGACCAGCGTCCCCCCCAGAGCGCAGTAGGGGGGAGGAGTCCCAGGCATTGGGATCAGGGGGCGCGCGGGCAGCAGGAGAAGGAGAGGCAGGAGGGACCACACCCTCGTCAAGGAGCGAGGAAACGGTCATCAGGAAAGTTAAACGCGCGTGCGCTCCAAGTTCAAATGTACAGGAGGGCGGCAAGGTGGGCAGCCCGGGTAGGGAGCCAGGTCCTAAAGCCCGCCGAAGAGAGGGGGAGGAGTCAGAGGGGTCAACGTCTGCCTCAGAGGAGTCCAGGAGGGAGGAGACCCCGGGGGGTAGTAGGACCCAGAGGAGGAGAGAGAGAAGGAAGAGGTGGAGTAAGATTAGAGTCTTAAACTGGTGCGCAGGGGGGGGGGACTCAGATGGAGCTTCGCCGGTCTAGAGTCCAGATGTAGAGCTGGGACGCTGAGGCTTTGAAATGGAAACTATTCTTCAATAAAGACTTTGATACGTTACTACCGGCTAGCGTTGGTCCTTGGTGAGCTGGGACCTGAGCCAGCTCTGACACGTACGATGGGCTGCCAGCATGATTTGCAACTGGAGGAGGGAACCTCAGCCAGCTGAGACCCTTCAGCGCTCTCTATGCAGCCCCTGCTCAGCACACCCCGTCTCCTTAGTCCACACCCCTCACCAGGCCTACTTTCCACCCTTTGGGGTGTTTGTGATTGGCTGGAATGTGTCCCTGTACTCCCGCAATGCCTCTTGCTTGTCTGGGTGGAGACTAGTGTGCGAGTGCGAGTAGAAACTAGCCTCCTGTACGAAGGTAAAATTTGCACTCATTGCTCCAAACACACCACTGCCATGTGATGCGGCCCCTGCAAGATTGTCTGAAAGGGAATGTGGCCTTCAGGCTGGAATAGGGCTCCCCTTTTCTGATTTGGAACGATTAAAGAGGATTAAAAATGCCAGATAGTGGGGGGCCAATAGTGTAGGATCTGTTCTGCTGCTGAAGCATTGAATTACTGTATTTTTTGCTCTATAAGATGCACCCGACCATAAGACACACTTAGTTTTTAGAGGAGGAAAACAAGAAAGAAATATTCTGAATCAAATGTTGTTGAAGAGACTTTGCGCGGCTATCCCCGAAGCCAGAACAGCAAGAGGGATTGCTGCGTGCACACATTTCCCCTTATTTTTTAGGAGGGAAAAGGTGTGTCTTATAGAGCGAAAAATACGGTAAATTTTTAAAGGGGAGAGGGGAAGATCCCGTTTTAGTCGTTTTTGAATTGAGCATTATAGTATTTCATCACTGTAAAATATATTGGGTTTTGCCATGCTGTTTTTGCTTCATTTTTAATTAGAAACATTTATAGCTTGCTCGTCGTTTAAAAAACAAATCCCAGAGCAAGTTAAAATAAACAGCACCAGCTCAATAAGACAACCAGTATTACTTAAAAACTCAACTCTGATACGGCATGAACCAGATCAGCACATCTGTGGACATATATCCATCACCCCTACCCAAATTGCCATTAGCCTGAAACCTGGGTGATTAGATATGGTGCCAAAAAGCCATCAGCACCAGCCAGATCTGTAAGGGGTGGGCACTCCATTCTTAGGGTGTCAGGTCTGTGAATGTCGTGAGCAGCCTCATAATGCATACTTGGCAGGTACAGCATTATTAAGGTGATGTTCCCAGCCGCTCCTGATATCCAGGCAGGTGTATATAGGAGCAATCCGGGTCTTAACCCTGGATATTTATCTTAATAGGCTGAGTTTTAATTATACCCTGAACAGGGTATAATTATTGTATTACTGAATGACTGGCAATGGACTTGGACCAAGCGCTAAGGATTCATAGTTCACAGTTCAAACCTAAGTGCATCACTTGAAAGTCCAAAAGAAAAAGTTCAGGAATGAGCAACGCTACAGTTGGTTTAAATTTTCCCCAAGAGGGTATGGGGTGTGTATGTGTGTGATTATGCGAGATGAAAAGCTATCTTAATCATGCAAACAGGCTTCTGAGTTTTGCATATTCAATGCACATCGGCCTCTATGAGTTAATTTACACGTTCTGGAGAAAAGCCCATATGGTTCAGGCCACAAAATGCAATGGAGGACTGAAGGCTCTCGCCAAAACTAAGGTTAAAGTCCAGAAATGTTCCAGGTTAGCCTTCTCTTGAGTGACTTTTTCTGTGTTCATGGAGGTGCTCTGAATTGTGTGTTCAAATAGGCAGGGCTTACATTCTGAAATGGTGTTATACGGTGCCCTGTTCCTGCCTAGGTCATAGCTCCTCCCTGAGGACAGCAAAATTTTGGAGGGCCACTAACATTTAGAGTAGGCTCAGCAATAGTGTTCCTTCTTTCCACCTCATGTTGGACCTTGTGTTCCTGGGTGTTTTTGTTTTAATTGTTTTAATTGAAGGATTTTCATAGACAACAAGGGTACATACAACTTCTCCGTTTTAAGTTCATTGAGTCCTTTCTGCAGATCAGCTACATTCAGTGTGAGATGCTGCTTTCGTCGACATTGTGAGGTAGGGTGGGGGAAGTAAATTAGGGAGCAGGGGGAGGAAGAAGGGCGAGATAATGATTTTCCATCCTTTTGTTTAATGTATGTGTAGAGTTTTGATGTCAGCATCAGGAGGATAGGTTCTTTAGTTATTTGTTTGTTTGTTTGTTTGTTTGTTTGTGTGGTGTTGTGGTGTGAGAAGTTGGGGAGCCCGGAGCATGGTTGGTTGCATTCAGTTGTTGTTGTTGTTGTTGTTGTTGTTGTTGTTAATAATAATAATAATAATAATAATAATAATAATATATTATTATTATTATTATTATTAATAATACCCCACTTATCTGGCTGGGTTTCCCCAGCCACTCTGGGTGACTTCCAGCAAAATATTAAAATACAACAATTCATTAAATATTAAAAGCTTCCCTAAACAGGGATGCCTTCTGATTTCTTCTAAAAGTCAGATAGTTGTTTATTTCTTTGACATTTGGTGGGAGGGCGTTCCACAAGGTGGGCGCCACTACCGAGAAGGCCCTCTGCCTGGTTCCCTGTAACTTCACTTCTTGCAGTGAGGGAACCACCAGAAGGCCCTCGGACCTGGACCTCAGTGTCCAGGCTGAACGATGGGGGTGGAGACGCTCCTTCAGGTATACTGGGCCGAGGCTGTTTGAGGCTTTAAAGGTCAGCACCAATACATTGAATTGTGCCCGGAAACATACTGGGAGCCAATGTAGGTTTATTGAATTTATATACTGCCCTATACCCGGAGGACTCAGGGCAGTTCACAGAAAAGATCACAATATATAAAATCAAAATAACACACACACCCCAAAAGAGCCACATTTTAAAAGGGATGTCAATCAAGTATGGGATGTCAATCAGGTCAACCAAAGGCCTGGTTAAAAAGGAACATTTTTGCCTGGCAAATTGCTCTTAAAAGAGAAATGAGGTTAAAGTTAACAGGTCGCTGAAGTCTACCCTTGCATGCTACAGTTCCAGAAGTTTGGCTGTAGACAGGCATATCCACACTGCTCTGCTGCCTGCATTGCACAACTTTAGGATGTTGTACAGGATGAGCCTATCAGCCGGAAAATCCCCCAGAGCCACCTGGAAACCTATTGGGTCCATCAGCCTCCAAGAGTGGACCATCCCAATAGGTTCCCCCGCCTCTGCAGAGGGGAAAGGGTCCTGAAAATTTAGATCTCAACAGGAAATGATCTGACCATGACATGGGACTGTTGTCAATATCCCCCACTTTCAGATCACCCTCTTCCTGCCCAGTTGAGAAAACAAGGTCCAGAGTGTGGCCTGCTACATGAGAGCAAGTGTGGTGTAGTGGTTAAGAGTGGTAGACTCGTAATCTGGTGAACCAGGTTCGCGTCTCCGCTCCTCCACATGCAGCTGCTGGGTGACCTTGGGCTAGTCACACTTCTTTGAAGTCTCTCAGCCCCACTCACCTCATAGAGTGTTAGTTGTGGGGGAGGAAGGGAAAGGAGAATTTTAGCCGCTTTGAGACTCCTTCGGGTAGTGATAAAGCGGGATATCAAATCCAAACTCTTCTTCATCTTCTTCATTGGGCTGGTGACATCTTAGGACAGCCCTATGGCCATCTTTCATCAGTGGAAGTTCTACCCATGGCACAGCAACCTAAAGTGTGGTGTCTCCAAAATGGGCATTTTCTACCATTGCCCCTGCACTGTGGAAAGCCCTTCCCTCTGTCATATTTGAAGCATTGTCTATTTTAGTTGCTTCTGATGTCTTGTGAAGAAATAACTTTCTGCCCAGATTTTCCCTGACCCATAAGATGACACCATTGTTTCTGAATTCCTCTTTTTATCTGTTCCTCTTTCCATCTGTTTTTATAATGTTATTTTACTTTCATTTGTATGTGTGGTTTTGTTGTCTTGGTGTTGTTTTTTTGTATACTGTTTAGAGGTTTAAAAAAATATCAAGTTTTTCAGAAATCTTTTTGAATAAAGGTTCAATGGGACTTACTCTCAGGTGGGTGCACATAGGTTTGCTGCCTTAGTGAAGTTGGTACCACAAGATGGGACAAAGGCCACTGGCTTACAGTACAATATTTTGCATATTTATTCAGAAGGAAATCCCACTGTGTTCAATGTGCCTTGCTTCCAAGTAAGTGTACAGAGGAGGGCAGCCTCAGATGGGCTTTTTTAAAAAAAGGATTAGTCAAACTCATGAAAAATAGCTTCCAAGAAAGCACACTGCTATATGTAAGTTGTAGGATTGGCACAAAGGATGATGACTGGAATACTTTATTTTTTACACACCTAAGCAAACATGACATACCCTCCAACAACATTTCTCCAAAGAAAATTTGTTGTTGTTGTTTAGTCGTTCAGTCGTGTCCGACTCTTCGTGACCCCATGGACCAGAGCACGCCAGGCACTCCTGTCTTCCACTGCCACCCGCAGTTTGGTCAGATTCATGTTTGTAGCTTCGAGAACACTGTCTAACCATCTCGTCCTCTGTCGTCCCCTTCTCCTTGTGCCCTCCATCTTTCCCAACATCAGGGTCTTTTCCAGTGAGTCTTCTCTTCTCATGAGGTGGCCAAAGTATTGGAGCCTCAGCTTCACGATCTGTCCTTCGCAAAGAAAATAGGGACATCGTATTATACACAAGAAGGAGACCATTAGAAACTTCACATTGCTGCCTCAGGGCCTGGTCTCTAAAGCCTCTGTGTACTGAAACATACAGTCGTACCTTGGTTCTCAAACAGAATTCGTTTCAGGACTCCTGGAAACGTTCAAAAACCAAGGGCGTGGCTTCTGATTATCGCAAGCTGCAGAAGCTGTGCCGGATGTTCGGCTTCCAAAAATTGTTTGAAAACCGGAACACTCACTTCCAGGTGGCGATCGTTCGGGAGCCGATTTGTTTGGGAACCAAGGCGTTTAAGATCCGAGGTATGACTATACAGTGGTACTGAAGGACCCTTCAGTACCTCGGGTTAAGTATTTAATTAGTTCTGGAGGTCTATTCTTAACCTGAAACTGTTCTTAACCTGAAGCACTACTTTAGCTAATGGGGCCTCCTGCTGCCGCTGCGCTGCCGCTGCCGCTGCACAATTTCTGTTCTCATCCTGAAGCAAAGTTCTTAACCCGAGGTACTATTTCTGGGTTAGTGGAGTCTGAAGCGTATGTAACCTGAAGTGTATGTAACCCGAGGTACCATTGTACATGAAACAAGGACTGAACTGAAATACTACAGTTTACACCAGGAGATGCAGTGGGAAAAGGCTTCCCTTTGTGTGTGATTCTTGGAGACACCTGGTTGGCCGCTGTGGGAAACAGGACTGGAGCGACCATTGGTCTGATGTGACGGAGCTCTTCTTATGTTTGTTCTTATGACCCTGACCTTAAAAGACAATGGCAAAACAAGCTGCCCTTTTGTTGGAGGCCTGGCTGCTGGGTATTATCCATACGGCACAAGTCATCATGCCTTTTCAGCTGCCTCCTGGTCATGCACCTGCTCCTCAAAGCCCCACAGCACAGGAGTCCTGTGTGTGTGTGCGCTCCACAGCCAAAGTGAAAACGCAAAGCCTGAGAGAAAGTGCAGGTCTGTTGTTCCTTTGTTCAAACACCGGTCATTTGTTGACTCAGGTGGCCATTGCGGCGGACGGCATTAGGACGAGGCAGTCATTGTCGCTCCGAACAAGTGTCCCTCCAAATAACCGCTGCTCTGGGTTTTTGATACCTGGAGTGAGGATGCACATGCCAGGGAAGAATGTATCAAAAACATGCCGCTGACTCAACATCAGAGGGAACCTCAAAGGGAGAATGAACTAGAACAAAGAACAAAAACATTACAGAAGTGCCACACTGGAGGAGGAAAAAGGAGGGGGGGGGGACACAAAAAACACACCACCCCTCTGTACTAACAACAGGAACAAGGTCAGCCATAAAAACCAGAAGAAAAGAGGGAAGTCTCCAGAAAGCATAACAAACGAACCACACAAAACATGCGAGCGATATTCCTATTGATCCCCCTCCACACACAATATAAGCTCCCATTACAAGGTTTGGTTTTGGAGAAAGAAAACGCGAAGGGGACGAGTTCTAAGAAGGGAGCTTAGGGACAGTGTGGTCGTGGGTGGCAAGGGCAAAAGATTCCTGGCTTGCAGGGGGTTGGGCAAGACGGCCCCTTCAAACTCCACAATTCTATGGGATGGCATCAGAAGAAATAAAAACCGAAAAGAAGAGAACAGACATGTAAGACGGGGAGCTCAATGAGGTGCTACCACTCTAGGATCTCCAGAGCCCTTGGGCAAGGGGCCCAACTGGCCCCCTTGTTAGTGGGACACAACTGGGTTCTGAGCACTCTTCAAAGTGTTGGTGCTGACCTTTAAAGCCCTAAATGGCCTCGGCTCAGTATACTTGAAGGAGCATCTCCACCCTCACCATTCAGCCCAGACACTGAGGTCCAGCTCTGAGGGCCTTCTGGTGGTTCCCTCACCATGAGAAGCGAAGTTACAGGAAACCAGGCAGAGGGCCTTCTCGGTAGTGGTGCCCGCCCTGTGGAACACTCTCCCATCAGATGTCAAGGAAATAAACAGCTATCTGACTTTTAGAAGACATCTGAAGGCAGCCCTGTTTAGGGAATTTTTTAATGTTTGATGTTTTATTGTTTTTTAAATATTTTGTTGGAAGCCACCCTGGTCACCAGTGCTGCCTCTAGTTCTTGAAGAGACCATCACCTTGGGAGATAAATCAACTGGGAGACTTTCTACTCTTCTCTCTCTCTTCACCCTTTCTCACCTTCCCTTTATTTAAATTATTTTATTATACAGTCTAAAATATTGTTCATGGTGATAAAGCCCCTGATTGGAAGAGAATGTTCAGCTGCTCCTGGAAGTAAAAGGTTTGCAATCCAACTTCTGCGAGGGAAGCGAAAATTGTCTGCTTGGCTGGGATCAAAATCTCACATAACAGGAGGCTGAGGGCCTGGAAGAGGGTCCAGAGGGCCTGGAAGAGGGTCCAGGAAATAGGGGAGATAAAGGACAAGGATCCCAAAGGCAAGGGTGGTGGTGGTGAGGTCAGGTTGAAGGAAGGGTGAAGAGTTAAGAGACATTGGTGTGCCACATGTTCCTGTCACAAAATTATATTCTGGAACTGGGTCTAGTTTATCATTGTTTTTATAGGCAGCATTTGATTTAAGGTTGAGGCTACTCCGGTAACATGTGCAAGAGACCGAAATATGGCAAAGCACCTCCATCTGCATAGCCTTTGCGCGAGGCAAAGCTTTGTTGTCTTCCGTCAGATTCCTCTCCAAGAGAAGGGGAGTCTTCTGCCCCCACGCCAGAAGTATTTGTTTACAGGATCGGGCCCCGCCATTTCATTTTAAAGCAGGCCCCCTTCCTTTATTTATTCCTTTATTTATCTCAGCCCCCTTGCCTGTGAAGTTATGCTTGTTAGTGAAAGGTGAAAGGCTTTTTTGATATCTAAAGCCAATGTTACAATGAGCTTTTCTCCCCATGAGAGCACCTGGTTCTCATGTTTAATGAGTAAACACAGGAAAACAGAGACTTGAAGGCTGATTGTTCTCACCATCATTACTTCTGAACCCGACATTAAAGAGAAGTAAAAGACAACGGCACAGCAGTTCTTTGTTTTTTCCACCACACTTCCTTAAACAAAACAAAACAAAACAAAATCTGTAATGAGACGCATTTGAAGTCTTACTTGGGGGACAATCTTCTAGATTATAATTGATAATTTTTCCAAAGCAGTATTTTTTTTGGGGGGGGGAGGGTACAGATTGTGTAATAATAATTACTTGTTTCTTTTGAGGGGATAAATAAAATATGAATAATGTAATTACTCCCTAACAAAATGTGGAGAGCTGGTTCCCCACTGCTCCATCGACTGCAGCGAGCAAAGAGACAGGATTTCAGGAGCCGATTTCCAAGTGGAAGATGACATGGTACAATTCCTCCCCACTTACACGTGCCACATTTTGCCGGCAGAAGCATCCGCATTAAAGGAAGAGATTCTTTATTTATGCAAACTCCCTCCTCCCCAATTAATTCTTCTTAAAAAGAAACAAATTGCCAGTCACATAAGTTAGAGTAGTGACGAGCAGATAGAAGAGTCATTTGGGGGAGGGGGGGAAAAAGATTATTATACGTCTTCCAACCAACTGATGTTTTACTGGCTGACCAGTGAAACTATTGTTCAGCCAGTATTGGGGTATGAAGATAAGTAGAGCCTGCTGGATCAGGCCAATGGGCCATCAGATGAATCGTTGTGTGGCAATTCCCGCCCCCTCCCCAGAAGGAATAAATAAAGACACCGGACACCAGCATTTAGGTTAATGGGCGAAAATGGCCACAACTTTATTGATTACAGGTAAGAGCGGTATTGGCCTTAGGCATTGGCCCTACCAGACTATCCAGTCCAACCGGGAAGGGTTAAACACCAACAGGGGGAGCCCCCGAGATGCACATCCCTAGGCGCTCCCCTAGGGGTGACCGCTCGGAGGCGCGCTTTAGGCCCTAGCCTCCGTAGGTTTCGGATGAGGCGACGCCCCTCTGAGTCCTTTAACAAACTACCCTTCAAGCATTGGGGGAGGTGATGGCGCTCCTCCCCCCTGAACTCATTTGCATAACAATACCCCTGCCAATGCCTAACCACCAAAACCAATGAGTTGTGACGTTTTGCTACGAGGTAGGTGAAAAAACCAAGTGGCTTCAAAATTCAGCCAATTAGCCTAATGGAAAAACTCCTACCAGGCTCCTTGCGGCCACCAGCCGAAGCCCATAGCAAAGTCCGAAATGCACACCTAAAGGGCAGGTGGGTGGGAAACGCTGCTGCAAAGAAGGAAAAGGGGTGAGCCAAGGCTGCCCTGACCTTAAGTGCCCTTAGGTAGGCCCGCCCCTTCAGCCAGCCGATTGGCTGGCGCTGTAGAAGGTGAATACTAATGGGGAAAAACCTCAAGTCTCGCGGGGTTGGCGAGTGTGGGTGGGGGCGTGAGCCCGCAAACCCCCCCCCCCCTTAGTTCGGGAGTGGCTTTCTGCTCCCAAAATCCAGATTTGGCTCTGCTCTGCTCATAAGCTGCTATTTCCGTTGTCGGAACATTGGACACTGGCCGATACTGAGGCAGCCCTGAGGACCATCTAGCTACCGATTGTCTACACCAGGGTTTCCCAAACTTGAGCCTCCAGCTGTTTTCAGACTGCAGTTCCCATCATCCCTGACCCATAGTCCTGCTAGCTATGAATGATGGGAGTTGTAGTCCGAAAACCACAAGCGACCCAAGTTTGGGAAACCCTGGTCTACACTGAGTGGCAGCGCCTTCTGCAGGGTTTCAGGCAGGGTTCTCTCCCAGCCCTAGGGATTGAAACTGAGACATTCTGCATGCAATGCATATGCCCCACTACAGAGCCACCTACCTTGCCGTTGGCATTGCCCCCAGCCTACTGGGCTGAGCCCAGGCTTTGGGTCTGACATACCAAGTTCTTTTCTTGCTCCGCCTGCCTCCAATCTGCCCCTGCTATTGAAGGCCTTCTCCATGTTAGAGGAAGGTACATCCAGATAGACCGTGCAGTTGTTTGTGGAAGATATTTTAATGCCCACCTGATTTAGGTATTGCCCATTTTCCTTTCCTCTACGCACAGTGGAGAAGATCCCTCCTTCTGACTCACTAGGTAGGTCTTCCCTACCTCCAACACCTCTAGAAAGATGTGTAACATCCAGCACATTAAGGGAATGTAGAGGCATATTGTATCTTGCAGGTTCCCTTGCTGCAAGAAGCCAAGTTACAGGGAACCAGGAAGAGGGTCTTCTCAGTAGTGGCACCCGCCCTGTGGAACGCCCTCCCATCAGGTGTCAAAGAGAAAAACAACTACCAGACTTTTAGAAGACATCTGAAGGCAACCCTATTTAGGGAAGCTTTTAATATTTAACAGACCGTTGTATTTTACTATTTTGTTGGAAGCCCAGGCAGATGGGCGGGATATAAATAAATTATTATTATTATTATTATTATTATTATTATTATTATTATTATTCTGAAATCTAAATGCCTATTTCCTCTCATTCATCGTTTAGCTGATGCCACACTCACAATCAGAAGGAACTTTGAGGTTGCAGGATCTGTTTCCCATTGCCAGTGGATAATGAAGTGGACAGTTCATACATACTTTCCATGTATGCAATCCAGATATGATGATGATGATGATGATGATAACAACAACAACAACAACAACAATAAAAATTATTTATACCCCGCCCTCCCCAGCCAAGACCGGGCTCAGGGCAGCTAACACCAGATATAAAAACAATTGATTGAAATACAACTTAAAAAACAAGATTAAAATACAACATAAAAATGCAGCCTCCTTTCAGTAGAAACTCAAATCAAAAACTTTATTGGGGATGAAAACGTCATCATTTCCTATACATACATTTGCGTTCTCTCTCCCTTATAGGTCTTGTTCAAATGTAATAATCTTGGGCTGCAATCCTGTGCACACTTATCTGGAAATAAGTTCTACTGCACTCAGTGGGACTTACTTTTGAATTAGTATGTACAGGATTGCATTGTCAGTCTAATAAATTGTGGTTTATTAGACCAAGAATGAATGTTGGGCCCATATATACTCCCTTCTTCCCTTCCTTCTCTCTCATGCCATAAAGAACACCGGGGTTTGTTAAAACACAGCTGAACCAAGAAACAGTGGTTTAACCAGCATCTAATCCTGGTTAATTATATATAAAAAAAGTTTTATAAGTAATGTTAGATGTGCCAAAACAGGAGAGATGTGACAATGGAGTGTGTGGCCAGAGGGCATATTTTCTTTCCAATGATTCAAGACGCAACTGCACTTTGAATATTGGTTGCAACACAAAAAAAGATGAAAATATGCCCCCCCAAAGCAAACAAAATGATCACGAGACTGGAGTGACTCAGTTTAGAGAGAAGGTGAATAAAGAGGTGTGTGATAGAAGTGTTTAAAAACATAATACTAGAACCCATCTGACGAAACTGAATGTTGGAACAGTCAGACAGACTTCTTCACATAGTTAAACTATGGGATTTGTTACCATAAAATGCCATTATGCTTGCTAGCTTAGATGGCTTCCCAGAGGGATTAAAGAAATCCATGGTGAAGAAGGCTACCGGAGAAACATGAGGGGAAGAGTGCTATCGTCCTCATGCCTCCATGGGAATCTGGTTGGACACTGCAGGAACAAAATGCTGCCCTTGATAAGCCTCTGGTCTGATCCAGTAGAATTCTTACAATGTTCTAAAGAGAATTCCCTTTAGCCAGTTCACATAGATCCACTCCATGAACATTCAAATATGCCTTCCAGAGTATTTCACTCAGGATGATAAGTTGTTGTTGTTGTTGTTGTTGTTGTTGTTGTTGTTGTTGTTTAAAAAACCACATTCCTGGGAACAGCAGCATAAAAATGTGAAGACTTTAGAAGCCTTCCAGCCACTTTTTTCTTTCCTTAATTTTGTAAACTTTCTTTATCAATATTTAATAGCATTTTGATATTTGCTGTTTGGTAAAAGTTATTCTTTAAAAACCACAACTGCAATGTCAATTTTTCATGTGCAAAGGAGACCCTCAGTGGCTTTGTTTATTTTCATCTTCAAAATATGGGGTGCGGGGTGCGGGCAGGGATCAAAATGAAACGGAATAGGCTTCTTCTAACTGTCATGCAAAATGCATTTAGCATGGCCATTGATCAGCTCTTTTGCTTCTTCATGGGGCATCTCTACATTTTAGCTTTTCCAATAACAGTTAGGCATTGTGTGCTTTGTTTTGTCCAGACTCTCCAGAGGGTCTTCTGCTCTCTTTCTCTGAATTTTCTTTAATGGTCATGATCAAAATGCAAAATATACACAGCATAGGCTGCCCACGCTTTGCAACCTGTGCACCTAGCCGTTCTGACTGTGCCAACCATGTGCTCGAGGGGAATGGGGTCCTGAAAACAATATATCCCCACCACACACACAACTGAGGAGAGGAGGAAAACTTTTACCCAGAATTGATTCTGCCACAGCTAACAGTGGACAGTACTTGCTAGACAAGCAATCTGTTTGGACAAAGTCAATAGCATCAAGCTGGCATATACTCCTTAGAAAACTGACAAAGAAATAGCAAGCATATTATAATACAGGGGAGCAAGTCCATGGCCTGGCCTCTGCAGCCATTTGTATTGGTCTGTCACCCTCCTCTCACATTTGGCACCTCTGTTTGAAGGTGCTGCTTCTTTTTCTGTCAAAACACCACCAGTAGAAGGTTTTCGAGGAAACATGGAGTATCATTGAGCCATTCTAGATTCTTCTAACAATGTCCCCTTTACTGATTTTTAAGATGTGGCCACCATGCCACTACAGCAGCCATTTTGTTTTTTGCCAGGTCCAGGTGGCAGCCATTTTGTGACTGGCGCCCATAGCCCTTTTTCAAAACTTCCAAAGAGGTTGGCAATCCCTAACTTAATACCAGATCCGACACATGGCATTTGTACCAGCAAACCAAATCTATGCTTCCAGTATGCACTTACATTTTTTTCTCCACAGTTACAAATGTGTCTGAAGCCATGAATAAAGTCACTAATGCCTAAGTTTATCAGTCCAGAAATTAAGGGAAGAATGAAGACTAGGAACAGGCCTCTAGAAGGGCAGGTGGATCACCAAAGATTGTTGAGAACCTGTTAATTTGGGGGAGGAGGGTAGATGGGCATAGGAAGAACTCACAAGGAAGAACTTCTAGCAATTTACGTATTTCAAATTGATCCTCCTTTGCTCACATTTCTTTATAGATATGAAAAGATACTGTAAATAAATAAAATATGTTATCCTTTTCTCATCCCTCTGCTGCCAATCATATGATAAAAGGAGCCATTATTTTACGACCCCTGTGGTTGTCTGTCTGTCTGTCACAATGAACTCAAGAACAACAGACATCTCTGTGTCGCTTCTAATTGGTGCACCTACTGCGTTGTCTTCTGAAGGATCCAGTGTTGATTTCTTGCAAATACTTCATTTTCCAACAGGTTGTTTCTGGGCTTGCAACAGAATGCAAGGGTGTCCTTCGGGACAGGATGGCCCAGTTCTGTCTTCTGGAATACTGTCTGCTGTGCTTTCCCCTCCAGGCTACCAATGGCAATGCCAGCATGGCTTGACATACCCGCCAATGTGGCCTCCTAGTTACACAGGGAACTGCAAACATTCATCTGAACCAATCAGCTTAATCAGGGCAACAGGATTATCCGATTTTGCAATGTACAATGGTGGAAAAACTAAAGAGAATAGCTATTCCCCCTTGTCCATGGGTGATAGCCAATGCTCTCTGTGTGTAAGCAGATTGGGCTTCCACTGGTGCAACGGGATGTTCCTCCCACCTCGAAGCTCCCCACACTCTCTCAAAAAATCTCTGCTGGAGGGTTGGGGACCCTCTGGATCACATCTGGAGGGAGCATTGGGGTCTGCAAAGACGAGGGATAGAAGGTGAGTCCCTGTTGCATGAGCAGAGGTCTGTAGGAATATGGACTCGGTGACATAAGTAAAGAAAAAGCGCTTTACATGTGTTATAATACTGTGACACCAGATGGCGCTGTGGAGTTCTGTCTTTGGCCAATGTGATTTCCCTCTATGAAGTTGGCAATGCGTTTTCCCAAAACACTTTTTTTGGTGTGTCTAGATCCACCCTAAATAAACCACAGGATCAGAGCATATAATCCAGTAAACAAAATGTTCCACCCAGCATTGACGGAGCATGCAGGCCAGGCCCCCTCAATATTTTTGGGGGTGGGGGTGGCAGGACCCCCTTGAAACAAATATTGAGGGGGCAGAAGACACCTCCACCCCTAGAGTGGGCTCACCTCGTGTGTATATAAGTATATAGCTTACTATTTACTATGATTTAGTCACCCTTAAGGATCATGGCCACTGGTCCCATCCCCTGCTGGCAAATAGAAGGGGAAGAAATGGAGGCAGTGAGAGATTTTACTTTATTGGCTCCATGATCACTGCAGATGGTGACAGCAGCCACGAAATTAAAAGACGCTTGCTTCTTGGGAGAAAAGCAATGACAAACCTAGACAGCATCTTAAAAGGCAGAGACATCACCTTGCCAACAAAGGCCCGTATAGTTAAAGCTATGGTTTTCCCAGTAGTGATGTATGGAAGTGAGAGCTGGACCACAAAGAAGGCTGATCGCCGAAGAATTGACGCTTTTGAATTATGGTGCTGGAGGAGACTCTTGAGAGTCCCATGGACTGCAAGAAGATCAAACCTATCCATTCTGAAGGAAATCAGCCCTGAGTACTCACTGGAAAGACAGATCGTGAAGCTGAGGCTCCAATACTTTGGCCACCTCATGAGAAGAGAAGACTCCCTGGAAAAGACACTGATGCTGGGAAAAATTGAGGGCACAAGGAGAAGGAGACGACAGAGGATGAGATGGTTGGACAGTGTTCTCGAAGCTACCAGCATGAGTTTGACCAAACTGTGGGAGGCAATGGAAGACAGGAGTGCCTGGCGTGCTCTGGTCCATGGGGTCACGAAGAGTCAGACACGACTAAATGACTAAACAACAACAGCAGCAAACAACAAAGGATATGGATCATTAGGTATAAGAACATAAGAGGTATCCCGGTAGATCACCCTTCACCCTGGGTCCTTCACCCTGTTCGCACAGTGACCAAACAGGACCTACATACAACAGCACTCTCCCCATTCGGAGGCTGTCAGGGGCTGGACTGAGGAGGAATGGTGGGAGCCGCACCCCCCTTTCCAAGCGCAGGAGGACAGTATTGATTTAGAACAGTGGTTTGCAGAAGTGCATAGTCCAGAGGGGGGAAGCTGGGAAATACTGGGTGAAGAACAGCTAGAAGAGGAAACACCAGGAGAGAGGGAGAGGGAGAGAGAGAGAGAGAGAGAGAGAGAGAGAGAGAGAGCTGGCAGATGCAATGTCCTTGGACAGCATTCCTGACCCCCCTTCGCCTAAGACTAGACAGGCTTTGAGAGTGATAGAACAAAGAGCAAGCTCAGATTTCCCAATGCAGGAGTGATATATATTAATGGGGATGGAGGGGGTGAACCTTTACTGGGAGCAATGCCATTTCTAGAGAGATATGCATTCCTTTGTCTCTCACTGTGATTATTAAAGAAACTAACTGGTAAGAATGCTCCTCTCATTTGATCTGCTTATTTACTGCCACCGGGGGAGGGATCTGACCCCCCAAAGCCTGACAGAGCCATATTGCCCTCCAACTGTGGAAGTAAAGCATGTTTGATTTGATGACGATGGTGGTGGTGATGATGATTAGATAGATAGATAAAAATGTTCCGTGCAGGGAATTCTTCCACCCATTATAGCCATGGCACCTGGACATTCCACTGTCCATCTTTGTAGTTAAAAGACCTACAGGCAGAAGCCATGCAGTTGAGGACCCAAGGGTGATTTTCTCTTTGGGCTGATGGTCTGGCTGCAGAAGGCTGCAGATGAGATGCTGTGCATTTCTCCACATGTTACTTCATCTCCAGCCAGTCACACAACTGGTGGGTTCCCCTCCCCTCTCTCATGCAGTTTTTCACATCTGTTTGAAGATATCTTTCCTCTGATCTGCTGCTGCTGCTTTGGAACTTTAACGGGCCAAGGCAACAGAGGCACATTCCCCTTTTGCTTTCACATCCTTAAGAGCACACCTCCCTCCCCACCAAAATAAAAAAAAACCATAAACAGGTCCCCTTTTCAAGGTGCATAAAAATATTCACAGCCTCTACCTCTTCAGTTTGGCTCAGTCCCAACCTTTCCAAGGGGTGATTGTATTTTATAACATTTTAAAGACTAACCAAACCAGGTGTATCCCAGAGGTTGTCGGACTGCCCTCTGTTAAACTTATATTAATTACCCTGCCTTATCCTACAGAGCTCTTGTGAAAATAAAATACAGGATGCCCTGAATTCCTTGGAGGAACAGCGGGAGAAACCACTGTATTAAATGTTTTAGATACATATATTTCATAAAGAAAATGGAGGAACAGTACAGTGGTACCTCGGGTTAAGAACTTAATTCGTTCTGGAGGTCCATTCTTAACCCGAAACTGATCTTAACCTGAGGTACCACTTTAGCTAATGGGGCCTCCCACTGCCGCCGCGCCGCCGCTGCGTGATTTCTGTTCTCATCCTGAAGCAAAGTTCTTAACCCGAGGTACTACTTCTGGGATAGCAGAGTCTGTAACCTGAAGCGTCTGTAACCCGAGGTACCACTGTACATAACAGAAATGCCAATGGCATCCATTTATCTCCTGTCTCAAGCACATCTAGGGAAATCAGGATCATGCCTCAAAGTGAGAAGCGAAGAGCAAAACTCGAGAGTTTTGCTGTTGTGCTGAGTCCTCCCATCCTCACAGATGTTTCAAAAGTTCTTGTTGTGTTGCAGTGACAGCTTCTTCTTCTTCTTCTTCTTGCTTCCTCCCGACTGTTCACTTCAAAAATGAGGACCAGCAGTCCTGGAAAGGATCCCGCTCAAGCAGCCGATTCTGTGACCTTTCTCCAAGTCTACTGAGTGATGGCATCGGTTCAGGGAAAAGAGGAGGAAATTGGTGCCGCAGCTCTGCAATGATCAGACTGCCACAAACAGAAACTTGAGAGGGGCTGGCTGGCTGCTTGGC
Source organism: Podarcis tiliguerta (assembly GCF_965153285.1). Taxonomy (NCBI): domain Eukaryota; kingdom Metazoa; phylum Chordata; class Lepidosauria; order Squamata; family Lacertidae; genus Podarcis; species Podarcis tiliguerta. The sequence goes on along the minus strand of NC_139535.1, from coordinate 98,861,589 downwards.
TGGACCAGAGTGCGCACACTGTCGCTTTCGACACTTTGAAGCCTCCTCCTTTTTGAAGCCAGGCTTCGTGGTTTTTAGGGACATGATGAAAGAAGGAAACAACTTGATTCCTCCACCCACCCACCCGCACCCCCCGGAGAATTTTGTGATTATTAAGAAACACAAAGTTTGTTTCTGGAGAAAGAGAGAGTCATCTTGGCCCTGTGCATCGTAAAACACTGGGGGGAGGGAAAATACCCTGGCGCAATGAGGAGGAGGATCACAAATAAGTTGCTATATACTGCTAGCTGTCGTGATTTTATAGGGAGCTTCAAGCTATCTATCCAGTTCCTAAACTGCTAATGTCTTAGAAATTGCCATGTCATACCAAAGAAGGATTTTCTCTTTAGCTATTCGTTTGTAGTTGTTGCTGTTTTTTAATCTATGTGTAGGAACTTTTTAAAAAAAATTATTAACCATTTCAACATAACAAAATATTGAAACATTTCACATTCATCATCCCCCCCCATTTCCCCCCCACCTCCCCATCAAACCCTCCCTCCCCCCCAAGACTTCCCTCAGCTCCTCTCTCTGATTTCTCAACTCATATTATTCTCTGCATACTGTAAAATTGTATAAATCCTTATATTATCTATCTACTACATTAACAATCAAAGATTTGTGTATGTTTATTCAAAACCTGCCAAGGAATCCAATTCGTTTCGTTGTCTTTTTAAGTAATATGTGAAAAGTTCCCATTCTTCTTTAAAGTCACAGTTGTCTTTATCTCTCAATTTGTATGTCAGTTTACCCATTTCTGCATAGTTCATCAATTTCTCTTGCCACTGTTCTTTTGTCAGGGTTTCCTCATTCTTCCATCCTTGTGCTATCAAGACACTTGCCGCTATGTGTAGGAACTTTTAACCATTCTTTGTTCACTTGGACTTAACTGCTGCTTTTCATTCGGCAAAAGGTTGTTGTTCAGGAGTAGTGGTAGGAATTCACTTTCAAACTACAGTGCTACCTTGGTTCCCAAACTTAATCTGTTCTGAAAGTCTTTTCCAAAACCAAAGCATTCCAAAACCAAGATGCACTTTCCCATAGAAAGTAATGCAAAATGGATTAATCCGTTCCAGACTTTTAAAATCAACCCCTGAAATTTAACATGAATTTTACTATCTAACAAGACCATTGATCCATAAAATGAAAGCAATAAACAATGTACTACAATCACACAATCGATCAATCAATCAATCAATCAATCAGTAGCTGAACTGGGTTCAACAGTCACAAAACCAACCAAAAAAGAGCTGCAGAAACAAAAACGCAAAATAAATAGCAAAAACAGACAGACCTCAGCGTAGCCCTCAAAAAGGAAGTGTGGCACTCAAATTGGAAGTGTAAGACTCAAAATAGAGCACATTCGGCTTCCGAAGAAAGTTCGCAAACCAGAACACTTACTTCCGGGTTTGCAGTGTTTGAGTTCCAAGTTGTTTGAGTACCAAGGCGCTTGAGAACCGAGGTACCACTGTATGTTGTGATGGCCAGCAACTTGGATTAGATAAATTCATGGAGGACAAGCCTATCAGGGGCTATATTCTTCCTTCACTGTTGCAGGTGGTATGCCTCTGAATATCCATTTCTGGGAACCTCAAGTGAGGAGATTCCTGTTGTGCTCATACTTTTGCTTGCAGGCTTCCCATAGGCATCTGGTTGATCTTTGTGAGAACAGAGATGCTGTATTGGCCTGATCCTGCTTTGTACTTAGAAGGTCCCAGGTTCCATACCCCACTTCTCCGCTGAACAAATCTGAGGTAACGAGAGATTTCTGCATTGCAGAGGGCTGGACTAGGTGACTCTCAGGGTCCCTTCCAACTCATAGAGTTTGTAAGCGTCTGTAATCCAATATTTGTTGAGGGATGATACTACCAAAACTACCAAGATTGTTTCGGGATACTTCGCCGAGATCTTTAAAGCTGAATCTACAGTTACCTGATTTATTCAGTGGTGGTTATCTATTGTATGGGACGCGGGTGGCGCTGTGGGCTAAAGCCTCAGTGCCTAGGGCTTGCCGATCGAAAGGTCGGTGGTTCGAATCCCCGCGGTGGGGTGCGCTCCCGCTGTTCGGTCCCAGCGCCTGCCAACCTAGCAGTTCGAAAGCACCCCTGGGTGCAAGTAGATAAATAGGGACCGCTTACTAGCGGGAAGGTAAACAGCGTTTCCGTGTGCGGCTCTGGCTCGCCAGAGCAGCGATGTCACGCTGGCCACGTGACCCGGAAGTGTCTCCGGACAGCGCTGGCCCTTGGCCTCTTTGAGTGAGATGGGCGCACAACCCTAGAGTCTGTCAAGACTGGCCCGTACGGGCAGGGGTACCTTTACCTTTACCTTATCTATTGTATGTGTTTGGATTATCAATGTATTTGGGTGACTTTGCATGATTTTTTATGATTAAACTGTTTTCACTTATATGCCAGTAAAGGCTAGAAAAGAAAAGAAAGAACTCTACAGTCATATGATTTAGAGCAGACCTTTACATTGTGATATTAAGGGTTTATCTGCATTAATTATTTCTGCAGTAGTAGTAATTATTTCTGAAATAATTTTTATTTGGTTTTACAAATATAGAATTGTAACAGTATACATATCCATAATTAGAGATTTCACCGAATCTCTGGACTGCCCACCTTCTCCTCCATGGGTCCTATTGTCATCCTTTTCAACTGCATATTATTTCATAATCCATATTTTATGTCTCTCCTTTTTGTCCATAGTATTTGCTACATTACAAGTGTTATTGCAATCCTGCTAATGTTTCCATCTGCTTATAGCGGTTCCCTTATTTGTGAATAACTTTCAGGATAATTATTTCTGGACTTTCTTAGTCTTTCCTCCTCTCAAGACTCTAATTGTTCTATTGACATTGGAAATATTTAAAGATTAAGTGGTTTAGAAATACATATAAACAACAACAAAAAATGTCCTGCACAATATAAGGTTGAATGTGAAGTGAGAAAAGGACCTGTAGCAAGGAATTCTTAACACCTTGCCATACCAAAATTTCCAGATTTATTTCTTTATAATTGAAATTTTATCAACTTTTTTTTAAAAAAAGGTTTCTTATGGGAGGGGTGAGAGAGAGAGAGAGACCCTGTCATACACGTATTGAAACACTGCCCCTCAATGAGGCCAAACTTAGATTCACAAAATGTTTAGGGATATGTGTCCCCCCAGAAAAATGTATTCTACTAATATATGCACTGATATGCACACTTTACAGGTGCTTATGCCTTTAAAATAAAAAAAAACTTGGCCTGAAAACTACAAAATTCAGAGAAGTGCATATTGGGCGATTTCATCTCTAGATGCGAACTAAAGCAACGTCCCACTCACCCACCCCGTTCCTACACACAAACACAGCATATAGATAAACACAGCCTTTTACAATGCATACTTCCTTCCCACGCTCAGCCTCTCGGACAGAGTGGACCGCAAGTCCTGTGAAAGTCGCCCTGACTTTCATCCAGCCTAGTAACTTTCTCCTGACCCCGCACAAACCAGCACAAAGAAATGAGCTCTCGGTGCCTTTCACCTTGCACTCTCCATATGAAATAAAATGCAGTGAAATTAATCCCAGCAGGAGTTCCGTGCAATAGAGAACTGATTCATATAGGCAGAAATGGAAAGAATGGCTGAGATGAAGAACGTGTGGTTTTGGGGGGTTTTTTTTAAGCAAGGAGGTGGTAGATCTAAGCAATGAAAGCACGTTATCAAAGCTGTTGGTGACATTTCTTTGTTGGGAAATTGTTGAGTTACACACACACAGACACAAATATATGGTGTTGTTAAATAAATTCAACTTCAACATTTTGCTGCATTGGAGTAAGGTTATCAGGTGTCCCCGTTTCCCGGGGACAGTCCCCGGATTTACAGATCAGTCCCCATACAAAATCCATTGAAGTTGAAAAGTGTCCCCAGATTCATTGGGAAAAAATCTGGTAACCATACATTGGAGGGGACTTTGGCCTGTGTGATGTAGCGGTTAAGAGCGGTAGACTCGTAATCTGGTGAACCGGGTTCATGTCTTCGCTCCTCCACATGCAGCTGCTGGGTGACCTTCGGCTAGTCACACTTCTCTGAAGTCTCTCAGCCCCACTCACCTCACAGAGTGTTTGTTCTGGGGGAGGAAGGGAAAGGAGAATGTTAGCCGCTTTGAGACTCCTCCGGGTAGTGACAAAGTGGGATATCAAATCCAAATCCAAACTCCTCCTGATCCAGCAGGTCTCTTCTTAGGTAGAGCATCTGCTTTGCATCTAGAAGGTCTTGGGTCCCATGCCCCACTTCTCCACTGAACACTATGCGGCCAAATCAGATGCGATGAGCAAACATCATGGTTGGCCAACAAGGACTCTGACAATTGGTAGGGGGATTCTGTGTCACATGTGTTCACACCTCCATGAGCTTTCCTCTGGCTGGGAGAAGGAAATGGGGGACCCAAATCACAGACTATTCACAACTCAGAGCATCTAGTGAGCTCGCTGCTTTGCTAGGAGCCAAAGGTAAAGGGACCCCTGACCATTAGGTCCAGTCGTGGCCGACTCTCGGGTTGCGGTGCTCATCTCGCTTTATTTGCTGAGGGAGCCGGTGTACAGCTTCCGGGTCATGTGGCCAGCATGACTAAGCCGCTCCTGGCGAACCAGAGCAGCGCACTGAAACGCTGTTTACTTTCCCGCCGGAGCGGTACCTATTTATCTACTTGCACTTTGACGTGCTTTCAAACTGCTAGGTTGGCAGGAGCAGGGACCGAGCAATGGGAGCTCACCCCGTCGTAGGGATTCGAACTAACAACCTTCTGATCCGCAAGTCCTAGGCTCTGTGGTTTAACCCACAGTGCCACCCGCGTCCCTTAGGAGCCAAAGAATGCACACTGGATTTTACAAGGAAGCTAAGCCCTGTCTCAGAACATACACACACACACAGGCTGATGTGCTGTGTGCACAGACACAAAACAAGTCCTTCACTGCCACACCTTGCCTTGACACTTGTAAACAACAATCTCCAGAGAGCTCTCATTTTTTTTTTCCTGGTAGAAACGGTTGGAAACTAATCCTTCTTCCAAGGCTTGGCACTAGCAGAGCCACACAGCCACCCCCCCCCCACTACCCTTCTTTTTCATTCCTATGATATCTCTTGTTAATTGCAACCAGCAGGATTTCCCCCCCCCTCCCTCCGCCTCTTGCTTCCCTGTCAAGTTGAGCCCGTCTGCCTCTGAGGATAACGGCCAGTCTAGGGACCGTGTGTTACATGCAACACCCTCTTGGCTCCTTATTAAATGATAGTCAACCTGCCTTTGAAACGGTTTGTCTTTCAGGCCATCTGAAGTCGGACAAATTGCTCTGCACCGCTCTCTCTTCCTCTCCCATCAGTCATATCGATTGACAAAAACACCATTTACAAGGGGAGGCGGGAGGAAGAACCGCGGAGGGAGATGCACAGAGCAAAAGGGAATTAATGAAATAAATAACGTGTGTGAGGTTTGGGTTTGGTGTGTTGTTGTTGTTGTTGTTTTAAATCAATTCTCTGTGAGTGTGTATGTGCGCTTGTTTTTGTTTTATTTTAAAAACCAGTTCTTTGTATACGGCACAAAATGAAATCCTAAATTTGAGTACAGATGCTCACTTTGGAGGGAAATGTTGAAGGGAAGATTGGCTTTTGTATACACAAGCACAACTGGGTTATACCTGGGGCAGGTTCTGGCTTCGCTCTGCTCTATCTATGAAGGTATGCTTTTTGGTTCCTGTTCAGCTCCGAACTCCCTAAAAAACATGTATAAGACCCTACGTCAGATCTCCATCTGTAAAAATAAATATCTATTTATGAATGAGAGAAAGTCAGAGGTAAACTGCCATATCTAAATATTTAAATGCCATGGCTAAATATCCTATGTAAGTCATGCATAATAAGAATGCTAAGACACAATACTTTAATGTTTTGCAAGTCCTTCCACATGCTCCCATTGTGCACCTGATGATGGTCTCATTAATTTTAGCTCTTGCGACTCAACAGTGAATGGCAATGCTGGAGCGAAATACATTTTTCCATTGTTGCTGCATCCTGGATTATTCCATGTGTGGTCCCAACCAATCAGGGATCTCACACAATGGACAGAATAATATCACAAAGCCACAGAAGAGATTTGGCTCACAGAGGACAAGAGCAATTGTTAAGTTCAGTAAATGAATAAGTAAACATCCTCACATAAAGTACTAGGGTACTGCCTCCAAACAGGAGATGTTTTTGATGTTGGGGGGGGGGGGGAGGTGATTACCTTCAGTTCATCTCTAATCATAACTGGCATGAGAGACTTGACATGTGGAAAGTTTCACTCGTATTAAATTCAGGTTCTACTAGCTTTGATTCCCCTCCCCACCAAAAAAACCCAGGAGCTTCATTTCATTGGATCAGCCCACTGACCTATCCGGGTCAACATCCTCTCTCCAGCCAATAGCAAGTCTTCTGAGCTTCTCTTCCCCTAATCCTTATCTGAACCGGATTGCATTGAACACTACCGTGCCCATGCTTTCACGCCTGTGGAAGAGGAATGATGCTCAGCCTAGGACAGGAGGCCTCAATCGCACACTGTATTATGTTCCCAAGAATGGAAAATAGTCCCCGAAGAGATGAGGAGGTGGTTTGTGGTTTCTGGAGGAGGAAATTTGATGCAGGTTTGTAGCACAATTCCTCCTACCCCCACCCCCCCTTGGTGCATGAATGTGAGAATCAACAGTCATTGTGGCTGAGAAGGAAACACAGCCTGTCCTTCAAAGAGTCATCACTGTGTGGGAAAGAGGGCAGAAGCAAAGCCAAACCATCTGTAATTCCACCACGACAGTTATGCTGCTTCCCATGTAGCCTGGCTCTGGGTACAGCATGTAAGGCCGTCCGCAGCTCCCTTCCTTCTAGCACAGCCCTCCTTGTGTGTGAAGACCCCCAGGAGCTACCCCAATAAATAATTACGCACATAACACAGAATTTAATTTTAGGTTATTGGCATAATTATGGCCACAACTTTATTGATTACAGATAGTGAGTGGTTTGTTTAGGCCAGGGGTCAGCAAACTTTTTCAGCAGAGGGCCAGTTCACTGTCCCTCAGACCTTGTGGGGGGCCAGACTATATTTTTGGGGGGGAAATGAATGAATTCCTTTGCCCCACAAATAACCCAGAGATGCATTTTAAATAAAAGGACACATTCTACTCATATAAAAACATGCTGATTCCCGGACAGTGCGCGGGCCGGATTTAGAAGGCAATTGGGCCGGATCTGGCCCCCGGGCCTTAGTTTGCCTACCCATGGTTTAGGCATTGGTTTGACTAGGCTGTGCCTGACCTCAGCAAGGCACAGCACTGACGACTGGGCCTTACCATATCATCAGTGCAGGTAAACACCATGGGGGAGCACTGGTACGGGCACGTGACTCAGGCTCACCCCAAAATGCTCCCAGGGACTCTTACGAGTTCCTACCCGCCGAAAGGGGTCAACAAAAGCATGATGAGTCCCTGGATTCCTTGAACAGAATACCTCTTGCCATTGGAGGGGCCAGGTTCTCCAACCCCCCCTCCACACCACCATTTTAACCAATGCCTAGCTGCCAAACCTTACAAAGTTGTGGCGATTTGCTATGCGGCAGGCGAAACCCAAGTGGCACCAGCCGATCAGCCAAATGGGAAAATTCCTACTGGGCCCCTGCTGCAAAAGCAGACGACCCACGACGGCATAGCAAGCACAAAGCAAGACCCTAAATATAGGGAAGGTGGGCGGGTGATCTGGTGCACGAGGCGAAAAAAAGGAAGCTCAATGCAATGTGCAGCGGTATATATAGGTCTCTCAGTTAATACACAAAATTCCCATTGGCCAGATTTGCCCAACAACCAAGGGACTACCAGTTGGGTCCCTGGTGGAATTGTTGTGGCTATCCAATTGCTCCCACCCACACAACAATGAGGTCAGTCCTGATTATCTCACCGCAACATGTGCTCTCTGTGAGGAGGACCTGATTCGCGCTGCTGGGTATGCTATATTGTGGCATCTGCCCGCTCCTGAAAATTCTAACTGGCTACCACACCTATGGCAGTGTCAGCCGCTGGAGCTAACAGCTAGGATTTCTGGAGGCCAGCAAACATTCCATTCATATTGCCCAGGTAAGGCAGCTGCTTTGCAGTTAAAATTCACAGCGCCAGCAGCCTGTGAGAGCTTCTGCAACCCCATAGCAGGGCACTTCCACCTCCCTAGGCAGCAAACTACCACGATAGCAACCGTTTTGGATCTTGTTGTCTGCTGGCAGTCTAATTCAGGAGTGGGTCCTCTGGATGTTGGGACTCCAGCTCCCACCAGCCCCAGCCAGCAGGGTCAATGGTTAGGGGTGATGGGTGTTGTAGAGATAACCTGCAGTCCTGACTTCATTTTATGCAGGTGGATAGCCACCCATCTCTTGGTTGGTCCTGGTCCTGAATGGGGTAACTGTGCCCCTGAAGGACCAGGTGCGCAGCCTGGGAGTCATTTTGGACTCACAGCTGTCCATGGAGGCACAGGTCAAATCTGTATCCAGGGCAGCTGTTTACTAGCTCCATCTGGTACGTAGGGTGAGACCCTATCTGCCTGCAGACTGTCTCACCAGAGTGGTGCATGCTCTAGTTATCTCCCGCTTGGACTACTGCAATGCGCTCTACGTGGGGCTACCTTTGAAGGTGACCCGGAAACTACAACTAATCCAGAATGCGGCAGCTAGACTGGTGACTGGGAGCGGCCGCCAAGACCATATAACACCGGTCTTGAAAGACCTATATTGGCTCCCAGTATGTTTCCGAGCACAATTCAAAGTGTTGGTGCTGACCTTTAAAGCCCTAAACGGCCTCGGTCCTGTATCCACCTTCATCGTTCTGCCCGGACACTGAGGTCCAGCTCCGAGGGCCTTCTGGCGGTTCCCTCACTGCGAGAGGCCAGGTTACAGGGAACCAGGCAGAGGGCCTTCTCGGTAGTGGCGCCCGCCCTGTGGAACGATAAACAACAAAGCGATAAACAACTACCTGACATTCAGAAGACATCTGAAGGCAGCCCTGTTCAGGTAAGTTTTTAATATGTGACATTTTAGTGTATTTTTCATCTTTGTTGGAAGCCGCCCAGAGTGGCTGGGGAAACCCAGCCAGATGGGCGGGGTACAAATAATAAATTATTATTATTATTATTATTATTATTATTATTATTATTCTAAAAAGTACAACCTGGTGGAAGTGTGAGTCACCGAAGGTGTGTTGTGGTTGCAGCAAGCACACCAACTCCAACAGCAGGGCAGGGTGCTACTCTGCTGTCTCCCTAACCTGCCACCTGAGGCCCGCTACAGACCTTCCAGGAAAGGTCACAGAACTGGTGTAGTGCAGTGGTAGAAAGTATTAGTAGTGTTTCTGCAAAGTCCTGGCTCAAATATAATCTCAGCCATGAATGAATTTTATTATTTCGGTCACAGACCAGTTCCAGCCCACATACAATATCAAGGAAGTCATAAAACACGATAGGGATACATTTGAATTTGCAATTAGGTATAACAGGGACAATATCGATATAGCAACAGTTAAAAAAATATATAAATTAAAACTTAGTCACTAACATATAACCTAAAATTATCTTTTGAAACCTTAATCATTATGATAGCACAGCTTGTTCCCTAAGTTTTATGTCAATCGCACAGAATTTGGCTACCCTTAACGTGATCTCAGGATCCTTGTCCTCTACCAGAAATTTTAGACATTGAAGTTCGGATTCATTTGGAGATTGATCTCAGCCATGAAATTGAGAGACCTCCGGCAATGGTCTCCTCCAGACACTCGCCTTATATTGCATATTCATGATGATTTGTGCTCATGGTGCTATTGGAGTGGTCATACGTTGCCTCACTTCCAAAACTGTTTGGGCCTGCAAAAGTTTGGGGGCAGTCATACTGCTTCATTTCCAGTCCGTGCACATCCTGCAACTTCCTGCGGAAGTCCTTTAACCTTTCATCCCACAAATGTTTGGGGTTGGGGTGGGGTTGTTACATTATATATAGCCCTTCTGGACAGCAAGAACATGGCAGCATTGAGGAAGCATAGCCAAACATCTCATAAAGCAGTATAAAACCAGCACTAATGCACTAACATTTTGCCAAGAACGTGGCACAGATTACACCCACAACAAAACTCTCATCAGGAGGGGCCCCAAATCTCTGAGCTCGCCACCAGTTATTTGGGGATGATAATACCAGCCATAGGTTCTGGGTTGCAGTACAGCAGGGGTAGTCAACCTTTTTATACCTACCGCCCACTAATGCATCTTTCTAGATAGTAAAATTTCCTTACTGCCCACCAGTGCTGCAGTAACATGTGCCGTAGAACCACCTGCCTGGAATCCTGAAACGCCCACTAGTGGGCGGTAAAGGTAAAGGGACCCCTGGCGATTAGGTCCAGTCGTGGCCGACTCTGGGGTTGGTGTGCTCATCTCGCTTTACTGGCCGAGGGAGCCTGCGTACAGCTTCCGGGTCATGTGGCCAGCATGACTAAGCCACTTCTGGCGAACCAGAGCAGCGCACGGAAACGCTGTTTACCTTCCCCCAGAGCGGTACCTATTTATCTACTTGCATTTTGATGTGCTTTTGAACTGCTAGGTTGGCAGGAGCAGGGACCAAGCAACGGGAGCTTACCCCGTCGTGGGGATTCGAACCGCCAACCTTCTGATTGGCAAGTACCAGGTTCTGTGGTTTAACCCACAGCACCACTCGCATCCCAGTGGGCAGTAGGGACCAGGTTGACTACCCCTGCTGTACAGAATAGACAGTTAATGCATGCAATCTGTTCTGAGCGCATAAGTAAGATGCTTCATATATGCTGAAGGCGTGGTCCTTCTTTGCGCCAAGATGCTGCACTTTTGTGCAACAGGGATCGCAACAGGGCTAAGCAGAACCTTGTTTCTCAGTGCACGGTCGCCACAACATTGCATGTGCGCAGAACCAGTGCCCAATGGTATGGGCAGTTTGTGCATGCTTCTCGTCTGTCTTCCCACCACTTCCTTTTTGGGGGGTGGGATTGGGTTCCCTAGCTCAGCTAGAGAGCCCTTGCTTTGCATCTCTAGTCGAATGTATCTGAGAGCAGCTGGTGACAAGCGCATCCTCTGCCTTAGACCCTGGAACATTAGACAGGTCTGGGCTAGGTGTACAAATTATCCAACCTGACAGAAGGCACCAAAAGCCTGCAAACACAGAACAGTGGTACCTCGGGTTACATACGCTTCAGGTTACAGACTCCGCTAACCCAGAAATAGTACCTTGGGTTAAGAACTTTGCTTCAGGAGGAGAACAGAAATTGCACGCAGCAGGAGGCCCCATTAGCTAAAGTGGTGCTTCAGGTTAAGAACAGTTTCAGTACTTAACCTGAGGTAGCACTGTATACCTTTAAAGCCCATTCAAGGTGCATTCTTTCCCTCAAAGAATTCTGGGCCGCTGCAGTTCACCCTCCCAGAATTGCAAGTCCCAGCAACGCTTAACAAACTACAGCGACCAAAATTATTTGCAGGGCTGTGTGCTTCGAATGTGCTCTAAAGGCATGGTGTGCACCTATGTGGGGAGTGGGGAGGGTGTGGGAGGCACAGGGATACCACCCCTATCCTGCTTGTGCATGAACTTGTTTGTGTGCTGCCCCCTAGAGGAGAGGAGGGGGCGAAAGAATAAACTCCTGTCTGAGCCCCCAAAGGGCTGCTGACAGATTGTGTTTACAGCACTGCGCTAGACGGAACCACAAGTCTCGCCAGATGCAGGCACTACTACCTTGCAAAAGGAAGGATCGTGCCCTAAGCATTAAGGTTATTAATTTTCTAATACATGTGGACCTTTTGACTCTTTGCTCGAAAACAGCGGTCTTTCTCAATCATCTTTTTTTTTTTTTTTAAGACGAAGCTCCATGCTTAGCTATTATTCAGGAGGAACATTATGTTGACATTAGCATGTAGGTTTTTGAAAAGACTAAATAACGCCCCCCCCCCCCAAAAAAAACCCTCCCTGCACAAGATAGAGAATGTAACATCGTGACCATATAGCACTGTTGAATGATTAAAAATTTAGATGACTGCCTTTGAAACAATAAAAAAAGCCTTGGAAGCTTCTTAATGAGCAGCTATCAGAAATAAAGCTTTTAAAACTTCAGAAAGTGCCTCTGTGGAAATTTCATTGTCTTTGATGCTGTAAAATAACTGCAGGGTAGATTCATTTTAAGTTCTCTTTAGCATACTGGTAGTTCAGAAATATTGGGAGATATCTTTCTTAGCAATATGTGGGGAAAACAATGTCTTGGTTGCTTTCATTTATCTGCAATTTGACAGGAGTGCAGTTTATTAACTTGAAAAGGAGACAGATACATTATCTGAAACAGAGAGACTATCGTAGGTATTGCCTTCTTTTTATACCAGTGGGAGTCCGTGACACTTTGAACTGGCTCACCATTAAATGCCTTCCTGAGTTGTTGAAGAGCCTTTAAAAAGGAAGCCTGCGCATTTATGATGTAAATTCGTTATTTTGACAGTCTTTGAAATCTGTCAAATTCACATCCAATTTAATGCGCACCAAAAAAAAAAAAAATCTTTTCTTTTAAAATACTTTTCTTTGGAGATTTTTTCAAAGCCATTTTCATGTAGAAAACTATTGTTATACCTAATATATCCTGAAAGTGGCTTAGCAAGGAACTTATATGATTCTGTTTTAAGTCATGTCAGCTTTTAAAACATGCCATTTCTTCAAATAAGCTTTGACCAGACTCACTCTTTTTCTCCCCCATTAGTTAAAGTATGCTTGATATCCCTGAATACAATTAGCTACAATGGATAATATGGTCCATTTTATCATCAGTCAAATCAAATCAGAGCCTTTGGGGTTTTGTTGAATCGACTAATCACCTACACAGGGGCACCTATAGATATCTGAGGTCCTTTGGAAATGCTAATAGGAATTTGGGGGTAGCATTCCTAGCCAAAATTCAAATTTGGGCCACCCCACCCAACATATCTCAGAGAATTCCATCATTGATCCTCTAGTTACATTATGCCGGCAGATGTTTCCACTAAGCCATCTGATGTCTTAATGAAGAGAGGGTAGTTTAAATACTCCAAACTGCTGTTAAAATTAAACTACTCAATTTTGATTTGAAGGGCTGAATATTTATTATGGATATGTGTTTGGGGAGGGTGCAGGCCGGTTCCACCATCAGAAGGAATCAGATTAGTTGTGATTGAATCCCAGACTCCCATCTATTTCAAGTCAATCTCCAAGCCTAGCAAACATCCTTGGGTTTCCTAATCCTTATTACACAGCGGATGCTGGGCTGTATCTTCACTTCTTTATCAGTTTGCAAGATATTTTCAAATTGGTACAGAGGTCTTCATGCAGATCTCCTTCAAAGCAACATACAGAGGAGGCTCTGTTAAGAGTTTCAGAGAGTGTTTACAGATGTCTTATCAGTGGAGGGAGGGAAGAGGGTGGCAGGGAGATGGAACAAATTTCCCCAAAGCAGGCACACAACAGTCCTAATCTGCAGAAGGCATCACACACACAGGAGGTTCAAAGATCTTCTTCTACAAAGAAACAAATTAAGTTGAGCTGTTAGTGGTTCATTCAAAAAAAAAAAAAAATCAGTGGCAAGATATATGGGTTTGTGTACTCGTGTTGTGATATGTATTTCTGAAATCTACTGTGAAACCTTTCAGATATATATGTGTGTGTATATACACACACACCATTTGTCTCCCTATGTGATGTGCAAATTACAAGCCACGGCAAACTTCCAAATGCCAGATGAAGGAGGAGAAGACACTCTTTTGCAGGCCCTATATAGACCTAACTCTGCAACAGTGTCTGGAGATAATTTATTGCTGATTGCTTGAAAAGAAGAAGTAGTACAGTGGTACTTCTGGTTAATAACTTAAATCATTCCGGAGGTCCATTCTTAACCTGAAACTGTTCTTAACCTGAAGCACCACTTTAGCTAAAGGGGCCTCCCGCTGCTGCTGTGCCACCGGAGCACAATTTCTGTTCTCATCCTGAAGCAAAGTTCTTAACCCGAGGTACTATTTCTGGGTTAGCGGAGTCTGTAACCTGAAGTGTATGTAACCCGAGGCACCACTGTACCTTGGAAGCCGAACACCTTGGATCCCAAACAAATTGGCTCCTGAACGATCGAAACCTGGAAGTGAGTGTTCCGCTTTTCGAGAACAAGTGTTCTTGCAGCCAATCAGAAGCCGCGCTTTGGTTTTCGAACTGTTCCAAGAGTCAAACAGACTCCTGGAACCAGAGGCGGAGCTAGCTGCTCTGGCACCCGGAGTGGCGCACATGCTATGCACCCGGGGATGAGGCTAGCTGCCCACGGGGGTGGGGCAAACATCCCAGAGAGACGGGGCAGTGATGTCACCCCCCTCAGGGATGACACCCAGGGCAGACTGCACCCAGCTTCCTCCGCCAGTGCCTGGAACGCATTCTGTTCGAAAACCAAGGTACCACTGTAATAATAATAATAATAATAATAATAATAATAATAATAATAGTATCTACTTGGCTCAGGGGGTTGCATAACTCCATGCCCTCCAATGTTTCTCAGTTGAAAATAGGGACGTCTTAAGGAAATGTGGTGTATTCTGGGATCAAATCAGAAATATCCGGCTAATGGGGGGTATAGAGTTCAGCCAGTGCCTGCACCGGCTTCAATACCTGAGGATGAGAGGAGTAGGTGTAAGCGGGGGGGGGGGGGGAGTAGTCAAAAGCTCATGTTATTTATTTGTGGAAATGCTATATGAGAAGCACCAATTATCAAAGGGACCAATCAGTTTCCGAATCCGCCAATTAAAACAGGTATAACAAAGAAAAAGATTATAACGAAGGCATAAGCTGTTACAATAACATTGTACACCTGGTCGTCCCCAAGAATTGTGCCTTAACTGACTGAATTATGTTCGAATTAGAAGGCTAAGTGCTGTGCCGACCATACCAGCCCAGCCGCCAAATAGGAGATATAGGGTGCCGATATCCTTATGGTTAGTTGAAAATAGTCAACGAATTAAGGACACAGGTAGGGGGTTGAATGGTCAGGGGGTGGCTGTAGACACCCACGTGGGGGTTTGATTCCCTCTCCTATCCGAATAGGAAGAACTTCGTGGTGTTTACATGCCAAAATGCAAATTTGGAGAAGTACTATAAAAGTTCTGGGGCTTCCTCCATTTTTTTTCTCTAACAGGGGAAGGGGTGGATGGAAACTCGCTGGGTTGGGTTTTTAGCTGTTAACTAAAATTTCGCAGGATTGAGGCCTGCCCATCTAGATAGTCCTTAGCTTAATTAAAGTGTTTGCGTTGCATTCAGAAGATGTATATTAGAATAGGTCTTATCAGAAGCTAGGTGTTTTAGACCTCTAGGGCTTTGAAGGCCTCTGGTTTGAATGTTACCTAAGTTTCTAGGTATAAATTAATGGTGTGAGAGGGATGAGGAGGGATGTAACTATTATTGTTGGGGTTGGGTTGGCTGGTTTAGCTGGTTTAAATCATCAATTTATTGTGTTGTTGGTTGTGTTAGGGAAGATAGTTAACGTAACATATGTTAGGTGTATATAAAATATTAAGCTGAGTTGCTAGTGGGTTGAGGTGGTTGGCTGTTAATTCTTCTAGGATTAATCATTTTGGTATGAAGCCTGTTAGTAGAGGGGAGGGCCCCCAAGTGATATTAGGGTAATTATTGCGGTAGTGGTAAGTGCTGGAGAGGTTGTCCACATTATCCCTAAGTCTTTAGTGGTGTGGAGATGATAAGAGTTAGGAATATGGAGGTGGTTATTAGTAGATAAGCTGTTAGGAGTAGTAGTTTTTGTGATAAAGATGTAATGATAATTACTCATCCAAGGTGTGCGATTGATGAGAATGCTATGATTTTTCATAATGGGGTTTGGTTTAGCCTGGATCAACCTCCAATCAGGGGTTTGTTTGGTGTGTTTTTGTGTGTGTGTGTGTGTGTGTGTGTGTGTGTTTGTGTGTGTCTCTCTGTGTGTGTTGTAGAAACTAGGGCTGGATCTAGATTAGCCTTTCTTAACCTGTGGGTCCCCAGATGTTGTTGGACTACAACTCCCATCACCCCTGAGCTCTGGCCTTGATAGCTAGGGGTGATGGGAGTTGTAGTTCAACAACATCTGGGGACCCACAGGTTAAGAAAGGCTAATCTAGACACATCACAAAGGTGTTTCAGGAAAACCTTATAACGGGGAGTTTCACGTTGCCGAAAGACAGAACTCCTCAGTGCCATTTGGTGTCATGGTGTAATAATGCATTTAAAATGCATTTTTTTATTATTAATGTAGCTGAGTCCTAGCCCGTCGAACAAAAGTAAAATTTGCACCCATTGCTCTGCCAACTTTGCCTCTGGCCCCATATCCTACTGCCATGTGGCCCTTCAAAGAAGGGGATGCGGACCTGAAGCCAGGAAAAGAAAAGTTCCCCACCTCTCCATTAGACTGTGATCTGTGCTTGATGTGTTACAAATGGGTCATTAGAAATTAGAATAGGTTCTTAATGAGCGCATCAGGGATCTGCCCAGTGTCAAGAGCTTACTAAAACCATGCAACGGGCAATCATTTCTGCGGCTTCTAACCCCACCCCACGTCCCTGTCGCCATTACCCACCACCAGTTCTAGAGTAACAACCAATCACATGCATGGGAAAAATACTTCCAAGCAGAGCCTGATTGGCTTGGCCACGGTTGAAAATATCCTCTGCCGCAGAAACCACCATGACATCAGGCTGAGGGAGAAAGGATGTCCCCACCGTTGGGCCTTAAACGACGGGGTATTTCCTTCGCAGCACAGCTTTCTATAATCACACTTAAGTACAGGCTCGTTGTGGTGAGAGGACTGAGTCACCCCTAGTCATTGATACATTTTTTCCCACGGAAGAAAGTTTCTGAAATGCAGACCACGCAGTTAGAAACAGTGACCTTTTTTTGTTGCTGCTATTGACTTGCAAAAGATGGAACCAGATCAGTTGTGCTGCTTCTTTTCTGGCCCCTTTTCCCACAGCAAAAGTTACGTTGTGTAGTTTGAAAACACTTGCAATGCCGTTATTTTTCTCTTGAGCATGTGTGGGTGTGTGTTGTGCTGTCCCCAGATTTGTCTACACACACAGATACATTTTCCCTTCTTTGTTTTCAGCATTCTTCCGCCCTTTTCAGTGTTTTGGATACTGGCCACATTTGTTTCTATTCATTTTTATAATTGCACAGAGCATCAATTGTATCCCATGGAAGTGATTATATACATTAGCAAGGAGACAGAGTATGTACCATAAGGAATATAGGAAGCTGACTTTTACAATCCAGGGCTTCAAGTCTTCCTCAGCTCCACCTGGATATAGAATCTGTGACATTCTTCAAAATAATAATTTTTAATGGCTTCTCGTGATCTGTTCCACACAATATATGGTCCAAAGGACCACTTCACACCTGTGCAGGGCTGCCAACTTGAATAAAATATTGAGGGGGGCCAGGTAAGCCCTACCTCACCTAAATGATCACAGGATGTGGCGTGCGCACACACACATACACACCAATGCACATCAATGGGAGGCAGCCCCCTCAAATATTTTTTGGGGGAGGCTGAAGGGACCTTGGCCCCTAGGAAATGGCTCCAATGCACCTGTGAGCTTTGAACTCATTTCATCAAAGAGGAGACCTTCATGCCACATGGGAAACCGCTTCTGAGGCTCTTCTGAGCTCCAAGCTGGTTTTGATCAATTTCAAACCACCTACTTTCCACAAAAGTTTCCCTAAAAAAAACCCCTAACCATAAAAAAAACCCACACAAATTAAGCCAGAAGGCTCTTTTTGCATAGATTTGCTTGCGTTATTATTGTGTTTATGATCGTGATCATGATTATTTATACCCAACATTCAAATACAATTTCCTTGGGCCGCTCACAGGAGTACACAGCAAAAACAACAACAACAAGTGGAGGGACAGTGGTAAACATCACCACTCTTTTATTCAATTAAAAGCTTAAGAAATAGGGCCATTTTGTTTAGAGAAGGGAAAATTAAAAGGGGATTCCTCTGCCCATCCAATCCTCTGCCCATCCAAAGCACTTTCACCATTTTTGCCCTATCGTATAATAGTAATCTTTTGCACAGGTATGAAAAACCTGTGACTTACCAAATACCTGTTCGGCTCCAACTTCCATCAGCCCAGATGCAAAGATAATGACCACCAATGATACGGCTGGAGTGAGAAATTGTGCCTGATAGCTATCAGAAGCTAATAATTGGATGAGTATTAAATAGATCCATTGGGGGACATTTCTGGCCTTGGGCACTTTTTAAAGCAATGACATGAGGACTTCCCCATGGAAATGTCATTTGCGGTACCAGGTTTATGTCAGACATGGCGATCAGATTTCCCCCCTACATGACAACTCCTAGGCTTCTGGCCTCGCTTCTCCAAGGACCACCCTCTAGACCTGGCCTAAAACAAAGCAGTATAAAAATGTTAGGGCAAGCCTACAGGAATAGTACCACAGCTCAGGAGTAGTTTGCATGCAGTAACCCCCAGGTTATATCTTACCATCTTTAGCTAAAAGCATCAGATAGCAGGTGACAGGAACGACCTCTGAGGTGATGGAGAGCTAGGGGAAAATGAGCTCGATGGACAAATGTCTGCTTCTCTTTGAGGTAGATTTCTAAGTCCCCTAAGTGTCTCGTGTCAGGTAGATGTTGCAAACAATGTGAGAGGATAACATGTTCACAGTGTCCAAGGCTAAGCATTGGAAACGCTACAGTAGGGTACATTCAGTTTGTAATTTAATAGTTAATTATGTTAGTGTTAAAGTGAACCAGGCCAGACTGTGATGTGTGGAGGTGTTGCTTAGCAACCAAGCAGAGTGGTAGGGACTTCACTGAGGTCACATGTGCTGTCTAGTACTGAGGAAGTTCTTCCTCTGTATGTTTGGTTGAATTTCTCCATGCTATACACAAGTGAGAAAAACAAAGCCTCCTTGTTCCTTTCTCCTCAAACTATACACTAGCTTTTATCAGTATCCCAGGAAAGGTGTTATTAGGATTTGTTTTCTCTCTGAACTCCAAAGTGAATTTGCTTACAGAAAGATAGAAAAAATACCAGCCGGGAGGAATTTATCATCAAGCTCAGATAGAGACTGTCTACTAGGGATACGAAGATTTTCTCTGGACTTCAGCAGCAATCCTGCAGCATGGTTTGACCCAACAAGAAGGCAAAGCCAATGGTGTGCTCCCAGTGTACCCATGTATATATATATATATATCTCAATATCAGGTTACTTCCCCCAGGGATGATGGGAGTTGTAGTCCCAAAACATCTGGAGGGCCGAGTTTGCCTATGCCTGGAGTAGAGCATGCAATACCTCCTTGTATAATACTGGCAGCAAGAGCAATACACAAGAAATGGCTTTCGGAAGTAATGGACCAAATCAAGCTTTCAAAAATA
This sequence comes from Podarcis tiliguerta, assembly GCF_965153285.1. Lineage (NCBI taxonomy): Eukaryota > Metazoa > Chordata > Lepidosauria > Squamata > Lacertidae > Podarcis > Podarcis tiliguerta. Next base: position 98,842,063 of record NC_139535.1, on the reverse strand, counting down.
CAGTAAAGAGATGTGGAGCAGACTCAGACTACAATGATTTTTGTTGGGGAGTGTTTTTTTGTTTGCTCTGTTTTTGTTTTTTAACTTGTTTCTCCAGTTGCATGTGAAGAACTCAGACTTAACGATTCTCATCACAGACGCACAGACACTGTTAAGTTGTGGGTTGACATAGCAGACGACATCGCGATTTCTCCAAAGCAGCTCTTTATTTTGTAAGCTGGAACAGAACTAAGCTGAGGAGCTCAGTCAGCCTGCTTATATAGAGCTACAGAACAATTGTAATTGTTGCAACGTTCTAAAACTATCCAATCACTGAACGTCACTTTTCGATCCTTCATTTGCATACGAAACTATCCAATCACTGAACGTCACTTTTCGATCCTTCATTTGCATAACTATCTACAGTATCCCCCTGCTGGCCCAGGGTGAGAACTTCAGTACATAACAGACACGTTCTGAGATTCTGAAGACGAAGGCAAACCACCCAGCCACGTCTTTTATTAATACTTAAGTCTGCATTTTTTTGCTCTTCAACATCTGGGTTTCCCTTCGGGTAAAATCAAAGGCAGATGCAAATTGTACCGATCACTGAAAACTTAACACACACAAACACCGTGAAAAACAATTTGACAGGCAAAATAAAATGGAAAGTAAGTGGGTATTTTCCTAGACGGGACGAAATGGAAAGACTCTAGCAATAAGGCACATAATTTCATCTGTTTCCTATAGAGATATGTTTGGTAAAAGGTTGCCATACAGCTGTTATTGGACTCCAGTTCCCAACATCTCCAGAAACCAGCCATTTTGTTTGAATTTTCAGCATTCTAAGAAGCAAACGTTACACAAAAAATGCACACCACACAAACCGCTTTCCCTATACAGTGGTACCTCGGGTTACATACACTTCAGGTTACATACACTTCAGGTTCCAGACTCCGCTAACCCAGAAATAGTGCTTCAGGTTAAGAACTTTGCTTCAGGATGAGAACAGAAATTGTGCTCCGGCAGTGCGGCGGCAGCAGGAAGCCCCATTAGCTAAAGTGGTGCTTCAGGGTAAGAACAGTTTCAGGTTAAGTACGGACCTGCAGAACGAATTGAGTACTTAACCCGAGGTACCACTGTATGTACTTTCCCCTCCTCCCAGTATTAAAATAAGGGAAGCCATTTAAAAACGAATTTGATTGTGTGGGTTTTTTTTAATAAAAAACAACAACCCTAAACACTATTTTGCTTAAGGGAACTCCCCCCCCCCCAACTAGGAGGAAAAGTGATATGTTGTGTTTTCATGTTCTAATTAAAGAAAAGCTCCCTTCTATTTTTCCTGAACATTTCCTCTGCGTTCAGCAGGTTGGGACTGCAGCACCTTCAGACTAGCCAGTAATTCCCTGCAAGGTGCCTTCATATAGGAAGGAAACATCTGTTTACAGAGACCCAAAACAGATCCCTTGGCGTTCCATTTAACATTCCATAGCCAAGCCAGTTCCCTTTAAGTGGCAATTCTGCGGCTAGGTTGTGCCAGGTTTAGGTATTTACATTTGTGTGTTCTCTCCTTTGACACTTAAAGATCCTGAGGCACAGATACGTGTATATGCAGCACACTGACACATCCATCTAATACTTTGGAACACTTTTTAGACTTTCATGTTCTGACCTGCTTCCAAGAACTGCCTAGGGATTGCTTTATTGCTAAGGACATGTTGCTTGTGAAGTTCACTGCAAACGCGGAAATTCAAAGCATTTTTGGTTAGACGTGATTGGACACAAAGGCCACTTGATACAGCCTTCTCGACTGGATGAATGCAAGCCTTAGAATCAAATTTCTAGTATCAGTATTCCAAAGCCAGAAAGTGTCTTTTTACGGCTCTCTTCCAGGATCATTTTTAAAAAAACAACAACTGCTTAAGCAAATCTTCTTGCCCGTAATATTCATTAGCTAGCAGATTTGTTGGGGAAAGCAATGTGGAACCAAAATGAACACATGTGACATAAATTAACTTAAAATGTGAGTCACACTTTACATTTTCAGCCCAGTCCCATGCAAGTTTACTTCGCAGTAAGTGCTGCTGTGTTCTAAAGGCCTTGCTCACAGGTGATATGTGCATAAGGGGTGGCACCTACGTTTCCACCAACAAATGGTTTAAACTTAAAAGGTTTATCGGTGGACAAATTAATGTTAGGTTGGTTTCAATTATAGAAATGTTTCCAAACTATTAGAGGTGTGCTCCGAATCTCATGACCATGACAAACAAAGTGATGCCCCAATATGTCACTGTCCCAACAATAGATTCACAAACTCCCCCTTTAGCACAGCTCAGAATCAAATCAATTATTTCACCCCCAATTTGTGACCCAGGCATATCATTCAAGCAACAGCTATTACACACACACACAGAGAGAGAGAGAAACCAAGCAGAACACACACACACACACAGAGAGAGAGAGAGAAACCAAGCAGAACTTTTCTTTTGCTAAGATGATAGCTCTTTTTTCATTGCCTAATGCAGGGTTTCCAAAACTTGGGTCTCCCACTGTTTTTGGACTACAATTCCCATCATCCCTGACTTCTGCTCCTGCTAGCTAGGGATGATGGGAGTTGTAGTCCAAAAACAGCAGGAGACCCAAGTTTGGGAAACTCTGGAATGGAATAACCCAGGGCTGCTGAGTACAAGACTGCAATGGTACTTTCAATCTACTTATTTTCAGGCTTTTTTGCTGCAGTCGCTTACACATTTTTCTCTTAAAAACAAGAAACCCAGTGAGTATATTGATGTGGGGGGCAAGTGGGAAAGGACCACCCAAGTGACTGGGCACTGAGTTGAATGACAATGCCTTGAAAAATCTTCTCTCTCTTTTTAGCGGCTTCCAGAGAGATTTACACAGTATTGTCTGGTTCGAAATATGTTTTTAATGGGGGAGGTCGTGCAAGAAGCACACCATTTTCTAATTACAGCCGAGGCAGATAGCATAAAACCAAACGTCGCGGAGCTTTCCCAAAAGCGAAGGTGCACTTGCAAATAATATATGGTGAAAATCGTTAACTCAAGCCCACAAAATAATATACAGCCCCACAATATCTTCACTTGAAAGGTACTAAATATAGGAGAAGCCATAAAATGCCTTCTGCTACTGTTGTTTCACTGCTGAGGGATGTGGCGGTAAGGAACCAAATTGAATCAGCCATTAGCTAATAACTCAGAATGTTACCAGCAGGACCCATTATTTAAAAGAATGACACTGAGAATTAAATTTACGGTGGGAATTTGCGTGTGTGTGTGCGTGTGTACACACCTCTTTATTGTTTGAGGAATCCCACTCCTGCATTTTCAAAGAGGTTTCTCAGCGATGGACCAGGCTTTCAGGCGATTTAAGAGAAGTGGAGGCAGGGCTGAATTTTAAAAAAGAGAAGTGTAGCTGGCAGATCCTTACAGATTTACAGAGGCCATCCTGGTTTCTGATCTTATCCCAGAATGTCCTGCTTTTCCGTAGGATGTCACCCAAAAACTGAGTGGTTGGTGGTTGTAGGGTTGACCACGGGTCCTACTTTTCAGGGTACAGTTCTCTGTTTGAAGGTGTCCCAGTCCATTTTATAAATAAGTAACCAAACAATTAAACCCCTGTGTTGCAAACAATTATCAGTAATACCCAAGGCAACACGATGACCAAGTACAACAATGCGATGTCAATATAAACTCTTTATATAATCTATACAGAACATTGAACAGTATAAAATATATGAAATGTGCACTCTCTGCAAAACCAAATAAACAGAAATCTTATAAATCTCTGAAAGTCACAAAACATGCCCACTTGATGGATTCTCTTGAAACATAGAACCAAATAAACGTCTCTGAAAGTCTTTTTAGACTATGCAAGTCTCTAAAAGAAGCAATGGGTAAGGTTCTTATCTGGTGACAACAAGCCGTAAAGCTTTGTTTTATGACGTCCAACGCTGCCAAAGTGGTCCGCAAACAGACGTAGTGAACAGTGATTCCGGATATACCCACTGTTTTGTGGAATTCTTCTTCAGTACAGCAGAAGGATACAGAAATGCTTTATAAACCCATCTATATGGTGAATGGAATTGTATAACAACAACTGCTATGGAGCAGTGGTCATAAAGTTATTTATTTTATAAATAAAGCAGGCAACCAGGTCACCTGATCCATTTCTATTTAAACCTATTTCCAAATGTGCATCTGTTCATCTGAATTAGCAAGCACCAATTTGCAGAAGGAGCTTTTGACTATCAGTGTTTGCCCCTCCTCAGAACATCCTGTGTTTTGATGTGGTGGAAAGATCACCTGAAGTCGCAATCCAGAACTCCCTCACGGAGTTCTATAAAGATTAGTGGTGAGGACATCTATGTAAGACAAAGGCCAGCAGCTAAAACAAACCTCGCCAACATGAATTGGATGTTGCTGGAAGCAAAACTCAACTCCCCACTTTGCTTTGAAGTCCTCTTATGCACTTGACTTCGGAGAAATTGGTGTCTATCCTGGTTTGGCCAGACAGCCTGCAGCTTTTTAGCATACACGATCTATGAAACTGATCAAGGAGAGATTGCGTAAACGGGACTCTGTGTCTCTTTTCCTAGAAGCTTGCGAGACAGTATCCTCATAAAATCCTTTCCTCCACCCTGATAGAATTGTGGCACACTCTCTCGGCTCCAGGCTAATCTTCAGTCTAAGGAAACTCGCTGCACTCTTCAAAGCAAATGGACTGCAACTCAGAAGATCTGAATGCAATTCCTGTCTCCATTACAGACTTTGTATGTGACCTTGATTGAGTCACTTAATCTCCCTGAGCCTTGCTTCCTCAGCTGTTAAATGGGTGTGTTGCCTTGTCCTTCAGCTAATCCTTTTTCTGTTTATGTAGCCAACAACTTCTTTGGAGAACAGTCTTTATCTTACTCGATGCATTGATACTGTGTTTACAATGCAGGAAGAATCCGATTCCTCTAGATTTTGAACCTTCCCCTTTAAGTGCAAACCTATACATGAAAGCCATGCAGTGGGGAAATGTAATTAAAAGTTGCATCAACATTACTCATTAGAGAAAAAGCGATAAAGACTTATGAAGGAGCATCTCCACCTCCATCGTTCTGCCCAGACACTGAGGTCCAGTGCCGAGGGCCTTCTGGCGGTTCCCTCGCTACGAGAAGCCAAGTTACAGGGAACCAGGCAGAGGGCCTTCTCAGTAGTGGCACCTGCCCTGTGGAACGCCCTCCCACCAGATGTCAGAGAGAAAAATAACTACCAAACTTTTAGAAGACATCTGAAAGCAGCCCTGTTTAGGGAAGCTTTTAATGTTTAATAGGTTATTGTATTTTAGTGTTCTGTTGGAAGCCGCCCAGAGTGGCTGGGGAAACCCAGCCAGATGGGCGGGGTATAAATAATAAATTATTATTATTATTATTATTATTATTATTATTATTATTATTATTATTATGAGTCAAGAAAAAAACACCTCTGCAAGGTAAATATGAATGTTCCATGTGACTTATTGGCAGCTGACACTTTAAAAAAAGGTCACATATAGATATATAGATACATGGCTAGGCTGCATCTGCAGCCGCACAACCGGACACCTTCATCTGCCCCAGTTGCAAAAAACATGTCTCTCCCGTATTGGTCTAAAGCCACAGCAGACACTGCAACCTTCCAACAGTTTGACTCCACCCCCAAAGGCGCACTCCTCCATGGTCTCCTGAGATAGGCAGATGCCAACAACAACATGTACATGTGCTTGGGTACAGTGGCAGAACTGCCTATCCATAGCATGTGACTGGTACATACCCTCCAACAGGTGGTGCTGTGGTCTAAACCACTGAGCCTCTTGGGCTTGCCGATCAGAAGGTTGGCGGTTTGAATCCCCGCAACGGGGTGAACTCCCATTGCTCTGTCCCAGCTCTTGCCAACCTAACAGTTCGAAAGCACACCAGTGCAAGTAGATAAATAGGTACCGCTGCAGTGGGAACGTAAACGGCATTTCCGTGTGATTTGGCTTCTGTCGCAGTGTCCCGTTGTGCCAGAAGCGGTTTAGCCATGCTGGTCACATGATCCGAAAAGCTGTCTGCGGACAAATGCCGGCTCCCTCGGCCTGAAAGTGAGATGAGCGCTGCACCCCATAGTCGCCTTTGAATGAACTTAACCATCCAGGGGTCCTTTACCTTTGCCTTTTTACTCTCCAACATTTCTCCGATGAAAATAGGGATGTCCTATTCCATCATCGTCATCATCACCATTTTATTATTTATACCCTACCCATCTGACTGGGTTGCCACAGCCATTCTGGACAGCTTCCAACATATATAAAAACATAATAAAACACTAAACATTTTTTAAAACCCACTTCCCTATCAAGAGCTGCCTTCAGGTGTCTTCTAAAGGTTGTATAGTTACCGTATTTTTCGCTCTATAAGACGCACCAGATCATAAGACACCCCTAGTTTTTGGAGGAGGAAAACAAGGAAAAAAATATTCTGAATCTCAGAAGCCAGAACAACAAGAGGGATCGCTGTGCAGCGAAAGCAGCAATCCCGCTTGCTGTTCTGGCTTCTGGGATAGCTGCGCAGCCTGCATTCACTCCATAAGACGCACACACATTTCCCCTTACTTTTTAGGAAGGAAAAAGTGAGTCTTATAGAGCAAAAAATACGGTACTTATCTCCTTGGCTTTGGGGTCGCATACCCTCCAACATTTCTCCAATGAAAATAGGGACGTGCTAAGGAAAAGTGGGACATTCCAGGATCAAATCAGACACCAGGACAGCTTCTGTAAATCTGGGACAATCCCTGGAAAATAGGGACACTTGGAGGGCCTGCTGGTATATTTTCCCCAGGAGATGTAAAGAACCAGGAGAAGGAATTCAATGTCACACAATTTTGAGCGTTCTGTCAGTGCAAGACATGTTTGTTCTGAACGAGGTCCAAATCTCCCTGAAATGGGCACTTTGGCTCTGGATCTGGGATTTCTCCAAAGCAAATGCACCCCCATTATATAAATCCCTTCATGACAACGATAATAATAATGTTTTGGAAGGATGATCCTTAAAAGAAATATTCACTTTCTAGTTCCCAATCGGAGGTTAATAGGAAAAGGGAGAAGGGCAGCTGAAGGTCTGCGGCTGTGAGGAAGAACACAAAACAATTTTATTTGAACACATATGGTGAGAAAGGGGAAGACTTTTCCTAGTTAAGTAGACAGGCCATTTTTATAAGCCTCTCTTAAGTGCATGAAAATTGCTTGTCTTGTTAAGAGCAAGCCCAGAATTCACACCTGTAAGCTGGAGCTGCTTCATCCCTTCCAAGAGTTGGGGATGGCTAAACAGACACAAGACATCTTAGGTCCGTTTCTCTGCAGCTGCTCTAGAAAGGAAACCAAACACTTTCCTTTACACTGGATTACTTTGGAAGAAAGCCGCGTTTGTTCGAGATGGCCTGAATAGTGATTCTTGTTTCAAAGGACTGGCTTTGTATCTCTGCCTGCCTTCGAAAGGTCCTGGAGACTCCAAAGCAAAACAGCTTCACAGGAAATCGTTTGACATATGAGTCAGCTGGACCGAAAATGATGTGCACAGATCTTATAATGAGATGAAGAAGAAGAAGGAGAGGAGGAGGAGGAGGAGGAGGAGGAGGAGGGGGGAGAAGAAGAAGAAGAAGAAGAAGAAGAAGAAGAAGAAGAAGAAGAAGAAGAAGAAGAAGAAGAAAGCTGGTCAAGTCTTTTGACAAATTGTCCTTATCCCTTTGGCACAACCTGTCAAAAGTCTCCAGGTTCTTCAAAATTTGCTAATATTTCAGTAGTGGAGATGCTACATTTTTTTGGCTGACTGCTGGTGGATCTGATGGTTGTAGCATCACCTCTCTCGTATTATAGGTAAGGGAACATGGATGCAACTTCCTGTGGAAGAACACAAGGTTTGTATGCATAAGATCTCAGAGTCCAAATGTGGACTCTGCCATCTCCAAAGAATCTCAAGTCATGAGGCGAGAGAAAAACTGAGATCCTAAGAGCCACTCTCCATAAGAGTCATTAGCATTTGGGTAGATAAACAAAGGTCTCAAGTAAGGAGAGGGAAGAAATTCAGTTCTTGCATTTTCATGGAAGCCAACCATCTTTCAAAATGTTCACTTCTCCAAATTTTGCAGTGCACGTCTCCAGTCAAAGCATGTGTGCAAGAATGTGCATACTAGGGAAAAGTGGGCATAAAAATGCATATCTGTGAAATCAACAGACAAAGATGGATTATATTAGAGGGAAAGGCTTTCAAAAATAGGCAAAATGTTTATACATTGGGAGAAATGTGGAGTAAAATACTGACAAATTTTCATGAGGACTTTTTTTTTAAGCAAACAGATGTGGAAATGTTATGAGCTGAACTTCAGTCTGGGGAAAAACTGAGAAACCGAGAAACCAGGGCGCCCCTATTTCCATTGGAGAAATGTTGGGATGTCCCTATTTCCATTGGAGAAATGTTGGGATGTCCCTATTTTCATTGGAGAAAATTTAGAGGGTTTGGGGCAGATTTGTTCAGCCCTAGTTCTGAGTTAGTATAAAGGCATGTGTGTGCGGTCATGAGATCTAACAAGGCATGGCCTGGCTGTCACGATTGTGGGTTGTGACTGTACACATAAATGACGCATGGGCAGAGGTTGATATGAAGCGAAGGAATCGTAGGTGGGCAGGATTGTGAAGCACTTTCAGGCCCAGGATTTGCCTCCCAGCACCATCTGCCCCTTCTGCCTCTTCACACAAAACTGCCCCACCCACTTCACCACTGCTCAGTGGCAACCCATCACTTTTGCTACGCCATGCAATGGTTACAGAGTGACACCTGCATTTCTTGTCAACCTCAACCTAGTACACAGGGCCATCTTTTCCCGGGGTGCAAGGGGTGCGGGGCACCCGGGTGCCAAATTTTGGGGGGGCTCCAGGCACTTGCCACTAAAGCCACCTAAGCTCTTAACTATCTACCTGTTATGAAATAATAAATAATTTTCAGCAAGAGTCTTAATAGCACAAGGATGGAAGAATGAGGAAATCCCGACTAAAGAACTATGGCAAGAGAAATTGATGGACTACGCAGAATTGGCAAAATTGACACACAAACTACGTGACAAGGATAACTGTGATTTTAAAGATGAATGGGAACCTTTTACAAAGTACTTAAAGAAGCAACAAAATGAACTGAACTCCTTGGTAGGTTTTGAATAAACATTTACTAACTTTTTATTGATAACATTTAGATAGATAAGTTAAGGATCTGTACAGTTTTGTAACATGCAGGAAATAACATATGTTGATAAACGAGAGAGAGGAGCTGAGGGAAGTCTGGGGGGGAGGGGGGATCAGGTTGTTTTGGGGGAGGGGAAAAATAAGGGGGGATTCAAGGATGATATGCTTTTTGATAAAACATTATATTGAAATTACTAATAAAAACGTTTAAAAAATGAAATAATAAATAATTTTGATCAAGCTAGAAAAACAAAATACATATATACCTAGGTATTACCGAAACAGATACCTACTGACTAAAGGACTTTGAACTTTCTGCGCTCATTTACCAAAGACGTGGGCAGCCTCCATGGGGCCGGTGCCCCTCTCCTCGTCCCCCTCCTGGTCCTCTTCCAGGCGGTGCTCCTGGGTGCCCAGACACGCAAAGGCGAGATGCTCCTCAGGTGGGCACCCCCCCCCCCTCCTGGCCCAGGACCCTCCTTCTCTTTTTTTTTTTAATAATATTTATTAAATATTTTATAGTTATGAAAAGAAAGACAGTAAAGAAAAACAATACATAGATTCAACATACAATACGTCAACAATAAAAAAATACAATACAACAATACAGCATAAACAAAACAAAAACATTTAAACACACATCCAAATTTCATATCTGTATCTTTCATTTGCTTATTTCCTCGACTTCCTCACACCTCCCTTTTTTGTATTCTAGTTCAAATTTACTAATTCAACAAATCCTTTCCCTAGTTTATCCTAACACAATTTAACTTTAAATTTTCCACTTTAACACATTAACAATTAATATTCATATAATTCTTAATAACACTTCTGCTAAAACCATGTAACTTCATTCCAATATTCTTCTAACATTCATTAATTTTGCAAAATTTCTGTAAATATACTTTAAATTTTTTCCAATCTTCCTCCATCGACTCTTCTCCCTGGTCTCGGATTCTGCCAGTCATTTCCGCCAGTTCCATATAGTCCATCAGTTTCATCTGCCATTCTTCCCGGGTGGGTAGCTCTTGTGTCTTCCAATACTTTGCGATGAGTATTCTTGCTGCTGTTGTGGCATACATAAAAAAGGTTCTATCTTTCTTTAACACCAATTGGCCGACCATGCCTAGGAGAAAGGCCTCTGGTTTCTTCAGAAAGGTATATTTGAATACCTTTTTCATTTCATTATATATCATTTCCCAGAAGGTCTTAATCCTTCTCTCTCCCCCCCCCCCCCCCGCCCCGACCCTGCGCTCTGACGAGCCAGCTTGAGCGCCGATGGAGAGCCACGCCGGGGAAGGGTGGTTAGCTGCCCTTCCTGGACCCTGAGATGGAGCGGGCTTCAGGGCTGGCAGGCTGAGCATCACTTCTCCTCACCAGCATGGCAAAAAAATTGTTTTTTCCCGCTTTGGCAAACTCCTCTGCCCCCTGCCCTAAGGTGTAAGCATGGTGTCTGACATAAGCATAATAAAAGTTAATTTGGGGCTAAACTAAATTCGGGGCTCTGAACGGATCTTTGCACCCCAGTGGCACATATGCGAAAGACGACCCTGCTAGTATAGAGTGGATGTAGAGAAAGGGAGACTTGGCCTTCCATGGGATTTGGGCTGGGTTGCAAGCCCAAAACCACAATTAAAAATGTGTGTGTGTGTCTTAGCTATTCATATTCTGCCTGATATGCAGGCATTTCAAGGCAGGGACAGTTGTGTCATAAAATGCAATACAATCATACGCAAAGACAATTAAAATCAAGTCCAATCAAGCAGCCAGTAACAGTACAGTGGTACCTCGGGTTAAGAACCTAATTCGTTCCGCAGCTCCATTCTTAACCTGAAACTGTTCTTAACCTGAAGCACCACTTTAACTAATGGGGCCTCCTGCTGCCGCTGTGCCACTGGAGTATGATTTCTGTTCTCATCCTGAAGCAAAGTTCTTAACCTGAAGCACTATTTCTGGGTTAGCAGAGTCTGGAATCTGAAGTGTATGTAACCTGAAGTGTATGTAACCCGAGGTACCACTGTACTTAAAATTCTACATCAGCAGACCCTCCAGGTGTCTCTATTTTCCAAGGATACTCCCAGATTTACAGAAACCATCCCAGTTTCTGATTTAATCCTGGGTTGTCCCGCTTTTCCTTAGGATGTCCCTATTTTAATCAGAGAAATGTTGGAGGGTATGGAGTTATGTGTTCCCCGAGTCAAGGAGATAAGTAACTATACAGCCTTTAGAAGACATGCGAAGGCAGCCCTAAGGTTGTTGTTTTTTAAAAAAAAGTTTGCTGTTTTATCATGTCTTTATATATGTTGGAAGCCACCCAAAGTGGCTGGATGGGGTATAATATAACAACAACAACAACAACAACAACAACAACAACAACAACAACAACAACAACAACAACAACAACAGGATGTCCCTATTTTCATGGGAGAAATGTTGGAGGATATGTAAACAAGGTAGATGGCATCTCTTAAACTCACTGAATTCAACTGTATCGATGAATAGGGAGGTGGGCAAAATATTTGACTTAGAAAATATAAGTTTGCAATTTGCCAAGCAAATCGGAGTGGAAAGACTTGGCTGTTTTTCCCCCTCCCAGATTTATTCCATCCCCATCATAAATACTTGGTGTTCCTGTTGAAGGGTTACAAGCATGACCAACATCCACTATGAGGGTGTGAAACAGAGCCATCTAGTGGCGACATGATAAAGTGTCTGCTTTCAAACCTGCAGAAAAAGGAAGCTTAATATTAGGGGGGTGGAGGTTTCCTGTTGCATGTTAGTTGTGACATGTATCAATACCTGTTCACTGCGGCATATGTTAGTGGCCCTATTGGCTTGTGCTTGCCACCATCTCTTCGATTCTGCCACAATATTACTCAGACTCAGCAGCACAGGCCCCGCTGACAGTTTCTGTTCCACCCTGCAAATTGTAACGAGGTCATGATAACTTTATTCATTTCTTTGGCTCTAATCTTTTCAAAGAACAAAAAAGAAGTACGGGAAGTAAACACAGTATCTATTGTAAACGTGTGGCTTCTGTATTAAGATGATCAAAGCACATTTCCTGCACATATGAAGCTCAGATGCAAAAGTGATTTTTTTGAACTTAAATAAATAAAAGATTGAGCTTTTTATTGTGATGCAAATTCCAAAGGTAAAAAAAAACCTGCCTGATGTGCAGTCTGAGGCACTGTGGGCTAGTTAATCAGAAATGGTTGTCCTTCCGTTGTGTGTTGCTGTTTCCCTTGATATCGGATGCATGAAGCCTTTCTTTGCACTCATTTGCACAGCGTACTTTCATGTGCTAAGGTTTTAAAAGACTCCCGGAACAAATGCATGCTTATTTTGCTATTCCGACAATACATGCTACTTGATATCTGTGTGGTTGCTGGCTGCTGCTAGCAGCTGACGATGCTGCGAGATTGTTAGGATCCCAACCAGCAAGGAACATTGAAAGAGCCCGGATGGATCAGGCCAAAGATCGACCTGATCTAGCATCCTGTTCTCACACTGATTAAGCAGATGCTTATGGGAAGCCTATAAGCAGGTAAGGTACAGGTAAAGGACCACTGGATGGTTAAATGCAGTCAAAGGCAACTATGGGGTGTGGCGCTCATCTCACTTCAGGACGAGAGAGCCGGCGTTTGTCCACAGTTTTCAGGTTCATGTGGCCGGCATGACTGGTGCAACGGGACACTGACGGAAACCAGAGCTTATGGAAATGCTGTTTAGCTTCCCGCTGCAGCGGTACCTATTTATCTACTTGCACTGGTGTGCTTTCGAACTGCTAGGTTGGCAGGAGCTGGGACAGAGCAATGGGAGTACACCCTGTTGTGGAGATTCGAACCGCCGCACTTCCAATCGGCAAGCCCGTGATTCCCAGCAACTGGAAGTCAGAGGCAACACATCAGGAACACACCTCCACCACGACTAGCGGCCATACCCTCCATGCATTTGTCTAACCAACATTTTGAGCCACTCGGATTCGCAGCCATCATCACATCTTATAGTAGCAAGTGCCATCGTTCGTTTGTTCATTTACGCATTTACAACCCACACTTTCAAAAACCTATATGAAGGCCATCTACAACCTATGAGGTTCCGGGGGCGGGGGGGGGGAGTAAAAGCATCCATAAAAACACCGTTGCAAATGACAACGAATTGGCTAAAAAGAAAAAATTCCTATTGCTAAGGCCCATATTGTTCAGAGACATCTGAAAGAAGGGAGGTGGTAGCAATTTTTTGAGGGGCCACCACTCAAAAGGCACTCCATGCACCTTGGGCAGTGGTGCCCAACAGCATACGAGCCAACTCCAGGGGGCCGTGGGCACCCACAGTAATATAATTGTGGGGGTCAGGTACCCACAAAGTCAATGAAAAAAGCTGGCAGGCAGCAGCGGTGCTGCATCCGAGAAGTCGTTCAGCTCCACCCTCTTCAGCCAGTCAGCAAAGCATCCTTTCCCAGGGGGTGGGGCTCAGACATGGAGCCGAGTCTGAGCCCCTCCCCGTGGAAAAGAAGGGTTCCTCACTGGTTGCGGATAGGAGGAGGAAGAGAAGTGGCCACCGACACTGGCTGCTGCAACATGGACATGTGACATCACATGCACACGCCTGCACATAGCGCTCTCTCTCTCCCCCCCCCCTCTCTCTCCCCCTCTCTCTCTCTCGACTCAGTGAGGTAAAGGTAAAGGGAACCCTGACCGTTACGTCCAGTCGTGACTGACTCTGGGATTGCAGCGCTCATCTCGCTTTACTGGCCAAGGGAGCCGGCGTTTGTCCGCTTCTGCAGACAGTTTTTCTGAGTCATGTGGCCAGCATGACCAAGCCGCTTCTGGCGAACCAGAGCAGCGCACGGAAACGCCGTTTACCTTCCTGCCGGAGTGGTACCTATTTATCTACTTGCACTTTGACGTGCTTTCGAACTGCTAGGTTGGCAGGAGCAGGGACCAAGCAACGGGAGCTCACCCTGTCGCGGGGATTCGAACCGCCGACCTTCCGATCGGCAAGTCCTAGGCTCTGTGGTTTAACCCACAGCGCCACCCATGTCCTGGACTCAGCTATACAGCTGCAAATAAGACGTTTTAAGTGTGTTTCAAGTGTAATATACAACATGACACTAGATGGCGATGGTGAGCCTAATGGAAACTTCAATGTACTTTTAGAAACACTTTTTTTAAAAAAGCATTTTCAGAACATTTTTTATATATGTGTAGATTCCACCTCCCTCCCTCCCTCCCTCTCTCACATACACAATATCAGGATTAATCACTTTTTAAAAATGTATGCAGTATGCCCACTAACTGGATCTGAACATCTGGCAAGTTCATGGAAATGAAGCACACTTCTGAAAACACAAGTCTTTCATTTGAAGAAGCAGCCGAAAGGTTAGGAGTTCTCTGCTAAAGGAACTGATTTTCCAGAGTTAAAGTAAAGCGTTACTTACAGAGTTAATCTAATGGAATTAAGCTGAGGTTGGAAGGAGGAGGTGGAATTTGCAGGTGCCCAGGTCCTGTTTCAACAAAGATTATTAGCCTTTTTCTTTAAGCAGTGCTGCTTAATGTTGCTTGTGCATTGTTCATTCATGGAGGTTTTACACAGGGAACCTTTTTCCCCTTAAAGAAATGGCACTGATGGCTTAAAGCGGGGGGGGGGGGGATCCCATTGGTTGTGTTCATTTAGCTGCGTGTTTCTATTTCACAGGGTTTGAACATGGCTACATGGAGGTGCCCCGGTTGCAGTTGCACATCTTAGGTTGCGTGCAATTCAACGATGGTTCTTGTAAGGTCTCTTCCAGAGCTCTTTTTGTGCTAAGTTGACAGGTGAAGATTTTCATACCCACCAACATTTCTCCGATGAAGATAGGGGCGTCCTAAGGTAAAACGGGACATTCTGGGATCAAATAAAAAACCAGAATTGCTTCTTTAAATCCGGAACTGACCCTGGAAAATAGGGACGCTTGCAGGGTCTGTATTTTTAATTTTTTTAATGCACTTGCAAACTGAGGGCAACATTTCATGCCTCTGATGAACTGGACTCTAGCCCCCTGCACAATACAATATTGTGTTGTAACTTCATGCCTTTGGTACATTGCACCCAAGGAACGTGGGTGGCGCTGTGGGTTAAACCACAGAGTCTAGGACTTGCCGATCAGAAGGTCGGCGGTTCAAATCCCCATGACAGGGTGAGCTCCCGTTGTTCGGTCCCTGCTCCTGCCAACCTAGTCGTTCGAAAGCACATCAAAGTGCAAGTAGATAAATAGGTACCACTGCAGCGGGAAGGTAAACGGCATTTCCGTGTGCTGCTCTGGTTCTCCAGAAGCGGCTTAGTCATGCTGGCCACATGACCCGGAAGCTGTACGCCGGCTCCCTCGGCCAATAAAGCGAGATGAGCACCGCAACCCCAGAGTCGGCCACAACTGGACCTAATGGTCAGGGGTCCCTTTACCTTTACATTGCACCCAACGTTCTGCCTGCCATAGGTTTTAAGGCAGTGCACATGGAGTTCCTATGCAGTCTCTCATCCAGGCACACTGACCAGACCCAGGCCTGCTCAGCAAGCTGTCAACAATGGATGCCTTCAAATCAGTCGTCCTTGAGGTGCCACTGAACTCTTTCTTGTATTTGTTGCAGGAAAAACATGTGTTGACTGCTCCCCACCACCACCAATCTTGCATGCAAGGAAAGTGTAAGGCCTCCGCCTTCATCATGCTGTCTCTGTCCCTGGCACACAGCTGCTGTTCCAGCCATATGCATCACGACTTAGCCAGAACATAGACTCTGGCCAGGCACCTTCCAAATTATATTGAGCCCTAAAGGTAAAGGTAAAGGTACCCCTCACCGTTAAGTCCAATGGCAGACGACTCTGGGGTTGCGGCACTCATCTCGCTCTATAGGCTGAGGGAGCTGGCGTTTGTCCCCAGACAGCTTCTGGGTCATGTGGCCAGCATGACCAAGCCGCTTCTGGCGAACCAGAGCAGCGCACAGAAATGCCATTTACCTTCCCGCTGGAGCGGTACCTATTTATCTACTTGCACTCTGACGTGTTTTCAAACTGCTAGGTTGGCAGGAGCAGGGACCGAGCAACAGGAGCTCACCCTGTCATGGGGATTTGAACCACCGACCTTCTGATCGGCAAGCCCTAGGCTCTGTGGTTTAGACCACAGTGCCAGCCGCATCCTAAAATCACAAGGCTCATTCGCCCTGTTTTACGACAGAGAAGGTAATGGCAGAGTGGAGTAGCGCAGGGAAGGAAGAGGGTACCTCCAACGTGGCGAAAGATATATCCAGTGCCACAGCTGGAAGTGACGCCTTAGCATCAGACCCCCAGGTCCTATGACTAGACAAAGCAAAAGCTTCTGCTCTTCTTCTTTTGATTATGTTTCCTCCTCTGCTTTTTCCTTAATGATTGCTGATGTTTGTTCCATCATACTGTGAGCATACCTACTAGATCAAAATAGCCAGTCGTCTAAAAAAAAATAAAAAATGCCCCCTCCCCCTTTAGGCCTTTGTTCTTCAAAGAAACCAAATAATCTGAATCCTCTGAAAAGCTCAAAGGGTGAAGGCAAAGCATCGGGGCTGAGAAGAACAATGGGGGTGTATCCCCCAATGGAGGTACGTGTCTACATCTCTGCATGGTTATTACAATATAAAAAAATATATATGAAAAAAAATATGCAGGCCTTGTACTGGAAAATTCCTGGGTCAATTACTGTCGCCCCGGGGAGATTTCCAAAGATTTCTTTTATTGTGATTTAATGATTCTGTGCAGCTAACACACACGCTTTCACGCACAAAGGTGAGTTTTTGCATTGCACTCTGTGCATCCTGAGTGGTAGAAATAGTTCAAGAGCACTTAGGTTGCAATTCTGCACTTAGCTTTAAAAGGAGGCCTTGGTTTCACTAGGACAGGCGAGCATAGAAGGCCTGCTGGGTTGCGGGTTTCAAAGAGCTTCTTCCACTTCAAAGAAAAGTAACAGGTTGCCTGGTTAGGTCCAATGGATGGGCAATCCACCCACACCTGAACCTTCGGTAAACCTGTACAGGGAGCCTCATGTAAGGTGGCCACCCCTACACAACATCACAAAGACAGGTCATCCAAGTGTCCGTATTTTCCAGGGAGAGTCCCAGATTTACATAAGCCGTCCTGCTTTCTTATTTGATCCTGGAATGTCCCGCTTTTCCTTAGGAGAAATGTTCACTATATTCATCGGAAAAATGTTGGAGGGTGTGGTAGGGCGTCCCCATTATAATCAGAGAAATGTCGGATGGTATGGAGTTATGCGACCCCTGAGCCAAGGAGATAAGTAGCTATACAACCTTTAGAAGACACCTGAAGGCAGCCCTGTATAGGAAAGTTTTTAAATGTTTTATTATGATTTAGATATGTTGGAAGCCACCCAGAGTAGCTGGGGCAACACAGTTGATGGGCAGAGTATTATTATTATTATTATTATTATTATTATTATTATTATTATTATAGGACATCCCTGGGAGCATGAATGAAGACACAGCTTTGTATAAAATGTGTATCTGAATGTTTAGACATACCAGTGTTCTGACTTAAATGGAAATACATCTCACCATAGCAGGGAAGGCCCTCCTTAGCCTGTTGTCCAGATACTAACTGCAGATGGGCTTTGTTATGTATTCAGTGGTCTGCGTTTGCCTGAGCTTGAGTCTGGACTAAGGATTCTGAGTCCCTGTGTTCTGATTCGATGCATGATATCCAATCACAGAACATTTCAGGATTTGGGCCTCTGCCATTGGCCCTTAAACTCTGAGTCATGATTCGCAGCTTGGAAGTTTAGACAGCCAACCACGTTGGGACTGGGAGTGGCCCAGGCCTTCAGAAATGTACATAAGCAGTTGCTTTGCTCCTGTTGTCTAGTTCTGTTAGTTCTTGCTGTTATCACTGTGTCTTGCCTCGTGGGAACCCACCTACACTTCAGGTTTCTGCTAGTGCAACAGCTTGAATGACTCCATCCCTCAGAACTGACACAGTCCCTATTCTCAGGCTAACCATCTGAAAGCAAGACATGGTGCTATCAGGAGGACTATGGAAAGGAGAATAAAAGGAAAGGATGAAATCAAGTGTGACAAAGCCAGAGTGTGAATCACTGCTGGTCTTTATTTCTGCCTCATACTGGTGGACTGCCCATTGATGGCCCCCAAGATGGAGGGGCCAGGTCACATGACAGGCCAAGCAGGCAGACAGAAATGGCGTCGCTCTCATTTTTGTGTGAACAATCGCAAGTCAGGTTCAGGATCTGGTTTGCCACTGTGGAAAACAGGAGGCTAGATGAGTTGAGCCTTTGGTCCAATCTGACACGGTTCTTCCTATGTTCTTACAGCAATTAAAGGAGGAGGGTGGGCAACAGGACACCTAATGCCAGGGGAGGGAGGGAGCTCCGGAACACAGTCTGAATTGTCAGGGGAGAAGAAAAGTCTGACCTTGTCTCCAAGGCAACAGCAGTGCCTCAAGAGTTCTTGCAAGTACATAGCTGGACTCTCCCCATGTTTAAAAGCATGATGAGCAGGCAGAGCTGATGGTTGGAACAATTTCAAGCTCATGTGCATTTCCAGATGACAGCTCCTGATCCTGGAATCCTGACTCCCTGGCCTTGCCCCAGAACTGCCTTTAGGGAACTGAAGCTTCTCTCTTGAGTTGGTTTGATCCTGGCCTCATTGCCGGCACCCGGGGAAACCTGGGCTAATTTCTGCTCTTCTCCCGCTGCCGAGTTTGAACTGCTAGTTTAAAGGTTGGCTTCTGACGTAAAGAAAGTGTGCCTGTCTTTCTTGGGTGGGAGCTAGGACACAACCTCAATGCAATTGGCCGATACAATGGTACGAAATAGCACAGCAGTAATGTAGAACAAAGGGATGCAGGTGGCGCTGTGGGTTAAACCACAGAGCCTAGGACTTGCCAATCAGAAGGTGGGCAGTTTGAATCCCCACGACGGGGTGAGCTCCCATTGCTAGGCCCCAGAAGGCCTAGCAGTTCGAAAGCACGTCAAAGTGCAAGTAGATAAACAGGCAGGAAGGTAAATGGTGTTTCTGTGCGCTGCTCTGGTTTGCCAGAAGCGGCTTAGTCATGCTGGCCACATGACCCGGAAGCTGTACGCCGGCTCCCTCGGCCAATACAGCGAGATGAGCACCGCAACCCCAGAGTCATCCACAACTGGACCTAACGGTCAGGGGTCCCTTTACCTTTAATATATAACAACATCTATGAAATGGACTTGTAACCTGTGCAAAACTAGGCTCACTTTGCAGCCAAAATAAAACATTAAAAAGCCCAAAAAATAAAAATGTCCCCGTGAAGCTGAATCTAAAAAGAATGCGTTGTAGAGTTTTTAGCTGCTGAGTTCTCCAAATTGTACCTTATTTCATTGCTTCATCAAAACCCAACTTTATAATATCTAGTGGTTGGCAGGGTGTGTAGCAGGAGACACCAAGGTTTGCATCTTTCCTCCCTGCCATTTAAAGGTATAGGTGGCACTGTTTCCTGGCTGAAACACCTTGCAAACCTGCACACAACGCAGCTGAAGAAATCACAGCTCGAACCTGTCCAACACTGGAAGGTACTTTCAGGCAGTGGAGGAGCACGGTTGCCCCAGTTAACAGCCCAAGGCCCGGCCCTCTAACCAAGAAAGCGTTTCATCCCTTTGGGTGCCAAGGTCCGATTCATGCCGCCTCGCCTAAATGATCTAGCTTGCTGCAAGGGGGCTGCAGTCGTCCTATATGGATATCAAATAAGGAGGATCTGAATCGTGTCTATCAAGCTAATGCTCTTTGATCATCAGCAGTCACTCATTATTTACACATCAAAGGAGGGATGCTCAACTCCAGAAGGCTCCAAGTCGGCCTAAAAAAGAAAGAGAGAGAAAGGACTGGCTGAGTATTTATGTCTTCAAGAAGTGCAGTCATTAAAAAAAGAAAGAAAAGAAAAGAAAGAGCTAGTCAACCTCCTGAGGGTAGCAATGTCTTATGCTCCGACAATTTATGCACGTCTCATTCAGCCCATTGCTCTGCTGTTCTCCAACGAGTTAAGAGCTGCCTTCATTTCTAATGTCATCAAGTAATTCTACCTCTGTTACCCCTTACAAAATTATCCCATAGGATGTCGTCTCTATTATTTACAGCTTTCTCTTAAAGTTGGTATTATAGATTTATCATAGGGCTGCAGAAGAGAGAAGCGTCGAGGGGTTAGAAGGAGAGAGGAGAGGGAGGGGCGGGGGAAGGCTATTCCCACTGCGTTTCCAAGGGAGAGCTCCTATATCTGGGCTCTGCTTCTTTGTCGCCATCTGCGTCTCCTCTGAGAACGTTGTTTAGGAGGCCCAGGACGAAATTCTTGCACTCTCCCGCTTCCCCAAAGAAAAAAAGGGTGGGGGGAAAGGTCCCCCACTAAGCCAGCTAAAAGGAAAGCTGGGGTAAGAAGCAGGAAAAGACAAAAAGTTTGCCTTAGTGTCAGGGAAAGGGGGAAAGAATTCAAAATGGAGGTTTGTTTTGCTGAGGCAATCCGAAAAGGAAGGCAGGGAAAGTTCTGTGGGGACTTAAGATGGTGTGGATTCTTTAGGACTCCTCAGACAGGCTTTCTATGAGGTCAGATTAAGTACTACATATGTCTCAGGAGGACGCGGATGGCACTGTGGGTTAAACCACAGAGCCTAGGACTTGCCAATCAGAAGGTTGGCGGTTCGAAAGCACGTCAAAGTGCAAGTAGATAAATAGGTACCGCTCTAGTGGAAGCGGACCCGGAAGCTGTACACCGGCTCCCTCGGCCAATAAAGCGAGATGAGCGCCGCAACCCCAGAGTCGGCCACGACTAGACCTAATGGTCAAGGGTCTCTTTACCTTTTATGTCTCAGGAGGAATAGCGGCTACTCATGAGTATGTGACAGTGAGACAGAACACAAAGCAATCTAGGCAAAGTTCATCTCAAGTGGCCAGCTCTTGGCAGCAAACAGGCATTTTTCTTTCCCTTTCAGACACATTTATGTTATTCTACATCAACCCATTTTCATTTGTGTCACCCCTTCTCTAGGCATGAAGGAGGCTTATTCAGAATCAGGCAGAGCTGGGAGTCATACTACAGACAGCACCTCTGGGCATGTGCAGAATGCTTTCTGACCACCACAGATAGCGCTCCGTGTATCTACCACTAGAAGAGGTGTGGTTGCGTCAGGTCTAGAGTCCCTTCTCCTCCAGGAAAGAAACTGTTTAAAGGTAATTATTACCTTTTATATTTATATACCCTGCCCATCTGAATGGGTTTCCCCAGCCACTCTAGATGGCTTCCAACATATATAAAAACATCATAAAACATTACACAGTAAAAGGCTTCCCTATATAGAGCTGCCTTCAGATGTCTTTTAAAGGTTATATAGTCATTCATGTCCTTGATATCTGATGGGAGGGTGTTCCACAGGGTGGGTGCCACTACTGAGAAGGCCCTCTTCCTGGTTCCCTGCTCCCAGTCACCAGTCTAGCTGCTGAATTCTGGATTAGTTGCAGTTTTCAAACTGATCAGAGAGATGAGAAGTTGTCCTTGCCCTCTCAGCGTCTCATCCTGGAGCCTCTGTGAACTCCTATGCATTGCCCTATGTAACGTAGAAGAGAAATGGTGCCTGTCAAAGGCAGATCCACACCATACATTTAAAGCATATGACATACCCCCCAAAGGATCCTGGGAACTGTAGTTTTTTTTAAGGGTGCTGGGAATTGCAGTTCTGTGAGGGAGGAAACTACATTCCCTGGGATTCTTTGGAGGGAGGGAGTCATGTGCTCTGAATGTACTTTAAATGTATGGACTGGATCTAGACACATAAGAAAAAAACGTTTCAGGGAAACGTGTTGTAAACCTCATAATGGAAAATCATGTTGCCAAAAGACTGAACTCTGCAGCGCCATCTGGTGTAATTTTAAAAAAGCTCTCTCTTTTTTAATTTTTTTTACTAATGTAGCTGAGTCCATGGTGTGGATCTGCCCGTATATAGCAAAATGAACAAACAAGCACTATCAAACAATCCAAATACAATATCAGTCTTTCAGAGACCAGGAACCTAACTGAATGAATCAACCACTTTTGTAACTAAAGCAAAAGTATGCCCATTTAGGAAAATGCAGAAATAAGAAGAATAGTTCTGAAAGATATGGCAGTGACCACAGTTGTAGGTGAATTTTAAAAACCCCCACAGAATTAGATAAATTCATGATTTGTAAGCAGCTTTTTTGATAGACTTGACAGAACATCTATGTACAGAAGAAGTATACATACCTCTGAATACAGGCAATGAGGACAAACTGCAGGAAGAAGGTCCTTCCCCTTATTTCTTATTTGTGGGCATCCAAGAGTAGTTAGCTATTTTTGGAAACAGAAAACAGGGGTTGATGGGCCTTTGGTCTCTTGTATAGTGGTACCTCTGGTTAAGAACTTAATTCGTTCTGGAGGTCTGTTCTTAACCTGAAACTGTTCTTAACCTGAGGTAGCACTTTACCTAACGGGGCCTCCCGCTGCCGCCACCACGCAGTTTCTGTTCTCACCCTGAAGCAAAGTTCAGGTACTATTTCTGGGTTAGCAGAGTCTGTAACCTGAAGCGTCTGTAACCCGAGGTACCACTATATTCTTGTGACTGCAGCAGCACAACCCAACCCAACTTCTGATTATTCAGAAGGAAGCCCTACAGAGCTCCAGTGGGATTACTTTTGTGCAAACGTGTAAAGGAGCACAGCCGTCCCCGAATTTATTTTGGCATTAGGCTGAGGAAACCGAGAAAGGGAACAATGTCACATGTACGATCAACGTGAGATCATTATATCACAAAAGCTTTCAACACCGTCTCGTAAAACTGCAGCAGAAATATCTGGATGTATTTATAATGAAAGACATTTTTTAAAACAGCCATATAGCTTTTAACATCCTGGACTTTTAACCAAAGGCTTAACCTGTGAAAGTTACAGTGCTATTCATATTTAAATCCAATCAGTGCTTTTTATAGGGCAGAGGAAAATATATCCAGACACATATCTCTCATATACGTTTGACATGCATTAAATCTCGCAGGAGAAAGATACATAAGTTTTAAAATGAAGTCAGTGGGCGGGAAGTGGGGAAATCTAATAGGAATATCATCCTGGCTGTGGGTACTTTTCAGGAAGAAAAATTAAAATTCTGCGCGCAGGCAATCCAAATTCTGCGCAAAAGCCTGTGCAAACCAAATTCCGCAGCATGTATACAATTGGAGTAAATTCACACAATGTATAATTTTTACATAAATGGGATCCTCATAACAGAGGGTCCTGGTTGCGCGCGGGACCCAAGAGCTCACCTCATAGGATTAAAATGGGGGGGGGGCGGAGGAGCAAGACGTCCTGGCCATTGGCTCAGTTGGATTGTGGGGAGGAGAGGTGCGGCCATCACCTGCCCCTCCAGGAACTGGGTATTCCGTTAAAGGAACCTGGGAGTCCTGGATCTCGTCCGAAGTCCGCTTGAGGGGCTAGGGCCATGCCAGGACCACAGGAACCCCGGGCTGAGCTTAGGTTGGTCCTCATCGACCTAGCTCCCTCATTTGGTTTACCCCATTGGACGATCACCCTGAGAGGTGGAGCCAGTTATAGTGGGGAGTCAATGCCTAAGCCAATACCGCTCACGTGATTGTATTTCAATAAATTTGTGGCCAAAAATGTTGCCCAAAAACTTAAACTAATATAAGTGTCCGTATGTATTTATTTTGGGGGTGGGTCTTGGGGCCTTGAGACGCAACCTATTTTGCAAGTTCAAGTCCAGATTGCATGGTTATTTAAAAGGCCTGGGGAACAGAAAGATCTTCACCTGGTGTCAGAGAGACCACAGAACTGACACCAGGCAAACCTTCCTGGAAAGACTGTTCCATAAATAGGAAAACACCCTTTCCATGGTGGTTCCTGACCTTATTTGGTAGGGGCACCTATAGCATGGCTGCCAAAGAAGATCTTAAAATGTGGGTAGAATGAGAAGATAGCACTGAGAAAGTAGTCTTGGAGGAAAGTGTGGTGGCTGATATGGTAGGGAAATGGGAGAACATTCCCATCTTCCACTTCCTGGAAGACCAAACTCTGTTTCTAGAGACACCACTTTCTTTACATATTTTCCCCTCTTGGCTGGCAACTTGCCAGGTCTGGGGGTTAGGCAGCAGTCCTTGAGAAGGTGGGAAGATTTAGCTCAGGGGCCTCAACCTGCTGGTCGCAATAGTACGTGGTTCTTTGCAGCTCAAGTCACAGTCCGCGAGGAGTGGCAAACTTTTAATCCAGCAAACTGCTTCTTTTTCAAAGGCATCTTTGGAGAGACAGAGAGATTGAGAGAGGAGAAGCCTAAAGGACCCTTCATGTCCATAATTCTTTAGCAGTCCTGACAAAGTGGAAGCTCTCACAGCAGCTTAATTAGATAGGAAAAGCACATGGAGGTTATTAACTAATTATGAAGGGAAATCTCCAAAGCAGCTGCCTGTTGTCATCGCAAGTGCTCTTAACTAATGACTTTGAAAGGAGCTGCCCCCAGAATCCACTGCAAATTGTTTCAGGTTTTTAAGGTATACAGCCCCCTGTCCCACATTCCAAGGCTTGAGCAGAGAAAAGACACTGTATACTCAAAAGGCATGGTAAAGGATGCAAAGGAGCGATAGCCTGTCCTCAGATTTTACAGACCAGCAACAAACACAAGCCCTCCTCTCATCAGCTTCCCTGTTTTCTGTGAATGTGATTTTTGTGCAGAGCTGATTTTTTTTTTACGCCATATCCACATCCCACCAATACAGGGTAACAAGAAGCATGTCAGCAATTTCAGATTTTAGGAGGTGAAAAGAGTTTTCCAGGGCAGGCTGGCTCTGCTGTTGGATTCATCCATAGCTGAATTGCAAGAAAGTTTCTAAGTGCATCAAACAGAATGATTAGAATTATGATTATTTAAAATAGTCTCATAATGAAAATTCCAGTGGCTAAGATGCCCAGGACACAGATGTGAGAGGATGGGGCTGGCAACCGCCCCCAAGCTGAGGGCAGGTCTGTGGCTGCAATCTCACTCCTAATATTGAAAGTGGAGTCTGAGGGCAAAAATTGGCTTACAGGGCCAAAGTAAATACAATACAATCATACCTCGGGTTGAATGTGCTTCGGGTTGAATGCGTTCGAGTTGCACTCCGCGGCAACCCAGAAGTAACGGACGCGTTACTTCCAGGTTTTGCCGCTCGCACATGCGCAGACGCTCAAAATGACGTCATGCGCATGCGCAGAGGCAGCAAAACACGACCTGCGCAACCGCAGACACACCGTCACGGCTTACGTTGCATTCAGGATGCGAACGGGGCTCCAGAACGGATCCCGTTCGCATCCCAAGGTACCACTGTAGTCATATCCCTCTCTGCTGGGGCTTAAGGCTCATAGGGGATGATTGATTGATTGATTGATTGATTGATACCCCGCCCATCTGGCTGGGTTTCCCCAGCCACTCTGGGTGGCTTCCAACTGAATATTAAAAACAATACAGCATCAGACATTAAAAACTTCGCTGAACAGGGCCGCCTTCAGTTGTCTTTTAAAAGTAAAATATTTGTTTATTGCCTTGACATCTGCTGGGAGGGGGTTCCACAGGGTGGGCGCCACTACCGAGAAGGCCCTCTGCCTGGTTCCCTGTAACCTCACTTCTCACAGCGAGGAAACTGCCAGAAGGCCCTGAGCACTGGACCTCAGTGTCCGGGCTGGATGATGGGGGTGGAGACGCTCCTTCAGGTATACAGGACTGAGGCCATTTAGGCCTTTAAAGGTCAGCACCAACACTTTGAAGAGTGCTCAGAAACATACCAGGAGCCAATGAAGACCTTTCAGGACCGGTGTTATGCAATCTTGGCGGCCACTCCCAGTCACCAGTCTAGCTGCCACATTCTGGATTAATTGCAGTTTCCAAGTCACCTTCAAAGGTAGCCCCACATAGAGCGCATTGCAGTAGTCCATGCAGGAGATAACTAGAGCATGCACCACTCTGGCAAGAAAGTCTGCAGGCAGGTAGGGTCTCAGCCTGAGTACCAGGTGGAGCTGGTAGACAGAGTCAAGTCAGGCAACAGCAGGTCAAGGTAGGTCAAGTCTATTAAGCAGAGAGCCAGGAAGTCAGGACTAAGGACAGCTCCCACCTGAAGACTTGTGTAAGCTGGGAAGGCCTACTCAGTTGTTGGTCCACCTTCTTGTTTTTGCAGCAATTGTAACTACTGGCTTCTGTGAGGTCAGAAAGATGAAGGTGCTGTTGAAGACTGATCTCTTGAGCCCAGGATGATGCGGTATGGCCACATCTTCTGGCAAGGAAGGTATCAGAGAAGGTACTGAAGGGTCACTCCCAAATGAAGCAGACCGAACCCACCCTCCTCTGATTCTTTGTCAGGGGCCACGGTATTCAGAAGTGCAATTTCACAATTTGCTGACAAAATGTGTTTGAGACAGACATGGGCACAGGATCTGCAAAAAGTATCGATCATGTTGCCCGTCATGAGATGCAACCGGTCTTGAACTGGTCCAATGCCAGTGCTTCTGACAGGAAGTATTTATAGGCTGCTATTCCCAACCCGTTAGTAAATTGCGCAGCAAGGACCCATTTTAGCAGTGCAGTTGATTTTCAGTGACAGAAATCTACAGGCATCCAAAATCCCTTAATCTGGGAAGCTGGGTAGATATAGGAGGTGAGGGCTGGAGGTGGAGGAAGATGTCTGAGACACCTTATATCTTACTTTGTAATATGCGCATCGTGGAACTCAATCCAACAGTCAACAAACAGATCAGTTTGTAACTATAATTAATAGGTTTCCCTGTGGTCTCTAATAATCCACCCCAGAACAACACAGCCTCTGTTTTGCTGAGGTATATTAGAAAGCTTTGGGGGCTGTTTCAGACAGAGCCTTTTTCATGAGACCCATTCATTCAACACCTTTATAAGGGTTGCGGTCGTAGGGAGGGGGCAAGTTTACACAGATGCTAGTGTCCCCAGGATCTGCTAGCAGGTGCCTCCTAACTTCATAGACCACCCTCACGCTGAAGGGACTCTTTTTACTTTGAGCCTGTTTGAGTTACATGACGGTGGTCTTTTCACCTCTCGCACAGCCAGTGATTTATGACCTCCTTGTTGATAATGCCGAGAGAAGGGAGGGGAGGGAGAGAGTGACTGTTTGCAAAGCAGACCGGTTTCAGAATGCCTCTTAAACATCCCAGATCTGATTTTAGCAGTTTTGCGCTCTGCAAAACCCAGGGTGTGCGTGCGCATGTATGAAAGGAGAGCAGAAATCTATGAAATCCATTCACATCATTAAATGCTGCTCTAAAAGGGTGGTTTTCTTGCCAAAGACTATGAGGCTTTTCTTTAGAATCGAGCCGTTAGGATGCCATAAGAGGGGTGGCACTCAAACTAGGCACTCAAACTCACTCACACACGTTGACACTCAGAAGTCAAGAATGTTCCTTCTTGCAAGTCAGCTTTGCAAATCCCATTTGCAAGATCTGATACATATCTTCATACCTCATGTAAAAGTCAAATTCCACCTGTGTCAAGTGCTCTCTTATGCAGAAGCTTATAAGCACAGATCACGGATTTGCTGAAATAGTGTTCAGGCCTCAGGCGCATAACCAAAGACGAGGTTTTCGATGCTGTGATTGCTTCATAATTTTCATGTGGAAGCTGGGAGGGGGGGGACACCTTGTCCAAGTAAGCCTGGCTGGTGGGAGGGGCGATCTCTGGCAATGGGGCATCTGAAGGACAGGATTGATAACCGTGAGAAGAACTAGGCACCCCTCCCTCCCATCCACCAATTTGTATGAATGTGCCACTTCCCCATTTGCATTATGGTTTGTTGAGATGTGTAGTTCTGTCCTCAAAGGATAAGGAACAGCGACTAGCTTTACTTTCATTCAGAGAACAGGTACGAAAAGCTGAAAATGGCTGTTGATGTACCAGTAAGCACTCCATACTTCCTCATTATTAGTGTTAGTACACTAGTTCTGTTTTGGATGGCATTTCAGATTTTTGCAGGTTATGATTCAACTCACTTTCCACACCCTGCCCACCTCATGTGCCTTTCAAAGTGAGGTGGCCAAAAACCGACTCTATTTTTGTGGCGATTACTAAAGACACACAGAGAGATTATACCAGCTCCTTGGTCTTCCGGTTGTTGCTAGGGCAACTGTTTTATCAATATCTATTCATTCCTGGCCACAGTATATTTATTGATTTAAATATTTCTAGGCTGCCCCTCATCAAAATGGATTGATTCCAGGAATGTTTATGATAATTAGAACACAGACATACACAGACATATACACACACACTACAGGGCAACAAGGGCTCTAGATAAGCTATGTGTTTATGAGGCACAACCAGTCTAAGCTTGGATAGCACAGATTGCATACACACTGCACCTTCAAAGCACATTTTCCCCCTCCCCAAAGCATTCTGGGCACAGTAGTTTCCCCCTCACAGAGTTACAGTTCCCAAGAGCCCTTAACAAATTACAATGCCCAGAATGCTTTGGGGAGGGGGAAAATGTGCTTTGAGTGTACTTTAGAGGTACAGCCTTATATATGTGGATGAATGGTGTCCTCTAGGGATAGCTGTTTCTCCACAATTGCCCACCCTGCCTGCAGATTCCCTTCTTTCATCATAGGCAATGATGTAGATTTTTTTCAATTTCGTTGTTCTGTATGGGACAATGACAATAAAGATTATCGTATCGTATCGTATCTCTCCTAACTCCCCTTCCCTTGCAGTACCCGTAAAAATAAATACAAACAACCAGTGAACAAGTGAAATGGATAATAAAAGCCACCACCTCATATGGGCATTGTTCATATTAGATTGCATGGTTATAACATGCAAGCTTGTTGATGATGAAACATAAATTTAAAGAATGGAACCCTTTGTACACTTTTCAAATGTGCCTGTCCTCAGTGAACATTCTATTCATTCTTCTGATTAAACACTGGAATATGCAGCACTGGTTGTTGTTGTTGTTGTTTTTTGGGGGGGAACCTCACCTCATCCCTTTCCTCACATTTATTCCTTCTTGCCAGGGAGGTGGGGGTGTTTCAGATCCATTTACCATCCTCGTCGGTTGAGTCTACCACTCAGATTCTCTCAAGCCTCTTCAGTTATGTCCCCCTTTCTCCCTCACCAGCCACCCAATTGCCCTGCGATTCTCTCCACCGCCACCCCACTCTCGCTTTTGCCCTGCTTGCTTCCCAGCTATGCACCTGTGCCACACATGTCTAGATATGGCACGGGCCATCATGCCCACCTGGAAAGGTTTTCAAGCCAGCTTTGCAAAGCCGCTTTCCAGCCATGCCAGGAAGTTTTGGAAACGCTCAGTTGAGCCAAAGGGGCTTGACAGAAGATGAAAAAGACCCTTCCCTCGCTCCCAAGCCAGCTGATGTTCCCCCGGCTGTGTGTGTTAAATTACAACCCTGCCTGTTCACTTTGTATCGCCTTGGCACACAGGTGCAAGCTAAAGCCTTGGGGCTGCACCACACTCTGCTTTCCCAAAAGTATCGCAATTACAAGAGAGCTCTCCGGCAGGGCCACTCCTCTTTGAGCAGAGGAAAAGTTACCACCTGCAACGGATCAAAGTTCCCTCTCTCTCTCTTCCCGAGAGAGCCCCTCGGTTTGCTTGCATGGGTTGTTTATGATGCTTTCAGCGGGAGTGGTTCTAAATTGCCCCAGAGTAGCAGATCTTCCTTTTACTGTTACAGTGGTACCTCGGGTTACATACACTTCAGGTTACATACGCTGCAGGTTACAGACTCCACTAACCCAGAAATAGTACCTCGGGTTAAGAACTGTACTTCAGGATTAGAACAGAAATCGGGCTCCGGCGGTGCAGCGGCAGCAGGAGGTCCCATTAGCGAAAGTGGTGCTTCAGGTTAAGAACAGTTTCAGGTTAAGAACGGACCTCCGGAACGAATTAAGTACTTAACCTGAGGTACCACTGTAGTACTTTTAACCCACAGGTGGTGGGAAAGAGAGCTTGCTATTTTGCTAGCAAGCTAGAAAAATATTCCAGGATCTAGGGCTTGAATCTAGAGCTTCCGAGCTTCGAGTCTGAGCTTGCCAAATAAGATCTACATTTTTGCTCAACCTCCCTGGGACCCTCGAGACATTTTGGACTACAACTCCCATCAGCCCCAGCTGTGCGAGTTGGGAAGGCTGGTGTAGTTCAACCTATTTCAGTTGCTTAGGGTGGGGAGAAACAATTAATTTAAAACAGCATATACAGTGTAACTTCATGAAACCCAAAGGTAAATAGCAAATGTTTAGTCCTATAGTAGTTTAGCCACCATTCCTCTGATCAGGCCCACAGGACCTCCCCATTTGGCCCATGAAGCCATTTTGGCCAAGCTATGCCCACCTGCCCCACACTTGATGTCGTATGTGATGTCATATGTCAGGGGTGGGGCAGGTAAAGACCTGTCTGAGCTGAAAGCTGAGGTTGCGGGCCCTGCAAAACCAATTTTCAGCTTATCATTGGTACTTTATGGGTTCAATGCCGCACTTGCATTCTAATGTGGTATAGTCCCAGGAAGGCTGTACCATTTTTGTTTGTTTGTTTGTTTGTTTGTTTCTCTCTCTCTCCAGTACAAAACAGTACAGTGGTACCTCAGGTTACATATGCTTCAGGTTACAAACTCCACGAACCCAGAAATAGTGCTTCATGTTAAGAACTTTGCTTCAGGATAAGAACAGAAATCGGGCTCCGGCAGCGTGGCAGCAGCAGGAGGCCCCCATTAGCTAAAGTGGTGCTTTAGGTTAAGAACAGTTTCAGGTTAAGAACGGACCTCCGGAACGAATTAAGTACTTAACCTGAGGTACCACTGTATTGCAGCAGCTGCCATTTTAATGATACCTTCAGGTCAAGCTGCCCATTCTGAATTCCCCAACTCCCGATTTTGTAACCTTATGAATGCAAATCTCATTAAACTGGCTTAAGTCTCAAATTCTCCAGGTTAATTGATGTGAAGGTCTCATTAATTCAAATGGGGCTGATGTGACTTAAGTCCAAATAATCCAATTGGCCTGTGGATCAGATGGGGCTTTCAGAGAGTGCCTCAACTCGACAGTTTGCTCCTCCTGCAAGCAACAAATGCTGCTGTCGCATGCCACATCTATGGTCATTGGCTGAATTCACTTCTCGCTGTTACCAGAAACCTGTTATGCCAGTACCACGGGACTATAATGCCAGTGTAAATACTGAGGCAAATGTTTACATTTAAAGCTATCCCATACAGAAGAAACAGGCAGCAGTGGCAAGCCACAATAGCAGCTTGACTCCTAGGTAATCACTGCCTACAACCCTGGACACAGGGGCGTTGGAAGGGGGTGCGGTCATCCCAGGGGGGTGACAAAATCCCCCCTGGGCAGATCGCCCCTTGGTTTTGGAACACTTTGGTTTTGGAACAGACTTCTGGAACGGATTAAGTTTGAGAACCAAGGTACCACTGTAATGGCGCAGCCAACAGCAGCTTTCTTGTGGCACCTCAAGCGTAACCGGAGAGCGAAACACTGAAAAGAAACAACAGGCCCTCCAAGTGTCCCTATTTTGGGGGGACAGCCCCGGATTTACAGACACCGTCCCAGTTTCTGATCTGATCCCAGAATGTCCCGCTTTTCCTTAGGATGTCCCTATTTTCATCAGAGAAGTGTTGGAGGGTATGGGGTTATACGACTCACAACCCCCGGAGATAAGTAACTATACAACCTTTAGAAGACATCTGAAGCCATCCCTGTATAGGGAAGATTTTTTAAAAAATATTTAATGTTTTATTATGTTTTTATATATGTTGGAACCTGCCCCAAAGTGGCTGGGGCAACCCAGTCAGATGGGCAGGGTAATAATAATAATAGTAATAATAATAATAATATGGAATAGGACATCCCTATTTTCATTGGAGAAATATTGGAGGGTATGCAACAGCTCCACTGCACTGGTAAATGTGAAAACCAAATCTACTGACCTAATCCTATACACCGATTTGGAAATATAAGCCCCACAGAGTGCCATGGTGGGGGGTCCAAGAAAATGTTTGCAGGAGTCTGGATAAGCATGCTTAGGATTGAGTTGCACGTTTCCTGTTCCCAGACTCAACACTTTGGCCATTGCACCACACATTCCCTCTCCTCTCTTCCTTCTGTACCTAGACATCCCAAGTAATACAGATCGGAGCCCAGCACGTATTATGGTAGGCGCTTGTCAAGCCACACAAAGAGTAAAGGAATGACAATACGCCTTGCATTTTTAGCATGGCGACAAATCCTTGAAAACCCTCTTGGTCCTCCGCCAGTTATTTATCCCTTCCCCTCAACCAAAGCTTACCAAATAATTTCCCCTGCCTGAATAACTCTGCAGTGCGTTTGAAATTCAGATGCAGGCTTTTTCTTCTTCTACTTCTTCCATAGAAATGGCATGATGGCAAATGATGAGGGGATTACATTTCACTTCAATCAGCTCAACCCCAACCCAGTAGGGGATGAAGTCCCAGCGGAAAATATACACAGAGTTCCTTAGGTCCTGATTTGAATCACTTTGTTTTCCTTCCAGACTCTGTGTGTGTGTGTGTGTGTGTGTGTGTGTGTGTTGCGAGCAGGAGATGGTGGGAGGGAGGAGAGAGAAAAGGGAAATATAAAAGGAGGAGGAGACTGAATTTGGCCTCAAATAAAACATTTTCTTTTTAACTTGAACACTTGAAAATGGCTCAGAGGAAAGAGCTGGAATATTGTAATATCAGATGCTGAGGACCAGGCCAGAATGCTTCCCTTTTTTGCGGGTGGTGCTGGTGGTGGGGAGTGAAGAAGCCAGGGAATGGGTTAGAAAACTAAATGCAGCCCGAAGAAGGAGGAGATTTGCTGCATTTGATCTCCTCAGTCATTGAAACTTCTTGATTAGTTCCACTGGGGCCTGCTCATTCTTCTGGGTCCACTGGGGAAAGGAGGCCTGTGCGGCGCACAATTTCAGGTACAGACACACACTATCGCTTCCTCACATGCAGTGCGACAGGGAAATCCAGTTCTGATGTAACAACTCCCACCCACTCTTCTGAAGTCATCTGGAGAGCTACCATTGTATCCAGTGTTGTTTTTCTAGAAAAAGAGGTCCCGGAATTCACCATGAACGCCTCCCTTGTTCTCCTGTAATGCAATGGCGCCCACCTGAGAGGTGCCAGAACTGAGTTCCAGCTTGGGGGTGGGGTGGGAAACAACAACAACCCTCGTTGTATCCTTCCTCTGGAGTCATGCTATAGAAAAGTGATGGGGGTATCCCACTCTGGCTAATCATTCTCTCATGGATGTCCTAGCATGTTTCAGAAAAAGTGGACCTAAATCATTATTCATATGCACACCCCTTGAACGTTTCTATTTGCTCATTTTGTTCACTGTTCTTGGTGTTTTGTCCCACCACCACAGTAACTTTCACATGAACAGCCTCCACGGCACCCTCCTGGTCAGGTCTAAGGTTATGCCTGCAGTGCAGAAACAAGGAACCTGTGGCCCTCCAGATATGTTACTGGACTCCCGCTCCCCATCAGTCCTAGCCAGAATGGCAAACAGTCAAGGGTGATGGGAGTTGTGGTCTACTGATATCCAAACCTTCCAACAATTCTCTGATGAAAATGTTATTGTTGTTTAGTCGTTTAGTCGTGTCCGACTCTTTGTGACCCCATGGACCAGAGCCCGCTAGGCACTCCTGTCTTCCACTGCCTCCCGCAGTTTGGTCAAACTCATTCTGGTAGCTTCGAGAACACTGTCCCACCACCTCGTCCTCTGTTGTCCCCTTCTCCTTGTGCCCTCCATCTTTCCCAACATCAGGGTTTTTTCCAGGGAGTCTTCTCTTCTCACGAGGTGGCCAAAGTATTGGAGCCTCAGCTTCAGGATCTGTCCTTCCAGTGAGCACTCAGGGCTGATTTCCTTCAGAATGGATAGGTTTGATCTTCTTGCAGTCCATGGGACTCTCAAGAATCTCCTCCAGCACCATAATTCAAAAGCATCAATTCTTCAGCGATCAGCCTTCTTTATGGTCCAGCTCTCACTTCCATACATCACTACTGGGAAAACCATAGCTTTCACTATACAGTGGTACCTCGGGTTAAGTACTTAATTCGTTCCAGAGCTCCGTTCTTAACCTGAAACTGTTCTTAACCTGAAGCACCACTTTAGCTAATGGGGCCTCCTGCTGCCACCATGCCGCCGCTGCACAATTTCTGTTCTCATCCTGAAGCAAAGTTCTTAACCCAAGGCAGTGGCGTAGCGTGGGTTGTGAGCACCCAGGGCAAGGCAAGTAATTTGCGCCCCCTAACCCGTGGATTTTAGTAGGGGCAGAGAGCTGCGAGTGCGAGCGCGCCCCCCCCCCAGATGTTGTGCCCAGTGCGGCCGGGGCCCCCCTGCACCCCCCACGCTACGCCACTGACCCAAGGTAATATTTCTGGGTTAGCGGAGTCTATAACCTGAAGCGTATGTAACCCGAGGTAATATTTCTGGGTTAGCGGAGTCTGTAACCTGAAGCATATGTAACCCGAGGTACCACTGTACAGTGGTACCTCAGGTTACATACGCTTCAGGTTACATACCCTTCAGTTTACAGACGCCGCTAACCCAGAAATAGTACCTTGGGTTAAGAACTTTGTAGTTGTAGGTCATGGGTAGGCAAACTAAGGCCCAGGGGCCAGATCCGGCCCAATCGCCTTCTCAATCTGGCCTGCGCACGGTCCGAGAATCAGCGTGTTTTTACATGAGTAGAATGTGTCCTTTTATTTAAAATGCATCTCTGGGTTATTTGTGGGGCCTACCTGGTGTTTTCACATGAGTAGAATGTGTGCTTTTATTTAAAATGCATCTCTGGGATATTTGTGGGGCATAGGAATTCATTCTCCCCCCCCCCCAATATAGTCTGGCCCCCCACAAGGTCTGAGGGACAGTGGTCCGGCCCCCTGCTGAAAAAGTTTGTTGACCCCTGTTGTAGGTCATATCACCACCTGTCCCCTAGTGGACACCTCAGGATTTGATGGGGGAGCTGTGTGTGTCAGGTTGCCAGCTCTTCAAGCAGCCTCTGCATCTAGGCCTTTAACAGGGGCTTGTTCTGCAGGAATTAGAAGATGAAGCTCTTCATAAGACGGAATTAAAATGTTATCCTTATGCTAATTGCTGAAGATCAAGAGGCGCTTAAAGGCACAACTAACAGGGACCAGCTGAAAGGCTGGAGGCCCTAATTCCATGTCTATAAATACTTTGTCAGGATGCCTCAGACAACCACGACTTCCCCATTCTTGTCTCCACCGCATACTGTTTCCTTTCCAATGTTATTATAGTTGCTGGATCAGGTGCATTGCACAAGCCTGGCCTGAAACTGAAGAGCCAGAAAAGAGCCTGCGAGTGGATGAGGCCAGCTTTGTAAGTGATGGCAGATGCATGGTTGATGCCCAGCTATTCCTATGTATGTGAACAGCTAGCCATGTGAATCAATGTGGGATGTCTCCAAGCCAGAGGCACATCTGGAGGTTGGCTTGGAAATGATCCACCCACAGCTGTGTTAATCCACATGGCTAGCTTTTCACGTGCAAAGGAAGGTCTCGGAGCTCAGCAGTAGAGCACCTGCTCTGTAGGCAAAAGATTTCAGGTTCAATCACTGACAACTCCAGTTGAAAGAATTTCAGGTCACAGGGCTGGAAAAGACTGCAGAAAGAGAGCCACTGCCAGAGTAGACAATTCCAGGCTAGGTGGGCAAATGTTCAGACTCAAGATACAGCAGTTTCCATTTAAAAGCCAGCAATGTGGGAGCCACCTCTGTAGAATGATCACTGGGTGTGAGAAATTGAAAGTTCCCATCAGTGGAGGGATCCCTGAGGAGATTTGTATGGGAGGAGATGACTCTCGAGAGGACCTTTTCCTAAGCTGTTTAAGGCTTTAACCATTAATAATAATAATAATAATAATAATAATAATAATAATAAATAAATAAATAAATAAATATTATTTGTACCCCACCCATCTGTCTGTGTTTCCCCGGCCACTCTGGGCGGCTTCCAACTGAATATTAAAAACAATACAGCATCAGACATTAAAAACTTCCCTAAACAGGGCCGCCTTTAGTTTGCACTTTGAATTAGGTCCCCAGGTTGCCCTAACATGGCCCATCCTATTAGCTCCAGGCAACTTTGTGGCCGCCATATTCTGGACCATTTGAAATGTCTGGGCAGTCTTCAAGGGCAGCCTCACAGAGAGCATATTACAGCAGTCCACTCAAACCTTGAATGACTGACCAGGTTTGACATTACAGGCTTCAAGAAAGGGAGATTCAAGTTAGAAAAAAGGAGATTCCGACTAAACATACAGAAAAACTTCTTGACAGCAAGAGCTGTTCAACAGTGGAACAGTCTCCCACAAGAGGTAGTAGACTCTCCTTCCTTGGGGAGGTTGTATGGCCATCTGTCATGGATACTGTTATGTACTGAAGTTCTCACCCTGGGCCAGCAGGGGGATACTGTAGATAGTTTTCACTCAGGTCCACATATGCAAATAAGTGATTGAAAGTGACGTTCAGTGATTGGATAGTTACAGAAAATGGTTACTGTTGTGTTCTTGTGGAGCTCTATATAAGCAGGCTGGCTGAACCCTTCAGTTCAGTTCTGTTCTGGCCTGTGAATAAACAAGAGCTGTTTGAAAAATCGCTGTGTCGTCTGATATGTTCACCCACAACTTAACAGATACTTTAGCTGAGATTCCTGCATTGCAGGGGGCTGGACTAAATGACCTTTGGGGTCCCTTCCAATGCTATAATTCTGTGACATCTTCAGAAAAGGGCAAATAGTTCTCAACGTTCAGTGTCCTCCATCCTTCCCTGTCCCCTGCTGTGTAACTGTGATTTTTGTCAACATACTTTTTTTTTTTTTTTTTTGAAGGGCTGAATGGGACCAAATGATCTTATTAAGCTGGCTGGGGGTGAGAGCACCAGGCCCAGCCTAATTCATATACATCCATTTAACAAGCAAACTCATTGATAAGCAAACCACCTGATGCTTGCGCAGCAGAAAAAGAAAACACCTGGTTTTGCCGGTGGCTTGATAAGCCAGTATCTTTAATCTCAACCTGCCCCCCCCCCATTTTTTTACCTCAGATGACTGAAGTACACACTCTGCGAGACCCT
This sequence comes from Podarcis tiliguerta, assembly GCF_965153285.1. Lineage (NCBI taxonomy): Eukaryota > Metazoa > Chordata > Lepidosauria > Squamata > Lacertidae > Podarcis > Podarcis tiliguerta. The sequence continues at coordinate 98,804,640 of NC_139535.1, read as the reverse complement.
CTGCTCCATCCACACTGGCAATAGTGACTAAGCTTTGATGTCCCCCTCATTCAACAGAATGTTGTTTAGTTCAAAGCAGAGAACAGAGGCACCTTCTTTGCTTTTAAATTATTAGCTCCCTAAGTCTTCTGTAATGATATAGTTTGACTGAAGTGTGCAGTTTATTAACTACATAAAGATGATATTATTAGAGTGGAGAAAGGCAGCTGAAAGTTTTGCCTTTCGGTTCAACAGCAGGGGTTTTAAATACTTTGATCTCAATCAATGCTAAATGTCTTTGTATGAGAGGGGGGAAGAGAGAGAGAGAGAGCACAGCTGAAATTACCTTTGGCACCGAGGCTGCATCAATTATTTAGCTCCTTTTCTTAAAAATTAAAGTCTTCAACTTTTACCCTAATTTCTTCTTCAGGTTCTTCCCCTTTCATCTCGGGTGGACTGGTGGGAGGAGTACAAATTGGAAGACATTTTGCTGCGTGCGCTAATAGAAACCAAGCTGACCTCACCCCCAAAAGGTCTAGTTTCTGATTGTGCCTGGGGACAGATTGATATCGGCAGCCATTTTAAGCCAATCGACATGAGTCAGTTTCCTCTTATGATGGCCAAGCATGCTCCCAAAGAGCAGCAGACCAAATATTTCATTTTGCCATTAGCTTCCAAGCCAGGCACGGCTTCCCTCAGCCTCTGTGACTTCGCCCTTGAACAGAGCTGGCCGGCCCATGAGGTTGGATCAGGCAGCCACCTCAGGTGGCACCCCACACCGCCGCCACCAAGGTGTGGCACCCACATTCTGCTGCCCAGCTTCCAGAATAGAGAAGGACTAGCAGCAAATGTTTGAATTATGGTGCTGGTGCTGGAGGAGACTCTTGAGAGTCCCGTGGACTGCAAGAAGATCAAACCTATCCATTCTTAAGGAGATCAGGCCTGAGTGCTTGCTGGAAGGACAGATCTTGAAGCTGAGGCTCCAATACTTTGGCCACCTCGTGAGAAGAGAAGACTCCCTGGAAAAAACCCTGATGTTGGGAAAGATGTAGGGCACAAGGAGAAGGGGATGACAGAGGACAAGATGGTTGGACACTGTTCTTGAAGCTACTAACATGAGTTTGACCAAGCTGGGGGAGGCAGTGGAAGATAGGAGTGCCTGGCGTGCTCTGGTCCATGGGGTCACGAAGAGTCGAACATGACTAAAGGACTAAACAACAACAACAAGCAGCAAAGCTCTGTAGAACACCTCCCTTATTGCCTAGTTGGCGAGAGAGGACACATTCAGCCACCCAGCTTTGCCAGACATCTCCCCCACCCCCAATCTGGCAGTGTGACAGGGCTTTGCATCATCTTCTCCTGAAGGGAGAAGCCAGTGCAAAGCTTCACCACCAGTCTGGAGGGCAGGGATCCTGAAAGGATGTCCACCACAACCCAACGAGGAAACTTCTTAAGAAGCCCTTATGGAGTCTCCCGCCCCCGCCCCCCGGCGTATCACGGGGGTAGCAATGGGGTGTTTTGCCTCAGGTGCTTAAATGCTTTGGACTGCCCACGCTCTTAAACAACTTTAAACATTGGGTTTCTGACTATCTCCTCAGTCAAGACATACAGTGGTGCCCCGCAAGCTGAACGCCTCGCAAGACGGAAAACCCGCTAGACGAAAGGGTTTTCCGTTTTGGAGGTGCTTCGCAGGACGAATTTCTCTATGGGCTTGCTTTGCAAGACGAAAATGTCTTGCGATTCCTGGGGGGTTTTTTTTGCTCCCCACCCCCTTTTTCTAAGGCACTAAGCTGCTAATAGCCTTTTAGCAGCTAATCCGCTAATCCCTTAAGCCTTTAATAGCCGCTAATAGCCGCTAAACCGCTAATAGCGCTAATCCGCTAATGGGCTTGCTTCGCAAGACGAAAAAACCGCTAGACGAAGAGACTCACGGAACGGATTCTTTTCGTCTTGTGAGGCACCACTGTATAGATAATATACCCAGTCCTGATCTCCTTGGAGGAAGACAGGCTGCAAACATGGTTGTTGTTGTTGTTGTTGTTGTTGTTGTTGTTGTTGTTCTTAATTATTATTAAGTCACACTAAAACATAACCATAAACTTCACAATGCAGCAAGAGGGGAGCACCAGATTCTTGAGAATGTAAGTCGCTAAGAGGTGAAAAGCAGAATGTGTTCACACAAAGGCGCACACATTTTCTCTATTACGATGATCAAAGTTGAGAAAAATGAGAACACGGTGAACTCTACCAAGAAGTTACGGCCACAGGAATTTTTAAAAGGAAATTTGGTTTCCAGGATGTTGTTTTTTGAATAATAATAATCCCAGCACCTTGGAACAAAACCTAATAAAGAGAGCTGCTTTACATTACATGTTTGTGTACAAACACTCAAGTCTTCATTCTCAGACATGAAGGCAGCACTTTTGTTGGAAAGTGACCACCACGCATTAGCCCGCAACTTCTGCAAATCTGGCGCATTTAATTAAGGATTTCTTTATGCTCCGATGGATTTATCGTTGTGCATGTATTGATTTTATACGTGTAAACCACTTGGAAGGCATTTTGGCATGTGATATACGAATTGATAAATAATAATAAAAAATAAACGAAATCAAAACAAGTAAAATGTGAGAGAGACACAACATGTTGATTATAAATATCCTATCGCAAGCAGAGTCATTCAAAGTAGTTTTATTTATAACTCATTAGAAGCAAAAACACTTGCTACAGGTAAAGGAAATATACTCAATTATCAGGAAATCACCCATATAGAAAGGCAGCTATAGTGTGTAATGAGGGCAGACAGCTGAAAGAGCTGTGCAGTGTTGGTTTATTAAAGGCTAAAGCAAATATATGAACATAGAGGAACGCTTGATAGAAATGCAGTCAATCTGCAAATTTCAGCTGAACCACAGGGAAACAGAAGCAAAAAATAACCTCAGTGAGAAAGTGGGTAACAAATAAGGGGCTGGTGTTTCAGAAGAATATATAAGTATCTGCTCTACAGTTTAGACTGGTTTTACATCCCAAATATTATGTGAATGGTTTGGTGAGGTGCTGATAACTCTGTTAGAAAACTATTCTTTCCATACAGAACTAAATCCTACAGTTGCTTGAGAAGAGGGAATGGGTTTTAAACTTGTTTGAACCAAATCAAACTAGATTTGACAGTCTGATCCCCAGCTTGTTTGTAGAGGTGTTTTGCATTTAGTGTTTCTGATCCCGTGACTGGTCCCAATTGTAGGGAAGGTCGTGGGGATGCGGGAGGGGAGAGTACTGATTGAAAATGGACCTAGTAAAGAACAGATCAGATATTGCGGTGCCATTGATGCAGATACAAGTCCGAATGCATGGCTGGTATACAGAAGTGTTCATAGGATTTAACTGTGTTATAATAACATAATAATAATAATTTATTCTTTATACCCCGCCCATCTGGCTGGGTTTCCCCAGCCACTCTGGGCGGCTTCCAACAGAACACTAAAATACAATAAGCTATTAAATATTAAAAGCTTCCCTAAACAGGGCTGCCTTCAAATGTCTTCTAAAAGCCTGGTAGTTGTTTTTCTCTTTGACATCTGGTGGGAGGGCGTTCCACAGGGCATGATAGCATGAAATGAGGCCTCTGGTCAACCATAAGATTATCACAAACATGAAGTTATTGCAGGCATCGCAGGCAGATAAATTGGTGCAGATGAGATCCAGAATGGTTCAGTGTGTGGACAGCTGGACAAAGACAGGGATGCCCTGTGTCTGTCTGTTTGGCTACAGAGAAAGTCAATCCCTTCAGCTGTTATTTATATATAAAGCAGGAGCGATGGTGACTTACCTTTACAAAACTGTTGAGAATGCAACAAGATAAAAAGGATGAATAACATTGCAGTTGAAAGTTCTCTGTTCTCTAAGGGATTAAAAGTAAGAACAGACAACGGACTTCCAATTTGTCGTGTCAAGTCTTTGGCTTCGCTGAAATATGGACTATGTTGCAAGGCTGGAGCAACATAAAAAAGCAGGATCCTTCTACCAATATTTCACCAGCTTTATAATTACCCAGACATAGGATTGTCCAAAACCTGAGTCTGATTTCACTCAGAAGCTACAAGCCGTTTATCAGAAGGCAACCTTCATCATCACCAAGAATCATGTGGATTTAGCAAATAACATTCGATATGAAACAACAAAAAAGAAGAAAAATATGTGTCAATTTAGCTACATGAATTGCAGTAGAACTTCCTGATAAGGAAATATCAATCTTCCCTTCACAGATGTTTGCAAAGGATTTTGTGAAGGGCAATTAAAGTTCAATGAAAAAAGGTCATATTTATCTGATAAATGAAAATGATGTTGTATCAAACATATATTTTCTGCTCCAAGATTTGAGTCTAACTCAGAGTTAGATATCAGGCCTAAAGAGTACCTGATGCTATAGCATTGTTGAAGCCAAGCAGATGTCAACCTAATCAGTACCTGGTTAGGAGATCTGTAGGAGATATACGTAAATCTGACCTTCCAAAGGAAGAGCAGGGCACAGGCATAATAAATACAACTGCAATAGTTCTGAAAGGCTAACAAAGCAGGAGAGTTTCCTAAATACACTTGATGTAGTTAAGAGTTACATAAAAGAAACCAGGAAGTGATGGCACTGAACTGCCAAAAAATAAAGGCCAACCTTAAATTTCTGAATTTTGAAATAAATATGTATCTGGCTTCTTGCTTTGCAATCCATGTGGATTATTCTCATTCTTTATTCCATTGCACTCCATTTAACAGCATTATGAAACCAATTGAACTGTAGGAAATAATACCTGCTAATTCAGGAGCAGGATAAAAAATTAGCCATTTAAAAATATCCAAATAGCGTCAAAGGCTTCTTTTTATCCAGCTTTTCCATCTTCTATCAGATTCTCCCATGGGCAGATAACTTCATTTGCAGAATCCTTGCAAGCCCAGTGGCTGCCCTCTTCCTCCTCCTCCGAATCTATTGGGTAGACCTTGCTCTCCAGAGGTATTTCCATTTTTATCTGGAAGAAGCTGGGATGCAAAATGAAAAACTCGTCACAGTGTGGGCATCTGCCAGGCAGACAGTCCAAGAGCAAGCTGTTTGGCCTGGACTTTTGCTATTGTGATAGCATCAAAACAGGGGATCTTCCAGCACATCTGCCAATCAGTTCCCCATTACTATGGTTGCCTCAAATTGTTTCTGGGGCAACCAGAGGGTACTGGTTTTTTTGCTCTATAAGACTCACTTTTTCCCTCCTAAAAAGTAAGGGGAAATGTGTGTGCGTCTTATGGAGCGAATGCAGGCTGCGCAGCTATCCCAGAAGCCAAAACAGCAAGAGGGATTGCTGCTTTCACTGAGCAGCGATCCCTCTTGCTGTTCTGGCTTCTGAGATTCAGAATTTTTTTTTTTCTTGTTTTCCTCCTCCAAAAACTAGGTGCGTCTTATGGTCTGGTGCGTCTTATAGAGTGAAAAATACGGTATATGGTTGGAGGCAAAGCTTTGCATTCTGAGTGTAGAGGCACCTGCCTCACAGATGTGGCTGGCTGATGTATTTTGAATTAAGAAGTGGATGGATTTATTTATTTTATTAAAATGTGTGTATCCCACCTTTCAGTTCTACATTGAAATCTACAAAGTGGCTCCCAATCACAATAAATTAATACAACTGGATTACTAGGCTGCTAATTCCTAAGGTGTAAGTTTTTTTTAAAAAAAAAATGGAAATGCTCTCACAGTTCAGAACTTATGGCTAAACCAGAGGTGGCTTCTTCCAAAAGACACACAAGGGGGGATGTCCATCTAGAGATGGATGAATCTGTTAATTTGAGTTTCTCATTTTTCCAATCTTAAATTCAGTTCTCCACATTTCTGCAGACATATTTGATTTTTTAAAAAATCCCCATGAAAATCCATCAGTATTTTAGTGCAAATTTCCCCCCAATAAAAACATTTTTGTAGTTCCAAAAATGATGGTCAGGTTTTTTTTATGTATGTAACTATAACAGCTAGGATTCTTTATGCACAGAAATGGAAAGATGAGGAAGTTCCCATCAAAGAAGAATGGATAAGCAAGGTGATGGACTATGCTGAATCAGCAATGTTAACAGCTAAAATAAGGGAACTTAGCAATGACTGCTTCACTGAAGAACAGAAGTCTTTTTCAGACTATTTATAAAGAAATGTTATAATATGGTGAATTCGTGAGCAGGATTTGAACTATGAGCAACAGAAATCATTGTACTATGATTATGATACGAGAGAGGGAAGATAGGGTGCAGCATAGAGGTGGGGGGAAAACACCAACAAAAATGGAATGGGAAGTCTATAAAACAAAAGAAAAAAATATTATGTATTGGGATTTTATGTGAGATTTGTGGAAATTTAAGAAAATATATTTGGGGGCGAAACATTTTTGCATGCAGTTTTGACTAATATACACATTTTTGCAAGCAATTTTCCCTAACATAGCAATGCATTTCTCCATGTTATTTTCACCAGGAGATGCATTTTTATGCACACTTTCACCTAATGGATGTATTTTAGTACACATTGGTGAGAGAACTGAACCACCACAGTTCAGAGACATTTCCATTCATGTACAGTGGTGCCTTGGTTTACAAGCATAATCCATTCCGGAGGTCCATTTGTAAACCAAAACAGGTTGTAACTCAAGGTGCGCTTTCGCAAATGGCCCTCCCCAAAAAATATGTTCGTAATCCCCAAAAAATGGGTTGTAATCCAAAAAAAAGGTTGCAAACTGGGACACACACTTCCGGGTTTGATGTGTTTATAATCCAAAACGTATGCAAACCAAGGTACCACTGTATTGGTTATATAACAATGGCAAATTAGGTATTTTCTCATTAAGATGCATACACAATCAGAGTTCTCCCCAATCCTTATCTCCCCTTATAAGGTAAAGGTAAAGGTACCCCTGCCCGTACGGGCCAGTCTTGACAGACTCTAGGGTTGTGCGCTCATCTCACTCTAGAGGCCGGGAGCCAGCGCTGTCCGCAGACACTTCCGGGTCACGTGGCCAGCGTGATGAAGCTGCTCCGGCGAACCGGCACCAGAGCAGCACACGGAAACGCCTTTTACCTTCCCACTAGTAAGCGGTCCCTATTTATCTACTTGCACTTAAGGGTGCTTTCGAACTGCTAGGTTGGCAGGCGCTGGGACCGAACGACGGGAGCGCACCCCGCCACGGGGATTCGAACCACCGACCATGCGATCGGCAAGTCCTAGGCGCAGAGGTTTTACCCACAGCGCCACCCGCGTCCCATCTCCCCTTATAGTGCCTCTCAAAGCAAAGCACAATGGAATAACTCAAAGGGATACTCACTTGGACACCTTTTTGGACCTCTGTTGCAGTTGTGGGTTCAGACCATCGAGTGGTTGCACTTTCCCATGAGTCACTCCAGGGCACTTGGGTGAGAATGTTGCAAACATTGGAGAGTTCAAGCATCCCAGTTTGAGGAACCTGCCGAGGGATGAGGACATCTGGGGCTTGGGCAGCAGCTTGGTCTTAGAGCTCATAGGGTACTGGGAGCTGCGGCAGGGCTCCAGCTCAGAATCCATGGCGATCTCAGTGCTTTCCATGAAGGAAGGGGCGGAGTTAGAGCTAGGCCCATCCCAGTTCCTGCCCGTGACAGAGGTGCTGTCTGGAGCTACCTTAACAGAGGAGGAGCTAGCGCTGTTTGGTAGAGTAATGCGCCCAGGGCACTGGAGAGGACGATCGCTAGGCACACGGCGGGAGGAAGAGAAAGCATTGGACGTCGATGGAGAGTCAGAGGTACCACTGTAAATGGCCAGATGGGGAACAGGAGCAGTGAATTGGCACAACTGCATGGAAGAAAAGGAGAACATTTATAGCACAGGAAGCAGAGTGGAATTCCTAGGAAGCATGGTCATGCTGTATCTGCCAGCCATTCTCATGCTCCCACCTCTTTACCTGAAGGCCCACAAAACCATGGAGCTGGTCCTGGATCTTTTTCCCACCTCACCTTTAGCTACTTAGGTAAAAGTAAAGGGACCCCTGACCATTAGGTCCAGTCGTGACCGACTCTGGGGTTGCAGCGCTCATCTCACTTTATTGGCCGAGAGCGCCGGCGTACAGCTTCCGGGTCATGTGGCCAGCATGACTAAGCCGCTTCTGGCAAACCAGAGCAGCGCATGGAAACACTGTTTACCTTCCCACCAGATTGGTACCTATTTATCTACTTGAAGTTTGACGTGCTTTTGAACTGCTAGGTTAGCAGGAGCAGGGACCGAGTAACGGGAGCTCACCCTATGGGTTGTGGTTTAAACCACAGCGATTTAATTCTTTGAAACATTAGCTAATCCAGCCAACCATCTTGCTTCATCTGAAGGATGAACATAATTCGATTGATCTTCTTATTGCTGTTCCCCACCCTCCATTCTATCCAGCAGTCCCCACCCACTGAAGATTTCAGATCTTCAGTCAGATGTGGGGCTTATTGCTTTAGTTCTGTCCCGAGTTCTAACATTCCCTTTACATCGCAGTATCTTGTGTTATGGAACTATGGCTTCTTGATCAATATACCTGCATGTCATGCTAAATGTTAAATGGCAGTAGAGTTTGCTGATACAATGCTCCAGATTTTGTCAGTGCAAAACTCCTGTGATTCTCCGAGTTGGCAGGGTTGCAAACAATTCACATGGAAATGAGTGTTAAAACCTTCACTAGATTCCACCACAATCACATAAAATGTGAAAAGGAACATCACGAAGATAGACGAAAGTGATGGTCTGAATACTGCCAAAGTTGCCTTTCAATGCAGTTATGTGCAAAGCAATGTACAAAGCAAAGATGGCACCCAATAACCAATAAAAGTTGCTACTAAACATGGAAAAAAGTTAGTGCATTAAAAGGGGGGGGGAGAAAATACAGTGGTACCTCAGGTTAAGTACTTAATTCATTCCGGAGGTCTGTACTTAACCTGAAACTGTTGTTAACCTGAAGCACCACTTTAGCTAATGGGGCCTCCTGCTGCTGCCGCGCCGCCGGAGCATGATTTCTGTTCTCATCCTGAAGCAAAGTTCTTAACCTGAAGCACTATTTCTGGGTTAGCGGAGTCTGTAACCTGAAGCGTATGTAACCTGAGGTACCACTGTACAGTAATACCTATCCAATTCAAGCAAAGATGTTTAATTAAAGCTTTGACACACTGTAATAAATTCTGGTATTCCACTTAAAAAACATGGTCCTCGGAAGAAGGAATCTCACTTTGAATGTCAACTTCCCCTTCCCATCTCTTACCAAGTTCTTAATTTTTTTTCAAAAGTAGGGTAAGAGAAACATTTTTTTCTCTTCTTTTCTCAATGATCAGGTGAAGTACATTCGGAGTTGAATGACAAAGCCAAAGCTGCTGATGTAGATATGTTGCTGGTGGAATGAATAAATGAAGACAGATGGGAGAAAATATGGGGAATATGAATTTACACACAGGCTTGATATATACCAATAAACGAAATGGTGCCAGTCATACTGGTGCAAGCCGGAAGGAAGTGATGTTTGATGGCAGGTACCCAAGGACGATAATCCAGGAATTCATCAGCGACACTCGAATAACCTCTAGCAAAATGGCTTGATATTTTATAGGGCATTTGCCCTGGATTGTTTAACTTCATAAAAATTGCATGTTTCACTTACTTTGTGCCATGTACCATATGTAACGAAAGGCTTGTGGACCGATAAAAATGTGATGGAGCCAACCCTATATTTCTGTCTAACTAAATAATTGCATGCATAGAATTATCCCACAAGTGCAAAGGAATTTCCCGCCCCCCTGCTTTCCCCCTAAATCTGCTCTGAGTCCCCCCCACCCTCTAGAGTGGAGTTTGGTTGTGCTTGTGGGAGTTGTTCTGCACATGCAATGATTTAAGTTGGATGCAACCTAAAAAACAATAAAGTATTCAAACATGGCTATTTGTTTCAGTGGGTGGCCTTGCATTTTAAAGAACTAACTCATGTGCAAACTCTAATGTGGCTTAGTTCTGTGTCGTCATTTTTCTAAAATGAAAAAAGGGAAGGTTCAAAGTTTAACTGATAGCTGATTATCATGTTGAAGAACAGTTCAGACTATGTGAGCCTGCCTGACCATTAATGTCTTCTTCCGAGAACCCTCTATGTATGGGGAGATTGCCTTTTTGAGTATTGCCATATTGTCTCTGGAAGTCCCTCCACCAAAAGATCAAATAATTGCCTTCTTGGGTCTCATTTCGGCATCAGGTTAAGACTTAATCTGTGCAACAAGGTTTCTAACTGAGCTCTGCTTTTCAAAATGGTTTGGTTTGGTTATTTAAGTGTTTGTTGTTTTCTGGTCTGCTTTGTGGCTAATTAGATATCTAATTTCTCTGTTTGTTGAATTAGACACGCTGTAGAGAAGTGATCCACAAATCCTAAACCAAATATAATGGAGAATATATAGGAGTAGCCTATCAAGCAGAGACAGAATGGTGTGATCTTGCACAGATACTGGGCTTACATTGCGACTACTGTCAGGAATTGTCCTTCACGCGTGAGGTGGGATGCCTTTTAGGCAGTCACCCCTTGTGGAAGTGTAACTTCACTCTTTTCACTAGATTCACTACACGCTTTCCAGTAGCACAATTGTGTTCCCAGTAATTTTGCGATGTTTCCCCACCACCACTTTTTCCTGCCATGTGACTGTGGGATAGAGGAGCAAATAGTGGCCAGGTTGAAATCAGCTTCCCTTTATGAAAGCTGCATTCCTATGCCCACTTACTTAGAAGTACGTCTAAATACAGGTGTATAGGACTGGGGTGTGTATAGTTAGGATAAGGATGTAAATGAGGAGCTTCTGAAGACTATTAGGCTCTGGTATTGCTACAAACACAGCCAGTAGAAGGCAGTTTTAGAAGATGGTACCTTATGATTAAGACATGTAGCAAGACTTAATGTTGACAAATTAAGTAGAAGCCTACCTAATTTGACATTGTCTTACACAATGGTTTTTCAAGCTCTCTTGAAGCACTAAGGATCGACGTATGCACTATTCACCAGTATTTTAGAAAAGGAAAACCAATTCAAACCAACGGGACAGAGGCAACACAGTATGAACAAATGAAAGACGCACAGAAGAGAGGCAAAAGACATGACAGACAAGCACAGTGATGGTTTCGCTTTCTAGTTTTATTTGACCAGAGGAGATAAAAGAAAGGAAAAGTGAGAAAAATAAAGCAGTATTCTGAAATCCCACTAGAAGTCCCCCTCTTCTTAATTTATTTAACTAGATGTGAAGCCCATTCCATCTTGGGCATTTAACAGAAAATGAAAAGCAATGACATCATATACATGCACTGACATATTTGCTACAAGGAAAGAAAGATGGAAGACAGCACAAGCTTAGAGGCCAACAAACAGGCTTACAGCTCTGTGGTATCTTAAGCAGTTTTCAAGCTTTCTACTGGTGAACCTGAACTCTTTCCACACTGAAGGCCACCTACTCATTACAAAGGGTTTTAGGGTACCTTTTAGGGCATACTAGGTGGAATTCAGTGTAGTGCTAAATGAGGTATTTGCGCACAACCAAACCTCCAGAGCAGATGGGGAGAAGGGGCGAGCGGACGTCATTCAATGCACACAACTTAGTTGAATCTCACCCACTATGTCCTTGGCCTTACAGTCATCCCATGTAAAAGGAGAGTGTAACCTACAATGCTTCCAATGCTCTTCTGTCACTGTACATTGCAGGGGGGGGCATCAACACTGATGGGCATGCACTTTTTGGCTGCCACTGCTGAAGTTACCACTGAAGAAGTCCCCAAGGAACCTCAACGTTGCCTGAAGCACAGTTTGAAACCTCTTGCTTCAGGCTCTTCTGTTGTTTCCATGTTGGCCTCGATAAACAAAGAGGCAAGACAAGGTATGGGGTTTCCTTTAATGAGCTAATCTCCATAGTCACACTTTCAAACTTGAGTGCTTCATGGGACTCTGCTTACGAAATAAATGCTTATAACCAGAAAATGATAATAAATAATAATAATAATAATTTATTATTTATACCCCACCCATCTGGCTGGGTTTCCCCAGCCACTCTGGGCGGCTTCCAACAGAATATTAAAAAACCTATTAAACATTAAAAGCTTCCCTAAACAGGGCTGCCTTCAGATATCTTCTAAAAGTCTGGTAGTTGTTTATCTCTTTGACATCTGATGGGAGGGCATTCCACAGGGTGGGTGCCACTACCGAGAAGGCCCTCTGCCTGGTTCCCTGTCGCTTTGCTTCTCGCAGTGAGGGAACCGTCAGAAGGCCCTCGGCGCTGGACCTCAGTGTCCGGGCAGAACAATGAGGGTGGAGACGCTCCTTCAGGTATATTGGACGGAGGCGGTTTACGGCTTTAAAGGTCGGCACCAAGACTCTGAATTGTGCTCGGAAACCCAGAACAAACTTAGCTGGTCTCTAAGGTGCTACTGGACAACATTTTTATTTATTTCCCTTGGCTACCTTTACACTTCCTTGAGCTGGTAGAAGCTATCACTCCTACACTGCTTTTAATATTGCATTTTTGTGTTATTTTCTTGCAGCCTTTTTGACTGTGGTGTTCTGTCTGCCACTGTCAGAGTGCATTTTGCAGGAAATGATGAAATGCAGTGACAAAGAGGAGAGAGAAACTGCAAGCAAGCCCAGAGATGGAGCAGATGATAAAGAGATATAAATCATACAGCTGAAATAACTTAATGGGAAAAGAGATGAGGAGGAGGGAGTCCCGATTCCGTTCAGATGCCCATAAGATTCCGGAATGTTTTAAACACTTCTTGATCCAGACTTATGAAGCACTGAACATTTAAGGAAAAAATGATATTGCCGTTGTTTTTGGATTAGGGGTTGTGTTGTTGTTTTTTGAGAGGGTGGGAGGAGGCAAGCATTTAAGTCCTCCTGACTATGCTCACGAAGAAAACAAGAGAGGCTACATTTTATTCAACACTTCCAGTCAGTACAACTCCGATGGCTTTGACCTATGTTATTTTCAGTCTACACAGCAAGCAGGGATAGATCCCTATGGCTGTCAACTGGCTTTCCACACTACGGCACAGAAAAAGCCTCTTGCCTAGAATACCATATCTCAATTCTTAAACTTTCAGCAAATGCAGGGGTAGTCAACATGGCTACCACTCGTCAGTCATGTGATCCTCCCTCCACAAACAAGATGCATACAAATTGCTTGCCTTGTGTTCCAGGGGGTTGGCTGTTGGAGTCAACACAGGCCAGCTGCTTGCCAGAACAGGCCTGAAGACCGCCGTAGAGTGCTGCAAGAATACAGTGGTACCTCGCAAGACGAATGCCTCGGATGACGAAAAACTCGCAAGATGAAAGAGATTTTCGTTTTCTGAGTTGCTTCGCAAGACGGATTTCCCTATGGGCTTGCTTCGCAAGATGAAACGTCTTGCGCCTTTTTTTTAAAACCGCCAATGCATTCCTATGGGAAACCGTCAATACGCAGCGGTGCTTCGCAAGACGAAAAAATTCACAAGACGAGAAAATCGCAGAACGAATTAATTTCCTCTTGCGAGACACCACTGTATTAGGAAGATTCCTTCCCAAAAGCACCCGTCTTCTTACTTTACAGCACGGCAGCCCCATGTGCCTCTAAGATATTAGGTTCCCATCTTTGGGGAATTTCACAGCAAATAAAACCAAATGGGACTTGGAGCTAGGTGGAGGAAAACGAATGTTCTCCATTTGTTAGCTTACCTTTTAATACAAGAACCCTAAGGAACATAGGAAGTTGTCTGATATTGAGTCAAGACTATTGATCCATCCAGTTCAGTATTCTCTACCCTGATGGACAGCAGCTTTCCAGGGGATATCTCCAGCCCTATCCAGAGATGTTAGGGACTTAACTTGGGGCCTTCAACATGCAGAGTAGATGCTCCAACCCACCCCCCCAAGCTACGGCCCTCCCTGTTAGGAAGGCTCTGAATCCATAAAGGACTTCTCCTCTCTATGACCAAGTTGCACCCCGGCCAACTGATACTCCTATTCCGCTCAAACGAATATGCATTTGAGCAGACAGCTGCTTCAAGTTGCTTTGGAAATGCAGAATGCATGTTTACATGCACAAGACCACAGTACGTACTGCTTGTTAATTCGTATGGGCCAACTGCGGCCGCTTGGTTCTGTGCTTAACACCAACAAATACTGATCAGAATACCTAGTCCCCAAGCATACCCTGAAAAGAAAGGGGGGAAATAATCTACCCTTTGTTTGATATTTAACCGTCTGAACTGTTTGCATGGCAAGGTGAGGGGTGCCTGAGCTGTGTTAAGTATGCACCCTTATTTAGGATTCCTTAACAGCACCCGGAAACCAGAATAAGCTCTGCCCTGTGCCTCACAGCACACCTTTGCCATCTCTTCCCCTCCATCCTTTGCAGGCAGCAGGAGAAGAGGGAAGCCAGTTGCCATGGTATCTCGATTTCCGAATATTTAGAACTGGGAGGGATGTTTCAGGCAGTTTATAGAAAACATTGTTTCCTTGCCTTGTTTAAAACACACACACACACACACACACACACACACAAGCCCATTTGATATGGAGAAAGTCACTGTGAGGTTCACATGGCAACTTCTGCCATCTGCGTTCAACGATTCTACCAGCGATGGCTTGTGAAGTGACACTACTCTGGGCGCCATGGCAACAACATGCTGTGTGGAAAGGAGGGATGGAAAGCACAGAGAAATGTTTCGTATAATGACGAAGCACCACTGCCACCTGCAGGGAGGAGACAGGAAATGCAGCTCTACATTCAGCCAACACCCTCACGACTCCTCCGCTTGGCCTTTTCACCAACATCTGAGCCCTACTTAGCAGGTGGGGGCTCCTGCTTGAGCTGGCTTCTACGATCCAGCTTGCTCATAACCTGGGTGATGTCCACGTTGGCCGCTGCTTCTTTCGCCTTGGCTTCTTCCTCCTGTTGCCTCAAGACGACGGGGCTGGGGCTGGAGCGGAGGTGCCGGCGAGCAAACGGATTATTAGAGCTAAAAAAGAAAACAGAGGAGAAGACAGTAAGGGGAGGGTCGTTGTGTATGACAGTGGAAGGCGGACGTATCTGAGGGCATCGGGGGAGGCAGAAAAACACAGGAGCGTCGAGAAACCACATCAAACCCAGCTCTGCACCAATGGATTAATCAGTGCCAGTTTACAAAATGAATTGCCCTGGGATAACATCCCATAAACTCAGTGTGGTTTAGTGGTTAAGTGCGGTAGTCTTGTAATCTGGGGAACCGGGTTCGCGTCTCCGCTCCTCCACATGCAGCTGCTGGGTGACCTTGGGCTAGTCACACTTCTCTGAAGTCGCTCAGCCCCACTCACCTCACAGAGTGTTTGTTGTGGGGGAGGAAGGGAAAGGAGAATGTTAGCCGCTTTGAGACTCCTTCAGGTAGTGATAAAGCAGGATATCAAATCCAAACTCTTCTTCTTCTTCTATACAGACAGGGGGAATGAATCAGGGAGTGAATCAAACTGCTCTGGAAGGTAGGACTCGAACCAATGTCTCCAAGTTACAAGAAAGAAGATTCCGACTAAACCTTTCTGACAGGGAGAGACGGTGGAACGGTCTCCCTCGGGAGGTTGTGGACTCTCCCTTCCTTGGAGCTTTGTAAGCAGAGGTTGGGTGGCCATCTGTCATGGATGCTTCAGCTGAGATTCTTGCATTGCAGGGGGCTCGACTGGATGACCCTTGGGGGCCTCTTCCAACTCTGAAATTCTATGATTCTATGAAAGGGAGACAGCAAATGCTGGAAAGGTCAGAGGTCCTTGCCTTTCATCCCAGGGCTGGATGAAGAACATGTGGCTGCTGCCGGGCTCCAACTCCCATCAGCCCTAAAGGTTGGCCATGCTGGCATGGGCTGATGAGAGTTGGGAGTCCACAACAACATCTGGAGCGCTGCAAGGTCCCCATCCCTATCTCAGGGTTAGAGGTAGCTCCACCCTTTCTGTAGCATATTTGCTGCACCTACATCAATGTTCCACACTTTCAGTGGCAAATGTGTGCACATCAAAGGGAGAGCAAGATTTCCTACATCAAATAACATGACGTCATTACTCCTTTGGCGCCGCTGGTCTCAGACTCAGGAGGGCAGACTCTGGGGGAAGATGAGCAGAGAGACGAGAAAGAATGGGAGGAGGAGGCTGCAACAGATGGAAGCCTCCCTCTGAACTCATCTGGTTCTAATGTTGAGACAGGAGCACTGTCAAGAGTCTCAGGAGGACTCTGAGCTTGGGGTGGCCGAGCAGGATTCAGATAGGGAGGTGAGTCCGATACTTTCTCCCAGGACAAGGCCATGACTCTGGAGAAGGAAGGTCTGCCTTAAAACTTGATGGCTTGGTGTGGGAAACTTGTTGGGACAACTTCTTAGCTCCTGGGCAGCCTTGCACTTCTTGTTACCAACCCTGGACTTGTGAACCCTGTCCCCTGGCTTCTAGATTGGGCTCATCCCCACCAACCCTTTGCTTTGTGAGATCTTCATGACAGCATTAGCTCGTTTCCTGCCGCAGCTTTACTCATGCCTTAATAAAGATCACTTTTGGGTGGCAACCAGGACACATATAAAGCCTTACACGGCTCAGGACCTCAACACCTTAAGGAGCACCTCTTCCTGTATGAACCAACCTGGACCCTGTGCTTGTCAAGTGGGGCCCTTCTCTGTGTCCCCCATCCCAGAGAGGTTCAAAGGGTGGCAACAAGAGAACGGGCCTTTTCTGTGGTGGCTCCTGATTGCAGAATGCTCTCCCCAGAAAGGCTTGCCTGGTGCCATCACTACATGTCTTTAGGCACCAGGCAAAAACATTTCTCTTTACCCAGGCCTATGGCTATTAAATAATCTATGGCCAGTGAAAGCGTGAGGGAGTGGACTGTTATTAAGATGACTATTTGATTATTGGCTGCCTATATACATTTTATCACTGATGTTTTGTAATGTGTTTTTAATATTGTACACTGTCCTGGGATTTTCTGATAAAGGGCAAAATATATGTTGAATAAATAACAACAACAACAATAAACACCCACATTTTTGAGTAGAGATCTCTGATGGGGAAGGTTCAGAGTACTATAAAGAATTCCAAGAGATCTGAAAATTATCTAGGATAGCCAGCAAGGGAGCATAGTAGAAATATCCTAGAATTCCTTGACGGATAAGTCTGTCAACAAGCTTGAGATAGTGACCTCTAATTGTTCTCTGTGTGTATGTGTGTGTACTTTTCAGGACCTGTCCCCCAATGCGAACCCCTTCCTAAGATATAATTAGTGATTCTATAGATATGTGCTCCCTAAATCCTAAGCAAAACATTTTAAAAAGCATGCACTTCTGTTATTAATGCTAGCAACCAAACTCCATTTGGGAGGAACAAGATCTCTCCTTAGATTTTCAGCCTGCAAGTGCTTCCAGAGATATATTCATGGCTGAAAGATGGTAGCAGATCACTCTCTCAGCTTTACACACACCTGCTCTGTGCCACCACTTCATTCTGTACCTGCAAATTATTCCAAAGTGCAGTTGAATGCTGTCTGCAGCCTTCTGGTTATGTGCGAAGCCTTTTCAGAAGCACTTCACAGCAAACACGACTACATTTGCGAGTGCTACTTGCAAAACTGTGCCACATAGCAGCGTTTGAAAATCGCATTGGTGGCAGCCAGGTATTTTAGAGAGCTGCGGGCTGCACACACTTCAGAGTTCAAGTATGACTGGACTTAACTGTCCAGGGGTCCTTTACCTTTTCCCTTTACACCTTGTTAAAATGCAGATAGAAGGTGGCATTTGCAAACACCCTGAAACAGGCATATGAAATTCTCTTTGTGAGACTTTGGTAACTGGGAACTATATACAGTGGTGCCCCACAAGACGAATGCCTCGCAAGACGGAAAACCCGCTAGACGAATGGGTTTTCCGTTTTGGAGGTGCTTCGCAAAAAGAATTTCCTATGGGCTTGCTTTGCAAGACGAAAATGTCTTGCGAGTTGCTGCGATTTTTTTTCGCTCCCCACCCCCTTTTTCTAAGGCACTAAGCTGCTAATAGCCTTTTAGCAGCTAATCCGCTAATCCCTTAAGCCTTTAATAGCCGCTAATAGCCGCTAAATGGCTAATAGCGCTAATCCGCTAATCCGCTAATGGGGTTGCTTCGCAAGACGGAAAAACCGCTAGACGAAGAGACTCACGGAACGGATTCTTTTCGTCTTGCGAGGCACCACTGTATATAAAAGACCTAGACTAAGTTCCATCTACCTCACTGACACACACACACACACCAAATGACAGTGTGGTCCCAGAATAAGAGAGCCACATCCATTGGTGGGAGGGGAAGGCAGGGAGGCAACATTTCGATTAAAGTCAATGAGATTTGTCAGGGAACTGCCATTGGCTCAGAGGTGAGAAACAGAAGGGCAGTTGTGTTACAGGGAGCCTCCAAAAATCTTGCGAAGCAGTTCCTTTTCCAGGGAAGAGGAAAGCCCCACCTCCAGGGGGGGAAAGGTGCAAGGACCAGAGGATGCTGGTGGGAGCCTTAACACTGCTCCTGAGCAAGCCAGACAGGAGGGAAACACGCCTTTGCCATCGCCCATCCTGCGCAGTAGTCTGAGGCGCAGAGAGGGGCGGAGACGGTTGGGGGTAACAAAACTCTTATGTTGGGGGAGGTCCAAAAGAAGATCACTCCCGGATTCTGCTAGCGATTGAGCCAGACATGAGCTTTGGGGGCCTTCACTGTAAATAGTTTGCACCAAAATAAAGCCTGTAAAATACAGGTCGGAGTCCTGCCTGGTTACTCTCGAGCAACCGCAACAGGATTATTTTGGAAGAGTGTACCATATATGGCAAGAACATGCTACTGCTGTGAATGAGATATCTTGTTCATTTCTCAATTCAGGATTAAAAGGTTGTTATGTGAATTGGGGGGCGCGATACTTCTAACTCACAAAGGAAGTCTATAGACGATGACCATTTTGCATGGGGGTCCCATTCCCGGCCTCTGTGCATGTCAGTACTCCAGGTATAAGTATCCCCATCCCACATCCAAAAGGATCCGTGTATTGGCAATCGCTTGGATGAGGACAGTGTTGAGTGGACAACATGAGACGCATCAAATCCACTTTAAACTACCATGTGTGCACAGCCTTTATGCACTTAATGAAGGAAACACTGGCCTTGCCACAACAAACACAATTGCCACATAAAAAGCGGAGCAGTCCTAAAAAATAGAACACTCAAAAGATTATACACAGAGTATTCAAACACATGCTTAATCTGGGTTTCCTAGAATCTGGTTTTGATTAAACTACGGCAATTCTCTGTCTAGACAAATCTTATACAGGGTAACGTTGAACTCTCTCTCCTGCTAAGAGACAGAACCCAAGACTCACATTCTTAGTGTAGATCCAAATGTTATCAAGCAGGGATATGAGATCGATATCTAGTCCTCTGAACCCTTTGTTAATTTATGGGAAGCCACATTGCCCATTCTAACTGCTGTTAACAGAGGGATATAACACATGTTTCCATTTGAGTGTATACACACGGAAGTAAGAACTGTGTCTTAGAACAGGGATGATGGCTGCCAAAGAGCCACAGAGCAAGGGAGGGGGCTCAAATATTGCTGACTTTCCTCACAACCAGCCCGAAGACTAGAAAGAAGTCCAGCTTGGGGACAGCCCAGGGAAAAGTGTGAGGAGAAGCAGCAGGCAGAAGAAGCACTTATTCATTGGGTAATATATTTCTATGTTGGTTTTCAAAGCAAAAGCCAGCTTCAGCTACCTTCTGTGTCTACTGCTTCTCCCTTGATGTAGCCCAGGGGTAGGCAACCTAAGGCCCGGTGGCCAGATGCGGCCCAATCGCCCTCTCAATCCGGTCCACGGACGATCAGGGAATCAGCGTGTTTTTACATGAGTAGAATGTGTGCTTTTATTTAAAATGCATCTCTGGGTTATTTGGGGGGCCTGCCTGGTGTTTTTACAGTGGTACCTTGGATTACAGATGCTTCAGGTTACAGACACTTCAGGTTACAGACTCCGCTAACCCATAAGTAGTACCTCGGGTTACGAACTTTGCTTCAGGATGAGAACAGAAATCGTGCGGCGACAGCGGGAGGCTAAAGTTGTACCTCAGGTTAAGAACAGTTTCAGGTTAAGAACGGACCTCCGGAACGAATTAAGTTCTTAACCCGAGGTACCACTGTACATGAGTAGAATGTGTGCTTTTATTTAAAATGCATCTCTAGGTTATTTGTGGGGTTCATTTCCCCCCCCCCCAAAAAAAATAGTTCGGGCCCCCTCATGGTCTGAGGGATGGTGGACCGGCCCACGGCTGAAAAAGGTTGCTGACCCCTGATGTAGCCCTATGTCATTCTACACTAGGGATGGGGGGGGGGTTTTGATTAATTTCGCATTTAAAGGCGAATCTACCTAATTCACGCTTTCTGAACTCAACAACACTGAAATGCAGCTGCCTTTCGAAATTCGCACTTCTCGTAATTTTGCAGTTCAGAAAGCAGCTTACTAAAAACGTGCATGGCGTAACAGCACGCAAAGAACAAATAAAGCCCTGCTGCAACAGCAACAAAAGTGGGGGGGGAGGGGGGGAAGTTTTCATAAAGAAGCAGTCGGAATACAGTGGTACCTCGGGTTACATACGCTTCAGGTTACAGACGCTTCAGGTTACAGAGTCTGCTAACCCAGAAATAGTACCTTGGGTTAAGAATTTTGCTACAGGATGAGAACAGAAATTGTGCTCCAACGGTGCGGGAGGCTCCATTAGCTAAAGTGGTGCTTCAGGTTAAGAATAGTTTCAGGTTAAGAACAGACCTCCGGAACAAATTACAGTGGTGCCTCGCAAGACGAAATTAATTCGTTCTGCCAGTTTTTTTGTCTTGTGATTTTTTTCGTCTTGCGAAGCACCACTGTGCATTGACAGTTTCCCATAGGAATGCATTGGCGGTTTTAAAAAAAAGGCGCAAGACGTTTTCGTCTTGCGAAGCAAGCCCATAGGGAAATCCGTCTTCCGAAGCAACTCAGAAAATGAAAAACTCTTTCGTCTTGTGAGTTTTTCGTCTTCCGAGGCATTCGTCTTGCGAGGTACCACTGTAAGTACTTAACCCGAGGTACCACTGTATTTCAAAAGCTTGCTGGAAACAAGTCACCTTGTTCTGCCATCTGAAGCAGCAAAGGTGGTTTGAGGGAACCGTCCCTTAAAGGTAAAGACAAACACGTCCTTGAAAGAGAAACTGCATCATGTTATTCACCTGTAGGGTGAGCTCTCAGCTTTGCAGTTTGCGTGAGAGTTGCACATTCCAGAAGGCAGAATGCTAAGCCAGCCACTAGTCTTGTCTTCTGCGCTGCATGTCAGCAGGCTGCCTGGCCTGTAGGGAACCCCTGTTTCTCAGCCCCAGCCAGCCCCTTCTGCAACATGAGGGTAAACATACAGGCCTACTACACAAGGATGCTAGTAAGGATCTCGAGAACACGCCCATCAAGCTGCTTGGGAAACCACTCCATCAATACACAACTGCTGCTAATATTAACAACTCTTCTTATTGCTGCTGCTCAATAAGCCAGCTTCAGGAGCCTGCAGACGGGGCTTACCATAGGGTGGTTTCCATGACAACCAACAGCAGTGCAAGGTACAGCTGTTTCTGTCCAGCTATGCTTTAAAGAAAGAGGGGAATGTGGTGCAGGCTAGTGGCCAGAGGAAACTCCTGCTAGGGCAAAAGGCTTTTCCGCAATAGCCATTCCTTCTTGGAAGCGAAGCATCTGCAGCGTCCAAAATGAGGGGTTATCTGTCTGTCCCGCCCACCATGAAATACCCACTTTAAATTATGCAAATGCTTAAATCACTTTGTGCCCTCATTTAAACCAACAGCAAATAACCCGCAATTAAACCCCAATCAGCTTGCCTTTTCTTCACAGCGGCTTCTTGCGGCACAATTGCCTTGGACAGTATTTCCTTGTATATCGGAGACTTTAAATAGCGACCGAACGAATCCTACTGGGGAGAAGGAAAGGGGAAACGGTAGTTATAGATTACAAGCATCCTAATTAAAATCATCTCTCCTTACAGCTGTTTGGGAGTCAAAGTGGCGGGGGGGGGGGCGTGCAAGGGAAGAGAATAATGTCGCCCAAGAGCACAACGGAACATCTCTTCTCCATATTACATATGTGTTATGAAAACCACTGGTTAAATTAACGCCCATGTGGTTAGAAATCTGTGGCCAGAGCACTCAGTAAGAGATGGGGGAGAGGTTCTCATCCTAGGAAGGAAAAAACATCACATAAGCTCCAACGCTCCCTTCTTCAAGTGTGCTTTTCAGCCATTCAAAGCCAGTGAAAGGAAGTGGGAATTGTATTATTAAAGGGTATATATGCTATGACTCCTTGAAGGCTATGGCCTGATATACCTCGAGTCACCCAGAGCTACTATATTATGTAAGCACCTTTGCAGGGCACATACCCTAAGTGTGGTGGGGTTACCTAACTGAGATTGGAAGACGTAAGATGGTCCTAACAACAACAATAACAATTATTTATTTATTTATTTATTTAGACCCTGCCCATCTGGCTGGGCTTCCCCAGCCACTCTGGGCGGCTTCCAAAAAAATATTAAAATACTGTAACACATCAAACATTAAAAGCTTCCCTAAACAGGACTGCCTTCAGATGCCTTCTAAAAGTCTGGTAGTTGTTGTTCTCTTTGACATCTGGTGGGAGGGCGTTCCACATGGCAGGTGCCACTACCGAGAAGGCCCTCTGCCTGGTTCCCTGTAACTTGGCTTCTCGCAGTGAGGGAACCGCCAGAAGGCCCTCGGTCCTGGACCTCAGTGTCCGGGTAGAACGATGGGGGTGGAGATGCTCCTTCAGATATACTGGACTGAGGCCATTTAGGGCTTTAAAGGTCAGCACCAACACTTTGAATTGTGCTCGGAAACGCTGATGCCGTTTGGGCTAGATGGCTTTCTGGTTTCTTCAATCTATTGGATCTATTGTTCTTGTAATGACACATCATTTTGCCACCATCTGCCCCAACACATTTCAAGTCACATTGTCAAACTTGCTGGGGGTGGGGTGGGGAGGACAAATGTTGTGGTTAAACTATTTCGCTTCCTCCATCCATCTCCTGTGTCAAGCTGCCGTCGGTGTCAGCTGAAATTAAGTTTCCTGTGGTTGCATTACATTTTCTGAAAGCACACGAAGAGGCTTTAAAGTCTTCTGAGAAAGCTGAACCCCAGAGAAATAAGTTGACTATTGAACTGAATGCTACCATCGCAACCTTCTTCATTTGGCCACTGCTTCTGTAATGTTATGAGGTCAGCCAAACAGGAAAAGAGGCAGATATGCCTTCATCTGAAAAAAAGTGCCCAGGGATGGGAAAGGGGGTGTTCACACATAACGCTAAGTCTTGTTTTAACCATTGCTTGCTCAGCAAACCACAAGTCATCCCATAGCCGGTGAATGAAGGGCCATAGTTCAGGAGAAAAGCTCCTTTGCACCTGAAATCCCAGAGAGCCGCTGTCAATTAGTTTAGACCACGCTGAGTTAGATGGACCAACGGTTTGAAATGGCTTAAGACAGCTTCCTACGTAGATGAGCAAACAGGTCATTCTGCATTTCCCCGAAGCTTTAGTGTGTTTTTCAGCTGCTTCAGCCTTGTGCCTCTGCAGCTTAGCAAGCATCTGAGGTAGGGTGGCCAAGGCTAAACCATAGTTAAAATGAGCCATGGTTTGTAAGCCAACACCATACCATGGCTTCACATAATGGATTCCATTAGAAAACAAACCATGATTAGTCTGTTAGACTGGGTTTAGATGTTCAAACAGAAGTCACAGTTCAGTCAATCAAACCATGGGTTTGCTTTAAGTGCAGACGGGGCCACTTTATAGGAAAATGCCAGAGAAATTAAGAACTGCAGCTCTGTTATACAAAAGATCAAAGCTATCCTGTTTTGTCTTCTAATTTCAAAAATACTGCCATTGTATACATTGGGCATTCTTAGATCTTACATAATTTTATTCTGCATAAATGGTATATTACGGTAGTTTCTCCCTCATCAAAGCGTAGCTTTGATTATTTTTGCATGGCCAAAATAAGGGCCGAGTCAACCCCAAAAGGAGGTGTCCCAAGACTGTCACAAAAAGATTATTTCATGTGTTTTCTTCAAACTTCACCAGGGTAGATTTGGACAACAGGCAAATACTGCTTCTCTCAAAAAGGCTTGAGTGGGAGTGATGGCGATGCCACTTGAATAACTGGGAAGGACAGCCAGCCAAAATTAATAAGCAAAAAAAAAAAACAAACCTTCTTCATCAGCATATAAATGTGAGTCTGTGCGGCATCTAAGACATAGCGATGAGGGTGTTTGAGGCCTCTGACCGTGATGCCCATAGTGGTGCCGTCAATATTGATCCAGCGCCTGGCTCCAGGTGCCAAGAAGGTCCTGAAATCGAAAATGAAAATAAAGGGGATTAAAATAAAGCTGGCGAAGAAAGGCTGTAGGGCCATACTTCCTGTTTGAGGCAGCTCTAAATGTTCTCCCGTCGACCGACGGAATGCAATTCTTACTCTTTGACGTGAACAGGTATCACTAAAGGTCTCCTGCTATCTCGGACTCTGAACTTGTACCTAATGATGTGTAGCTTTAATGCCACCAGTCCACCACTGGAACCACTCCAGCAGCTCCAGCTGACATTTCACTTAGGATACAGTGGTACCTTGGGTTAAGAACTTAATTCATTCCAGAGGTCCGTTCTTAACCTGAAAAAGTTCTTAACCTGAGGCACGCTTTCGCTAATGGGGACTTCTGCTGCCACTGCACCACTGGCGTGCAATTTCCGTTCTTATCCTGGGGCAAAGTTGTTAACCTGGAGCAACCACTTCCAGGTCAGCAGAGTTTGTAACCCGAAGCATTTATAACCCGAAGCGTCTGTAACCCAAGGTACCACTGTATTCTAAAGACTCCTCAGTGCAAAAGTCTCAGGCCATGTAGATAGTCTTCCAGCGCTAGAAAGAAGAACGTTCCGGCATGGCTTATTGCCTGGCAAATGTGCTTACAATCATATTCTTATGATGAATTTGTGTGACCCTTCTTCTCCCCGTAAAGTAGCTCTTTTTTTTTGCATCTATCATGTGGCAGAAATCTATGTGCAACTAGGTCACATGAAGACTTCTGCATGGATTTACCAGTGCTTTGAAATCCTACTAAAAACATGAAAGAAATTGCAACTCAGCGTTTCGTTTCATTATTTTTTTTACAAAAACTGGTACAATGTAGGAAAAGGACACCAGGGGAAGTTTTTGTAACACTATATACTGTGCTCACTTGTAAATTTCTTCTGCTTTTTCTTTCACCTTGGATTGGTCTCCATACTTCAGATCTTCACAAGCTTCCCAAAATCCCAGATTCTCCCCTGAATTAAAAGAGAAAGGAAAATAATCCTGCGTGATATATAATATTTTAAGTCAATAGCCTAAATCGGCTGAATGTGATTCTAGCGTGGTGATGTAAAGGGGGACCCTGAATTGGCTCTTCTAGAAGCAGCTGCAGAGATTTTCTTATTTCCTCCTCATGGAAAGTTGCCCTTCCCAGAATTCTTGCTTTTGCACAAATGTCAGAAGTACGGGAGCTTTCTCTGTCTTTGTATCTGGGCATACTACTTCTTGCCCTATTCATTTGTGGCCTTGCAGATACAGAGAGGAGCTACAATATGCAAAAAGCTTTGCGTTTTCAAGCCCTTTTAATACATCACAGCAGCCCCTTTGTGGCGGGAGGCTTTGTATTGTTTTATGTCTTGAGCCACTTGGATGTAAAGCCATGGGCAAAAGCTATAATGGACAGATTTGTACTCTTTGCACTGTTACCTCGGGGCACCTCACCTATTGTAAAGGGAGAAAGGAAGCAGGTTTTTTTGGGAAAATGAGATTCATCTCAGGGGAGCCACGTATGACATCAAAGTCCTCCAGCACTTTAAAGAGGAGCTAGAGAGGTGGAAAAGCAGAGACACAATTTCACACCCACCGCTGAACTCTTTCTTCAGGAACAGCTGGAAGTTCTGGCGGCCTTTGGGATCCCTCATCAGCTCGCTAAAATTGAAGGCCCATCTCTCCACTCGTGATTTGGTGGGGATTTCCACCCTGCAGAAGTTTAATGGCAAAGAGGTTGCACTGTTTCTTTCTGAAATCATTTCCTGTGAGATTCAAACAGTCTATCTATTTGTGTGCTTTAACAGAAAGCAGAAGCCCCATGCGCAGGCACACACCCACACACACCACACAAACACACACACACACACACACTCTCCACACATACCAGGTTGACAGCATAGAAATTTCCCCTCTGCTTTCCAATACACCACAATGAGCTCTCGAGTCCAAGTAACTAGTAATTAAGCATTGCTGCATATAGCAGGATAATAATAATAATTTATTATTTATACACCACCCATCTGGCTGGGTCCCCCCAGCCACTCTGGGCAGCTTCCAACAAAACACTAAAATACAATAACCTATTAAACATTAAAAGCTTCCCTAAACAGGGCTGCCTTCAGATGTCTTCTAAAAGTCTGGTAGTTATTTTTCTCTTTGACATCTGGTGGGAGGGCGTTCCAAAGGGTGGGCACCACTACCGAGAAGGCCCTCTGCCTGGTTCCCTGTAACTTGGCTTCTCGCAGTGAGGGAACCACCAGAAGGCCCTCGGCGCTGGACCTCAGTTTCCGGGCAGAACAATGGAGCTGGACCGAGGCCGTTTATACACAAAGCGTCTGATTCTAATTTGATTCCTAATGCAATAGCTTCACTGAGCAGGTATTATTGATTCCCATTGTCCAATGACAAAGCACGAATCCTAATTACATTTTGGAGAAGGCACACTGTAACAAGGAGGCATATATATATATTTGCGTTGGCACCTGCAACTAACACCAGAGCATGCTCTTCACCCAGGGTGAGAAGTGTGCAGCCCTAGACCTAACTTCCTGTAGGTGGCAACAGGGGAGAGACAGGAAAGAAGGCCAAACAGAGAGGATGCAGTTTGTCTCACCTGTGTTTAGCTCTGGTCTCGTCCACTTTTGCCAGCCACTGGTTTCTGCTACTTTCCACCACTGACTCTGACTCTGTCCACCAACAGCATGGCTGCCAACAGATTATTCCTGACACAGCATAGTTCTCACTAACAACAACAACAAAGATTCTGCACCCCTCTCTTAGGCCAACATTCATGAGGCTTGAAGCAGCTCTTTTTGAAAACAGGTTTGTAATGGGAAGGTAAAACCTATCTCGGTCAGGAATGCTCATCCGTGTTACAAATGCCTCTCCTCTGCTTTCCAAAGACACATTTTCCAAAAACAATGTACTGTAAAAACCGAAACACAGTAATCCTTCAAAATGCACACTTGTTCTTCAGCCAAGTAATGTGAATATAATGCATATAACAGAGATAAAGTGTTCATTATATAAGGGGAAATTGCTTTGCCAAAAACAAAAGTGTATATCAAGCAAAATTGCACAGAAACATACGTTAGGAGAAATTTGCACAAAAAAGGCTGGTGAATTTTCATGTGAACTTTTTTTAAATAAAATAAAATCTCAAGCTGATGTGGAAATGTGGAGAATTGTGTTTAAGATTGGGAAAATGAGAGCCTAAGAGAAACTGAAACTGACAGATTCACCCCTGCTTAGGTAAAGTCACTGTAACTCACAAAATGAATGTAAATGTAGTACATACAGCTTTGCATTGTAATCCCAAAAGTCAACCTCATCTGAGATCCAGGGGTTGCTGGGGAGGCATCCTGAGATTATGCAGTCATTGGAGCGGAACTGTTCGCAGTACTTCACAATTCTGAAAACATTGGAGATGAAAACAAGGTGATCATCTGTGGGCAACATCATAAACAGCACGGTAGGAAGGAAACTACGAAGGACTTCAACGACTGCACAAGATGAAGGACGTTCTGTGCTGTGAATTATAACACTTGGAACCTTCCTACCTAGCCCCAACAGTGATTTTTAGACCCGTCATTTCACAAAACAGTTACAAATTTTGTGTTGGTTCTAAGCTCACTGCAGAAGAGCGAAAAGGCTGAACAATCCATTACATGCATATGCCTATGGGGAACTCAAAGCTGGACAACACATTCCAGAATATCACCTGGCAAAGCCTAGCCTGGACTCCACCACTTTGGAATGCAGGTGAGGGATCATGGGTTTAAATGTACCCCTGAATGTATAAAAAAAAACCCCACCTATGTAGCAGAAAGCAACTACATGGAGGGAAAGTGGCATAGCCTAGCCTTCCTGTAGATATGGTAGTTTCTCTCTAGAAAGCTATTTTAACATGGGAGATTATTAAAACCTGCAGTCTGACGTGCCAATGTCCAGGAAGAGCTGCACCAAATGATGTTTCTAGGCAACCAGTTTGCTTAATCATGCAATGAGTTGATGGGAGCTGGGCCTCCGTTAGCAGACACTCAACCTGGCAGGTATCCAACTTTGTGTTATCTTACTTTAAAAACTCAAAAACCTGGCTGCATTCCTGGTGTTTGCATGCTTCAGTGCAGGCATGCACCTGGGCTTTTTTTTCAACCTGGCAGTGCTTTCCAGCTATTGCTTGCTCATGCATGCCAGAAAAACAGACGGCCGTTTTGGCTGAGGAGGCCAGGTGCAAAACTGTAAAGTGATCCTGCACTTTCTTCAACAGTTGTGCAGAACAGGGAATTTTAGCAAGTGTAATTTGACGTGCATCTGGTCCCCTTAGCTTTGGCTTCCCTCTAGGCTAATAGAAAGCTCCTGCTTCTAGATGCTTCCGCTGGGAAAGATTCTGTCCCCCTGCCCTTTCCCAGCCTGTGGAGGATGGGGAGCGTTCGGTGGCCCAGCCTGACAAAGAGCAGGAGAGTTCAGAGGGGGAGATTCACATGGCGATGTCTCCCGGGGCAGGCAGTGTATCAGGCGAAGAGAAGAGACTCCCCACTGCCCTATTCCGTTCAGGCCAGGAATTCTTGAACGGAGGTGGATTCGTGTAACTTAGCCTTGAATAGATGAGCCTTCCAACTCTACAATTCTATGGTTCTATGATCTGAGAAAGAAAGGCTTCCAGGTCAGAAAGGGCAAAGCTCAAAACAGATACCCTTCCTGCCATTTCTTTTCTTTTCTTTTTAAAATAATCACTAGCTAAATCACATTATTGAAAGTATTGAATTAGGACCTATCCACACTGACCTTTGGGCCCACTCTTTCTAGACAGTGGCCTGTGCTGTGGCCTGTGCTGTGACATTTTTAATTTTTTGCCCTGAGCTTTCCCCACGAAAACCCACTCTTTAAAGCTGAATCGGAGCAAGCATCAATTCAGGTTTTCTGTGGATTGACATTTGCTCTGATTGAGCTTTAAAGAGTGGGTTTTCAAACGGAAAGATCCAGAACAAACAAACAAAAAATGGGGTGGGTGGGTCTGCTTGGACAAAAAGCTTTAAGTCACGGACTGCGCTTGGAAAGAGTGGCGGAAAAGTTAAGTGCGTGTAAGCCCTCAATCACTAAGAAATGGAAGGGCATAATATGCTATGCCTTAAAACAAAGTTCGCACTTACCCTCCCAGGGAGACAGAAGACTTTACTGTGGTTTTCATTATGGCCTGCTGGTAGTACATGATCTAAGCAGGAAAACAGTTTTCATTATGTCAGCAGAACCACAGGCGCTTGTGAGAAATCCTCATCCACCAAGAAGCTAGCAAGAGGTTTCCTATACCCTTATAAGAAGGTTACCTAGGTGAGTGACCAGAAATCAGCTTCCTAAATTGTAAAATTCAGGGTGTGTGCTATTTCTCACAATGGAAATACGAGAAGTTGATGAAGCAGATACGGTTTGGAAGGCTCCATTCATGGAGGAGAAGGCTATCAGAAGCTACTAGCTGCATTCTAGGGCCTTTTAGATGTGCTTGTGGG
Organism: Podarcis tiliguerta; assembly: GCF_965153285.1. Taxonomy (NCBI): domain Eukaryota; kingdom Metazoa; phylum Chordata; class Lepidosauria; order Squamata; family Lacertidae; genus Podarcis; species Podarcis tiliguerta. The sequence goes on along the minus strand of NC_139535.1, from coordinate 98,774,711 downwards.
AGCAGGGCTATTGATTAGCTTTCGTTTCATTATGCATTTTGTATTCTTTGTGATCGTCAGATGAAGGGAGGTATGCAAATTTAATAAATGATGTTGAGGATGATGATCAGTGGTGTGTGGTGAAACTTTTCATAGGCGAACAGTTAGGGCCAGAGGTGCAAGTTTGTGAGGGCGATGTCACATGAGCTTTCATGTCCTGACATTGCGCATGTGAGCATTGCACCTCCCTCCCTAAGCTGGGCAGAAGCTTCCTGGGCTTTGGGAAGGAGGCGCCACTAATTGATGATGATGGCCACATTCAACCTCCCCTGTCAGAAGAAGAAGAAGAGTTTGGATTTGATATCCCGCTTTATCACTACCCTAAGGAGTCTCAAAGCGGCTAACATTCTCCTTTCCCTTCCTCCCCCACAACAAACACTCTGTGAGGTGAGTGGGGCTGAGAGACTTCAGAGAAGTGTGACTAACCCAAGGTCACCCAGCAGCTGCATGTGGAGGAGCGGAGACGCGAACCCGGTTCACCAGATTACGAGTCCACCATCTTAACCACTACACCACACTGGCTCTCAGAGGGAGCGTGTCCTCAAAGGCCAGTTGCCAGGAATCACAGGTGGGGAGAGTGCAACAAAAACAAAAAACTCTACACTTGCAGTATATAAAACCCTACTCAACAGGAAGAAATATGATTTAGAATATGAAAGACAAAAATGGAGTTTAGAGTTAGGGGTACAGATAACAAATGATATATGGGAGTCAAGTATAAAATCAACAGAAATAGCCTCTATGGATCTAAGACTTATTCAACAGAAAATAATATTCAGAGTCCACTGGACTCCAGCAAAATTATACCAGAAGAAAATAACAAATGCAGACAACTGCTGGAGATGTGGGAGTAAAAATGCAAACTTAGTACATATGTTGATTAACTGCCCGATGATAAGATAATTTTGGTGCGAGGTGAGGATATTTATAGCAAGAGTAATAAAAATAAATTGTTATTTAGGGGAATTGAATTTAATTCTAAATTATATTACGGAAATGTGGGAGATTTCAAGGGAGCAAAAAAAATGGGTGTACCGTGCTATATTAGAAGCAAAAAAACTTGTTTTGATGAATTGGAAGAGCCGCAAAAAGATTCCATTGAGCACATGGATTGATAATATGGACAGATTAGCTACATACGAACAAACTGCATGTCGACACAAAATAAGAATGGATAAATATGAAGAAATATGGAACGAATCCGCCTTAAGCGATAAGGCGGATATTGGTGGGAAGTAGGGGGAGGAGAGAGAGGTGGGGAAATATTGTTTAAAAAGGTGTAGTCATAGATATATCAGTGTATTCAAATCTGAATTGTCAAATTGTGTTATTATTGTTATTATGGTTTTTGTTGTATGTGTCTTTTGTGGTTGATGTTTGTATCGAAAAAATGGTTAAATAGTGTGTGTTTTTTAAAGTCCTGCTTGGAGGCTTCCTGTAGGCATCTGGTCGGCCATTTTGAGAGCAAACCGCTGGACTAGATGAGCCCTTGGCCTGGTCCAGAGCAGAGCTCTTCTTCCATCCACGCATCCCCTGCTATGCAAAGAGCCCAGTCTGGGCTATTCCTACCGTCACCTCCATCTGCAACAATGTGAGGCATGAATAGTCAAGGGGACCAACATGGGATGAAGTCACAAACACACACACTTGTGCATGGGTGGGTGAACTGTGAGGGCTGTACATTAATTGACATGTAAGTGCAAATGTCTCAAGCTGGTAATTTGGGCTGAGCATTGGTAGCTGGGGAGTCGGGGAGCGAGGGCAAAGAGCTGTCCCTGCAATTAAACAGCATGTGTGGACTGAGGGGTTACCGAACCTTCACCAATGATTAAATAATTTGGAATTTTATATATTTTACCATGGCAGGGGGAGGATTTTAGATCTTCTGCACCAAGGTATCATGAAATACTGTTGGAGGGGAAAGCTGTTGCCATGCCAAGGACACAAGAGATAGAAAACCCAGATTGTAGCTCCCCAAGAAGCCTTATCTGGCTGCCTGTAAAGCAGAAGTACAAATCCCTCCCTCCCGGGATCGTTAAGGATGATATTCCCTTGGAGTTGATTTGCTGGAGGTTGCATGCTGGCCTTGAATGGGACCAAAGCCCAATGACAGATGGGGACCAGGGGTCAAAAGTGGGTGTGGCCAGCCCTCCTCTCATTCTGCCATCTTGTTTTCTTGTCATCTCTCTTTCTGCCACAGTCTTCTCTCTCCCCCACCCCCTGCCACAGCATGCTGTGAGAAGTGGAAAACTCTTGCCAGCATTCATTTTAATGGGTCTACTTTGAGTAAAACTTAGTTGAAGGCTTGTGAATAAGGTTTCAAGGAAAATGAGGTTTTTACCAGGACTGTATTATTACTCGTTGTTATTAACAGCAACAACAATCACTGATTAATATGTGGGAAAGAAATTACCTCTCTCCTGTAAACATCCATGGTTTTTTTCTGTAAAAGAAAGGAACATGGTAGCAAAATAATAACAACAACAACAAACAACAACAACAACAATAATTGACTGGGTGTTCAAAAAAGCTGTATCTGAACAAATAGTGCATTGCTCTCTACTTAACCCACTTTAACAATTAACACTAAATTCAGACTAGCATCTACCGAGCCTATTTAACAAAGAGAACATTGATGTGAAGAGTTTTCCACCCGCTGTACGATTTTGTAAAGCCTAACTTTGCAGATAGCGTTGCCTGTTCCCCTCTCAGCCCATATATGTGTGTGCATTTAATTACAGGGTTATTCTAATGGAGTTAATACAGATTCATTTAGGAGACAGGGATTAGATCATTCAGTATTAGTTAAAGGCGACAGGAACTGACATATTGCAAAACATAAACATAGCAATTAAAAGCCTCAGAAACAATATCTGCTGTGCTTATGCTGCTATTTAAATAGCTCAGATGATGTTATGTGTCATCCACCAGCCAGCAAGCAACTGAAAGCTAGAAATTAACTGCAGGCTGTTTGTTCCTGCAGCTCCCTTTGAAGTATCATGCCGTGACTTTGTTTGGAATAAGCAGATGGAAACAGAGGAGAGGCACGCCAAGCGAGGGCTGTCAGGAAAGCCTCCAAGTTTTGTGGAGGCCCTTTTCCTTCCATGACATCCAAGTAGGCACTCAGCTCATGCCTTGCAAACCTGCCATGTGTAAGGGGCTAACTAATTATAATATGCAAATGCATGCAATAGGATGTGGGCGCCCGTTCTCTTTCTGTATTTCTTGGAAAGCCATTTGAGGAGGGCGAGGGATTTGTCAGCCAGATTTCTACTCAAAACTCCCCAACTTCTACCCCACCCACCCCGCTGGATTCCAAATGGATATTTGCATTTCATGGAGGATGATTTTCCCAGAAAACAGCTAGAAGGGAGGGGTTTTAGCACCCGTGCTCCCCACCCCTTCAAGTGGCTTTGCTTTTTAAAGAGCAGGACTGAACTACTGTCATACACACTAGTGTGTAACATGTAGCTAGGCCCTTAATCCAATATGCAAAGGGACAGCGCTTACCAAATAAAAGCATGCAAGAATTAATCGACACAATAGCTGCTTTTAGACAATCACTGGGCATGAATGAAGCTCTGGGCACCTTGCATGTAGAACCTTCCCTGTGATTAATCACAGGCTCCCATGATGTCCAAACCAGGCACTGTAGAGAATGGCTTCCAAGCACATCTGGATTTGAAAGCCAGCTTTAAACCATTAAACCAATTTCCTGGCTCAACAAGAAGCCATTAGCTATGGTTTGCTGGTTCAGATCTAGCAGGAAGCTATAGCTAACTTCAGCTTCTTGGTTTGCTTAGCTGATCTCGCAACAGAAAGAGTGGAGCGGAAGCAAAGAAGCTATGTGAAGATGTGCAGAGCTCATGCATATCCTGGCTTATTTAACCATGAGTTGACTGTCCAAACCAGGTCAATATGACATGACACCAGAAGAGCCACATAAGGTAAAGGTAAGGGTACCCCTGACCATTAGGTCCAGTCATGGCCCACTCTGGGATTGCGGCGCTCATCTTGCTTTATTGGCCGAGGGAGCCGGCGTACAGCTTCCGGGTCATGTGGCCAGCATGACCAAGCCGCTTCTGGCGAACCAGAGCAGCACACGGAAATGCCGTTTACCTTCCCGCCGGAGCGGTACCTATTTATCTACTTGCACTTTGACGTGCTTTCGAACTACTAGGTTGGCAGGAGCAGGGACCGAGCAACAGGAGCTCACCCCGTCACGGGGATTCGAACCGCCGACCTTCTGATTGGCAAGCCCAGGCTCTGTGGTTTAACCCACAGCGCCACCCGCGTCCTGAAGAGCCACATAGTGTCTATATAATACCTGCACATTTTGCCCCTATGTTCAGAGACAGGTGCAATTTTCAACAGGAAAACAGCATTTTGGGGGAAGGTTAACCTGCTTTTCCCAGCACTGCAGTCCCAAGTGATACCAGGGCCAATTGTGGCTGTTAAAACCTTTAGGAAATGACAGCTTGCAGGTCCTGCCAATGTCTCATCTATCAACACCCTTAGTTTCTTAGGATGAACCAGGGCTTTCTGCCAGCTGCAATGCTACAGCATAGGGAATACCAGTAGATGTTGCTTCATGCTACTGACTTCTGGAACTATGCTGTGAACACTTAAAAAGCCTGACAATCAGGAGACAATAATGAACTGTATCAAAACTTACAACTGTATGAGGATTTCTTCACAAGCTACAATTGCGCATTTGACTTTACATGTGATTTAAGTGCACAATGCAGTGAGGAAATCTATCCCTGTGGTTGTTGATACATGTGACTAAACTGAATGTCAAGTTCAGCAGATGGCTTGTCTGTCAATGTAGCTTCCCCAAGGTTTCTCCAATGGAGTCCTTGAGGCTGGGCAACTGTGTCAGGGGTGATGGGCAGAACTGCCCCCAAATGAAGCACGTTGATTTCCCCCTTTGGAGTGAATGGCAACTATTAACTGATATTCGGGGGGGGGGGTTAAAAATGCACCCACAGACTTCACTTGGTGCGTGACTCTAAAATGGAAACTTTTTTGCATGTTTAGGCAGTTCATCATCCCATTAGAAAAGTCCAAAGTTACACTCAAATCCCATCAGAGTTCCCAGGAAACATTAATTGAATTGTGTGGCTAATCCACAGAAAGCAAAGGTTTTGCATTAAAAGATAAAAAAGTTGCTAATTTAAATTAGGTCTGTCCCTCATTCTCATTAATCTTCATTTCCACAGATGACATTTCTTAGGTACACAGTACAGTTGTATAAGGGGAACAGAGGTGAAATAACAGAATGTGACTCATATGGAGGTCTTCTACGGAACAATCAACCCAGGACTTCACAGACAGGAAGGTCATGCACACATCCCAGAAAAAATAAACTGGAAAGAAAGAGAAAAGAAAGACAGGGGGGAAATGGTTAATTAACTATTTCAGAAAGAAACAAAGCTCTTAATTAAATGGTTATCATATTTGCAATTCCAACGTGAATAGTATCGTCCATGCTGTTTCCCCCCCCCCTTCCATTTTAGTCATTGCTTTGTTATTTACTATTCATTCATTCTCTATTTATAATTTCTCTAAATGCAACGAGCTGTTAGTTTAGGGTTGTCACCCCTACATTCTAATGGTCATGGACTCAACTGAACAAATCCTAGAATTCACTGAGAACAGTAACAAAACTCACAATGCATTGAACTGTCTTACAGAAGCTATTTGCTGCATTTCCGCCCATCGATACGGGAGCTCATGAAAGTGTCTCTCCAGATTTAACATAATCTTCTCGTTTGACATTGACATTGATGAACAACAAAGCGCAAAGGGCCTGGACAAAGGGACTCCATACAAAAGTGTTCCTGTTGCGCTCTATTAGCTAGTTAAAAAATGTAAAAATGCTGTTTACCCAGTATGGACTTCAAAGAGATTTACGCTAATCACAAAACATAGCACCAGGGAAGAAGTCAGAGTCTGGCATGTTATTATTTGGGCTGTTTCCTCCAAACAAACAAACAAACAAATAAACAAATCTCTATCACCTTCAATCAGGCTTTCACTTATCTATTTGATACTAGTTGCCATGAGAGTTCATATTATATCTGTATTTTCATGGGATGCTTATTTAAGGGAAACGAGGCCAAACAGCATCAACGCGTTTCACATTTCCCAACTATCTTTGCCTTTGCAGTGGGCTTTTCTGGATGTGCGTTCCTAGCCCAAACTGTTGTGTGTGTTCTCCAGATGCCGTCACCCTGAAAGGGCATCTGTTATAGAAGAACCCAGGCATCGTTCTTCCTACCAGCCCAGCACTGTGGTCCTGCGGATATTGTTAGACTCCACTTCCCATCATTCCTTATCATTGGCTTTATCATTGGCTGATGGGAGCTGAAGACCAATTAATATCTAAAGGTAAAGGGAACCCAGACCATTAGGTCCAGTCGTGACCAACTCTGGGATTGGGGCGCTCATTTCACTTTATTGGCCAAGGGAGCCGGCGTACAGCTTCCGGGTCATGTGACCAGCATGACTAAGCCGCTTCTGGCAAACCAGAGCAGTGCACGGAAACGCCGTTTACCTTCATGCTGGAGCAGTACCTATTTACCTACTTGCACTGGCGTGCTTTCAAACTGCTAGGTTGGAAGGAGCATGGACCAAGCAACGGGAGCTCACACCGTCGCAGGGATTCGAACCGGCGACCTTCTGATTGGCAAGTCCTAGGCTCTGTGGTTTAACCCACAGCGCCTCCCACGTCCCAAGAATTAATATCTACAGGAATTAATATCTACACGTCCCATGAATTAATATCTACAGGGCCACAAATTCCTCACTCCTGTGCTTGTCTGTCAATTACTAAGGGGCTGCATTTCACCGGCATTTAGGTGTGTCTGTCTGCTATTGCTGTGGAGGACGGGGACTCTATTTTGTCCTAGGTACTCTCATCCGCTCTGCTCACCAGGAAGGGGAGGAACCAGCTCGTCTTCCCCGCACAGCTCCTGCCTCTCAGATTTTCTGCGTCTAAGTCTGTCTCTTTACAACCTGCTGCTCCCACAGCTTCCGCTCATTGTGAAGAAGCATTGATGAGTGCACTATGAAATGCCTCTCCCGTCCAGTACCCCAATTCAATCTGCACCTCTCCCCAACAGAAGAGGCGCTTCTGAGTCTCGAGAAAAATGGAGCATTCAACTACATCGCAGGGAGGGAAGAGATTTTAAAAAGACAGAAGCCTTATTAGTCAGGATTGGGGGAAAGATGGTAAGCAGCCAGTTCTGAAAGTGTTGAGGCTTGCATGTGTAAACAGGTCCGGGGAGAGTAGCATTCTGCAGCATTAAAAAACACACCAAAATCTTCCCTCTCTGTAGGACTCTGTAAATACGAGCACGATATGACATAGCTTGGCATGATAACCTCCTCCTGAAGTCTATATTTGGTCCCCTACCGGCTGACATAGACTCCTGTTCTCCTTTCAAAAAAGACATGCCAGCCACCTCCCCTTAACGGTAAGAGGTAAATCCTCAGCCTCAGCATTTAGCTCTCCTCTTCAGTCTCCATGGCAACCAAGCCCACTTGGCCACCGCAATTATTTGCAGCTGAGAGTCCTCACGCAAATGGAAAGTTTGATTAGTACTGCACTGGGTTTGATGAAAACAATTGCTATAAAGAGGGTTCGGACAGGCAGCATACAAGCCTCACCTTCAGCTGCAGGCCCATAAACTATCTCTTTAAACTATTGCTGCCACAACTTCTCTTCCCTATGCATTATTGCATGGCTGAATATCCCCCACGAATAATCCCACTCCAACGCAGAACCCTAATATGGGAAGGTAGGCTAGGATCCCTTTTCCATGAGGTGCCCGTGATGTTTTTAAATCGAAATTCTTCCACGTAAAAACTAATTAAATCCCAGCTGCAGTCCGAAGGTCAAGTAAGATGGCGGGCATCCATAATCACATCCCATACCTCTTTATACAGTGGTACCTCTGGTTACAAACTTGATTCGTTCCAGAGGTCCGTTCTTAACCTGAAACCGTTCTTAACCTGAGGTACCACTTTAGCTAATGCGGCCTCCTGCTGCTGCCACACCACCACCACACGATTTCTGTTCTCATCCTGAGGTAAAGTTCTTAACCCAAGGTACTACTTCCAGGTTAGCGGAGTCTGTAACCCGAAGTGTTTTAACCCAAGGTGTCTGTAACCCAAGGTACCATTGTATTTTGGCTGTGGGAGGGATGTAGTTCAGTTCAGGACCAGGGCACTGGTGGAAAGGAGGGGTTTAACTTTTCCCCTGCACCTGGTTTGCTTGCTGAAATTTGACCCCCCTATCTGTTCCAAGCTGCTATTCGACTTCAGGGAAAATTCCCAGGCATATGGATTTTCCCTAAGGCAGCAAACAGGAGCTGCAGTCGTAGCCTATTTCACCTGGAAAATGGCACAAGGAAGCAAATAGCTAAGCCCTCTCTCCCAGCAACACCATAGCCCCAGTCTGGACCCAGTCCCTCCCCCCTGCAACTCTTATTTGCCCAAATCAAAAGCGATAGGGGTTCCACTCAAAGATCTCCTTCGCCTTGTTTACTATCACCCTGAAATAAAAACATCTAGGATATAGGTTGACTGCCTTAGTAAGAACTAGGTCAAACAAACCCTGAGCAAGACATTATATTTGTATTAAGTTGTTATTCCTATTGAGAAGAAGAAAACACCCAGTGGCAGAAATGGTTAGCACTCTCATACTTTTTGTTGGTACTCAAAACTGAGTGATCAGTGTGGATCAAACATTTTCTGGAACTCCATAATGATTGTATACTGCATCATGTTGTTGTTTAGTCATTTAGTCATGTCTGACTCTTTGTGACCCCCTGGACCAGAGCACGCCAGGCACTCCTGTCTTCCACTGCCTCCTGCAGTTTGGTCAAACTCATGTTAGTAGCTTCGAGAACACTGTCCAGCCATCTCGTTCTCTGTCGTCCCCTTCTCCTTCTGCCCTCAATCTTTCCCAACATCAGGGTCTTTTCCAGGGAGTCTTCTCTTCTCAATACTGCATCATACCCCCTCCATATCTGCCCATTTTCACCCCCAGCTGTCGGACATTCAGTCCCAATCTTGACTTCGTTGGGTCTTATGTCCTTACAATGCAGATACAGAAAGCTTTGTCACCATTCAAAAATACAATCAGAGTGCTACTAAGGAATGCAAACTTACCTAGTTTACCGTATTTTCACAGGGATCAGTTACGCGGTCTAAGCCATAGTCAAGTGTGTCCTGCATCCCTGGCTATTGCAGTAAAAAAAAACAAAACACACAATTACATATTTGTGTTGTTTTTTAAAAATGTTGTTTATAATAACAAGTTTGATTGCATCAATTATTTAGCTGCCAGTGGTAAGACAAATAAATTTTGGAACAATTTTTACCTCCATCCACATATATATATAGGTCAATATATTCTGTTTTACAATTTAGAATACTCATTTAAACATCCTTAAAATATCAGTGACTTCCCTTCTTCTCTTTCCATAGTTCATTTTGCATATCATAAATCCCTGCATATTTTACATAAACTAAACCATTCATTATTCCATTATTACATCCATCAAAACTTATTTACACTGTTGAATTTATCTTAATGCTGCCAATGTTTCCAAGCGTACACAATTTCCCCCCGTATATTCAATAATCATTTCCAAATCTTCTCTAAACGCATGTTCTTCTTGTTCTCTTATTCTATATGTTAAGTCTGCAAGCTGTGCATATTCCATCAACTTAAGTTGCCATTAGTTGGGATCTCACTCATTTTCCATTTTTGGGCTAACAAAACACAGGCCACAGTAGTGACATACATAAATAACATTTTTTGACACCTGGGAATTTCCATCTAATCTATCCCCAATGAAAAGGACTCCTATTTTTTAACCTTCCTAATACTTCTCCAGCTCCACCAGCTTGTCCACCAGATCTAAGCCTAAATTACAAAAGACCTTTATTCTAGTTGTGTTTGCTGCAGAAATATTAATTAATATGCCACAGCTAGCGTTGTGTGTTCTCTACAATTCTGCCTGAGCAATCCCTGGGCTATTCCTAGGGTTAAGAGAAGCAGACAAAATTCAATATTCTACAACTGCTTATTCAATACATAAAAATAAGCAGCTATAGGGAAACAAATGCAAATTTGTTCCATTTTGCAAATTTCCACAGAGCACAGAATTCTTGGTGGAAAACGCTGTTTCGTTTCCAGGTCAGAGCAACCTTTGCCAGATGTTTTGGACTTCAACTCCCATCAGCCCTCATCAGCACAGTTGGTGCTAATGGGAGTTTTAGTCCTAAACATTCTGAGGGCACCAGAATGGCGAAGGCTGGCACGGACTATGCACAGCCATAGCTGAGTTCAGCATTAGCACCCAGCACCACTGGGCAGGTGTCAGAGCCCTGGCATCCTGGCAGTGCCCACTGGCATTGACGCACTTGCTATGGGCCCAGTATCCCAGGCGGTCGAGTCTTCAAGTCTTATCATGTTCTTGCAGGACCAGGCATCGGACTTCCCATAACCCAACCCGTATAATGAGAGACCAAAGAGACTGGTGAGAAAACCCAGCGCAGGAAGAAACCAGCTGAGCCCAGGGTGCTGGCTGCTTAAATGAGCGAGGGGCGGGTCCAAGGGGAGCATGAAGCTCCACCACTGGGTGCAGGCATAGGATCCGGTTCCTGATAGGCTTACGCCCCCTCCGCCCATCAGGAAGAGCCCAGCCAGGTTGAATTCCTCCATAGGGGCCCCAGTGAAGCCTCCTCCATCCCGCAATGAGTTTGGATTTGATATCCCGCTTTATCACTACCTGAAGGAGTCTCAAAGCAGCTAACATTCTCCTTTTCCTTCCTCCCCCACAACAAACACTCTGTGAGGTGAGTGGGGCTGAGAGACTTCAAAGAAGTATGACTAGCCCAAGGTCACCCAGCAGCTGCATGTGGAGGAGCGGGGAATCAAACCCGGTTCACCAGATTATGAGTCCACCGCTCTTAACCACTACACCACACTGGCTCCTACAATGCCGCCACACATGAAAGGGTGAGCGGGCTTATCCTAGCAGTGGCCATGGTAATGAACAGTTGAGAATAGCACCACTGGGCAAATTTTCCTTTTCATCAGGTCTCTTAAAAGCACGCGAGTCTCGTCTTTCATCGCACCTGACAAACCAAACGATAACAGCACCTTCTGTATGTTTCTAAGCGTGTTTTCAGCAAAAAATAAAATAAAATTATTGGCATGGGAACTTGGGACGATGCAGAGAAAACCCTGCCCAGTGAGGGAAGGGGGTGCCTCGACATGGCAAACAGACTGGTACCGCTGTCGCATCTGCTTGGAGCACAGCTTTGTTTTTGATCAGCTATCTGACGTCTGCTGAAGTTTGGCCATCAATAATTAAACTCCAGCCAGCGCTATCTTAAAAGGGCGAAAAGAGGGGAAACAGCTCAAGAAAGAGAAGGATCCAAATTCAGCTCTGGTGTGATCAAAGGGGATTCAGCAGGGAAGATGAACTAGGACCAAAGGGGCTGCTGTGGCACAGGGGCCTTTTCTACAGATGGTATTTCCCCGCCCTCCTGCAAGCTAAGCTCCAATTACAGCCTGACATTTGCCGGAGGCTTATACCTTCTCTGTCTGTTAACCGCTGGGCTCTCAGTTGGCCGCTTACACCGTGTGCACAATTAAAAGTGGATCTTTGATTATGACTTGGGATTAGGGAATGTAGCTCTTTGGCATGTGTCAGAGCCATGCGGCATGCTGTGATCAGTGCGGCACTGCTCAGGAAAACACCCCACCGACATCTGCCAGAAGTGCCTCCAAAATAACAGAAACTCGGCGCTGCGCTCCACAGCTTGGAGTCTTTCCCCAGCATGGAAGATTCGCCCCAAAGCGCTTGTGGGCGTGGAAAGATCAACGTGGATAGATCAGGCCATGAGAGGAGGCAGTGGTGCCGTGCGTTTGTGTACAGTGGTACCTCGGGTTAATTACTTAATTCGTTCCGGAGGTCCGTACTTAACCTGAAACTGTTCTTAACCTGAAGCACCACTTTAGCTAATGGGGCCTCCTGCTGCTGCTGCGCCACCGGAGCACGATTTCTGTTCCCATTCTGAAGCAAAGTTCTCAACCTGAAGCACTATTTCTGGGTTAGCAGAGTCTGTAACCTGAAGCGTATGTAACCTGAAGCGTATGTAACCTGAGGTACCACTGTATCAGGTTTGCCTCCATTCTTCCTGCTGCATTTGGCGGGTGGGAGTGTGATCGCAACCCTTTGCAATTACTGAGGTCAAGCTGCAGGAGCTGACTTCAAGGAACAAAATGCACCCGACACAGATGTATGCAGCATGCACAGTTCTCAGAAGACAGGGGCTTAAACCCCAGCTGCTTCCTGTGCAAGCTTGTGCCTCACTTCCCCCACCTGCAGGAAGCAGGATATCTGGGCGTCCTTATCTCTCTGCCAGAAGAGCCATTCCTCCCTTCTCCCTTGCAGTGATTCCAAACTACCTATTGCAAGAGTTAAAACTGTGAGATGAGATTCTGTAGAAAAAAGATAATGCCAAAGTGGACAAACCAGTCTCTTTGTTAAGTTGACGCCTCTTGTCAAGTCTGTCTCCTTGAATGTCTAAAGAGTACAGGCAACTGGTTACCAAAGAAGCTACTAGCTACAGAGGCTTCTGTAAGGTGAGCTAAAATTGGGTCCCAGCAGGAGGAAAGTGTTGAAGAATAGTCAGTCTCATCTTGAACTTGACTTGACCTCTACTGAATCCAAAGCTACTGTTTTGGGGACGGAACCACCAAAAACTTAATAACGGCTCAAGATTTGTGCAGTGGTCCCTCTGGATACGAACGGGATCCGTTCCGGATCCCCGTTCGCATCCTGAAGCGAATGTAACCTGCGTCTGCGCATGCGCGGGTTGCAATTCATCTCTTCCACGCATGCGCGTGACATCATTTTAACCGTCTGCGCATGCGAGAGCTGCGAAACCCAGAAGTAACGCGTTCTGTTACTTCCGGGTCGACGCGGAGCGCAACCTGAAAGCGCTCAGCTTGAAGCATATTTAACCCAAGGTATGACTGTATTACTAATACAGTTTTGTTGTCCACCTTTTGCTCCAAGATCCCAGGTGGGTTGCAACAGTTAAAACACAATATTAAAACTGTTCCAAACAACTCACAATTACAGAAATAAGGTGTGTCATAAAATATAAGGGTGTTCATGCTGTGAACCTCTTTCATATGCTCCGTTTCCATGTACGTTGAAATAAAACCATACAGCAGAAAGAAACCACAGCTTCCCATGACCTTCATTCTAAGGAAACGTTAAGCCAAAGCCCCCTAGACCTCTTAGAACTCACCGATTCGGGTGTGCAAAACTATAGCGCAGGGAGTTGGACCACATAACCCTTCAAACTCTACAATAATATGATCCTATTATTATTACTCTAATGAGAATCACAGAACCACATTGTTTACTAGATAAGTCTTTTCTTCACTTACAGCTGTTCGGTGCACTAGCCAATAGGCTTTCTCCTGACAGTCCAGAGCATATCGATCTTCCTTCTTTCGTTCTTTTCCTGTCCTGCAAATTCAGGAGGGAAGTGTCATTTCAACAAATCAAAGCAGAATAGGCCCACTTCCCTGTCACAGGACTACCTGCACATCCCTGGCAAGTAGCATAACATGGACCAGGAATTTGGTGTATAACGAAATTATTTCTTAATTCTCATGTTCCAGAATGGCCCACTGCCTACGATTTTATTGTGAGTATTTTCCTTTTTGGATACAGGCACTGTTCCTCCCATCCTTCCTCTCCTGTCTACATGACTATACCCTTTAGCGACTGAACCAAAAGTCAGAGTAGAATTCCCCCCCCCTAAAATCACCATCAGTGTTGTTTATACAGACACTACTTTTCCATGGTGAACCGCGTACAAAGTGGGCTACTTAAATAGAATAAAATAACTATCCACAGAATGATAGGAGGGAACAGAAAGTTCCCTGGCCCAAGGGCTCCACACATCTACCAGACTGCTCAAATCGCAACCAGCATTTTAGAATTCTTGGTGAGGCACCTGAGGACTGGAGTTGGGGAAAAGGAAGACCTAGGTCACTATTGATGTCAATACAAGGAAAGGTGCTAGAACAGATAGTTAAACAGTCTGTCAGTGAGCACTTAGAAAAGGATGCTTTGTTTACTAGGATGCAGCAGGGGTTTCTCAAAAAGAAGTCATGCCAGACGAATTCCTTTCTCTCTCTCTCTGATAGACTTGGTGGATCAGGGGAATGCTGTGGACACAGTGTATCTTGATTTCAGAAAGGCTTTTGACAAAGTCCCCCATGATATTCTTGTGGAGAAGCTGGTAAAATGTGGCCTGGATGAGGTGACTGTTAGGTGGATTTGTAGCTGGTTAATCAACCAGCCCCAAAGAATTGCTCACTAATGGTTATTCATCATCCTGGAAATAAGTGACAAGTGGGGTGTCACAACATTCTGTTCTTGGCCCATTACTGTTCAACATTTTTATATATTGGGTGAAGGAATTAAGGGGATGGCTCATCAAATTTGCAAATGACACCAAACTGGGGAGGAGTTAATACCACAGATGTTGTGCAAGCAGACAATGGACGAACTGCAGTGAAGAGCCTGCAGACCTTGTTGGTAAAGGGAAAGTTACAATGGTTACTACCAAATTTGATGTGAGGACAAGACACATTCCCTAAGTGTGAGCACAATCATCCTTTCAAGTTATCTCACAGGAAAGGCCATTTAACCAGCAACCACAGAGGTCACAGCAACTCTGCTTTTGTAGACTCACTTAAGACATTTTGCTAAGGTTTCCTGGCTTAGTACATGGTCAAAGATATTGATGGACATCACCAAACACCGACAGCTTGAGCCAGATCCAACCACCCAATTCCACTAGCTGAAACCAGCACAATGAGCCCGCCAGTGCAAAAGAGCAGCTACTGCCAACAGCTCTAAAAAAAATAAAAACCTGCTACTGAGAATCAGTAGAAGAGTTCTCTGAAAATGGATTTCCAAGTCAGGCACCCTCATTATCAGAGAAAAATGAAACTGCATTGACAGAAAGCAGTATTTACACCTTTCAAGCAGGCAGCACAAACTGGCACCAGTGTGGTTATTTGTAAGCAGAACTGCAAGCTCATTTGGTAACAGACAGGTGCAAAAGCAAAGGCAGAGTTTCACAGATGTAGCAGGAGTCCGTGTCAATTTTTTAAAGCTGTTTTAGAGAGAATAGGAATGTGTTATAATTCCTCGGCTACTGAGAACTTGAAAATTGCTTACTGCTCACTGCATCACTCAAAACAAAGGTGAAAAGAGGGGGGGGGAAACAGTGTTAAGCATCTCACCTATACTGTTCCTGGGCCTGCATAACAACGAAGTCCCATTTGTGGTTGATTTTTTTGTGCAGCGTGTTATAATTTTCCTGGAAAAACAGCAGCAGTGAGACAGCAAGGAAAGACACAGACTTCTGTTTCGCTCGCAGTGCGAAGGATGTGATAAAGTGCTACAGCACACGGCCACACGTACGAAACACAGAACAAGTAAGATTGATGAGATTTCTCAGTAAGATTTATTAGCTTAGCCCACTGCTGTTGTAGCAATTTGGTGTATATTTAAGCTGACAAATTTGTTTAACAGATGTGGTTTAATAGGTGAGGGGGGAAACCAAAATCTGAAAGTAGAGAAGTGGGGGCAGAAACACTTCAGAAACACCACAGTTGTGAATCTATGATGCTGGAACTACATGCTATCCAAAAGCTCAGGGCTGCTGCTAATCTTGGTAGTCCATGGCTGAATTACAGGAACACAAGAAGTTGCCTTCTGCTAAGTCAGATCATCAGCCTAGGTAGCCCAGTATTTTCTGCAGTTAACCTGCAGTGGCGCCCTGCCAGACCGATGTCAGAGACTGTGATCTTCTGCATGCAGAGCACATGTTCCACTACTGAGCTTTAATGCTCCACCGCCATGGATGTGCTTTACCAGAGGCGCAGGTTGCCCCCAAGATTGGGGGAGCCAACACATGTTGTCACATACAACACTGGGCAGTCTGGTGCAACCTTCCACTAGTCAGCATGGATTCCTGCAGCACCTGGAGACACTGCACAGGCCAATGTGACCTCACACCAGGCTGCGCCGATCCCTGTGGCATCTCTCGACATCATGCATACTGGTGCAGCCTTCTATGACGTCCCACTGGGGCCCCTCAACCTTAGGTTAACCGAAAAGCTTGCACAAAAGATGCTTAGCCAAAAGCTTGCACAATATGCCATAATACTTTCTTACCTTTTCATATTCTTCTAAAACTCCTTTCCTTTTGATATTTTTCTTGGCTAGGTAGATGGCTGGGGATGAAAAACAACAACATACACATGTAATTAATGAGAAGGCCCAGTGAAAGAAAAGTAAAATTACATCTTTTCCAAATAAAGATTTTGTCCCGGGTGAATCCACATGGCGCAAGATCCACATAAGCTTGTGTCTCCAGCCAATGCTGTTTTTCACAAAAGGTGATTCCTACAGGAGTAGTGAAAGGAATCTGCATTAAGGGGGACAACTCTGGTGCAGCGGGAAGCTTAGGGCAAATGTGGGGGGGCGGATATTCTAAGTGGTGTTAGTAAGCTTCACTGTGATTGTAACTTTTTTCTTAATGTGTATAGGACTAATGTGTATAGGACTAAGATCAGAACAGCTGTATGTTGTTCTGAATGGCTTTGAATTCAAGAAACAAATGACCACACTTCCTACAGAAGCCCATTCAGCAGAGAGTGCTCCTATTTTCCTGGCATGCACATCTAGAATTTACTGTAAGCAGCCATCTTTCCCATGCTTCGTTTTATCGGGAAGTCTTATTGAAGCTCTTTGAACTAAATATCTAGCTATGGAAATTATTTCTCCTAACTAGGCAGTGTGTCCATAAAAGCGAGCAATTTAAGCAGCGTATAATTAACACAGGTAGAGGGTAATGAATGCAGCACAATTGCAGGTTTGGCTAATACCAACATGATTGGAAAAGGAACGGCAGTTTCATTGCAACACAAAATTGGTGCCGTGCATGAGAAAATGTTCTGAGGGTGTGTGTGTCGGTTTGTTCAATTTGTGTGGTGTTTTTATTGCTCCGCTTTTATTTTCCCGCTCTGAATTCTAACCTTGTGCTCTGGTTAAAGCCAGTTTGCTAATTTCTGGTGTCTCAGCTACATATTCATGCGGCAGTGAGGTGCAGAGGAAGGCAAGTTAAGGAGCCAAAGTAACACATTTCTAATAACACATTCCACAAACCAAATTAAGCCGAAGAAGTTTAGTCCAATCCTGTAGCACGTTTATGCAAAAGTAAGGGCCGCATCCAATCAAGCTATATGCAAAATGGACCAACTGAAAAGAACAGACCTCAGTTAGAAATGCCCATACATTTCAATGGGTCTACTCTGAGTAAACTAATAGCTAAACCAGGGGTCAGCAATCTTTTTCAGCCGTGGGCGGGTCCACCATCCCTCAGACCATGTGGGGGGCTGGACTATATTTTGAAAAAAGAAGAACGAATTCCTGTGCCCCACAAATAACCCAGAGATGCATTTTAAATAAAAGCGTGCATTCTACTCATGTAAAAACACCAGGCAGGCCCCACAAATAACCCAGAGATGCATTTTAAATAAAAGGACACACCCTACTCATGTAAAAACACACTGATTCCTAGACCGTCTGTGGGCCGGATTGAGAAGGTGATTGGGCCACATCCGGCCCCCGGGCCTTAGGTTGCCTACCCCTGAGCTAAACCAAAGTTCAGTTGACTTAGTCCCACGTAAGGGTGTATCAGACTGTGGAATATTTCTTTAATAAAACATAATCTTATTCTTTATTTAAGGCTTAAAGTGGGGAACAAAATTCAACATACATTCTCTAAAAAGTGTAAGAAACAGATGGCCCAATTTGCATATGCAATCAATGCATCTTGGCTTTCTGTGTGTGGATTGCCTTAACATGTCATTTCAATCCTTCTTTTCGGTGGTTTCAGCACTGCCAGAATTGTGCGAGGTACTGCTTCACATTGCAACTTGCCACATGGAACAGCGTCTATGAGGCTATAGTTTCAGGAACCTGCTACCACACCATTGACCAGGCCTAAGGCAATTAAAGATGTTCAGAATTATCAAGGGACACAGCTTTTACCTGTACTGTTACACTCCAGACTACAGGTGGGAGGTTGTAAATTCAAATGCTCTGCTATGTTAAAAACTCCCCACCTGTGGATAGCTAGCATGTCAGGGAAAAGGGATTCTGACCTAGCTTTCTCCTTGGTGCCAGTTTTCAATATGAATGGATTGCCTTCATATGAAGAGGTGCTTAAACATGTGAACATCCCATGCATACCTTGAAGTACTACAGTCCTAGGAAGGGTCCAACGCATTATATACAGTGGTACCTCGGGTTACAGACGCTTCAGGTTACAGATTCCGCTAACCCAGAAATAGTACCTCGGGTTAAGAACTTTGCTTCAGGATGAGAACAGAAATCGTGCGGCAGCAGCGGGAGGCCCCATTAGCTAAAGTGGTCCCTCAGGTTAAGAACAGTTTCAGGTTAAGAACGGACCTCCAGAACGAATTAAGTTCTTAACCCGAGGTACCACAGTATCTGAATGTTTTCTAAATCATTTTTTAAAAATGATAGTTGAAATGAGAGTGTAAGTGGGTACCCTCCTCTTCAAAGTGAAGTACCTCGGTTTTCGAACGTAATCTGTTCCGGAAGACCGTTCAGGTTCTGAAACGTTCGAAAACCAAGGACTCAACAGCCGACAGCTAGGCCTCAGGATCTTGCACTCAGCGGAAACCACGTGGCATGTTCGACTTCCGAGGCTTGTTCAAAAACCAAAGCATTTATTTCCAGGTTTACGACGTACGTAAACCGAATATTCGTCAACAGAGATGTTAGGAAACCAAGGTACCACTGGACCTTTCCCAGAACTGATTAGTTTCTACAAAAATCATCTGTGGAGTTCATACAAACACTTACTCCATCTTTTCCTCCAAGTGCACATGATTTACACAGAGCTGTCAACTTTTCCCTTTTCTTGCGAGGAACCCTATTCAGAATAAGGGAATTTCCCTTTTAAAAAAGGGAAAAGTTGACAGCTATGGATCTACACCTTTAAGATTTCACTAAAAGGGCAGAGAGTACCTCCCCGATCTTATGGCTTACCATAGTCTGTGTCATCTGCTGCCCACTGCTGGGTCGGCCAAAAATACGGTGTCTGTAAGAAAGAACACAAAAACTAAGACCCAGGTTATCAATTGATTCTTTAACTAAATTCTTCTAAATCATTCTACCAGCTGGCAGCCCTGCATATTTTTCATGTTTTTGTAAATGTATGTTCTCAGCTATTTTATATCCATTCTGAATGAGGCCTGGAAAACAAAAGAATCAAATCAAATAAAAAAGGCAGGGAGAGGCAAGCCCCCAATCTTTGGGGCTGGGGGCTATTGTTTTGTTTCTGTTCTTGCTTTTTATATGTATTTTGTGTTTTTATGCTCTGAGCCACCCTGATATCTGCAAATGAAGGGTGGTTATACAAATATTAACAACAACACTTAGAATAGTAACTTTCACTGGATGTTGCAGCTGCAGCTCTCTCCCCATGTGAACACTACTGTGAGGTTTTAAATGATTGTTCATAGCCCCTTCCCACTTTCTGGTCCAAATAGGTAAGGTCCACCCAAACTAGGGATGTAAGAAGGCATTGGTTTCCGTTCCGACCCATATTTGTCACGTGCAGCGCTGCTTCCATTCCACTGCAGTACAGCCATGTTATTCGGTCACATTGTCTGCTATAGCAAAACTTTACACAATTACCGTAATCATGTAATTATCATGTTATTCCACACCATTCCTTTCAATGCAAAGGAAACACAATGCAACTGGAGAGAGTTATCCACTGGAGACTAACAGCTGCAGACTGAAAATAACAACAACAGTGAATGCAAATCAAATTCGCCGAATTGACGTCTGTCCAGGAAATGAGATGGGTAAGTGAACATCAACAATTTCCATTCCTCCTTCCACCAGAGTTTCCCAACATCTCTACACCCTTCCTGTGTATGTATGTGAGAGAGACGGGGGGGGGGGGGTGGAATGGGAGGATGCTGTGTCACTACTTTGCCATTGCTTCCTCTTCGCCTGGATTGTTGCCAACTTGCCAGGCCACGGGTCTCTGACAGATTCTGTTAGGGGGTTAAAAATGAGAGTTTTTGTGTACTGTTGCTGACAAATTCAGTGAGGAGAAGTACAGATGGGGTGGAGTGGGGGAACAATAAAGAGAAGCAGAGGAAAACGGGAACTGGAGGAAGGAAAAGGGAGCAACTGAGGACCCAGTAAGATGGGGAAAGAGGAAGTAACCAAGATAGGGCTAGAGACCGAGCATCAGACATACGGGTGCGGGTCCCAAATCAGTGGCGTAGCGTGGGTTGTCAGCACCCGGGGCAAGGCAAGTAATCTGCACCCCCTAACCCGTGGATTTGCGCCCCCAACCCATGGATTTGCGCCCCCTAACCCTAACCCCCAGATGTTGCGCCCGGTGCGGCCAGCCCCCCCTGCACCCCCCACGCTACGCCACTGTCCCAAATATACACTTGTCCTGGGCCTAGGAGGCCAAAGCCAGCCAGGGGGTCCTGCAAGGAACCAGGTGCTTTTTTGTTTGCGTTTATAACTTTATTCTAAAACGACTCCTACCCAGGGCCTCAGACAAGCTCTGCTTGGGCTTGGTGAGCACTATGGTGCGAAGGGAGAGAGGGGAAAAGAGGGGGAAAGGGGTGGACAAACAGACATGTTGGATGAGTAACAGAAATGAGAGGCATGTGGCAATGCAAGAGTGCTATGGGGAAATATTTATTTAGGAGACCACTGTAAACAAATGAAAACACTGGAGGATTCTAATAACACTTGTAATGTAACAAAGACTATGGACAATATGGAGAGATATAAAATATGGATGATGAAATATTATGCAGTTGAAAATGTTGACAATAGGACCCAGGGAGGGGATGGTGGTGGGTCTGGAGATTCAGAGAAATCTTTAAACCTGAACATATATTTGGTATTGTTATAACTTTGCACTTGTAAAATCAAATTAAAATTAAGGTAAAGGTAAAGGTACCCCTGCCCATACGGGCCAGTCGTGTCCGACCCTAGGGTTGTGCGCTCATCTCACTTAAGAGGCCGGGAGCCAGCGCTGTCCGAAGACACTTCCGGGTCACGTGGCCAGCGTGATGAAGCTGCTCTGGCGAGCCAGCAGCAGCGCAGCACACGGAAACGCCGTTTACCTTCCCGCTATAAAGTGGTACCTATTTATCTACTTGCACTTAAGGGTGCTTTCGAACTGCTAGGTGGGCAGGAGCTGGGACCAAACGACGGGAGCTCACCCTGCCACGGGGATTCGAACCGCCAACCATACGATCAGCAAGTCCTAGGCACTGAGGTTTTACCCACAGCGCCACCCGCGTCCCTAAATTAAAATTATTTCAAAGCAAAAACAAGAGTGCTTTTGGTGGTCAAATGAGAAAGAAGCAAGGATGGGTACAGAGGCAGAAGGCTGCAGGGTTAAAAGAGAAGGTGAGTGAGGCCTGCAGTGGTGCAGAAAGGGAGACCTAGAGGGAGAAAGGGAGATCAATAATAAATTCATTTAAAGGGGGACAGTGAAGCAAATTGCAATAAAAATGATGTCCTGTGGCTAACTTAGTGCTGGGGCCTTGCTGAGTTAACAAAAACTGCCCTCACAGTGCAGCACAGCCAGGAAAGGGACCCAACAAAGAAGAGAATAATTTTCCTTGTGTGTATTTTTAGGTTGCTGAACCCCTGAGGGGAGGAACCCGTCATACCTATACTTTGTAAAGTGACATGTACACAGACCACAGTATAAAAATAATGAACAGTAAAATTACAGCTGCAGCCCTTCCTCTACGGCGCCCCTACGCTGCGCACCTGCTAACATTAAAACAATCTAGTTAAAACATTTAAAAAAGCTAAATGTAGCACAATAAAGCCACTAAAAAGTCTTGCAAATAAGAGTATCTTTCGACGTTTCCTAAAGGCTGACAAAGAAGGACAGAGGAGAAAAATAAGGCAAAGTCACAGATTGAAAGGACTGTGAGAAGCTTCTCAGAGTTAAGAGTAAACACATAATAATAATAATAATAATAATAATAATAATAATAATAATAATAAATTTTATTTATATCCCGCCCTCCCCAGCCGAAGCCGGGCTCAGGGCGGCTAACAACAATTAAATAATCAAACAATCAAATAATCAGACATTCTAAAAACATTCCATTATAAAAATTAATTAAAGTCAAATTAATGGCAACCGTTAAGCAAAATTCTGTGCAGGTTGCCAGAGGAGGGAGTCAGGCTGGGCCCTGCAGGAATGAGTTGCTAAAGGCTTTAAAGAAGTCTTAAAGACTGTGGCCCACTTCACCCATCCTATTAAACCATCGTTAAAATAAAAGCATTGCTTAACATGAACAAGCAGCTTGCAGGTGGATGTTGCTTGAAAGGTCCCTGTTTGTGACCCCACGCTACATGCTACAGCACTAGGGAAGAATCAAGTAATACTCTGGCTTTTCATTAAATCCGAAGCCAGGCTTGTGGTTTCTCTTCAAATCAACCACAATCTGAAGCCAAGGTTTGTTCCTGGCTTACCGCTCGTGGTTTGGTGAAAACGAGTCCTGGTTCAGTAAAGATGCCAAACCAGACTATGACTCACAGGAGCCAACACCTATAGGCTGAGGTCCCTTTCCCTGCACCCAAATAAAATATGGGGGGGCGGGCACCCCTCAAAGTTGATGGGCGTTGCCATTCAAATGGTGGGGGCGTTTTGTAATTGATTATGTGGGGTGGGGCTTACCTGCCCCCCCCCATTTTATTCCTGTTGGCACCCCTGCTTTGGCTTATTTCCTCCTTAGAGTGGCACCAGTTGGAGCTGGGTAAGAGCTAAAGGGACCCCTGACCATTAGGTCCAGTCGTGGCCGACTCTGGGTTTGCGGCGCTCATTTCACTTTATTGGCCAGGGAGCCGGCGTACAGCTTCCGGGTCATGTGGCCAGCATGACTAAGCCACTTCTAGCGAACCAGAGCAGCGCATGGAAACACCGTTTACCTTCCTGCTGAAGTGGTACCTATTTACCTACTTGCACTGGCGTGCTTTCAAACTGCTAGGTTGGAAGGAGCAGGGACCAAGCAACGGGAGCTCACCCCATCGCAGAGATTTGAACCGCCGACCTTCTGATCAGCAAGTCCTAGGCTCTGTGGTTTAACCCACAGCGCCACCTGTGTCCCTTCGGGTAAGAGCAAAGCGCCCACTATTTCAGCAACAAGAATTAGCATGCTGCTCTTTCACATTTAACCACTGTTAATTTTATCCATGGTTTCGTGGAAGGGTGGTGAACCTCCTTGCTAGGATGGAGAGTCCATTTTTTGCATGGCCGGAGCACTGCTGACTGTAGAAATGTAAAGAGCTCCCTCTGCAGCTTGAGTCCCGGTTCCTCTGGGTTGCAGCCCCAGTGCAGTTGTCTATGAAGCAATGTGAACCTTGAGTTGAAAAAGGTTTTAACCTAATATGTGAATGAGGTTTATGTGAAAAGTCTAAAAGACCTTAGCAGACTTCCATTTCTTCTGCTTGTGGCTCACTGCTCTGCTCACCTGAAACCTGTAGAGGCTGCTGTCTGGTCTGAGATTCAGATTCTTCGAATCCTGAAGAGGATAGATGTATCCGTACCTGATAATCATACTTCCCAAACTGAGTGCCTCTAAAAAAGAAAGATATCAGCTGCCTTCACTGGCGCACACAGAGCACAGCCAAACATGCAGAAACAATCAGCTATTAAAAAGACAAGAATTTGAATACAGTGGTACCTTGGCTCTCAAACTTAATCCGTTCCAGAAGTCTGCTCCAAAACTAAAGCGTTCCAAAACCAAGGCCCACTTTCCCATAGAAAGTAATGCAAAATGGATTAATCCATTCTAGACTTTTAAAACAACCCCTAAAACAGCAATTTAACATGAATTTTACTATCTAACGAGACCATCGATCCATAAAATGAAAACAATAACCAATGTACTGTACTATTCAATAAATAAGACAGTATCGTAGATGA
The DNA here is from genome assembly GCF_965153285.1 of Podarcis tiliguerta. NCBI lineage: Eukaryota > Metazoa > Chordata > Lepidosauria > Squamata > Lacertidae > Podarcis > Podarcis tiliguerta. The sequence goes on along the minus strand of NC_139535.1, from coordinate 98,750,519 downwards.
TAAAAAAAAAAAATTTAAAAATTCTTCCCTGCGTTGATAATAGTCATTGTTTGGATTGGGGGGCTTTTATCCATTTCCGCAGTCACACAATCAAGCAAGCAATCAATCAGTAGCTGAACTGGGTTCCACACAGTCACAAAAACAAATTAACTGACAAAGCCTCAAAAACGAAAGCGCAAAATAAACAGCACAAACTAAAGCGCCAAACTTAATCCGTTCCGGAAATCAGTATGACTTCCAAAATGTCCGAAAACCAAGGCGCAGCTTCTGATTGGTGCAGGTGCCCTGGAAACAATAGCCAACAGCTGCATCAGACATTCGGCTTCCAAAAAACATTCGAAAACCAGAACATTTACTTCCAGCTTTTCACAGTTTGAGAACCAAGGTACCACCATACTGTACTGGGGGGCAAAGAAGAGCAAAAGGGCGGGGAGGAAGCTTGACTAAACGCCACCTGTGTTTCCTACCAAAACTCACCTTCGTCGGTAATCTGCAAGCGCTGCATAAGCCACTGTAGCATATCGGAACCTGGAAAGCAAGAGCAAGAGCAGACAGTGTAAATCATCAGAATAACAAAATTTCACATTCTGACCTCCACGACCTGCTTACAGGAACCACCTCTCATCTGGAAAGCCCCCGCCCCTCAGGAAAATACAGATCCAGACCTGCAACTCCCATCCTCAGCCCCTACAAGAGACTTGTCAGACTGGAAATGGGTAACAGTTTGGTTTTTTCTCAGATAGGTTTCAAACGTGGTTTGAAAAAGTGACAGTCACTTGTAGCCACGTGTACGTACGCTCGTCCCACTTTCACTTCTCTTTGTATTTCATATTTTATTGATTTGTTTCAGAAGGGCAAACATTTGTCCATAGCAAGGCAGTGTCATAGCAAAGCATAAAAAGAGGGCAGGCGGGCAGGAGATCCGGTGAAGGGTGCGAGAGGGCGGTCCCCCAGCCGCACCGTGGTTTAAGTTTTGCCGCAGCCTTGCCTCTCGCCAATGCTGATTGGACAGCGGCCGGATAGCGTTGGCCTCCGCCCCCAGCCAGATCACTGCGAGCCCGATGCCCACCCGCAACGCCGCCCGCTGAAAAGCGGACAACCTTGACACACAAGGGACAGTAAGGAAAGAAAGGAAAATCAAAATCAAAGCTTGGCCACCAATTTCCTACACCAGATGTTCCTATGATGACCAGCTGGCGCAGTTCTGGGGAAGGAGATACTCGATGGAACTTTGCATTCAGCAAAGCTGATGAAGTGACACGTGCTTCCTGTTTCCCCCATTGATGCAGCTGGAATGGCTACCTGCAAATGACAGGTGAGGGGAGAGGAGGCAGCTGCCCTGCCACAGCAGAGTTGATGGAGTGAGCAGTGGCGTAGCGTGGGTTGTCAGCACCCGGGGCAAGGCAAGTAATTTGCGCCCCCTACCCGGGGCAAGGCAAGTAATTTGCCGCACCCCCACCCGCTGCACTGTCCCTCGCCCAGATAGTCCCTCGCTTTCCTCACCGCACCGCACGCCTGGCACCCTCCCCTCCACAGTGGGCGGCGACCCGGCGGCCCAGATCGGATTCGCACAGCCAGCACTGCAGTGAGAGAGAGTGGGTGAGCCAGGTAGGGGCAGAGAGCTGCAAGTGCGAGCGCCCCCCCCCCCGATGTTGCGCCCCGTGCGGCCGGCCCCCCCTGCACCCCCCACGCTACGCCACTGGGAGTGAGCTGTGGTTCACAACTCTCCCAACAGGGACCAGGAGAATCTGGGAAACCATGTGCACAGTGTTCGAAACTCAGTGGCGTAGCGTGGGTTGTCAGCACCCGGGACAAGGCAGGTAATTTGCGCCCCCTAACCCGGGGCAAGGCAAGTAATTTGCGCGCGCCCCCCCACTGCACTGTCCCTCCCCCAGATAGTACCTCGCTCTCTCTCCGCACCGCACCGCACGCCTGGCACCCTCCCCTCCACAGTGGGCGGCGACCCGGCGGCTCGGATCGGATTCACACAGCCAGCACTGCAGTGAGAGAGAGTGAGTGAGCCAGGTAGGGGCAGAGAGCTGCGAGTGCGAGCGCACCCCCCCCCAGATGTTGCGCCCGGTGCGGCCGCCCCCCCCCCGCACCCCCCACGCTACGCCACTGTCGAAACTCCCATTGTCCCAGGCACATTTTGTGACAGGGGATTTCATTAATGCCATTAGTTTCTGGGCGCACTACTGCGCCTAAGATTTCAGATCAAAACTGCCACTGCTGGAAGAAAAGGAGGGCCTTTTTCTGCCTCCCCACTTCCAGCCACTCTCTGAAGAATGGAGAAGGGACCCTCATAAGAATATCAGAGGGGTGGGCAAGGGAAGCATGGCTTTGTTTTTTGCAGTCTTTAGATGAGGACTAGACCACGTGAAAAATGAACACAAGACTTTAGCTGCACTTCATTCAATTTCAGTTTTGTATTCTTGTTATAAAAAAGCATGCCCAAACACTCCATTGCAGCACCCATAACCTAGGTTTAAGGTTCCATTTAGCTCCTAGCTTTCATATTTCAGTTTTCTAACACAGTTTCTGAGTCACAGGTTGGTTGGTCATACCTTTTTTTAATGAAGCTCTGTTTTAAAAAAAAGCAGGATGAATAAATATTTGAGTTTACATCCCTTTCTTTGATGAGCATTCAAAATCCTTTGGGTCATTTTTAACAGACTTGAAAATGTGGAGAACTAAAATTAAGGTGTGGTGGGGGGAATGGAAAAACAGAGAATCTGAAGTTGAAAGTTAGCTATCTGGGAACAAAGCAGTTTCAGGGCAGTAAACTATTCTGGTTCATTTGGTTACAGACATCAGAGGTGGCATGGAAGTCTTAGCAATACAGCAACCAAGGCGAGAGGGGTGGGATGACAGGAGATGCTCTGTTCTTGTGATGTTGCACTTCCTGTTCAAATTCTAAAAGCCGTAGGATGAAATAACTGCCTTCTCATCCTCCCACCAACTCCTTCATAGCAAATGGGCTGACAGGAGTTTTAGACCAAAACATTTGGAGGGCACCAGGTTGGGGAAAATTGGTCTTTTTAAAAATTAAAATAAAAACACTTCAGGAGTTAATAAAGGTAAAGGTAAAGGTACCCCTGCCCATACGGGCCAGTCTTGCCAGACTCTAGGGTTGTGCGCTCATCTCACTCTAAAGGCCGAGAGCCAGCGCTGTCCGGAGACACTTCCGGGTCACATGGCCAGCGTGACAAGCTGCATCTGGAGAGCCAGCGCAGCACACGGAACGCCGTTTACCTTCCCGCTAGAAAGCGGTCCCTATTTATCTACTTGCACTTAAGAGTGCTTTCGAACTGCTAGGTTGGCAGGCACTGGGTCCGAGCGACGGGAGCGCACCCCCCTGCGGGGATTCGAACTGCCGACCATGCGATCAGCAAGTCCTAGGTCCTGAGGTTTTACCCACAGCGCCACCCGCGTCAGGAGTCAATACTATGACTCTAATGATGTAAATCCCTCTGCTTTCTAAAAGCTCATATTCCTGCCAGTTCTCAATGCATATGCTTTACTGCATACTTTTGTGAAAGAGGGAGAGTATTCAGGATTGCCACTGAAAGGCTAAATCATAATCCAACGTCAGGGGAAACGGAATTGTGTTCTCTCGAGAAGGTGACTCATTGGGAACCTTATTATTTCCTGCGCGAAAGAGAAAGGGCAAGCTAGCCAGGAACTGTGCAATTCAATTAGTGGTTTGTAAATTAAAACGGAACACAAAGAGAGATGTCAGGTTTCAGAGGCCAGAGCTTGTAACTTGGGGAGCAAAATAAAAGGAGGCATGGAACCGGTACAAAAGGACACATTACCATCTTCAACAGAGGTATGTTTGGTGAGCTGTAGGGGAATTGACTGGGTGGAGGAAAATGATAAATAAGCCACAGAGTGCTTTGTTTCAAAGGCATTAAAAATATACATACATAGATACAAACAGGGGAAAATATAATATCAACCAGTTGGAGTCGGGAGAAGAGTTTAATACATATCATGAATGAATCTGGCATTAAGCCACCCCTGTTTCTGCCACCTGTCTTTGTACTCTGCACTGTAGGACAGGTTAAAACTAGAAGTTTTAAATAGGGCAAGGCTTCAGGAATGCACTCCCTCCCTGAGCATGTCCTAATCTTCATCTCCAAATGCCTCCACAATGCAGATTAAAAATGTTAACCTTTCCTGACATTGTGCTGATCACTTGAGACTTTTGCCAAGCAGCCAGGAGCTCTTATCCCGACTATCTGCTTCCTGAAATAGATGAAATTAAAAGATTAGCCTGTAACGCAGACCTGTGCTAGGCAACCCAGCTTGCACCTGTTCTTTTCCCTTAAAGAGGCGGTGCTTATTTTCTGAATGCTGGGGAAACATCATCCATCCCTGGCACGACGTGAGTGGAGCCGTTCCTGTTTATTCCAGGCGAGACTGTGGCCTAAGATCTCTAAAGTTCATACAGTTGTAGCCAATGGTGTTGCTCAGGTGCATTTATTCGTCGCTTACTCTGTAAAGTACCTCAAAGCGGCTTATGATAAAAAAAAAAACATATACAGTGGTACCTCGGGTTAAGTACTTAATTCGTTCCGGAGGTCCGTACTTAACCTGAAACTGTTCTTAACCTGAAGCACCACTTTAGCCAATGGGGCCTCCTGCTGCCGCCGCGATTTCTGTTTTCATCCTGAAGCAAAATTCTTAACCTGAAGCACTACTTCTGGGTTAGCGGAGTCTGTAACCTGAAGTGTATGTAACCTGAAGCATATGTAACCCAAGACACCACTGTACAGTGTGTAAAATAAAATGCATCCAAATGATATTAAACATTATTGACTAAAAATGCTCATCCTGCAATAACACAAAGGCGGGAAATCTTACCCTAAGAGCCAAACTCTTGGGTGAACAGGAATATCTTTACCTGATAATGATAGTGCCAGGAGCATCGTTGAAACCACATACATTCAACTATTCGAGAGCCGCCAATGAAAAGGCCCATTCCTGTGTTGACACCCTCCAGACCTCCCTCAGTGGGACAGTGGGGCACAGTGGGACTCAGATGACAAACACAGGGTCTGAGTAGAGCGGCAGATCCTAAGGTTATTAGGGTCCTGATCCTCATAGGGGTTTATAGCTCAAAAACAACACTTTAAATTGAGTCTGGGAGATGATCAGCAGCTATGCTAAAAACGGAGCTATATGCTCAGACCTCCTACCTCTGATCAACAATCTGGCCAACAAACTCTGCACTAGCTGCAGTTTCTGAACCATCTTCAAAGGCAGCCCCTTGTGCAATGCACTGCAGTAATAAGGTTTCCTTCATTGCATATGTTCTTAGGTGCCATTGGGCAATGAAACAATCTATGGCCTTTAAAACTGCGGGGTATTGTTTTCATTTGTTACTATGGTATGCAATTTTGGGTCCTTATTTTGCAAACCACCCTGTGGTCCTCGGCTGAAGAGCAGCATAGAAACTTAGTTAATAACAATAAGAAAGAAATTTTCAGTTATTCCCCCCTCTACCCTGCAGAAACCAAACAAATGCGCAATGCGCCGTAAACATGCTCTGGAGAGTTCCCCAACCTTCTGAAGATGATTTCAGGAGCTGGAGCTGCAGAGATTGGGGAAAACATGGAAGACTGTACCCCTACTTGTTGGAAGCCTTACGATCAGCTGCTAACCCCCAGAAACCTTCTCAATTATCAGCATCAAACCAATAAAAATGCAGTGTTAGCAGGACTGTACAGATGTTTAACATCCAGAGAAAGGCAGCTATGATTTCAAAATAGAAAGTACCCCATTTTCCTGTTGCCTCAGTCAGAGACGAGACTGATTTTATACTGTTATAGGAGATGTTAAAAGTTTGGTGAATGTTGATATTCTCATGTGAATGCTGACTACCTAGATTGGATTCTATTTGTTTAATATGCAAACTGCCCGGGAATTTTTTAACCACAGTGCAACATACAAATATATCAGATAGATGATAGATGATAGATAGATAGATAGATAGATAGATAGATAGATAGATAGATAGATAGATGATAGATATAGATAGATGATAGATAGATAGATAGATGATAGATGATAGATAGATAGATAGATGATAGATGATAGATAAGAGTGAGTCCTGGTTCACATGACACAGCCAGTCAAACTATGGTGTACCAAGACTGCACTGATATCCAGTCTCCTGGAGAGGAACTCACAGTTGCTTTGCAGTTCTTTAACTCCCATGCCATGCTAAACCAAGGTTTGGCTTAGTGCAAACAGCTGCAATGTATGTTTCAGCACTCTTAATTCATTCTGTTGACTTCAGTGATACTATCAACCAAGAAGAGGCTGGCTTTGTCTCAGAAGTATACATTTCTCAAGTCATCTCTCCATTCCTGGCGTTTGACATAAATCTCTCAGGTGCTTATTATTCATTAGTCAAAAATTTGTTCCATCTTTTGTTGAATAACACTCAAGGCAACTAGCAATAATAATAGCAACACCAATAATATTGCTATCAGCAATATTAGGGAGGGAAAACAAAGCAAACGAAACAGCAATAAAGTCGAGATAAATACCAATCAAAACCAGTTTTAACAAATTGAGTGTTCAGCTTGTGGCCAGACAGAGCATGGTCTTGGAAAATTTCACAGAACTGTTTTCCCCAACCTCAGGGCAACTTTCCGTACACACCTTGTAGCGAAGTTAAAAATCAACCTCATTCTTTTGAGTAAGTCAACAATTGTTCCGGGTGAGTCCATGCTCATTTGGCAAACTCACTAAAACAGGTTCCTACAGGGCTGCCGGTTCTTCACTGAGAGACTGAGCCTATGCCTTTAAATATTCTAAGACACAATGACAGAATGCAGCTGGTGAACATGACCTACTCCTCTCCTCTGTCTGTTGTGGAGCGAAATTAAAATCTGCTGGCTATAGCAATCATAAGATTGGCAAAGAAACAGTGTGGGACAGGCAGGGGCTGCACTTTCTCTCAGTGCCTTGGAACATGTCAAGGAACAATCGGTGGGTTAAGAGCTGGTCTCCTGAACTTATTGGAATATTACCAGGGGATGGTGGAACTTGTCATACAATCAGCACCCGAGTGGCTAAAAAGAAACGGACAAGTTCTACTTTCTTCTGTGAATCTACCCCTTGGACTGAGCTTTTAAGCACATTTGTGTGGTTCTGGTTTTCCATTGAATTCAACCACAATGCACTTGGCGATGCTCTGCAGTTTGGTTCCTTCATTAGAAAGATCACACCGATGCTCCTCATAACAGGGGCATACCTAGGGGTGGGTCAGGGTTGACCCCCTGCCAAGGACGCAGGCCCAGGAGAGTGCAGAAACCATGCCATTCCACTCTTGGCTTGTAGTGGCTAGGATTTCACCCACCCATCTACCCGAGTCCTCACTGGGCCACTCTTCCACTGCTCTGGGCAACCAGGTGAGGCACACATCTCCTCTGGGCGCCTCAGCAGACAAACACAAGGGATGGGGGCGGGCACAAATACAGCTCCTTGCCAAGGGCACAAGAGAACCTAGGTATGCCTCTGCCTCATAAAGGCACAAAGGAACTACTGTCAACCATAACTTCCCCTTCCAGTTCTACCTGCTAATTTCAACTGACTTCCAGGACACCTTTGTCTTCAGTGAAGAGGGTTTGGTACATATGACAAGGGCAAAACGGTAGTAAAGTATTTACAACATGCTCTGGAGCTTGCTTTTTTAAAATAATAATAATAATAATAGCAATCCACAAAGAGGTGCTTAGAGTATGTCTGCAGGGTTGCCTTGTGTGAACATAGCTGGCAGGCACCAGAGTACAATTGTTGTTGTAGAATACTCAATAGACAGTAATGACAGGCTCGCAACTTCAAAGCAGCACCGCTACCTGCCTATTTCAGATTCAGCGTGTTCTGAGGGAAGGACTGCTGTAATTTACAGGCATAGGGGTAGGTTGGATATTTTGCTCCCAATTTTGTGATCCCACGACAGCACAAACATTCCTTATCATAAATTGTCTTCTTTCGCGGTGTCAGGATGGCAGTCCCCTCGCGGCTGAAGGACTGTGTTGCTGTTGTGACTGTCCTCCCAGCACCAGAAAAGTAATTTTGACTCTTGGATTATTTTATACAAAAGGGGGTAAATGGTTTCTGTTGCACTTTGTACTGTCAGACTTACCAGTAATTGCATGCGGGATATCGACAACCGTGACCTTCTGAGCGTGCGTTTTGATGCCAGAACTTGGGACCTGCATCTCCACCAACAGAACTTCCAGCTGCAAATTGGAGCAGATACATGTTAAGAAAAACAGGGGGAATGTGTCGAGCATGCAAAACAAAATCAAGAGAGTCAAGAAGTTTGGTCGGCCTCACTTTCTCTTCCAATATCCCATCAATTTCATAGCTATTCCAGTGGTGTTATTCTATTACAGAAAAACCAAATGAGTATTTCGTGTGTCCCATGATGCTTGTTGTTGCATTTGGTGGTCAAAGCATTCCAGTGACAGCTACTATTTATAATACACATACTTCTCACTAGGAATGCATTACATTAGCAGTCAGGTACTCTTACCTAGACAGTATCTTTTAAAGCAGAGACATCACCTTGCCAACAAAGGTCCGTATAGTAAAAGCTATGGTTTTCCCAGTAGTGATGTATGGAAAGTGAGAGCTGGACCATAAAGAAGGCTGATCACCGAAGGATTGGTGCTTTTGAATTATGTGCTGACGGAGAATCTTGAGAGTCCCATGGACTGCAAGAAGATCAAACCGATCCATTCTGAAGGAAATCAGCCCTGAGTGCTCACCACTGGAAGGACAGATCCTGAAGCAGAGGCTCCAATACTTTGGCTACCTCATGAGAAGAGAAGACTCCCTGGAAAAGACCCTGATGTTGGGAAAGATGGAGGGCACAAGGAAAAGGGGACGACAGAGGACGAGATGGTTGGACAGTGTTCTTGAAGCTACAGCATGAGTTTGACCAAACTGCGGGAGGCAGTGGAAGACAGGAGTGCCTGGCGTGCTCTGGTCCATGGGGTCACGAAGAGTCGGACACGACTAAATGACTAAACAACAACACTCTTACCTGCCAGAGCTCATCCTGCTCTCCTGCTTCCCATTCCCACCCCACATTTCCCAATGGGATTATGATGTTCTTGGGGCAGATAGATAACAGCAGGGAAGAGGAGAGAAGGAAATAGGGAAGAACTGGGTTGCTCAAGTATTCCTTGAAATTCCAGCCTCAAAGTCCATTGCTAGGCACGGCTGAGATTCATCAACGTAGTTAAAAACTTTATTGAGGTTTTTTATTTTTACTATTCAACATGAGCAACCCAACATGTTTGGGAGCCAGTCAGGTGGGTGGCTGCCCATCCCTAATCATAAGAAACAAATAAACAAAGCAGGCAGAAATTAAGAATCTAGGTGGCTGCAAAAGGCACAGACACAAGGCAAAGCAAAAGGAGAAAGCTTAAGGCAGGGGTAGCCAACATGGTGCCAATACAAATGTTGTTCAACACCCATCAATCCCTCCAGCATGGCCAAAGTCCTGGGATTATAGGAGTTGTGGTCTAACAGCACCTGAGCAGTTGGCTACCCTTGGCCTTAAGGTGTAACAAGTTTTTCTTCTTTTCTTATGATCCACAGACCACTACACTAGATAGTGGGGGGGGGGAGGGAAAGGAGTACTGCCACATTCACATTCACCAAACCAGCTGACCACTTGCACTTGCGGACCAAGACAACTGCAACCTCGGTTGACATTGACTACGGAGAAGAACTGTGTGTCAGTCAGGAGCTCTTGCTGTTAACATATGTCTGCTGTCCCTGGAAAGCAAACGGCAGCCACTGGTATGAGGAACAGAAAGGGGATTCAAATGGAAGTGTGGTGGGGAGGAGGAGACAAGGGCACCTGAGAGCAGGAGCCAGAATGTTGCTCTACCTGTTCTGGCAAAGCACTCAGTAGACAAGGCCTGCTGATCTGCTCCTCTTGCTGGTACTGAAGGTGTGCTGAGCTATAAAATGGTGCCACTGTGTGACTCATGACTTACAGGCCACACATTTGTTTTTGCTCTTTTCCTTCTTCCTAGCAGAAGGGAGGGGGGAACGAAAGGGCATCTGCCTGTTGTTCGAACCTGATGCAAGACAAAAGGTGGGGGTAAAAGAACTCTACACTCGACAATATATTCATAAGAGATCATAGGGCCTGTCCCAGCTCAGTGTGGAGAGTTGAAGAACGTGCAGGTTGGGATAAGGACTTCTGCCCCTCGTCTTGTCGTTCTGTATTAAAATAAAGCAGCTGTTGTATGCAGGTAGGGGCTGGAGTAACTGCAGGAACATTCAACCTCTGTGAGAAAGGGGCAAATACATCTCATTTTTGGACATGAAGACCGCACGACTACACAACACATGGGGCTGGAGAAATTGTCTCCTGATTTGAAAGTATTGACCTAAAACCCACAATAATTTGGAAATACCGTATTTTCCGCTCTATAACACGCACCCGACCATAACACGCACGTAGTTTTTAGAGGAGGAAAATCCGTAGGCATGCCACCCGTAGGCACTCCCTCCATAACACGCACAGACATTTCCCCTTACTTTCTAGGAGGAAAAAAGTGAGTGTTATGGTGCAAAAAATACGGTATGTCCTTCTCCTTAAAAAACTTTATTGTCTATGGGAGGGATAAAAAAGTATGTCCTGCAGTTGGAGAGGTTACAGGAAAGTGGTAATGCCGCTCACATCTCTTCCATTTTATCAAGAAGGCTCTGGTCACAGTGGAATAAAATGGATTGCTTAGAGCCTGGAGCATAGTGTACTTTTTTCAAATGTGAAAGGTACGGTAAGTCAAGAAGGAACAATGACATTCCCAATATCTACTGATGCCACTGAAGACGGTTCCATCCTGTTCACCTTTCATTCACTTGAACATAACCCAGAATGCATGTGGCAAGGACCTGGCACGTGGTGGTTATGTCTTAACACTTATCTATTCACACCCAAATAACTGCATCAAAAAGCACTAGTAATACATCTATGGATCCCGGACACATGTCCCTAAATGTATGCTATCCGCCATTTGTGTTTGCTGCAGGAAACCCCAATGTTTCTTGCAGAAATCATAATATGTATATGCGAACAAGTCCTTTCAAGGATTCAAAGAATGGCCAAGTACATACGCGCCCATGCCTTCAAGTGTCGCAGACCAGATTTTCATGCATTTGCCTAACTTAATTCCCCTGAACAACAGGAAGAAGTCAGAAACGTTCCGTAGAATCTTCAGTAAAAATCAGAATCTTGCTGCAAGTCTCACTGTGTTCAAAACGAAGCGAATCTCCCAAGCCCCTCTAGGTCTTTGGCGAAAGTAATTTGTCAGGCTGTGCTGTTTTGAGGCCGCAGGTTCTTAACATACACAAACACATCCCTACTGCTGCCTCATCCCTATGTACTTGCCTCTGTAAAGAGCAAACAGTGTGTTCAGAAAACTCGCATCAGTCGGATGGTGCAGAGCATACTGTTTTTCTAATGAGCAAATAACTCCAGAGGCTTGTCACTTCCCTCTTCCTGCCGAGTGCCCTCTTGTCATTTAAGAAATGTAATATATATCAAAGTGAACAAGGGAGATTGGGTAGGAAGCTTTCATTAGGTGCTGCTGTACTGACTCAGCCACAAACCATGCCTTTTGCTGATGAGAACGCAGCAGGCCTTTTCCCTCATCTGAGGAGGAAAGTGGCTGCTTATTAAGAGTTCCGATATATTAAAAATTGCTAGCCATGCTGGCAGGCCAACCAATGCCCAGAAGGGCTAGTTTGCATAACAGTCGAGGAAGGGATGGGGAGGAATTCAATTCAGTTTGTGTTTCAGCGCAAGCCTACCTCATTCGCACTTCCTGAAATAATATAGCAAATTGAAACAAGGCTGTCTTTTGAAATTCACACTTCTACAAATTTTGCGGTGTGGTTCTTTAAACAAATTAAATTGTATGAAAATGTATATATAAGACGAAAGTACACATATTAATGGAAATTGTTGAAAGTATCAGGGTGCGACTCAGCTTCCACTGTGGAATCTGCATGTGAGAGGACAGAGGAACCTCCAAACTTCCTAGGCTGACCTCCTTGCGCTGACCTGCGAGACAAACCAAAATTAACAGATCTGTCTATCCCGAAGATGAGGCAGGCAAACAGTGGAGCTATCTGGTGCAGCTCTATGACCCCAGCAAATATTGCACAACTGAATGAGGGAGGCTGTGCGTGTGCCCTCTGATGTGAAGGACCATGGGCCAGTACCAACAAGGCCCTGGATCTACTGATGTGCTAAACACTGAATAAGAAACTTGAGGGGAAGCAGCAGGAAACACGGCAGGCATGCCTTGAAATAGGTTTCTGACTGAAAACTTAACTAAAGGAATAAGGGTACTGTATACTTAACAGTCTTATCCTTGTGGTCATGGGCAGGCAGCAAAAACATCAGTGTTGCCATACCTTAGTACCTCCCAGATATGGGTGGCGCTGTGGTCTAAACCACTGAGCCTCTTGGGCTTGCCGATCAGAAGGTCGGCGGTTCGAATCCCTGCGACGGGGTGAGGTCCCGTTGCTCTGTCCCAGCTCCTGCCAACCTAACAGTTTGAAAGCATGCCAGTGCAAGTAGATAAATAGGTACCACTGCGGTGGGAAGGTAAACAGCATTTCCGTGCACTCTGGCAGTTGTCACGGTGTCCCATTGCACCAGAAGCAGTTTAGTCATGCTGGCCACATGACCCGGAAAGCTGTTTGTGGACAAACGCCAGCTCCCTCAGCCCGAAAGCGTGATGAGCGCCGCAGCCCCATAGTCGCCTTTGACTGGACTTAACTGTCCAGGAGTCCTTTACCTCTCATTCAGCTTGGTGTGTCAAAAGATGTCCCAAGCCTTTCCTTACCTGCTTTTACTGCTCTCTCAGTATCTTTATGCTACATAGGGTTGCCGTATTTCAAAAAGTGAAAATCCGGACACAAAAGTTGTTTGAGGTTTGTTTGTTCATTGCGCTCCCCCCAAAAAAATCTCAACAAAAAATGAAGTTTTTAACCTATTTTTTAGGGAAATTGCCAAAAAATCAACACTTCCAATATGTGCTAACATATACCCAGGTTTTCCCAGACGTTTTAACCACTTTCAGAAAATTCTGCCTAGACGCCATTTTCAAAGGACAAACCCTGACTATGTCTGAGAAATTCTGAACATACAACAGCCCTATGTTACATTCTGTCACCTTGTTCCAGGTTGCCAGATGCCCTATATAATGTATTATATAATAAGGCTCACACAATAGCCCTCCCCCATTGAGCTTTCGGCATCTTTCTATTGTTATTGAGATACCGATCTACAAATCCTGTCAATCCATCCCTTGTTGACTCTCTACTTAAGAGGAGCGCATGACTGACTGGTTTGGGAAAATCATTTGCAGCTGCAATCTTCTGATGCCCGCTTACCTGAGAGTAAGCCCCAATGAACTGAAAGAGGCTGGCTTATTCTGAGTAGACAAAGGTCGGCAACACCACTGCAGTATAATTTAACCTTCATTGCATTATGGGGCCCAAGGCAGCATGGTTCTCAGTACCATCCAGGTACTGACTAGGCCCAGACCTGCTTAACTTCAGCAGAGTGGTGGCCACAGGTGTCTTGAGTTTTAGACCAAATTCTCAGGTATGAAGTATGCAGTAGCATCTCGCAAGAGGCCCCGTTTTCCTCAAAGCTTCCCACAGGCATCGATGGGAACTGCTTTTTAAATTTTAGAAACAAGTAACGGAAGACAATGTACTTAGGATGTTGCAGTAAGGCTCAAAAAGGAAAGGGGTGAGCCCTGCAACTTCTTTTTAAATATTAGAGGAAGGCAAGATGAAGAGACAAATATGCAGACATGATCACTACTATCCCATCTTTACCACCTGTGGGCATTTTTTATAAACTGGATCCAGTTTCATCTTGTGCTTTATGATAAGTGAACAATATGAGGATAATTTATTATAATCTGCGGAAAAGAAAGAAAAATATCTCCGTGTGTGTTTTGGTTTAGGTACAGGCATATTCTGGTAGAATCGTGGAATTTATAGAGTTGGAAGAGACCACAAGGGTCATCTAGTCCAACCCCCTGAAATACGGGAATACTTTGCCCAACATTGGGCTCTCATGCTCTATCAGGGTGCAACTCAGCTTCCACTGTGGAATCTGCATGTGAGAGGACAGAGGAACCTCCAAACTTCCTAGGCTGACCTCCTTGCGCTGACCTGCGAGACAAACCAAAACTACGCCAGCTGTCTTAATATAAGGAAAATGTAATTCCTAAACTGATCTTTTGTTCCTTCCGGAGCTGATCTCCTTGCCTTCTGTGGAATTTGCAAGAATGTAAATCAAAACAGAACATGGCCCAATTGCTCTTTTAAATAAATCTTGACAGGCTCTAGGAACAAACAGTTCCAAAGGAAAACATTGTGGTATCCCGCTTTGAGCATGAAAAGTACAAGTGCTGGTGATGTATGACAAATATTGTGACACAAAATAAATTCACACTCCCTCTCATCTCTTTTCTTTTTTGCTTGTAATCCTGTCGCTGCCTCCTATGTTTGATACTCAGCTAAAACAGCTTAGATGTGAATGTGTTCCTATGTTGTGCCATAGTGTGTGCGCACACAATCTCACACACACACACACCAGAAATGGGCAGTTGTCCATATCACTGGGAAGTCAGCTAATTCTATTCAGCAGGATAAGCCACAGACAAGAAAGGCAGGAACGTTCAGGGGAGAAAAGCTGGGCTAATACCTTGCCTGCTTAAACTCTTTTCACATATTGGTGCTAATAAAATGCTTTTATATAGATGCTCTGGGGGAAAGAATGAGGTAGTTAATCCCAAACACAGTTATTTGTCAACATGCTGTCTGTAAGGCTTAAACTATTATAAAGGCATATATACACCCACTTTAAAGTAGATCATGAACAGGCAGAGAAAACAGCTTGCAGCGTCTTTTGAGGGGGCGGAAAGACACCATCAATATGTCAAGTATATTTACTCAAATAAATGGCTTAGGCGGCAGTCTAAACCCCACTTACCTGGGAGTAAGTCCCAGTGAATTCAATAGGACTTACTTCCGAGCAGATATGGTTAAGATTGTACTGTCATTTACCTCCAAAAAAGGTTGATGAAAAAAAGGTGGGTTTTTCTCATCCTTTCCTCTGCACGTTTATGAGTGAGGTAAATGAATGCAAATGAGGTTGGCTCTCTTCTCCAAAATCAAATAATGGATAATGGATTATGTGATGTAGACCAATCTGTTAGCTGCTTAGAGTTGTTGGGTTTTCCCCCCTAAAAATGTTAAGCAGTCATAAATTATCTAAATAAATAGGATTTCAAATCTATGCGAAAGGCTGGGAGTACAGCACCAGGGGGTTGTAGATACTCTAGATTAATAACCTCAGCATAAAAACATCTGGGTCTACATGGGGTTAGGATAGAACTGCAGCAATGAATAACGCTTGGAGGGGGGTGTGAAATTAACCGGGTTACAGTTCAGTGCTGAATTAGGGCTGCAAACCCCGGGGTGATGAGCTTTTATCCCTCAAAATTAAAATATTAATGGCCATCAAAGCAAAAAAATACCCTCCATGCAAGAAATTGTAGCCTTATGAATGAGGTAAAATAATAAGAGCTATTTTTTAATATAAAAAATAATGATATATCCAAAATGCTTATAGCTGCTCAGTTTTATTTCAAGCAGCTATTGCTGCTCCCATTCGCAAACAAACTGTGTGTAACAGGTTGCTTTCATCCGGTGACTTCCGAAAACAAGGGTATTTTTGTCTTTATTTGCTCTGTAGCAAAAGGGCTGGGGGAAACAGCAAGCAAAGGTTCTTTTTAAAATACTCCGCTAATGGAATCATAGGCTCCTTGGAAAATAATTAATTCTGAAAACTGTAAGAAACAGCACACCTTATCCGGATAACATGCCTATTGTTTGCATGCAAAAATCTTTGTGATATACAATTTTGGTCAGAGGGCAGATGTTTCCCAGATGTGTTCAGGGTTCCTGCACTAGCCAGTTCATCTATTTCTCAGGTAGACTCTTAAAATAATAGCAAGTTACCTTTTTCAGGAATGCCATTCTTGGCCTGTAACGCTGCCCTTGATCTACGCGTCTGATGGTCATGGTGGTCTACTTAGCCAAGCCGAAAGCTACAAAAAGAAGAGGAAGAAAGAAAAGAAAAAAAACCGGCCTAACCGATTGCAGGGAAGCTGGTCCTCTTGTTACTGATTTCAGGCAAACTGCATGACTCGAAATCCCCTGCCTAGAGAATAAAGACAGCGGTGGAATCGGGCACTGTCCCGCCATAGCCAATCAGCAAGGAGCGCCGAGGTCTTATTTGCATGTGTTTTTGGAGTCTTTCCAAGCTGCCAGCATTAGGGGGAGCCCACTCATCTATTTACAATACTAACGGGATAAGAAACGGAAGGAGAATTCGCATCGGAAACTAATCTGAATCGTTTACGAGATTAGAAATTGCTAGCAGGTTGCACGTCCCAGCAAAGGAACAAAATTGGAACAGATGCTCTTTTCTTTCTTCTTCAGGATGAGTTGAGGTGTTGAAAAATATGGGGAAACAGACTTGTTTCAATCTCAAACGCTGTTTAGCTGGAAACGCTGGATTTATTTAGATCCCCACCCGCAGGTAACATTATAAAGCTGTAAAGCAGCCGGCTGCACCGAGAAAAATACAGGATGCATATTTTCCACATTCCACTGATGTGGAGATTCTCTGGGCTGTAGTCGAGATCCAGGCCACAAATATTCAGAATCCGGACTGAGGGGGTCTCCATAGCTCATGGCCTCACCTGATGATGCTCCCTGTTTGGCTGTTGTAAGCTTCAGGAAGATGCTAAGGCTTGGACATATCTCCCATGGGGAGGAAAACCCACATAGCAGAAGCTACTGAAAATGCCTTTGCATGCAGCCTTGCCATATTAAACACAAGAGGGTGCTTGGAGTCAAAACTTCAGCCCATGGCCACCTGCTGTTCTTGCCCCCCAATAACTAGTACAGTGGTACCTCGGGTTACATACGCTTCAGGTTACAGACGCTTCAGGTTACAGACTCCACTAACCCAGAAATAGTACCTGAGGTTAAGGACTTTGTTTCAGGATGAGAACAGAAATCTTGCTCCGGTAGCGCAGCGGGAGGCCCCATTAGCTAAAGAGGTGCTTCAGGTTAAGAACAGTTTCAGGTTAAGAACGGACCTCTGGAACGAATTAAGTACTTAACCCAAGGTACCACTGTATTTGATCAGTGCTCCAATGAACAGAGAAAGTGTCAAAACCTGAGTTTTCAGAGATGCCATCCTTGTGAGCCTACTATTTGTTCCTGTTGGAAATGTACGTTTTTCCTTCATACCACCGATGTTGGCTGGCTTCCAAACAACCACAACTAGTTCTGCAGACCTAAGTTAGCTTTGGGTTTGTGTTTCTAAAACAACAGCTCTCCACATAACGTATGGCAATTCGTTTTTTGAATTGAGGGGACCTTTCAAAGGCAGATTGTAATATGGCAATTAGGTCTTCTGTTCGTCGTTGTCGTCATCATCATCATCATCATCATATATCCCTGGAAATTCCCCAGTCCTGGGGCAAACTGAAAGATGCTCTATAAGGATCCTAGCCAGCATATGAGTGTTAAACGCAACTGCCATACTGCTTTGAGTTGTTTCATAGGCCACAATTTGTAAATGAAAAAGAATAAATTAGAATTTGATTTCAAGAGAATATGGCAGAATGTCCCCAAGCACTTAAGGTTGCAGTTCTCTACACGTATATCTGGGTGAAAGCCTAATTGAACTCAGTGTGCTTGTTTCTGAGTACTCATGTGTAGCATTGCAGGAAACCAATCGCAAAAGTAGGGTAACACCATTAATCACCTCCCATAAACACACACAAAGGATAGGAACAGAAGAAACTATGGCATTACAAGTCAGCATTTATCAAATGCATTTTGGAAAAATTATCAAGAGCATTTTTATATATAGCAACAATTGACACATCAGGGGTATTATAACAACCCCTGTTACTGTCCTTACTTCATAAGATACATGCCCTTTTATCCTGAGTTGCAGGTATATACACACATGGTGATGGAAGGGGGGGAATTGTAAACAGTGAGGTCAGAAAATGAAATGAAATGTAGAAAGGGGCAGGGATACATTACATTATTAATAGCAGCTATTAGCACATAAGCAAACAGTTGTGTGAATAACATTGACATTAGCAAGCTAATTAACACATGTAGTGTGATGAAAATCCATTGTGCTCATTCAGTACACAAATGATAGCACTGAGCCTCTTGAAGTCTCTTGTGATCAGAGCGGTTTCACTTTGCAATCTCCCTTTGAAGTTCCTTCGGTTCAAGGATGGCCACCTTTAGGTCACTGGTAGGGTATCCTGGGAGTTTGAAATGTTTTCCCCTGGTTTTTCAACATTTGTGCCTTAAGTAGGGTGCTGCTGGCACCCTGTTGAGGATGACACTAGGTCTTGTTATAGTAGACATAGGCTCAGAGTTGGCTACGAGACCTGATTCCTGTGTTCATTTCTGCTACATTTCTTGTTGTTGTTACTAGTTAGTAGCTACAGTATTTTAGCTTGTGGAATTGCCTGTGAGCAGGTGTAGGATTTCACCCAAGGCCTGCGCTGTTGTCCAGGATATACTGTACAGTGATACCTCGGGTTAAGTACTTAATTCGTTCCGGAGGTCCGTTCTTAACCTGAAACTGTTCTTAACCTGAAGCAACACTTTAGTTAATGGGGCCTCCTGCTGCTGCCGCGCCACCGGAGCACGATTTCTGTTCTTATCCTGAAGCAAAGTTCTTAACCTGAAGCATTATTTCAGGTCTGTAACCTGAAGCGTATGTAACCTGAAGCATATGTGACCTGAGGTACCACTGTATATCATTGATCTCGAAGGATTTTAACTGGGATCTGAGGTGACAAAAAATGTGGCCTGTCATTTTCTCTTCTAGAAAGTGCTGTAGTTATTGGGGGAATTTTTGCTCTGGTTAAAGCCTCCAGAAGGGCACCATTGAGGCTCCCAGCCTGTATGTGTTTGTACGCAAATGCACATGGGGTGTGGGCCAAACTGGGTCTTTGACCTGGGTGAAATAAAGCCTAGTTTTGCCTCTGCTTCTAGATAATAGATAATACTTCCTAAGTATTAATCTGTTCTTGTTGGTCTGTTGTTTTTTCACTTTGTTAGGGGAACATTGTACTCAGAGGAATCGCTGGTTGTTGTTGTTGTGATAAGAATCTGAGCATATGTGGTTACATCATAGGGATTAGCTGTAGACAATGGTGTGATGGGGTGAAAACAGAAAGCATGTTAGTATGTGAGTTTCCTATATAAAGAGATGCTCTGTTATGAACTTGCACATCGGCATGTGAACCTCTTGTGCAGACTGGTCTAGGATCACACTGATGGTGAGGTAGAAATCGCTGGAGTCATGGTGGAATTGTTCAGATATCCCCAGTCAGTGAGTCCAGATGATAAAGCTAACAATCATCAATATATGTATCTCAGGTAGAGGAAAGGCTTTGAGGAATGGGAGATAAGCAAGTGTTATTCAAGGTCAAACATGAAGATCTTGGCATACTGTGGAACCATGCAGCTGCCCATGGCTGTGCCACTAATTTGAAGTTACATGTTCTTTCCACAACAGAAGTCGTTGTGGGTAAGTATAAAGTGGCAGACTTTGGAACCAGGCAGAGGGCCTTCTCGGTAGTGGCGCTCTCCCTGTGGAAGGCCTTTGCTTCAGAAACTGCTGAATTTTAGTTCATTCAGAAATTCAGTACTATCATTTGTGGATTGAATTGGCACAATGGATTCTTATCACACATATCTGTGCCATCAATCAAACTGTGAATGGCCACTATTAATAATGTAATTATCACAGCCTGAGCTTTTCTGTCTTTCCTTTCCTCCCTACCTCACAGTTTATGTTTTAAATTGTGTTTGCTGATTTTATTTATTATTGTTATTATTGTATATATAAAGAAACGTGCTTCCCTTATGGCAACCAGATGTGGCTGCTTCATAAAATCGGGATAAGCAGTGCTTACAAGTGGGGCAGATTCCCACCATACAAGCAATGCACATATAAAGAATATTACTTTATCCTCGGAACTGTAGTTTAAGGCTAATGGGAACTGTATCTCTGAGGACAAAACAATGGTCTCATGTGTTTCCTCTGAAGAATTGCAGCCAAACGCAATCAGAGTAGGCTCAACCTGATGGGGAGATCTTCCTTTCTTCTGTGCGGGAATGCTTAATTTCTAACAGGACAGGTGAAGATGCCCCCAGCCTGCTTCGAAGCAACATTCGAGAACCAGAAAACCAGTGTGGTATAGTGGTTAAGAGCAGTACATTCGTAATCTGGGGAACCGGGTTCGCTTCCCTGCTCCTCCCCATGCAGCTGCTGGGTGACCTTGGGCTAGTCACACTTCTTTGAAGTCTCTCAGCCCCACTCAACTCACAGAGTGTTTGTTGTGGGGGAGGAAGGTAAAGGAGAATGTTAGCCGCTTTGAGACTCCTTCGGGTAGTGATAAAGCGGGATATCAAATCCAAACGCCGCCTCTTCTTCTTCACCCTCCAGTGATCCGATTCGGATATGTATTTGAGGGCAGAGGGAAACATGGGCATAGCTAGGATTTATGTTAGAGGGGTTGACAGGACACCCACCTGTCATCATCTACTGTCAGTGGGTGCAGGAAGGCAGCTGCACGGCTAAATCAAGTAAATAAATAAAAATGCTTAAATAACTGACCAATTGCGTCACAGATAACTCGGTTCTGCCCCCCCCCCCCCGCAACATAAAGCCTGCGCCCCTAAAATAAATCCTGGCTATGCCTATGCCTCTCTCTGGCTTTGCTTAGCAGATTTGGAATGAAACGTCTCAACAGCAGTCGTTTCAATTTTTCTTTTTAACCCGTGCTGGGGGAGGGGAATTGTCAAAATCATTCTACAATTTCTACTTTTAGTGAAGTATTTTTATTTAATTACTTGATTTTGGGCGGAGTGCAGCTCCTCCCCGCCCGCCCCTGGCGAGAAACGCACTCTGCACATGCTCTGAGCACTTTTCTCACTATACTTTAGGCGCCTCGGCTACCGTGAAAGGAAACCGATACGAGCAACCGATACGAGAGGGATTCTGCCTCGCAGAAGAGAAATCACGTGACAAAAAAGCGCGCGGGGGAGTTTTTTAGGGAGTACACCGCACGGCCACGTGACGGAGGACGGCGGGAGCGTCGACGGACGGAAAGCGAGAAGTCAGCCGCGTGACGGACAGGGAGGCTCCTGATTGGGCAGCTCGCCACGTGACGCCTTCGGAGCGGCGCCTCGCGTCACGTGGGAGTGGGCTGGTGAGGGGGGGAGCGGCCTGCCCGTCCCCTGGAGCTACGCAGGCGCAGAGCGGCGCAGGGCCGCGGCGGCCGCTCCCTGGCTGGCAGTGCTCGCTAAGATGGCGGATTTCCTGCCATCGCGGTCCCCGCTGTCGGGCTGCTTCCCGGGCTGCCTGCTCAACAGCAGCGAGGCGGAGCAGCAGCGAAAGTCCAAAGAGATCGACAAGTGCCTGTACCGCGAGAAGACCTACGTCAAGCGGCTCGTCAAGATCCTGCTGCTGGGCGCGGGCGAGAGCGGCAAGAGCACCTTCCTGAAGCAGATGCGCATCATCCACGGGCAGGACTGGGACCGGGCCGCTCGAGAGGAGTTCCGCGCCACCATCTACAGCAACGTCATCAAGGGTGAGGGTGGAAGGGGGGGTCCTCCCTCCCTCGCGCGCGCCCCCGTCCGTCCCCCTCCCCAAACTTTGGGGCCACCGGAAAGAGGGAGGGGGGAGCAGAAGAGGCGCGCGCCCCCCGATATCCGTTGAGGTGGGGGAGGGGGAAGCCAGCAAAACAACAAAAAAGCGGTGGGTGGGGGAGAGAGAAAAAAAGAACCGCAACGTTTGCAGGGAGAAATCCTTCAGCTGCTGCTGCTAGTGAAAGACGGAAGCCCAGAGAGAGAAGGAAAAAAGAGAGGGTGGGAAAGGTCTGCGGAGGCGAAGTCGCTGGAGCCTTGAGGGTGTACGTGGGGAAAAGAAAACACGCGTGTGACGGCTGCGGCTGGAGAGGGTGTCTTGAGGGAGATGGGCCAGAACGAACGTCTCACTTCTTGCCCCGTTTTTTTTTTTTTTTTTTTGGCCCTTGGGATCCCCAGCCGCCCTCGCCGCAGCTTTCCTGTTTTCACTTTTTCAGTACACGTGTCATCGGTTTTGGAGGGTGCTTGGGTATGGGAAGGTCCCCCCGCGCGTGTGTCGCCCGACTCGGCTGTGCTGTGACGAGTTGGGGATTTTCGAACAGGGCCTTTATAAAGAACCTGACAGCTGCCTTTTGCCATGTGAGAACGGATGGCTTTCTACGGCACTGAGAAACTGGGACGCTTTGCAGGCGAAGCATGTTCTCTACCACTGAGCTAGTGGTGGTGGACATGTCGTGGGTACAACATAACTCGGAGAAACGTGATCAGAGCATGATGAAGAAGGGGAGGGAGGGAGTAAGGCGGAGTTGGGGGCGCAGAGAGTCTGGGTGGCAACGCTGGCTTGCGCTCTTTTATTTTGAATCCTGAATTGGAAGCATGCTGTTTAGTCAGTTGTTGTTTAGTTGTGTCCGACTCTTCATGACCCCATGGACCAGAGCACGCCAGGCACTCCTGTCTTCCACTGCCTCCCGCAGTTTGGTCAAACTCATGCTGGTAGCTTCAAGAACACTGTCCAACCATCCATCTCTCTGTCGTCCCCTTCTCCTTGTGCCCTCCATCTTTCTCAACATCAGGGTCTTTTCCAGGGAGTCTTCTCTTCTCATGAGGTGGCCAAAGTATTGGAGCCTCAGCTTCAGGATCTGTCCTTCCAGTGAGCACTCAGGGCTGATTTCCTTCAGAATGGATCGGTTTGATCTTCTTGCAGTCCATGGGACTCTTAAGAGTCTCCTCCAGCACCATAATTCAAAAGCATCAATTCTTTGGCAATCAGCCTTCTTTATGGTCCAGCTCTCACTTCCATACATCACTACTGGGGAAACCATAGCTTTAACTATACGGACCTTTGTTGGCAAGGTGATGTCTCTGCTTTTTAGGATGCTGTCTAGGTTTGTCATTGCTCAGTATGTTGGTTTAAAGATGCAAGTGCTCTTTTATGTTGGAGTAGTTGGGGTCCTGGCATGTACTGTATATGGAATTAATAGTGTGGTGGTCAGGATGGCCTTGTGCCAGATTCTGTAGTGCACTCGTTGGCCATCAGTTGGCGGGTTGGAACCCACTTCACAACCTGATCCAAAGTGGGGTGTAGCAGAAGTACTACCGCCATGCATATAGGTGATGAAAGATTAAGAATGGGTCCCCAGATGCATGTTAGGGTTAAAAGTGAGTCCTGAGTCTGAAAAGGTTGAAGATACCTGTTGTAGTGTGCCAGTAGTTGTAGCAAATATATATTATGTTATGGGTATATTGTGATATGAAGCTGTGGCTCTGGGTATGTAGAGAGACGAAACTAGGCATAGCACTATAGGCATAGGAATTGCAATTGCAAGGTTAATGAGGGGCTTCAGAGAAAAGTTTCCAGACGTCAGTTACCTGAGTGTACAGAGGAATTGTGGACCTAAAAACGTAAGGCTTGCATATGGTGAAAATGGATTATAAGTGTGAGTAGTCATGTGTGTGTTTATAGTCACTCAAGGTTAGACAGCCAAATGTTTCAATGTCTGCTGCAGGAGGTGAATGGTCCATAACGGAACAATGTGGAATGGTGTACAAATCCTGCCTGGGGAGTTTATTTTTAAAGAATATTCTTGAGATTTATCAAACAGGAGTTCATATAAGCTTGTTATCATGCCTTGCTTATGACACCTGACAGTTCAGTTGTGTCTGTAGTTTTTTGCATTTGTAATTTATTGCATGTGAAATTGGGGACGTGAAGGGTAAGCGAGGAGAGTTTTTGGTGGTTACGTAGTGAGGAGAGAAGGGTAGGCATGGGACGAGGGATTTTTTAGCTTTCACAAAGTGATGAACAGTTATGGAAATATGTCCAAAACTTGTCCAAGAATGGATATATCTGTACCGTTGCTTAGTGTCATTCTAATGCTGTCTTGTGACATGGAAGTGAGTAGTATAGGAACAAATTATTTTTGCATGTCAGTTGGCTTGTGTGCTTCCTCTCCCTGCCCCCTCCTGGCTTACAAAATATTTGGGTTTGGCTCAAGCTACAACTGGTGACAATATGGTACAGTCTAAGATTCCAGCTTTAACCTGTCCAGTCTCGTTTTCAACTTCCTAACAGTTTCTCTTTTTATGCACAATGAGAGTTGATGTGTACAAATCTCAATTGAGTAAAAAAGCACAGAATTAAAGATGTAAGATTTCTGGGAATTTTGAAGTCATTGAGGGGAGGAAGGTTTTTCCTCAGTGTTTCCCCTGAATGTCCTTCCCTGGAAATTTTTGGATTTATTTATTTTTAAATACAATACTTGTACATTACATACTCTTTACATATTAAAAGGCATGTTATTACTTTAGGAACATTAGATGCATTATGTCTAACTTGATTTACCACAGAATTATCATGTCTAGTATATTTAAAATAACATTTGTTCAGGCAAATGGAATTTAAAGTTTTCGTTTAAAAATGGAACTACAAGCTACAAATTGTGAGGAACCTAGCATTTATTTGGTTTTGCCAGTAAATGAGCACGCAAAAACAATAACTAGAGACCATCAACATTATAGTAAAACAAATGATTCTTCAGAAAATTATGATGTCATCTTCTTCAGTCGTCCACAGTATAAAACAGACATAAAAAGAGTCAAGAGAAAGATGGGAGGAGGAACAAAACTCAGGGAACACTACAGTACATGAAATTTGAACAGTCTCTTTTTCTGTGGTATCACTTTCTGTTTCTTCATATTATCATGGACTTCTAAAAGCTGAAGGTTTCCCCAGATTGAAATAAACTCCTGTCCTTTCACATAATCAGTTTATTTCTTGATTTGGTGTTTCAAACACAGACCAGTTTCTTTCACATGTTGGAGCAGATGGAGGAATCTGAAGTATGTAAGAAACAGTGCTTACAAGTGGGGAGACTTTGTTGTGCAGAGACCTTGCCATCATTCTGCAGGCGAGATATGTTTGGCACAACCACACACTGTATTCCTTGACCAAATGTGTGAAGATGTTCTGAAGCCTGCAGCATTTGAAAGCACCTTTCCAACAACAAACCTTAAGTGTGCTGTTTGTTTTGTAATTTGATCATATTCAGAAGTAGTACTATCATCATTTATGACTTTGATCTTGGATCCAACAGCAACGTGATTAGATGACAACAAATAATGTTGCTATGTACTAGCTCCCACTCCCAGTCCTTTGAGGCCTAAATGAGAGGACAGAAACAAGATCAACAAATATGCCAGTAAGAGGAAGACCACAAGCAAAGATGGCATTGAATGCTTCTTCCTTCTCATGTGACGGTGACAATGCCCTCCAAGGGTCCGAAATGCATCTTGCTCTTGCATGTGAGCATTGTACTCTCAGTTGACAGCTCAGGACTTGTTCTCACTGTGCAGGAATTGTAATGATTTGATACCGTACATACATAGTCTCACATAAAAATCTTCCTGTTGCATAGTTTTAGAAATCATTTGGCAGGGTGGGGAAAATATATGAACACTTTGTCCTAAATACTTTCTTTGTCATTCTAAATGAAAATATTTCATAATCCTTTTCTTTTCTTTTTTGCGGGGGAGAAACAAATATTTTTCAGGGGACCATCTCTACCCCCTTCAATTTTTCCATTTCCCCCATGGGCCCTCACATCTCCATACAGAACATATGTTTGCAAAAATAAGGCGTTAAAGCTGAAAGTGCATCCCATCTCAAGTATCTACCAAAAACTGTATACATTCAGATATTTGAAGATAGCTCTCTGGAAAGATGCGTACAGGAGGTTGTACCATAAGACAGCTTACAAGCTTCACGTATGCAGGAGCTGCTTATATCCTTGATCTGTATGTAGGGGAAAGTTGTTCTCTGATTCTCCAGTTTTTGAAGTGTCTAGAATCTGTTCAAAAATCATAAGATGGGGCTCTTGGCTTCTGAGCCTTGTCTATGGTGGTGCTTAATTTATACACGAGCACAAGAATGGGGAGTTATCTGTAGTGTAAGCATAATCTTGTCATGCTGAGACTTTCTGTGCCAAGAAAATATGCCTTCTGGGCTGTCATGCTCTCTTAAATTCCTACACAGGTTAATATATGTCTTCTTCACATGTGTCATCAGGATGTGCCTGTCTCTCCTACCTGATCTAAATGTTAGCTGCCTCAGGCTTTTTCCACCCAGTTGTTACACTAGATCACCTAAGATTGAAGGAATTTTACATGGCTGGGCTTCTTGGGAATCAAACAGTGGTGACACTTTGAGAAAATTATGCAGATATATTACACAGCTATAGATTGCCATTCCATTAGTTGAAGGCTCTTCACTTAGTAGAGAATTTCTTGAGTGAAAAGGGGAAGGAGGGGGTGTTTTTTGGCTCCCTTTTCCCTAGAGCCCCCATTCTGCAGCACCTCCCACGCTGTTCCAAAGGGGTAGGGGGAGGTGTTTGAGGGCTCCAGAAGGAAAGGGAAACTGATGAAAATTGCCTTTCCCTGTTTCATGGAAGCCTCTGATGGATGAAAGAGCCTTCTGTTGAGCCAAAGGATACAGTTGGATACAAGCCTATGTTTACAAAAGAGAGATTATATTGTTCTATCGTCATGACTATCTGCAGTAAAATGGTCCCTCTTTTTTTCTTTATAGGCATCAACACTCCCAAATGAAAAGATCTCAACTAATAGCCACAATTCTAACTGTTTTGGCATTTAAAACTAAAATTCTCCCATTCTTCTTACTTTGAAAGTAAGAGAGTCTGAAAGAGAGACTGAATATATTTCACCAACTCTTTTCCAGGAGCATGATAACTGATACTAGATAATCAATATCTTACTGAAAATACTTAATAGTGTTTTTGAAACTACAAATATATTTTTAACTTTGACACCAAAGTAGGTTGTTCTGGTCTTATACATGTATTTCCCTTTTCATCAAATAACAATACTTAGTATTCATATAGCACAGTAGAGTGTTAAAAATGCCTTGCTTCAGATATTATGTTTGCAGCACACCTGTAATATATGTTAGTGTTAAGTGTCTTGAGGCTGAAAAAGAGTGCCTACCTACAGCTACGTAGGAACTTCATGGCAGGTAAATTTTAAACCCACAAGTTGTTCATGACTGAATCCCTTAGCCCCTCCATTACACCAGTATTTTCATTTTATCAGTAAAATGTAACAGCTTGTACACATTCTATTTTTTACCTTATATTTTAAGGAAAGTATTTTCAGCACATTTTCAAGATGAGCTGGACTGCACTGAAGTCTGTAGGACTTATTTCCCGATAGGGCTGGGTGATAAATTGTCCCAAACGGTTCGAAGTCCATATTGTGATACCGGTTTCATAATTTTTGACCTGGCAATATATTGCAAATCATGGTGTGTGTGTGCGCTTTGCAAAAATCACAATGTGGGCAAAACTGTGAAGCTAGCCAGTGCCTCTGCATAGCTCCATCCTTATTTCTGACGTGATATATTGGTATATCATGATGTTTAGCTGGCGATATATCACAAGATTGAAAACCAGGTCTCACTCAACCCTATTTCACGATGTGCTAGAATTAAAGTGTTAGGCCAGTTTTGCAATTGCATCCCAAGTTATTACCATGTCTATAGTTCATTATTTGAAAAGAAAATTTGAAGACATGCTTTGTCAAAGCTGATAACCTCCCTATTTCTGATTACCACTTTGGACTCTGTTAAGTGTCCTATTCCAGCAGCTGTCTTAGGCATATATGAAACAGCTATTCTCCAGACCCAAAATTGCACAGGATCTGGTTATGCAGAAAACAGTCGGGGCTACTACAGACATTTTTCTATCCATTACAGTACTTGTCATTAGATTGGGTCTCTCTATGTGTGTCACTCATTGCTTTTTGAGAGAAGCTGTTTATTGGGCCTAAAATAAATACCACTAGGAAAATAACAAAGTGCTTTCAATTTTGTTGAAGGTGTAAGAGTCCTTGTGGATGCTCGAGAGAAACTTCATATTCCTTGGGGAAATCCTTCTAACCAAAGAAATGGTGACATGCTGATGGCCTTTGATACTCGCTCAGGAGTGGTGGCGCACGGAATGGTGGAGACCCAAGTTTTTTTGCAGTTCCTTCCAGCAATAAGAAGCTTGTGGGCAGATAGTGGTATCCAGCATGCCTACGACAGACGCAGAGAATTTCAACTGGTAAGAAGCACATCTGATACTTGTTGTTCCTGTTGAGATCGCATATTGTGAAATGTTTTCAGGTGAAATAATGGTTCCTTACTGAGCCGTTGTAAAAGTTATCATTAGCCATGATCAAAATACTCCAAAGATGTATAGCCTAGTCTGCTATGATTTTCATATTACAAATTGATTATTAAGAATCATTACACAGAACCTAATATCCACAAGGCCCACCATAATTGTAGCAGAGCCTGAAATTTGAACCTGGCCTTGAGAGTATATAAGAATGATTTCCTGCTCTTAATCTACTTCAGATAAACTAAAGATACAAAAATAAAAAAAGGTATTACAAGCTACTTGTGCACCACATATGTCTGGTTAAAATCAGGTGTAGGTTCTGAAAGAAGTTTAGGGATGATGATAAACACAGTCAGGGGTAATGATGTGGGAATATTTTGTTTCTAGAGGAGCAAGGCACAAATAACTACAGCATGGTGTTATTTTACATGGGAAATAGGAAACCGCCTTAGTGCCAGAACATTGGTCTCTATAGCTAAGTGTTATCTACACTAACTGGCAGCAGCTGTTCGGGATTTCAGACAGGAGTCTTTTCCTTACGTACCTGGAGATGCAAGGTATCAAACATTCAGCATACAGAACAGTTGCTCTACCACTCAGCTATGGCTCCTCTTATTCTCAATCACTTAACTCTTGGTAATGTTACCTTTGCTCAAAAGAGTCCTAGGATGCTAAACACGAGCATATGAACTGCCAGTGTTAGAAATTAACCGGGTACCAGGCACATTTTGCTATTGGCGCGGATCCAATTACGACCACATGGAGATTTCTGGATGCCAGGTTGGCAACTGACATCTCCATCTGGCTTGCATCTCCAGCTTTCTTAAGGAGGTACACAGAAGACCTTATTTATTGCATTTATATCCCCCCTTCTCTGAGTACATGGTTCCCTCTCCTCAGTTAATCCCTACAAAGACCCTATAGAGCAGCGGTTCTCAACCTGTGGGTCCCCAGATGTTGTTGGACTACAACTCCCATCCCTGAGCTCTGGCCTTGCTAGCTAGGGATGATGGGAGTTGTAGTCGAACAACATCTGGGGACCCACAGGTTGAGGGTCTATAGGCTGCTATAGAGGCTGTGCCTGGCCCAAGGTCACCCAGTGAGCATCATGACTGAGTGGGTCTTTGAACCCTGGTCTCCCAGATCCTAGTCAGACACAACAGCATACTGGCTTCTAGAGTATTTCTGATATGGGGCAACTATATAAATCAAGTAGATAAATAAATATGGGGGAAAGCAAGATGTTACTTAGGGAAGGCTTCCATATGTCTACATTTCGTTGCACTTCCCAGTTGTGTTCCCAGTTCTCAAAACCACAGTTTATCCTTCTCACCTCATTCACTAATATTCATGAGGTGAACCATTGTTTGCATTAAAGTGCATTAAATTATGTAAACCATCGTTTACATTAAATTGTCTGTCTATGTGCTTTTGAAAATCAAGATCAAACTGGTTTACAATTCTGGTACGTCCTGTTGGTTTGGATGTTGGGCCAATTTTGTTTTGCTACAGATCAAGGAAATGAGGCATTGTAGCACATGAGAGAGAGTGAATATGCAAGCCTAAGGGTCATTCCAGGCTTGTTCATTTACTTTGAAACTATGTCAAAATCAAACTATAATTTGCTGGTTCAGACATAACGGGAAACTATGGTTTGTAGAAACCGTAAGTAAGATCATTTTACTCTGCAAGAGAAATGGGGGAAGGTGGAAGTGTGTGAGCCCAAGACTTGCTCATGTAGAGACACCCTATGGTTTGTCATTATATGTGAAACCATGCTCTTGTTGCCCATACTTCTCAATCTCCATATTATGAAATGAAGAACTGTGACAAAAATTTACCTCTGCTTCCAGAATAGCATATATGCAGTAACAGCCTGGATTCCAAGAGGCACGTGTAGAATCCTCCTTACACAATGGGGCTTTCCTGCCCCGTCTTCCACATTACAGCCCTTGAAAAGCTGCTCCTAAGGGTCAAAGGACCCTCCAGAATGGAATGGGATGGAATGTGTTGTGGGGAGCTGCAGAATCATAAAAGAGGGACGGGGATGACTTTCTGCTAATTTAAGTGCCTTTTTGGTTGGCAATATTGGGTCCAAGCCAATGACAACAACAAGAGAAATAAGACATAAAACTCTTAGCATGTATATTTTAAGAAAAATAAATGGGCACGTATATGCAGAGTTTCTTTGGAAGGTTTTCATTCAGGTTGTCAGTCCTTTGGCAAATGTGGAAACAAAGAGAGGAATTCAACGTTGTGCTAATACAGATGTTATTTTAGCTCAAGCATTTCTGCTAGCCCAGATTTCCCCTCTCCCCCTGCACACCCTTCTGGGGTTTCTCCCACCCCACCCAAGCCAATATGGGGGTGGCCTGACATGCCAGCGTGAGCCATTGTACTTCCTACCACTAGTGGAACTAGGTAACTGAATCCAGCCTCTGATTACAAACTTTTGTATTTATCCAGTTCTCGTGACATAATTTAGGAGAAAGGAAGGTGTTCCTTAGAATGCCTTAAATCATTAAAGCAAACTACTTCAAATCTCAGAAACCTCATTTAATTTGTGTGATGCTTTGTTGCAAGTGACAACTTTTTTGTTTGTGTTTTTAACTTATTTGATTTATGTACTGTTTTAAGCAATAATTGCATCTTGGCTTTGAGGTATATGGAAGAGAAGGGAAGGAAACATTAGTCAGTTTCACTTTCGATCCATACTCCAAGGTCTCCTGGCTTGATGAATGTTTGAACAGCACACAGCTGTCATTTCCTTCTCTCTCTCTCTCCCCTTCCCCCTATCCCTCTCCCTCCCACTTCCCCAAATAGAAATGTGAACATTAACACTTTAGAATTTGGCAATAGCCTGTTCTTTACAAAGTTCACATAGTCTAGTTGCATATAAAACTGCTTTGCTTTTATTGCCTGAGTATCACGGTGAGGTGCCTGGTATACTGTAGAATATACCTCCACAAAAGTAGATGATTATACAAAGTAACTCTTAACTGGCATTTAAGCTTGCAAAATTGCTAGCTACTCTTCACCTTTTAAATTCAAATTTGACAACTTTTCTGTTGCTTTGCCCATGGAGTTGTACAGTGAGAACTTTGTTGTTGCAATACTTTCCACTGTCTGCTTTGCTTAGTTGTGGCTTCTTGCTAATGCAGAAGATCTGGACATGTGAAAATATGTGAAGTCAGCTGTACTTCTAACACCAAGTTTTAATACAACTCTTGTGTTTGTTTTTTTGGAACATAAAAGTTAACTAACTGCAGTTCTGGTCTGAACATGGGAGTTCAGTTCAATCCTTATTCCATCAAAGTCACAAATGGCTCCCAGTAAATATTGCAGAAGTGTAAGAAAGTGTAATAAAAGGCATGTTAAGAGTAAAGCCAGCTGAGAAACCCCCCCTCCAAAATCCAAAAAGGTAGGCAATACCTTTATTAGGGCCAACCAAAATGTTACAAAATATTGGCAAGCTGTCAACTTCTCCAGAACTCTTCACCAGGCAAGATGTTAAAGCAGAAGGGTGTGGGGGAGGATGAGGAAGAATAAAGAGCAAAAAAAGTAAGAGAATTAAGCTCGGTGCCATATGGTCAGCTTCTAAATTGTCTTCCAAGATGAAGACTGCAAACTGATTCCACCTAAACATTAGGAAGAACTTCCTGACAGTAAGAGCTGTTTGACAGTGGAATTCGCTGCCAAGGAGTGTGGTGGAGTCTCCTTCTTTGGAGGTCTTTAAGCAGAGGCTTGACAACCATATGTCAGGAGTGCTCTGATGGTGTTTCTTGCTTGGCAGGGGGTTGGACTCGATGGCCCTTGTGGTCTCTTCCAACTCTATGATTCTATGATTCCATGAATGTCTCTGCTAGGTACCTGTAATGCATGCTTGGGGAACCTCTGCCCACAATGCTGGGCAAGCTGGGATCCTAATTTGACTTGCAAGGCCATTTTCTCACAGCCGTGCCTATGATCTCTACTCTCAATATCAAATGATGTCAGATGTGGGGGAGATAAAAGTGTGCTTCAGATTCATTTTAAATTTGGCGCCTTGAGTTGGGCTGTATTTGGAAGGCTCCTGAACTGAGAAGATCCATACTACAAGCAAGGCTTGCACTGCACACTGAACTTAAATGCCCACCCATCGCTGGGATTGGGGAACTGTCAGGAGCTGGCTGATGGATGGGATCCAGTTGTCCACCCCTGCTAGCATAAGCTATTCATTTTGCAACAGTAAATCTTGGTTCTAAAGGGAACACTATTGTTATATTTGAGGTCCCACATACTGTGTGGAATATACTCCTAGCCTAGAGACTTTTTCATTCGATAAAACTGATTGAACTGGGCTCTAGCCCACGAAAGTGTGTGCCTCAATAAACCAGCTAGTCTTTAAAATGCTACAAAACTTTTTTTTTGATGCAACATTGCTACCCCTTTCAAATATAATCCCATAGTATGCATAGATCAAAGTAATGCTCTATTTAATTAACTTCCAGGTTTGCTATACAATGCCAATATTTTTTGTGTAGTTGTCTAATTCACGAGGCAGTGTGATCTATTTTGAGATATGAATCATAGATCATGTTTCTTCAAGTTATAAGGGACTATTGTGTAAACATGTCATAACATTAAATAGGTTATACAAATATATCCTTAGAGTTGACCAAAGGTTTTAGATGACTCTCAAAGTAGATAATAGAAATCCACTGAATAGATGTAAACCATAAATTAAATGATCTATGCATTAAATAAAAGATCAGCCATGAGGACATTTTGGCCTGAAACAAACATGCGTAGTACTGTTTAGGTAGTGACTATTGTTTGTAGCGGACAGTCTGCTTGTTTTCAATTTTACTGTTTTCCAATTGTTCTGCTTAGTAGGTTCTGTGTGCTAGCCTTTTATTCACTGCTTAACATGTTTGAGTACTAAATAAAGTACATTGCAAGATTTTGGTGATTTCTGCTACAATGTGGAAAAATACGGTGTTTCTGAATCAAGTCTCACTTGAAATTACTTCATGTCATGCAGAGCAGTTCCCACATGACACCTGTGCTTTAGAATGAATTGACATTACCGTGGAACCTCGTGTTACGTACCGTCCTCCTTACGAATACTTCGGGTTACCAGCTCCACTAACCCAGAAGTAGATGCTCTCAGTTGCAAACTTTGCCCTGGGGTGCAAGTGGAAGTTGCGCTGCAGCCGTGGGAGGCGCCATTAGCGAAAGCACGCCTTATGTTAAGAACAGTTTTGGCTTAAGAACGGACCTCCAGAACGAATTAAGTTTGTAACCGGAGGTACCGCCGTAGATGTAGCTCCTCTCTAGGAGAACTTACCTGGTGAGATCACTCTCTTATTTCCCCCCAATAAGGAGTAGCGAAAATATTTGCCTCAGAGTCCGGTGATCAGAGCTTGCGACTAAAATAGTATTGTGTGATTGGAATGAATATATTGTCTGGTGGTAGGTACTAGTGTAATTGAGATTCAATTGTATAGATTCATGGGGCAAGTGATACAGGTATAAATTAATAGCTTTTTGTGATGTCAATGGCATAATCAGGTGACTGTTTTTAATCTGATGCTGATCTTCACTTTAGAAGTTTTTGAAGGGCTAGCATGTAAGAGGAAGGGAGAGCTGTCTTAGAGTGGTGGCATCTTATTTCTTAAACAAAATCAACTATTTCTGTACAAGATTATTAGCGAAAGGAATATTTAGTGGAATAGAAAAACCTTGCAAACAGTGTCTAACTGTAAATACAACTATATAAGCCAGTTGCATTTTAATTTTAAATTTGGAGTTAGAACAATTTGGATAAATCTAAATTGAATTAATTTGCTTCTGCTTAGTTTTACACTGGAATATATTTGTTTAAATCCAGTGAGGAACAGTTTGCGTTTGAATACTGTTGTGGCTTCTTTGTAGATTTAGCATCTCTCTAAATAATTTGAATATTCTCTTAACATGGTCATACAGTATTCAGAGCTTTGGATGCTCACTTCTGTCATTTAACTGAAATTGGATGTAGAATTGGCCTCTTGGTCTGCTAACAACTTTGAAAGAGAATTGCCATTAAAACTAGTGCAAGACCATTCCAGGAAGAATTAGAACAGTGTCTTTCTTCAGAATCCTGTTTACGTCTGTGACTATGCTTGCAAGCCTTTGATCAGATTGTCAATGACAGGAAAAGGTGTGTTTGGTTAGAATCTCTACAGTTTGTTTCTCTTTTTAGCATGAAAAGCAGTGGAGAGCAATGTTCATTATCCACGTAAGCAATTGGCAGCCCTGTGATTTGTCACTTGCCTATCCCTAGGTGAACACTTGATTGGGAAATGGCCCATGCTGTAGTGATAAATATGTTCAACTTCTAGCCTAGAGTTACAGTATGTTGTGTCAGTCTTGCTATCACAGCATTAAAGAATTTATAATCCTGTAATGGTAAAATATATGGAGGACAAAAAACATGGAATGAATACTCTGCAATGAAGGCTGAATTACTGGTGCTGTGCATCTAACGTTAAAGTGTTACCACCTTGCTTAAAGAATCATGCTAGGTTAGGTTGTGTGTAGCTATGTCACTATCTCAGTGGCACTAAGGAAAATACCATAAAAGTAAGGCCTGAATTGCTTTTAGCACTAGAAAATATGAAGCTGGAGAGGGGGAAAGGGTTGGGCATGTAAACAACTGGCATGAGAGCTTACCAGCATGTCTTTGAATAGCTATGTATAGGGTTGATCTAATCGGTTGGGAACCAGCGTAGAAACAACAAGAGAGCCAGCCTCAGAAATGCTCATGGCTGTGTAGCTATATTTCACTGAACTTTTTGTTTCTGTATGTCTTCAATGCTCAAGTTTTATGTGATGACGCCAGACCCGTTTGTTTAAACCTGCTTCTGACCTAGTGAGGTACAAAGCTTGGGGTGTTTGATTTCCAGAATTCCTTTTCTCCTGTAAGGACGCTGAACCTGGAGATAAGAAAAGAACTCATGAAGGATGACTTGCAAAGAGATTAGCAATGGACATGCAATAAGGGTTCAGCTTCCATTCTCTGTGTTCCCCTGTGAACCTACGTGGCTGAATGGGGACATGAACACTGATTTCCCCCGTCCAAGTTCAATACTTGATCCGCTGTTCATCACTAGGAGTTAGCTTTCACCCTTATTAAGAGGCTGCATTTCGCCTGTTGGAATATTTCTGGATTAAACTTTTGCAGTACTCTCTCCTCTGATCTCATAGAAGTAAATTTAAATTAGGACATGAAGAAGTTGCTACACTGTGTTTTCCAGCCCAGGCAGGAAATGCAGGCGATACAGAAACAAATGTTGTCAGTGGAAAGACATGAAAAACAGTTTGCTAAATGCAGCAGGCCTTTCATATGAGTAGCTTATACTACTCAAATGCTTTATTTATTTGCCTACTTTTCCTTTTAGTTTTCTCCAGAATTTTATATAGATGTTGAAATCAGCACTGGGAATGGACTGGAAGGCTAACTGGAGAACGAGGCTTCAGGAAAAGGATGAAGGAAATAAGAAACTGCAGCTAAAGGAGAATCCGAAGAAAACCCTGAAGATCAGTAAAGGTTGTGGGGGTGGGGCAGGAAGGAAGATGAGTCAAAAGACAAGGTGGCTGAAGGAAGGGGGACAAAGCAGGCTGTGGACTGACAAGGAGGGCATGAAGAAACAGTGGCGAAGGCACAGAACTGAGGAACCAAGAAGAAAGCTGTCAGAGGCAAAACTAAACTAGGGACTATGAATTATCAGCAGTATGGAAATAGACAGGTGAGGGAGGGGGGGCATATGCGGCTCATGAAACCTAGGGCTACAGGGTTGTAGACCCTGAAAGTGGTGGTTTGGCAGTCATGGTTTCACCTTTGTCTATAACATTCTGACCCTAGTAATGGGGGGGGGGGGAGAATGAGAGCTAGAAATTAGTGGGCATCAGGTGGGTGCTGAATTTTACTTAGTCATTAGCACATACTACAAAGGCTTTTAGTATTGTGCATTTTACAGTGGTACCTCGGGTTACATACGCTTCAGGTTACTGACGCTGCTAACCCAGAAATAGTGCTTCAGGTTAAGAACTTTGCTTCAGGATGAGAACAGAAATTGTCCTCCGGCGGCGTAGCGGCAGCAGGAGGCCCCATTAGCTAAAGGGGTGCTTCAGGTTAAGAACAGTTTCAGGTTAAGTACGGACCTCCGGAACGAATTACGTACTTAACCCGAGGTACCACTGTAATTGTGAATGTTTTGGTAAGCCGTGGAGGAAAACACTATAAGTGTTGATTTGTGATCAGTGAGCTGTCTGGCTGTGTTACTGAGACATTGCTGGATATTGAGGGAGGTATGAACCTCTCCCGGATGCCCAAGCTATTGGATGTAGCACCAAGCATAATTTGAGGGGCAGGATGTATAGCTTTGGACTCTGGACAGCATCTGCCTCATCAGATGCCCTATTCAGCAGTTGGCCAGTTCTGTACCTATTGTTTTTCTGCCCACAAACCCTATTTGAACTGATACAGGTGGTCTTGAGGGTGTTATTGAAGACTCCAAGGCAATGGGGTTGAGGACTTTAATGTCCACGCTTAGGCTACTTTGTCAGGAGGACCTTGGAATTTCATGGCTTGTGCAGTTGGAGGATGTGGATAAGCTTCTTAGATAATTGAATCCCAACATGTATACTCTGGATCCTTGACAATTGTGGCTATTGAAATCAGCAATAGAACTGGGCTGGAGATGAAGGTAGTGAACATTTCACAGAAAAAAGGGTGTGGTTCCTATCGTTCTGGAGGTGGTGGTTAAATTCATTAAATACAGTAAATCCTTATTGAATCCACAAACCTTGAACTAGCCTCCAATCGCTAATATTTCATTATTAGTCACAGTATTAGAACATATGATAGCTTCCCAACTTGACATGCTGATGCTGATTATTTGGATCTGTTTCAATCAGTCTTCATACCTTAGGTTGGGTAAGAACAGTCTCTGTCTCATGTGGACGGCTTACATTAGGGAGTAGATTGGGTGGGGCAGAGGGGATGTGACCCTGTTGGTTCTTCAGTGGCTTTCAGTACCATTGACCATGGTATTCTTCTGGCCAGTTTAGCTGATTGATTGGTAAAACATTTGTCAGTGTTTTTTTGAAGCACTGTTAAAACAAATCAATGCTTTAATCCAGTCTTCCCCAACTTAGTGTCCTCCAGATATTTGGATGGCACTAAGTTGGGGAAGACTGGATTCAAGTATTACTTTGTTTTAACAGTGCTTCAAAAAAACACTGACAAATGTTTTACCGATCAATCAGCTAAATCTTTGTTGACGAGTCAAATGCCCAACCCCAGTGCCAGATCACATAATGAAATTTGTAGTCATACCCTTTTCCATTTTTACTTGCAAGCTTTAATCTCTCATTGGACAGCACAGAGTAACTAGCAAAGAGTCATATAACCTTGTTTGAATGTCATTCTGGTATAGGGGTTTTTTCACTCTTGATTTTCTCCTGTTTGGCTTCCCACTCTTGGCGAAGTTCTTCTCGTAGGTGAAGAACCTCATCGTCGGTTTTCTTCCTCCTGTCACCGTCAGGCAGGAAGCTGGTGTCCACATCTGAGTTTCCCCCGGTTTCTTCTTGGGGGGCCAGGTCCTCCCACTCCAGCTCTTCTTCCTCTTCCTCCTCATTCAGGGTGAAGGACAAAGTAGAACAGAATTCAGAATAATGTGGCTCTAAAACTGAACCAATCCTAGCGTATTATAGTTGTTCTGGTTTACTGACAAGTAGTGGGCAAGGATAGTCTGGTCTGTATCTCTGGTGGTGGGAAGAGCATAACTGCAGGGCAGCTCAGCTTCTTTACAGGCTCTTTCCCCTGTCTTTTGAGGGGGTGACCTCTGACTTGCTGAACAATGGGGTCCAGAGCCAATTGCTCAGGTCTCTCAGGTAGGCATCTTAAGTACCCTTTGCATTTGAAGAGGATGGAACAGCTTGACTTGGAGAACTGGTGGTACTAGGAGACCCAGGTCGGGTGTGACAAGTAACACATGTTGCATTGGGCAACTTAATTGTGCAGTTAAGTTGCAAGGGATCTTTTCTTAGAAGCCTTTTTGGATATTCAGCTCTCCCATTTGTGAATAATTCTGACTGCCTCGCCTGCAGAAGGGCACATTGGTTTATAGTGCATAGATAGTTACTGCTGTTGCCTGTTTGCAAACTGAAACTGGATTCTATGACTAATTTGCCAGATGTCTGACTCAGATGGAAATAGGCTAGGCTTCTGTAAATGAATACAATATTTAAGGAGAAAATACAGATTTTGCTTTGGATGTGTCATCAAGTTCTAGGTTCTAAGTATTTCCTTTCTCACAGTTCATCACAAACCAGCACTTGTCTAACTGTACTAAAATGTTTGCTTAAACTTTCTTCAGTTGATCACAAGACTACGGGGAGAACCACATGCTATCTAAATACAGCCCCTCTGAAAACGGAATACTTGCTGTTTATGAATCAGTGTATTTAACAGTGCGCATCTGTAGATTACTCAGATCTTTCAGTTGGAAAAAAAGACCAGGCTTTGTAGCTGAGTTTGGCCCTGGATAATGCTGATGAATTCAACAAGAGAGCAGATGTTCCGTGAGCATTCAGAGACACTGGCTGAAGGCCAGCAAAATGACAGAAGGCCTTTTTTAACTTTGTACACCAGTGATGTTGTTAAGCTTCTTTGCCATCTTAGTGTACAGAAATCCATACAATGTTCAGTTACAGGGTAGGGTTGGAGGATCTCTATTTGTAACCCTGTGGAAACATCCAAGCTCAGATATCAGTGGTCATAAGTCTGTTAGATTTAGAGAGTTAACACTTGGTTACTGATAGCTTCTGACTGTATAAGGAAACGAATGGCATGTATGTGTGTTTGAAGTTGCTTGTGATTTTCTCATATTTTTATACTTTTCATCTTGACATGTTCTGTGATGGTTTTAAATGGGATATTCTAGTGCTCTATGCCCAATTTGAGTGTAGCCTCTCCTTCATATATTTTGGGCATCATATTCCGGTATTAACACCTTAAATTGGGCTCAAAAGCAAATTCACAACCAATGCAGATTTCTGGACTAGTGTAATACATGTCTGGTCAGAGCTGGCCGTTAGCAGCTTCGTTGTGCATTCTGCACAAGCTGCAGCATCCAAATACTCTTCACGAGCAGCCCTACGTAGAGTGCATTACAATAGTTAAGTCTGATATTCAATAAAATACACAGTGGATTTGCACAAAAACCTGGAAGAGCAAGTCCTTTGGCATTCTCCTGAAATTTTGATGCATCTCTAGGTGAAAGAAAAGGGGGAAACAAAGATACACTGTGGAGCGGGAGTTGTAAATGGGGATGACAGAAACGAAACAAGGAAAGATATTTGCTGTATCTTGGCGACTTCTTAACAGAAATGTTTGAGATTTCATATGAGTACGGCATTCAGCACTTAGGTGCTCTATTTCATAGTTTGGGCAAGTGGTCTGGATTTTATAGACATCTAGAACAAATGGCTATCATCTTAAATTTCAGGTAAAATACTATTTATTCATTTGCTTAGGGGAAAGCAAAATTCACACTTGGCATCCCAAAGTACATAAAATACAACCTTCAGAACTAGCTTGTCTCAGCCTACAAACAATAACATTAGTTATTTGGTGAGTACTGTAAAAGTTTTCCCTAAGTTAGCAAAAGCTTGTCAGACAATACTATAGGCTTGCAAGTTTGTCTAAATTGTTCTGTATTTTTTGCTGGTAGAACATGGTTTGCTATGTGGTTGAAAAATTCATCATTTAATGCTATCCTTGGTTATAAGAAACCTCAGTGCAGTTTCCTCTTTCACCACAGAGTTCTTTTTGACCTCAAGCAAATTACCGAGTGATTGATCTCTTCCTCTTTAAAGGTGCAGATTAAATTATAGCGCAATCTATAATTTAGGAATCATTAAAAGCATAGTCTAGGAATGATTAAAAACATAGCCTTGCACATATCTACTAAAAAGTAAGTTCCACTGAGTTCATTGGGATTTGCTACCAGGTAAGTGTGTTCAGAATAACAACAGAAGAGGGTTAACCTCTGTAAAATGAAGGAATAGATAGACATAGACATGAATGGTGAACTGTAAACTTACTCTGATCCTCAATGCCACAATATATGTCATGGAAATTTCTGGACAGTGGATCAGTTGTTGTTTAGTCGTGTCTGACTCTTCGTAACCCCATGGACCAGAGCACGCCAGGCACTCCTGTCTTCCGCTGCCTCCCGCAGTTTGGTCAAACTCGTGTTCGTAGCTTTGAGAACACAGGCCAGCCATCTCGTCCTCTGTCATCCCCTTCTCCTTGTGCCCTCAATCTTTCCCAGCATCAGGGTCTTTTCCAGAGAGTCTTCTCTTCTCATGAGGTGGCCAGAGTATTGGAGCCTCAGCTTCAGGATCTGTCCTTCCAGTGAGCACTCAGGGCTGATTACCTTCAGAATGGATAGGTTTGATCTTCTTGCAGTCCATGGGACTCTCAAGAGTCTCCTCCAGCACCATAATTCAAAAGCATCAATTCTTGGGCAATCAGCCTTCTTTATGGTCCAGCTCTCACTTCCATACATCACTACTGGGGATCTGGGAATGAATTCATCATATGTTACCTGCACAGTGGATAACCCCTTAGAGTAAGCACAGATCTGAGAAAGTGAAATGCAAGCAAGCAAGCACACTGTATTTCTCAATAAATGATTCTGAATGAGTACTGTAACATCTATAATCCTAAATGTTTTATTGTGGCAACAGTTTGCTTCCACTGAATACATCAGGTATCCTGGTAAGGTGGCCAGTACACATTAATATAGATTTAAAGCCTAATAAAACAGGATGTGAGATTACAGCATGTTCCCCTGATTAAAATAACTCTCAGATTGAAAGATGGTGAAGAACAACGGAAGTTCATGCAATTCGTGAATGGACACTGAGAAGATTCCAGGAGATGTGCTGAGTGCTGCCTTGCTGCACCATACCAGTTGTATTTATGATTTCTTCTCCCTCCCCACTGCTAAGTGTTATATGACGCAATTGCAATTATATGGTGCTGTGCAGAACAACGTAGAAGTAAAGCTGAGTGTCATCAGTGCAGTGATGACACTTCAACCTCATACCTCTGCATGACTTTCCCCAACAGTTTGGAAGCCAAGATTTATTCCACATATTCTCTGGGTCAAAGATGCATGTGAGCCTCAGGTTTGTCCCATATCTACCCTGTATGTAGTTTATGCAAAGTGAAAACATGTCCTTGGCTGGAACTTCGTTTTCTATGAGATTCTATGAGTAACCATTGCATACTTTTCACATTGGCAAACAGGAGTGCTTCGTGCAACACAAGTCGGGTGGGACATTTACATTAGCACGATTGTTGTGACACAAGATTTCTCAAGCTAAATCCCACTTCATTAGGTGCAAGAAATGTGATCCTGAGTCAGGAGACTGGTTACAGGAAAGATAAAATTCATTAGTGAGGCCAAATCGTCATGGAATGTGAGATATATGCAAGAGTCCATTCACACTGGCAGTGATTGATGGCGATGATAACTGTACACATAAGATGGAAAAGGAGAGAAAGTGAGAGGGACGACTGTGTGGGAGAAAGGGAACAGAGAAAAGGGAGTGGCTAAAAGAGGGAAAGAGGATCTTTGAAAATCTTCCAATTGAGGATAAACATTTATACATCTAATAGAGTGCATGTTTACACCACAGTAAATCTTCATGCTTACAGTTCCTCAAGATTCTTTTTTTACGTCAGGAGAATGACACGGTTATCCTTCCAGAATTTGTCACTGTTCACAGTGGTTATTACATGCATCAGCCCCAGGCCCTGCAGTTGCACTAAATGCAGATTTGTTTCTTATTATGAAAACCTGATTTGACCAAATTAAAATCTAAAGCCTGAAGATATGCTTTGTGCATTTTGTGAGTACTAGCAGGATTGTAACCATAAAGGGGGCTGTGAGAAACATGAGTGGTA
Source organism: Podarcis tiliguerta (assembly GCF_965153285.1). Taxonomy (NCBI): domain Eukaryota; kingdom Metazoa; phylum Chordata; class Lepidosauria; order Squamata; family Lacertidae; genus Podarcis; species Podarcis tiliguerta. The sequence goes on along the minus strand of NC_139535.1, from coordinate 98,708,057 downwards.
TGTTGATGCTTTTCTTTTTATCTTTTATCTTGAGTTCAGTCTTATGGACTGGTGCTTTCTGGAGTACTATTCTTGTGTTCTGCTTTATTGTGATGGTGTTTTAATAAATTATCTGGGCATATTTGTTTTATTGCTTTAAACTGCTCTGGGTTCTTTTTGGGGGAAAATATGGAATAAATGTTTTTAGATTTAAAAAGAGCATGCTTGAGCGTTTTCTGAGATTTGCAGGGAAAAAGTAAACTTTGAAAAAAGAAAAAATAAGGGAACGAAAAAGGCAAACATCCAATGAGAACTGCAAATACTGGAGTGTGGAGGATACAGAGTGCAATGCTCTGCTTGGAGAGAATGGCTGCATCAAATGGTGGATAAGAGCACATATTTTAAGAGAAGTGGGGTACACTGCAGCATTGTTGCAGGGCATGCTGACTTATTCTAATAGCAATTGTGTTTTCTAGGAATCACACTGTGCTAGCCCCAGTACTATAGGGCAGTTGTAATCTTTCTCAAACCTGCCATACATAACAAAGCATTTAACTACTTAAAGAATATTTTGTTTGAAGGATACTGAGTCAAATGATAGCCGCCCCCCCCCCCCGGATGATGAGCCATCTCGGGCTTGTGCCAGCTATATTAACTTTCTGTATGCATGGAAAGGTAATTTGAAATGTGTGTTTTTTAAAACACTTTCTTAAAAAGATGTACTAGTTTGTGGTGAACATGGCGGGAGCTATATTCCAACATTCTCTGTTATTAGTGACTTTGCACTTCCTTGAAATTTGGGTTGCTGCTTGCTACAGCCAGTTGTATTTATTGAAATAGAATCTTATGTGCATGTAACTCATATGAATGTCAATGGATCAATCTTCCCCCTTTAAACAGATGAGCAGCAAATTTGTGCAGGCAAATTATGCAGAAGTTCAGAAATCATTGTCACACTTGGAGTCATTTCCCCATCTTTACCTCCTTGTAAGCAGAATTTCTAAACAGTTACCTTGCACACCCTGATCCCATGTACATTGGTCCCAATCCAGGAGTGTTCAGAATGCTTAAATTCCCTGGAATCAATGTGCTTGCCCTATGATAGATTGTGGCCATTGATTTGATGCAAGTCCCACAGATCTTGGTGGCATTTGTTTTCAAGCAAGTGTGTTTAGGAATGGGGTGCAATATACCTGCTTTATCTAATTTGCATTAGATAGTTGTATTCATATATTACCTATGAAAAGCCATTAACTGTACAATTCCTTCATTTTAGGGGGAATCTGTGAAATATTTTCTGGATAACTTGGATAAACTTGGAGAACAAGTAAGTGTAACTTCATTGATTTTTAAAGCAGTCTGGTATGTTTGGAATGTTTTTATTTATTTAACAGCTTGTAACAGTTGAAAGTTAATTTATATTGCAAATTAAAAGTGAGAAAACATGCCAACAAACTGCTTATGTGGTGTTTGTGTTCAGTAGTCATTGGCGTCCTCTACTAAGCTTCCTCCATTAACTCAGAGTGCTATGGTTGATGCTAATGGTGTTTTTTGTCTGCTCAAATTGCATGTTGCCCAGTTCTTGGGCAGCTCTAAAACACAGTAAAGCGAATAACAGCGCCTTCAGGGCCACAGTTTCCATCAGGATTATAGAATTGTTTATAAGCTCCAAAGGCATACGAAAAAGGTGGAAGCTAACACAGGCCTTGGCTTAGTGTTATGAGCAAACCAGTGCTCACGGTTTGTTTTATCTCTAAACATTAATGGGTAAGTAAGGAACAAAGCCTGACTTCTGTTTATGATTTGTTTGGAGAGAAACAAACTACCAGTGCTGGTTTGCATGTTAACACTAAGCCTGGGTTTCATGGTTGTTTCTCACATCTCTAGGCTGGATGGAACGATGAAGCAGGAACAATTTGAGCAGTGTGCTTGAGCACATTGCTTATTCACGGCAAGCCATGGCTTACTGCAGGGGTAGGCAACCTAAGGCCCGGGGGCCGGATGCGGCCCAGTCACCTTCTGAATCCGGCCTGCGGATAGTCCAGGAATCAGCTTGTTTTTACATGAGTAGAATGTGACCTTTTATTTAAAATGCATCTCTGGGTTATTTGTGGGGCATAGGAATTCGTTCATTTTAATTTTTTCCCAAAATATAGTCCGGCCCACCACATGGTCTGAGCGACAGTGGACCGGTACACGGCTGAAAAAGATTGCTGACCCCTGACTTACTGCTTACCATGATGTGCAAATTGAGCCATAATCACTTTTCAGCTAGACAGTTCTGTTTTAGTTGAGTTGGTTAATCTTGTGAGCCTGTTGAATTGGGCTTTAGGCCCCAGCAGCAGCGAAGTCGTGACAAGCGTCTTGGGAAGGCGGGAAAGCTCCCAGCATTTCTCAATCTATCTTGCCTTCACATCAAGCAGCACACGCCTTTCTTCAGCTCTCGTGTTTGTCTTCCACATTCTTCTGCTTGTTAAGCAGCATTATTCTGGGCTTAGGTGTCTGCTTCTGAAAGATAAAGATCCTAAACTTGAACTATATTATGCGGAGAAGAAATAGCATTGCAAATCTGCATAGCCAAAAAGATTGAAAAGTAGCAAGCTGTGTCCTTTTCTGTACATTAAGCTCTTCTGTATTTCTTTTCTTGATTAGAACAAATCAGCTAGGATATGTTAGCATTTTAATTCTGCTTTCCAACTTTAAATTCTATGAATTTAAGTTTATGAGGGGCTTTATTTAATGTTCAGACACACTATTAGTTACTTAATAACATAGCTAATTTTGCAGAATGTTAGAAATTAGGTAAGTGCTTTCCTGAATAAAACACAATCATAGAAAATGGTTCCCTTCTCTTCTCTCCCTGCCCCCAATAATTTCTCTTTCTGAAACCATATATTTGTCACTGAAAACTTTTTAATCAATTAAATGAGATAAACTTAGAATGGTATCATTCTCATTATACTTTTGGCACTATATCGTACACGCAACTACTGAGTTATTTTTTAAAAAACCACACATTTAGATAACAAAGGATGATAAAATCTTTTCTGTTTCAAATATTCCAGGGCAGTTCATTTTAATGTTCAGTACCATTCACAGCACCTTAATTAACTTTGTTTGTTTGTTTGTTTGTTTCTTAGGACTATCTTCCCTCCCAGCAAGATATTCTACTGGCACGAAGACCTACAAAAGGGATTCATGAGTATGATTTTGAGATTAAAAATGTTCCCTTCAAGATGGTTGATGTAGGTGGCCAAAGGTCAGAGCGAAAACGTTGGTTTGAATGCTTTGACAGCGTCACTTCTATATTGTTCCTGGTTTCATCGAGTGAATTCGACCAGGTACTTATGGAGGATCGACTAACAAATCGCCTTACAGAATCTCTGAACATTTTTGAAACTATAGTCAACAACCGGGTTTTCAGCAATGTCTCCATAATCCTCTTCCTAAACAAGACAGACTTACTTGAGGAAAAAGTGCAAAAAGTGAGCATCAAAGACTATTTCCCAGAGTTTGAAGGGGATCCCCACAACTTAACAGACGTCCAAAAATTCCTGGTGGATTGTTTTCGCACAAAACGCCGGGACCAGCAGCAGCAGAAGCCCTTGTACAACCACTTCACCACTGCTATTAATACAGAAAATATCCGCCTGGTATTCCGTGATGTAAAGGATACCATCCTTCATGACAACCTCAAGCAGCTCATGCTACAGTGATGCGCAGCAACAACAAAAAACTTTGATTTGTGTTAATAGTTTACAGCAGGAGTTGGAAAAAGGTCTTGTCCGACCTCACGATGTGTGGGGTAAAGCTGCTGCTGTTCCAGTTAATTGCCAACTTCTCTCAAAATTCAGGCTTAAATCTTTTCCGCTATATCTCGTGTCTTGAAAGAGTTTTCATTTCTTAACAGACCTCAACTTTTTTAAAGCTAACTCACAAGTTTTAACCTCTTCCCTCTTTTCAGCCTGACGAAGCCTGTACTCCAATAACAAGTAACTTGTAGACATGCAGTTTAAAGAATTTACTTCGGAAACTTGATTAAGTTTAAAAAGCAGTTTTGGCATGTGAAAGGGCTATAGAAGAGATTTGTATAACTCTGGACTGCTCTCCAAGCTTGGCCAACCACCGCCGTCAGTTCTTTGTGGCAAATAGCTCCACCCTGTCAAATAATTAAGCTGTCTTTGAAGTTTACAAATGCATTTTTGCTTCCATGCCAATATAGGATGTTCGCCAAATGGTACCAGAAAGGAGGTCCGCTACCCGGGAATTTTTTAATCAAAAAGAATCATGCAAAGGGACTTCTGATCTTAATTGGTCATTGTTAGATCATGTGGTTTGACAAAAAAATCTATGCTTTAAGTTTGGAACTAACTAGCTTAAATCACACAGCTGTTTGCAGCTTTAGATGTCTGCCAGTTGCTGTGAATTAGCTGTTTTAAGAATGTTCCTTGAGGATTGTTGTTGTTGTTCAGTTAGCTCATACATTATGGTTTGGATGATGGAGGAAACCAAGCGAGAGATTTGTTTCTGTTAAGCAGCAGCAGTGTTTATAGATGTCAGGTGCATCTATAGTGTTGACAATACTGAGAATGCACATAACTGTATTAACATACAGGACTGAATATTATATTGCTGGCCAAAAAGGCAGAAAGTGATTATCAAAAATTATAAGGGAACTGAATGATAACCTTGAAATGCCATATTGCAAGACAGTGAAATTTTAAAAGGCCTCCACTTTCCACCTCAGTTGCTGCACACCTCAATAACTCCGCCTTGTAAGCACCTCATTCACTGAAAACACAACCGTTTTGTGGAACTAACTGCCTTTTTTCATCTCAATTCTGAGGAGGCTAGTGACATTTTTGATTTCTCAGGTGTTGGTTTAAAAGCCCATATGCTACTAGTTACTCTGGATTTCCAAGTTAACTATAAACATAACTTTATGCTATGCTTTAAAGGGAACATCTACAAAAGCAATGGATACTTATGCCTGTTCTAACGCTTTACTCTCATCAATGTTTTAATGGTTAACATGATCAGAGATTAGCAGCACAGTTCCCCCTTTTTTTGTTACACAGGCCAAATTTGATGCATTGCTATTGTAATTCCGTAATCTTTGTGGAAGGAAGTCAGTCAGCAAAATCCATAGGTTTGAAACCAATTTAGTTTTGCTGTCTAGATCCAGGTAACTTGAGAGCTCGTGCCAATTAAGTGCTTTAATAGAACAGGCTCAGTGTGGAATAGTGAGCCTATTACAGCATCAGAAAACGCTGTTAATTGATGCAGAATCCTTTAACCTAAAGTGCCTCTTAATTGCTTTTCCTTGCGGTGGCCTTAACACAAATGCCAATGTTTCAGAATGTGGCCTTTTGTGGGGTGGGGTGGGGACTCCATTGCCAGGTTAAACTTAGCTACAGCACAGAGATGTTGCATATTTGCTAGAAAATACTGAAAATAAAAATGAAACCACCCACTCAGATATTCTGAAGTGTAACAGTATAGGTGTAGGTGTTCTAAGGATAATATTTCTCCCACTCCTGTATTCTTTCAGGAGTCAATCAAAATCGGTATGCAAAGCGCTTTTTGCTAGTCTTCTAAGTAATATATAGTTAAGGGCAGTATTTGTTTTTAAATGTGTTAACAAATCATGATTTATGTGGAACTACAAGCAAATAGGAAGAAACAAAATGGTTTCATTGGTTCAGTTTTATAATGTTGCTAATGGGTATAGTTTTTAAAGTGTGTGGTGCACAAATTTTTCATTGTACTCCAGAAAAATGGCTAGAAGTGGGGAGATTTGGAGTATTTGACTTTTTTAACCAAAAGGAAACATTTGGGGGTGGGGCTGCAAATTTAATTAAGGGAACTGGGGAGGAGAGGGGTGGTCCTTTCCCGGCTGGCAGCTTTCCCACTCAGTCTCACACATAACACAGCTGCTTTTCCTCCACAGCTTGGTGGTGGGGGTGTCATTTTGATAGGAAAATCAGCTAGAGGGAAAAGAGTGAAGCAGCTCCTGGCTATTCATCCGCTTAACCTTTCATGGCAACCTCAAAAAAAGTCATGGGAAAGATACACACAACTGTGTGTCATGTTGGTAGAACCTCACATTTTCAGATGTAACTTTCAAATACAGGGCTGGTTTGCAAGAACACTTTTTCTCAAGTGTCGCTTAACAAAATGCTTCCAAGATGCTTCTGCAAATTCCGGGATTTGTATTTAAGTAAAATTAGAGGTTTATTTTCATTCTAACCTCCGTGGAATAAACATGGAGTGATCTTGCATATAATATTTTAGACTGTAACAAAATTCAACGTTTTAAAGTCTGAAATAAAACATTTAATGTCAAAATTCTTTTAAAAATTAAGTAGAAAAATTAAGGCAACTGTTCTTTTTAAGCAACAAAAAACCAGTCTTACCTTTAGCCTCATGCCTTATTTTGGAGTAGCACTGTATAAACAGCCACTTTTCAAAGCTTAAAGAACCCTCTTTTATCACTGAAGTGCAAGATGAGACTACTGCTGGCCCACTCTCAGGCTTCTTGAAAAGTTCACTGCAGTGTGGGAGAGCAGTTTGAAGAACCCAAAAACTAGAGGGAGACTTTGAAAACAGCCTTTGAAGACAAGGTGATGGTTGCACACTCTCAAGATGCTTTTCACTTAAACCAAATGTGATTTTCTTGTAAGATTATTTGGAAACTTATCTTAAGAAGAAGCCTAGGTTGAATCCAGACTTGGTCATAGTTGGAAAATTATGGGACTCTTCCCATAATGATTTCAGTGGATCTGTTCTAAGCATGACTTAAGTCCACATTGGCAGCAAATTCTTGCTTGAGCCCCTGATTAGATTTTCTTTGTGCTAGAGTCAACTGCACAAAGACCAGGTTTTTTTAATAGGCCTTTTTCTGGTACCACAACAAAGACATCCCTAAGACCAGACTTGTAAAGATGACACAGCATTGTAATACTGCCATTTGCAGTTTTCTTTTATCTTGTACTTGAAAGCAAATTGCCACTTACTTAAAACTGCTTTCTCATTCTTCAAGAACATTGAGAGCTTACATTCTAGAAACCTTTTCTCTAAAAATATATTTGGTAACAACCTCACATAATATTTATCTAATGAAACCAGGATTTGTATTAGCTTTGTATAAATGTGGGGTGTTTTGTGGCTTTACATTTTTTTTTTATATTTGTAACTTTTGTAACTTTCCAGGGACTAAGAGAATCTGCTACTTTGTAAAAAAAAAAAAAAATCCCTCTTGCCTTAGTTCAGCATCAGCAATAAATTATTTCTAAAGAAGGTCTTAAAGGCATAATTTTAAAATGGTTCGGTTACTAATAGACAAAAGCCTCTTTGAGATTTACGTTGCTCTCTGTACATACATTGCAGGTGTTCCAACTATTAATATTTGCCTTATGTAAATTACTGACGGTAAATAAACAATATACATCCTCACTGTGCATATGGAGTTTGTATCTTTGTGTATATTTGATGTTTTATAACTTGCTGGCAATGCAGCCAGATTTTGACAACTGCCTGTCTTTGAAACATTTAAAATTCTAATGTATGTGGAACTTAATTGTATTTTGTGGGTTTGCGTTGTCTTCTCTAGCTGCAAAATAAGCAACTCTGTGCATTCTTGACATTGGAAAAATAAGTGCCATTTTAGAGTTTTGACACACCCAAGTGTCCAATACTTAAGCGAAAAGTTTACTAAACATTGAATCTCATCCTATACAATTCTGGAAAAGAATTCAAAGAAGAGAAACAAAAATATCAAGGGTTGGAAGCTACTCTATGTTGAAATACAGAATTTTGGTGTAATTTGGAATTTCTTTGGAAGAGGAGGAGAATAGTGGGAAGAGTAGAAGCATAGAGAGTGAAGTGAGGGCTTGCCAAGGCTGGAACGTTGAAAAGAATTCTGGTTGTATTAGTCCTAGGTTTTATATTCTGCAGTCCAAGGCATTTTGTAGGCATGACTACTAACTCAATTATTTCACATTTCACATGTCACTAGCAGTACAGTCCTAACCTTGATAACTTGTAAGTAATTCCTATTTAAGTTTTATTCTACATAGTATTGCAGCATGTAGTAGTTATTCTCAGACATGTGCTGGTGTCACGTTGCCCAAAACAAACAAGTATTTAGAAGCAGAGCTTGATCCTTGCCTATAAAAGGAAAACTTTCAGATGGCAGTCTGCACAATAGTATTAGCATGTTGACTTAGCAGAGTAATAGAGCTACTTAGAAACCAATAGGTCAGTGTTAGGAAAGAGCTTTATGGTCTCTATTTACGGGATACATCCATGTGACTTGATTTGAAGTTCGTTCTTTTCCCCAAGAAGCCCTCTACGTGTTGAGTGAAATTTCTCAAGCCTTCCTTCCTCTGAAAGTAGTTTTAAGGTTGCACAATGAGCAGAAAAAAGTGGAAGAGCAATCCTTTTGTGACGTTTTGCTAAACACTCACTGAGTGGCCTCATTGTGGTAGTGCATTCCTAATTCCGGTCAGGATTATCAGAGCTGAAATGAAGTTTCAACTTGTGTGTTTGTTTGTGTGTGTGTGTGCTTGTTTTAATTAATACCTCTTTTATACACAGTCCAAGATGGCATTTGTTGTTGTTTGTTGTTGTTTAGTCGTGTCCGACTCGTCGTAACCCCATGGACCAGAGCACGCCAGGCACTTCTGTCTTCCACTGCCTCCCGCAATTTGGTCAAACTCGTGCTGGTAGCTTCGAGAACACTATCCAACCATCTCGTCCTCTGTCGTCCCCTTCTCCTTGTGCCTTCCATCTTTCCCACCATCAGGGTCTTTTCCAGGGAGTCTCCTCTTCTCATGAAGTGGCCACAGTATTGGAGTCTCAACTTCAGGCCTGTTGTCTTTGCCTATGGAGTTTTCTTGGCAGGGATACTGGAGTGGCTTGCTGGTTCCTGCTCCAGATGGATCACGTTTGGTCAAAACTCTCCACTATGACCTGTCCATCTTGGGTGCCCTGCACGGCATAGTTCATAGCTTCTCTGAGTTATTCAAGCCCCTTCGCCACGGCAAGGCAGTGATCCATGAAGGGGTAGATGGCATTTAAGCATTCGCAAATCTAGAAAATAAATGATCCATGTAGTGTTTTGGACATGCAATTGTGTGGAATTAACACAACCAGCCAAATCATTCAGAATTCAAATCTCCTGGGTGGCAGAGGCAAAAGGAAGGAAAGAAGTGTCCCTTTTCCCTTGGGTGCAGTTGCAAGAAAAGCCCGCTGGATCAGGCCAGTGGCCCATCTAGTCCAGCCTCTTTTTCTCACAATGGCCAACCAGAAGTCTATGGGAAACCTGCAAGCAGGAACTGAGTGCAAGAGCTCTCTCCCTGCCTGTAGTTTCCAGCAACTGGTATTTAGAAGAATACAGCCTCCAACCACAGGAGTCCTTTTTACCCCGACATAACCTCATTAGGAATTGCAGAAGAGCACTTTAGTTTTCCAGCTACCCTAGGCTAAAGCAATTGAGACATTTTGGCTGCATCCAATGAGTGTGCCTCCACTGATATTAAGGCTCTTTGATGCAGCAGCGCCTTGTCAGTGGAATAGGTATTGAGGTGATATTCCTATATCATGTGTCATGCTGCTCTGAAGGGTTGGGCAGATTTAGAAAGATGGCAAAATCATTTAAAACCACATTGATCCCTGTTCTGGTGATGCAAAACTTAACTGGATATTTATATTGCCTTTCAGGGCCATGAAACACCTTGAGGGGTGTCTGACATCACGGGAGGGCTGTGGTTCAGTTGCAGAGCACCTATTCCTGACATCTCCAGGTGGGGCTGGGAAAGACCTGTCTGAAATCCTGGAGAGGTGCTGCATATCATTAGGAAATACTGAGCTAAATTGATTTGTAAAAACCTGTTGCCTTTGTTCTATCTACTGGAGCACAGGGACAGATTTGAAAGCCTTTTAGCTATTCGTCCAAACACAGCTCCAACCTAGTTAAGAGGCAGAAGGAACACCAGGAAATGTAAACTTTACAAAACTAGTAAGGGTCTTAGGTGGTGATTTTCAGATGGTGTTGCTTGCTTTTCTATCTATATGCCAATATCAAGCAAGTCTGCTCACTTTTTAAACTTTAAAAACAAGAAGGCTTGATATTTAATTTTGACTCTCCCCTCTATAAAAAAAGAACATTATTACCCCTATTTTCTGTTTCCTTGTTCCCTGAACACATTCTACTTCACTATTTTCTCTGATGTATGCATTCAAGACTTAGTTGGTACAGTTCATTCTTTTATCTCCAGGAATTCCAGAAACTAAATGTATCTAAAATGTGCAAAAGGCAAAGGCACATTTCATTTATTTACTTTAAAGTGAAATGTTACTGTGATAAAATCTTCCCCTCTCTGAGTATGTGTCACAGGAAATATTTTTTTAAAAAGAAAGGCTTCTCTATAATACACACAGAACACGTTTCTGAGCACATCAAATATTTGATTCAATTGTATTGTCACAGTATTGCATTTCCAAAAAAAATTGCATGCTGTACTGCTGTTAGAAACAAACAATGTTGTCCTGATTTCGTAATAGCAGTAGAACTTAACATTTAAAAATATTCTCAAAAATATGGCTACTTAATTTACATTAAATTTGAGTTTACTATAAAGTTTTAGAGAATTATGTAAAAAAGAAAAATGGAGTACTCTTGCGTACTCTTTTGTCTTGCAGTATTTGAAAATGGGGTTGACACAAAATATCCTATAGATCCAGTGTAATCCAATTACTTAGCCCAAATAAACTGACATTGGCACACCTAGAAACACAATATGCTATTTAGACAATAGTGTAAGCTGCACACTCTTATTGTGAATTTGAGACACAGTATTACTGTTGGGGTGTGTCTAAGCAAGAGGATTTTCTGCTACAGGAAATCAGATAAGGAAGTGGTGTTCATTTGTACAAAAGCTTGTACCTCCTCCGTAAAACCCTTTGCACAATTGGACTGGACAGAAGTGTGTCTCTGCAATTGTTTCTCTTTCATTCATTACACAAACCTTTTTTAAAAAATTGCTTAATTCAGAACATTATGCTAACACCAAACTAATTTCTTTTGTAGAAGCTAAACTTGGCTTTGCTATCTCAGAATCTACCTATTTGACAATTGTTTCTTGATACCCCCTCTGCAGTTTTTCAGCGTACCATCATACAAAATTAGGATATGTTGCAGAAATTCTATTTTTTTAATAGAAGAAAAGCTAAAGCCCAAATTTGATGAATTGGTTCATATATGTGGGAACTGCACATGCTGCAACGTGTATACAGTGGAGAACAAAGCTAGGATGCAACAAGAATATATACTGTATAATAAAGTGGAAATGACATTGAAAGGTAGAGAGCTTTTTTCTTGACCGATGATAAAGTGTAACTTTATTCTTCCTGAATAAGGTAAGACCCATCCCAGAGCATCAATTCATTCACACACACTTATTCTGTACAATCTTGCAGCTAGGACAACAGGAAATAGCTATTTTTCATTTAGTACACACCCTTCCCCAGCATTGCCCTATTGTTCGTATTCTGCACTAATGAAATCAGAATACTTGTCATTGTTTGGTTCTGCAATAAAAGTAACATAATAGAGAAATCTAAAAACTAAATTTCTGCATGTTGCAGAGGGAAAATCTATACTTGATATACTAATCTCCTAAAACTCACATCAAGTTAGAAAAGGCTCCTGTTCAAAATGAAAACCAGTCCGAAACCTTAGTTTTACACTAAAGGCATCACGTCTCCTCACGTGATGTTCTGGGCTGGACTCATCGCATAATATACATATTACTTTGCCCTACTGTATATTCCAGTGCTTCTTTTCAAGAGATCCTGCACGGGAACTTGCCTGGTTGCCCTATGACCAGGTTGGCAGCAAGAGCCATGGGAGTAGCTGGAGGGGGGAGGGTAAAGCTGCCCCTAAATCAAATAAATAAAACAAATTAAAAGTTGAAGTAATATTTGAAATTAAAATGCTCATTGTGGTCACTTGTACCAAAGAGTAGTCATTCTTGCAGAGTAAAGACCTGGCTAAGGTTGAAGACGACAGGAGCATCTCAATCGGCTATGCTTACTGAGCATGCACAGAAAAACTATGGTGGGGAAAGGAGGAATTTGAGAAGTGCTGAAAAGGTTTTCAGCAAATCCAAGAAAGCTTGTTTTAGTTTATAGATATTTTTTTTTAATGGAAAAAGGCATGTTCTTTGTAATTTTGCAAAATACAGTCCTTAACCTCATGAAAGGTTCTCCCTGATGCAGTTTTTTTCATTTAACTTCCTACTTTGCAAATGACTGAAGATTTGGACAGATTTTCCTGAGTGCTTGGGGTCAAAAGAAAGTAATTGAAAAGAGCTGTTGTGGAGACATTTCATTCCAAAACTTAAGAGAGCCGGACAGAGGAGGATGACAGGTGGATGTGCCAACATAAATCCCTGGATACGGCCATAGCGGCAGCCCCCTTAAAACAGCATTGAGAGAAATGCACTCGGCACATGCTTAGAGACACTCACTACCTGCGTGTGACTGCATTGTGCCCAGGGGTGCCAACTTGAATAATATACTCTGGGGGGGGGGGGGGGAGGCCCAGGTAAGCCTGCATAATCGATCTCATGATGGGGCGCACCCCCACCACCACCACCATAATAATAATAATAATAAATTTATTATTTATACCCCGCCCATCTGGCTGAGTTTCCCCAGCCACTTTGGGCCGCAATGCCCATCAAACTTTTTTAGGGGAGGGGGCCCCCTCAAATATTTTATTTTTTTGTAGGGGGGGAGGGCGAAGGGACCTCGGCCCCTAGGAGTTAGCTCCTATGACTGTGCCTTAGCGTAGGCGTATATATATATATATATATATATATTCCGAAGCTGGGATGGCAGCATCTCTTCCGCCGACCAGGCCCTACATATTCTGAGGCAGGAAGGCCGGCAAGCCGGTCTGCTGCCTCCCTCACGGCCGGCCGGGCTACGAATCCGGGAGCAGAGCCCTCGCGTCTGGAGAAGGCCCGAGCCAGCCCTCCTCCCCGCCCGGCCTCCGCCCTCTCAGTCCGCCTGGCAACGGCTGGAACCGAGCCGGTCTTCGCGGCCGACGCGGAAGGGCGGAGCAGGCCGAGCCGCGAGGCTATGAGAGAGGGGCGTGCCTGAGGAGGTAGGCCTCGCCTGGGCGTGGCGGCCCGCGGAAGCGGCGCCTTGTTTGGGGGGTTCAGCTGTGTGGGGAGAGGTGCTTGGGTGTGGGTGTCAAGGCAGAGGGCCCCGAGGACGACGCCGGAGGGAGGGAGGGCGGCCTTTTAGCATGGGCATAGCCAGGATTTTTCTTAAGGAGGGGACAGGCTTTTGTTACTGGGGGCGGGGGGGGGCAGAACCTCATGTATTGATTTTGATTGATTTGGGGTGCAGCTGCCCCCCTTGGCTACACCAATGAGTTCCGGTAAGGATGAAGGTGTCACAGTCAGAGCAGGGGGGTGGTGTATTGTACTGGGTCAGGGGTGCAAACTGCTCAGGCCCTCCCAAGAGTCCCCATTTCCCAGGGACAGACAGACAGACACAGAGAGAGAGAGAGATTCTCTCTATATTTTTAAGGGGGGGGGATCTCAAAGCAGTTTATAACCTATATTAAAACATCAAATAAAACAACCCAAACATTACAAAACCAAGTCAAATATAAAGCACACGCACTTAGCCGGAAACTGAAATATTAAATGCAGTCTCTTGAAAAGTTAGAGAATCACAGAATTGTTGTGTTGGAAGGGACCCGGAGGGTCATCTAGTCCAACCCCCTGCAATGCAGGAAACTTTTTTTCTTTTTTTAAATAATTTTTTATTAGATTTTTCCACAATGATAACACAAACCACAAAGCAAAATGATACACAAAAACGGGGGGGGGGGGAGAGGGGAAGGAACAATAAACAGATAAACAATAACAACAAACTTAATTCTTCACAAATCTAACCTTTTAAACATCTTGGTTGACTTGGTTAACATTCTAAATCCCATTTATTTAAATATAACTTAGTTTAATCCTAGGCCTATTTGTTTCTTTCAAGTAATTTCTAATTTTCTATATTACAATATTTATTCAAATAGTCCTTCAATTTCCTCTAGTCCTCTTGTGCAATGCAGGAATCTCAACAAAAAGCAGCATTGTTGAGGGCCCCATCTCTGCGGTCGGTCCACTGCTAACACATCTGTCCCCGCCTCCTGGCCCTGTTCCTCCTCACTGTCACATCCTGCTCACCTGTCCCCTTTGAGCATACAAGAGAGAAGACAGAGCAGCTTCCTTCACTTGCCTTGTGCCTTCCCTCTGGGGCAGCAGTTCTCAACCTGTGGGTCCCCAGATGTTGTTGGACTACGACTCCCATCATCCCTGAGCTCTGGCCTTGCTAGCTAGGGGTGATGGGAGTTGTAGTCCAATAACGTCTGGGGACCCACAGGTTGAGAAAGGCTGCTCTGGGGGAACAAGAGTGAGAAGTCAGCAGAGGGGTGAAGGAAGGAGGAGGTAAATCCATTAAATCCATTCTGAAAAGGGACCCATTTGGTGCATCTTGCCCAAGGAGCCCCTGAAGTTGGTCCTGTCATGTGTTTGTAAGTGTATGGCAATGGCACCTGATTTGCTTAGAATAAAATAGCAAGGGGTCTGGGTAACTGCACACTGTTCAATGCATATAGGAACAAAAATATATTTTATAGCCTAGATGATGAAGAGGTTTGCTAAGCAGCTTCATTGTTCTGTCAGAACCTTCTTCACAGAACTGTGGCTGGTCTATATAATTGTCTTCTTTTTGCTAACAGTAAAAATAAATACTTGGCTAAGCCTTTGGGGAAGGGTGATTGGGAATGACAGCCCATTATTTCTACTGTATTGAGCATGACGAGTAGTTACTGTTTTTAAGGTTATGTTCATATGATGACTTCTATGGCTTTTAATTGCCAAGGTGTCCTGAGCTCTGATAGCAGGAAGGGCAAGGGAAAGATGTATTAAATAAGCAAACAAACAATAAATTATAGAAAATTGTTTCGGGAAACAAGCTGCGAAAAATTAGTTGAAGCTAGTGTGCCTTAAGAAGTGCTCCCATGAAACCCAGTCTAGGACCCTTAGCTTCATGCATTCAGGGTGGCTTTTGGCATATGGGTGTAAAAGAGCAGCTTTTCTTCCCCAAGTAAAGTAGCAATTTGTTTTTGAAACTGAGGGAACTTTTGAAAGAAGTTTGGGATATGTTAAGATGTCAATGGTTCCCCCCCCCCTTCTTTTTTCCTTTAAACTTCCATTGGACAGGCCCAAGCTCTTGAACAGACCTAAAGTAATCTTTTGGTGTTTCCTGGAGTTTTTAATGGCACCTACAACAGACATATTCCTGTAAAATACAAATCAGAATAGAATTTATTTGTTGTTGTGGCCATCCTGGTCATTTGCGATCATCATGGTCAAACCATTACTACAAATAAATACAGTGGTACCTTGGTCTGTTCTGGAAGTCTGTTCCTAATCTGTTCTGGAAGTCTGTTCCTAAACCAAAGCATTCTTAAACCAAGACGTGCTTTCCCATAGCAGCGGAGGACTCAGTTTACAAATGGAACACACTCAACAGGAAGCGAAACATGTTCTGCTTCCAAGGCAAAGTTCACAAACCAAAACACCTACTTCCGGGTTTGCAGCATTCTTAATCCAAGTTGTTCATAAACTAAACTGTTCTTAAACCAAGGTACCACTGTATACATGGGATGCGGATGGCGCTGTGGTCTAAACCACAGAGCCTAGGGCTTGCTGATCAGAAGGTCGGCGGTTTGAATCCCTGTGACGGGGTGAGCTCCCGTTGCTCGGTCCCTGCTCCTGCCAACCTAGCAGTTTGAAAGCAGGTCAGAGTGCAAGTAGATAAATAGGTACTGCCCTGGCGAGAAGGTAAATGGTGTTTCCGTGCGCTGCTCTAGTTCGCCAGAAGCAGCTTAGTCATGCTGGCCACATGACCCGGAAGCTGTCTGCGGACAAACGCCGGCTCCCTTGGCCTATGGAGCGAGATGAGCACCGCAACCCCAGAGTCATCCGCGACTGGACCAGCAGTCAGGGGTACCTTTACCTTTTTTACCACTGTATACATCCTATCCATGCTATACGGTATGTACCTAGATACACCATTAAAAGTCAGTATTAGCCAATTGATACATATACGTATATATCTTAAAATGCAAACCAAAGCACGAGTTTCTATATTTCATTGATGATCAGATCTTTGCAGTCCACGATATTATCCTTGATGAACATTCTTCTTAGTTTTTGGGCAGCAACTGCAAATCTTGCCATGTTGTTTATCACAAAGTTATCAAGTCAGACAACAAATACGTGATCTTTACTCAGTAGTCTGCTTCAGTCATCTTACATAACAATTCAAGAATATACTTAGCTCTCAGTTCAGAATACAAAGGACAATATAGTACATAATGGTATAGATCTTCAACTGCCACATATACAAAGTCGCTTTTCTACTGGGATTTTCCTATAGCTATTAGATATTCCTCTAAATATTCTGAGGGCATAGTCTGAAAACGCAGACCCAGAAATGCCTACGTAAATGAGCAAATTGGTAAATCATACAGATAGTTTTCAAAGCCATGTGTGTCTTGCTGTTCTCATTAGGGAAGATTCAGGGTCTGGGACTTCTTCTCTAACTCCACCTCTCCCCGCCTCCTGCCCCAAACACATGCATGTCAGAAGAGGAAGATAAGAACATACCACAACATCCTGTACTGATGGCACTGCTCATCATTAATATGTGATTTTAAAAGGCCATTCATGATAGAATAGGTTTCCTGTGCTGTTTAATGTTTCTCAGATGTTCAGAATGGGCTGTGGTTGAAGACAGAGTGACGAGTCTAATAAACCACTGCTTCGATTTCATTAGGACAGACGTCATGAATTGTAACTGGATTTAAGAACCACCTAGATCTTGTTACAATGTGGGTTTCAGACTGATGTAAATGTGGCTAGATATTTTTTTTTTGGTGAAAGTTGGGATGTAGTGACCCAGTGAACATTGTATGGAACTAGGCTGACGACGTGAGTTTGTAGCAAGCCTTTCACATGCTCGTCTTGTCCAAAAGCAGAAGCTGATTGTGAAATGATGGTTGGGTATGGAAATAGGACAGGAATGAGGAAGCTGAATGTTGCACATGTAGGACTTGATGGTTGCTGAGTAAGCAGCAAGCTGCAAAATATGGCTGGTGGGTGGCTAGTTACTAATCGTGAAAGGAATAATAGGAGCTTGTGAGGAGTGATGGAAGAAAGGGAACAGTTTAAAATAAAAAAAATGTGTGCAGATGTTGTAACACTTTTCGTCTTTCTCTTTCATTAGATGAAGGTTATTAAACATTCTGAGGAGGTGCTGAAGGCAGCCCTGGTTTCCAAGGACACACAGCTTGCAAAACTTTATGAGAAGTTTAACCCTAAGGAGAAGGGTTTGCTAAATGAAGCATTTCGGCCAGGCAGTGTTCTTTTCAAGCCCATCACGCTGCATTCTGAGTCGGATTGGATCTCCTCACACCCAGAACCCACCCAGGATTTTGCACAGTTTTATCATGACCCTTGCAGAAAGACACCAACTCCCCAGAAAAATCGGATTTATGTTCAGCCCATTGGTAATGCTGCCTACAGAACCTTATGGCCAATAAAGCATGCTAACCAAGCTAGGCAGGTTCTTTAATGAGTCATTAAATAGGAGCTAATTAAGCTGCTGTTTTTCAAGCTTTCCACCTTCAGGGAAGCCTTTTCACTTTGAACAGTCTGTGCCCATCTACCACAGAGCCCTTGGACATTGCAGCAGATATCACTCATATTTTGGGGTGCACTTGGTTGACACAGGACACCTGTGAAGCATCACCATGTGCCTTATTGTATATCCAGTCCTTTGAAGTCTAGAAAGTGTTTCATGACACATAGGAATTGGTAGATCGGAATGAGGTACATGAGAAGCATAGAAACCTGCTTTATATAGAGTCCTGGGTAACGTCTTGCTCAGAAGTGGGCAGAAAGTAGATCAGAATCTGCTGGTAGATCTCTGGGTGGTTTGCAAGTTATGTCTAGCCAGGGAGTCTGTAGCAACAACAAAGCGGTTTATTATACCTAAATTAGACTGCTGAAATAAAGAAGGCTAAACAGGAGTGGGTATTTGTGATGCAGGTGGCGCTATGGTCTAAACCACTGAACCTGGGGCTTGCCAGTCGGAAGGTTGGCGGTTCAAATCCCCATGATGGGGTGAACTCCCGTTGCTCGGTCCCAGCTCCTGCCAACCTAGCAGTTCGAAAGCACATCCAAGTGAAAGTAGATAAATAGTTACTGCTCCAGCGGGAAGGTAAATGGCGTTTCCGTGCGCTGCTCTGATTTCACCAGAAGTGGCTTAGTCATGCTGGCCACATGACCCGGAAAAACTTTCTGCGGAGAAACGTCAGCTCCCTTGGCCAGTAAAGCGAGATGAGCACCGCGACCGCAGAGTCGTTTGCAACTGGACTTAATTGTCAGGGGTCCTTTACCTTTTTAAACAGGAGAGGCCATTTGTGTGAAAGGACTGTGAGCAAAATTGAGTTCTAGAATTGAAAACAAATTCCTAAGCTCAGAGTTTGCTTATAGTCACCCTCATTTATTCAAACTAATGTATGTATTTTGCACATGGCTTTGATTCTTGATGTTCTAGTAAAAAACAAGGTGGGCTACAAGCCTAAAGTCTTCCAACCTCTAGTTTGCACTGAGTGGTAGCAGTTCTCCAAGATTTCAGAGAGGAGTATGCACTCTACTGCTGAGCAAAAGAACTTTAAAAAGGGTGTCCTAGTTATATAAGTGTAGTTCAAACTTTTGTTTACTTTGTTTAAAAGTCCCACTGATATCAACAGACAAGTGTACAGGTATATCCCATTGCAATAAATTGAATTTAAGCATGTCTGCTGTGTTCTTGCATCATATATACAACCATAATTTTAACCTTCACTACTTTTTGAGTGCTTTCCTTTGTAGAGTTTTTGCTTTTTGTATGCCATTAAAAATGGAAAATCTAAATTTGACCCTCAGATAATGCTTCCTGGCTTTGATAGCCAGTTGTGACTGTGCTGGATAGTTTTGCCAACACACTCCTTTTCACTTTTATCTCAGCCCCCCACCCTGGCTTACTATTTGGAATGGCAGCCAAGACAATGTGGCTCTCCCTACCAAAATATGCAGGAGATAGATATCATGCCCAGTGGGATATAAACAGACAGATAAAGTAAAGCCAAACTGTGTACATGTTTACTCAGAAGTAAGTAATTAAATTCAGTGGGGCTTGCTGCTCAATAAGTGAGTGTACATTTCTCTGCATTGTGAACCTTCTGCCCTATGACTTATTAAATGAGAGATAGCCAACATGGTGTCATCCAAATGTTAGACTACAACTTCCATTATCTCTGGCCTTTTGCCATGCTTACTTGGGCTTATGGGAGTTGTAGTCCAACAAAATCTAGAGGGCACCATGTTGGCCATTCCTGCATTAGATGGTCTTTGGCAAATCATTATCTCTCTGCCTTTGTTCCTCATTTTCAAAACAAGACTAATGGTGCACGTCTCAGAGTCTTATTCTAAAGCCAGACAAGATAAATACTACAAATCATGGGATGTATTCAACTAAATTAATGTAGTAACTGAAGCCAGCACAATGATTCTCGCTAGCACAACATGACTCTCCCCCCCCCCGTGCCCTCCCCAAATCTGCTCAAAAGCGTTGCAATAACTTCCAAGACAGCACATCGTGGAGGGAGGAGAGGGAAGATTGTTCTTTTGCAAGCCGAAATGTTTGTACTGATGGAATGATTTCTTTAGCACTATATTGAATGCAAACCCATATCTCATATTTTAAAACAGTACTATGTATACAATAGCTCTTCATGTAGTTTGAGGTGGGAGGGGGGCAGAACTATACAACTGAAGCTAAAACATGCTGCTTTTCTTCACTGTTTTTTGGTAGGTTCTTTTGGAGATTCCAGAGTTAGCACAGATGTCTACATGAAATGGCTGAAGGATTACTGTGAAGCCTTTTACTACGGCTTGATTGTAAGAATCCTAGGACCAGTGCCAGTTTCACACACAGGTTGCCCTTTTCGGATCAATGAAAACACACACAATCTGCAGATTCATGCAGGTATGAGCAGTGCTTTTTTTCTTTAAAAAACTGTTTAGGGGTACTCTCATATTCCTACTCATCTTGAAATACTGCCCCTCAATGAGGCCAAACTTAGATTCACAAAATGTTTAGGGGTATGCGTACCCCTGCGTCCCTGCCCCCCAGGTAAAAAGGAATGGGTATGAGGAACAGATGGAACACTTTTGGATTGGGACTTTCTCATGGTGTTAAATCAATTTTGCCAGTTCTGTGGGCTAGCTTATAAATCTCAGCTGTGTTGAAATAGCATTATGGCACTCTTTTTAGCAAGCAAGAACCCTGAGAATTCTTACTCCTGAATGACTGGCTGTAATCAGAAAGCAAATGAGAAGGTACTCTAAAAGTCTTCAAACTCTCGTGGATTTTATGTCAGCTTCATGCATTGAGCCTTTGGGCTTCTTCCATGTGAGCCTATCATTCTTCTGTGCAGTTCTTAACCATGAAGGCAAGACGGGCGACTGATGGTTCACACCAGTTGCAAAGAGCAACACTTAGAAATACAAAACCTAGGAAGCTTCTTCAGATTTGAGAATATTTATCTGTCCAGCCCATTACTACCTACTCTGACTGACAGCTGCTTGCTGTGTGATGCCCTTTTAACTGAGGTTGCCTGGGATTGAACCAGGGACCTTCTGCATATGCTTTTCAGCCGAGTTATGGCTCCTCCCAGTACTAGTGCTCTTATTCAGTTTTTGTATGGTTTTGTCACCTGTGGGACAAACAACAGCTTTGGGAGGTTGTGTTTGTGATTTACAGTCCTATTCAGTACAGTGATACCTCAGGTTAAGTACTTAATTCATTCCGGAGGTCCGTTCTTAACCTGAAACTGTTCTGAACCTGAAGCACCACTTTAGCTAATGGTGCCTCCCGCTGCCGCTGCACCGCTGGAGCACGATTTCTGTTCTCATCCTGAAGCAAAGTTCTTAACCTGAAGCAATATTTCTGGGTTAGCGGAGTGTGTAACCTGAAGCGTATGTAACCCGAGGTACCACTGTACATGCATACTCAAGAATAAGCCATACTGAGTTAACTGACTTTATAGGTTTGCTGCCTTAAAGCAGGAAAACAACACTGGAGGTTGAGAGGGTTAAATACCCTCTCCCCAAGAGCCACTCCATCTTGCTGTAGCTGCTTTCAACTTGAAAAATAAAGTGTGGAAGATAAGATGACAGGCCCCTCAGCACCTCTTCCAGCTTGGTCCACTGAATGCTTGTTTCAGTTAACCATAGCTAAGGCAAACCACAGTTGTCTTAGTTCTGACATAATAGTAAACTCTACTTTGTTACAAGCAGAAGCAAAAACTTCCTAATGTTCTCTATGCCACATAAGGAGATGAAATGAAGAAGGGTGCACAGTTCTGTGACTCCCTGGCTTATTCACATAACAACAAACCATTACTTATTGTTACAGTGACTGTATTGGGATGGATCTTATTCACACTAACTATAACTGTCTTAAAATCTGTTGTGTAGACTCTTGATAATAGGCAAGAGTTATGACAGCTAGATTCCTTTTCAACTGAAAATTATTTATATCTGGAGGGAAATTCTGGCTGTGTCTTTCCCCTGGCGCTATAGATAGAGGCCTGTGCGGAAACAAAATGGGAGAGTACAAAACTGCAGTTTCATTTGCTTAGTGGTAGACTCGTTGGTTTTGCTGCTTTTCTCTGTGGAGAATGCTTAACTCGGTGGTAGGTAAAGGACATAGGTATCTTATATTACTTTTGTATAGCATGGCTTAGCATTAAGACCCTTTAAAGCTGCTGGAAAATAGTGGGTTTGGGAACACCCCTCCCCTCCAACAAAAGCAGTCTCTGGGCAATGTTTGTACATGGCAATGTGTAGGCGAAGGCCTTTTGTAGTGGAAAGCAAGTGTGTAGGCATAAGCTCTCAGCTGGCTGGTGCTCGAAGTGGGCGGCTGAAAGGAAACCATGACACTCACTTCTTGCTTCCCTCCAGCCCAGCCCAAGCCCAAGGAGGAGGCAGGCTCCTCCTCTTGCCCTTCAGTCCTGAATGTTTCATGGAGCCTGGGCTGGAACCCAAGACAAATTTGCACGATGACTTCAGCACTTCCAAAGGGATGAGCAGAATTTGCCTCCCCTGGGTCAGAAGCATTCTAAATGCGGTAGGCTCAGTGGTTA
Source organism: Podarcis tiliguerta (assembly GCF_965153285.1). Taxonomy (NCBI): domain Eukaryota; kingdom Metazoa; phylum Chordata; class Lepidosauria; order Squamata; family Lacertidae; genus Podarcis; species Podarcis tiliguerta. The sequence continues at coordinate 98,685,739 of NC_139535.1, read as the reverse complement.
GAGCGTGGTGTTGATAACACCAGGGTCATAGAATCATAGAATCATAGAGTTGGAAGAGACCACAAGGGCCATCAAGTCCAACGCCCTGCCAAGCAGGAAACACCATCAGAGCACTCCTGACATATGGTCGCAGGCTCCATCCCCATATGGGACAGCTGCCTATTCCTGCATTGCAGGGGGTTGGACTAGATGATCCTCAGGGTCCCTTCCAATTCTACAGCCCTATGATTGTAAGCCATCACAGGGACACGGGAGCTTTCAGATCCTGGGCCCTCTTCCATCAAGCCAAAAAAAAAAAAACTTCCAAAAGTGAGGAGACATACTGGAGGGAACAATGAAGGAAATCTCTTTGCCCTGCTCTCTCCCATAGGGTTTTTTTCCCCTGTATATCTCTACTTATTATCATTGCAAATGTCACATTTTAATAGAACTAGATAGCTCCAAAAGCCATCTGGAATTCTGGGTTATACTATCACTGTGTTGGGGCATTTACAATCTCTTGTCCTTTTGCTTCTGCTGAGAGAGACCTACGTCTGTTGTTCATACAGGTCACCTCTTGTCTTACCTAAAGAAAAAAAAGCCAAAGGATGCTTTTTGTATTGTGGGAGTAACCATGATAGATCTTTACCCAAAGGACTCCTGGAATTTCGTCTTTGGCCAAGCCTCCTTGACTGAAGGTATATACATTGTTTATTGTTTTATTAATTTATCAAGACTATATATGACTTTAATTTGATGATGAGCTTCTTCTATCTTTGCACAAAACATCAGTACAGTGGTACCTCGGGTTACAAACACCTCGGGTTACAGACTCCACTAACCCGGAAATAGTACCTCGGGTTAAGAACTTTACCTCAGGATGAGAACAGAAATTGTGCGGTGGCGGCAGTGGGAGGCCCCGTTAGCTAAAGTGGTACCTCAGGTTAAGAACGGTTTCAGGTTAAGAACAGACCTCCGGAATGAATTAAGTTCGTAACCAGAGGTACCACTGTAAGACGGACTACAAGCCAACTATTTTTTGAGCAGTGGGGCTGCTCCAGAAGTGCACTTTTTATTTTGGTATATGTATTTATATATTAAAATACAACCACACATTGAGGAGAAAGCATTTCTTATTTATCAGTGCACATGATGAGGAAGAAATAAAGCTTTGAAAATTGAGGCTGCTTCTGAGGCAGCTGTGCTGCACATCTCGTTCCGCTGCCAACCCTGTGTAGTCAGTGTTAAACTTTGCCACAGATGGAATTCAGATTGGCATCTTTCCTTCTGGCAAGCTGAAGTCCAACTCTGAAGCTGCAGGCATCCCACTTGAGGACAGGGTGTGATGCATGACTGCATGGCCATGAAAGCAGAGCTTAGCTTGTGAGAATGAAGGATGTCCTCCACGCAGCACAGAGCCTTCTGGAATAGATTAATGGCATTATTTACTCACACAGGATCCTAGAAGCCTTTGTGCAGATCCAGCATGGCTCTGACTATGTAGATGAGGGGTCAGAAACCTGAGGCTCTCAAGCCATCATCCCTGACCATTGGTTTTCTTGGCTGGGGCTGTTGGGGGTTGAGTTTCTCCACTCGTGGTGTACATCGTTCCCTACCTTCCCAGCCTTTGAATGGCGGAGCCAGCCTCTTCACATTTAAGGCACTGGCAGTAACTATAAGTAAGCTGAACAGAAACTTTTAAGGCCCCATGCTAGTATGAACCTGCAATGAATATGGCTGTGCAGATTGTTGTGAAATTCCTGCTGAGATGGAACATGGTTTGTGCCTGCACACTAGAGCAACTGGGCTTTTCCTTCCTACGCCATCCGGACAGTGGATTTCAAACCGGAGGTGATAGATGTTTCTGCAGAATTTCCAGCTTGGTGTTGTGAAAATGAATTATTCTTTTGAAAAGGTTCCGCTGGGTTCTTTCGATTCAAGAAAGGTCCAATAAACAGTGCAGAGGGAGGGAAGATTTGCAAGAGGGTTGCAGTACATCTCTTGACCACAGAGGGGTGGCAATAGCACATACAAAACAGTTTTACAATGAAGTCTCCTGTGCTGTCTAGGACAGTAGGGCATTCTGGACCATGAGGATAAAACTAGGTGAGATTGGGTCTCTTCTCATTTTTGCAAAAAGCAACTTGGGGACGACGACACTCAGATATAGATGCCAGGGATATCCATTTCCTCCTGTATCATTTTCATGATAAAACCTACCACCCCCTTCCTGAAACTCTGATCTTTGCAACACACCACCTTGAGGTGTGCTAACGAACAAGAGCGCTTACCAAGTTCAGAGGAGGGCCATACAAATCTATGCAAAATACAAATTTCCTTTGAGTGCGATGAAGTGGTTTGAGTTTTGAGCAAGTCATTTCCCTAAGGTAAGAGGAGAGTGGCCAGATTCAGAAGAGGGCTGGACTCCTGCAACTTTATTAGTCACACACGAGAGACCATTTCAGTAGGAAATTCAGTAATGCAAGTACACTTGCTAAAACTCCCATCTCTACACAAACTATTAAAAGTGCAGTAGGCCTGTCCTCTCTTCATCTGACTCCCTTAACTCTTACAGACACATAATGAGCTCCTTAGAAGAAGGGTAGGATTCAAATGTAAAAATAAAATAAAAATGCTATCCATTAACTTGCTTGAAGCAAGTTGCAGCTAAAGGTGGGTGCTGCAGTGGGGCTGCAGTTCTGTGGTTACTCCCAGCCCCACCCATGCTTTCTCAGCCTGACCTTAGTCATACATGTTCCATTCTCACAAGCAAACATGGAATTATTTTTAGAGATGACTGCTGTGAAGCCACAGCTGGCCCCAGGAGTTCTAGGGAGACCTTAGGACCTTAGGAAGCTCACGTGTCTGAGCAAGAACATTTTTGTAGCTGGACTGATCTCAACAGTGGCCTATGGGTAAGTTTCCCCCATGTCACTTCTAGGTGGAAGAGGGGAGGAAGCCTCATTTCTGACTTTCTAGAAGTATTGTACTTGCTTTTCCAGTAGTATATTCAGCATTTTGGTGCTATTACCCTGTCACCACAGCCATCTGCCCTTTGTGGGAGTCTTAATTTAATTTCCTCTTTGCATTGTTAAGGAATGGGGATCTTCAGCTTTGCCAGGTATGACAGTGACTTTTACACTGCAAACTACAAAGGCACACTGAAGACTACAAAGAAGCTTCCTCCATCTGACTATTCTGTGTTTGATGGCTACTATACCCCTGAGATCACAAGCAAGCTGCTTCTGAGGTCCTGCAAAGTGGGTGTGCTTTAGATTCCTAGCACTACATTTCCACATCTAAATGAAATTGTGTTTTAGTCACATTTCCTTTAATTCTTTAATTAATTTCCTTTAATGCTTTAATTCCGTTAAAGTAAGTGGACTTAACACTGTTTATTTATTTTACTTCTTTAAGGCCATTTCTATACTCCTTTTTAACACACACACACACACACACACACACACATATATATATATATATATATGCTTTCGTAGATTTTCACGGGTACAGGAATGCAGGTTTTGGTGTCCTCGGGTGTCTTCCCGTGTAAAAGTTGGGGTGTCTAGGCGACGTTTCGACGAGGTCTCACTCGTCATCTTCAGGCTGGTGCTTTCGGCTTCTTGTTACTGGAACAGAGCAGGATCTCAGTGTTTGAGTTCCTATAAATACTGTTGAGGAGGTGTGGTGTATAGCCTCCAATGTTCTGGGCAGAGAGGAGGTTCCCAGGCTAGTGTGCCTTTTCTTCTTTTGTTCCTTAATTACTTGAGGGATATCTTGAGTGATTTCTTGAGTGATTTCCTGAATCCCACTTAGGTGGGTCATTAGGTGTGGATTAGTTGCTAAAGCCTTCGTGTCTTGAACTCTTGAACTTTGTGAAGAGTTTTTCTGAGAAGATGGCTGTACTGCACTTGGTTGTGCTCTGGCTTGGCTTCGTGTATAGGGGCGAGCTGTGGTTTTGTGGCCTGTGCCAGCCAGATCTGTGTAGGGATTGCAGGGGGGTGCAGCATCCGGAGGTGCCACCCTGGTTTGGCTACTGGATGGTGTCTGTAATTTATCTGTGGAGAGGGTCTGGGTTTGGGTCTGGTGTGGTTGATTGGTGATGGCGTTCTGTGTGCCTCTGGATCTGGTGTCAGATTTTGTGGGGAGGGCTAATTTCCAGATGTCTGGCAAGCGGGATGTGACCACCCTGCAAAGTCTGCCCAGCCACGTACATTGGACAAACAAACAGACGAATAAATGCACGGATCGCAGAACACAAGAATGCCGTCAAAAAAGAAGAAAAAACTTCCTCTCTTTTCCAACACATGAAAGAAACAGGACATGAAATTAATTTTGCAGATTCCAAATTGCTCTTTAACATGGAACATCACCACAAGAGAATAATCATGGAAGCCATCGAGATAGAGAAACACCCTCACAACATGAACAAGCGTGACGACACATCCCGCTTGCCAGACATCTGGAAATTAGCCCTCCCCACAAAATCTGACACCAGATCCAGAGGCACACAGAACGCCATCACCAATCAACCACACCAGACCCAAACCCAGACCCTCTCCACAGATAAATTACAGACACCATCCAGTAGCCAAACCAGGGTGGCACCTCCGGATGCTGCACCCCCCTGCAATCCCTACACAGATCTGGCTGGCACAGGCCACAAAACCACAGCTCGCCCCTATACACGAAGCCAAGCCAGAGCACAACCAAGTGCAGTACAGCCATCTTCTCAGAAAAACTCTTCACAAAGTTCAAGAGTTCAAGACACGAAGGCTTTAGCAACTAATCCACACCTAATGACCCACCTAAGTGGGATTCAGGAAATCACTCAAGAAATCACTCAAGATATCCCTCAAGTAATTAAGGAACAAAAGAAGAAAAGGCACACTAGCCTGGGAACCTCCTCTCTGCCCAGAACATTGGAGGCTATACACCACACCTCCTCAACAGTATTTATAGGAACTCAAACACTGAGATCCTGCTCTGTTCCAGTAACAAGAAGCCGAAAGCACCAGCCTGAAGATGACGAGTGAGACCTCGTCGAAACGTCGCCTAGACACCCCAACTTTTACACGGGAAGACACCCGAGGACACCAAAACCTGCATATATATATATATATATATATATATAAAAGGCATACAACCACAAAAAAACACAATACTTTGTTGCTGGCAGTAAACCAAAATGATGATATACAGTAATCCCAGTTTGGTCACGTCACTGTGGCTTGATGGCCTAGCCCTAGCAAGGGAGTATTTGGATCTAGAATAACAAACTGGATGTTTAGCAGAGCTCCAGAAAAATACATGATTTATTTATTTAGTCTTATTAGGAGTTCAACTTTTTTGTCTTGTGTGTGGTGTTTGGGAGGCTCATGTTGCTGGGATGTGCTGCTTTACTTTGGCTACACGAAACCTCTCAGAATAGGCCGCTCAATTCACCTCCCTCTTAAGGCAATGAGGCTCATCCACCCTGCTTTCCCTCAGGAAAACCCATTGTTTACCACTGAATTGGAACAAATGTCAATTGGACTTTCCCCCCTGCAGATTGGTGTTTGTTCCAATTCAGCAGTAAACTGTGGGTTTTCTCGGGGAAAGCAGTGGGGCAAATGAAGAACTGCTCGGACCCATGCCTAGAAATTGTGGGATAAGCGGAAGCACGGACGAACCTGTAGTCAGTTCACAGTTAACCGTTTTGGTTTAACTTGGAAGCAGATGTGGCTGGAGCTCTGCATAAGCAAGCCTTTCCTGTGGAAGCCACTGTGCGCAGAATACATAAACAGTTAGTTTTTGTTGGGGAAGTGAAAATATCAAGTTTTGTTTTGGGAGGGTTTATTGCGTAATGCTCTGCGTAACAGCAAGTTCAAGTTCCCTGAAAGAGCAAGAATTTTATCACCGTTAAGTGTATACCTTGCCTTGCAAAAGAGCTAACAATACAGTACTTAAGATTGATTGATTGATTGATTGTGCCTCTCCCATCGGACTGGGTTGCCCCAGCCACTCTGGGCAGCTTCCAATATATATAGAAACATCTTACATTAAAAAGCTTCCCTATACAGGGCTGCCTTCAAATGTCTTCTAAAGGTTGTATTACTCATATGTAGTGCCATGGGGAATGTCAGGTCCTTAGAACACACGTTCCAATTGTTCCTTGTTTCATTTGGTCCTGCGTTTCAGACCCTGACTCACGAGATTGGGCACATCTTTGGACTGCATCACTGCCAGTGGTTAGAATGCGTCATGCAGGGCTCCAACCATTTGGAGGAATCGGACCGACGCCCATTGGACCTTTGCCCCATTTGTCTGCGCAAGCTACAGTCAGCCCTTGGCTTCAACATTCTGGAAAGATACAAGGTACAAAAAGATTGCCATTCAGGTTGGAGAGATCCATCCTTCTTGCCTCTTACTCTAAAACTAAACATAGGCTAGTGTTACCCCAGCAGTGTAGAAACTATTGCAGGCTGCTTTCAACTTATGGGGTTTTCTTTTGGGGGGGTGCATTAATGTAGCTTTTGATTTTACATCTCATTTTGTATTTTTTGCTTATTTATTGTACACCACATAGAGAACTTTGTTATGGAACAGCATAAAAATGTTGAAAATGAAATACCGTATTTTTGCTCTATAAGACTCACTTTTCCCCTCCTTAAAAGGGGAAATGTGTGTGCGTCTTATGGAGCGAATGCAGGCTGCGCAGCTATCCCAGAAGCCAGAACAGCAAGAGGGATTGCTGCTTTCACTGCGCAGCAGTCTCTCTTGCTGTTCTGCCTTCTGAGATTCAGAATATTTTTTTCTTGTTTTCCTCCTCCAAAAACTAGGTGCGTCTTGTGGTCTGGTGCGTCTTATAGAGCGAAAAATACGGTAACTTAAGATACGAGTTGTCACTTTCTCCTCTGTGAACCCCATCCCACGCTGCCTCCTTGTACAAACAACCCTGTACAGATTGTGAGATTAGATTGTTGAGGATTCTCAGTCCTCAACCCAGATCCACCCTAGATTTTGAGAAGTGAATGTCAATAAGCCACTGAACTGCTTAAGAACTGGTTATATTTTAACACACTGTTTTCTTTATGAGGAGATAAATCCACAGATCTGCTACACATAGCCTGAAGAAATATTTCTTTGTGTTCTGCTACGGTTTGTTTCTTTGCTTCTCTTTGTCTTCTTATCTTCAACAAATAAAAGCACAAATAAACTGAAAGGCCCTGGAGAAAGCTGTGGTCTAAAAAAATGCACGAAAGAAGTCATTGTTGGTGCATAATCATGGTTCCATGCCAAACCAATTGGTTTATCTTAACTGTTTATTTTATTTGACACGACCATTTTATATAAGACTTTTAGTTAGTGTTTGGATTTCTCCTAGGCACTGCAGAAGTGGATGGAGGAAGAAGCTACTGGAACAGAAGAAGGGCTTAGCAGTGAAGCAAGGCCAAGTTTGCAGAAACCATTGGAAGCATTTAAAGAAAGCTATGACTGGATTTCCAAATGCCTAGAAGTTCTACAGAAGTAAAATCCTTTGGGGTTTAGGTAACGTTAAAGTGAACACTCTTATTTCAGTGGTGGGCAGCTGCTAAAATATGAGATGATGATGAATGAATGAATGATTTGTTTAGTTCTTTCGTTAGAAACTAAACAACTTGTCCTTAAAAGTTTAGTGAGTTTATTTTGTGAGCAAGGTTTCCCCTTGCTACTTACTTTAATTTTTTTGTTCTGAGCTATCATATAAAACATTTCAAAATACTTCAGCTACATTGGAATCCAAAGAACTAACACCAGAGATTCATACTTGTCCCCCTTTTGATTGGCAGTCTTACCATTATCTACCTGCAGGACAGTTGTGTAACATTTACATACCTTGAAAACCTGGAATTCTAAAACAAGCAATGGCTCTTTGGCACAGAGTGATGTACACAATTTTTTTAAAATCAGAGAACATTCATACAATATAGATGGATCAAGTAAACCTAAGCTTCTCATTGCCTAAATTCTGTGAGTTACCTATTATAAAGCTAAAAGTCAGGAACAGTGAGGTTTCAGCAGCAATATCCATTGAAATCAGCATTTTGTTACAAATGAATGTTTGTGAGGATTGATGTGTCCATTATGTGAAGGTAGTGGGAATTTTCTTTAAGACGAATAGACTGAACAGACAACACTGCCTGTCTTGAATATGTTAAACTAAAACATACAGGTACAATATTTTTTAGCTATGCAATCAATTTAAATTCTCTAGTAGTTGGAGTTGTTCAGAGAGTTAAGGATTCTTTTTACTTATATGAAAGATTCATACTCCACCCTTCATTGTTAATATTTTTTATTTGTTCGTTTGTTCGTTTTACCCCACCCATCTGGCTGGGTTTCCTCAGCCACTCTGGGTGGCTTCCAACAAAGATTAAAAATACATTAAAACATCAGTCATTAAAAACTTCCCTAAACAGGGCTGCCTTCAGATGTCTTCTAAACGTCAGAGAGTTGTCTATTTCTTTGACATCTGATCAGAGGGCGTTCCACAGGGCGGGCGCCACTACAGAGAAGCCCCTCTCTCTGGTTCCCTGTTTGATTTGTGCTCTATAATACAAACTCTATAAAAATTATTTTTTTAAAAAAAGCAATAAACCATTTCTATTTCTTTTACAAATAGTATTCCATAATTAGATTGGGTCACAATTCAGGGAAAGCCTTCTTGAACAAAAAGATCCTCAACAGCTGCATAAGTATCAAGACAGTGCATCTGCCTGATCTCAGCTGGTAACCAATTCCAAAGGGCTGGAGCAGCAACACTAAAAGCCCTATTTCTAGTACAAAGTAGCGCACTTCTGGGGCATGTGGTGCTCTCTGCAGTGGCTTATCTGAGCAGCACCCAGCAGGGATATACAGTAGTACCTCGGGTTAAGAACTTAATTCGTTCCGGAGGTCCGTTCTTAACCTGAAACTGTTCTTAACCTGGGGTACCACTTTAGCTAATGGGGTCTCCTGCTGCCGCCGCGCGATTTGTTCTCATCCTGAAGCAAAGTTCTCAACCTGAAGCACTATTTCTGGGTTAGCGGAGTCTGTAACCTGAAGCGTCTGTAACCCGGGGTACCACTGTATGAGCAAGATAGGGTTCAGCTATAACAGATCAAAAAAGGGACGTGGGTGATGCTGTGGGTTAAACCACAGAGCCTAGGACTTGCCAATCAGAAGGTCGGCGGTTCAAATCCCCGCAACGGGGTGAGCTCCCATTTTTCGGTCCCAGCTCCTGCCAACCTAGCAGTTCGAAAGCACGTCAAAGTGCAAGTAGATAAATAGGTACCACTCTGGCGGGAAGGTAAACGGCGTTTCCGTGCGCTGCTCTGGCCATATGACCCGGAAGCTGTATGCCGGCTCCTTCGGCCATTAAAGCGAGATGAGCGCCGCAACCCGTCGGCCACGACTGGACCTAATGGTCAGGGGTCCCTTTACCTTTATTTTTTTGGTGTGTTTTTTTTTAAGTCCCTTTACCTTTATAACAGATCCAAGTGTCTCTGGCTGCACTACTTTGATCAATGATCAATAGAGGATGTTGCACTTACGCCATCCTAGGACTCACTGGTTATTTAGTAACAGTGTACAGCCCAATCATATGCATGCTTGTAGGGATGTAAACTCCTGTCAATGACTTACTCCTGGGTAAACGTGCACAGGATCGTGCCACAGTTTGCAAAACAAACAAGAGGCGCGCTGGAAGCAGGTGGTGCGTATTAAAGTGCGGGTGGGCGTGGCTGCCTTCTCTGCACTGCGCCGCAAGTGGCTGATCCAGGAAGTGCCCGCTGCACGTGCGCTGAGGCACTCGGATCTCGCCCCGGCTGCAGCCTGGCGCAGCAAATAGGTACGCGGACAGCCGGTCGAAGTGCCCCTGCTCAGCTTTCGTGCCGGAAGCAAGATCCTGGAGCATGAGGGCAGCGGCGTTGCGCAGGCCACGGCTTTAGGAGATCTCTCCTGCAAAGCGCCCACGGGCGTCCCTGCTGCTCGCTGCATCGCCGGCCTCGCAAAATCTTGCCCGCGCAGGGAGACAACGACCACTTGCAACTCGCCTTGCCCAAAGGCGTTGCGTTACGCGGAGCGATGCGGATTCGCCGAGCTCGGGAGTTTAGAGGGAAGGTCCTCATTGGTCCAGGATCGGGGAAAGGGGCGGCGCAAAGCCCGTGCTCACACGGGCCGCGAATCGTGCAACGTGGGAGCGAGCGGCGCCTGCAGCAGCAGCGGTGGGGTAACTCAGCGACGCAGACCTGTGAGTGAATTGCCCCTTTGGGGCAGGCTGTCTTTGCTGGGGGTGCGAGCGGGGATTTGCAGATTTTGCAGGGGACAAGCCGGGTGATGGGTGGGACCGAGCAATTTAGCAGCCGCCAGCCTTTTCCGAGGGAGAGGGCGGTTTTGGAAGTGTCTCGTAAACAATCGGGGAGGGATGCAAAAGAGGCCGGGGGCTCCCGCACCTTTGCTTGGGTGCAGGGGAAGGGAATTTCAGCTAGCGTTGCCGTGTGCTGCAGGCTACACCTGCTCCTATTCCCTCTTCTGCACGCAGCTGTTGAAGGAGTCGGTGCCCTGGCCTCTTTAGTATGGGGCCAGCCTGAGGAAGGGATGCATCGAGATATCTACCCCCAAACAAAGCTCTTGTGGGTTTTTGTGGCAATCCAGGGGATCATGATGTTCTGGGGAGGGGGGGGGTTCAATAGGATTGGGGTGGCAATGTGTAGCCAGATCTCCTGCTTACTCTTAAGCAAGCTTCGCCAACTCCAACTGGGGGGCGTGGTGGTTTCGTGTCCGCAATCGCTTCAAAATCGTCGCTGGGGATGGGAGCCAATGGAAGGCGGAGTGCGGCGCTTCCGGTGCAGGGCGGCGCACTGGAAATTTCCGCCGCTGCGCAGCCTGCCTGGGAAGCCATGCTTCTCTCTGCCCGCCCAGCTGGCCCCGATGCCCGGCGCGTGGAGGGCGGGGCGCAGCTCGCGGTACGTAGCGCGCTGGCGCAATAGGAGGGTTCCCTTACCGCCCCCTACTTTCCCCGCGTGGTTTTAGGGGGTGTTTCCTCTCCCGTCCGCCTCTGACAAGGAAAAACAGGAAACGTCGCGTTGAAGCCCCTCTCCTGTTGTCGTGCTCAGGTTGGAGCAGAGTCAGCCCCAAATATACTCTCTGCCAACTGATGCATTAAGCTGGTTTTCTTTCTTTTCACATACATAGATCTGGATACAGTGGTACCTCGGGTTAAGAACGTAATTCGTTTTGGAGGTCCGTTCTTAACCTGAAACTGCTGAGATACCACTTTAGCTAATGGGGCCTGCTGCACGATTTCTGTTCTCACCCTGAAGCAAAGTTCTTAACCTGAGGAACTATTTCTGGGTTAGCGAAGTCTGTAACCTGAAGCGTCTGTAACCTGAAGCGTCTTTAACCTGAGGTACCACTGTAGATAGATATGGTAGGGCCGTGGGTCAGTTACAGAGCAACTGCTTTGCGAGCAGCAAGTCAAAGTTTTAGTCGTGTGGAAGCTACAATCTAGTTCCCCTCGCCTTCCATTCTGCACCATAGCTGTGGCGCAGCGCACCACAAGGATACACGCCTGGTGCAACCGAACCGGTTGCGTTCCCCTAAATCTGCTCCAAGAACAGGGCCGGCCCACCCACGATGCAAGGTGAAAGGACCACCTTGGATGGCGAGATCTACAAGGGCAGCATCACCTGCTTCTGCAGCTGTGGGGCACACCTTGGAAGACAGATCTGCCGCTGCTGCCTCCTCAACAACCTCCCTCCAAATGCCTCTACAGTGACCTCTTGGAGAACAGGAGATGCTGCTGGTGTCCTCCCACATGAAACCTCACTCCCTAATATTCAGATTCTGGGCTAGGATATACACATGAACATACTAAAATGGTAAAGAACTATGGTGTAACTGATCTCTGAGATCAATATTTGGTAACTTTTTTTCTGCATTGCAACCAGGAAGTGAAAAGTGACAGCTGACAGGGCCAGTTTAATTGGTTTGTACAAAGAAAGCATTCATCTGTATATTTAACTCAGCCCAGGGCTGTTTCGTTTGAGGGACCCGTGAAATTTAGGCTTTTCCTGCCTAATTCCTGGCATGAGCTAGTATGCACTGCTCGTTATGGCCTTCCACAATGTATTGTATTGTCATTATAGCCTACAGTATGGACTAACGTGTTGCTGAATTGGATGAAGTTTTTCCCCCAAAAAACCTAGCTCTGTTTTTATTCAGCTGCAAATGCTTGCCAGGCTTGTTCCTGAAGAAAAGGTGAATTCAAGAGGAAAATGTTAGAACGAAGTATTGCTTGCCACAAAGAAAAACAAAAGCAACATTGGATTTTATTGAGACCTGCCAATATGGCCAGATCCTGGGAAACCCCACGAAACTAACAAAAAAAGCAGGTTTTAAAGTAATCCAGCAGGGTTTGGGCTTCACGTCTGTCTTGGTGGGCTTGCTTGGCATTGGGGGGAGATCCTGTATCTCAGTAGCAGAGCACGTACGTTGCATGTAGATCAGTGGCATCTCTAGTTTAAAAGGACCAGGTAGTAGATGATATAAAAATACCCTTGCCAGAGCCCCTGGCGGTCTGGGCTCAGAGCTGGTTTTAGGGTAACGTGACTGGTACAGCTTGATTGCCGCACTTCAGGGGTGCCACAACAATACAGTAGAATGGGGGGGGGGGGTTACAAAATGTTAGCATCGCTGCTGAAATTTGAGAGCCAAAAGTTTGCCACTCCTGGCCTAATGGGACAAATAGCCTGGTCTGCTACAAGGTAGCATGAAATGTGAAGATGTGTTATTTAACCCTCTGGTTGTGGAGTGTGGCTTTTAGAGGCCAGCCATAGCTCATGGGTCTACTGGTCTTGATCTGCTAGATGCGGGGAGGGATCTCTGGAGGGACCAGTGACGTCAGTAAAATCCTGCTTAGTTTGGAGTGAATTGGCAGCCAGTCCCCCAAGAAAAACTCTGAAAGCTTGATGGGATAGATGAACTTAGATGTGATAGTCAACCAAGTTTTACTCAGAGTAGACCTGTTTAAATTAATGGATCAAACTCTGAGTAAAAGTTAGTTAAATTCCACCAAGGGTGTGTATGTAACTTCTTACAGCCTAAAGAGTATTCTTTGTATTTGTGGTGCCCGCAACATGTATTAATATAAGTAAATATTTTCTAGAACAGCACACTAGAGGGAACTCTCTAGCCTCTTTAAAGCAAAGCCTGCTCTCTCTAGCCTTACACCCTATGTGTATTTAATGAGAATTTCTGCAAAGCAAATACGTTTGAAGATCTTTTTGTAATTAATGTTCTTTTCCCCTTCCTTCCTAAAATTCACACCTGCATACTAAAATCTGCCGCACATTTAAAGTTTTAAAAAGAATGCTTCAAGTGAAATGAATATTTTGTTAAGGCTTTAAAGGAACAACCTTTTATGGAATCAAAGAATTGGACAGGATACATTTTTCTTGTTTTAGAGATGTGAATAAGCATTGAACGTTCTTTACAGTTATGTAAATACAGCAATTTGGTCTTGGGATGGGAGCGCCACTAGACAGATAAAGCTACTCATCAACCAAGTTTGTACATCTGTTCCCCCTCCCCCGTAATATAGATTCGTTCCCTCCTTTTTGAATGAATGAGAACATCCTCCAATCTGTGTGTATGTGAAAGCCCCTCAAAGCCTGGAAAAATGCTCCTCCTTATTTTCAGATCTCCACATCTCCACGATACCGTTGAACATATGGGGACTGTGAATTGGTCTGCTGTAACTAATAAGAATGCAGACAGTTTAATAAGGACTTATCTGTATTAATAAAGACCATCACACTTGATTATGTAGTGCTTCTAACATAGAAGCCATGGGGCAGTAACCCTCTTCATCATCACAATTCAGTGAAGCAGGTCCTTTGGAAGGAAGGGAAGGATAGAAATATTACCAATAATGAAGATAGCAATCATTCTTACTATAAAGGTAAGAAACTGAAGGTGGCAGCTTGTGACTTTCTGAAGATGAGCTAGCGAGGCCATCAAAAGCGGGTGCTTCAATCAAGTGGCTAGCAATAGGTGATCAACAAAAGGATGCTTGGAAAGCAAATCTTTTCCCCCAAAGGATATTGAGGGTTGGGGGAGAAGCATTTTGTTTAATGGCCAAACATTTGGCAGTCCCATGCATATGCTGTACACCTATTTTACTCCAACCAGAAAGTGCTTCTACTTTGTAATGCCATTATTAATGTGACAGCTTTATAGTATGGGGGAAAGAAGTTTGACGTTTGTACAACCAATCTAGAGTTTCATGTTGTTAACGGGCATGCAGGACTCATGCACAAGTGGATTTCCCCATTCACTTAAACTCTGCCTGTGCAGAGTTGTCCACTTAAGTGAAGTGAATGCGAGTGTCTTTGTGGGTGGGAGAGGGGTGTGCGTCTGCTAGAAGTTCTGTACTCTGGCGGGGTCATTGGATTCACTTTTGGCCAGAAAAAGTAGCCGAGCTGTTCCCCTGCTTGGAGTGACCCCTCCTGTGACGGGTGGTTGTGACGGCTGCGCCTGATAGCTAGCTGATACGTGGCGGAGACCAAGGTGTGGGATGGTGAGAATAGAAGTCGTCTCATTGTGGTATGGGTTAAAGCCTCAGTGCCTAGGGCTTGCCGATCGAAAGGTCGGCGGTTCGAATCCCCGCGGCGGGGTGCGCTCCCGCTGTTTGGTCCCAGCGCCTGCCAACCTAGCAGTTCGAAAGCACCCCTGGGTGCAAGTAGATAAATAGGGACCGCTTACTAGCGGGAAGGTAAACGGCGTTTCTGTGTGCGGCTCTGGCTCACCAGAGCAGCGATGTCACGCTGGCCACGTGACCCGGAAGTGTCTTCGGACAGCGCTGGCCCTTGGCCTCTTTGAGTGAGATGGGCGCACAACCCTAGAGTCTGTCAAGACTGGCCCGTACGGGCAGGGGTACCTTTACCTTTTACATTGTGGTAGAAACTTCAGCTTAACTTTGTTAGATGAGGCGGTTTTAGGCAACTTCCCCTGCCAACATACACATGTTGAAAGAATGTGTTTGTGGGGGGGTTTCTCCAGCTGCACACCCTTTTGGAGTCAAGTCTAAGAACCACACTGCCTACATGTTCATAGTGTGTCAGAGGCATGCGTTACAGTGTACATGGATCCTTTTCCATGTGAGGAAGGATCCCGAACCAATCCGTAACCTGCCTCATGTAGAGATGCTCTGCATGCGTATCTATTACTTCCAGTACAATACTTTTTGACCGGATGATGCATGACAGATGGCCATCTAACCTTTGCTTAAAAACCTCCAAGGAAGAAGAGTCCACCAACTTTCGTGGGAGTCTGTTCCACTGTTGAACAGCTCTTACTGTCAGAAAGTTCTTCCTGGTGTTTAGATGCAATCTCTTGTAACTTGAATCCATTCGTTTGGGTCCCAGCCTCTGGAGGAGAAAGCAAGATTGCTCCATCCTCCATGTGACAGCCCTTGTGATATTTGAAGATGGCTATCATATCTCCCCTCAGTCCCCTCTTATCCAGGCTAAACATACCCAACTTCCTCAGCCATGCCTTGTAAATCTTGGTTTCCACCATTTATCATCTTGGTCTCCCTCAGTTTAGATACTATGTTGTGTTCACGGCAGATCAGATTTCCAGAGATACCAGAGCTTGGGCCATTTGTGTGTTTTAGTGTTTGTGAGATTGCCGTAGGTTTTTCATGAATAAAACTTGCTTGGCTGAAAGGCACGTGGGAAGACGGAGGAGTAAAGAGGAATTATTAAACTGAAACGTGAAGGTTGATTTCTTTAAAAAAAAAAGTTTATTGCAAAATTCAGTGTTTGGTAGCACTTCCAGAGTTCACTAATTACAGTACAGAACAAACCAGCAATCCATGTTATAGCCTGATTTTGGATCTTTTGTGCACACAAATATGCTCTTAGTCATGCTAATATAGTATGTACTTGGAACAATAACTTACGATGTGGTCAGTTACACACATATTATTTAGTAATGGAAATCCTTGTATAAAGAAGAAGATACAGTAGAACCTTGTTAAACTGCAGGACAGCTAGGTTTCCCCCACATACACAGAATGTGCTCCTTAGCCGTTTTATCTTCAGCAAAGTTGCAACAGCAAAAAGTACTGTACTGAGGTCTTTTATTACGGAGGTAAATTTAGCCAATTTAGTATGTTAACTGCTTTTCTAGAGGTATAGTGACAAATGATTCATAAGGTAAGCTTGCGAAATAAATAAATAAATAAATAACACATTTTGCAAACGTACGTTTCATGTTTTGTTCATTTACTTGCTAGTTCCAGAAAAGTGACCCACCTCCCCATTGGCGATGGTTCATGTCTCCCACTTGCGGCCGCAATTTATCAAGGTTCTGCTGTACATTATAAAGTGCTGAAGTTATTCAAAGCACACTAAACTGCAGTTGTTTTCATGCAGTTTTCATGCAGTGAGGGAGGAGGGTGGATTGCAAAAGCCACTCCTAATGATAGAGCACCCTTCCCCGTGTTTTTTTTTGGGGGGGGCAGCTTAACATCCTGAATTGAAATGACTCGAGTGGAACATACTTCCAAATAAGTATGCTTAGGTTTCAGACAGGTACAGGTACAGTGGTATATCCGGTTGCAGATGGGATCTGTTCTGGAGGTCCGGTCAGATCCCAAGGTTTCCACAACCTGAGGACCCCTTCTGCGCATGTGGTGAAACCTGGTAAAATACTTCCGGGTTTGCCGAAGTTTACGTAACCAGACGGTTACGTAAAGGGAGGCACAACTGCATTTCAATGTTAAGGACACTTAGCTTGCAAGTATATTCCACTCTAAAGATCAACCAGCATCTTCGTAAATGGGTTTGAACCTTAAACACACTGAAAGTGCAAGGACCTCAAAAAATGTATTCGGGTGCCAGTGGTTGCTCTCTCTTAAAATTGGATTGTCCCTCATTTCTATGGCTGACAATGCATAAGCATCTTAGCGCAGCAGTCAGCATACAATGCCACTTCTACTGAAATACTGAGATGCATTTGAATCTGTACTGTGTGTATCCAGGACCAAAAGAAACATTTTTATTTTCTCATTTTGTCCCCCTGAGTTGTCTCATTGACAAAAAAATTGCGTAAAAGTGGGACAAGCAAGCTTGTGTTACCACTGATAGTTATCTATTGAGTGTAAGTGAATAGCTGACACGTTGCCTTGTTTAATCATTCCCTTTCTTTACACATAACTGACTGTTAATGGGAAGCAAACCCAACTCTGGGGCCAATTGAGCATCCAGGGTGGTGGCATAATCATTTTTAGGACCAGTTATTTGATGCCTGTGGCAGCTGTTGAGTACACTTGTTAAATTTAAAACAAGAATTACACTGCAAGTTTCTTTTTGCTTTAGGTTCTCTCTAGTGATCCGTGTGCAGAATTTAGCTGTTGTGAACATTCACAAACACATGAGACGCCAAGGCCCAGTTCATAACGTTTGGCTCCATGTGATCCCCGGTGTGCCTGCTTAGGGGCTCATAGCCCAGTGTGAGTTGCATGGAGTTGATGATTGCCATGTGTGTAGTCATGACTGCTCAATACAGGGACCGCTTTCAGTCTTGCAAATGGCAGAACTTTGGGCTATATGACACACACACACACACACACACACACTGTCAGTGCTTCCATGCAGCTCAAGGCCCCATACAAGGCAGTGTCTGTAGGCTTGAGCATGTCTTGCACCACCTGAGAATGTGAAACCTATATACTTTGGTGCAAGCCTGGCTCAAGCCTACAGGTGTAGGGAGACTCACTGTGAAAACTGAAGGTCTGCTTCACAACATACAAAAAAAGAAAAGGAAAGGAAAAACAACCAACATACAGTAAAAAGAAGGTATTGTCTTGAAAATTCTCTCACTAGATTCAGCAAATCGTTTAACCACTGGGTTCAGTTTTACTCAACAGCTGGAACTATGATTCCTGTTCAGGACTGAATTCAAGAACAGCATGTTTGCGTGCCTTGTGTTTTTGTGTTTTAAAATAGTTTGTCTCGAAAAGAACAGATAACACTGCTACCTACACCTTAAAAAAACCCATATCAAGAAAGTTTTACAAAATATCAATGCATTTAAAATACCTGTGAAAAGTGTTAACCCCCTACCCCCCCACACTTGCCCATACAGACATTGTCTAATAGTCTTAAAATAAATAGGTAATTTTATTTTATATTTAAAAAAATGCAACCAAGTTGGTTTATCTAACTACCAAAAGAGAACATGACTTCAGCAGTGCTCAGAGGGAATCCCCACTAAATTTCAATGAGATGGGAAATCTTAATGAGGGACCAGGAAGGGCTGGAGCAGTAGTCTTTTGCCCTGCCAGTTTGGGGGTAGAAGAAGAGGACCATTTTGGGGGAGGGTCTTTTTGGGTATGCAAACTCCAGAGGGGTCCAGCTCAAGTCCCTCTCTGCAAAACAGGCCAATTTAGAATCCAGTAGATCCATGTCTGGCCCAGTTCTAACCCAAAGGGACCCTGTCCAAACTGTAAGTGAGCACAGGATTCCAGCCCTAAGGTTGCAGTTTGTATGCCCACTTTTAAATATGCCCTATTGAAAGCACTGAAAAGTTCTGAATAAACATACACAGGGTTGGACTGTATAAGCGTTAAATCTGGAAAGATAATGGTCCCATGAAATATCCACAATAACTGGCCATAAAAATAGAACAGTAACCTCCAACTTCCCAACCTATATGAAGTTCAAACAAGTTTTAAAAACAAAACCCTGTTAATTCTCTTCGATATATCATTTAGCTCAACCCCCTTTACTCCCCCCATTCTCTGAAATTAGTATCTACTCTTTAACCTGATTTTAAAACAACTAAAAAGTTCAAAATATCTTGTTTTGTTACAAGACACATCCTTGCTCTTTGTGTAATGCAATAGTTGGTTTCTTCCCCGTGATTTTGGAATTGGGAATACGATAGCTTGAACCACAACTTCATGCTAGATAGGAGTGCGCTTAATGGAGGTCAGTGGGGGGGCATCAGAATTTGAGGTGTTTATACAAAAAAACTATCTAACCATAAATCTTTCTGAAAGGGTTGATAGCATCTGTTCACATTTATGATTTTGCATTCCCTTTAAAGTGTAGATTTGAGAAGGTGGATCAGGGCTGATGTGCTCTGCCCCCCCCCATCTAAACTCTGTGTGTGTGTGTGTGTGTGTGTGTGTGTGTGTGTGTTTGTGTAAAAAAATATTCAGGCCACGCTATCACTGCTTCTTGAAGAATCCTCGTTTTTTCCAAGATCAGGCTCTATAAAGTCTTCTGGTACATCCTGCAAAGGCTTTGACACATTCTCTTCTACTGGGTCCTTCTTCCTTTGACGTACCTTCTTGCAAGGCCTCACCAAAGAAAGGAACACGGCAGCCAGCAGCATCCCAGCAGCACAAGAATAGAATGCAGAGCTATAGTTCTTTGTGGTATCCACTAATATACCTGTAAGGGTGAGAGGGGGAAAAATATATATTGAAACATCATGTCAAAAGCTGCGTTTTGTACAAGCCTATAAAAATCTCTTTGTACAAGTTCATTTAAACATTTTGCAAAGTAGTCCAGAGCTGTAGCTATGGAATGCCTAAATGAAGTTTGAGGATTTTATGCAAGAGTAATTTAAAGGAAGATACTAGATATTATTATTTACTATACTAGATGATTTAAAGGAAGATACTAGAGGGAAACGCTGAGGGAGAAGTGCCACTTGTGCATAAACAACATCTCTCCTCCCCCTGCACATATCATTAACAGTAATGATGATGATGATAAATAATTGTACCCCGCCCATCTGACTCTGGCAGCATCCAACATATCCAAAAGCATCTTAAAACTTGGCACTTCTCTCATGCCATATCCCTTCATTTGCAGGGTTAGAGTTCTGTGGGTAATTTCTAAAGCAAAATAAAATGTATACTGCAGCCACTACCTCCCCCAAATTACTTAGAAGATGGGCTTGCAAAAATCACTGGAAAGAATGACCCTTTTGACTAAAGTACTTCCCAGTAAGTGTACTCTGGATTTTGCCCATGATTTCCTATGACCTCATGCTTGTAAACAGTTTTCGGAATGTTGTTGCAGTTCCTGAACTGCAGTTGTAAAGCGAGCCTTTTGCAAGCAAAGGTAATTAAAAGTCATTCTTAAAAAGAGTATTACCCCACCAGTGCAAGGCTTTCCATGCGTGTTGTGGTAGCTATTAACAACCACATAGAATCACGGCTGTCTAGGATAAACAGGTTTTCTTAAGGAAGAAGAAACTACTAAAGGAAGAGACCCCCGCCCCCCCTTATTTAATGTCTACTTGGAATAAGTGAAATGACCCCTTCCTGTTTGTGTTGTTGATAGCATCTGTGTCTTTCAATCAAATGCGTTAGCTGATGCCCTTCTCATAAGCCTTTTGCATCATTTAGACCTTTCCCCTTCAAGGAGATTGAAGGGTCCCCCATTACCTATCCCCTCTTTGTTCTTTGCTTACTTGCACTTGAATTGAAAACAAGAATGGCCTTGGGCAGTCACCTTCTCACCTGATTGTCAATTCCCACCATAATTCTTCTGAGGAGTAACGCACAATAGAGATTCTGAAGCACGTTGTAAATTAAAAGTACTATACAGTCATACCTCTTGTTACGTTTGCTTCAGGTTACGTGTTTTCATGTTGCGTCCTGTGGCAACCCGGAAGTACCAGAAAGGGTTACTTCCGGGTTTTGCCGCAAGCGCAGACGCGACGAATTGCGAGCCGCACGTGCGCAGGTTGTGTTCCTTTCATGTTGCGAACGGGCCTCGGGAACGGATCCCGTTCGCAACCAGAGGTACCACTGTACTAACAACAACAGTGCCAGCAGTCAAGTTGCCTTTTGTCTATCCTTGGAGATAGCTGAAATGTGTTGTGAGGAAGGGTTTTCTTTTCGCTTAGGTGTGAGCTACTTAGTCTCCAGCAAAAGGTAACCTGGATGGCAGTAATGAGGCTAATTTATTTAAGGGTGCTGATGGCAACTTGGTTTTCTGGAAAATGTGCATGTGCTGTTGTGTAGTGTCTTCCAAGATGCAGCCGTTTCCTTTCCAATTGCTCACCTGCTAGCCACTGTTTTCCATGAGTGCTCCCACATCTCTCTATTGCTCTCGCCCTTAGCTCACTCTAGTTGTTTGAAAGCATTTGTTCCCTTTCCCACTTGTTACCTAGCTAGAACAGAAGTTAAGAACAGTTGGGTGCATCTCATTTTTACCTGCAAGGGGTGGTCCAGCCAACCCCGATAAACTTTGAATAAATACGTAAACTCCCGCAGCAGAGGACATCTTCTCTATGCCGACGACGTCATCTTCAGCCAACATAGGGATGTGTGTGCCTGCCACTGTCCCAAGCATGAACCCGAAGTAAATGCTACATATCATTAGTCCCCAAAAATTGTATGCAAAAGGGAAGGCAAAGAGGGCAATATCCAGCAGAATGACACAGATGAGTTCAATGTAAATTTTTCGGATAGGCTTTTTGTTGAGGACCCAGCCGGCGCTGATTCTGCCAAAGACCTCGGCAATTGCCATCGCTGAGAGTATGTATGCGGAGTGGTCCTTGTTTATTCCAAGGCTCCTGCTAAGTGGAATGATGTATAGGGAAGGAGCAAAGAATCCCAGAGTAGCAAATAAACCAAAAAGTGCATAACAAATAAAGCCATGGTCTTTCATCACAGAGAAGTCTAGGAGTTGAGGTTTTGGTTCCTTGGCAGGGATGCTACTAGCTTCTATGAGCACCTCTGTGATTTCCTTTGGTGGTCCCTGGCTTTTCAGTTCTGATTTGGCATCTGCAGGCGTGTTGCGAGGTGAGGTAGTTACTTCTACTCCTGAGTCAATGGAGTCTATGGAGGTGCGTGTCTGTTCATTTTCAAGCATGTATTTTGTCTCTCTCTGCTCTTCTGCTGCCGACACTCTCACTTCTTCCTGCACTTTGATTATGATGGGCCGCAGCAAGAATCCACAGGCCACAATTCCAAGCTGCAGTAGACCAACAAACAGGAGGCTATGCCTCCAGCCAATGTGCTCCTTCAAAGCAGTGATAGCTACAGATAAGAAAAAGTAAAACACATCTTTCACTGATTGAACAGGAAGCTCTGATTTACAAAGGTAACACTGAGGCTCAAGTTTTTAGGGTCAAGTTATGCCCAAACTTGTTCATGGTGTCTCCTGCGCACTTGGCTGAAATATTTGGGACCAGTTTTGGCAGTATATGAAGCAGGATCTAAGATATAAGAAGAAGTTAACAAGGGACGAGGATTCATGCACCGCCTGGCCTCCATAGAACAAGCCATTTCTCACATATGCTATGCAGGAAAGCAGGGATGACGACAGTACATATCAGCTCAAACTAGGCACAGACACTGTCTGCTTGTTAGGGGGTAATCTAGTGCAGAGGTCTTACTTTCTCAGGTATGTTAACCTACACCTTCTGGAGAAAGCGATAGGGAAGGTATCTTTCTCAACTGCATCAAGATAGAAGGCAGGCTCTCCCTTATTCTACAACACAGCTGGAGATGACACAGTTTAAAAGCAAAAGGGAGTTTTTAAAATGGCAAAAGGACTAGGAGAAAGCACAACTTATCTTAGCACGTTTGAGAAGGCTTGATGTAATCCAGCTTTTTGAGATCTTAGGTTTGGGATTTCTCAAGTGAGAAACCTTCTGGTTTCCATATCAAATAACATTTCATATAGGCTCTGCATTATTCCAAGGTAGCTGGGGTTAGCGCTTAGCGCTAATTTTAGCTTGGAAAAAATTGTACTGGGAACCCACCAGATTGTATGTCATCGGGTTGCTATGCCCTTTAAAGTTTGTAAAAATAGTGCTAGGCTGAGAATAGGGGCGTAGGTTTGCCAGTAGTGGGGGGCGGGAATAGTCTGAATTCAAATCTAACAACCAGCAGGATAGAACATAATTACAAAGATGGGAACTTTGCATTTTCTCTTCTACATGCTTTCAAGATATAAAGGGTGCTGTGGTTATATTTATCCCCCATTCTCTGTTCCCAACAATGTATTTTTGCACCTCCACACCTGTGACTTTCCAACTGACTATTCCTGGGAGTCCACATAAGAGTGGAAAGATGATTTGGCTCTAGCAAAGGACCATGCATTCTGAAGGCCTGACTTATATCTTCTCTTGACCGATTTCCTCCCAAAGATGTAACAGTTCTTTAATGGAGGTACAAGGATATTAATGATCTGTGCTTTGGTGACTTGATATTCTGAGACTAACTGCAGAAGGCATTTTGGCTTCAGATAAGAGTTCTCTGGATTCCCGGCAAGGAGCAAAATGACCCACTGAACCATTATAATCTGAACTTTGGGGAGCCTCCACAACCAGCTCAGAATTTGTGTGCTGGAACTAGCTGAAGGGGTCCAATTTCCTCTACACCACCGTGCCCAATCCCTGGATTAGATGGCCCTTAATCAAGCATTTGGTGGGAGTAAGGCCACACCATTAAGCCAACTGAGCTGTTTTAACATGTATTTAAGATTCAAGTTAACATTGTGATCATGGGAAAATCTCAGAAGGGTGTTTCAGTACCTGGTGCAAAAGAGAAGACAGCAAAGCATTCTCCTGTGGAAGCTACCGCTGTGACTAATGAACGCTTCTTGTCAAAGTACTGTGACAGAATGGTGACTGTAGGCAGAAAAGCAAGGCAGTATCCTAAGCCTATAAATAAAAGCCAAACAAATGCTATTAGTGCATGACAATAGCGGAATTGCAGACATTGGATGAAACCATTTCATTAGTGTGTGGTTTTTTAAAACCACTCACTCTAGACCAGGGGTCAGCAACCTAAGGCCTATGGGCCACAAGCAGCCCACAGGGGTTGTTTAACCGGCCCACGAGCCACCCTGAACCAAGCTGCCTGGTCAGCGAGTCCCTGCGCTGTGCTAAACTGTGCAGGGACTTGCTTCCGCAGCACCAGAAATCGTGTCTGTGAATGTGCAGACACCAAAAATTGTGTCTGCGCAGACGCAGACCCCGGAAATCGCATCTGCGCACATGCGATCTGGCCCATGGAGGTATTTCCGCTGGAGTGAACTGGCCCAGGTGAGGTAAACCTTGCCAACCCCTGCTCTAGACATACCACCCACAATTAGTGATGTTGCTTGCTAAATATTTGCAAAGTTGGCCATTTCTTATTAACAGCAAGCGTAATTTTTCAAGCTATTTGAATGCATCATACCAGGCTTCTGAGTGAGGTTATCTGTTTAGTTCTACCCATCTATGATACTGTTAATAACAACCCAGGTAAGTTTCCATAAAGCCCAATAACTCCACAAACCCAACACCCACCAAGAATTAGTATTAGGAGGTGGTTTTCCAAGATTTCTTGGCCATTATGAACCTGGAGGACTTCCAGCCCTGAATATAAAACATTTATCTGGGGGGGGGGGGAGATAACTGGCAATTTCACTAGACGATGGACCATGTTAACTTACCTGAGACTATGCCAATGGAGATGTACATTTCGACAACTGTGCGTGCAAAGGAGCCTGTGACCATTCCAGTACTGATCAGTAAACCTCCAATCACCACCACCAGGCGATGACCAAAACGATTAGTCAGTACTGTAGAAAGAGGAGCTGCAAAAGAGGGAAACAATTTTTTTCCAACATGTACCTCTTTCAAATTACAATAGCGACTCTCATCAAATGCAATAATAAGTTTTGCTGGCTTTTTATTATATTACAAGTGGCACTGTAGTATTTCTCTTGCATAAACCATGGGTTGGTGTTAATTTAAAAACAAAGGGCCTAGCTGCTATTTCCTTTGTAAAAAAAAAAAGTGCTTTAGTTTTAGGCAAATTCCAGGTTGGCAGAGCCCCAATTAACCCCCTGGCAGACCTTTGTACTAAGTATGAAATAGCTGACACCATGTAGGTCAATGTTCCAGTGATTCAGTTTCAGTTCCACATTTGCTTTTCTTTGCTTTTCCAGAGGACCAGTAGACAAGGGCTCAAGTGAAATTTGCCTTCTGTCAGTAAACTTGAATTAAACTACCATACAGAGCAGATGCTAACACACATAAATTGAAGGGAGACTGTTTCCCAGAAGGTTAACTAATGTGATTTAATTAACTCGAAAAAACAACTGTTAATGTCAGAAACAAGCCTTCATTGTTCTGGTCCCTTTTTTCAGACTTATCTTCCCCTAACCAAAGAACTGGTTTGATTGAGTTGCCTTCTTGGGATAAACACTAAGGAGCAGTGTCTGCTGGGAGGAGATTCCTCTATTCTAGCCACACTGAAACCAGCTTTGTCCTTCGCTTTAACTCTCCATGCATTACAATGGTGGAGGTGGAGCAAAAGTATATTGTGCCCAACTCTTAACAATGCTTTCTACATCTTCTCTCTGATTATCTTGCCCTCTTGGTCCCTTCACTCTCTTTAACATTTCTTTCATTTTCTGCTCTTACAGAAGCACTTCTAAATCCTTGGAAGTGTCACAACTGACCTTGAAACTTAAGCAAAATTGTGTTCTTATGCATCAGCTCTAGTTGTTAAGCCAGCCCTATAAATGAGGGGAGTCTGAGAAACGGAGGCTTTTAAAAGTACTCTCAGTCTGTGTATGTAAACAGGGTGTCCAATGAACCTCTGTGTGCATTTTGCTTGTCAGTGTTTGCCAACAATTAACATAGTACGTGGATACCATACATACAGTTTCTAGGACTGCGATATATGTGCAAAATTACAGCCGTACAGCCACACGATCCTAAGAGCCCAGACTTCTACAGTGTGAAAAGGGATAGCTCAGTCAGTAGAGCATGAGATTCTTAATCTCAGGGTTGTGAGCCCCAGGTTGGGTGAAAGATTCCTGCATTGCAGGGGGTTGGACTAGATGACCCTCATGGTCCCTTCTAGCTCTACAATTCTGTGCTTCTATGAAATAATAGGTAGGCACGCTTCTCTTTGCATAGGGACCAAGGCTCTAAGTTTAAACACAAGATGTGCTGCATGCTCACCTGTAAATGTTAGTACAAAAACGCATATTGAGATAATCCATGATATCCTGCTGTTGCTTTCATCAAAACTTTCCATTAGGTCTATAAAGAAGACTCCAAAAGACTTGATAATGCCGTATGTCAGGGCTTCCACAAAGAAGAAAGCAAAAGCCACAATCCAGCCCCATCCTCCATCAGGCACTTTAGTATAAACATTGGGAGCAAGGCATGACATTCTTGTTGCTTTGACAGTCATTTTTAACCTGGAATGACAGGGAGAGACAGAAACAGAGCGAGATCAGCACATTTTCTAAGAACATCTCATATGACTGCTTGGAAGTAGGCTTACTCAATTCAGTGGGGCTTACATCCTCCTAAGCATGCTTGGGATCACAGACCTTGTTACAAAAGGTAACTTGTCTTTTCCATCACACAGAGATTTTCTGCTGCTTTGGGACCGTATCCTAATGGAAACATTTCCCTTTTAGGATAAGATCGAACTAGTTGAATCAAGAATCAGAAAAATATGTTTCATCGTAAGGACCAGCTGGTTCCATTTAAGAACAAGCAATTAAGAAGCAGTCATCTGACTTAAATACAGTGGAAAGGAGGTAATTTAGTGAAAAACCCATGACAGACCCAAAGGCCCTGTGAAATTTCACAAATGCTGTGAAAGGGTTCTCCCAAACTTGCAGTTTTGCATTGCATAAGCAGACAGATGGCAACCCCTAGAAGGGACTCTGCATTCCATCCTTCCTTCCAGACTTGAGTTCTGTCGCAGCCCAAGCCTATCTATGATTCTAGTCAGCAGTTGCACATGCTAAGGTTTCTGGATGATGTTGATAAAGGACCTACACTGAGCTGCTTGGTGTTGACTCCAAGACAACAAAATCAAGCCAACTTGTTTCTTGTGCTGCTGCTTTATATAACTCCTGTTTATTTGGATCCAGCTAGGGACTTCCTCATTGCCATCTAGGTTTTCTACATATTGCTAAAACTTTTGAGGTAACTATTTTTTAAAAAACAAAAATAACTATGCCACTATTCTGCATCACATGCATCCACAAGCTAGGGAATTCAGACACACTTGGCAAATCTCCTTCGTGTTAGAAACTCAGATATATGAGTAAATCTCCAAAGGGCACTTTAAACCTAGGTTGCGGTCGCCACAACAGAATGTCTAGGCGTCATTTTTCTGCAATGGGGTTCTTTATTATTAATAATTTCATTTCTATATGACTTTATATTTTAAAGAAATAATCTGAAAGCAGTTAAGAGAAGAATCTTAAGTAGCACTTTGCTTCCCCCCATATTTATTTACCTTCTTAATTTATATAGCTGCCCCATAGCAGAAGTACTCTAGGAAGCCAGTGTGCTATAGTGGTTACAGCGTCCGACTAGGACCTGGGAGATGAGTTTTCAAATCCCCACTCAGTCATGAAGCTCAGTGGGTGATTCTGGGCCAGTTTTGTGGACAAATGTAACCCATTATGTGATCATCTTGCTCCCAGGATACCATGCAACCAAAACTGTTTTCAGGGTAGTAAATATATTTTCAGAATGCTCTGCAGAGACACTTGCCATAGAACAAACAACCCTACAATTAACTTTCTGCGTCTGGTCAGGTAGTCATAATTGAAGGGGGGGGGCTGGTTCACTGATTTGGGATTCTTCAGTAATTTACCTTTCCTCTGAATGCCCTTAAGCTGTAGTTTCCTAGAGGCAAGGTCTGGTTTGTGTTATGAAATATTGGGGAGGAGGGTGGAAGATGTCCTTCAGCAAACCTTCATCTTGCCTCACCTCAACAGCTAGCTTTTGTTCTTATCAGTTTTACTCATTTTAATTACTTAGAAAAGTCTGTACATGAGTTATGAAAACAATATCCAAATGCCCCCATTGTACGGCAAGTTCTGCTATACAATTATAACTGTTTCAAGTTTAACTGCATATAATATGTAATTGTTTATATATAATATATATTTTATCTTCTAGTTAATCTAATTGTAATGTATGCAGAGTACGGTGTGTCTAAACCATTGAGAGTATCTTCAGTGGGTTTACTTAGACATACCTTCATTTGCCTAGGATTGGGCTCTGTTGATTCTTTTGGTGGTAGTACTGAAATATCTAGTAGGTTATTTTCAGAATTGCTTATGGAGAGAATTTTAAATGCATTAAAACATGGTCAGCAACTATCTGAAACGTTATTTTCTAGTAACTTAAGAATGAATAATATTATTATCTTTTAAATGAATCCCACTGGCGTTGTACTTCTTTCACCTGGAGACTATAACTGGGCTGTAGATTGGAGGCAGTTTTTGAACTTGAGTTTGCAAGAACCAAATTAAAGGAAGATTATTTTTTATCCATCAAATCTAAATATATTTCAATGCCACCCTGTAATACATCATTAGATGCAAGCCAATAAAGGTATAGAATGCTTAGTAATATGCAAAGAATTAACTAGCTAGGAACAGCAGTTGCTATCTCTAGTAAAGCCTGCAGTGCGCAGGTGCTTATGAAATCACAGGACAGGACAGTCCCCAATGATCTCATGTTTGAAGGAATCTGAAGCCTATTTTTTCAACCACTCTGTGTAAAATAAGAGCAAGAACTCTTTTCAAATTGCAGTCTTGATGCAAACTGGCTAAAAAATATCAGTCCGATAAACCATATCAAGTAATGTTAGCATTGCAACAAATCCTCTGAAATACTGACTTGCAGATGAATTTTTCATCATGTGGGGCAGAAGGAAAAATACATTCATGGACTGCATTTTCGCTGTGACTGTGTAACGTGCTTGGCTATACAGAAGTTAAAGGCAATATACTCCGGTGCATCTGCAAGGCAGGTCTGGTTTTGAGAAAATACACTCTCTCATCTCTGCCGTGCAGGACAGGCTTAGATACCAGTTTGATCCGCTTCTGAGGAGTATCATACTGTGAGTCCCATTGAGGGCATTCCAGCCTCCTGCTGCTGCTCAAGCAAAGACCCGACTATAGCCTGGGTAACAGAACTTAAGCAGCATGCCAGGCAGAATCAGGATAGGATGATGCCTGCAGAATTTGCAGTCAGAGAGAGAAGCGAGGGAGACACTTTTGGCGCCCACCTTGCGCCATGCGGTTATCCTTAATCCGGTTTAAAGCGCCTTGATACCTTGTTGGAATGCAGAGTTGTCCAGGTCTATAGCGTCGCATAAATGACCCCAAGCCTAAGTTTCTTAAAGGAGGGGTGCCCAATGACAAGAGACCATACTATTGTGTGCAAAGAGGTTCCTCTAGGAATGGGGAAAATGCCTTCTTCTGAAGGGGGGAAAAACCCCAGCCCCCTCCAGCCTGAAGGGATATGGATGAGAAAAGAGCCCATCTACTTTCCTTGTGATGCAGGAAAGCTAAGCCCTCCATATGTCTGCATCACTTTGCACATCACAATTTAGCCGGCTCCAGAAGGGGCCACATAGTCTCTCCCCCCCCTAAAAAAAAAAAGTATGTGGCAGCAAATAACGTTTAAAAAGAAAACAAAAAAAGCTACAGCAGCAAGACAACCAAACTTCAGTGTCCAGAAGAAAAGCCACTTACCGAGTCGGTAGATGCTGCAGCTGCAACTTGGGCAGAGGAAACGGAGGAAGGAAAAAAAAGATTCCTCCCCGAGCTGCAGAGAAGTGCAGCTTTGGCCTATGACCCGGTCAGTAACATGCTGAGGTGGCCTGGGAACACGCCTCAGTTTCGAGACCCCTTTTGGAGAGGGTGGAGCTTGTGCCTCAGACAAGACCCTCTTCGCTTCGGCGGGGAAGAGAGGAGCAGGTCGCTGCTCCCCCAGCCCCCGTTACCCGACGCAAGGCTCTCTCCGCCGGTGCCAAGGCTGCCCCATGCCCAGCGGGGTGCACCGTCCGCGCCTAGCTTTTCGAGAAGGGGGGTCCCTGTGGGGCGCCGCTCCTCTCCTGCCTGCCAGCTAGCCAGGCGGGCTCCCTCTTTGCACCCCCCCTCCACCTGACTCTCCTCCGCCCGGTCCCTCTCGCAACTGCGGCAGTGCTGCCGCTGTGCTCGAGCTCAAGCTTTTTATACCGGCTCGAGCCGGTCTCCGCCGGCGGACCCGGCGCGCGCGGCAGCAGCAGCTCAGCAGCGCCATGTGCGCGCCGGGCCCGGCTTTGCAATTGCAGCGGAGGAGGGGCGGGCTGCTTCTCCCGCGTGCTCTGAGGGGAAGGCGGGGCGGCGCAGAGGCAGGGGCGCGCGCCGGGCGGCGGCATGGGGGTGAGGGCGAGAGGCGCTTCAGGTAGCGCGCGGGCCTCTGCCACGTCTGCTGCTTTTATGTCGCGCCGCTTTCCCTCAGACCCGGCGGAATAATCTTATTAAAATTTGCGCCGCGGGCGTTTGAGGCTCCTCTTCCAAGTAGCCCCTCTCCACGAGGCAATGCCGCTGCCTCTATTTCCCCTTCCCCCAAAAGCGGAGACATGATAGTCGATCGCCTCTGCAGCCGAGTATCCTGGAGAAGGTTGGGGGCAACGGCTGGAGAGCTCGCCTAGCCAGAGTCCCTCACTAGAGCCACCTTTATGTCCTTTCTCGAAGTTCGTGAGACTGGGCATCCCTGCCGACCTCTGGGGAATGGACATCGTCATGTGCCACCTCCTCTCTCGCCTATTATACGAACTAACATTCGCCCCTTTGCTGTGCCCTGTAAAGGATGCTTTCCTGTCAACGTCCTCAAGAGAGGATTCCGCTCCCTAACTTCGTCCTGCTGGGTCTCTGGAGTGAGGTGTCGAGTTCGAGTATTGCAGGGATCGTTGTGCCTTAAGGCAGGAGAGCCACTCCTTCAGCCAAGAGGAGCGCGCCCGGTTGGCCAAGTCTGCGCTGTAAGGTCCCTTAAGGTGAACTGCGCCGCAGGCAGGCAAGGCAAGCAGCTTTCTGCTCGCTGCAAGCCGCCTGGAATCGTCTTCTTCCCCGTTATCTGCACGGATTTCTTGCTCTCTTCCCCCCCCCCCACCGCGTGTTCTGCATTTTCCTAAGAATGTGCGCGCCTGTACATCTTGTATCTCGAGGGTCGGGACTTGGGAGCCGCTCCGTGCGCTCCTTATCGGCACTAGGGAGAGCAAGGATGGGCTTCATGTTCATCCCTATTGAGAGCAAGCCCTGGATGAGAGTTAGATCCGCTAAGCATCCTCGACGGATGCTGCCCGTGCCGGAGCCCCGACGTGAGCGCTTCCCTAAGGAATTAATGCGGAGTCGCTCGCTGCTTAAGTGACAACAAAACGCAGTTCTGATCCCCCGCAAGTCCTGTATAAAGAAATCGCAAACCCGCAGCTTCCTTGGGGTGGGGCTTCAAAGGAAACCAATTGCTAGATTGCTACCCTAAGGGGCTACAGGACTTATGTAGTGCATAATGAACTTTTTGTGTGTGCGCGCGCCCCCCTTTCTCCCAGCAATTTTTTTTTTTTAAAAAATCTGCCCCCATCAATGACAATTGTGTTACGCGCGGGACCCGGCGAGCGCCTCCTAGCGGCTGCATTGCCCGGCGGCGCTCTGTCGGGCACGAGCGCGGGCGCCCTGCTTGGCGGCGGCGGCGCGAGCGCGTTCCACTTTCCCAGGTTCGAGCTCGTGCCGCTGCAGCTGCTGCTGCTCGAGCCGATCCGGGCAGAACAGGTTTCTGCCAGTTTGGGTGTGTGTCTGGCTGTTGCTGTGTGTGCACACACTAGAGACTCGTAATCTCCCGGAAGCTGAGCTCTCCTTGTTGCATTGGGGAATGCTGGTGACTCAGTTGGGCTGGCTGGCGGTGCTTTGCAAAGCGCTCTGGGCAAAGCCGGGGGGCATCCTTCCTGGCATGGTGTCCTTTGCGTGTGTGCGCCTACACCCTTGGAGTCAGCAGTTTTGCAGTCTTCACTTTGAACCTTCGGTTCTGCCAGCAAAGTCTTTTGAATGTAGGAATGTTTTTGTTTTGTTTTTAATTCATTTTCTTTTATGGCTTTGGAACAAAGAAAGCTTTAGCAGGATTTTCAGAAATATTTGCCATCTCTGCTCATGAATGACCCCTGTGAGGTTTTTGTGGGTTTTTAAAAAATGAAGTTAAATTCCTAATACCAGCTCCTAACTTACTTGTCTTTACTGTGGAAAGGGTTAAGATGTAAGTCAAAACTAGACTAATGGCCCAGATTGATCACAGTATTGATTTTTCTTATTTTTGTAATGGATGTAGAACTGCAGCAGGAGAGGGTTAACTTTTATTTAGCGTTATGTTAAATCCAGTTGAAAACTAGCCCCTTTTTAAAAAGCAGTGTGCAGGTAAATCTGCCTTTGTTTAAAATAATTTCAGGGGTTTCTTTAGAGCAAGAAACATTCAAATGATTAGTGTGGTTTTTTTCAATGGCCCATGGATCTCAGCTCTATTTTTAAACAGTGACATTTTTTCAGTGGATTTTAAAAAGGTGATTGCTGGAGTGATTTTTGTTAAGGTTTCCCCCCCATAATTTGGTTTATACTGAATTATTTTTTTTACACCAGTATGTAAAACCCCATGCAGAAAACAAAGCAATATTCTTAATGACGTTCTGTTAGCTGCACATTAAAAAACAAAGGTAGCATAGTTCTATGAAATGAGCTCTGATATGTTTGTTCAAGGGGCCTTTGGAAGCAAATCCTTCTTATATCAAAGGGGCTTACTTGCAGTGAAACACATAAGGCTAAAGGTCTGTGAAATATTCAATTGAAATCAATAGTTACACTGTACCTATTGTGATGTTAAACAGCAAACCAGTATTTTCATTGCAATTTCTGTAGCAAAACATAAGGCTGCAGTTATATTTCCACAGACTGGAGTAACTCAGTGGGGATTGCAATAGGGGTCGCATCTCTGGAGGATTAGCTTGTTTTCGGTGTTAAAACTGTATTTCCAATTGTTACAAATGCCTCTTAACTATTAAGTAATTGAAAGGAACTAATACCATTCTGGACCATCCTTAGCTTAAAAAAGCAAGGTGGTCAACCAGAATATCTATGCTCTGTTCTCGCACAGCTGAAAACCTTACCAGAACCAAAACAAAACAAACTTAACAATAAATAGGAGTTGCTTATAAATATGCTAAAGGAATACAACTATCAGTATAATATACAGTTAAAACACAGCAGGGCAGCAGCAGTTACCATAAAAACAAAGTGATTAAAAGTTATAAAATGCCCACAAACTTGGCTTCAGGCAAGCCTCCATGGGTGTGGGAGGTGTTTTTTGTTGTTGTTTTTAGTGGGTGTGCCACAATTACTAAAAAGGCTTTGTTTGGTCACTGCTTGCCTGTCTACTACTCAGATGCAGAGGACAATATAGAGAAGGGACCTCTGAAGACGATAAACTTAGACCTTGAGTCAACTAAATCGTTGCACTAGCGGGAGCCAACACAAGTCCCACTAGTGCACAATTAATCAGTTAAATTGCACTCCTAATTAAAAATCCTAGTGGGGGCAAAATGTTTTGACCTGGCTCCTAAGAGATGCTGATATTGGTGCTTTCCTACCTTGCCTGCAGCCTCACTGAGAAATAGTGTTGGGAGTAATCTGCGTCTGCAAGATGCCAGCTTTTGAAAGGCTATGACCTGTCACAATGGAGACTCTGGCTGTACAGAAAATTGATTTCATTTCCTCAACTCCTGGCTCTCTCAGGGCTACATTTAAAAAAATAATAATCAAAGGCTGATTTCTGATGTTTATTCAGCCTCTGGAAGAGAACACCTTTTGGCCTGATAAGTTATTTACATTTCAAACAAAAAGGATGACGCTGTATATGTTTTTTTGTTCCTGCGTTCACTGAATTTCTTAATGTCCTTCTCTGAAGCATGTGCAGCTGGGCTGCTTGAAGAGCAAGCTCTGGTCAGGCTTGTTTTTATTTTACCAGTTTCTGCTCTCCCCTTACACAAACACACGCAAATGTACATGCTCATATGCGTGAACATAATCCCATTGCCATTTAAAGCACTGGATTCCTGAGCCCTGTAGTTTTTATCATTGCTGCTTTTTTGTATTTGAACTCTTGACTTTGTGCCCTCCTGTAGTAAGGGATAATAACTTCATTCATCCTTGAATGGTAAAATTAAACTCTATTGGTGGAAACTTGCCATGCTGCCATGCTGATCAAACACATTGTAAAGCAAACTTTTGCTTTGCTTAATCAAGGGAGAACTTACTAATTTTTTTTTTGTAAGGATGCCTTTGACGAGAAAACTTCTGCAGCCCAGAAAATTTCATTCTCACCAAATTTGCTAAGAGCAGAATAAATTGTGCAAATATCACACAAGTAATATTGTGGACTAGATGATCCTCTTGGTCCCTTCTGATTCTGCTATGTTACTTGAAGAACTGCCTGCATCCTTACTAATCTGTCTGTACTTTAAGATCTGTCCCTGAAGCCCTACTGAGGTGTAGGAATTATGATTTCACAGGACATGAGGTAAGCCTACTACTAATTTCGCCTTGCAAGAAACCCCATTTGACTTTGGTTGGTAGCCTGACCCAAGGGACTGAGGTTCCCCACCCCAGCTATAGAGAACTTTAAGAGTTACATGGGGAGGACCCCAAAATGGCCCAAGTAATCCCTTCTCGTAGCAATGTTGGTGAGACTTCCTGGTTCATTTTGAAGCTGTATTTTGGTCTTACTTCCTTTGTCTTTGGCCTCTACATCTCAAATATTGGCACAGCAGTCTGTTGGGAAGGATAGCACTTCACGACTTATTTCAACTCTCAACAGGAAGGCTGGTGTAGGGAGCTTGGAGTGTTCCTCCGTCCTCAATCCCTTCCAACTCGGCTAAGTTCTGTTATTTGATCCAGCTGCTCACAGGGGTTCCCAGCACCAAAGTTGAGAGAGGAGCGGGGAGGTAGAATGCAGCCATCCCTCTCTTACTTGCTCAGTTATCTCAGAATCTTGACGCACCAAACGTTATCACAATCCCAACTCCCATCAGCCCCCAGCCAACATGGCCAGCGGTCAGAGTTGAAGTTGAACCATATCTGGAGGGCTTTAAAGGTCAGTACCAACACTTTGAAATGTGCTCGGAAACGTACTGGGAGCCAGTGGAGATCCTTTAGGACTGGTGTTATATGGTCTTGGAGGCCACTCCCAGTCACCAATCTAGCTGCTGCATTCTGGATTAGTTGTCGTTTCTGAGTCACCTTCAAAGATAGGCCCAAGTATAGCGCATTGCAGTAATCCAAGCAGGAGATAACTAGAACATGCACCACTCTGGCGAGACCAAAAGTGCATTGTTTGCCGCTGAAATGTCCCCAAAGAGGAACTGGAACAGCAGTTGAATTCTCCCAGTTCTATAACTCCCTTTTGTAGATACGAATCCTAAAATTGCCACCTTATCTCCATATATATTTATCTGCACACAGATAGGTACCTGCTGTTGTTCTTCTAATGGAAGCTGAGCTTCTTGGGTCTCTTGTTTTAAAACAGATCCGACCAGAATCCAAGGAGCATCATGCAGAGCTCCACTCTGAGAGACACGTCCTCCTTGAAATACTCTGTACAAACCAGATTTCTCCCTTGGCTTTTAAATGAAAAGCAAAATGATAGTAGGCTTACCCCATTGCCAGTGTTGTAGAAACCGCTGTCCTCAGGGCTGGAGGACCAGTTAAATGCCTCTACAGAGACAATGACAGTGGATGGCTCTTCAGCTCCACAGTTTCAAGGAGGGTGATGAGGGGAGAACAAGGAAGATGTCTCTATACCCAACTCTTTTTAAGCAAATAAGCTTGGATATTTATAAGGGCTTAAACTCCTCCCCCAGAGGAATAACTTTGGAGAAGTTGCTCATCCCCCCTGCTAAGGTGCTGTCTTATATTTTTCCAGCATAAGCTAATAACTAACTTTACCAAGCTGCAGTATATAACCTTAGATTTCACCGGCCATTGAGGCTAAGTAGGGAAACGCTCTGGTTTCCAAAAAGATCCGGGCTGCTTCCTTCAAGCTATGTAAAAATGTCTTGGTGAAACAGCTGCTGCCCAAATTCTTGGAGGGGAAGCCCAGAAGCAGCTTGGCGGTTCATTGGGTGATACCCCTTGCATTCCTGGAGATATAATGTGGGGCACTTGGTCTCCCATTGGCTGCCCACCCAGGGCATAGGCACAGTTGCAAAGTGCAGGATGAAAATAGTATCAGAGCCAACAGGCGGAAGGAAGTATTCCAGGCAATTGCGAATGTTTAATGTGCATTTGTTGCATAGTTCAGGGCAGGGTGAGAAACGGGGGGCGGAGTGCAGCAGAAAATTTTGGTTTTCCTTGGGCGGCAAATCTTTCTCAACCTTGATCCCATGGAATAAAAATGTAATTTACAATAATTCTACGAGATGAAAAGTACTGCTTAAGCATAGCGTGCCTTCTTTCTGATGATACACAGGGGGCAAATAATTAGGAAGTAATTGTAAAACAAGAGAAGCTGTTAGGATTTTAGAAACAGGCACATTTCTTTTGCTGTTCTTGTAATCAGGCCTTTAACTATTTATATTTACTTATTTATATTTATATATTTATATTTGAATGTTTGTTTTTTTTAATTGTAGTCTTATCCATATAATGATAAATTTTCTGTTGGCTATTATCTTTATATCTGCTTCCAGAAAAGGAGGATCCAGACAGAGACCTGCCTTATAGCCCAGGCAGAGTTTTTCTTTGGGGGGGGGGATTTGGGTTTGGGGGCTCTTGGGCAAAATAGTCATTTGGGGTCCCTTAAATGTGTGGAAGCACATATACCGTAATTTCACTTAATTCTGTACGTAAAGCTGCAATGAATGTGTGAATAAATGCATCATTGTGGTCAGTGATGCATTGTGGTCAGAGCGGAGAATATTACTTAATACACATTATCAACACCACACTGTAAGTACATGAATACAGATCACAGCAGAAGGGAAAAAAGGCATTGTCTTCATATGTGATGTTCTTATGGAAACAGAAACAGAAAAGAAGAAACCCTCCTTAAAAAGCATATTGTATGACATATGGTAAATTGGTGACAGTCAGTTTACTGATAAATAACAGTATAGACAAGAGTCCATCCTATTCAATGAAATGAACTTCCTTCTTGGAAGTAAAGTCCTCAGCCAAGTCACTGTAATCCAGACTTCTCCCAATTTTATGTTCAATTGAAGTTGGTGCTAGTGCTGTCTTTGATATTTACAAGAGCATCAAAGATTTTAAATACCGTATTCTTTCCGTATACAAGACAATGAATTCCCCCCAATTTTTAAGGCAAAGATTGGAGGTTGTCTTATACACAGATTTATATGGTAAGTATTGGGTGAGTTGGCAAGGCACTCAGGGCCGGGAAATGGCTGGCGAGGCAAGGCTGTGCTGAGACGTGGGGGACTGAGCAGGGGATCACCCCCAAAAAGCTCCACAACAATAACGATTTCTAAATTTTGGGCTCCCAAAAGTAGGGGTCATCTTATACATGGGGTCGTGTTATACACAGAGAAATATGGTATCTCTGCAGCTGGCTGTCAACTTTCACAAGGCTGTTATCCTCCCCTATAAATAATAATGTTAAAAAAGCACAATTCTATAAAAAGCCATTTTATTACCCTTCGTGTCTGTTTTCTAGTGTTCAGTTTGCCCTTGTAATGGATTAAAGGTTAGGAAATTGAATGTTATTCCTTTGTTTTGTTTAACT
The DNA here is from genome assembly GCF_965153285.1 of Podarcis tiliguerta. Classification (NCBI taxonomy): domain Eukaryota; kingdom Metazoa; phylum Chordata; class Lepidosauria; order Squamata; family Lacertidae; genus Podarcis; species Podarcis tiliguerta. The sequence continues at coordinate 98,648,134 of NC_139535.1, read as the reverse complement.
AAAGATGTTCCCTGCTGGTTAATGTTCAGCAAGTCCATATATCACCACTTTCTTCCAGACAACAGGGCAGTTCCAACATTATCTCCTTGCAGTTCAGTTCTGCAGAAAGCGACAGTGTGAGTGATGTTGCAACATTTCCAATACAGTGGTACTTCGGGTTACAGACGCTTCAGGTTACAGACGCGTCAGGTTACAGATTTTGCTAACCCAGAAATAGTACCTCGGGTTAAGAACTTTGCTTCTGGATGAGAACAGAAATCGCAGCGTGGCAGCAGCGGGAGGCCCCATTAGCTAAAGTGGTGCTTCAGGTTAAGAACAGTTTCAGGTTAAGAACGGACCTCTGGAACGAATTAAGTTCTTAACCCGAGGTACCACTCTACAGTGGACACTTGGGTTGCGAATGTGATCCGTGCGGGAGGCACGTTTGCAACCCACAGCGGCGAGTCTGCACAACCCCCGGCACCCAGAAGTAACCCGTTCCGGTACTTCTGGGTTTCGGCAGGTCCATAACCCGAAAAAATGCAACCTGAAGTGTCTGTAACCCGAGGTATGACTGTACGTAGTTGATTTACAGTAGACATTTCTAGTCTGCTGTGCTAGAATTTCCTAAGAAGTGGCACCGTGTAAGACTGGCCATTGATACAGTTGGCTAGGAATTAAAGTTTATGTGCAAGTCCTCGTGAGTTCTCTGTGAATTGCAGAGAACAGGTCTGGCAGTTGGCAGGTCTGTCTCTAGACCCTCCTCCAAAGATGACCTGAGGCACATTGTTCCTTTAGAGGGAGCGTTTGTGTGTCTGTAAGAGGCACAAATCAAGTGTATCAGAATCAAGTGTATCAGAAGATAAGGTGGAAGTGTTACATGTGTGTTTTAGTGTTGCGATTCCAAGAAATCCCAGATTTGGCTGGTCGGTGACTCATACACGTAGCCATACCAAGCAAATTGGATTACATGATGACTCAGCGCTTACTCGGCAAGTTAAGGTTTGCATCCATGCCTGGGAACTAGTTTGGAAAAGAGAGAGTCTCTGCCCCCTTCGTGAGTCATGAAAGTAGTTTTCACCCACGGAAGCTCATGGAAAAGAAGATGATAAACTTATCACCACCTCTACAGTGCTGAGCTAATTTCCATTCGTTACTGTTTATTTTCCTTGGGCAACTGATTCACAACTTCTTAATGAATCAACCCACCCATTCATACAGTCTTAAGAGAGACACTTGCCAGTGCTGCAGACAGGACCATATATACTGCGTCAAGGCTGGAAAGCAAACTCCTACACAAAAGAAACAGAATAGTGGAATTCTGTGATCTGTAAACACTCTGCTACTGTTCTCTGCTTCCGCTGAAGCCCTTTCCCTGATTACAGGAAACTGCTCATGCTCCTTGTTTCCCCCCAACTACTGAGCATTTGATATTTTACCAAGCATTTCCCACATACTCTTTAAGTCTTCGCTGCCTTTCTTTCCCTTTTATTAAAGGTAAAGGGACCCCTGACCGTTAGGTCCAGTTGTGACCGACTCTGGGGTTGCGGCGCTCATCTCGCTTTACTGGTTGAGGGAGCCGGCGTACAGCTTCCGGGTCATGTGGCCAGCATGACTAAGCTGTTTCTGGTGAACCAGAGCAGCGCACAGAAACGCCGTTTAACTTCCCGCCGGAGCGGTACCTATTTATCTACTTGCACTTTGACATGCTTTCAAACTGCTAGGTTGGCAGGAGCTGGGACCGAACAACAGGAGCTCACCCCATCTCGGGAATTTGAGCCGCCGACCTTCTGATCGGCAAGTCCTAGGCTCTGGTTTAACCCACAGCGCCACCCGCGTTCCATTCCCTTTTATTACTTTATTTTATTTCAATATTCAAAGTTACACCATGCCACTCAGCGGTTATAATCCTATTCTACAATACTAATGACTCACCCACACTCAACGTTTATAATCACAGTTGTATTTTAAGAATTCCATCTTGCCCGGTTTCATTCTTTTTAACAGATTTCTTACTATGTTCTGCTATTTTTCTTCTTCTTAGACTTCAAGCCCTGCTGTGAACATAGCCTATGGAAAGTTACCAGAAGGGTTTTCCAGTCCTTGAAAGATTCTAAACTTCTGTCTCTTATCAGTGCCGTCAGTTTTGCCGTCTCTGCGTCTTCCAAGATTTCCATCAGCCGGTCTTCCTTTGAAGGTAATGCCGTAAGCATACTTCTCTTAACACAGCAGTATTCTAATCCTGGTTATTTTTTTATTTTTTTATTTGGGTTTTATAAAGAAGAATAATGTTGTACAAATAAGTATACCAAATCTAATCCAGCTCTCACTTCCATACACCACTACTGGGAACACCACAGTTTTAACTATACAGACCTTTGTTGGCAAGGTGATGTCTCTGGTTTTTTTTTAAGATGCTGTCTAGGGCAGCAATGATTGGGATACAATTGTAGGCCGGACACTGGATTTTTTCCCAACTAGAAATTGTAAATTGGTAAGACGCAGCGTGTTTTTGTTTTCTTTTTTAAGCCAAAGATGTGAAGGAAGAGAAGAAGAAAAAGAAGAAGAAGAAGAGAAAGGATCAGTGGCGTAGCGTGGGGGGTGCAGGGGGGGCCGGCCGCACCGGGCGCAACATCTGGGGGGTCGCGCTCGCACTCGCAGCTCTCTGCCCCTACCTGGCTCACTCACTCTCTCTCACTGCAGTGCTGGCTGTGCGAATCCGATCCGAGCCGCTGGGTCACCTCCCACTGTGGAGGGGAGGGTGCCAGGCGTGCGGTGCGGTGCGGTGCGGAGAGAGAGCGAGGGACTATCTGGGGGAGGGACAGTGCAGCGGGGGGGGTGCAAATTACTTGCCTTGCCCCGGGTGCTGACAACCCACGCTACGCCACTGGAAAGGATTGGTGAAAAGGGGGTCAAGCTGTTCAGTTGACAGCAGAATGTACTCCATTGGAAGGTAGTGGTCTCTCCTTCATTAGAAGTATTTAAGCAAAGCTTGGGTGGCCATCTGTCATGGATGCTTTAGCCGAGATTCCTGCATTGCAGGGAGTTGGACTAGATCGGTCCCTTCCAACTCTACAATTCAATGATTCCTGGACAGGATGGAAGAAGAGGAAGACTTTTAAAGCATGGGTAGGCAAACTAAGGCCCGGGGGCTGGATCCGGCCCAATCGCCTTTAAATCCGGTCCGGGAATCAGCCTGTTTTTACATAAGTAGAATGTGCCCTTTTATTTAAAATGCATCTCTGGGTTATTTGTGGGGCCTAGGAATTTGTTCTTCTTTTTTTCAAAGTATAGTCCAGCCCCCCACAAAGTCTGAGGGACAGCCCCCTGCTGAAAAAGTTTGCCGGCCCCTGCTTTAAAGTAATCATTTCTGACGCAGATAGGGCTCTCAGGCTACCTGTTCCAAGGTACTTCCAAACACGTCACAACCTTTGTTTTAGCTTTCTCAAACATTAAACCAGAAGTTCAGGCCAGGCGTCTCGCTTGCCCTTTAAAATAGGTAGAGCACAGTGTCCCCTTCAAAAAGAGAGAGAAGTGTTTGCTGTTTTGCAAGCCACATGAGAAATGCTTGCTTTCTAAGAGTAAACAGAGCCCTTTGCCAGAAGTTCAGACTGACTTAGGCTCATCAGTCAAAGAGAAGCGAGCCTGCCAAGCAATCTGTTTCGGGGGCCTTTTGATAACGCTGAGGATGTGTCAGAAGGAAAATGAACTGACATTGCTTGATATATCTATATATGTGTGTGTAACTTGGTATTAATGTAGCGTTTTTATATGCAACTGTGTATTTTTGTAATATTTTGTTTAAGTTGTCTGTTGTTGCTTCAGTTTTCCGTACACTGCTTGGAGATATGTTTAATATATTAACCATTATCAAATTGAATAACCAGTTATTGCGTTTTACTAAAATATTGAATGACAGGAGGAAACTCATGTACAGATGCCCTTTCTGTCTTTCATTTAACCACAGTTGTTATCTCCAATCGTTACACACACACATTCATTCATTAAGTTTGGCCTTTGACAGTGAACTTGAGTCTGGGAGGTTTGAGAACAGTCCGCCTCTGAATTCTTGGCTTGCAGCGGGTGCTTCTTGGGTTTTCTTCCTTTCCCCCTCTTGCTATCACAGGGCTTTGTTTTGTTTTGTTTATTCAAGTATTTACTCATGCCCCTCATTTAACTAGGTCACTCTTTTTCTGCCCCCCCACCCCTTGGTCGCATGGAATGACCTACCAATTTTGTATCTTCAGCTGCACATTCTTTCCCCAAGGTCATTGATACACAACTGGAAACATCTGTCATAATACTGGTCTTAGCAGGACTCAACCAGCCCATTCCACCCACCTCTAGTGACTGCTTATACTGACAATGTCCCGTACTCCTTGCTATTCAAGCTGGTTCTTTCTACTTTTCAAGTGCCCTCCCCTGATAACATTCATTCTGCCATTTCAGATTAGGCTGGTGCTGATGACTGCAAACAACTAACTTTCAGCCCTGGAAACTGAGTCAGTTTTGTCCAGTTACTCAGAAGGTTGGCATCTTGTAAAATGTCAGCTCTGACTTTGTAGTCTTCAGCTTTTTCATGCCCATGTGTATGCTCATTTAGTTATAAAACTGGCTCATCTGCTGGCTCTAATATAATTTCCGACATTGGGCTGGATGACCTTTGGGGACCCTTCCAGCTCTACAATTCTATGATTCTATGATTGCAACCCAGGGATACAATTTACTGTTCCATGGTTTTGATAGGATGGCAGAACCCTTTTGTGACAAAAGCCAAAATGGCCAGGGGTACAAGTAACATAATTCTTGGCGCAGGTAGGTAGCCGTGTTGGTCTGCCAAAGTCGAAACAAACAAACTAATTCCTTCCAGTAGCATCTTAGAGACCAACTAAGTTTGTTATTGGTATGAGCTTTCATGTGCATGCACACTTCATGTACACGAAAGCTCATACCAATAACAAACTTAGTTGGTCTCTAAGGTGCTACTGGAAGGAATTTTTATTTTGTTTTGTTTATACTTCTTGGCAGTTCTAACTGTGGGTACTGTTTTTGATCTGTGTTATAAGAAAAACTGCTCCCTTTCCCTTATGGGGTATTCCAGAGCCCGTATAGAGTCCTATCGGTAGGAGAAAATAACAGAGGCCAACCAGAGTACAGTGGTACCTCTGGATGCGAACGGGATCCGTTCCGGAGCCCTGTTCGCATCCTGAAGCAAACTCAACCTGCGTCTGCGTGGGTCGTGATTTGCCGCTTCCGCGCATGTGCGTGATGTCATTTTGAGCATCTGCGTGAGCGGCGAAACCCGGATGTAACGCGCTCCATTACTTCCGGGTCGCTGCGGAGCATAACCTGAAAACGCTCAACCTGAAGCACATTTAACCCGAGGTATGACTGTAAATTGAGAAGCAAAGCGGCTAGTAAGCCTGATCTTTATTAAAGGAACTGTTGCAACAGGGTCCCCACTCCCCACACTCAGGAGGGAGAACCCTAAACGATGGTGTGCAAGCCCTTTTATAGACTTTTGAAATTGCCCACCCTGTAGCCCAAGACCACCACCTCAAAACATACATACATACATCACAAAAGAAGGCAAAAATACGGTATTCTACACTTGAGACCTTAAAATTCTTAAAACAACCTGAAGGCTCTTTTTCAGCTCATACTGCACAGAAGCTGCATTCAGATGCTCAGTTTATTAAACGAGTTTTACAGGTTACAATCCAAGCTCTTCTGTCCTGATTTCTAACATACTTTTTTTCACTGCAGTACACACACACACAAATACATACACATATACACATGAAACAGACATTACAACAAATAAGGCACAGAGGAGAAAATGAAAGACTGTCCATATCCAAACAACATTCCCCGAGTTTCACAATACATTTATGTGACAAACGAAAGCTGAACATCATTTGCTGAGCTATGACAGGACAAGAGAAAAGAAGATCATGACAAAAAAAAATATCATATTTTTTGTTCAAGTTAGCAAAATTAGACGAAAGTAGTCCGAACAATGCACAGCAGCATAGAATTATCATGTTACAAAGTCTTACATGGTGGGAAGGAGAGGATAGGTTAGGTTTTTGTTTATTAACACATATAGTAAAATCATAATGCTCCCCAATAAAGTAATCTTTTTCGAATGCGCCTGTGTGCCTTTTATTTTGTATTTATTTATTCTCTGAAAGGCCAGCTGCCTTATGGCACCAGTAATATACAGCAGCTCACTTCAGAGCCTGCCCAAATCAAGCAATGGTAAAGTTGGGACCCCATAAGCAAGCAGGAGCAAGCTACTCTTTTCAGCAAAGACCCTTAATATGTCCTTGTACGTTTAATACTCTTAAATCCTTGCGCTTGCCGCCTTCTGCACTTGTCTGCACAGAGAACCCTGACTCCTTTATGACCTGTCCTTTGCATGTCCTATCTTGATCATATTGCAGATCTAGAGAAAATTGCTTTTCTGGTAACCTTCAAAACCTCGTAAGTATAAGTGAGAGTTCAGGCATGAATGTGTTTTTACAATGAGGATTTATACATGTGGGTGGCAAATTAGCATTTTGTTTTTGTATCTTTTTCTCTTCTACAGCACCCCCCCCCCCCCAATATATGTGGGGGTAACGTTCTGAGGCACTGTGCGCATAGGTGAAATTGTGTTTAATTGAAGCGCCCATTGAAAAAGCCTGCAGACTAAAACCTCTGGGAACCCCAGAAAAAAAGACCCTTTTACAAACCAGCAGCCCTACCATACGGGTAAGAATGGTGGCAATGGAGGCACTCAGTCTTCCTCATTGCTGAAGGACAATTTGCAAACAATGACAAGAAGGACGGACCGGTACCCCCAAAGTGCCTGGCTGTGGGTGAGACTCACTTGGTGGAGCTGATGGTGTCTTGCGGAGGAACATGATGATGGGCAGCTGGCGCTTCTGTCTCTTCAGTTGGTCAGGACATTTTTGGGCAGCCTCATGGTCCGTGGATGCAGCTTCAACACAGGTGCCAATGTTCTTCAAATCGAAGCATAATTTGAAGCGGGTCAGCAAGCCAGAACTGGCTCAGAACTCCTTCTCAGGCTGCCTGAAGTGCACATACATTCTGAGAGTCTTCTTGCGCAAGGTGCTGCCATCAATGGGGATTTGCTGGCGGTTCAAGGCCTCTAGCCATTGGTTCAGTGCCTCACATGCCTTCAACAGGGCCTCACCCTGCACGTGGCTGGGGATCTTGGCAGTTGTGGGTGTACAGGCACTCGCTGCCTCCAATGCCCGGATTTTCTTCTCTTGTACTTTTGACGGCACATATGCTGGACTCATTCCTGTCAGGATACGCCGGGAGGGGGGGTCTTGCAGCCCCCAAGATGAGACGAAACCTCTCTGGGTGTCTTCCTGGTGTTGCACAGCTCCGGGACGTCCATTAATGAACAGTCCCAGGACACTCCAGCGTCACATAGCAGATGCCTGTGCGCGCACACACTCAGCAGAGATCAGCAGAAATGAATTGGGAGAATTGTGTGCTCATTCTAAGCTTTTATTCAGCAATATTTACAGGACAAACGATCATGGCGTCCTCTCCCTTCAACTCCGAGAGAGAACAGAAAGTAAAAAGTACAAAAACACAACAGAGCGGAAGAGATAAGGCTACCTTCCGTTCTCAGGCTTTTCCAAACCTAGAAAGTAAATATGGACGTGTGATGTAACCATCACACACCCAGCAATGGAGGACTGATATACAGTGGTACCTCGGGTTACATACGCTTCAGGTTACATACGCTTCAGGTTACAGACTCCGCTAATCCAGAAATAGTACCTCGGGTTAAGAACTTTGCTTCAGGATGAGAACAGAAATCACACGGCAGCGGCAGCAGGAGGCCCCATTAGCTAAAGTGGTGCTTCAGGTTAAGAACAGTTTCAAGTTAAGAACGGACCTCCGGAATGAATTAAGTACTTAACCCAAGATACCACTGTACTAACAATTCCTACCAAACGTGTGCCACAGCACACATGCTCAAGCCATACTGTCAGCAGTCTAGCACTTCCAATTCCTCCTCCAGCGTGGGTACCACTCGCTGCCTCTTGGGTTTGTCATCACCTGAGGAAGTTAAAGAGGCTGTGCATTTAGGTGCCATCTCAAAGAACGACTCACAAAACACCTCCAAAACCTCCAAACTCCAGCACAATTCCTCTCTCTCAACCTCCTCTTTCAAATTCCAACTCTCCACAGGTCTCAACGGTTGGTGCAAGGCCTCTTGGGATTGCAATTGTGAAGGCCTGTGGGAGTGCAAGGTTCTGTTTTTGCAACATTTCTGACAGCTTCACGCCTCTTCTGGGGCTGTTTTAGCGATTCTTAATTCACTTCCAGGTTCGGCACAATGCATATATACACAGTTGCGTACATACTGAATGCATAAATGGGGGGTGTCTGTATATTGGAAATTAATAAAACTACTTTTATTTTAAAAAGATCTATGCATGGTGGTGGTTAGGAAGAACAGATGCTGCTCTTCTTGTGTTTTTGTTTCTGTGTGCAAGCATACTGTTGTCTTCTTTTAACCTTGCCTTACATATGTGTGAAAACACTCATAAAATTAACTCAGCTGTGCATTTGAAAATGACAATTCCGATTTCTGCCAAAGCAAAAATGTGTCTTCCACACCCCAACCCCGCTCCAATGAAAATTTTGTTTTTATTTAATTTTGTCTTCTGGTACAGGCAAACTAGGTATGTCAGAACTTCTCCCTTCTCCAGATCAAATTCAGAAGTCATCTAATGCGGGTTGAGATACACAGAAGAAGAAAAACAGACATCAATTTAAGATGCCAAGGTGAGAATTTTGTGGATTTAAAGCAGGCATAGGCAAACTCGGCCCTCCAGATGTTTTGGGACTACAACTCCCATCATCCCTAGCTAACAGGACCAGTGGTCAGGGATGATGGGAATTGTAGTCTCAAAACATCTGGAGGGCCGAGTTTGCCTATGCCTGATTTAAAGGGATATCACTGGAGGTTTGGAGTGACAGAAAGAATAACTATCAGGGTATTTATACTAAACCAGAAGTACCTGGGCTGAAGGACCTCATCGTGCCAGCGTCTCCCCACCACCACCACCACCACCTCCTTCAGAATTGATGACTGATATAGCAAGCTGGGCTCCTTTTAAACAAGGAGGCTTAGCTCAAGGAAAGCCGAGCTAGCTACTCAGATGGAGGTGCAACTTCTGGTTAAGGCTCAATGTGAGGATGATTATGCCTGAAGCAAAATTTGAGATCTGCTCTTGTGGTGGAGGCCTGAACTCTGCTCTGCATGAAGCTGTCAAGAGTGCCAATGATGCCCCTTGCCTCACCCAAACCTGAACCCTCATCTACTGAGACTATTGGGGAAATAAGTAGGTGAATAATGTTTTGGCAGCTGGGTCTGCTCTAGAGGCAGTTGTACTTCAGTTGTGTGGAATCTAGGGACCTTCAGAGTGCTATCCTGAACACTTGCTTCTGAACATGCCCCTTGAACACAGAGAGTTTTCTTCAAGGAAGCATTCATAGAAGGAGCAAACTTGTTAGTTGTGTGGCCAACCTACCCGTTGATTTCAATATGGCTTAAGTACTGTATTTTTCTGTGTATAAGATGCCCCCATATATAAGACAACCCCTATTTTTGAGCCCAAAATTAAGAAATAAATATTTTAAACATTCCGTGTATAAGACGACCCCCTTATACTTTTCCCCTTGGGGGAAAGTATAGTCTTATACTCGGAAAAATATAGCATGTCCTAATTTTTTTCTGGCATTGGACTTCAGTGTCCAAAGAGTCCTCATACTACTCTCTACCTTGCAAAGACGGTTGAAGCAGGCTTGCTGTAGAATTGTCTGAAAACTGGAGTCTGTTAATTAATTTGGGATTCTGCTTCCCATAGATGTGGGGCTGGGTTTTCCTGGAAGCTTTAGCAAAATTCTGGTGGGTTCCAGCAACTTCCCCTCCATCTTGTCAGAGGTTTCCACTACCATCAAGTCAGGCCATCACCCAGAGGCTTGGTATAGGCCGAGGCCCACTCCATATAAATATTATGTGTGCTGCTATTGCCTCTGGGTTTTCCTCCCTCACATCTTTATTTATAATTTCCTCTTTTTTTTTGCAGATGGTGCATATGTTTCTGATGATGTGAAATTCTTACATTGCCTGTGAAGAAAGCACAAACGGAGTTATAAGAGCATATTTTTAGCTAACTTGCTAGCATCCATGAGACATTTCCTAGTGGAACATTTCTGATACAATGGAGATTCTGCTTCTGAAGGGACTATTCTTGGTGCTGGCCAGCTGCTTCCTGGGGCTCTTCTACTATCAACACCCACTTGTCTCTGCAAGTGGGAAAAGATCAGGCTACAAAAAGCCCAATTTCATAATAATTTTAGCAGATGATATTGGATGGGGAGATCTTGGGGCCAACTGGAACCTGAGAAAAGACACGCCTCACTTGGATAAGATAGCAACGGAAGGCATGAGGTAAGGTTCAAACCAGCGCTTAGCACCCACTATTGTTGCTGTTTGTAAAAAGGGTGGAAGCTACCCTAGGCACTGCACAAAGATTAAAAAGTCATGCAGACCCTGTCCTGAGACCTGCACTTTTAGAAATGTGATGAAAAAGGGATGGTGAGGGAAGAGGACAACAAGCCAATTCAGATATCAACACAATCAAATTACCATATTTTTCGTGTATAAGATGCCACCATGTATAAGACAACCCCTATTTTTTTAAATCCAAAATTAAGAAATCCTGCCAGAACCCAAACCCGAGCCTGGGCTGCCCACGACAGAGCTTGAACCCAAGCCCAGGCTACTCACACCAGAACCCAAGCCCACGCTGCCCACACCAGAGCCCCAACCCCTGTGCATTCACCATTGTGTATAAGACGACCCCCAATTTTTGACTTTTTTTCTTTCCAAAAAACATTGTCAAAATATACGGTACATAAAGTAGAACAGAACAACCAGTTTTGGTGGGACAGGTTGTGCTATTCACTATTAACATTTCTGTTTATTTCCGTGAGGCCAGCCAGCATAATCACTATCATTTTCCAGTCCATCTGTACGGTGGATGACTTTCAACATTGTATTAGCTTCCCCAGCCACCCAGAACCCTCCGTTATCAACGCTGTTGTCTGTGTAAACTCGCAGTCTATATGGCATCGTGGTTTCATAGAATCATAGAGTTGGAAGAGACCACAAGGGCCATTGAGTCCAACCCCCTGCCAAGCAGGAAACACCACCAGAGCACTCCTGACATATGGTTGTCAAGCCTCTGCTTAAAGACCTCCAAAGAAGGAGACTCCACCACACTCCTTGGCAGCAAATTCCACCGTCGAACAGCTCTTACTGTCAGGAAGTTCTTCCTAATGTTTAGGTGGAATCTTCTTTCTTGTAGTTTGGATCCATTGCTCCGTGTCCGCTTCTCTGGAGCAGCAGAAAACAACCTTTCTCCCTCCTCTATGTGACATCCTTTTATATATTTGAACATGGCTATCCTATCACCCCTTAACCTCCTCTTCTCCAGGCTAAACATGCCCAGCTCCCTTAGCCGTTCCTTTGAGTGTCAGACTAGGATTTTGGAGACCAGAGTTCAAATTCCCACTCAGCCATGAAGCTCAGCGAGTGACCTTGGGCCCAGTCACTGCCTCTCAGCCTAACCTACCTCACAGGGTTGTTGTGGGGATTAAATGACAAGGGGAAGAACCATGTTTACCACCTTGAGCTCCTTGGAGGAATGTCCTTGTGATATTAACGCTGATCACAGAAAGCTTTCCAAAACCCAGAGAACCCACTTTTCATTTCTGCCTTTCCCTGTCACATTTTCAAAATGTGCCTCTGTAACCTCAGGGCCTGTAAAACAAAGATTAGTTCAAAGATTCTCCCTGATAATGAAAGGTTGCGTCTTCTTTGGGATGGGCAAAGTTCATAAAAACTTCCTCAACAGACGTCAGCACTGACTTCTAAAACCTGCCCAGGCAAATTGTCAGTCCAGGGAGCTAAGATAACTAAAGTGATTAGAACCTCTGTTTGCTGTTCCGTTTTTATACCACGGCGTCCATCTTGGAGGTGATTGATTCATACCACTCTTGTTCTGTTTGGGTTTTTAAAACGCCACACCAGCTGATAAATTCTTGCCTCAGAGCTGAACGTGAACACAACACAAAATCTTCAGGTGTTGCCAAAGACTTGCCTGCCCATGGGTTGATTCTAGCCTCCAGGAACATCAGGCCTATGTTTTGATCCTTTTAGACTCCTCAGCCCTCTAACACTGTCAAATTCTTCAAAAGCTGGTATCAATTACCCCTTAGCTCAGGGGTAGGCAACCTAAGGCCTGTGACCCGGATGCGGCCCAATTGCCTTCTCAGTCTGGCCCGCGGACGGTCCAGGAATCAGCGTGTTTTTACATAAGTAGAATGTGTCCTTTTATTTAAAATGCATCTCTGGGTTATTTGTAGGGCTTAGGAATTCGTTCATTTTGCCCCCCACATGGTCTGAGGGACGGTGGACCGGTCCACAGCTGAAAAAGGTTGCTGACCCCTGCCTTAGCTGGATTAAAAGCCACATCTCCAATCCTAAACCCCCATGACATGTATGCTGGTTTTTGGACAGTGCGCATCTCAGTCCATAGTTAAGAGCATGATGCTCCGAAAGAAAAGCAACTACATTTTGATCCAGCCTGCTTAGGGAATGATGTTCCTGGGAGAGGTTAGATAACTCCAGCCTGGCTGGAGATGTCAGAGCGTTGGGACAATTTTATAGATCTCTCCTTTTGTGATAGCATCAGCATTTGTATCATCAACGAATTCTGTTTGCTCTCTAGTGTCCTCCCTGCCAAGTTAGTAGTTTTGCTAATTCTGTGGGCACAAATACTTTTGTGCGTGCATAACAACTGCTGGACCTTTTCCTTACCCACCTATAGAGGACACCCAAGATGGGTTGGAAGCAGAGCTTGTTGCTTCTAGGCAGTCAGAAAGGGCTTTATTTTCCCCATAACATAACCGTGACAAAGGATGTGGGGATAAAGACCAGACTTCTTAGCAATGGACTTGGAGGCGCAGAGACCTGAACCTCTAACCAGAGTAGCCAGGGAGAGAGGCATTGCTTTCCACCAGAAAGAACACTTTAACTAGAATTTGCTGTGTCACCATTTGCTGTGTCACAAATGGATCTGAGAGTTCAAAGTGTTTTATAAAGAGGAAAGCGGACCAGGAAGGGGGTGGGGGACGCACAGAGATTAGGATTGCAGTGTCGTTGAGGCCACCATTAAGAAAACCTGCATTAAACTTGACTTGATCAGAGTGAATTCATTAAGAAAAAGGAAGCACAATAAATGGTAAATAATAGTTGGAACCTCTCTTCTTTTTTTGCCTCCTCTAGATTTATTGATTTCCATTCAGCGGCATCCACCTGTTCCCCATCACGAGCTTCTCTGCTTACAGGCCGCCTTGGCCTTCGCAATGGAGTGACCCACAATTTTGCTGTCACCTCGGTGGCTGGCCTCCCGTTGAACGAGACAACCTTGGGAGATGTTCTGAAGGAAGCTGGCTACCTCACTGCTGCGATAGGTAATTTAACTAACCTCCAATAGAAAATTAACCTGGTTTTGTATAAAGTTGTTTTTATATGTACCTACATATCTGTGTATCTATACCTATATTTCTGCTAAATTATATTATAAATAGCACAACTCTGCATATTTCCCCATGCTTTTTGAGTGTTCAAAGTCCTTCCCACAAATCATCTCTGTACAAAAATCCTGTAAAGAGATTAGCAGAAGTACATCCATAATGTAGATGTGAGACTCAGGCAGAGAGAGAGAGACAGAGATAGAGTTGTCCAAAGCTACCTCTGAAGTTCATGGCAGCGGTGAGATGTGAACCAGGGATTTCCTTGCTCACAGTCTGTTGGCCACATCAATTCCATATTAGGCTGATACTAAACACCATTGGCGTAGTATCTTGCATTGTCAATAAAAGCAGCATTTCTGGTTACATTGTTAGGGTTCACCATGGGTGAAATTGTGATCTTCAGAGGCTGTTCTTTGGGTTCCCCCAGCTTTTGCCAGAAAGAGGGCCTTTTCTGTGGGGACACCCAACCTATGGAACTATCTAAAAGCGTTGCTTGTTAAAAAAATTTCCTGGTAAATCTCTATTGCCTTTTGAGCATGTCAGCCAAACCCCATCTGTTCTCTATTTTAATGGGTATTTTAAAAGCCACATAATGGGTTTTATTTAAAGTAGCGCAAAGTAGTTTATTGTGTGGGTGGAACAACTTCGACTTGCACAATGGGACTCCCCACGCCCTAAATCTGGGTCCGCCCCCAATCCTTCAGAGCAGATTTTGGGGGTCGGCACACATTGGGGGAAAGACATGGGAAAGTCCTGTTGCCCATGTGCAAGACATTTGGCTCACACATTTATTTAGTTGAATACCACACAGTGCTGTTTTTTTCTGCTTTTAATCTTTGTGTTTTATTGCTGGTTTGAGGGTTGTTGTTTTTTTACTTCTATTGCGTTGCATTTGTTTTGATGATTATGGTAAGCTGCCCTGAGGCCCTTTGCAAGAGAAGGTGAAATATAAACTCCACGAACAAATAATGGCATGTGAATTTCAGGCACCCCTTGCGTGAGACTGTGGGGGAGCATCTGGGATGCTGCTGCTATCATATTAATCATGCATCACTGGTGGAAGAGAAACATACATTTTGCTTTCCACGTTGCCGTGAAAGGGAGGCATAATAATCACAGATGTGGGTCATACACTGGCAACTGAATGTGCAGGAAATTCATAGAATCATAGAATAGAATCATAGAATCATAGAGTTGGAAGAGACCACAAGGGCCATCGAGTCCAACCCCCTGCCAAGCAGGAAACACCATTAGAGCACTCCTGACATGGTTGTCAAGCCTCTGCTTAAAGACCTCCAAAGAAGGAGACTCCACCACACTCCTTGGCAGCAAATTCCACTGTCAAACAGCTCTTACTGTCAGGAAGTTCTTCCTAATGTTTAGGTGGAATCTTCTTTCTTGTAGTTTGGATCCATTGCTCCGTGTCCGCTTCTCTGGAGCAGCAGAAAACAACCTTTCTCCCTCCTCTATGTGACATCCTTTTATATATTTGAACATGGCTATCATATCACCTCTTAACCTCCTCTTCTCCAGGCTAAACATGCCCAGCTCCCTTAGCCGTTCCTCATAAGGCATCCCCTCTACCTCTTTGGCATGCAAGAATGATGGCCGGAAATTTCCTGACTAGATCCTTCTGTCCTCTCCCTTGAGGGATGCTATCAGTTGGCCAGAAAGAAATAACTTAACTTTTAAGAGCTCACTGTGTCCGCTAAGGATGGGTTGTTTTGCATCTTTTAAGATATTGGTGTTCATAGAAGCTGCTACCTGAAGGCTTCTCGAGTTTGATGGCCTAATCCCACTGGTCACCTCTTTGCACAGCCCTGTTCACCACACCTCAGATAGAAAGCATTAAGTACTCTCCCCAGTGACTGGTACATATGATTTGCTAATATTGCTCTTCGGCAATTGCTTCCTTGCAGGAAAATGGCACTTGGGACACAACGGCCCTTATCATCCCAACTTTCGTGGTAAGGATACCATGCTATATTCCCCCCCAACCCCATCTTGAAATCTGAACGTCCACTGCAGATTTAGGCCTGGTTCTTGCTCAAGACTTGAAACTTTAGATGTGAGCTCACATGCTTGGGTGTTTCTTTGTACCAGTGCATGCCCTCAGTGTCAAGCCCTCCTAAATTATTATTAAATTTCATCCAGCCCGGACACTGAGGTCCAGCGCCAAGGGCCTTCTGGTGGTTTCCTCGCTGTGAAAAGTGAGGTTACAGGGAATCAGGCAGAGGGCCTTCTCGGTAGTGGCGCCTGCCCTGTGGAACGCCCTCCGATCAGATGTCAAAGAAATAGACAACTCTCTGACGTTTAGAAGACATCTGAAGGCAGGCCTGTTTAGGGAAGTTTTTAATGTCTGACACTGTATTGTTTTTAATTTTCGGTTGAAAGCTGCCCAGAGTGGCTGGGGAAACCCAGCCAGATGGGCGGGGTATAAATAATAAACTATTCTTATTATTATATAACGTGTCAAGATGAAAACTCTCTTCTTGAAATGCTAGTTTTCTATGGCTAGGGCGAGGTTTTGTATAGAGAAGCATTTGATTAGGTCAGCCCCTGCCCTTAAATCATTACTCAGATTTACTGCCTCAGTAAGAACAAACCCTTGGAGTCTAATCTCCCAATCACAGTGAAGACATCAAGACTAGGTTGCATGATCCCTTCCTGGAGCAAACTCCCTTCTCTGTACTGATGCTATCTGCAGTTAAGGCTTAATTAGGTCCCTTCCTTCTTTTTAAATTCCTTTTTCTTTTCGCTCCAGAGCTTTCCCTGTGAAAACCTGCTCTTTAAAGCTCATTTGGAGCAAACGCCAATCCACGGAAAACTCGAATTGATATTTGTTCCGATTTGGCTTTAAAGAGTGGATTTTTGCAGAGAAAGTTCAGATATTTGCCTGCATGGATTGAATTGTCAGCAGTGGAACTTGGGACAGCTGTTCTGCCTGGTAGCAACGCTTCTTGTGTCTGCAGTTGTTGCAGGTGGACTTTATACAACCAACAGTTTAAACCTGTTTCCTTAGAAACAACCCAAAATTGTTTTCTGGGCGCAACAAGTGGCCTTGCATATTCTAATACTGTGGCTTTAATTCCAGGTTTTGATTACTACCTGGGGATACCCTATAGCCATGATATGGGCTGCACTGACACACTGGGCTATAACCTCCCTCCTTGCCCAGCTTGCCCCGGGCACACTGCAGCAATGAGGTATGATTCCTGGTGTCCTTGCAGACAGGCTTCCGGACCTCAGTAGGAGCCAGATTCTGCTGGGAAATTCACAACTGGGGCATGACAGAGAGAGCCATCCCCTCTTGTTTGTCCCCCATGTTAGGTAATCAGAGGTGCCTGCCAAAGGCTCTTGTAAATCTGCCTTTTGTGTATGGACAGGGTCATTTTGGCCAAATCGTGTCATGAAATTCTACTCAGTATTGATCTGGAGCAGAACTCCAACGTATAGTTAGCAGAGTAAAAACTTACACACGTTGCAGGATTCTCAGAGGCAATTGTATTTCATCCAGCAGAGCTTTACTGCTGCTGAAGGCAAATGAGCATAATGGTCTCAAATCCAATGCATTCAGGATTGGCCCTGTCCATAAGAAATCCAGTTGCAGCAGACTTAACTTAAACGTACAGTAACTTATAATACTAAACTTTAATACTAAGCACACAGAACACTGCACCAGAACAAAGAGGTAGAAAAAGAAAGTGAAAACCAGGCTTCTTCTGGACTATTATTATAGACTCAAAACATATACAATACAGTGGTGCCCCGCAAGACGAATGCCTCGCAAGACGGAAAACCCGCTAGGCGAAAGGGTTTTCCATTTTGGAGGTGCTTCGCAGAACGAATTTCCTAGGGGCTTGCTTCGCAAGACGAAAATGTCTTGTGAGTTCCTGCGATTTTTTTTCGCTCCCCACCCCCTTTTTCTAAGGCACTAAGCTGCTAATAGCCTTTTAGCAGCTAATCCGCTAATCCCTTAAGCCTTTAATAGCCGCTAATAGCTGCTAAACCGCTAATAGCGCTAATCCGCTAATGGGGTTGCTTCACAAGACAAAAAAACCGCTAGACGAAGAGACTCGCGGAACGGATTCTTTTCGTCTTGCGAGGCACCACTGTACCTTGTTACGCAGATGCAATAGTTGCAACATATAGAGCACAACAGGCTGAATGATAATGTTTGAAACAAATTTCTTTACTGGTTACATCCTAACATGTGAATCAAGTCTAGGATGTACACCATATACGATCCTTAAGGTATATAACCTATTTATTTAAATCCAACACAGATATATTTCTTCCTTCTTAATACATTCTTGTGTTATACAGTCCTTGAATGATTAAGGAAAGGTCCCCGGAATGTCATGTTGTAACTATTACTATAGACAGCATAACCTTGTCAGAAAGCGTTAACAGAACCAGTTTAAAAACCACCTGTACTCAGCTTCTCTGAAGGAATAACCCAAACATCAGGAACCTTCTGCTTGTTTCTTTCAAACAGAGAAGCTTGCAGAACCTTCTTGAATTAATTAGAATAGGAAATAGCTCTTACACATCAGATCTAAGTACTAAGAAATGCAAGCTGGCATGTAAGAACCCACATTGGAAGAATGAGTTTGCTGTCGGATATGTAAGCAGCTTTCCCCAAGCTGGTGACCGTCACATGTTTTGATAGTCTACAACTCCCATCATCCCTGACCATTGGCCATGATGGGTGGGGCTGATGGGAGTTGTAGTCCTACGAGGTTTGCAGAGCACCATCTAAGGCAGCAACCTTCACCACATCATGTGACAGTGATTTTCATATATTAATTATTTGCTGAGTGAACAAGTACTTCCTTTTTCCTGCCCTGAATTTTCTGCCATTAAGCTTTGTTGAATGACCCTGAGTTCTAGTAGTATCTGTGGATGGGTGGGTGGGTGGGTGAGAGAGAGAATTCTCTTTATTTACTCTTCCCCCTCTGTTCATAATTTTATAAACCTCTGTTTCATAATAGATATCAGTGAAAGAAAAACTAACTAGATTTTAAAAATGGATTCTCTTGTACCCTATCATTGCTTAACCACACCTTTCCAATAATAATAATAATAATAATAATAATAATAATAATAAATCTTTCCCCACCCAGGAAACATCAGAAAGACTGTTATCCTGAAATAGCACTACCTCTTTTTGAAAACCTCACAATTGTCCAACAGCCCGTGGACCTAACCAGCCTGGCTGCAAAATACACAGAGAAGGCGATTCAGTTCATTCAGTATGCAAGGTGAGGACATCTCAGTAGTCAATTATCTTATTTGGATGTAACACTAAATTATGACTTAGCTGCATTACATGAATGGGCCTGCCTAACCCTAAGGCTTGCACGCTTTCTTCTCCTTGTGCAGTACAGAAGTGAGGAGAAGATTGGGAGCGCGCGCACACACACACACACACACGTGTGTGTAAAATCATTTCCTTCTTCCTCTCTTGTTTATTTCTAAACCAAAAAGCCCCAAGTGTTGTGTAAAGAGAGTTCTACTTTTCTCATCGTTCTTCATCTCTACAGTATCCTTTTTGAGGCAAGGTAGCTCAAACTGTGCATAGCATTTTGAGTGCAGGTGCACCATAGCGTAACAGGAAAACAAAAGGCGTAGCAGGAATGAAAAGCCTTCCTGCGCCAAAGGGAAAGGATGATAATTGAAATGAAATGAGTCTCTGAATTAATCAGACTCTGAAAGTGTGTGTGTGTGTGTGTGTGTGTGTGTGTGGTGGCGGGGCAGGGAGAAGCCAATGGTTCTGTTGTGCTTCTGGGATTTTGTGGTATTATTTCAATAAAGTGATTTAGCTATGTTTCTCAAAATGCTTCAGCATTTTGTTGGGGTTTTTTTTGGTTGGTTTGTTGGTTTTTAAGGAAACCAGCACAGCTATTTTATTTATCTATGACATTTCTATTCTTCACCTCACCCAAGTCCTGTGGGCAGTTCACTGACTTTTTTTAAAAAAACACAACATTTTAAAAAACAATACCTAATACTTAAGGTGCCCAGAAACACCCAGGAAGCTGTATCTATGTAGTAGTGTGCAGGATACAATGGGGAACAGCAAAATGGACCTGAATAATTTTATTAATCAAAGTAGCTTAGTAAATCGCAAATCCTTGTGGGAAGAGAAAGTTAGAATGCTGGGATATAAGAAGAGCCCAGAAGTCTGTGGGCTCTTCCAGATCTCTCTATTGGGCATTCATTATGATTTCACAAAGTTTGTGAAATTGATCATGCATTGTTATTTGTTTGCAAGGAGGTTATATAATGTTGTGTTACTGTCCCACAATATCTATTGCTTTTTCTGGATACTTTTCTTACTACAAAAATACTGGTCCTGACCCGCTCCACCGCCAGCAGGTTGGTTGCACATGAGTGCCAAATCTACTTTAATTGTCGAACCTGAATTTGCCAGTAGATAATTGAATACCACCCGCAAAGCAGCAAAAGTCTAGAAGTGTTTGTTCCTCCTTGTTTACTGTTGTGTTTTGAAGTGGACAGGATCTTAATTTTGGGAACACTGTATCTTTCTATCTTTAGTTCCTGAATAATAAATTTACCTTAAAAGAGATTCAGCAGTCTGTGAAATCTGGTTCCTGCTTACAGGAGGGTGATAATTAAGTTTTACTGAGAAGCACAAGGGTTAGTTTGCTTATTTTTTCCTGCAACAGTTAGGATCAGGATGTTAATTATTCCTACCAGATCACATCTGAGATAGGAGCTTGCTCCAGGGTCACAGATAATTCATAATATTTTATATTAATCTTACAGCAGCCGCAGTGATGCCATCATCCATAGAAATAAACCATGCAAGAAGTACAGATTAGCATCCAACATTACAGGATATGTTCCACAATTAATTACAGTATGATAATGTGAGATAAGTCAAGAACAATATAGGGTATATAAAACACTAATAGATGGGCTTTTTAAAGTTCATTGTTGACAAGAAGAATAAAACAAAGCCCTTGTATCCACTAAGTATGGCCAAGTATTACACAATGATCTATAAGTACTAGGGAAAGGGAAAGGACCCCAGGACGTTAAGTCCAGTAAAACGCGACTATGGGGTTGTGGGGCTCATCTCGCTTTCAGGCCAAGGGAGCCGGCGTTTGGCCACAGACAGTTTTCCGGGTTATGTGGCCAGCATAACTAAACCGCTTCTGGTGCAATGGAACACTTTGATGGAAGCCAGAGCACACAGAAACGCTATTTACCTTCCCACCGCAGTGGTACCTATTTATCTACTCTCACTGGCATGCTTTTGAACTGCTAGGTTGGCAGGAGGTGGGACAGAGCAACAGGAGCTCACCCCATCGGGGGGGTTCGAACCGCGGACCTTCCGATCGCCACCTGTGTCCCTCTGTAAGCACTAACCCATAATTCACCAGTTGAACAATCAGCTGGGACAGTAAAGGAGGACTGGTATAATTGCCTTAATGTGCATGTTAAATGCTAGTTTCTGCTTATTTTTTCACTATTCCTTTAATTCTGTAGAATTAAGCACCTCTGATTAACTTCTGTTAATTATCACTTTGGGTAAATAACCCATTCCTTATCTCTTAATAGTGTCTTGTATATCACCTTCTTCAGATGCAAGCATAGCTCACCCTCGTTCTGATGTAATCCTGTATGATTTTGCATTTGTGGAAAGGGTAGCATGAACAAAGTGAGGTCTCTTCCAGTTCCCTGGGTGTACTATGTAAACAGAACCAATGAAAGCTGAACCAATGTTGGTGGCATTGTGATCCTTCCTATATCCATGCCATCAAGATCAAATCAGATTTTGCCATTGACTTTGCACTGTTACTTTGTAGAAATGAAGGTGTGTGATACTGGGGCAGGCAAACAATAAGATTTAGCTGTAACCTTATGTAACTGAATTAGTTGCAAGTTTTATTTTGCAAGCTGTAAAAGATTCCCAGTGACTTCTGAAGGGGCAGCGATTGCTTTGATTTTGTCCTAAGCTTGATAAACGTTTAATTAGATAAAAAATAATAATGTATACTTGGTGCACTCTGTTGTCTTCTTTAGATGTTCCGCCCCCATTGTATGGAATCAGATAATTGATTTTTGGAATGTGAAATTCTGGGCTGTAAATATGCTTAAGACTCAGTTACCTGGGAACAAGTCCCACTGAGTTCATTTTGGTTTACTTCTGAGTAGGCACACAGAGATTTCAACGTAGCCTTGTAAAACTTGTACCTGCGGAGGGGGTGGGGGTTGTTGATGTGATTGACAAAGTTCTGCATCTGAATTGTCACAAGAAGCAAAAGTCAAGCCCCACAAACAAACCTATGCTTGAACAGGATCTAACTAGTTTTTTTTTTTATCAAAACATTGTTACATAGTTTTGAGCACCGGGATAAATGTTTGTGACCTGAAGTGATATAGCTGATTTTACTGTTACTATTTCAGAACTACTTGTACCCAAGTTAGATCAAGGTACAAGCTACTGGGTGTTGGGTTAATGAAAAAGCTTTTTAACTAATTGCAGGGATTCTCTTTAATTGGGTATCAAGAACCGGATTGATCCGGTTAATCTCTTACATAAGTCAGTGAAGCTGATCCAGGAAACAGTTCTCTTGGGCCTTTTGCTGTCTTGAGCAGTTAATAATAATTAATATTATTAAATATTAATTTTCAACTTGCCTGATCTGGTTTTGTTCTTAAGACTCCCAAGTAAAAACTGGGTTAATTGTCCCCGTGTGCTTTATAATTAAATAAGTTGATGACTACCTCATGATAGATAGTGAGCCTAATCCTCAGGAGAACGGACAGTTCTGGGGCAGAGACAGCAAGAAGGTGAAGCCAGCTATCATGAGTGCCCCACGCTGGAATTATTTACTAAATCTTCAAAATTAATGGAATTGTCTGCCTCCTTTTTCCCTGTGTGCTGTTCCTTCAAGGAACCAGGAGGGCTCAAGGCTGGACGGAACTGAAACAAATCCTGTCAGGGTTTCACTCCACCTAGGAGAAACTTTGTCCTTACTGCATGGTAAATAAATGGGCCAAACCCTAATGACTGTCCTTTCACAAATATTCCAAACAAAGCTGCGGTTTGTTCCCTTGCTCTCATGTTCTGCTTGAGGGTTTCGAACAGGCATCTGGTTGGCCACTGTGAGAAATAAAAACGCTACAGTAGATGGACCACTGGACTGATTCAGCGAGCTCTTCTTAAGTTCTTACACTCTGAAGAAAATTTAAACCGAATAGATATGTCTGAAACTGCTTGCTGGTTCTTGAATATGTCTCTGGAACCTCAGGGTGCTAGCCCTGCTCAGAATAGACCCATTTAAATTAATAGTCTTTAGTTGATCCTGGTCTTTAATTTCAGTGGGTTTACTTTGAGTAGGACTAGCGTTGGATACAGCCCTCGGATATTTGGCAGTCACCGGGCTGCTAATCTTGCCCATGTTTGTGCATGAACTTGACGATTATAGTAACTAGTTTTCTGATCCAAGTTAGCTTATTCCCTTGAGTAGATTCTGAGCCCGGCCTTCGTTCTGGTGAAAAGAGAAGACACAAGTCTCCTGATGTCTAAATGCTGAAGATCTGCCCATAGCTACTCTATGGTTCAGTTTCTCTTCTTGCGGTGAGCCAATATGATCACAGGCCTCATTGTGCAAGGCTCTGTAATTGTTGTCCCAGCAAAGTCTCCTCCCAACCTGTTGACCTTCCAGATGTTTTTGGAATACAGCTCCCATTGGCCTTGGCCACCGGTCTTGCTTGGGCTGATGGGAGGTGGAGTCCAATAACATCAGGAGCACAACTGCTTGGGGAAAGCGACCTTGGCTGTGTCAGAGACATTGTTCCGTGAGCAGCTGAAGTACATTTAAAGTGCTATGATGCCACTTCAAACTGTCATGGCTTCCCCCAAGGAATTCTGGGAGCTGTAGTTTGTTAAAAGGTGCTGAGAGCTATTAGGAGGCCTCACAGAGCTTTAAATTCCCAGAATTCCCCTTGAAGAGGGATTGATTGTTTAAAAAATCCAGGCTATAAATGGTCCAGCAATACTGGCAGGGACCAGTTTCTGCAGCTCCAGGTGAGTCTGTTGATTTGTATGCCACACCAGGCAGCTGCTTAGTCTGTTTGTATAGGAGAGCCAACCTTGGTTTTTGCCATCATTGGTGCTGTGGTCTAAACCACAGAGCCTAGGACTTGCCGATCAGAAGGTTGGCGGTTCAGATCCCCACGACGGGGTGAGCTCCCGTAGTTCGGTCCCAGCTCCTGCCCACATAGCAGTTCGAAAGCACATCAGAGTGCAAGTAGATAAATAGATACCGCTCCGGTGGGAAGGTAAACGGCGTTTCTGTGCGCTGCTCTGGTTCACCAGAAGTGGTTTAATCATGCTGGCCACATGACCCGGAAGCTGTCTGTGAACAAACGCCAGCTCCTTCGGCCTATAGAGCGAGATGAGCGCCGCAACCCCAGAGTCATCCGCAACTGGACCTAACGGTCGGGGCACCTTTACCTTTACCTATTTTGTTTGCAGTATTGCAAAGGATCCCCTTCTCCCTCTCCGTTGTAATTAGGCAGGAAAGAAGCATTCTGTTGTAGCAGTAGAATGAGTTAGAGTTAGTGTGTGGTAACCACAACAGTTTCTGTAGTTTGAAAATGTGTCTGTATCGCCCCAAGGGTTGGGAACTCATATAGTAAAATAGTCCAGCTTTCTTTTCCCCTTCCTTTTTCTTTTTTTTTCTTTTTTAAAATTTGTTTTATTCCAGTCCTACTAACAGTTTTAACTGTTAACAATTGTTTTTAAGGTAAATTATAAATTTCCCCCATTCCTTATTAAAATTCTGGTCTTCTTGATTTCTGATTCTTCCGGTCATTGTAGCCATTTCGGCACAATCCATCAACTTAATCTGCCATTCTTCTCTTGTAGGGACTTTATCTTCTTTCCATCTCTGGGCCAGTAACATCCGCGCAGCTATGCTCGCATACATAAATAGTCTTTCCCTTTCATTTTTCAGGTCATTGTGATTGAAGAGAGGAACTTGCAGTTTGTTTGTTTATTGTTCTTTTTAAAGTGGGATGCCTTTGAATGAAAAATGAATTATTTTTTAAGGAAAGGGTGATAGACTGTTTATGAATGTTCAGGGGTAATATTAGGGTTGGTTTTTTTAAAGTTACGCATTGGGGGAATATGGCAACAAAGCGAAGTCTGTGGATCTCTCATGGCTAACTGGCTGGCAGCCTGTCTCCCTTGTTCATGAAATCAGGGAAATAATGTAGGAAGTGCTAGGAACAACTAAATTTTGAATTTGGGTATAGGAAATGGAAGGAAATTCAGGCTACAGGCTATAAACGACTACTTAGAAATGGGCGATTTTATTTTATTTTTAAAATTTTAATATGTGCTGTGACTTGTAAATATTCATGGCATGTACCTTATGTTCCGGCGTATTAGGCGACTGGGCATATAAGACGACCCCCCCCCCAACTTTTGCTGTTAAATTTGGCCGCCCACCAAGTGCCGCCAGGGACAGAGTGCGCACCCCTCCGCTGTCTCTGCCGTTGCAGCAGCAGCCCGAGGCGAGGCGTTTGGTGGTTGGAACGAAACCGAAACCCACCACCTGGAGGGAGGGAGGCCCGGCCCGGCTCCCTCCCTCCGTCCGGGAAAAGGCCGCGAGCGGCCGCCTCGGCCTCCGCCGCCCTCACCTGTGGGGTTGACCGCCTCCTTGGAGCCCTGGCCGAAGCTGCTCACTACCTCGCTGCGGCAGGCTCTTCATGGCGCTCATGAGCCAAGCAAAGCCCCGTGCGGCCACGGCGGAGGCCAGATCCGGCTCCTACAATGGCAGCAGCAGGTGGGCGGGCGGGTGAGCACCGCGCTCGGAAGGACTTTCCATGCTGTGCTGGTACGGAAGAGGCGGGGCCTCGCGCTGTGTCACAGGAGGCTGCGTCCCCTTCCGTGGGGAGGGAGGAGGAGCGATGGCAGAAGGGGTGCCTCTGCTCACCAGCTCCCTCTCCTCGTTCCCAACAGGTGGCTCCCCATATACCTGGCGAATAAGACGACCCCCAACTTTTGGGGTGATTTTTTGGGGTTAAAAACTCGTTTTATACGCCAGAACATACAGTATTTGTCATACTGTGAAAGACTTGATACAATGCAAGATGGAAATGATGGTAAAGATACATTTCGTGTACGGCACCGCGTGTCCGTTTGGGAACTGTGAGTTTGTTTGTTCCCAGCATCCAAGAGTTTATACACACACAAATACGCAAATGCACACGCACTTGCCGTAATCTTGTTCCTCTTCACCATTTGTCATCCCGCCCTTTTCCCTTCAGAGGGCCCTGAGGAAGAACAGGCCTTGTTAGAGGAGACAAATATAGCTGTAAACAAGAAAACAGGACATGTTCTCTGGCAATTTAAAAATAACCTAGCCGAGGTTATAATTGCCCAGGCTTCCCCCAAATTCTGCGTGGGAATGTTGAAGCCACCTGGAATTTGCAAAGCGTTTTCCTTTTATGTAGTTAAAGCTGCAATCCTGTACACACTTGCCTGGAAGTGCGCGGCACGGAGCACCGTGGATCCAGCATCCATGCATACCCAGAATTGGCTCCAGTGTGTGTGTCCCCAGCTCAGCAAAGTGGGTTTTTGAGGGGTTTTTTTGCAAAAATAAAACAAAAACAAGTTTCAAATATCAGCATATCAGATAGAATAATCAATACAAATTAAGATGACATAAAAAGAGTAAAAACGACTTCCCTCCACCCGTATGTGACTTTTCCTTTTAAATTTTACTTCTCTCGTTGTGTTCTTATACAGTGGTACCTCGTTTTGAGTCTGAAATACGTAGACAGATAATTATGAAATGATTGTGAGGTTTAATAGGTTAACTGTTTATATTTGGACAACTTTTCTGCTGTTCTTTATTGGAAGGAGAAAAATAATCATTTCCTTAATAACAATTTAAACAATTTATTTAACTAAATCAGTAACATTATAGCATATGTATCCATGTTTGTTAACTGATGTGGTTAAACTTAAAAACAAAACAAAAACACCTTAGACTGAGTTTTAGCACACATGAAAAACTTAAAACAAATCCTTATTTCCTTATGAATAGCCTTTGGACTATAATGTAACTTAAATAGAAAACTGTCTTTAGAAAGAATTTTCCTCCAAAAACATTTTATTTTTAAAATCTTATTTAAATAAAAAAAAATACGATTAAAATTTTTAAAAATCTGATTTATTTTATAATTTTTTTTTGTTAATCATTGATTTTTATCCACCCTGTTTCCAGACAAGATTGACTCCATACCTCTTACTTAGGAGGAAAAAAAGCCATACGACATGACAGAAGTTTGAACTCATCTATTGTTTACACCTACACAATAATTGCCCCCCCCAAAACCCCCACACTAAACAAACTTTAATTACTTGGAAGAGCCAACTTAACATGTTGGAAAAAGAGAGAGATTTGCACCTGCGAAGATGCATGTATGGATTTAAAAATATCGACTATACTTTAAATGGTATGAACAGGTTTGTTGAGAAGTAATGTGCGAAGAAGTTCATTAGCAATGCAGCGTTGGGGTCAAGGCCGTTTTGAGAAGGAAATTGCAACGGAAGGCGGATAGCGCCCAAGCTCTGCTTCATCCTGTTGCAACAAAACAGTTGGCGGTGTCGAGAGAAGCCGTTGTCTGCATATCACTTCAGGGAAATAAAAAGCTAATGCAATTAGGAACTAGGTTGTGGGAGAGGAAATGACTGCTGTCAGCTTTTTTTTGAGCCCGTCACTCAGGGCGGAGCCTTGTGCTGTGCACATAGCCCTCAAATCTCCAAAGAGGCACTTAGCAACAGGGGAGAAAAAAGTAAACAGAAGAAACCTAGGACGTGTCAACAGAAAATTTGATTATTTGCTCATAACAGGAAAGAGCAACGCCGCTGCCAAAGCTTGGGGTTCTTCCCCCTCTCCCAATTTTCTGCAGATGCTAGAATTGAAGTGCAGTGGTTGGGCTGGTCGGAGCCACCTTTTGAGTAAATTCACTGGCTGCTTTGCATTCCATATTCTTAGTCTGCAAATGCAGATGCCAACAATACATTTGTTGCACTCTTCAGAAATTTGTACTAAAATGGTGGATGAGGCTGCTGTTTAAAGAGTCTGGAGGTTTTGAGAATGGACAATTAGGTGAGAGTTTGGGGTGGGAGTTTGGTCACATTGATGTGGTGCTTGGGAATCACTGAGTTCAAATGTTTCTTTGCTCATTTGACTGGCTTAGATCGAGGCATTCTAGCTCCCTCCCTCCACCACCTCCATTACCCAAATACAGGCCATTTTAAACCATTAAGACTTCCTCACAGGGGTGCCGCCTGCACCAATAAGAGCATGGTTCTGAAAGGACTGCTACATTGTCGGCCTTTCGGTTCCAGCAGGAAGAAGGGCTAATGATCATTTTATATTTTTCTATCCTAAATTGATGCGTTGCAAAAAATGGTTTGCAGCACAGAATGTGCAGGCCAGATGTTTTCCTGGTTCACATCCAGGGTGCACCTGCCTGGTGGACTGCACTAATACGCCACAGAACCATTCTTAAGGTACTAAAGCGAAAGACAGCTTTGCTTCTACAGATAGCTCCGAAGGTCAGTACTTGAAGCAGGTACAGCGATTCTTCCAGAGATTACCTTGCCGTTAAGTACCTTTTCTTATGAGCTAAGAGCTGGCGCACTTAGATTTTTGCTCCTTTGGACACATCTACTGCTCACTGAGTCTTGATTTGGACTCTTTGAACCCTCTCTTTGAACTCATTGCACCTTATCCTTATCACATAATTTCAACTGACTTGCATCTTTATGGATGCTTAAACTTGCTCTGATTAGCTGACCTGGGCATGTTTATGAGGCTGTTGAACTAAAGGGATCCAACATCTCCTGTCATTTATAAAACGTGCCTTATTAAAGAATGGCTCCTGGACCAGAGGGAAAGGGAGAAGCCAAGGATATGTAACCCTCTTCAGATGTTCCATAAGTGTGTTAACTAAACATCCATGATCTGCTCTTTGTTCTCATCACCCTCTGTTAAGTTGGAGGGTGACTTTCTGAAATGGGGAGCCTTCTGAGCTCCTGGAGAACTATGAAGGCTGTGGAGCTAGAACCTTATCAAGGTTCTAGAACTTATGTCAAGGTTCTAAAATGTGCAGGGAGCCACATGAGTTTGGAGGCTCCCTACTTCTGACGGTCACCCTCCAGCTTGCCAAGGGCGATAAGTGTGATGTATTTTATAGCATGCTTGCAGAACACCTGGAGAGGGCTTGTGTGTCGTGCAACTCAAATTTTTGTTTGCTTGTTTAACCTGTGATACACCTCTCACCTTTCTACACAGAAGTATCCTCAAGGTAGCTACAGAAAGAAGTTGCTACCTCGCATGAGTAGGGCTGGGCGCTATCTGGTTTTCAACATTGTGATATATCACCAGCTGAAAAAAACGATATATCACAATGTCTGAAATTCACTGCCTAGGACCCTTGTACCTACGGGACCACCTCTCCCGGTATGCCCCACGGAGGACCTTAAGGTCCATAAATAGCAACACCCTAGAGGTCCCGGGCCCTAAGGAAGTTAGATTAGCCTCAACCGGAACCAGGGCCTTCTCAACACTGGCTCCGGCCTGGTGGAACGCTCTGTCTCATGAGACCAGGGCCCTGCAGGATCTGATTTCTTTCCATAGGGCCTGTAAGACAGAGTTGTTCCGCCTGGCCTTTGGCTTGGAATCAATTTGATTCCCTCCCCCTCTTTCTTTTTTCTTTTCTCCTCCTGCGATGGGGGACTTCCCTGGCTTTTTTCTGGCCCATGTAGGACCAGTCTGGATAGTTAGCCTTGGTGAAGACTTGACCTTTTCATCCCCAAAAAGGTTTTTGATTTGAATTTCTATTGAAATGAGGCTGTGTTTTAATGTTGTATTTTAATCTTGTTTCTTAAGTTATATTTCAATCAATTTGTTTTTCTATCGGTTGTTAGCCGCCCTGAGCCTGGTCATGGCTGGGGAGGGCGGGGTATAAATAAAATTTATTATTTATTATTATTTATTAAATAAGCTATGTAGAGTCATTGGCTGACTTCACTTTTGTTCCCACATTGTGATTTTTGCATAACACACACACACACACACACACACACACACCATGACTTGCAATATATTGCCAGGTCAGAAGCTATGAAACCGATATCGTTTCATGATATGAACTTCAAACCGGTTTTGGACATATATCGATAGATCGCCCAGCCCTAGTCTTGAGCCTTGGTTGCATCTGTGAAACACAGGGGAACCTCTTTTCCCTGTAGTATCTATGACTGTTCAGTGCAGTTTGGTTTCTTTGCAGCATGAGGGTTGGACCTGGGTTGGTCTGCGAAGAATTACTTTCCCATGTTGTCCTTTCACCCACAAAAGTAAGCATTTAAACCAAAGTCGCACGAAGTCAAGTCTTAATACAACATGATTTGTCCTCTTCTGGAATTACTATTCTTCTGCTCCAGGTTTACCCCTTGCACAATGATGCTTCCAGGCTAATTTCCTGGTTGCGGGGGGTGTCTTCTCTTCATCTCCCCCACTCCCAGGTCCACCAGTTTATTTCCGGTGGTGGAAGATAGCAGACTCCAGTTCCTGATGTAATTTCTCCTCCTTTCACCTCAATCTCCTTCCTCCTGTACTTCTTGCTAGGAATAACTACTATCCCTTCTTCCCTTGCTAAGGATATATGCCGTGCTGTGCTTGATAAAGGGGCAGTCAGCAACTGTTTCTGTGGGTGAAAACAGACATTGTTATTCTCAACCATGGAGCCATCTGCAACTGTCATTCCCAAACTGAGTACACTTGCCAGGGTGTGGGTGGGTGGGGGAGAGAGAGAGAGAATCACCAGAGTGTCATGCAGAATTACCTAATAGAACAAAGGATGCCAAGAGGCTCTGGGAGTGCCTCCTTTCATTTAACCTCTGCTGCTAGGCAGTTCTTCTGTTCCTTGGCACTGGGAGCGATGGACGGCATCGTACCTGATGCCAAAATGACCTGTCCTTAAAGGAGGTCACCCATTGCATCCCTGCCTGAGTCCCTGCTCTAAGTGTGCCTACTTCCAGAGCTTTAATTTCATTGTACGCAGGTTGTATAATGACAATAAAGGTATTATTATTATTATTTGAGAGTGAATTGTGCGTCCTGTTTTAATTTAAAGGGGAGGGGGTGGATAGTGTGCTTCAGTGGCCAGGCTTTTTGGCAACACCAACCTATGCCAGTTTAAGGGAGCCCCGGTCTCTGGAAGAACCCCTTCCCAGGGATTTTGGAGGCACTGGAGGTTCAAGCCACCCAATGCTTCTTTCACTGCATCCTGCCACTGGGAGTATAAGTTCTCCAAAACAGTGCCTGTGTCCACACGGTGCCTGGCCTGTAATTCTTATTCTTTTAATGAAAAGGATGCCTGCATCATTTGCCTAAGAGCGCCATGTGTTGATATCAGACCTGTCCTTAAGGCATCTTCCTGTTAAATCTGATTTAGCAAAAAAATAAAAAATTCTCCATATGGGAAATATGAAGGAAGGGATACTTTTTGTCTCCAGATTTGGAGCTGTACAGTGGTACCTTGGGTTAAGAACTTAATTCATTCTGGAGGCCCGTTCTTAACCTGAAACTGTTCTTAACCTGAGGTACCACTTTAGCTAATGGGGCCTCCCACTGCCGCCACACGATTTCTGTTCTCATCCTGAAGCAAAGTTCTTAACCTGAGGTACTATTTCTGGGTTAGCAGAGTCTGTAACCTGAAGCGTTTATAACCTGAGGTACCACTGTATACTGAATCCAAGAATTTGCACTATTTAGGTTACAAACGTCTTCATTATACAGTGGTACCTTGGTTTAAGAACAGCTTAGTTTATGAACAACTTGGATTAAGAATGCTGCAAACCTGGAAGTAGGTGTTTTGGTTTGTGAACTTTGCCTTGGAAACGGAACATGTTCCGCTTCCTGTTGAGTGTGTTCCCTTTGTAAATTGAGTCCCCTGCTGCTATGGGAAAGCACACCTTGGTTTAAGAACACTTTGGTTTAAGAGCAGACTTCCGGAACGGATTAAGTTCGTAAACCAAGGTATCACTGTACTGACACCACCTGAATAGATGTTTGTGTTGTTACTGAAGCTGTGTTGTTGCATGAATCTCTGGTGTTGTGTGATTCCTGAATCAAGGGATACACTGCCCATTCCTCCCCTTCTATTGCCCGACAACAGTGCAGGCGTGGCCTAAATTGGTGATTTTCAAACTCGTGGTTTGGGTTCCTCAGAAGTATACCTCGGTGAGAATATCAGTAGTGGCTGACAAATTTTTCTGAGCAGCACTTCCCTTGCAATGCACAGTTACAGAAAAGGATTGATTACATTGTGAACAGCACTCTTAGTTTACTTTGGGACAGTGGTGAGGCTCAACAGGCCCAGCTAGCGTTCTGCATGATCTGACAGTGGTTCTTAGAACATGGCTTAGCTTCCTCTGCAACAAGCAGTCTGGGGACATCTATGACGAGGTCCCCTGTTTGGTTTGAAAAACACAAGACTTAAATAACCAGAACCACTGCAATTTTGGAGAAAGAACCTCTTACAATTTCAGGCCAGCTGAGTGGAAAGATGTTATATTATGATGGCCGTAGTAATAGACTGTTGGGCAGCTGGGCAGCCTCCATTCTGAACAAGTCATGCCTTCCTCCATTTAATTAACCAGTGTGCCTTTCTGTGTTTTCTCTCTAGCCGGACAGGACACCCATTCTTCCTATATATCGCCTTGGCTCATATGCATGTGCCTTTGACGTTGGCTGAGCCAACATGGGACATGCCTGGACAAGATCCATACAGAGCAAACCTGAGGGAGATGGATGCCTTGGTGGGGCGAATAAAAGATGAAGTTGACAACACCGCGAAGGAAAGCACACTCCTCTGGTTCACAGGTGAAGCGATACAAACCCAGTCACTGTAACAAAGGTAGCTTAGGTGGCTGGTTTTAGAGGGAATGTTATGAGGCTTTCCGTGGCTTCATCTGCGTTAACACAAAGCAGCCTGAATAAATTAATAAATGGAAATGTACAACACCGTGCCTTGTTCCAGCAAAATGTTGTGGCGTGTTGGCCTTGGATTCAAATCCTCTCTCAGCCATTAAGCTCAAAGGGGACCTTGAGCTAGTTAATTGGGGACCTTGAGCCTTATTTACCTCACACGTCTTACGGAAAACTAGGGGGAGGGGAAAGAATCTGACAAAAAAGAATCATAAAAAAAGAAGAAAAGGAACTTTTGGATAGGGCAGATTTCAGTAAGGGTGCCACAACAGTTCTCGCAACCCAGGAAAAGAACTTCAGGGTCTCGTAAAAAGAGGGGCAAACTTTTAAAGATTCGCCCCCCTCCACCCTGTGACAAGTTCTTCTGCACAGATCTTCTGCACAAATTGAAATCTGAGTGAATGAAGATTTGCTGTCTTCCCTGACTGGCAAAAGCTTGGCATTACCCTGAGTAAAGACTTTGTCAGCCAGGGATTTTGAAGGTTTTTTTTTTGGCAGCTGCAGACAATATTGTTTCTGTTGCCAAAGTCCCCCACAAGCTTCTTTAAAATTGGCCCAGAGCAACATAATGGAGCTACTTCATACACCACTGTGTTGCATAGGCCTGGTTTCAAGAGGTGTGCGGGCAAAACTGGAGGCTGATGGGAAAAGCTGTTATTTCGTGAGGACCCTTTGTCCCCTCCCCCATCCATCCACCTGCCGATGGCTGCCATTCATTTCTGTAGGGGAAGAAAAAGGATCCTTCAGTTGGTTTAAAAATTAATAAATACCTGACATCTTCAAATCTCTCTCCCCACCCCGCTAAGGACCTGGGTAATTTCCAAGTTGATCTGAGGGGAGCTTTGAAAAACTTGAATAAACAGTTCTCTCTTGTATGGTCTTTAGAAATTGTGTAACACGCCATCAGGTGCTGCCAATGTTTTGGGGCCCATAAGCCTATTTGTAAACCAGATTGAACCCTATAATCTGTTGCCTGTAATGGAATGCTTCTTTCAAGCCTAATTTCATCGGTGGGGTAAGGAGGGGACCTTTCAGGCAATAGGGAAGGCCCACTTTTCCTGCATTGCAGGGCTTTGGACTACATGACCCTTGGAGACCCTTCCAGCTCACATCAGGCTTGGCCAACCTTGTACCCTCTAGATGTTTTGACCCACAACTCTCATCAGCCTCAGCTAGCCTCAGGTTGCAGAGAAGGGACTGTCAGTGATGTTCAGTTTGATTAATTGGTCGGAATATCCTGCCTCTGCACATTACATTCTGTTCTTGAAAATATTTCTTCGTGTGTTGTGTCCCGTTCTTGTGTCTCCCATCCAAGGACCTGGCCAGGTCTGCAGCTGCTTAGCCTCAATAACGCTGGAGGAACACGTAGCTCTGCACACACTCTACTGCACCCTGCACATGACAGTCTATTGAGGGAGCTCCTGCTTGCCCCCAAGCTGGACTGAACCCAAATCTATTTGTGTGACCCATAATAGGACGTGTGCCTCAAGGTGATCTATAGATTCATGCAGCTGAGGGCTTAGCGCACTGAAATCCGCTCTTCTCTGAGGCAGCTGAAAGCCTGTCTCCCAAGCCCCTGTTTTCTTGAACTTGTGCAATAGCAGAGTTAACTCGACAGACCCTCCAAGTGTCCCTATTTTCTAGGGACGTCCCTGATTTAGAGAAGCCGTCCTAGTTTCTGATTTGATCCCTGAATGTCCCGCTTTCCCTTAGGATATTCCTATTTTCATTGGAGAAATCTTGGAGGGTATGGAGTTACCTGACTCCCCGCAAGCCATCTGAAGGCAATCTTGTATAGGGAAGTTTTTTTAAAAAAATGTGTAATGTTTTATTATGTTTTTATACATGTTGGAAACTGCCCAGAGTGGGGTATAAATAGTAAAAATATCATTATGGAATGGGATGTCCCTATTTTCATCGGAGAAACGTTGGAGGGTATGACTCGATATGCTTAGCCTTCGAGCTAAGAGTCATTGCATCTCTCAGTGCTTCATTCAGGACTCCTTCTGTTTCACTTTCCCAGACTGTGAAACTTGGGAACACGTCCGTTATTGTTGGGTTATCTTCATTTGACTGTGTCATTTCAGTCAAAAGGACAAACCTTGTCATCCACGTCTAAAAATTAAAGCACAAATCCCCACTTAATTGAAACGGAATTTCCAGTCCCTAAATCCATTTTTAATGAGATCACATTTGGCTCATTAAGATCCAAGCCTGACTCGTTTCCTTTCCTTATGTTTGCAACCCATAGACTGGAAGGCTGGTTTTCTTCCATATATATATATATATATATAGTACTTTTATGTCTTGAGTTTCTTCTGGTGCCTGGAGAGAGTAGTGACTTAGGTCGGATCCACAGCATACATTTAAAACACTCTTAACTACAGTGGTACCTCAGGTTACATATGCTTCAGGTTACATACGCTTCAGGTTACAGACTCCGCTAACCCAGAAATAGTACCTCAGGTTAAGAACTTTGCTTCAGGATGGGAACAGAAATTGTGCTCCGGCGGCGCAGCGGCAGCAGAAGGCCCCATTAGCTAAAGTGGTGCTTCAGGTTAAGAACAGTTTCAGGTTAAGTACGGACCTCCGGAAGGAATTAAGTACTTAACCCGAGGTACCACTGTACTTTAGCAATCATGGGCCCCCCACAACCCCCCCCCCCGGAATGCTGGGAACTGTAGTATGCTAAAGGTGATGGGAATTGTAGCTCTGTGGGTTGTAAACTATAGTTCCCAGCATTGTTTTGGGGAAGCTGTGACTTTCAAAATGGTATAAATGTGCTTTACGTGTATGGTTGGGGTGCGATAGATGCCTTTGAGTGGCCTCACTGATGCTCAGACCTGGCTCTTTTGAAAAGCTCGACATGACTGAAGGAGCTTGGTCCCTGTCCTTCAACCAGGCATCTGGTTCCTTGACCATCCATCACAGGACTTGACCACTACGTTCTACTCAGTTTCTCTCAGGCCGCAAGGCAGCTTAACTGTGATAGGGTGGCATTTGTGTCATTGAATTCATTAAAGCAACAACAACAACCTATACGTAATTAGTTTTTCTAGGTAGCATATTTATCCCCTGCTTGTTAACTTCAATAGCATCCAGCCATTATGGCAAGTAGCTTTCCTGGGTTTCTTCCACACTAACCCTTTTGTTCAAAATTGCCATCCTTTGTATCCCTTAAAATTTTTTTATATATAATTTTCATTTATATACATTATAACAATTATTTAACCAAGTTTTAACATTTCCACTCCCGTCCCCCTCTTTCTGCGGTTCCTTACATTTATTTTCGTCCTTTCCTGCGTACTCCAATTTGCCTTAACTTATTATTTTAATTGTCTATTCTCATACATATTTTTAAAACTGCAGGTTTTTACAATAATCCTGTCAATGTCTTGATTTGTTTACAGTTTGTAATAATAAACCACTTCCATTCCTTTCTAAAAAGTTTGTTGTCTTTCAAATAATTATCTTTATATAGATTTATATTCTTTGCTGTTAAGCATACACAATAAATACCTAACCTTCTTTTCAATCTGTAGCCCTGATATATTTTGTAATTTATTTTTACTCTCATCATTCATGTTCTTTACCAGGAGCTTGGTATTATCTTTATTAATTTTAAAACCTGCTATTTCTCCAGAAAAATTGATCTTTTCTAATGCTTTCGGAATTAACTCTGTTGGTTCTTCTACCGATATCACCACACCATATGCAAATGCTTTTAATTTGTATTGTCTCTTTCCCACCCTTATTCCTTTAATTTATTCTTATTCTTATTCTTTGTGCCAAAACTTCTAAAACTAATATAAAGGTGACGGCGTACAACCTTGTCTAGTGCCTTTAGTTATCTTACAATTCTCAGTTGATAAGTTATTTACTATCAATTTTGCTGATTGTTCTGTATCCTTTGTAACCTTTGAATAAAGAATCCAGAGGCCTGCTGCCGCTACACGGGAGATGGATTAAAGAAAAGAAAATACAGTGGTACCCCGCAAGACGAATGCCTCGCAAGACGGAAAACCCGCTAGATGAAAGGGTTTTCCGTTTTTCGATGCGCTTTGCAGGCCGAATTTCCCTATGGGCTTGCTTCGCAA
The DNA here is from genome assembly GCF_965153285.1 of Podarcis tiliguerta. Taxonomy (NCBI): domain Eukaryota; kingdom Metazoa; phylum Chordata; class Lepidosauria; order Squamata; family Lacertidae; genus Podarcis; species Podarcis tiliguerta. The sequence continues at coordinate 98,611,362 of NC_139535.1, read as the reverse complement.
GACGAAAATGTCTTGCGAGTCTTGAGATTTTTTTTCACTCCCCACCCCCTTTTTCTAAGGCGCTAAACCGCTAATAGCCTTTTAGCAGCTAATCCACTAATCCCTTAAGCCTTTAATAGCCGCTAATAGCCGCTAATAGCGCTAATCCGCTAAGCCGCTAATAGGGTTGCTTCGCAAGACGAAAAAAACGCTAGACGAAGAGACTCGCAGAACGAATTAATTTCGTCTTGCGAGGCACCACTGTACAAAATTTGTCCCACCCTGTAGCTTGACCAGTGGGAGCTAGGAACAGCTAGGAGCTAGGTGGAGTCATTGATCTCAAAAAAAATGTAGACTCGTACAAGCAGGCCAGCTTCTGTTTTGACTTAAATGTTTATTTTAGGCGGCTTGGAAGTATGTAAAAGCATGGAGTGGGGGGCAGGGAGCACCGGCTCACAATGGTACCCACCTGAGAGGTGCCGGAAATGCGCTCTGTCTGGAAAAAAAGGACAGGCTACCAGCCCATTTAGAAGCAAACAAAGAAGCCGTTTGCCTGCAAATAAAGCCTCCCTTGAACTCTGGTGTTTTCTGAATGTTCTTGTGACTCTTGCTTTTATTATTATTTTTTAGTTTGGTGTAAGCCATTATATAGGGACGCGGGTGGCGCTGTGGGTAAAAGCCTCAGCGCCTAGGGCTTGCCAATCGAAAGGTCGGCGGTTCGAATCCCCGCGGCGGGGTGCGCTCCCGTTGTTCGGTCCCAGCGTCTGCCAACCTAGCAGTTCAAAAGCACTCTCGGGTGCAAGTAGATAAATAGGGACCGCTTACTAGCGGGAAGGTAAACGGTGTTTCCGTGTGCGGATCTGGCTCGCCAGAGCAGCTTTGTCACGCTGGCCACGTGACCCGGAAGTGTCTTCGGACAGCGCTGGCCCCCGGCCTCTTTGAGTGAGATGGGCGCACAACCCTAGAGTCTGTCAAGACTGGCCCGTACGGGCAGGGGTACCTTTACCTTTACCTTTAAGCCATTATATAGGGATGCGGGTGGCGCTGTGGGTTAAACCACAGAGCCTAGGACTTGCCGATCAGAAGGTTGGCGGTTCGAATCCCCGCGACGGGGTGAGCTCCCGTTGTTCGGTCCCAGCTCCTGCCAACCTAGCAGTTCGAAAGCACGTCAAAGTGCAAGTAGATAAATAGGGACCGCTCCGGCGGAAAGGTAAACAGTGTTTCTGTGCGCTGCTCTGGTTTGCCAGAAGCAGCTTAGTTATGCTGGCCACATGACCCGGAAGCTGTCTGCGGACAAACGCCGGCTCCCTCGGCCTATAGAGCAAAATGAGCGCCACAACCCCAGAGTCGGTCACGACTGGACCTAATAGTCAGGGATCCCTTTACCTTTACCTTTAAGCCATTGTATTGGTAACAATATTAAAAGGAAGCTTTTGGTACTGCCCATAATCATTCGTTGGAAGTAGCTTTATTAACGTATTAAGGTTCATTTAAAGGGCTTTGATGGGGAACAGAAGAATGCTCTATTAACTTTCTTGCTAGTTCTCCTTGTTTTGAATTGAAAGGACTTTCCCGTTCTGTTTTCAACAAGGAGTTTTCTTTCCCTCCTAGGAGATAACGGGCCTTGGGCTGAGAAATGTGACTATGCGGGCAGTGTCGGTCCCTACACGGGGAGATGGCAAACAAGAAGAGGTAACTGCTGGCACTCATTCGTTTCTAGGGCTTGTTTGGCTCTTTCGCAGCACGTGTGCAGAAATCAGGATCTTGTTTTCTATAAGCTCCCTTATCAAAATCCCAGCAAAAAGCTGGAAGGGAAGTTAGGACGTAGCCTCGATTTCAGTCAGATAGCACTGACCTCTTCCTCCTTTACTGGCTGTAGCACCTTGCCATGGAAGACGTAGATCAGAGGGGCCCAACATTTTTGGGTTGGGGCATGTTTGGAAGTTGAAGTTGAAGTACCCATTTCACAGAATACAAACTGGTGCATGCCCTCCGACATTTATCTGATGAAAATAGGGACGTCCTACTCAATAATAATAGCGGCAGTAGTAGTAGTAGTAATGATGATGATGATGATGATGATGATGATGATATTATCATCTGACTGGGTTGCCCCAGCCACTCTGGGAGGCTTCTGACATATATGAAAACATAATAAAACATTAAACATTTATAAAAGTGTGGTGTAGTGGTTAAGAGCGGTAGTCTTGTAATCTGGGGAACCGGGTTCGCGTCTCCGCTCCTCCACATGCAGCTGCTGGGTGACCTTGGGCCAGTCACACTTATCTGAAGTCTCTCAGCCCCACTCACCTCACAGAGTGTTTGTTGTGGGGGAGGAAGGGAAAGGAGAATGTTAGCCGCTTTGAGACTCCTTAAAGGGAGTGAAAGGCGGGATATCAAATCCAATCTACTACTACTTCTCTTCTTCTTCTTCTTCTTCTTCTTCTTCTTCTTCTTCTTCTTCTTCTTCTTCTTCTAAACTTCCCTTTACAGGACTGCCTTCAGATGTCTTCTAAAGGTTGTATAGTTCTTTATCTCCTTGACCAGGGGTCAGCAAACTTTTTCAGCCGTGGGCCAGTCCCTCAAACCTTGTGGGGGGCTGGACTATATTTTGTAAAAAAATAATGAATGAATTCCTGTGCCCCACAAATAACCCAGAGATGCATTTTAAATAAAAGCACACATTCTACTCATGTAAAAACACTCTGATTCCCGAACCGTCCGCGGGCTGGATTTAGAAGGTGATTGGGCCAGATCCGGCCCCTGGGCCTTTGTTTGCCTACCCATGTCCTTGACTCTAGGGCCGCATAACTCCATACCCTCCAACATTCCCCTGATGAAAATAGAGATGTCCTAAGGAAAAGCGGGACATTCCGGGATCAAATCAGAAACAGGGATGGCGTCTGTAAATTCAGGACTGTCTCTGGAAAATAGGGACACTTGGAGGGTCTGCTGGTGATGCTCAAGTAGCAAAATGTATGTGCCCAAAGCCAAACAAAACTAAGAGCTCCTCCACCCTAAACAACCAACTGGAACATCAGAAAGTGCCTTATACTTATATGCGTGCTTTAGCTGTCTTGGACTTTCAGATTTGCTCATATAACATTGAACACCGTTTTTCAAGTGCTTGCCAGTGGATTCATAGAAGAGGAAATTGTCTTGTATTCTTACTGTCGCTGTGGTTACTGGGGATAGTTCCCACTTGAGAGGGAGTCCTTGGACTCGATAATAATTTCGGTGTTCCCAGTTTTAACTTTGATGTGATGTACTAGCCAAAGTTCAAATTTTGATGGACAGTGCCCTCTTAGTGGGGATTATCTTAAAAATAGTACCACATGTTTACAGAGAGATAAATACCCAAAGATGTTTATTATCAGTTTGTAAATCACTAAGAGAGATACTGACAGACTGTCTCTCATTTCTCGCAAAGCGCTAGAGCTGTGATCTGGATTACAGTGGTACCTCGGGTTACATACGCTTCAGATTACATAGGCTTCAGCTTACAGACTCCACTAACCCAGAAATAGTACCTCGGGTTAAGAACTTTGCTTCAGGATGAGAACAGAAATCGTGCTCCGGTGGTGCAGAAGCAGCAGGAGATCCCATTAGCTAAAGTGGTGCTTCAGGTTAAGAACAGTTTCAGGTTAAGAACGGACCTCCGGAACGAATTAAGTATTTAACCTGAGGTACCACTGTATTTTGAAGTGGCCGGATTTTTCTCATGGGCTCAAAGTTTGTTAATGCATTGTGGAGCTTGGTTTCCTTCCTTCTTTCCTTACCCCTTTGATGCCATGTAGTGGGCAGATATTGGGACCTCCTTGTTATATGTAAGAAATGCTGATGAAAATCATTTTGATTTCATCAGGAGAATAGGATCCAAGTCTTGCTTTGCCCTGAAATGACAGCGATGCAGTGCCATGGCCTTTTCCGCTAGGGAGGAGATTTCAATGAGTCAGTGCTGAATGAGGCACATACAAGATACCTCTGTACTGTGTCACCCATATTGGAAACATCTGGGAATCAGTGTAGGCATGTTGTTCCTATTCTGGAAATTATGAGACCGGTTGGAAGAGGAGAGCACACACAAATTGGATTCCTACAAATTGGAATTCAGTGTTGTGCTGAGCAGATCACTCCGTCAGCATAAGCATTTCTGCTTGTCTGCTGGAGTGATGGGACGTGGGTGGCGCTGTGGGTTAAACCACAGAGCCTAGGGCTTGCTAATCAGAAGGTCGGTGGTTCGAATCCCCGCAACGGGGTGAACTCCCGTTGCTCGGTCCCTGCTCCTGCCAACCTAGCAGTTTGAAAGCACGTCAAAGTGCAAGTAGATAAATAGGTACCGCTCCGGCGGGAAGGTAAACGGCATTTCCGTGTGCTGCTCTGGTTCTCCAGAAGCGGCTTAGTCATGCTGGCCACATGACCTAGAAGCTGTACGCCAGCTTCCTCAGCCAATAAAGCGAGATGTCGTCCACGACTGGACCTAATGGTCAGGGGTACCTTTACCTTTACCTTTACCTTTACTGGAGTGATGTCCCCCTCCTTTCCCCATACACTGTTCTGGTGTTTCTCCTGCCCTTCCCAAAAAGATTAGAGAGGGACGCAGAGTGCACAGGCATGGGGGATGAGAGGAGGATTAAAGTCTTTCCGTCCTAGCAGGTCTTGTTGTGCTGGCTCTTGCAAGTGCAACAACTTGGTTGAATCTGGCCCTTCTTTATTTGTTTAAAAGCTTTAATGTGTTGCTTAATAGGCCAAAAATCTCTTTTAAGAAGTTGCTAATCTCTAATTAGTAACAGTAGTGATTTCCCTCCAACAGCAGCTTTGGGAAACTGGGGTTTTTACTGGGATCGTTACAACTGTGCTGTAAGCTCATCAAAAATGCCCCAAAACAAACTAGCAGCTTCAGTGCTGACCAAGTCCGATTGGTGGAATTTATGCTCTCTGACAGAATACAGAGACTCCAAGGTGTTCACTTTGGCATAACTCTGCCTGTTAGTTCCATTTATCTGTATTTGGTTTCTCTGAAACCTTAGTTTTTTTCTAAGAGGTGCCAAGTTCTCCAAGAGGCTTCCTTTGTTTTTCATGCCTTTGAAAACATCTCTCTCATTGTAAAGATAACTCTGATCAGATCTGCATCTGTGTGTCTCTTTTGCATTGGTGGGGTTATTTGTGTTGAGGTAGGCAGGAGGCCACACTGTGAAGTAGTTGATTCCTGCTTCTAGTACACACTGTGTGTGTGTGTGTGTGTGTGTGTGTGTGTGTGTGTGAAGTCATATTTCCCCAGTTGCTCTTTGAGAGCAGAAGCAGCAGCTATTTCCACATATGTTTCCTGTCCGTTTCCAAATATAGAAAGGAATGGTCTGACATTTACAATAAAAAGCTGCCACAGAACTCACAGTTCCAGGGCTTTGCTGTCTTCATTTAAAATCCCTTCCCCGCTTCTAAAACTTCCTCTCTGGCCATACGACTTAACTTCTCATTTATTTCCGGAAATTAGTTTACCAGTTCGCATCTCTAAGAGCCATATTTCAACCCGGCATCTCGCTATATCACAAGGGTAAAGAACCTGTGGTCCTCTACGTGTTATTGGATCCCAGTTCCCATCAGCCCCACCCCATGCTGTCCATTGGCCAAGGAATGATGGGAGTTGTAGTCCGGCAACATTAGTTATTCCTTGTTTACACAGTATAAAATAAATCACATCTTCAAATTGGGCATAGCATGGGCTGCCACAAGATGTGATGGCTAAGAGCTCAGAGGGCTTTGAAGTAGATTAAATAAATTCACGGCGGATTATGCTATTAATGGTTCTTAGTCATAATGGCTAGATGGAAGCTCCAGATTCAAAGGAAGCATACTACTGAAAGCCTGATGTTGGAAGTCTGGAACCAACAACAGGAGATGGCTGTCGTCTTCCTGTCCTGCTTCCCAGAACCATGGGAAGGACTATAGCTGAGTGGTAGAACACTTGCTTGGCATGTTCAAGGTTCAATCCCTAACACCTCCAGGTAAAATTGGGAAAAGCTGAAATTCTGGAGAGTGGAGGAAAGGTGCAAATCCCATTAGCCCCAGCCAGTGTGGCAAATGGCCAGGGATGGTGGGAGTTATAATCACCTGCCTTTCCTTCGGAAGCAAAGGAGAAAAATATTTTAGGACAGCCATGGTGATTAGCTAAGGGCGAAGATGGTCAGCTAGTACTCTGGTGCCGAAGTGGTGAACCAGCCACTTTGACTTGATCTTGGAAACAGATTGGGAGCCAGTGTTTTTAACACCAGCGGTATCAATATAATCCCAACGCCTGGTCTTCTGCACTTGTGTCGCCACCTGCATTTTGAACTAACCACAGACTTCAAAGGAAGCAGCATGTACTGCATGTGGCAGTGGTCTAATCTGAAGGCTACCAGAATATAAGAGACATAGCCAGGCGATCTCTATCCATAAGTGGCCACAGCAGGTGCACTAAGCTCTGCTCCAAACCACCAGGGCCCCTTCCCTAGCCTGTGAACCTCATCCTTCAGAAGTAGTGCAGCCCTATTCGGAATTGGTTGAAAACCACCCCTCTAAAACGGCAAACTCGCCAACAGCAGGACTGAACTTGAGCTTTGGGGGCAAGTCTTACAATGTAAGACGTGGGTGGCGCTGTGGGTAAAACCTCAGTGCCTAGGACTTGCCGATTGTATGGTCGGCGGTTTGAATCCCCGCGGCGGGGTGAGCTCCCGTCGTTCGGTCCCAGCTCCTGCCCACCTAGCAGTTCGAAAGCACTCTTAAGTGCAGGTAGATAAATAGGTACCGCTTTATGGCGGGAAGGTAAACGGCGTTTCCGTGTGCTGCACTGGTGCTGGCTCGCCAGAGCAGCTTCGTCACGCTGGCCACGTGACCTAGAAGTGTCTCCGGACAGCGCTGGCCCCCGGCCTCTTAAGTGAGATGGGCGCACAACCCTAGAGTCGGACACGACTGGCCCGTACGGGCAGGGGTACCTTTACCTTTACCTTACAATGTTTGCATGAGCTATAGACAAGCCCTAAAGTCCTCCAGAAAGCATCTCAATATGTTCCCTGGCAAAAAGTTATGCGTGCAATAAATCAAGTGACATCCCATGCCCTGGTAATTTTCCATTTTGGGCCTTTCCAGGGGGTATATTTGGGTTTGTCCATCCCCACCCCCTCTTCCTTACAAGGAAACATTCTGTTTTCTCTCCTCCGTCAGATTTCCCCCAGAAGCCTTGGCCTTTGTAATTTAATGCAACAGGATGCTTGCATAACATTTGATTATTGAAACAAATGCCACAGGCCTGTGTTATTTTGCATGGATGGGCACTTCACACAGAGTTGGTCCAGAAAAAGCACCTTATTAGGGCCGGTGCGATTTGTACCCTTTGTGTTTACGGACACTGTGCTTTGGGGAAGAAGGGAGGTGAATGAGCTTGTCAACAAGCACTCGTCGTTTTTGATTTTGGAAGGGGAGGGGGAGGAAGTCACTTGAATTGAGTTTGTTTCATTTAGCCTATTTGCAAAGCAGAGCCTTTCCATTAAAAACAAAACAACAACAATTAGCCAATGCAACCACAACAGAAAGCAGCAAACATCTCTTTTCTCTCTTCAGCTTGAATGTGAGGAGTGTTGCCAGGGTTTTAGGCAGCCGTATCCAAACCTAGGCTGGGAAGGTGTAGTTTTCCAGCTTGTACATAGAGGCTGGGTGTTGCTAGTCTTTCCCAAATTTGAGTTGCCTGCTGTTTCTGGACTATACAATTCCCATGATCCCTCACCACTGGTCCTGCTAGCCAGGGATGATGGGAGTTGTAGTCCAACAACTGCTGGAGACCCAAGCTTGGAAAATACTGTGTTAGATGGTGGGGCCAGGGGAAAAATTGAGTTCAAAGTTCTCTAATCCTATTTGACCTCCCTCCCTTCCCCAGAGCTTATCAGTTTTGTGAGGTGGAGATCAGGGCCTCAATCATGATTGCATCTGGGGCAGCTCTACCTACTTCCACATTCATTCCTCTCCCCCTCCCCCACACGTATTTTTTATTAAAGATTTATTGGTTTACAGAAGTAAGTGCAATGTCTCTTTTTTCAAGTTGCATTTTCTACAGATCAGTTTCAATTGTTGAGACATTAGTGTTACCTTAGGAAGAAAACGGAGGAAGAGGTGGAGGGGGCCATGGTGAGTGGGGATGGGGTCAGGTGGCGATGTTTCTATTTTACTTAATGTATGTGTGGGGTTTTGTGCCAGCATCGCTTTTGCAGGTTCTCTTTACTATTCGCTTGTGTTCCTTTGGTGGTGAGAGAGATTGGGGTTGGCCTAGGGCAGGCTTCCTCAACCTTGGCCCTCCAGATGTTTTTGGCCTACAATTCCCATGATCCCTAGCTGGCAGGACTAGTGGTCAGAGGTGATGGGAACTGTAGTCTCAAAACATCTGGAGGGCCAAGATTGAGGAAGCCTGGCCTACGGTGTGGTTGTTTGTTTGGGGTTGGCTGTGGTGAACTTTGTTTTCATGTGTGAGTGGGGTGGGTGAGTGCTTTTTGAATCAGGTTAGCCATATTGATTTGTATGCTGTTGGTGGATACTTGTTATTGTTTTGTTGGGCTGTGTATGTGATAAAGGGGAGCCATAACGGGGTGGAGGCGTCATCTTCCATTTGTCCCCATGTCAGTTTCAGTTTATTGGTTAGTTTTTTTAATAAGACTGTTTCCCATACTATACTCCCACCATTCATGCATTGAGTGGCACATCTGTAGAGTGGAGCCTATCATGTGACAATCAGGGTTCCACATTGGAGTAAGGAGAGCCTTCATTGCTCAAGCAGCCTACAAGGTCTAACCCAAACAAAGTCAGAGGTCTGTGAAGCAGAAGCCGCAGTTAATTCAGAATGCTGCAGCATGGTTGCTGACAGGAGTGAGTGATTGTCTGCATGTAATACCTCTGCTTCGAGAATGGCACCGGTTACCCGCTTGTTACCAGGCCAAATTCAAGGTGTCACAGTTGGTACCTGAAGCCCTTTTGTGCCCATTCCACTATTCTGATCGGCGGAACTGGCACCGTTACAGGGACCGCATAATTCCTCTTCCGTAATTACTCATCATAATAAATTTAATTATACTCCGCCCATCTGGCTGGGTTTCCCCATCCACTCTGGGTGGCTCCCAGCAGAATATTTAAAATACAGTCAAACATTGAAAACTTCCCTAAACAGGGCTGCTTTCAGATGTTGTTTACAATTTTAAGAAATCAGTCTTTTAGAATGGCAGCACCTGCCTGTTGACATGAGACAGACACCTTCCCTGTACTGTTTTCATGGCCTGCTTAGAACATTTTTGTGCAAATGTGTAGGGGCTAATGTGTCCTAAAATAATTGTTTTTCAATATTTAAAACTGTACAGGTAATTTTGAAACTTCTTGTAAACCGTTTCAGAGATTTTTGCTGCAATCAAGCAACTTATATATTTTGTTAAATAAAAACAATTTGCCATCAGCAGCAACAGCAGGAGGAGGAGGAGGAGGAGAGATCATTTTTAAACAAAGCAGTACGGTCTGACATGGTTATATAAATGTTTATGCAGTCTGGATGTAACAGCTCCACGTACCAAACATTTTCAAATCTTGTTGGGCAAACAAAGCACAGACAAGCCCATCTCTGTCTAGCCCCTGAGGACTAGATGTACAAGCAGAACTGAATCGGAATCAATTAAAGTGTTTCCTGTATGCCTCCTATCTGACTTGGGCAATGAGAAAAAATGTGGATGTTCCAGTGGTTGAAAACAGCTGTGCGACTTTTGAAACTATTTATAAAAAGTACAATGGAAGGCGAAGGTGTTCTTTGTAAATCTTGAAAGTGGAATAAAAAGTTTTTAAAGCGGGGCACCTGCTCTCATGAGTTCTTTTTGTTGTCAGCGGAGAACCTCCTGGATCAGAGGTCAGCCTTCCCACCCACCTCTCTTCATCCTGACCCCTTGTCAGGTGCACTGTCTCTGCAGCCATGTTTTCGCTGCTGCTGCGAGTGTACGCGTAGAGGCCATAGCTTAGTGTTAGTGCATCTTCCTTGCAATCAGAAAGTCCCAGATGCAGCCCCCGTCGTCTCCAAGTAGGACTGGGAGAAACTTCTCTCTGAAATCTTGGGGAAGCCGCTGACATGCCAAGGTGCACAATGCAAAACCAGATGAACTTTTGACTTGGTCTAAGGCAGCTTCTTGTGTTCCTTTGTGTTAAGGCAGAGCGGTCCAAGCCCACTCCCCGACAAGCCTGTCCTCGCTTCCTCCTCTCAGCCACAGCTGTCATTCCCTCCCTGCTCTGCCCCTCGTCCTGGCAGTGACTCCAGACTCCACAGCAGGATTTGCACTTGATTCCCTACCCCCCATCTATCAGTCGTTCCTTGGTTTTGGAACAGCTTAGTTCTCAAACATTTTGGTTCCCAAACGCCACAAACCCGGAAGTGAGTGCTCCAGTTTGCGAACTATTTTTGGAAGCTGAACGTCCGACAGGGCTTCCGTGGCTTCTGATTGGCTGCAGGAGCTTCCTGCAGCAAATCAGAAGCTGCGCTTTGGGTTCTGAACGTTTTAGAAGTCAGAATGGACTTCCGGAACAGATTCCGTTCGACTTCCAAGGTACAACTGTACTGGGCTTTTATGTAGATGATTTGACATCGCACTTTTTGTCCATGCCAAGTCTTTGCCTTGTGCGCATTCACAGCTAGTCCTGAAGGAAGGTTAATGTGGCTGCGAGACCATGATGACTTAACCCAAATTCGGCCAATCTAGCTGGGATGGAGCTCAAGCTTAGCATGCTATGTGCTGCACCAGTACTTTGTAAACATTTATAATCTTCAGGAGTGTCTCCCCCGTCCCCACCCTGTGCGTGTTGAAAAAGCTAAAAATATCCCTGATTCAACCTTGAATAGGCCTTGCATTCTGCTGTTGCCAGTGCTGAATAAACTGAAGCATCGTAGAGGAAGGACTTGATGAGATCATTAGGATTGCTGTATCATTTATGTTATGCACTGTTCTGGGCTAGCACAATTTCACATCCCCGTTATTGGATTGTTTGTCTCATTTTTTAAAAGGAGAGAACTTGTCCCCCTGTCTTAACTATTTAGCTTTTGTTTTGCGATCTTGGCTCTTTGGGAACTCTCCTGGCAGACAGGCCTCCGCAAATACATTTTCTCTGTTTAAATTTTGCAGGCGGGAGCTCAGCAAAGCAAACGACCTGGGAAGGGGGTCACCGGGTTCCCACGCTTGCCTACTGGGCAGGGAAGATCCCAGCAAATGCCACGAGTCCTGTGATGTTGAGGTAAGAGAACGTAACAGTGCCTGCTGTTCTTCTGGGATCATTTTCAAGATCCGCCTAGAGAGGGGCGTTGATGGCCAAACCCAAAACTGGCACAGACTTCATGTGGGGAACAGCTGAACTGCTCTGGCGTGAACCGGAACTGCTGAGAACATACCGTATTTTTCGCTCTATAACACGCACCTGACCATAACACGCACATCGTTTTTAGAGGAGAAAAACAAGGGGAAAAACATTCTGAATGAAACAGTGGATGTATCATTTTGTGCTTCATGCTGTGGCCACAGACACGTGATCTGATGGTGAATTTGGGGTGACCCAATGCAAAAATCCTGAGAATCCCTGTGGATCCATGCTTTGTAACCACATTTTTGCACCATTGCAGCCCCAGGCAACAGTGGATGTGTGATTTTTTGGTGCAGGCTGTAGCGATGGACATGCTATGTGATCTGATGGTGAATTTGGGGTGACCCAATGCAAAGATCCTGAGGATCCATGCTTTTTAACCACGTTTTTGCACCATTGCAGCCCCAGGCAACAGTGGGTGCGTGATTTTTTTGGTGCAGGCTGTAGCGATGGACATGCTATGTGCTCTGATGGTGAATTTGGGCTGACCCAATGCAAAGATCCTGAGGATCCATATGGATCCATGCTTTGTAACCACATTTTAAGTGGGGAGGGAAGGAAAAACACAGAAGGGACAAGGAGCTCGAGAGGGGTGTGCAGAGAAGCAGCTGGCTAAGAATGCAGGCAAGGGGTATAACGGGGGGGAGGAAAGGAAGGCAAAAGTTTCCACCCACCCAAGCCAGCCATCTCGCACGCTCTCTCTCTCTCTCTCCCACCTGCATGTTTTCCGGCTGGATCACGGAGAGGAATTAGAAGGAAGGACGCTCTGCTTTGTTCCGTTTGACCAAACACAGCAACGAAACAGAGGAGGGTGGGCAGTAAGACCCTGAGGCAGAATGCAGGAAAGCAGCCACTTCCTCTTTTCAGGTTTCCCTTCTCCGAGACGCGCGATTTGATTTTTGCCTGATTTTTGCCTCCACTCGCGCCAGTCGGCTCCAGGGACCACACATTCGCTCAATAACACGCACAGACTTTTCCCCTTCCTTTTTAGGAGAAAAAACCTGCGTGTTATAGAGAGAAAAATACGGTACATTCCTGGGAAGTGGAGGAACCTGCCATTTCTAGAGGGATAAGCAGAACAACAAAAATGGAGGTGTTGTCCTGAGTTAACTAGTAATAAACTCTGTTAAGCCCCCACAGATTTATGCAACCCTCTGCACCCTTTAGCTCCTTTCTCAGACCTGTGTGGCAGTGTCAGCAAATAAGGATTAAGAAGAAGGCTTTGGGGGGGGGGAGGGGACAAAAAAAACATGTGGCTGTTCAGGGTGAAGGGGTTCAGAGATGCTGGCCACTGAGTCAACAGCTGAGTTCTTCCAAGGGGGGTTGTTTTCCTCCTGGAGAACGCTGGGTTTGAAAGTGGCCAAAAGTTAACTTTTGAGATGTTTACTCAGATAAAGGTTTCAAAATCCCTGTCTCATGAGAACGGGAATAAAAATTATTCCCCACTAATAACCTTACGTAACTTCACTTCCTTCTGACCTCATTGCTTCCAACTCTCTAGTACTTCATGCCTCTGATCAACTCGACTGGTTCCTGAAAGCTTGTGCCATAATAAATGTGTTTGTCCCTAAGGCAGCCTTTCTCAAACTTGGGTCCTCAGATGCTACTGAACTACAACTCCTATCATCCTTGTCCACGGGCCATGCTGGCTAGGAATGATGGGAATTGTAGCCCAACAACATCTAGGGACTCAAGGCAGAGAACGGCTGCTGTAAGGTGATGCAATGCTTTTTGTTGTGATTGGTAACTGCATTGGTATCATGAATCAAAAACTGCTTACCGCACACAGACAAAAACCTACAGAGAGCGCCCACATTGATCTAGATGGCCTGCTGGGGACACTGCTTTTAAGGAGTCAAGGATACTTGCTTCTGTATTGTTACTCTGCATGGTATTTCGTGGATGAGCTTTTTGTTGTCTTGGCCAAAATGTGTTAACAAGCTGTGAGTGGGAAGCTGACCGTTCAGATGAGAAATGTAGAAACCCAGCCAAAAGAGGAATGAGGGGGAGAGATAACGACAAATTCTTAGCTTTGAAGGGGCTGAGGCTGCTGCTCCAGGGAACGTTTTGCTCTTCCCTCTTAGAGCCATCGGCAAGAGCTCGGCTCAATCCAGAAGAGCCTGCTGCAGGCTGCTGAGCTCTATTGGCTAACCTGGAGCATCAGTCATCTGGCTTAACTTCTGAGGTGCCTAGCAAGCTAGGCTGCACAAGACAAGCATGTTGGGGTGAGTGCACAAAGGAAGAAACTTTTAATGCCCATTTTATATTTTCCATGACAGAAAATGGGGCAAAAGGCATCCCAAACAGCACAGGGGACGCTGCTGTTCAAAACGGGGCGACCCTGTTTTTCAAAGGGACGGGGGCAACCCTAGCGCAGGTGCATCTTGTGAGGTGTTCGAAAGGGATCGTGGCCACTATCCCTTCCCCTAAACAGCCCCTGGTGGTTGCTCTCCTCCAAGTCACCAGTAGCTAGGAGCACATAGTTCTGCATCTCCCATGAGAAGGGGAAAGCAACCCAGGGAGCAATCAAGGCTGTCACTGTCTATGCTTGGGAACCAGGTTCTTCCAAGGCCAGATAGCAACAGTGTAAGATGCTCCCTGGGGAGTCATCTCCTTGGCACCACTCCTGGGAGACAAGATCTCAGGAAGCTACGGCACAGCTAACACTTGCTTGAGAACCAAAAGATAAAGCACAGCCTGAAGTAGGTGTGAGTGTTTAAAAACCATTCTGCTTGTGTCACAGGTTCCAGCAGGTGACAGTCAGGGGTTGCCTTGCCCCAACGTTGCCTTCTCCGACAGCACCAGTGATTTCTTTTGAAAAAAATCAGGCATGCAAGGGCAAAAAGAGGTGTATTGTGTCAGGGCCTTTTCAATACTGGCTCCGGCCTGGTGGAACGCTCTGTCTCATGAGACCAGGGCCCTGTAGGATCTGATTTCTTGCCGCAGGGCCTGTAAGACAGAGTTGTTCCGCCTGGCCTTTGGCTTGGAATCAACTTGATCCCCTTCCCCTCTATCCTTTTTTCCTTTCTCCTTCTGTGATGGAACTCCTATTTGGGGACTTCCTTGGCTTTTTTTCTGGCCCACGTAAGACCAGTCTGGATAGTTGGCCTTGGTGAAGATTTGACGTTTTCATCCCCAAAAAGTTTTTGATTTGAGTTTCTACTGAAATGAGACTGCATTTTAATCTTGTTTTTAAGCTGTATTTTAATCAATTGTTTTATACCTGGTGTTAGCAACCCTGAGCCCTGTCTTGGCTGGGGGGGTGGGGTATAAATATTTTTTATTATTATTATTATATAACCCCAGGATCTTTGCTTTGGGATTGTAATCTGGCCTCGACCTGATGGTAGAAACATGCTCACATCAATTCTTATTATTTATGCTCTTTCCCTGGCTTATCTCGCGGGCTCAGGACAGAATCCTCAAAACAACTCTGTGAACTGAGACCATTATTTGCCCAAGGCCAACTGGTGTGTATTTCCTGGCTGTGTAGGGATTTGAACGCAGGAGCCTAGGGAACCAATACGATTTCACCACCTTCTGCTCTGGATATTAAGTCATCCGGGCAGGACCAAGCCGCTGCTGACCTCTTTATGCTGCATGCATACTTCCCTGCTCTCGGCTCCTGTCTGTACATCACCTTTGCTTACCATCTACTGTGTACCTGGCTTAGACTTGCCGTGATGATGCTCTTGACAGTGCCTCTGGCTATTGCCATTGGGAGTGGGCTTTTCCGATTTTAGGACCTGCTATCCCTGATCCCTGCTGACAAAGGTCCTTATAGTTAAAGCTATGGTTTCCCCAGTAGTGATGTATGGAAGTGAGAGTTGGACCATAAGGAAAGCTGATCGCCAAAGAATTGATGCTTTTGAATTATGACACTGGAGGAAGACTCTTGAGAGTCCCATGGACTGCAAGAAGATCAAACCTATCCATTCTGAAGGAAATCAGCCTTGAGTTCTCACTGGAAGAACAGATCCTGAAGCTGAGGCTCCAATACTTTGGCCACCTTATGAGAAGAGAAGACTCCCTGGAAAAGACCCTGATGTTGGGAAAGATTGAGGGCGCAAAGAGAAGGGGACAACAGAGGACGAGATGGTTGGACAGTGTTCTCGAAGCTACGAACATGAGTTTGACCAAACTGCGGGAGGCAGTGGAAGACAGGAGTGCCTGGTGTGCTCTGGTCCATGGGGTCACGAAGAGTCAGACACGATCCCTGATCCCAGCTTTTTGGACCCCAAGTCCCCAAATAATAACAATACTTAGAGTAAATAAGGACCACTAGATCCTTCTTGTTGTTGCTTTCAACAGTGGACATAAATCTCTTTGGGATTTCAAGGGTAAATCCACTGGAATAATAGCAGTGATAATTGGGCTTTTATTAGTAGTTGTAAATGAGTTCCTTGGGTGTGATTTCCTTATTAATTGGCATCATGTAAGCCCCTTTGGCCACGGAAATGTCTTTCCGTGCACCACAAAAGTTATTACTAATGCCATTAATTGCTGTGACATTTCAGTCTTCTGCAGGATGTTTCTAAGGAGTTAGCCCAGAATGCTGTCACAATCTGACCACTTATGCGAATCCTTGAGGCTAAACGCTTTCATTCTCCGCTGCCTCCTTATGCTAAAGTTTAGAAAAGATGCATCAGTGCTGGTGTGTCACGGATACTCTATGGTTTTCGTAAGCTATATATTTTGGAGTTGTTATTCAACAGAAAGATTGGCAGCTGTTGTTGCTTACTTAGCAGCAGTAGTACATCTATTACAATCAGTCAGCCATAATTACAGAATCCAAGCCTCAATAAAACAGATGATAATGAGTGACACGTTATGATCTAATGATTGTAACAGGTCTTTGATAGCTAGGAAGATAGCTATTGAGAGGTAGAGCCAAAATGTAAAATGGCAACCAAGGTATTTGTGTGTCAAAAGCTCATGCCTAGTGTTTCACTGGAACAAAGCATTCTTGAGTATTTTTTGCATCAACAAGTATGCAGACAAGAGCGTGGTGCTCTGATAATGGATTGTTCCGTTGAATTATCCAGTGGAATCGGGTGCCTTTCCCCAGAAATGAAATGCCTTCCCCTCTCTAAGCGTTTGGTGCAATTCTAGGGTGCGTTTTAAGTCTTACTGTGAAACTCAGAGATTGTCCGTGTCAAATTGGGGCTGCTGAAATCCTAGTACACACAGTGTGTTGGAAACTTGGGGCCAAGTTACATGTGACATTTGTATCTAATGTGGGGGCAAGTCCTGTGGTATTTTCTTTATGCTCAGAAATGTTTATTTATATCTACTTTGTTTCTGAGAAATACTTGTTATTTGTGGATTTTGGAGCACTCCTGTAGTTTGAGGGACTAATGGATGGACAACAAAAGTATGCTGTGTGTTCAAATGCCAATTCTGCATTTGAACACACAGCATAGAATCATCAGTTTCATTTAGATACCTGCTTGGGCTGCCTATATTAATGTATATGTTTAAGTAGGATTGATTGAATAATCTTATTGCAGGTAATAGGTTTTGTTTGTTTCTGAATTAATTTTGCTTTATTGCTATTTTTATTAATTTTTATTAATTTATCTCCCCTTTTTCCTGTTATGTTTATTAATTAAAACTTAAACAGGCAGAGACTCACCTCCAAGTCCTCTGTTGTGAGTCACCCAGAGTGGTTGGGGAAACCCAGCCAGATGGACAGGGTATATTATTATTATTATTATTATTATTTACATTAAACTTAGATTAGCAGCAACTGCCTCCCTGCCATTAAACCCAATGGTTTTCCTGATCCATATTCCATGCAGGATGAATATTTCTTCACTGCACTGAGGTGATGCTAAATTTCAGTACTGTGTGTAGCAGCTCTTGGTTACGTATATGATTATCCCAGTGTGAAGATATAGGAGGATTTATGGGGGTGGTGGGTGGGAGAGATTCTTTCTATCTTTTGCTCCCATCATCTCGGCTGACAGCATGTACCTCCCACATGAAGCTAATTGCCCTGGGGAAAGGAGGAGAACCCAGCTGGCTGTATTGTGAAAAGGGTGGCATTGCTGGCTGGGCTCCAGCATTTTCATGGAACAGTCGCTAAGCATCTGTTGGGAAAGACTTTATCTCAACTGTGCATATTTAACACTACGAGACCAATTATTTCATTGGAATCGTGGGCAATTGGTGCTTTTAAAGACCAGCAACAACTGCAGGGTTGGGTAGGGTAGAAAGGAAGAGAGGTGAATCCTTTGGCTCCCCAGCGGCTAGCAAAATCATTGTGGGTGGGAGCCTCCTTCAGTGCACCTGGATGTCTGAGAAAGGAAGGAAGGAAGCATATTGATAAATGACGAACTGCCGTGTGTGAATAGTTGACGTCAGAGGTTTTGCATGCACGGCCTTTGAGAATATGGGACCCACTAGAAGTGGTGAGTAATGAGCAGGCGGAAATCAGGATATATGGACTTAGCTGAGAAGCTGCTCTGTGAACAAAGGTTGCCCCCACAACTGAGGGCTCAAAGCCACTTTCAGGATCACGCATTGAGAGTTAAGTTGCAGAGGACTGTTCCTTTGGAATCCCTTCCCTACCCAAGGAGGCTCACCTGGTGCTTTTAGCTTTCCATTTGTTGTCTCTTGTCTTTTGATTCCCTAATTGGTGTTTTATTTCTGTTTGTCTCTACTTGTGTCATATATATATATGTGGCAAGTGCAGAGTCATAGAGAAAGCAGCTGATGTTCCCAGCATTCGCTGCTATGCTTTTCCTTCTCTGTGTCACTTCAAATCTTAAAACTCGTCGTCCTTTTTCTGCCTGTGGTTCCTCTGCATTTACACACCTGGGTTCTCAACCTGTGCAGAGCCAACTCTTTTTCCTAGACCTCTAGCTAGGGAGCAGGCGCTCATTTTCTATCCCATTGAGCGGAAAATGCTTATTAATTTCCCATGCCTCAAGGGGGTGGAGCTGGTGCCTTTCCACCAAAATCTGCCGTGCCAAACTGCTTCGCTTAACGGCGTTTGATGACGAGTGCCCGCAATGACTTTATGATTTTCCTGCTCATTAAAAAGTAGGTCAGTAAAGTAGGTCGCCCAAATGAATAAGGAAGAAATTGTGCCATCGTTTTGCGGCGAAGTGCTTTGGCAGAGCTCTATAGATTGAGCAGTGGCTGTTTGTTGTGTGCGTAGGTGCCTTATCTAAGAGTTCTGGTTCGCTGCATGTGACTTTTTGGGAAGATGCATCATCAGGTTATGTAGCTAGAAGGGAAACAGAAAGCAGGTTTTAACTATCATGGCGTCATCAAAGATACTTGCTTTCACTTGCCCTTTCACTTGGTCGATTGTGCAAGAAATGCATTAATTTAACTAAGGTAAGGTGTCACTGATGCATAGCTGTCAACTTACAGATTTGAAAATAAGGGACCAGCAGCCTCAAAAATAAGGGATAAGCAACCAAAATAAGGGATTTTGTGAACACAAGTACGTTCAACGTCTGAGCCCCTCCGAGCCAAAGGCAGAAAGCCCAACCAGCAGCCAAACAAAGCCTCAAACGGTGGTTCCCACAGTGCAGCAACCCGGCAAAGGGGATGCAGCAAGGAAAACCACCGTCACCTCTCCGCTGGGAAGCGCTGAGCAAAGGCGAGTCCCCAGGCAACGCGGCTGATTTGATTGGCACAAGGCTTGCAAGCTCCAACCCCCCCCCCCCCAGTCGTTCTTAGACTCCTTTTTGGGTGAGCAACGCAGCCAAGCAACACAGTTGGAGCCTCCCTCCTCTCTGGCTGGCAGAGAGGGAGGGAGAGGAGCTGGTTCCTTTGAAACCCGGGAAATTTAAGGGACATCATCAGTAAGGGACAGCAGCGGGACACGGCGCTGGGATAAGGGACTTTCCCGCCAAATAAGGGACAGTTGACGGCTATGCACCGATGCATCAGTTTAATTAAGAACTTCCTTGTTAACGTGGAAACTGTTTTGAAGGGTGGTGTTCCTCTCTATAAAACCTCCCAAGCTAAATCTCAAATAACAGACCCTGGTCTGTCTCCCACACCATTTCTAATCCCCTAGTTTGAAAAAAACAAAACAAACAAAAACCCCTCAACAAGTAGGTTATTAATTAGTGAAACTGTTCTCTTTTTTCCTGGTAAGCTTGCTGGAGGCACATACTTACAAACACTTTCAAACTTTTGTGAATTCACGGCATTTTCTCCAGTGTGCTAGAAAAGCTTTGTACTTGGACCCCATGCAACCAATTTCTTCTGTACCGCTGCATCATTGTGAAAATGTTTTCTCTGCTAATTGGTTTGCCATTCTCAAAAAGGCCTCTTATAACCTGCATGTTCATGCTTCCCACAGCAAAATCTGGGTGTTCCAGGAAGGGAATGGAGTGGCAATATCCGAGAAGTTAGGTGTGTTGTGCCAAGTTTTCCAAGCCTGAAAATTGCTTTTGAAAATGGGTTTACTAATTTGCTCAGCACAGCCAACAAAGTGGAAGTCCCTGGAACCTCAAGATTCCATATTCAGTCTGCAATTTTGTCTATGATTCCTCATAATGGACATTATCTGCCTTTTAGGGGAACTCTCCCAAATTGTGTTCCATCAAAACAATGTTAACTAACATTCAATGTTTTTAAAAATGCATTACATTGCAGCACAAGAACACAAACTGCTCTGAAGGTTTTATTTACAGTCGAGTAGTATATTAATTTTAAGATATAAATAAGTAATACATTTAAATATGTATTTTTGCACAAAATATGAATTTCTCAATGTGTTTTGTCTCAGAGTAAGCATTTCTAAACTCGTTTTATTAAAAAGACACAGCTATTTGTATGGGTATTTCTGCTTGTTTGTTTGTCTGAGCCAAGAACATCACCATAGCATTCAAGAGATGTGAAATCTGAAGGATGACTGCATTATGATCTAAACATTAATCCGGTCCCTTTTTATTAAAATGGTCAAAGGATGAATTCCTCAAGCATCCCTAATACTGCCGGGCTTATTTACAAAGACAACCATAAGAAAATAAAATTATATTAATAAAACCACAACTGATGTGGAAGATGTGAGGTGTGTTAGCTTCCCACTGATGGGAATTCCCACTGCGCTCCAGGGGCTTCAGGCAGCTTCAGCGAAAGCAACGCGAAGCCTCCGGAGCGCAGGGGGAACTCTCCCTCTGCGCTTCGGAGGCTTCGCATTGCTATCGCTGAAGCCAAGGAGATTGCATTTGCTCCATAAGACGCACACACATTTCCCCTTAATTTTTGAAGGGGGAAAAGTGTTTCTTATAGAGCAAAAAATACGGTAATTTGAAGAAACCAGCTGAATTGCTCCAATCTCCAGGTGATTAGGACCAATTACAAGCTTGACCATCTTCTGTTGAGCTGCTTTAGTAATCCGTTTCCCATATTGTGCTGTTTGTTGGATGTCAGATCACCCAACTGACAGTGTTTTTGTGTGTGTATTATTTCAGTACCACACTCCATGTGCTGTGTTATCAAGTATATGATTATGGAATAATGTGTTTTGTGGCTCAGGTTTAAGTCCCTGAAATAAGAAGACTGCAGTGGAAATGTTGATAGAGTTGTTGGTGGTGGCAACTACAGAACCCAATGCCACTCTCATTTTCCATCCTGGCTTCCTATGGAAGCTGCTGCGCTGTACATAAGTGAAACCATTTTTTCCTAGAAAGTGAATTGATGTGCTTAGCATGGCATCATTCGGATGTATTTACACTGCTTATTTAACCCTGCCACTGTGGTTTTATCGCCAAGGACTGCATCATTGTAGTGTTTCTGTGCAGCTGGACCTGGCAGCGCACAATAGAAGTTTATAGTGACCCACCTTGGCTCCCCACCAGTGTGCAAGTCTTGACTATGTGGCCTTGAGGTTTTATGGAACTTGGAGCTCAAATCTTGGTATTTCTGTGGGTTCTTTGTATGGTTCCATACACGTCTGGGTTCTTGCTTGGGTCTCTTCTGGAACTCATGTGCATCAAGTAGTTCAGAGACTATGCACCATCACAACTGAGCCCACCTTTCTGTGTTTTCTGAAGGAGTTGCTAGCTCCCTCTGGCCTTGCTGAGCTGCCGTCTGGCTCTCCAAAGGCATAGGGGCAGCAGGAAAGGAAGGCCCAGTGCAAATATAAGGGACGTGTCTCCTTTTTCTGGCCATCTGGCCTTGGAAAGAGAGGAGAGGAGCCAGCAGAACAAGGATGTCACTCATCATCAAACACCTGGGCCCAGTTCTTCCCCAGATACAACCCCGTTCAGCATCTGTCTGACGCAGCATAAGGAAGCCTCGTTCATTATATGCTAGCATCCCTCCCATCGTGTTTGTTGTTGTTGTTTAGTCGTTCAGTCATGTCCGACTCGTCATGACCCCGTGGACCAGAGCATGCCAGGCACTTCTGTCTTCCACTGCCACCCGCAGTTTGGTCAGACTCATGTTTGTAGCTTCGAGAACACTGTCCAACCATCTCGTCCTCTGTCGTCCCCTTCTCCTTGTGCCCTCCATCTTTCCCAACATCAGGGTCTTTTCCAGGGAGTCTTCTCTTCTCATGAGGTGGCCAAAGTATTGGAGTCTCAGCTTCCCATTGTGTTTACCTCAGAACAAACCTTAGTGAGGCCACTGTCTTCATGATTGAGAGCTGGAGACGATAAGTGGAAATGACAACATAATGCTGCTCCGTAATTTGGGAACCCATTCTGCACTTGAGGCATTAGAAATTTTCCACATGGTATTTGTGTCCACTAGGCATTCATTAATTTTCCATCAAGAACTGCAGGCACTGGACTACCCTTCTCTTGAGTGACTCAGCGATATAGCCAGCTTCCTCCTAGCAAATTAACATTTGTAAAAGGGGGTGCTCACTCATTAAAATGTGCTAATTAATATGGATGTAAATAATTTCAGTCTAATACAAGGCTTTGGCTCAAGTTCCTGGGAGCATATTACTTGGCACATTAGCATTTGAGAAATTGGGTTTGAGTGTCCTGCACAAAGCTCCTTTTTTCTGTACAATTGCTGCCCTCAATCTCAAATCAATATATATTTCTTCTCCCCACCATTTTTGCGACCTTCGCCCACCCCCACATCCTTCCCCCAATCTAATCCTTGAGGAAATGTCCTGACAATGAATCCAACCCTGAAGGCAAAATAGTCAGTATGTGCAAATGCTATATTTTGTAGTTGGATTTGTGTTTGGGAATTGAATTTCTTTGTTTCTTAAAACACACACGTACCAACCTGGAAAAGAAGTGGCCCAGTCTGGTCGATATAGGGTTGTTGCTTTTTTGCGTAAGTGAGGTACTCATCTGAATTCTGTACTTTTGGTGTAGAATGTGTTACGACCGGGGTGGGGAGGAGTGTTAATTTTATTTGCTCCAAAGCTCTCCTTCATGGTGAAGTAGCTCTTGCTTCTTGTACACTGTTCCTGTCCTGTGTTCTTCTGATCACAGTCTCTTCTCTCCTGCAGCACTTTAGATATATTCCCTACCTTGGTGTCTCTGGCAAACGCAAGCCTCCCTCCCAACAGACAGTTTGATGGTATGGATATTTCTGAGGTCCTCTTCGGGCGGTCAAACAAAGGACACCAGGTATGGAATTAACCTTAATATTTAGCTAAATTTTTGTGTGGAAATGGCCTTTATTACAGTGGTACGGTGTGTTTCTTTTTGCCCTTGGTGGCAACAATGGGATGCAGTCCGTAGTCCAAATCAGCTTTTTGCATCCTAATTTATCAACATTCCAGATGGAACGGCCTGAGATATTTCGTTGCCTGAAGTGAAAAATCTAAGCAGCGCTCTCCATGGTGTTATTATTTAAAGTGTTCCTTTAATTGAGGGTGTGGTGGGTGGGGCACATAATTTTTTGCTTGATTACCTTGGGTTTCCTGAGCAGGAGGGGCACAGTCCTTGGTTATATAATTTCACAAGACTGTTTTGAGGAAGAAGTGAGGAGTTCTGAACTTTCGCGGTGCACTCTGAAGTTTTTCTTATTTGGCCCTTGGAGTTTGAAACTAGCCTCAAACTCAAAGGAGTATTGAAAAATACTTTCTTTTTTCATGAACAAGATGCTGTTTTGCTGAGGGAAATCTCCAAAACCTGAGCAGGGCATCAGTTTGACATCATGTTTGGCTTCTCATAACTTATCACATGCACCAAGTGAATGTGTGCATGTTACATTTTGAGAAGCCATATATAATATTAGCCACTTGCGACGACAACTGCATAAGACCTAGTGAGGAGTGGGAGAGCATTCAGGGAATTCAGGCTGCCCTATGCATGTAGGGAATTATTTACTGTAAACAGCCAGAGCTGTAAATTAGAGAAATTAGAATGTCATCTAATTCATGATATTATATTATTATTATTATTAAAGATTGCAGCACTGACTTAATATATTCTTCTTCAAAGATTTAGTAGAAAAGGTTGTATAATTCCAGAAATATTTGGAGCTGTGTATGGTGCTATTCTTTCACTACTAGTGAAATAACACACCCACAGAGTGTGGAGCATATGTGCATCCAAAATATGTAATGGACCAATAATATTATTACAGTGGTACCTCAGAAGTCAAGTGGAATCTGTTCCGGAAGTCCATTCAACTTCCCAAACATTCAGAAACCAAGGCATGGCTTCCGATTGGCTGCAGGAAGCTCCTGCAGCCAATCGGAAGCCGCGTCGGACGTTCGGGTTCCAAAGAATGTTTGCAGACCGGAACACTCACTTCCCGGTTTGCGGCGTTCAGGAGCCAAAACGTTTGACTCCCAAGGCATTCGGTTTCCAAGGTACGACTCTACTAAAATTGGTGTGTATAGGAGGTCTTTGCCTCAAGTCTTCCTGGAGCCGGTAGGCTGATGCAATCTCCTTTCCCCACTTTAGCTTTGCTTGCCTCCTGTCATTTTCTTTCTCTCTCGTTGATGGCCAGGTGACTCCCATTTCCTTTGCTTTTCAAGGCAAAACCGGTTTTTGTTCCCTCACATCACAACAGATTTCTTTTCTTAATTGCTTTGGATTCTGAAACCAAACAAGAGAAACAACAAAAATGGGTCCCAGGGTGCTTGGTGCTAGTCTTTGCCTGAACAAACAGGGACATCATTAAGTTCTCATTCAGCCTGGAGTCCTGGCTCTGGCAACTGTGTCCATTATCAATTTGTAAGTAGGGCAAACCCCAACCCCCAACCTGTCTACACTCTGTCATTTTCTGTTCACATGATAATGCGAGAGCTGCAAGCATGAGCATGAGAACAGCAGTTTGCAGGGCAGGTATCAGAGGGCACATTTTCTAAAGGCTGCCCTCTTGCCTCTCCCAGCCACAAACTGGAAACCTAAAGATGAAATCCTGTATGTTGTTTTGAAAGCCTGCCCCTACTGCAAGCTCCTGCACTCTAGCTCCCACTGGGCATTTCAGATTTCACTGTGGCTTTTGTGTATTCAATTTAGTAAAAAAAATGTGGGTGCTGCAGCTTAACCCTGGGGGCAAGCAGTTAAGAAGGAGAAGAAGCGTCCCCATAAGACAGAATGTTCTCTTTTGCAATGGTCCAATTATGATGGTAAAGACAGGGCATGACATGAAGGGTACATGGTGAAATGATTGGATTGGCAAAGGTTGTGCCATATGTGGGTAGCAAGACTCAGATGAACTGTTTTAAGAGACATCTTCATGGCATTGAATGAATGTTCTGAGACAAGTTCAAAGAGAAGGTAGAAAATTGTCTTGATGAGGGTGTGTGCAAGGTCTTGGTTCTCCCAACAGGAGTGCCGAGCCCTGATGGAAAGCTGCCTTTGGCAGTAATTGGCCCAGATGCATCCTCATTTTCTGATTTTGTCTCCTAATCACTGTTGGGGTATTGTTGGGTATAGCACCTCCGAAGCTCAACCACAGAAAACAGCCATTTAGGAGAGTTGTCTTTACTAGACCAGCAACAACAAATACCACTGTGCATGCACACGCTATTTACAGAGGTTACAATTAGTCTTCTCTCTCTTTGAGCCCTGAGAGGGTCCTTTGCTTCAAAGTGCTTGCTGTGTTGAAGTCCGCAGCCAAGTCTTCAGTTCACTTGCTTGCAAAGTCCTGCAAATGATAGGGTCCTCCAATTCAGCAGTATACAGCGGGTTTTCCCTGTTGCTACTGCTGTGTCCGCTGTTATATGCTCGCTGCTGAATAGTAGTAGTAGTGATAATGATAATATTTATTTATTTATTTATTAATTCATTCATTCATTCATTCATACCCCATCGGTCTGGCTGGGTTTCCCCAGCCACCCTGGGCGGCCCCCAACAGAATATCAAAAACAGAACAAAACATCAAACATTAAAAATTTCCCTAAACAGGGCTGCCTTCAGATGTCTTCTAAAAGTCAGGTGTTTATTTCCTTGACATTTGATGGGAGGGCGTTCCACAGGGTGGGCACCACTACCGAGAAGGCTCTCTGCCTATTTCCCTGCAACCTCACTTCCCGCAGGGAGGGAACCACCAGAAGACCCTCAGAGCTGAACTGGGGGTGGAGATGCTCCTTCAGGTATATTGGGCCTAGGCCATTTAGGGCTTTAAAGGTCAGCATCAACACTTTGAATTGTGTCCGGAAACGTACTGGGTGCCAATGTGGGTCTTTCAGGACCGGTATTATATGGTCTCAGCAGCCACTCCCGGTCACCATTCTAGCTGCCACTGAAGTTTTTCGTCAGTGGTTTATTTATCTGTTCTGCTGCTTAACTTGTGTTAAAGCCATTGTAATGTCACCCTGGGTCTAATTTTTAGTCAACACTTTGGGTAGAAATGAATAAGTTAAATGACCTCAGCTGTGGTTGTCAAAATCCCTTTTTGTAAACAGATGAACTGCACCTTGTGTGTTGGTGATATAAAGAAGAGGCATTTTAGTGAGATCTGCCAACGTGGTGACTGATTAGCACGTGGTCATTCATAATTCTACTTGTGAAGTTTGTTTTTACGGTTAGCTTTATTGCCACTAGTGTCTTTCCAATTCTGCTATGATGAACATCCTTTGGTTGCTATGTGTCTCTGTCCTTTTTCTGTTATTCAAGCTGTTGCATAAAATAAGTTATGAAACGCTCCGTGTTGAATGGCAAGGGACATCATGTTCTTATGGCAAATGGGTTTTTTTTTTGCAAAATTGTACGTCCAGTGGCTGAAAGTGGAATATGGAACAAGCGTCGGTTCATAGGGCGGGTTGTAGTTTAATTCACTTAGAAATATAATTCTTCATAAGCAGCATGTCATGACTCATTATTGTAGCAGCGTCAACAAGATGAAGGGCTTCAGTGCCAAAGTTCTGTTAACAATCTTTCTTGAAGACTTGCGCAGTGTTGTTTTTGAACATCGGGAGCACACGCTGTCCTTGAGATTAGGCCCTGAGGTGAGGAATGGCCACAGCTAGTTTCCCTTTGAGATGCATAGAGTTTGATTTGCTCATTGTGACCCTGATGCAGTGAGCTGCACAGATTTTGCCAAGGCGAGCCAACTTGAAAACAGGTGCATTGTTGTAATCTTTCCCCTATTTGTGTTCTGTAAATATGGCACAAATTGAACAAAGGCAACACCACCAGCGGCAGAGGTGGTTGGAGTACAGAAGAGGATTACAAGTTTTTAGGAAAACAAGACAACTTAGATGGAAAACAAGATGTTTATTTCAGTGAACCTCCAACATCTGACTTGGAGCCTTTCTTGGAAATTTAATTATTTATTACTTTTTCATTGCAGGATAAAATACACACACACACACACACACACACACACATATATATATATAGCCAGACACATCAAAGCTGCATTGATTTTATTTTAAATTCCACCTTTGCCCTCCTATTCCTTCCCTCCCCAAGAACTCTTATTTTCCAGACAAGTTGTGGCCTGTTAAAAAGCCCGGGACAAATTTGCATTCCAAGATCTGAATCCTAAAATGCTCTTGGCAACAACATTCCCAGGGGGTGATTAGCACAAGTGGAGGGAGCCCAGTTCCAGGCCCCTATGAATGTAAGCATCTGTCAGAATTTGTTCCAAGTATTTCTACTTGAAAAGATTTCTGGAGGGTTCCTTCCCAGGGCTGGAGACCACAATGGCATCAGCCAGAGCAGGAGAGGGAAGTAAATAGGCTATGTAAACACTGGGTTTTGAGGCTGCTTGGACAATATGAATATCTGAGAGAAAATGTTTGCTTTTATTTTCAGATTATTATTATTATTGTAATTATTATTGCTTTATATTATAATTATTATTGCCTTACATCAAAATGGCAGAACATCCCTTCACTGCATTGTCATGATCATACTAAGCTGTTCATTGGAGCTTTTCAGATTTACTTTCACTTGAATTATAATATCAGTGTTTGCCCCACAAGGATATTTTCAGCTAGGCATAAATTCTGGATAATTATCCCAAGTGCAATATGTCCAGTTTGGGGACATTATTCATTACAATGGTTTCACATTTGGGCAGTCAGTGACCACTTGAGAGACCAGAACTTGAAAGCATTGGTGTGTTTTTGTTTCAACCCAACAATTCAGATATTCCTGCCTCCAGTAGCTACCCAGGGATAGAATGAGATGAGAGTGAACACTTCAATGGCAAAAATGATATAACCATCCATTATTATAGTGGTATATCAAACTCAATGATTTCCTGAACCTCCTGAACCTCTATGGGAAAAACTCACAATGACTTCTCTTTCGTTGTTGCACGTACTGTATTTTTCTGTGTATAAGATGCCCCTGTGTATAAGACGCCCCCTATTTTGGGGGACTCAAAAGTTAAGAAAATGGGGGGAGGATATAACTGTGTATAAGACGACCCCCAATTTTAAACATTATTTTCTAATAAAAAAACCTAGTCTTATTCACGGAAAAGTACAGTATGTATCCTCCTTAACAACATGAATATGAAGCCTTTTGAGCAACTGGGGGAAGATGGTATTCTTCATCTTCCTTTTACGCAGTTGCCCTAGGGCTGCTCAGGCAGGGGTCTAATATCCGTTCCTCTTCCTATCTAGTGCTTCAGTAGCTTTTTGTTGCTATGCGAGGAGACTACATAAAGACAGCTGTTTGCATTGTTGTTGAAGATGGTCATGATGTTCGATATCCCTTGATGCTCATTGAGAGTAACAGATGTGCAGTCCCCACACCCAGTAAGAAATATTCAGCATCTTGTACCCATCAGGTCTCTGGCTAAGAAGAGAGAAGCCAATGGATGACCTGATGAAACGAAGGAAGCTTTCCACTTAGATTCTGTGCTGGGCAGAAAAACCTGCTTGTTAGCTTTGGTGTCTCCAAATTCCAGGGCACTTCCCCTAACTTCCCACAGTTACAAGGCGGCATTTGTTTTTTAGCTACATGTGCCAACTGGGGATTTGGAGCAGCAGTTTCACAGCAGACCTGAAAACAAGCAGTTCTCTGAAGCTGTTGAGGACTGCTATGATAGAAACCCCAAACCTTCAAAACCAAAGACCAATAAAATATCGGTTAATTCCGGAACAATTTAGGAGAGCTGACAGTTTCTCGCAAGGGAGTCTCCCACTGATGGATGATTTGAGTTTAGCTGTATCTCTACATGGCTGGGCGGGAGGAAAATAATTGTGATTCCCCCCCCCCCCTTTCCGTACAGTACAGTGGTACCTCTGGTTAAGAACTTAATTTGTTCTGGAGGTCCGTTCTTAACCTGAAACTGTTCTTAACCTGAGGTACCACTTTAGCTAATGCGGCTGCCTTGCCACCGCCACCCGATTTCTGTTCTCATCCTGAAGCAAAGTTCTTAACCCGAGGTACTATTTCTGGGTTAGCAGAGTCTGTAACCTGAAGCGTCTGTAACCCGAGGTACCACTGTATTAGATGCAGACCAGTATTTCACAAAACCAAATCTAGCTTTGTTTCTTGTTGCCCTTTTCCCTGACATGTTTCAGGTGTTAAATATAGCCTAAGAGCCTCCTGTCATGTCGGAAGGGTGCTTCCTTCAAAACTGCTACCCACAGAGAATTGCAGAACTCTGGATGCCCCAAACAAAGACCAGCTTGGGGGAAGGAGCGTTCTTAAGTTCAGCCTGTCTATTTGCTTATCCAGGCACAGAACCCTTTCGGGGAAAGTCAGTTGCCAGCAGCCAAGGCAGGCTTCTTAAAAGGATGCATGCAAAACGATGTTCTTAGAAAGAACTCTTGTTAAGTATACTTACTTCTTCTCTATGATAAATAACATTTTAGAATAGCAAAATGTGCCGTGATGTAGGCGGCTGCCTTTCTTTATCGCTCAGCTTGGTTGACGGCCCCGAGCAGCGTGCGAGACTTGCTTACCTGTTTGGATCAGAGGCCATTTCAAAGAATCCAAGGTGGAGCCTATCCCCAAACTTCTAGGCTGCTTCTGACTTGGTGCTGCAACACTAGCTAAGCCACTGTGTCTTTAGCCCTAAGCATGTCTGAAGCTGGATGAGCACAAAAAGGGAAAGCCAGAAGTCCCAGCTCATTTCTCTAAACCCTAAACCAACATACCTTGGTAACAATTTCCTGCCTCCAGTTCCGTGGCCAATTAAAGCTGGGTAAGGAATGAATAATGACAGCTGTTGGGCAAAAAACTCATTTACATTGTGAAAAGCTGCTCTGAGCGGGTAGCAGGCATGATGAAACAAAGGAAATACAGCACAACACACAGCAGTTCCAGTAAGGCTGTGTACACATTGCCGACTTGAAACACAGCTCGGTCATCCCTTTTCTCTATTTGAAGAATAGCTAGTTTGGGAGAAAACATGGTATTTTGTAAGAAACATCAGGATCGGGAAAGTGTGGATTGTGGACAACGTGTCCACAGCACTTCCCAGACCAGTGCTGAGAGCCTACTGGATGCAGATTTAAGCAGGAGTGTGTGTTGTGTGTTTTGAACACCTTCATTATGCTTATTTTTATATTTCACAAAAAGTAGAGAAATTGGGTGGGACTCACCTAATAGAAGGGACGCGGGTGGCGCTGTGGGTTAAACCACAGAGCCTAGGACTTGCCGATCAGAAGGTCGGCGGTTCGAATCCCCGTGACAGGGTGAGCTCCCGTTGCTCAGTCCCTGCTCCTGCCAACCTAGCAGTTCGAAAGCACGTCAAAATGCAAGTAGATA
Organism: Podarcis tiliguerta; assembly: GCF_965153285.1. Lineage (NCBI taxonomy): Eukaryota > Metazoa > Chordata > Lepidosauria > Squamata > Lacertidae > Podarcis > Podarcis tiliguerta. The sequence goes on along the minus strand of NC_139535.1, from coordinate 98,580,904 downwards.
AATAGGCAGGAAGGTAAACAGCGTTTCCGTGTGCTGCTCTGGTTCGCCAGAAGCAGCTTAGTCATGCTGGCCACATGACCCGGAAGCTGTACGCCAGCTCCCTCGGCCAATAAAGCGAGATGAGCGCCGCAACCCCAGAGTCAGCCACGACTGGACCTAATGGTCAGGGGTCCCTTTACCTTTACACCTAATAGAGCGCCGCCTGCGGAAGCCTGCACAAGGACTTCTGCCGTTGCAATGGGGCATGCCTCCCCCTGCAATTGACTCTGAGGGGTAAGGTCAGCAAAACACCTGGAATAGCACTGGGGAGAGCAGCCTGTTCCATCAGGATTGTGGATGCTTGCAAAGGTGCTTGCAAAGGTGGTGTGATCTGCAATGTGTTGAATTCCTCCCACCAGTGCACCTGAGAAGGGGGAGAGGGGTCATCTATTCCACCGCACCCCCACCCTATGCCTCTGCTTCCTGTTTGAACTGGTATTTCCAAAGTTTCCACATTACTCTTTATGGAGAACTGGAGAATCAATTGGTAGAAAATACCTTGGCACCACTTTAAACAGACAACAGCCTTTTGGAAGTTAAAGGTGTGACCAGCTACTTCTAGTTCGGCTGTCAGTGGCTGTTGGGATACCTGCAAAGTTGTCATATTGCTGATCAGCTGGAAGGAGCAGCCTTGCTACACCTGGCGTGACTTCTGCGCCGTGTCCCCCCCCCCCCCGGTGTTTCAGCAGCACTGTGGAACCAGTCTTTTTCGGAAGTGGTTTGCTGAGCTCAAACCACACAGGTTTCTGCCACATTTGTGCACCAGGGATTGTTCGGCTGACAGGCGCTCCTCAGGTGCTGCGTCTGGCAGAAGCAGCTGACATGGTGGGGCTTTGCTGCTCTCCTAGGACTCTGACATCACTGCCACTTACGAGGCTAGGGCAGTGGTGAGGGTGGGGCTGTGCGGGCACACTGTGCGGGAGTGCCGTGTGGCTGCCCAAAGCTTGCTCCTACCCTGCCCCACTCCTCCCTTGGTAGGCAGGGCCAGGAGAGTGGCTCCACAACACTGCCCCAGCACACCGGACAGTCCTGGCACAAAAGTAGCACAATGTCTCTGGGGTGGGGGCTTGAGGATGTTGGGCACCCATTTGGACACCCATGCCAGGAGGTGGCAGTGCTCTGATGCATCTCAGAGATGAATAAATCACAGTACCCTCTGAGAAGCCTGGATAACCAGAACTCACGGTAAATTTCCTTTTTACCTTACCCCTGTGGTGAGATTGCTGTTCCAAATGGATACAGTGGTACCTCTTGTTAATTGTTCTGGAGGTCCGTTCTTAACCTGAAACTGTTCTTAACCTGAGGTACCACTTTAGCTAATGGGGCCTCCCGCTGCCGCCACCATGCAATTTCTGTTCTCATCCTGAAGCAGAGTTTTTAACCCGAGGTACTATTTCTGGGTTAGCGGAATCTGTAACCTGAAGTGTCTGTAACCTGAAGTGCCTATAACCCGAGGTACCACTGTATTTGACAATGAGCCTTTATATTTTCTTTTTACCTGGAGAGAAGCATCTCTTGTGTGTAGCCAGGAAACTGAGAAGCTTGGACTTCTTACTACATGAGCTGCCGACTCTCTGCTCCCATCCCTTGTTGCTGTAATTTGGGAATATGGGAATCCCAGCTCCAGAGAGGAAGCTGAATGTGCCACACTGAGTCAGCAGAGGAGAGCTGCGCTGCTGTTCCGGGAAACGGAGCAGAAAGCCAGTTTACGGTATGCTTCACAGGCACAGCCATTGTGCAAGCCCCTTTGCTTCGGCAGCTGACCCAGCCTAGGCTCTCTGATGTTGGCGTCGCTAGACAGAGCGGCGTTGCGGTAGGAGGGGACAGCTTGTCTTGTTGTCATCCTCATGGTACCGCAGGACACAGACGGGACAAATTAGGGAGTGCGGTGGAAAGCGTTAACCACATCCCTCATTTAAAATGGCACTCTTCCCCCTGTTCACAGATGTGAGCAGAGCTTCTATATCATATGCCTCAGCAGTGCTGCTTTTCTGGGGGTAAGTGCCTCTCTTGTTCTTTCATAATGGCCATGGCGACCACCTGAGAGGTGCCGGAAATGAGTTCCTGTGAGTTCCAACTGAAAAAAAAGCCCTGTGCATTCATGCTGTTGGATTATAGTCACGTATTATTTAGGGTGCAATCCTAAGGCTGAGGTTGGAGCACCAATCTTGCCCTCCTCTGGCCATTTTACTATTTTTAAAACTGTTTCCCTCCTATCTGAAACCTTGGGAGGGAAAGATGCAAGATCATAGACTCATGGAATTGTAGAGTTGAAAGGGACCCTGAGGATCATCTAGTCCAACCCCTTGCAAGGCAGCTGTCCCATACAGGGATCGAACCGGCGACCTTGGCCTTGTCAGCACCACACTCCAACCAACTGAGCTATCCAGCATGCCAGCATAAATCTGTCCCTGATTTAGAGGCATGTTGGGGCACCAGGATGGTTTGGGATGCTTCAGATCCAAGTTGTTTCTGTTATATTTTGTTTACAATAGTTTCCCAGCCCACCCTGGCTCCTGCACCCCCTTTCTGGCCCTGAGGATTTTGACACTGGTTGGGCCAGGGCTGCAGAAATTGCTCTGGTGGGGTGAGGAATGGGGCATCTGACATCAGATCTTCCTTTCTGATTTGGAGCACTGCTCTATCCTGTGCTTGCTGCGATAACACTCAGGAGACACACAATTGCATCCTTAGTGATGTATCAATGGTGTGAGGCCGAGTGTATAAGACTCGCTGTACAGTGGTACCTTGGGTTAAGAACTTAATTCATTCTGGAGGTCCGTTCTTAACCTGAAACTGTTCTTAACCTGAAGTACCACTTTAGCTAACGGGGCCTCCCACTGCTGTCGCACTGCCAGAGCACGATTTTTGTTCTCATCCTGAAGCAAAGTTCTTAACCTGAGGTAATATTTCTGGGTTAACGGAGTCTGTAACCCGAAGCGTCTGTAACCCGAGGTACAACTGTATATGAAAATCAGGGGTATTACACCTGTCTTCCTGGTTTGCAGTTTTCCTCTGTCGTGTTCGGGTTTTAGTCTCCATATAAATATATGCAGCTCTCCCAGCCTTATGAAATGGGAAGACAAACAAAATCCAGGAGAAAGAAACAACAGGGTATATATTTTTTTGAAGGCACCTTCCCCCAACAACCCCCCCTCCAACCTCTGTGTTTTCTGTGGCAATATACATATTGTATATCTATGTATATAGTGTTATGAATCTGGGGGTGCAAGAAACCCTGAATTCCGGATCAAGTTAGTGCCAGAATTTAAATAAGGCTTGGGTGTTGGAACCGGGAAATCAGGGTGGTCCAACTTATCATAACTGTGCCACAAGGGTACTTTGACACAGAACCCGTGGGCCACACACTGCCCTGTTGCATGGGGGACAGAGAGCTTGAGGCTACAATTTGATGGCTCCCAGCCCTCACGCCCCTTTCCCAAAGCCCATCACCTCACTTGCCTAGCTCACAAGGGCTGTTGTGGGGGGCTTCAAGCACCTGTGACCCCCCAGGCTGTGTGTTGAAACGCCCTGAGCTAGACTCACAGGTGTATTCAAACCAGTGTCAGTGTTTGTTTAAACCTCTGCCAGACTTTGTTTATCCTCTAATTAAGACAAGTGTAAAAGCTGATGAACTCAAATAATTTCCTTGAGAGGCATTAGGATGAGCCATTTAGGCAACAACAAAGGGATGAAAAGGGCAACTCTCATTTGCAAAGGGGCGGGTTTCCTCCCTCCTTCGTCTGGCAATGCCAATGCTTTGAGGGCAGAGTTTAGAATAGCACTTAGGTGTTAAGGGGGACACGGGTGGCGCTGTGGGTTAAACCACAGAGCATAGGACTTGCCGATCAGAAGGTCGGCGGTTCGAATCCCCGTGACAGGGTGAGCTCCTGTTGTTCGGTCCCTGCTCCTGCCAACCTAGCAGTTCGAAAGCACGTCAAAGTGCAAGTAGATAAATAGGTACCGCTCCGGCGGGAACGTAAACGGTGTTTCCGTGCGCTGCTCTGGTTCGCCAGAAGTGGCTTCGTCATGCTGGCCACATGACCCGGAAGCTGTACGCCGGCTCCCTCGGCCAATAAAGCGAGATGAGCGCCGCAACCCCAGAGTCGGTCACGGCTGGACCTAATGGTCAGGGGTCCCTTTACCTTTACCTTTTAGGTGTTAAGAAGCAATGTGGGCTGCAGTTCAGAGTTTTAGGATGACCATGGGAAGTAGGCTGGCTGGGACAAAACAACTGTACTATAGAGAGATGCTGATGTCTCTTATTGCAAGCAGCTTGGAATATTGATGTGCTGAACTTCCTCCATAGGAGGCTTCAGGATGTGGAAACCATAGATCATAAAGACACCACAGTCTCTGCCATGCCGAATTGTCCAAAGTGAAACACAGGGGACAGGGGTGTCATGTAACAATACATACATACTTTTATGGTATGCTGCCTTTCCATTGTTCAAACCATGCTAAAGGTGGCTTACAACATGACAAAAAATAATAATACATAATTGCAAACTTATTCCCAAGCTGTGTTGGGTAAGGAGAACCATGGACTTAGACATATGGATAAATTTGTTCCTGCAGTTCTTACTTATTGCCCAAGATCCCCCCCCCCACCACGCTTTGAATGTAGCACATGGCTCCCATTCATTCGTGTATGAAACGGCCATGTGAATGTATTTATTTTCCATACTAAAGTCTTGTGGAGTACTAGGAATGCTGTTACGGTCATTGTACATGTGGGAAATTGAGACCCAGAGGGATTAAGTGCCCAGGAGGGATTAAAAGTTAAAAGAGAAATTTGTGTTAAGCGTATTCACCAAACCGGTTTTCGCATGGGAGGAGAAATGTATGAATGACTTGGGTCACCCCTCTGCGAAAGGGAAAAGGAGACCCTTTTTGCTGTTGTTGTTCATTAGGTCATTGAGAATCAAGGATTTGTATTCTGCAGAGACAGATTCATGGCTGTCTTGTATTGACACATGCATGTGGGCATTACAAAGCTGTCGCTCAAATAAGATAGATGCTAAGAACCGGAGGAGTAAATCTGCCTGATTTCTGTAAGTGGCACTTCAAGGTTTGCTGACACTGAGACCAACAGTAATACTTAACAGCATGATCCTTAGACACAGCCACCCAGAACTAATTCCTGTGTGGTGCGTGCACCTTCTCTGATAGACGAGTACAGGAAAACAACTTAAGAGAGCTGGATATATTTGACAGACGCATGGCTTCCCATCGTCTCACTACTGCTCCGGCGAAACAAGGTTTGGCAGGTTTTATTTAAACACAATGCACTTACCTACGAAACCTGATTACCAGAGTGTAGATGAAAAGCAACTATCCCTCTTTCAAAGCACCTTTTCAGTTATGCCCACCTGCTCAGCAGATGCTATTCACACTTTAAAAAAAGTTAAATGCAAATATGCATTTAAACAGCACATCTAGTTTCGTTATCAGGGGATACAGAAGGGTGCTATATGCATAGCTGCTATTTTGAGCAACAAATGCGTCTATTTTTCATGCTCTTGAATTCATGCATTTCCTCCCTTAGCTTTACCAAGTGAAAAGGGCTGACTTTCTTTTTCTTTTCTCCTTTTTTATAATTTTTATTAAATATTCTGTTTTACAATTTAGAATACTCATTTATGCAACCTTAAAATATCAATGACTTCCCCTCTTCTCTTTCCATGGTTCATTTTGCATAGCATAAATCCCTTCATATTTTATATGCAGTGGTACCTCTGGTTACGTACTTAATTCGTTCCGGAGGTCCTTTCTTAACCTGAAACTGTTCTTAACCTGAGATACCACTTTAGCTACTGGGGCCTCCCGCTGCCACCGCTGTGCCGCCGCCCAATTTCTGTTCTCATCCTGAAGCAAAGTTCTTAACCTGAGGTACTATTTCTGGGTTAGCGGAGTCTGTAACCTGAAGCATATGTAACCCGAGGTACCACTGTAAACCAAACCATTCAGTATTCCATTAAAAAGGGCTGACTTTCTAAGCTTCTGGCGCTTTCTTTCCCCTAGACGTTGTTCCATCCCAACAGTGGGGCAGCTGGAGAATATGGAGAGATACAAGCTCTTCGGGTGGACCAGTACAAGGCATTTTATCTCACAGGTATGTTGCTTACTTGGACTTGTTAGGTGCTTTAAAAACAACAACCCTGTGGGATGTTCCCTCTCCCCTTCTGACACATTTCTGAATAAAACCAGTCATCTTCCCCCAGAACCAAATCAAATATTTAGCTGTGTATCTCTAAGACAGTTAACCACCCCCCTTCATTCCACCAAAAACAAAACCCACCCCAAGCTGAATAGATTGTTTTTAATTTTTAATCATTCTGTTTTGTTAGGGTTCCCAAATCTGAAAATCTGTTCAGCTTTTGGGAGGAACATGTCCCTCCCAAAAATCAGTTATGGGGCTTTTTCTTCATTTGGGGGGGGGGGGATTTTAAAAAATAAAATTACCCCCCCTTGCCATACGTCTAGGTTTTCCTGGACATTTTGCTGATTTGGGGGAAATCCGCCTGGATGCCAGAATGCTGCCTGATTCCCGGGCATGGCTGGGAAAATCCAGACATATGGCAGCCCTAGTTTTGTAAAGATGGACACCCATACAGAGAATGAGAATTTAGGCCCAAAGGTGGAACAGTCCTCTGCCAAGTGAGCAGAGATGTCTTGGCGGATGTGTGTTTCGTGGTCTGCTGTGGTACTGCGTGACACTTGAGTAGAATCTGGCTGGGAGAACAGAACAGCCACCCACCCAAAATCCACTCAGATCTTCTAGGGTGGCTGTTGTATCCCCTAGGTTTGTTTAGAGGAACACCAGGAGATCCAAGCAGATTTTGAAGGGGGTTAAGAGTCCCTGCAGTTGGCTGAGTCCCCAGACTCTCTGTGTATCTTTCCAGGCTGGTGCTTCTCTGCATCTGCATCTGACTAGCAGAGCAAAGCTTTTTGTGTGTGCTGGGCACATGCCTGTAGTTTGCGGCAGCGACTAAAAATGCTGCCTAAACTTAAAAGTTATTTAGCGGCAGCACCCTGCCCATCATTTCTCGGCCCTTCCGAGGATGTGGAATTAGGGAGGAAGGAAAAGGAGGAGGCAGAGAGCAGAATGTGGTAGTAGCAGCAGGACCAGTGGAAGGAAGCAGTAGGCACAGGGGAGGCCACCTTCTTGCATCCACCACCTGAGGCAGTTGCCTCAGTTTACCACTTTGCCAAAATACATTTGCGCAGGTATGGCTAAGAGGGCGCACTTTAAAAAAAGAATAAAAGGAGAGGAAACTCATCTAGAGACCAACTCTTAGCCCACCTGCATTCTGCCTATACAGTGGTACCTCGGGTTACATACGCTTCAGGTCACAGACTCCGCTAACCCAGAAATAGTACCTCGGGTTAAGAACTCTGCTTCAGGATAAGAACAGAAATCGCGCGGCAGGGCAGTGGGAGGCCCCATTAGCTAAAGTGGTACCTCAGGTTAAGAAGTTTCAGGTTAAGAACAGACCTCCAGAACGAATTAAGTTCTTAACCTGAGGTACCACTGTACCAGAATGCACTTCTGTCTGCAGTGTGGATGACGCCACCGGGCAGTTTTGTGGTATACCCATTCCCCACACTTCTTCCCTCCTCTCCCCAGCCTTGACTTTAGTAGTTTACAGACCAGTCTTGCTGCTTTCAAAAGCCTTCTCACTTCCATTCTTTCTCCCCACAAGTAGCGGAGAGAGTGTTAAGGCACTTCTTTCTCCCTTTCCTAATTAGAAAAGTGTGCCTGTCAGCAGCAAGAGGGGAGCACTGCCCTCAAAATGCTGGCACTTGTTAGCATTCCTCTTCAAGATCTACCTTTTCAGCTTTCATACCACACCATACGACTTTGCAGCTATTTTTATATCTTCGCGTTCTTCTAGCAAAATGAAAATAGACACTGGTGGTGGCTTGCTCACCCATCCTGGGCCTTCAAGCCGGCATTCTGGAATGGGGTCAAGCTTGGGCCAGACCTACAGAAACCTGCAGAGGCAGCTGCGACTCAGGCTTCTGAGCTATAATTACCAATCATCTCTGCTAAGCAGCATGGGCTGTCACTGCACGTAATGTGTGTCCCTCTCTTCCCTTCCTCCGTTGTCGTTCTCCCCAGAGACTCCTTGCCTGATTTAGTCCTCCTGCAAGTTTTTATACACACACACAATCTTAGCTTCCACTGATGCAATTGCTCATATACAGCACTTGCAGCTGTGAAGGATTGGAAGAGCCCTTTTATCAGATTAGTAGTTAGTTATTCCCTTCTTTCTCCACCCTGCCTTCCAGTTAAAATCTGGGTACATTTTATCCTCATCCCCCAAATAGGGCTGAGCAATATATTGATACATCATTCAAAACAGGTTTTGAAGTCCATATCATGCTATCCATTTCATTCTTTTTGACCTGGCAATTATATCGCAAATTGTGATGTGTGTTAGGGCTGGGCGATATATTCTCCAAAACACATTTGAAGTTCATGTCGTGATACCGATTTCATAATTTTGTGAGCTAGCAATATATTGCATGTCATGATATTGGGGGTGCGCTATGCAAAAATCATGAGGCGGGGAAAACTGAAGCTTTCCAATGCCTTTACATAGCGCCATCCTTATTTCAGACATCGTGATATATCGGTATATCATGAAGTTTAGCTGTTGATTTATTGTGATGTTGAAAACCATATTATCGCCCAGCCCTACCCTCCATTAAAACAATGTAATCAAGGTCTATAATGCATGGTTTGAATCACTTAGGAAGCTGCTTTTATACTTGGTCAGACCAACGTGTCCACCTAGCTCAGTACTGCTGATCTCTCCACCTCACATCTTGCCCTACCTCAAGTCGCCTGGAAGTGTGCATGCAAAGTGTGTGCTCTTCCCATGAGCTAGAGCCATCCTCAAGGCACATGCTGCCTCACTGAGCTAGTCACTTCTAGGTTGCACCCACAAAGTCCTCTCCAAGTAACAGGTCTTGGAACACACTCCCAAAATTGGGTTTCCTGAGGGAAGAGGTTACCTAAGAACGAAAGGTGAGGGACATTGAGGCTGAGGCTAGAGGAGGAAGGTTAAAGGTAAAGGATCCCTGACAGTTAAGTTCAGTCGCAAACAACTCTGGAGTTGTGGCGCTCATCTTGCTTTACTGGCCGAGGGAGCCGATGTTTGTCTGCAGACATTTTTTCCCGGATCATGTGGCCGGCATGACTAAGCCGCTTCTGGTGAAACCAGAGCAGCGCACGGAAATACCATTTACCTTCCCACCGGAGCGGTACCTCTTTATCTACTTGCACTTTGACGTGCTTTCAAACTGCTAGGCGGGCAGGAGCTGGGACCGAGCAACGGGAACTCACCCCGCCATGGGGATTCGAACCGCGATTTTCTGATTGGCAAGCCCAAGGCTCAGTGGTTTAGACCACAGCGCCACCCGCATCCCTCTGGAGGAGGAAGGGGTTCCTGAAACAATAGGTAGGCATGCTGAACCATTGTAGGTATATGATGCTACAAGTTTCCCGCCATAGGATGGACAGGGCAGTTTTAGGGAGCAAAGGAAAGGGGTTGTGATCTGGTCTGAAGAGGCCTCCTAGGTCCAGGCTATACTTGGCCTCGAGTGCCAAGTGCAAAACAGCAGAGTGCAGAATCGTGGTGCAGGGAACCTGTCCTTAAGGGATGTAAACAACTGTTAAATTAGTTTGCCGGATCATTAGGAGGATGCTTTTGCTCTCTCGCCAGGGCTAATTATTACCAGGCAAATACAAGTGCACGCTTGTGTGGGCAGAACACTTTGTGCTCCTGCTCCTCCTGGGTAGCAAGGTCAGGTTTGCCTCCTGTTAATAAGGACAGTCCGTGTACCTGAAGGTTTGCTTCCTCTGTGGTGTGGGCAGGAGCCCAACCCCTCACACGGTGAAGCGGAAGCAGCCAAGGAGTTAATTGTTTTCAGCAGGGGCACTTCTTAAGGGTTGCACCAACCATCTCCTTCTCCTCAATGGCTTTAATATGGTTCATCTGCATTTTTGTATGGGGAAGTTTTGGTCTGTATAGCTGTGGTTAATGAGGATGTTTCAGATGAGGTGTCCTTGTACCTAGGTATTTTTAAATTGTCTTTTTATTTTGGGGGCTCGAGGATCTGGCACTGGTGACACCCAAATATATAAGTAACAGGCATTGCCTCCAGTGCTAGCCAGAGCAGGGAGCTGGAGAACAAGTGGTACAGCCCAGATGTAGGATTACCACAATGATGGTGCTCTACCTCCATTGTTAAGAGAAGTTATCCCTTTAAAATACCAGTTGCATGGAGTCTGCAGTGGCTCTCAGGTTCTGCTTGTGGAATTCTGTACACGTCCAGCTGGCCACTGTGAAATAGAAGATGCTGGGCCACTGTAAGATAGAAGATGCTGGACTAGATGGGCATTTTCTTTGGTCCAGCAAGGCTTTCCTTGTGTTATCTGTTGGTTGTGAGACGGCCAGTAAACAAGTCCTTGTCAAAGGGTTAAACATAGGAGCCCACTCTGCCCACCTTGGCTATTCCTCTGTTTGATGCTCCTGTTTTTCATTGATGGCTGTAGTATTTTGTGTAACAGCAGAATTCCATTTTTCTCGTGGCATTTCTCAAACTTTTAAAGTGGGAAACCAATGTCGCTGTCATGCGATGCTGGTATCAGGTCCTCCTGAACCTATCTTGCATTATTTCCAAGGAATGTCTTCCATACTTCCAAGTTTTGCATTTAAACAATAAACAGAGAAGCAACCAACTGCAAACATTTTACAGATACGTATTTCAGACATTGGACCACCCATTGCTCCTGCAACCGGTCCATTCTTGTAATGGGCCTGTGCTTAGTTCCCCTCCACAAAATCAATGGGTAAAAGTGTTTACCGTTGGCTAGATTGTATCATTCTTAAGCTACACTAATGAGCTCTGGGTGTTTTTCCTTTTAATTGCATGGCTTCTGCAACAGGAATACCTGTTAAAAGATGGCAGCCCTAACATCTTGCTTGCCTCATCTGTTTCCAGGTGGTGCCAAGGCCTGTGATGGGAGCATTGGGAAGGAACGGCGCCATCAGCCACCTCTCATTTTTAACTTACAGCAGGACATCCAGGAGGCGGCACCACTGGACATTGAGACTGCAGAGTACCGTGCTGTCCTGCCAGTGGCAAACAAGGCTCTCCTGGACATTCTGTGGAATATTGCAACAGACAATGTCTCTACAGCGGACTACTCTCATGACCCAGCTGTGACACCCTGCTGCAACCCACAGCATTTGGTCTGCCGATGCCAGTTGGCTTATTCCAACTCATCCCAGAGATGCTGAGCCGATACGGAAAGTGAAGCCTACAAGACTCAAGGTTAGAATAGCAGGGGAAACTTTGTTACATCCTAAACCATTCTGATAATTTGGGGTTGAAAGGTGGTATGTAAATATTTTGAATCAGTGCCATTTGGGGCAGCTTCCATGTGCTGTTTCTAATCAGACTAGATTTCTAACATGGCTCTAAGTCTTTATGCACACAAGCCAGGATCCCTAATTTTAGATCTGCTTTTTACAACTTTGGCACTACAGTCATACCTCGGGTTACAGACGCTTCAGGTTGTGTGTTTTTGGGTATGGATGCACCGAAGCTTGGAATTACCTGAATGGGTTACTTCCAGGTTTTGGCGCTCGCACATGTGCAGAAGCACTAAATCATGCTTTGCGCATGCGCAGAAACGCCAAATTGCAACCTGCGTATGCTCTGATGCAGCGCTGTGGGTTGCGAACGTGCCACATGGATCACGTTCGCAACCCGAGCACCCACTGTATTGTTAGCCCTTGTTTATACTTTTGCTTTCTTCTGTTGCACATATGTATGCATGTTGTTGTTGTTGTTTTACTTTCAACTTTGACTGTAAAGCGCCCAGAGAATTTGTTCTTATTATTGTAAGGAAACGATCAAGTAAATAACTGTATTTTGTTTAAACCAGAGCAATCCTATTGTTGGTGGAGTAGGTGGGACACAGAAGCATTCATGGTAGAGAACTATTGCCACATCCTCAGCCCTGCTGATTTAATGCATAATACTTGAGGGACGCTGGTGGCGTTGTGGGTTGAACCACAGAGACTAGGGCTTGCTGATCAGAAGGTTGGCGGTTCAAATCCCTGCAATGGGGTGAGCGCCTGTTGCTCGGTCCCAGCTCCTGCCAACCTAGCAGTTTGAAAGCACGTCAAAGTGCAAGTAGATAAAATAGGTAGCGCTCCGTCAGGAAGGTAAATGGCATTTCAATGCACTGCTCTGGTTTGCCAGAAGCGGCTTAGTCATGCTGGCCACATGACCACATGTACGCCGGCTCCCTCGGCCAATAAAGCGAGATGAGCGCCGCAACCCCAGAGTCGGCCACGACTGGACCTAATAGTCAGGGGTCCCTTTACCTTTACTACTTGAGGGAAAACGAACTATATGCCACCCTAAAGACTGGCGTAGTTCTTAGTGCTTTGGAGAAAAAAGGGGCTTCTGGATCCAAGGCCCACCCCAACAAGCATCTCTCCCTGCAAAAATAAAACTTTCTGCAGGTGTACTTGGAGCTCCTCTGGGGATGCACATGCTATCCTGTTAGAAGAGCAGTGTATATGCAACTTTCTAGGGGACCCTCCCACCTATAAGACTGTAGCCTTATCGCTTTTTTTTTTTTTTTTTTGTAAATGGGGACATTTCATCTCAGCAGCGGTGGCATTTAACTCCTTAAGCAACTACTACTCTCTGCAAAAGTCACCTCAATCCAGTGCTGGAAGCAGTCACACTTGAGTGGCGGCCACCCAAAATGGCAACACGTCTAGTTCGCCCCCTCCATCATGTCTGGCATCACTTACCTGTGACCTGATTATGCATTTCCCTGTCTCCATCTCTGCATCACGGACTGACAGGGCTTGCTGCATCTTGACATCAGGATGAGACGAGTTAGTTGCATAAGGTGCACAAACAGGGACACGAGAACCAGACACACGGTTGCCATTTTTATTTTAAGTAGGAGCCATGGCCCAAGACATTTGAAGGGGGTCTTTAAAGTAGGTCTTAGGCATATGGAGTCACTGCAAGATGGGGTAGAGCCAACTACAAGGATCTGAAAATCTAAAGAATTATTATTTAAATAATAATAGTGACTCTGGTCCTTACTATGCTATAGACATAATTACCGTATTTTTGTGTGTGTAAGACGCCCCCATGTATAAGACAACCTCTATTTTTTTGAGCCCAAAATTAAATAATTCCAACATTCCGTGTATAAGACTACCCCAATTTTAAACTTTAAAAATTTGGGGGGGAAAGATTGTCTTATACACAGAAAAATACAGTATCTCTCTTTCTTTGCAGGCAGTATGGTCCACAACATACGAAGGAAAATAAGGGAGGCAATTCTCATTGTGGATCTCCTGACATGATTCTCTGAAAGTAGCAACTGAGGCATGGTGTACGGTAGAAAGAAAAAGGGATTCTATTTGCAAGCAGATGCAGCAGTTCCACTGGTAAAACTTAATCAAGGCTGACATCTTTAGGGCTCCGTTCAAAACAACAAGACAGAACGCAAGGCGACAGCTGCTGCTGCTGACACGATGGTGACTTTATTAACAGGTATTTAAACAGAGTGCCAACACAGTAAGTTGGAGTTCTCTTTTTCCCCCCTGTCTCCCTAATAGGTCACTGCAAAAATATTCTGCCTGGGTAAAATATTATGTATATATACTGTACAAAGGACATAGATCAATAGACTTCTGTTAAGTACATTTATACACGACATAAATTAGAAAAGGGCAGGCATGTGTATAAAATTCAGGTTCTTTTGTGGGGGGGGGGGTTACATTTACACTCGAGTATAGAGCAATGTGCATATACAGTACATTGATACCAAACCCACGCAGCACTTTTAAGAGAATACACACAAAGGGCCAAAAAGGGTTGGGCTAAGAAGAAACATACTGTGTTAAAAGCACTGGAGCACCTCTGGCTCCCCCCCTCACTTGTGGGATCTTCCACTTTCCCATTTTTTGTTTCTCCAAACTACCTCCCATCCGTCGCTCCGTGCTCTGCTGTTTGCCACTCCTCATGACCTCTTGTTCGTCTGGCTTCCACGGCACAAGTTTATCTACCAAAATCAAAACAGAAGGGCCTTACTTTTCCCAGCAGCGTGCCGTTGAGCAGGGAGTGTGCTGTAGCCGGACTTTGCAAACATGCAGAGGAAGCAGCAGGGAGGCAGCTTGCCATGCAACTGTTTTGCTTTCCGCAAAATCTGTGGGTCACTTAGTTTTTTTGCGTGTCCTTAATTCAAAAGAATCATCTGGGCAACCCCAATGCCCATCTTAGGAGGAACTGAAGATTGAGAATTGTGTTTTCTGCTTTAAACAATGAACCCTTCTCTTGGTTGTAAACACAGCATGTGCTGGGTCACCTGATACATCGTGGTTCCCCAGCCACCACCAGCACAGCGCACCTCCTGTCTCCCCTGTGCTGTGCAAGCGGCAACCGGGGAACCGCAGTGAATCAGCAGCTCAAATTGTCTGCAAAAGGCAAAGGCGTCTGGGCGGGCTGCGTCTTTCCTCGTGGGGTCCTTGGTCGCTCCAGGAGGAAATAGTCAGGCTGCCCAACTGGACGAAGGCAAAGGCAGACAGATTCACAGAACCTGAACATGCTTCTCAGGCTCTGTGTGCTTGGTTGCTGCCTGCCTGCCTTCGCCCAGGAAGGTGGGCTGTGTCTTTCATCCCAGAGCGACCAACCACCCCAAGAGGAAAGACGCAGCTTGCCCACTCGGGCAAAGCAGGTCGGCGCCTTTGAGCTTGCTCATGTGAGCTGGAAGGGAAGGGTTTGATCAGCTGCAGGGTGGGTGGGAAGCTGCCCACCCCATAGCTGATCAAACCCTCCTACTGCTCTTGCTTGCAGAAGCCACAGCAGTATGGGGTTGGGCGATGCATCTCTACTGCTTCTTCCTCCCCACTTAGGGGAGAAAGCAGCAGCTGATATACATTTCAGCCATTGTGATATATCAGCATATGCTGATATTTAGCTGCCGATACCTGGTTTTCAACACTGCAATGTATCGCCCCACCCTAACAATAGCTGGAGTTCCTTGTGCTCCTGTATGGAAATTGCTCTTCCAAGAGCATAAGTGATGCAGCTGGCGCACGGCAATCATGTTTTTAGTGGCACTTGATCCCAAGCTGCTTGGATTCCACAGGCATACCCATCCACAGCTTCACATACAATGATGCTTTCCACCTGAAGAGCATCTTAAGGTAGGAGAAAGTATGCACACCATCGTCACCTGCAACGCATGCAGAACGCTCATTTCACATGGTGGCAGCTACATTTTTACGCTTGCCTGGACCAGAGAGCTTGTAGTCTTGGTGCTGTGAATTAGATATCCTAGCTTTCCCCTCCTAACTCTCCCCTCTACCTCCTGTAAGTAATATGGAGGAATGGTAGTGGAATGCCCAATTTAGCGATGTGAAGGTTGCAATACCACCCAGACATCGGAAAAAAACTTCTAGCACTTGGGTCTGGTGTGGCTAGTCCACTTTGTCCAAATTGGAACGGGGCTAATTTAGCAGTTTCTGATGTGTGTAGATACTTCCTCCTGTGCAGAAGACAGTGTAGACATACCCTTTGAAAAACCTCTTTTTATGCCAGTATATTAGCAATTCAAGGTACCGTCCTTGCCAAGGAGGGTCACCCTTACAAGCCATGGACTAGAATGGGCCTACCCTCTATGTCAGACATAGAGCTTCAAAATCAGAAAGGGAGGTCCAGTGTTGGAGCTTCCCTTCCCACCTCTGCTAGCTCCAAAAAGGGCCGGTCCAACTGACCTTAAAAGTACTGTCAGAAGGGCCAGAAAAAAAGAGGGTATGCTGGGAAGTGGCTTGGACACCCCCCATACTAGAGAATTATTCAGTCAAGCTCCTGAAACAGAGATCACTAAATCTCTACCTCCCCTCCCATTGTTTCTAATGGGATGATAAAACAGATGGATATGTATGTCCATTACACACAGACCCCCTGGAAAAATGACATTCTGCCCTGCCAGCTTGAGCCCAGCAGTCAAACTGCCCCTATCCCCGCCTGCACTGTTAAGAAACCAAATGCTTGCTACAATATCCATGGAGAGGCAATTTCTCTATGAATAAGGCACATCATCACACCAAGAGTTTCACAGAGCACTGAGGAGGATTCCTAAAGTAATATGGCAAGTGGAAACCCCCCTAACAACCTGGGAGGTTGGTGCAAAGGAGAGAAAAATAATCCCAAGTTTCTGATCCTAGAGAGATGACGAAATACTAAGAGATCGCCATCCACCCTCCTCTATTAAGGCAGCCAAAGGTAAAAAGAAACAACTCTTAAGTGCAGTAGCTTCTCAAACAGGATGCTGAGCGCAGCGCGCAGCCGAGTTGTGACCAAACCCCAGAAGGTCAATAATCGTACATATGCATGCACGACTAACACAACCATTAATCCAAATTGCCAACACTTTACACTTTTAAAATAGAACACTAGTCTTTGTGGGTTGGATACTGCCTAAGTGTTCATGGCCATATGCGGAGGGAACAGTTTAATTATCGCAAAAACAAACAAACCCAAAAGCTCCTACGGTGGCCTAGCAAGCAGGGAACATTGTGATTGCCCAGCCTTGGCTTCTTCACAAGCCCACACAACTAGTAGCAAATGCCAAAACTAAGCCCGTTACATCAGAGGTGCAATGTGCCACTTGCCTGGCTGTCTATGGCAAGTAATACCCCCAGCTCCATCCTGTCTCTCATGGCATTCCTCCCCCCTCAGACACAAAGAGAAGATGAGGCAGCCTTGAAGGTTAGGGGAGAGCGAGCTTGCAGGTGCCATACATAACAGGTGGCTGATGTGTGACTCTTCCAGTGTTGCTGGACTCCCATCAGCCCCAGGCAACATGGTCAGAAGTCGGGGATTGTGGGAGTTGTAGTTCCACAACATCTGGAAGGCTTCCCTAGCCCTAGACCAAGTTAGTCCTCTTCCAGCTTCTAAACAACAGCGTAAGGCTATCTGGGACGGTTCCTCTCACCTTTAACAGCCCGGGGCAAGAGTTTTGGCAACGGCAGGTAAGGGGAAGCAGAAGGCGTGAGAAGCGGCAACAGGAGCAAGGCAGACAAGCGGTTGGGCAGGTAGATGCTTAGCTCTGCAATAATGCTTGAATCACTTGATGCTGTTAAGACACAGCATGGAAGTCACTTCCCCATGACTCAATACAAGACCATGCAAGAGGGATGGGACCCTTTAGAAGGAACATAATACATTGCTTGTTACTTCTTAGAGAATAAATAGCATTGATTAAAGAGACACTGGGAGGTAGCAGACTTCTATTACAGAGAGGGGAGAAAGATAGCGGGAACACAAATAAATGTCCTTAAGTTTTCCAGTTTCCAACCTTCCTTGCTAAAGACAGGTTGGGTCTGTGTATGCAGCAGTAAGTAGGCTTGGGCTGCTGATCGCGCTCTCTTTTTTCTCTCCCGCCACAGGCTGGTCCTACCTCGAGAGCCCAGCGATGGAAGAGCAGCTCCATCACTAGCACGACTGCTGCCCAGCCAGCACTTGCTTACTGCACCTGCCCATTTCCCCTTAGGTAATGCTTCTCCCTGCACCACCATTTTATACTGATGCCTGCCCTGCAGGTCTTTTCCTCCCCCCAGCCCCACATGCAAATAGCAAAGCTGGTGGGCTGAGCATCTTGCTGGTATGGTAAAGCTACCAGCAATAGGATTGGGTTGGGAAGGAATGGGGGCATGGGCTGCAATTGCCCAGAACCCACAAAAAGCCAAAGCCAACGAGCCACCAGTCAGTTTTATCATTGTTTTGGTCACTTAATCCAAACACACATTCAAAGGACCAAACGGGTGCCCTTAAACATGCCTCTTTCTGACATTTGAAGGATTCCTCCCACCATTTCCATCTCAGATGCTTTCTGCAGAAATCCAGACTTGAACTCTGAGTGTGCCCTCCTCTTGGGAAGACGAGGGTTTGGGTGGGAATCAGTTAAATGGTCTGGAGCACTGCTGAACCTCCGCAGGAATGGACCTGCTCAGTCAGTTCCCTGGGCCTGGGACACCAATGCAACAGTAGGATATCAGGATTATAAATAAGATTTTTGTTCCCAAGCCCCTCTCCCAGCACAGTGGGAGTTTATCTACCCATTTATAAGAGCATAACTGATTTAGTTGCCGCGGGCTACAGAAAGGAGAGGAAGGGACAGCCCTTCTGGAAGAAGAGGCTAAACGCTTTCTTCGCAGCATGAGGCCCATAGTGCTCTCTTAAGTACTCCTAATGCTCACAGGTGGAAACTCATTTTCATCATCCAGACACACTGGCCCAGTGGCGAATTCGTGCTCCGGTATAACCTCTCCTCGAAGGGCTCCTCCATCTTCTGAGTAACCTATTTAAGAAGGAACAAAATACTGGAAATAAGTACAGCTGAAAAGCCCAAAGGCTGGGCAGACAGGGGCGGCATTTGGTGACTTTTTACTGAGTGCTTTCCCCCCTCCTGCTGCAAGGTTTGGCAAAACACAGAGAAGTGAAGGGACTTGTGAGAGCTGCACCAGTACTGCAATTGCCAGACTGTGGTGGGGAGAAGTTTCCATTCTAATGAAAGCCTCAGGCTTTCCACTGTGAATCAGACATGCAGAGTTTTGATTCATGTGGGATCTTCAATAAGCATTAGTGGCGCCCAAGGCTTTTCATAAAGGACGGACAGAAACACATTCTAACTTGTTTGCACAGACAGGATAGAGGACAGAGTCTTACTTAGGGGAGAGGAGAGTAGTCAAGCGAGTCGGTTCAGATTTCTAGTGGCTTTGCTTGGGATGACATGAGCAAAGCGCATCACCAACATGCAAGCAAGGGAGTCTGCATTGTCTATTAGACAGCACAATGGGTATGTTTCCTATAATTACATTTATTTTGCAGTTATAAGCAACACAGAGCAAAACAAGATGTCCAGAAGACATTTGTTGCTGTTTCTCTGCATTACAAAAATAAAGGAGAGGTAAAGATTTGCATCACGGTGATCTATTCTTTTTTTTTGCTTTATGGTTGCTGAGATTCTTGGGAAGTTGAATTCTGTGCGCATCATCAGACTTTATTCTTCTTCTAAACTTCTACATAATGCACCCAGCCTTGATGGTTTTATATCATACAACACGTGTGGCTTGGCCTGGCAACGCTGGCCACGTAGATTTATGTTGTGACAAAGAGCAAAGGGTGCTGAGCTGCTTCAGTTTCTTTTGTTTGGTTCTGAGGTAATGTGAAATTAAAAGCGTGAGGAAACCCCTGGCCTTCTGCCTATGGCCAGACCCCTTCTCCCAGGTACAGGGCATCTGAAGAGGTGACAGATAAGAAAAAGAACCTTGTTTCCCTAAGAACATCAAGGGGGATGTATAGATACGTCATTATCTGGGGATACTTAGCCATGAACAGTTCTGGTCTGGCTAAACCAAGAGCCTGAAGATCTTGAATGACAACCTGACACTCACCTGGCACCATCGAAGGTGAAGGCACCGAACTCTGCCGGGCTACCGTTGCAGCATAAGTCTGAGGTACTGGGGGGCGGAGATCGTTTTCTTTGTTCTCTTCTGCCTTTCCCAGGTCAAGCAAGCTGATTGTATGTTGAGGCAGGGAAAAAAAGAGAATAAAATTAGTTACTACCTCCCAAGCTACCCAGTAACATCAACAATGCATTGTCCATATTTCACTGTGATGGGTAGCAAAGTATAAGCTGGACGGCTGGTGCATGTGGGTCTTGTGCCGTGGTCTCATCCATCTCTGACCCATATGTTGCATTGGTTTCCCAACACAAATGCACAACGGCAAAACCTCTCTATGCAGATGTAGACAGCACAACCTCTCCAAAAAGGACTACGTTGGCATTTGGAAGAAAGGGAGGAGAGTGCTGGGACGCAGGTGTAATGTTGCTGTGGAGGTGGGGAAAGGGACCTCGGACCACACCAGATCCTTCAGACCCCTTTTCTTTAGTAGCGCAGCAGGTAAGGGAAATAGTCTCCCGTGCACTGTTGTCCTAATCTTGCACCACCGCCCTTTCAGCTCTCGGTCTCCTTTTCCCCATCTTTGCTCAAGCTACTTATCCAAATTTGTAGACATACATATGCATACCCATATGCATGCAACACAATGTTATGCAGGACCTCAAAGCAAGCCCAACTGCCTTTCCATCACCACCGAGCAACCACAGTGTCGTCCCACACTTCTCCCTTACAGAGAAGACGGCAGGGCTCTCATTTAACATAAGCAGCCCACCAAGTCCAGTAGCCTGCTCTCACAGTGGCCAACAAGCAGGATCTGAGCGCAATTTCCAGCAACTGGCATTCAGAAGTATAGTACCTCTGACAGTTCTTTAGACATTAAGCGATACCCCTATTTAAACAACAACAACTATCATAGTAAAGCGTATCCCTTATGGCAGTAATTGTACTCCACCACAGAAGCCCTCTGCTACTGGGTTCACTCGCTCATTGCAGATTTTCATTCACAGAATAGACCAGTTGCAAGCAAGCCCACTACCAGCTGCTTGTGGGCACCTCCTGCAAGTCCCTGGTGCCACCCAGTCCTCTTGCCCTTGCCAGCCCAAAGGGCTGGGCAGTAGCACGCACAGACGTTACACTCCACCAGGCTACATACAAGTGCTCACTTCTCTCTTGGCAAAGAGACGGGCAGTCATTCTGCTTGTTACGCTAGACAGCAAGGACGGGCTTGTAGAGAAATTCCACTGCAGCTGTCCAGATGAGGAGGACACAGCCATGATTCTGAGCCACAGGCAACACCCAAGAAAAAACCCCTCACTTGAGGTGACCTAAGTTTTATGGGTGACCAGAACACACACAGGCTCCAGGGCAAGACACAAGAGTGCTGGCGATGCCTGAATGAGATGGGCGGCCCAGGGTAGCGGGCCTTTTAGTCACAGCCTCTGCATCTGAAGCATGCTGGTGTGTGAGCTGAATAGCACTTCAAAAGCTGACAGCCAAATTAACACCTAGGTGGGTGTTTAGATCCAACTACAAAGGCCTGGCATTATCTACACCCTGGCGAAGGAAACACCTTCACTGTCATCTTTAGCTATTTCCAGTGCAAATAGAAGCACCTCAAACTAGGAATAAAACCTACATGTTTCCCTTGTGGCTCAGTGACTCGGGCTGTGTTACTTGCCCTCCAAATCTTATCTTTCCGGAATACCTATAAACTGCATAACATCAAGTGCCACAGTAATGTACAAAAACAACCCACAACACCTGAAACAGTTCTCTAAAAAGCAATCAGAGGCTGCATCACCTCATCCTTTGGGGAAAACCATATGGCAGAGGCAGCCAATGCGTTCATCCTCAAATGCTGCTGGACTACAACTCCCATTATCCAAGCAGGCTGGTGGGGCTGATGGGAGTTGAAGTCCAACAGCATCCGGAGGGCACCAGGTTGGCTACCACTGCCAGAAGGACTTCCATCTCTTTGCCACAGAGCAAACCTCCCTCCAGTTATGTGTCTGCTTGCCTCCAAGAACCTTTCATAGAATCATAGAATCATAGAGTTGGAAGAGACCACAAGGGCCATCGAGTCCAACCCCCTGCCAAGCAGGAAACACCATCAGAGCACTCCTGACATATGGTTGTCAAGCCTCTGCTTAAAGACCTCCAAAGAAGGAGACTCCACCTTTGAAGTGTTGCATTATGACTCTTCCCTTTCAACAAGGGAGCTTCGTTCTTCTCACATATCTGTTTTGCTACATCAATTCCACATGTGACATGCATCCTTGTTGAGTTCCCTGGATTCATCCTACTCCCTGGGTCTGCACAATCTGGTTGGGGCTTTTGTGTGCAGGCAGTTCTGTCTTTCTGAGATAAAATGGCCTTCAGATTTTGGGCTTCAGGCCAAACCCTCTGATGGTTTTCACCCAAGAGGTCCTTGTCCATCTGGTGTAATTTTGTGAGATGCTCCCCTTGGTGGCGGGGGTGGGGGGAGAAGACGCCTACCTACAGAAAACTAGTATATACAGCCAGAGTGCGGGTGCCTGCCCTGATTCATCAATCAGGAGACATTTGCGATTTCTGCTAGAAGGTGGGGCAGCTTTGAAATACCTCACATAGTTCAGGAAGTCATGCATATAATTTTAACCACCAACGAATTAAAGCACTACAGGGCATGATTTTATTATAGCCTGTGGCTTCCCTTTGTATACACTAAACCACCTCCAGACATTTCCCCTTGCAGTGCTCAAACAGCTCAGCTGTATCATTTACCTGTGTTTCTTGATTAGAACACACTCTCCTCCATCTTGAGGGTCCAGGTTGTAGAGGTAAAGGTGTCCGTCAGACGTCGTAACCAAGAGCCGAGGCAACTTCTGGATTCTAACAAGAAATGTGCAAGAGGAGAGTTGAAAGGAACTCACAAAAGGTCTCTCCATCCATTTGCCTGCCCTAGGCTGGCCAGGACATCAGGTGGTATTTAGCTGTGAATTTTACCTGTTCCTGGATGAGTAAGTTCTCCTCTTGTGCAGTTACTCTATTTTCTCATTAAGCAGAGGAAAAATGGATACACACACCACACCCTGATGGCACAAATGTACAGATGCCTTGTTCTGCTTAACACATCAGTGGAGATACCTTCTCCTACACGAGACCTTCCCAAATTCAGTCACTATGAGCACCACCACCACTACTGTGAGCCTTCACAACTTGGAAAAGGGCAACAAATAATAATTCCTTCCATCAATCCGATTCCTGCCAAGCAGAGGTAGTCAACGTGATGCTCTACAAGTCCAATCAGCTCCAGCCAGCATGGCCAACAGTCAGGACTAATGGGAGTTGTAGTCCATAGAACATCACATTTACTACTCCTGGGCCAAAGACATCCTCAGCCTATCTTCTGGTAGGCAGAAAGCCCCTAAAGAGACCATTGCAATCTACTCCCTGTCAGACCTGGGGCACAAAACAGATTAAAATTCTGAACTGCCTGTATTGTGCACCCAGCAGCTTCCCTGGAGCAGATGCAGGTGACAGTGGCCCAGTGCAGAAGAAGCAAGATACAGAACATTTCCACACGTCGCATCTTGCCACACAGTCATTACATTTCTAACAAACTTCCAGCTTGCCTCAACTCAGGGTGTGTGTGTGCGCGCATATATATATGCTGCTCTGAGAGATGCCTATGTATATATACACAGAAGGAGCTGCTGCTTGGTTGCTATAGCCACAGCTTACGTACGTGGAGAGCACACAGATGTTCCTTTGTCCAGAGAAGTTCAAGCGCACGGTGGCAAAGGCCCGGTCCTGGCTCATCATGCCTGACACTTGAGAAGGGAGGTAGTTGGTGGCGGCCATGAACATCTTGCCCATGTAGCCGCTCCAGGACGGGGGTTCTTCCGGCCGGCTAAGAGAAACAAAGCAGCAGGCACTGAGATTCTTAGTCTAGTATCTAGACCAGGCAGCATCAATGCAATAGTGTGGTCCTAAACCCCTCAAGGCTACATACATGCAACTTCCCTGGCTCCTATTCATCCTTTGCTAATTCTTTTCCCCCTTGGGAGTTTCCCTCAGCGTCAGCATTTTAAGAGTATAAGAACCTCGGGGCATACACGAATCTACAACTTATTAAAGTGCAACGTGGCACGACATAATTGCCAATAAAGTCAAACCTGAAATCTACATGCAAGTTAAAATTGTATCAGCTGTCCAACTTTGTGTGAAGTTTCGTCATATATAATGCCGACACAGCTGTGCTTGCTTGAGCTAACTTGTCTGCTCCAACAAGAACGAGTATATTTAGGCAACAACGCTATAAGCCACTGTGTGTCCCAATGATAACTGGGCCAAACACTCCTATGCTGGGAAGTGAATGCAGTGATCTGTTAAGATACAGCCTGTACAATTAAACCCCATTTCACAGAAAGCCATTATGAATGTACCTTCTTACCCAAACACTAATGAATAGCTAAAAACAAGTCTGTGCTACGCAAAGGGTTGTGTTCCAACTTTAAATCTACCACGGGAAGCAGTTATCAGTGGCAGCCGATCATTTCTCAGGGCTTCTACGTACATTATCTATTTTCAACATTTATCCTGGATAATGTGCATTATGTTAAAGAGGCTCAGTTCCACCCAAGCCAATTCCAGTTTTCCTCCCTAGTAATCTTTGGCCTAGCCTCCCCCAACCTAGCGCCCTCTGATGGCCTTGCACTCCATTCCCATCAGCCTCAGTCAGCATGGCCAATGGTCAGGAATTATGGGAGCTGTAGTTCAAAATGTGTGGAGGACACCAGCGCTGTGGATGGCTACTCTAATAGTCATTGCTTCAAAACAGACTTGAAGTTATCCAGAGACAAAGATGGCAGCTATCTTTTTCACAGATACCAGAACTGCACCCAGGCTACCATTGGGTGATGCACAATGTCCATATATAGCCAAAGATAGCTGCCCCTGCTACAAACAGCAATTCTTGAACTGAAGTTACTGGTTTTGCAAACAGACACTTGGCCCAGAAACAACTGAAGGCAGAAACAGGCGCAAGCCCTTTGCAGACTTGTGCTGGTCACAGAGCTGCAACGACATTGCCTCTCTCCAACAAATGTCTGGAATAAATATTGTGGCCTGGAAGCTGGACCTTGGGCTGGATGCTCGAGCAGTTTCCTGGGTCTAGCACACCCCAGATCCACCTTCACCCTCAATTCTGGTCCCAGGCTCCTTCAGTTCTGCTCTTCCTGGCTCCTGGAGTGCTGCCACAACAATCAAGGCATGCTCTTGATTCCTGTCTCCTGTCCTAACAATCCCATTTCTCAGCCACAGGTTCATCCCACTGTGTGGCATCACAACTTTGTCTAAACAACATGGGCCCATTTAAAAAAAGAAAGACAACAACCAGTAACTTGATGGAAATGACAAGGATGTGCTGAAATCGCATCCCCTGGGGCCAACTGACAGTGATGGCTTGGATATGCATGAGCCACGTTTTCCCATTCTTCCCATAGCTTTGCTGGGCCAGGGCTGAATCTCGCTGCAGCTAAGACTCCCCACAGCCCACACGGCACTGTTTGGATACCCACCTGTCTGTGAGATGTTCCAGCTTAAAGATGTGAACGGTCTCGGTGTTGCTTGACGCACACAAGAATTGCGAGTCCATACTGAACACTAGGGAGCTGATGTTCACGTACCTAAGCCCAAGGGAAGGAAAGAGGATTGCTGCAGCTGACACAAAAACAAAAAGGAGGTCAGGCCGTGGCCAAAATAAGCAGATCTGAGCGATCTGCAGGGTGGAGGTAGTGGTGGAAATGAACGTGATATGATCAAATCATATCCTGCTGCTGGTCTGTGTGTCCTACAGCTAGGGATCCAACAATGAGTGCATGTGGTGTAGCACTGGAAAAGAGAATGGGCTGTAGCCCTCATTTCAAAATCTCAGCTCAGCCATTAATTCATTTACTGTAAGCACAATGCCTCTGCCCCTGCAAACCTGTTGTATGGGGATAATACTGCATATTATTCTGGTTCCCGTACTAGGTTTTCAAATAGCCTCTGACCATCGGCACACCTTGCAAGAATGGACCGTTGTTTTAAAAAGCACAGTGGGGAAAAAAGATCCCTAAAGTACTTCACCCTATTTTATACCTCTCCTGTACTTGCGTCCCTAAGCAGCGATTTCCCCACAGTTACGCCCAATGAAGGCACTCGCTGTGTACCAGTGAAAACCTCAATGGTACTGGACCAGCCAGGCGTGATACCAGAAACTCCCACACCAATCATACTGTTTCTCAAATGTGTTGCGTTCAATGGCTGTGAAAGCAAGGAAAGGCAGCAGGCCCTCCCATGTGTTTTGGAGAGTGTTCCCGAAACATTTCCTAGGTAAGGACCCTCCTAGGTAGCAGGAAGAAGAAAAAGAGCCACTGATGAGTGTAGCACTGACCTCTTCATTCCTCTTCTGAATTCATAGACCTTTTGCCCCTCAGGGATGGAAAACACCCGAATGACGGTCCCCTGAAGGAAAACAGGTAAGGCATGAAAGTCACATAGCCATCAGGTTGCAAGGACCAGCTGCCTTCACAGAAGAGATGCTACAATTATTCCGGCATGGACATTCAGTACATGTACACACACACACACACACACAAGAATAAATTAAGTATTTCCTAGCACTCACAAACGAGGGATGCGGGTGGCGCTGTGGGTTAAACCACAGAGCCTAGGACTTGCCGATCAGAAGGTCGGCGGTTCGAATCCCCGCGACGGGGTGAGCTCCCGTTGCTCGGTCCCTGCTCCTGCCAACCTAGCAGTTCGAAAGCACGTCAAAGTGCAAGTAGATAAATAGGTACTGCTCCAGAGGGAAGGTAAACGGCATTTCCGTGCGCTGCTCTGGTTCGCCATGCTGGCCACATGACCCGGAAGCTGTACGCCGGCTCCCTCGGCCAATAAAGCGAGATGAGCGGCGCAACCCCAGAGTCGGTCACGACTGGACCTAGCACTCACAAACTGTATTAGGATAGGTACTGTGATCCTAAGAAAGACTACATAGAAGCCACTGCTTTCATTGGAACTTACAACTAAGGCTGAAGTTCTAAGCACAAATGACTTGGTCAGCAAGCGCCACTGACCTCAGCAGGATTTACATCCGAGTAAACATACTTTGGATTAATTTACAAGTTTGCTTAAATTTGGGGGCTTACACCTCAATTGTGACCTAGAAGCAAGCCCCACTGATTTCAGTGGAACTTACTTGAAAGCAAGCAGGCTTAGTCTGCAACAGTTTCTAGGCACAGTACTCAATGCCAGTTCTTCTGGTACATGTAGCCACATGCAAGATGGTTACTCCTTTGCCAGCTTTCTCTTTAAATTAGTATTTTAACGCCAATGGCTCCTCCTCAAAACGGACTTATAAAACATGCAAACTTTTGAATACATTTCTCTGTGCTGATGACAAGGCAAGCGGGCATAAGCTTAAAATGGAAGAGGGGAAAAAACCCTAAGTGAAATACCAGAAACTTTTGCCTAGGGTGAGTAACTAATTTGCCAAAGGATTCAAATGGTAAACACAACACTCGTTTTTGCTCCTCGGGGAAAACACAAGTGCCAATTGTAATTGGTAGACATTTTGCTCACTTACCTTTTCCGAAGCACTTGCTAGTTTTGACCCTGTGGAGTTGAAGGCCAGGGCAGCGAGGGGCCCATCGTGGGCAGAAATTGAACAGACGTCTCTCTGTTAATGGGAAGGTAAACAGTTTAAGTGTGAGCCAAAAAAAGAAAAAGGCCTGGGAGAAGGGTAGGATTTCCAGTTTTTCTTCAAAAATGTGTAGACAGATTAGTAGTGTTGTAAGCAAAAGTATTTTATTAATTGCATTAATTGCACAATTTATTGCATTTATATCCCCATCTTCCCTCCCAAGGAGCTCAATGTTGCATATTTGGTTCTCCCCCTCCTCAATTCATCCTTACAACAGCCCTGTGAGGTAGGCTAGCCTAAGAGCCGGTGATTGACGGAAGGTTACCCAGTGAGCATCAGCTCCATGCTCCTTCCTTAGCTATGGCAAAATTAAGGCTTCATCGGCTAAGGGCGCAGAATGCCCCCAATGATAGCACTTGAATTGCCAAGGCACAGGGAATCAGGGTGCTCCCTGACAAGCTGCTTGTTGAGCTTTCATTCGTATGTGTTTGCATGGAGGTCAGATGGCGTTGCATCAAAGCAAGCCTCACACCTATCTCCCCATCACTTTCCTTACTGCAAAAAGCCCAGACTTTGGCGGAAGTGGGTTCGTTGCGCAAGAACTCCCAGTCGACTACAGCTGTGTGACCTGGATTTGCTGGGATGAGACTCAACCCCACATCAGTCTGGCAGCGCCCTCCGACATGTCAGTCTCCCTTGTTTTATTTTTACTTCAATTATGCACATACATGCAGCTCTGATGAGCTCAGTACCAGAACATCTACTCTGCACGCAGAAGGTTGCAGGTTCAACCATGGGCATTGTTCGACCACTAGAATCACCAAGAAAAGCTGGCCAAGGGCTCCATCTGAAATGCTACGAAGGCACTGCCTTGGAACCAGTCAGACGTTTGTACATGAAAAACAGTGGGCAATTATTGATTGATAACTAAGGATTTATGAGGGCTGACAAAGTGAAGAGTAACTCTTATTGGTATTTGGGAGTATGCTGTAGTTAAGTAAAGGTCTAGCAGGAAGTGAAAAAGAGCAGCCATGGGGAAATGAAGAGGAGGGGGTAAATGCTACAATACGTTAGATTTTTTAAATGGAGGGAGGGAAGAATACCAAAGAAGAAGGAATGGCATACAAAATTGATGGAATATGTAGAAACGGCAAGCCTAACCAGCAGAAGAAGAGATCAGGAAGAAAGAGAATTTAAGGAAGACTGGAAATTGTTTGTAGAATATTTGAAGAATCACTGTAAACAAATTAAAACGTTAGCAGGATTAGAGTAAATCTAGCAGTATAAATTAAGCTGAGATAAAATGGGAAAGAAATAATACGGAGTAACTAGAATACGCAGGAGCAGAGGATAACTAGAACAAGCCATGAAAAGGGGGAGGGGAAGTCAATGATTAATGCAGTTTTTTTGGTGAATTTGAAAAATTTGTAAAAGTGAAAATTACAAATGAATTTCAAAATAAAAACATACGGTTTTTTAAAATGCAATTTGGAAATACTTGTAACATTGAGCGGCAAATATGGGTGGGACAGGAAGTCGACTTTTAAATCTGAATTAATTTGATTTAATTTAAACTGAAAAGGAAAAAAAAATGGCAAAAAAGGGAAGCCACTGCCAGCTATTGCAGACAAGCCTGAGCTACACAAAGCCTTGGTCTGACTTGGTTTCCCATGCTCCAGGAGCCTGATTTAAAAGAATATTTAGGGCCTGTTGAAGTGAAATAGTTCCAGAGAACATGGGCCCCCAGAGCTCAGATTGCGAGATTCCTTTCTACCTACCAAATTATTTCCGTCGTACAGCACAATCTCGCCGACGGTCGTGCTGCCGGGGTATGCCAAGTAGGAATTGGAATGGTTAATAGAAAGTGCACACAAACCTAGAGGTGGAGGGAAACAAATTGCATTGTCAGGCAGAGATGCTGAGCTCATGGTATGGGCAGGGTGTTTTACGGACAGCGGCAGAAGGAGAGAGCTTCCTGCTGGGAAAAATGCAACTGGTCCCATTGCTGGCACTTCTAGATCAGGGGTCAGCAAACTTTTTCAGCAGGGGGCCTGTCTACTGTCCCTCAGACCTTGGGGGGGGGGGCGGATTATATTTTGAAGAAGAAAAAAATGAACAAATTCCTATGCCCCACAAATAACCCAGAGATGCATTTTAAATAAAAGGACACATTCTACTCATGTAAAAACATGCTGATTACCGGACCGTCCGTGGGCCGGATTTAGAAGGCGATTGGGCCAGATTCAGCCCCCGGGCCTTAGTTTGCCCACCCATGGCCTAGAACATGGGTAGGCAAACTAAGGCCCAAGGGCCGGATCTGGCCCGCAGACGGTCTAGGAATCAGCGTGTTTTTAGATGAGTAAAATGTGTGCTTTTATTTAAAATGCATCTCTGGGTTATTTGTGGGCCATAGGAATTTGTTCATATATATTTTTTCAAAATATAGCCTGGCCCCCCACAAGGTCTGAGGGACAGTGGACTGGCCCCCTGCTGAAAAAGTTTGCTGACCCCTGTTCTAGATGCAGGCTGAGGTGACTCCTCACCTGCAACAGGAAATCTCTCTGACTCTGGCGACACCTGCAGGCAAGCGAGGGCACAGCTCCATGCACAATACAAAAAGACTATTTTGTCAATAAAACACCCCATTCTCAATCGCTCCCCGTCTCCTTTTTTTTTTTCTTTACACAAACCAGCCCCTTGCTTCATATTATGCCCTTAAAAACGGCGCAGCCTTTCTGTTTTGGAGATCACCAGAGACATAGCCCCGGAATCCTTCAGAAAGCTGTTGGCAAGGGCGATTTTCATGGTGTGGTGTGCAAAATGGGAAAACAATGAGTTCCTTTGGATGGGGAGGACAGGGAGAGCATTTGTTGCTGTGCAGGGAAGACGCAAGTGGTTTTCCTTTGACTCTTGCAGGTGGAAACAGATAACCAAGACCCCTAAGGCAGCCGCTTCTAAGCATCTTGCATGCACCTGGAATGACATGGAGAACTTGCCACTAACACACAGTGAGAACAGCCTTGCCGTTATTGCCCCTGCCTCCACAGATTTCTGAATGGAGGCTAGCAATGCTAAACCTCCCCCATCGTTAGAGATGACAGGCAGACACTTCTCTATACAGTGGTACCTCGGGTTACAGACGCTTCAGGTTACAGACTCCGCTAACCCAGAAATAGTACCTCAGGTTAAGAACTTAGCTTCAGGATGAGAACAGAAATCGTGCGCCGGTGGTGTGGCGGCAGTGGGATGCCCCATTAGCTAAAGTAGTGCTTCAGGTGAAGAACAGTTTCAGGTTAAGAACAGACCTCCAGAACGAATTAAGTTCTTAACCTGAGGTACCACTGTACAGCCCTGGCCATCCCCCAGCAAGCTTTTCCAAGGTGCTGCCATTTTCTTGTAAAGAAGAAGAGAAAATGTCTTTCCCTATCATCATTGCATCTTCACTACATTTTTTAATCTGCCTAGTCATTTTTTATTTTTGGAAAAGGTTGCGAACAAACAAACTGGCTCTCTTCCGCCCAAAATGGGTTCAGATTAGGGATGACATAATGCAAGTCCCTTTTCAAAAGTTCCCCCGGGGGTTTCCCTCCCTGAAAAACCAGAGGGGGAGACAAACTGACCACTAATGGCCAGCTGGAGACATCATACTTCAGTGGCTGACAAATGTGCCTTCATAAATTGGTTGATCAACTGTTGCGGCCATCACACACACACACACACACACCTATTCAACAGATTGCAATAGAATGCTTCTTTTAGTAGGGGGAGGTGACTGTGGGTACCAGGAAATGCATCCTCTGCAGACACATGCATGTGCACTGGCGACCCTGGTTTTCTTTCATCCAAACCACTTTATGCTGGTAGAGGAAAACCAACAGCACAGAGTTGCAGTCTTAAATGCCTGTAAGGAATGGGAAGGGATCCCAAACCAGACACACACACACACACACACACAATGGCGGTGCCAGGGATTCCACTTTGGGAAAGCATGGGTTCAGAGGAGGGCAGAAAGAAGCATACGCAGCATAAAACATTTCCTCTACAATGATGAGAGAAAAAGCCCACAGACACTGCTTCCCAGAGTCCTCGAGTGAACTCAATATGTAAAGCCGGAAGTCAGGAAAGCGACCCCTTGGAATAGTGGCCTTCTTTCTTGTGGCACAGCCCGCTTCCTCCCCTTGGCAGGCACCATGTCACGATATTCGGAAAGGGCAGCCCCTCGGAAAGGGCAAGGGACAAAAGGCCGGGCTCTCATTCAAGGGAATAAGCCCACATCTGGAATGAATGTCCCGCTTCAAACTGTATTGTGTGTGTGTGTCACAGGATAGAAAGATCTATCGCAGAAAATAATTTCCCAGCAGACAGATCTAACTAGCTAGGGTGTCTGGGAGTAGTGCTTCAGGCTGGCTATTCTTAGGAGTCTCTTTTCCTCCCCAGAGAGCAGATAAACAACCATTTGACTTTCAGAAGACATCTGAAAGCAGCCCTGTTCAGGGAAGTTTCTAATGGTTGGTGCTTTCTTGTGTTTTTAATATTTTGCTGAGAGCCTCCCAGAGTGGCTGGGGCAACCCAGTCAGATGGGTGGCCTATAAATAAAATGGTTGTTGTCATTATTATTGTTATTAAACAGTTCATCTTGCAGTCAATGGTACAGGCCATGTGCAATTTAACACCTCAGTGAGAACAAGGCCCAAATGACATTATGTACTGCTTGTTCCATCACAGAGATTTCGAAGTGCTCTAAAAACTTTGGGAATAACAAAGGAAAGATGAGGTCAGCCAGCAGCTCTTCATTTCAAAGAACAATACTCTTTTTTTAAAATGAATGTTATGTGAAGTCTAATATTATCTATTAATTCAAAACAGCTCAATGCCAAAATAGGTTTCTAAGTGGTAATGAAAACAGTGAGAATCACTGGCTCCAAGAAGCCCCTTATTAAGCCTGCTGCAGCCACTGTTGACATATCACAGCAACAAGAAGAGACGGTCTGTAAGCAGGTACATACAAGGAACCTCCTTTGATGGCCTTTTCAGAGTTATTAAAAAGGCTGTAGGCATCCCAAAGAGATGGTGTGTACAACTCTTGGACAGGAAATAGGACCATGTGTGTTTTTCAGACAAACACTGGTGCCAGGCTATGCTGCCTTGGCAAGACCCCAAGAGCAGCAAAGCCTCTGCTCGGCACAGCTATTGTCTGACATCACCGAGAGCTCTGGCAGCATCTCCTAACAGCAATATTTATCTGGCCCTTGTCATCCACCAGCCACCTGATTCTCTTCTGCTGCAAAAAAAGAAAGAAAAAGAATGCAAGGCAGAAAAGAAATGGCGGAGGAAATCTTGAAGAGGGACTGGGAACCCGGGGCCTTTCAGACTCCAACTCCCATCATGCCCCAGGCTGCATGGCCAATGATCAGGAATGATAGAAGCTGTGGTCCGAAAACATCTGGAGGGCCAAAGGTTAACCCGCCCTGGTTTTGAGTTTCGTCAGAGTGGGGAATGGAGGCATCGTTGAGCAGCCGAGCTGTTACCTGACGTTTAGAATTACTCAGAGTTGCCATGTTTTCCCCAGACAGAGAAATAGCAAGCAAAATCGTAACAGTTGCATCAGACATATATTTATGATTTATTATGGGTGGGATTCATCTAACCAGCCCTGTCAGAGGGAGGCCTGAACAAGGACTTCCACTTGTATAATGGCGCTTTCTCTACCCCCTCCCCCATCTCTTCCCGCTGAAACTGGCTCGGACGAAGCCCCAGAACAGCGGACAGAGAAGGAGAGGCATTCTCGTTATGTCTGGTAAGCTAGAATACTTGCGCAGATTAAACAACTGGAAGAACACAACGCTGAATTTCACCCTATGTTTACCTGCAGAGTTTTACACCAAGTTATCTCAGCATTTAATGAAAGAAGAGAAATGAGAAACATTAAAACCAAACAGAGGAACAAGAGTACAGTGGTACCTCGGGTTAAGTACTTAATTCGTTCTGGAGGTCCGTTCTTAACCTGAAACTGTTCTTAACCTGAAGCAACACTTTAGCTAATGGGGCCCCTTGCTGCCACCACACCACCGGAGCACGATTTCTGTTCTTATTCTGAAGTAAACTTCTTAACCCGAAGTACTATTTCTGGGTTAGTGGAGTCTGTAACCTGAAGCATATGTAACCCAAGGTACCACTGTAAAAGAAGAACCTGAAACACTTGTCCATAAATATGGATGCAAAAATACAAATCCACTCCCCCCCCCCATACACACTAAAACAGGGAGCACACCAAAAAAGCTCAAATCTCACCTAATTACTCTCCAAAAAAGCTTCTGTCTGGCACTTAAAAGCAGACAATGCCAAGTGTGTCTCCTGGGGGACAGTGTTTTGCAAGTGGGCAGCCACCATGCAAAAGGCCTGGTCTCAAGCCTCCACCCTCTACTCCTCCCTTGCAGGGGCACATGGAGAAGTGCCTCCGAAGACAAATGCAGGGTCTGGGTTAGTTCACGTAGAAAGAGACAGGTATTGGGGTCCTGAGCCACGTTAGGCTTCCTAGGTTCCAAACCAGCACTTTAAATTTACAGTGGTACCTCTGGCTGCGAACGGGATCCATTCTGGAGGCCCGTTCACAACATGAAAAGCCCGCAACCTGAAGTGCCATATCTGCGCAGGTGTGCCACGTGATTTGGTGCTACTGCGCGAAGCGCGATTTAGCGCTACTGCGCACGTGCAAGAAGCGAAACCCGGAGGTAACCCTTTCTGGTACTTCCAGGTCGCCGCGGGAAGCAACCTGAAAAAACGTAACATGAAGCAAACATAACATGAGGTATGACTGTATCCCAGAAACTAACTGGTAGCCAGTGCAGCTGTGCCAAAATTGGTGCTATATGCAACAGAGTAGTGTGAAAATTCTGCATTTTCCAAACAGGTTTTCAAGGGCAGCCCCACGTACAACACACTGCAGGAATCCAATCTAGAGGTTTCCAAGGAGTAGATAACACTAGGTAGGCTATCCCTCTCCAGCTATACTACTGCAGCACTGCAGCAGCTTAAGGAGCCATGGATGCATCTGTCGGTATATATGACTAAGATCACGAAGAACAATTCCAACACCAAACAAGGAACATCTGAGATAAGTGCCACATTTGCAAGGCATGCATTTTAAGGGAGCTGGATGCGCCACATCACAAAGAAACTGGCTTTTGTAGCATGAAAGCCAGACAACTGCCAGGAAAAATCTTGAAAAGGAAGTCTCTGGGCTTGTGGTCTGTAGAAAGAACATTCAGCGGAGCCTATTTCCTGAAGCCCTTTGGAGATGACTGAGGATCGAGAGAATTCCAAAGCTAAACAAACTCAGTCAGCAGCGCTGGAGTCAGCAGGCCCAGCTAGAGGTTTTGTCCGGGACAGCCGAGCAGGAAAACAAGCTGTGAAGGGCCTGGGAAAGAGCTCAGGTCTACAGAGTTGACTTCGTGAAGGGACTAAGTGCAAGGCTGCAAAAAAGAAAGATGAATGGCTGCCTTCTTTATTATTCCTAGGATGTCCTAAGAACTAGTTTCCACAAGCGGCACAAACAAAATCCTCCAGACTTTCCTTGCAAAATATTTCAAAGGTGCAGAATAAGTACAAGAGAGACGAGTTCATATAAGCACCCTTCTCCCGAACCAGGGCTAAGCCAGATGTTCTGTTCTAGAGAGGGAGCATCAACTGCATGTGCAGCCCTAAAGAGGCCATGGGCTTGCACCCCAAACGCTAAAGAAAGAATGCCCCCCCCAACCTGCCCATCTCCTCCACCTGGCTGGGCCATGAGCCCTTGAAAGGCCAGCAAACCCCAAACATTAATTCTGTATTTGTGCATCGGGTGGAACTGTGGGTTAAAGCCTCAGCGCCTAGGGCTTGCCGATCGAAAGGTCAGCGGTTCGAATCCCCACGGCGAGGTGCGCTCCTGTCGTTCGGTCCCAGCGCCTGCCACCTAGCAGTTCGAAAGCACCCTCAGGTGCAAGTAGATAAATAGGGACCGCTTACCAGCGGGAAGGTAAACGGTGTTCCGTGTGCTGCGCTGGCTCGCCAGAGCAGCGATGTCACACTGGCCACGTGACCCGGAAGTGTCTTCGGACAGCGCTGGCCCCCGGCCTCTTTGAGTGAGATGGGCGCACAACCCTAGAGTCTGTCAAGACTGGCCCATACGGGCAGGGGTACCTTTACCTTTAACCTAAATTAACTTGAAAGTTTGAGGGTCATAGTCAGTTGCCTCCCTCTGCCTATTTTGGTGTCATCTCTGCGCACTAGCCGCTAATGGGGGGTGGCGGGATTTTGCACCAGGCAAAACAAGCCCAGTTTAAGACAAAGGACCTGCTGTGCATGAGATCTCAGAGGAGGGGCTGTACTTTGTGTAGACAAAAGCGGGGGGATTAATAGAACACAGGAACATAGGAAACTGCCTTGTATCATGTCACACAGTATTGTCTATACA
This sequence comes from Podarcis tiliguerta, assembly GCF_965153285.1. NCBI lineage: Eukaryota > Metazoa > Chordata > Lepidosauria > Squamata > Lacertidae > Podarcis > Podarcis tiliguerta. The sequence goes on along the minus strand of NC_139535.1, from coordinate 98,545,218 downwards.
GACTGGCAGAAGCTTTCCGGGGTTTCAGACAGGAACTTTTCCCCAGTCCTATCTGGAGATGCTGAGGATTGAACCCGGAACTTCCTGCATGCAAAGCAGATATTCTACCACTGAACCATGGTCCTTCCTCACTAAAGACACTGTCTTAAAACTACTCTGGGGGGCTTTCCAAATGGATCTGTTTAGTCCAGCACCGCACAATTTCTCCACTAAAAAAACAAGAGAACACAATTCTTTACCTTCCTGGAACAGAGCTTCAGGTCTATTGGCAAACCTACCCTCGCTGATGTTTATAAATGTCACAGTGGTCCTGTCCCCATGTGTGAGTGGTAAGGATGTACTTGGACAAATACAGAATGTTCTCTCCCTCTATAAGCAGCAGCCAAACATGTAACAGCAGGATATCAGAAGATACTGATTGCAATTCTGCCCCCAAAGTCTGGGAGATACAGGCTTCAGGACTGAACCCAGTTGGCCTAGGAGCAGCAAACTGGAAAAGGGCATTAGTGGGAGGCTTGAAAGCAAATTATTTGTCATATGGAGCCTTGTACAGAACAAGAAAGAGTAGCTACACCGCCAGAGGGTGCTCTTATAAGGTGCGCAGTTAGAGGAAACTAAAGAAGTCCTAACAGCAAGACATGGAGATGCTTCCAGGTGGTCACTATTTAGGGGTGGAATTCAATCACATCTCTGCAGATTCAGGCTGGACCATGTAAGCTGATTTAGAGCTCTGGCAAAAACAAACACGCTTCCCCCAAAATATCAGACTTTTTCTGAAAAGGGAAGTGACGAGAAAATGCGCTGATAAGACTGGGGTAACACTTGCTTGACGCAACCTTGGCTAATCTCGCTGCAAACAAATCAGGCTGAATGCTCATCAAGCAGGTCATCCGGAAGCGACCGGAATGTATTCCAAAAAACAGACCCACTGGAAGAGCCTTCTTTGCAAGAGGAGAGCTGGCTTGCTAGTGTGTCAACAGGGCACAAGCAGAACAGAATCAAACACTCAACTTTACCACCATTAAAGTTGCTCACAGGAAGAGATGGGAAACTTAGAATTTATCATTTTTTTTGCTCCAGAGCAAAGACAACAAATGTGAACCTCCACGTATCTCAAAACCTCCAGCTTGGCTCTCAAAAAAACAAGTTAGAGGTCCTGTAAACAAATTTCCTCATTGTGTTTCTAAAACTCATATAGAGGTCTGGTTTGCAAGAAACACAAAGTCAAACCAAGGACTGGCATGAACAAGCCAACGTGTGGGCTCCTGGAGAAACCGCAGCCACTTTGCTATTTATGCCCCAATCCTTTTGATGCTGTGCTATGCTGAGCAAAAGTGCGGTTATGCATAGTGTGTAATCAAAACCCAGGCTTGTGGTTTAGCTTTCTCCAAACAAACCATAAACTAGAACCAAGGTTTGTCCTACGGTTTACAGCTTGTGATTTGTCTAGAGGGAGTCAAGTAATAAAATAATAAATAATAAAATTATTATTAAATTATTGTTAAAATTATTTAACCACAAGGCTAGGTTTGGAAGAGATCCTAAAGCAAACCACAGCTTAGGTTAGTGCAGCAACAGAACACACGTAGCAAAGCAGCCATGATCTCGTCTCTGGGAGCCCACGCTTTCGCTCTTTCAATTCTTCCACCCATGTGAATTAACTTCACCACTCTTCCATATCTATATAACGCTTAAAAAACACCCACCACAATGCCAGCCCATGGGTTTAATGTCACAACGCTATCAGTGATAAAAGGAATAGAGTTGTCTCCCTGTCTGCAGAGCCTTTCAGCAGCAACTAATACAGAGGCATTTGGGAGTAAGGCCTATAGATTTTAGTTAGAGACTTCAGTAAAAGAAAAAAAGCAATGAAAACAAACATGATCATGCTGGTGCCTCTTTGGCAAAGCATAATTAACTTATTTCAATAATTTTGAACCTTAAATGAACTGCTGTCTTGTTTCAAAGCCCCAGGCCAGTGGATGTTTATGCCTTTGGGAGCTGTAGCGGAGGATTTTAAAAATATAATCACATCCAAAGCTTTCAATGGGTTTAATCTCCATGAGAGGCCATCTGTTAAGAGCCAGAATGAGGTCAATCTGGAGTCCAAGAGCGACTTCCCAAGGAACCAACCAGGCATTTATTGGCTACATGTGAACTGCATCATTGGTTGCTTCCTAAGGACCTGTTCACAGCAACATCAGTTATTCACTGAACATTCATTCCCCTTTGATTGCAGGGGAGTTATACGACACTCCATCAAGAAACTGTTACCCCACAATTACCCATCATCTCCAGAAGTCCAATCTGTCTGGAGACCCAGGCTTGCTGTGCAAGAGCACCAAATCAAAATTCATTATGCAACCTGAATTTGCCAGTTTGCAACTGAATCCCACCCTAAAATAGTGGGGAAACCCACTGAGTCAAGGCTGGAAGCATTGGGGAAGGCACCACTTTATCTAGCTCGTCTCAGATGCCCAACCAAATGACCTTGTCTGGCTGTCCTTGCAGGGCCCTAAAAAACACACCATCTTCATGCTGGGTTACTCAGAACGTGGTCTTCCTCTACTAATGCTGCTCAGTGGGGAAGCACACTCCCTCCTCACGTGTTTCTTCAGTAGGACTTCAAATCCCCTCTCAGCCATGATGTTCCCCTGAGTGACCTTGGACCCTTCTCTATACCTCAGCCTAATCAACTTTAGTGCTTTATAACTTGTTCATAAATGATGTGGAGTTTAGGGGTGAGCAGTGAGTTGGTCAACTTTGCTGATGACACATTTAGGGGAGGGAGAAAAAAAAAGGAACAGCAAAGAGCTCAAAAAGGATTCCTCCAAGCTGGGGAAATGAACATTAAAATGGAAGATGGGGTTCATAGGAAGCAAATGCAAATGGATCTATTCTGGGGCACAAAATCCCAACCTCACCTGCACACTGATGGGGTAAGAGTTGGCAGGGACAGCCTAGGAAAGGGGTCTCCGGGTTTGGTTTGATCTAGCAGGGCTGTTCTTACTTTTTAACTTCATTCTGAGGGGGGCAGAAGAGAACCACCTATTCTCCATGGAATTCCTTTGGGGCGGGGAGAGGAAAGATACCAAAAAAAAAATAGTTTACTGGCACTTGATGCAGGGGCATAACCCATCTTCTATTCTAGTTCCCATGAGAGTCTTCTTTTGTTCTTTAAGTGTGCTGTGTACATGGAAGGTGTCAAACAGATTGTCATTCGCTGGGATCAAGTGCCAAACTTGCCCTAGAGCTGCTTCCTGCCAAAAGCAAAGCAGATGAGCAGGAACAAAAAGGCACGGTGGCAGGTCGAGGGGAGGAGACAGTGCTGTTGCCATTTCCTCTCCCTTGTGGCTTTTTGTCAAAGTCAGCTGCAGCTCAAATTGTGGTCAGTCCTCTCCAGAAATGTTCCGGCTAAGGCTGCTGCTTAAAGCGATGAAGCAAAAGGGCAGGTTTCCTAACTCTAAGGCTTTGCAGCAATTTGAAGGCTGCAAAGCCTTGGAAGGCCCAGGCGCTTGTTGATGACTACAACCATCGCAACAGAATACAGAATGGCCAGCAGTGACTTTGACAGCCGTCAGTTATACTGCCGCGATCTCCTGCAAAACTCAGCTTCCCGCGGTCTGGTTCACACACACAGCCAGGTAGCTGAAAATACAGTGTACATGCTGGAAAAGCAGGTACACATCATCCACCCAACCACCATAGGTGTGAGACAATATGCAGTGTGGCACTACACACAGTGTCCAATTCATACAGGACTTCACAAAAGGTGAAGTGAAACAGCACAAATTAGGAATGTGCCATATGGCTGTATATGCACCGCGCAGGAATTACGCATTGCCTCAGGGGAGGGGGCTTTTCTGTATGGAGTCTCACGTAGTCTACGGCTAGGCAAGTGTGTGAACCACCATTGTGTCCCCCAAATTAAGTATTCAAAGTTTCTTGCTCTGTTACCCAGTGCAAGGAGGGTCGGGAAAGAAAGAGTATGGAGAAACACACCGAGTGAGGAATGCATAATGAAATCTCAGCAACTAGACAGGAATTGGTGGCATTAAGAGGAACCAACAGCAAGACTTCCACTGGTTAAAAGTTAGTTTCAGTGTCCCCAAGAGCTCTTTGCTCCACACTTATCAGATGATGGGAAAGACAGTAGACAATACTGGTCTTGTGGGACAATTAGCCTGACCTGGTATCCAGCAGTTTCTTCTCTACCACTGGTTACTTTTCCCTTGCTCCAACAGTCCTCGCTTTTCCGAAGTCTTCTCCATAGCACCCTCCCTTGCTAAACACACAATTCAAGTTCTTTGAAAAGTTTCATATTGAAAGTAAAACAAGATACTCCAAGGTAAGCAAAGGTATGCCATGCAAATTGTTTTTCATTTATTCCAATTGCAGTAGCTGGATTTTCTTCACAGGAAATTAATGTATTGGGGGGGGGGATTGGATTTTATTTTTAGGCACAGTGTATGTACAACCTCTGCCACTTCTTTTTAACAGTCACATGCCTCTATAACAAGACACCCAAGTAGATGAGTAGGAAAAATCCCATTAACCTCATCTGCCAGAGGTACTTCACTCTTCCTACCATTGCATGGACTAAACCAAACTAAACATTTTGTTCGCTTAAACCCATTCCAGCTCCCTCTCCTGATGTTGTTAGATCAGTTCAGTGCAAATCTAACTAATGCCTCCAACTGAGAACCGAACACTGTCAAGATATTCCTTTCCCAAGGTCAACCAAGCAGCCTGATGCACAGCAACTCCAGATGCTGTAAACAAGAATCTCCTTCAGATGCTGCAACAAAATCACAGCCCAGGTCTGGACTACAACTCCAGCACCGACGGCAGCTGCAGTCTAAATCACCTGGCAGGCACCGGTCTGGCCCCAGGGCCCTTTTAGTCCAATTGAGCATTCACTTACAACCTTCCTACATAATCCCTGAGGAGTGAAGGAAGTGTCACTCTCCATTTGGCTGCTTAAAGAAGGGCATATTCACTTGAAAGGATAATTTCACGATCGCCCAGAAACGTGAACTTGGTTTTTTTTATTAACCCTGCAACCATCACTGCACAAGGAAAACCACAAGTCCTTTTGCCCCAATTTAAACTGGTTATCAGTTACTACTGTTGAATGAAGCAACAAAGCTACCCCCAAGAAGCAGAGAGCTACAAAAGGACTTTCCTTAGGGTGTTAGAAAGGTGAGAGAAAGCCTTTCCATTGAATGAATGCACCCCATGGGACTTTTTGACACAGCATACCAGTGACATAGGGATACCTGCAATGAGTTTCCAGACTAGCTGTGCTAAGTCCACCCCCCACTAGGCTTATTCCCTTACCTGTTGTGTTTGGAGGGGTGTCCAAGATCGTTTTCAGAAGCTTCATGTCCTTAATGTTATGGATATAAATAGATTCCTCCAAGCAAACAATTAGTCTCTGCAAATACAAAAAAAAGCACAAGTTGTTGCTTAGGAATAAGATAGGCCTCCAAACATTCCATCAGCACATGCCAGTTGCACTGGGAAGGTTCACAGACCGGCTCGGACTATCTACTTGGGAGAAAAGGCATCAGGTGTTCACAACAAACAGAAAGAGATATGATCTATGCTGAACTTGGTTTGGTCAAGAAAAATTATCTTAATCACTAAGATAAACTACTGTTTGCACTATAGGAAGATAGAGAAGCGAAATGGTAGAGGGAGATCTGTCAGCTTAAAACAGATTACATTTCACCTCTTTTTTTCAAATCTTCCAGCAATAAAACAGTAGCGTATTCCAAAAGCTAAGGTACAACTCTCTATTACATCTGCCTGAATGGCCCTCTACCTGGAATAAATAGCATTCCCCTAAAATCACATCCACTCAAAAAGGTGGAATTAGAAGAAACTTCAGTAAGGGTACCAGAGCTTATTTAAACGTTACATTTTTAGTGTGTGTCCTACAAGCTGAAAGATAGCATTTGGTATTTCAAAACATGAGCTTGAGATAACCCGGATACAGCACCTAGCATTTATCAATGATGATGGTGGTTCAGGCTGCAATCCTATCCTCACTTACCGGAGAGTAAGTCAATTGGGCTTACGTTTGTAGAGACACAAAGTGCTTTAGCTGTCATATTCTTCCAGGTGTCAAGATAATGTGCACAGCATTAACCATTATTTGACTGGCTAGAAAGTTATGCTCCCATCCACACCTCTTGCAGCGGCGACCACCAACACTAAGTTTGAAATCCTACACTTACTTGGGGATTCAATGGCAGCTACATCTGATGGGCCACGCATAAGATTGCAGCACACAGCCACTGAACAGGAGGGAAGAAGACAATGATAGCATATTCCCAGAGTGCAAACAAAAAGGTCTTGTTTCTTTGAGGAAACAGCCTTGGACCTTGGAAACAGCAGCAAGACCTCATCAATGACAAGTTGCTCCTGTATCTGGCATCAACCAAGATTAAAGATGGAGTCTAGACTGTTGTTGGCCAATCAGCTTTTGCCAATGAAAACTGTGCCTGTGCTCTGAAGGGGTTATTTATGTAGCAGGTATTTTAAAAACGGGGAAATTGAGCACCCAAAATAATGCCAGTGTATGACCAGAAGCTCTGAGGCCCCAGAAACTGAAAAAGGTGATATTTCTAATAAGAACTTCATCACGGGTGTTGATCATTTACTTGAAACCAGGATTTTAGAATTAAAAACTTACCTTGATTTCTTTCTTTTTTTAACTTGAGGAATAGCCTTTGCTACTTGAAGCCAAGGCTTCTCTGATTTTTGAGAATATAGAATCTGCTATGCTCTTTCTAGCTACAGAATCCCAAGCATAGCATTGCCAAGTGGTCACACTGAGTCATTTCGGTAATGCCTTCCAGACAGAAAATCCCTGGCATTTCCATGCACCTCATACTTAATGCTAGGAAAACCGAAGAGTTTGCATCATGCCTATAGTTGAAGATATTCCCTGGCAACTGTAAGATGAGCCCTGCAGGCTCAAGCCCATCTGGTCCAGCACTCTGTTCTCACAGTGACCAACCAAATACTCATGGAAAGCTCGCAAACGGAAGCTGAGCACAACTGCTATTTAGAGGCGCATACTGTTACTGACCATGGAAGCTGAAAACCTGGTGGTGACTTTCATGAACTGTGGCATACATGGTAGCCGAGCTTCTAGCATTGAGTTTTTAAACCACTCCTAAGTGTTTTGAAGAAATTTGACTCCTGACTTTCCCTTTCAGCTTCCTCTGCACCAACTCCTTCATTTTTGGAAAGTTTCCTCTTCTGCAGTCCAACGTGACATCTTTAATGATAGCTGCCAGCTTTGAATTTTCTAACTTAGAATTATAATTACATAGCTTTCACAACTGCCTATAAAAGCAAAGTCCTCAACTACCTGTTTTGTCTTTTAAAGCCTGCTGTTAACTCCTAAAAACAAATCTTTATCTTACATTCATTTCCTCTTCAGGATGAGCACTTTAACCTTTCTTTTTGTCTCTGCCATGAACCCTTCACACACCTGCTGCAATTGCAGTGTACCTATCTTTAAAGAGGGCGGGGGCTGAGCAAATATGTACACACAAGTGTACATAGCACAGAGTGTGCAGTGACCACCGAAGGGCTGCGAACAGCACAAAGAGTTCAAAACAAATCTCCTGTGTTGACACCCAGCCCAGGATCTATTTTACTGGTGACACAACACCACTGATGTGGAAGGAGGCCCTGATCCCCGGTGCTCTTATATCTGCAAGCTAATTAACAGGTTCAAGTAAGGCTCTGATTCAAATTCACAAGAAACCAGCCATTACTTCAGAACTGTGACCTGCACATACATATGCATGTTTAAGTAAGGATGTTTGTTTTGGACAAGAGGAATCAACGGAGTGGAGTACCTTTCCCGTTAGGAAATGCTAATAAATTTGAGGCTTTTCAATTTAGGGCCGACAGGGTGGGTGAGAAGACAACCGAGAGAGCAAGGCATAATATTCATAAAATTCAATGTAGCATGGAGGGATTGAATAGAGACATTTTCCTCTTACAGTCACAGAGTGAGCATCTTTGGCAGGAGATTCAGGCAGAAGGAAGTACATGTAACATATTATTAACCGATTTGGTGATGGCTACAAGCTAGATTTAGAAAGGATAAAGCTCATTGAAGCTGGATCCATCAATAGCATGATTGATAAATGGAACCTCCATGTTCAAAGTATACCTGAGGTTACCAGATGTTCAGGACAAACAGTGAAAGACCACCATCTTTATGCCCTGCTTGCGAACTTCCTAGAGGCTTCTGGTTAGCCACTGTTTGAAACACTGGTTTTAAGTAGGCCTTCAGTCCCTTACAGCAAGACAGTTCCTTGATGTTCTACAGCACAACCACCACTGAATGCAATGTCAGCACATACGGGTGTAAGCTGAATCACTCTGCACTTCTAGCCAGGGCAATAGAGAAGCCTCAGAGACACTTTGTCAAAAGCCAGGAGCTACACTGCTGACAACCAGTGGCCAAGATGCAACCCAACAAGGATCAGTAGCAGAACCTCTGCTCCAAAGGAATCTGCTATATTCACATTTCAGGGGTGGGGAGTGGTTAGTGCTTCCCACCAGTTGAAACATCTCACCACTTGGAAACCAAAGCATAGTTTTGCCAACATGTGCAACTAATAACTGTGCTGGAACCCAGCAGCTCCATTGAAAACGATTCTTCCATTTTCAAAACTAAGGTTTTCCACTAAGGAGTCCAATCAAGAAAAATAACAGCACACGCACAGAGAAACAAACTTTGCTCTCATGAAGGTTTCGTAAAGTAAGAACCAGAGCCAGGCTGGGCGAAGGCAGTTCCTGCTTCCTAAATCATGAAATGATGCTCCAATGTACAGAAGATGGGTAGACTGCAAATGGCAAGGGATGGTGAGGCTTGGAGTCCGGCAATGTTCCCCGACCCTGAGTTAAAAGGAGTACTTTAGGGGGTGGGGGGGCAGATGGATAACTACTTGGAATCCAAGAGGAATAGTTCTTCTGAAAGGGATGTAGCAAGACTAAGACACAAACAGTACGAGCAAGAAAATTCAAATCACGCATCTTAATGTCTTGAGAGTGAGCAAAGTCCCTAACCTCTTACCTGCCGATTGAGCCGGACAGAGAGGATATTGCTAGAGTAACTGTAGTTACAGATTTCGGTCCCTTTCTTGAAATGGTAGACGTTCATCTGCCGAGGCTTTGTGCGACTCACCACCACCACCAGGCTGCTAGAGAAGAGGCGCTCTACGATGTAAACATCCGGGATTTCATCTGTGGGGTGAAATGAAAAGAGATGGGAAAGCTCTTGCTAAGAGGAGGAGAATCATATATGCAAAAGGGCAAAATGCTGAGTCATCAACTGTTTTCCAAAGATTAGCCTTTGCTCTCGGAACTTCGCATAGGTCACGTTCAGGGAATAGGGAAGTCAGAGGCAAATGGCTCATCTCCAGAAGGAATTTACAATCAGCTTCTTTTACAGTATCTGTATGATGCTAACTTGAGAAGCCAGTTCTCCTACTATGAGAGGGGTGTGTGGTATAATAAGCTCTTATAATACTTTTTTTCCTTCCTCCTAGCTTAGGGGACATGCACCCCAACAAAAAGGGGAAAGGTGAATTGCCCAAGGCAAGCTGATAAAATAAGACAACCTCCCTGGAGAGAGAAGGCTCTGTCGAGAGGGAGGAAACAAAATGGGTTTCCAGATGGAAGGGACAAGATGTACATAATCTCATCCCTTACCTATTTGACAGCCACAGTTGGAAAGGATGACCCGTCCTTCCTGAAGGCTGAAACTAGAGAAAAGGGGGAAATTTCTAGGCCAGTGGACACAGTATTAGATTATAAAGTTCTCTTCCTGGCCCCAGTCCCAAAGTCAACCTGCACCCAAGCTATCTTTGCTAACAGCTGCTTAGTCGCATGAGCCAAACAAGCAGGGGTTTTTTTTTTACAATCTTACACAGACTGTGTGAGTTCAAATGTCTGCTTCCCAGCTAGTGCAACAGAAATGTTGCGGGACACCATAAAAGAATTTCAGAATGCAAAAAGTACATCTTCACACAACTTGTAGCCTCTTTGTTCAGGCTTTGGGGGAAGGGGGAGGTACTTTGAATTGGATTTTTATTACTGCTGCTCTATTTGTGTGAAATTTATGTTGTCCTTTTACGATCTTCTTTTTACTTTTTTTTTTGTATTGTATTAAGGCCTGGATGGCCTTAAAAGGAGATTTAGATATTTCTGTAGATCTCCCTGCCTACCTTCAACTGGAATAACAATAGGCTGCTTTGGACATAGTGCTAAACCATGGTTTAGCATTACAAAAATGAATTGCAGTGAGCCTCAGTCTCCTTCTCTACCAAGGTCACAACCCTTTTGCTTCCGTTTTAGATTAACTGCAGCTTGCTACGTGGTCCAAACCTACACATGAACAGATTAACCTTAACTATTGTTAATGGAAACAAGTCAACTTCAAACCATAGTTTATGAAGCTGGCTTGATTCCGCTAGCAGTAATTAAGTTTAACCAGTCTAATCACAGACAACACATTTCACTGAAGTAAATCTAAAATGGGAGTTTCCCATCTCCTCTTTACAGTCACAACAGAGAAGGGGAGGCTGTTTGTACATGAGCCCAAGAGTCACACAGGCTTTTTTCAAAACATTAAACCATGGTTTACTTTGGCATCCAATGGCAGCTATTATGGAGACATATAATATATGCATGCAATCTATACCCATTTAATTATCTAAATAATGTAATTGAGAGTAGGATCCACTGAACACAGTCAGATTTACATCTGCGTAAGTATGCATAAGGGTGTGGGTGGCGCTGTGGGTTAAACCACAGAGCCTAGGCCTTGCCAATCAGAAGGTCGGCGGTTCAAATCCCCGTGACGGAGTGAGCTCCTGTTATTCGGTCCCAGCTCCTGCCCACCAAGCAGTTCGAAAGCACGTTAAAGTGCAAGTAGATAAATAGGTACCGCTCTGGCGGGAAGATAAACAGTGTTTCCGTGCGCTGCTCTGATTCGCCAGAAGCAACTTAGTCACATGACCCGGAAGCTGTCTGCGGACAAACACCAGCTTCCTCAGTCTATAGAGCGAGATGAGCGCCGCAACCACAGAGTCGTCCGCGACTGGACCTAATGGTCAGGGGTCCCTTTACCTTTAAGTATGCAAAGGGTCAGGCTATAACTGAAAGTGGTAGAAATATGGATCTTCCTATATGCAAAGTTTTTTTAAAAAACAGCTGAAGAGAAAAATTATCATCAACCGTATTTGTGACTGCAGGAAAGGACAGGAGAGGTGGGATTTCAGCAGTGTTGTGGAAGGAGCAGCTGAATGATTTACTTGTGGCTCAAAAACACACACAAAAAACTGGCAGGTCAGGTTGCCCTGAAGTACATTGTCACAATCTGGTCACAGAGTGCTACCCAAGGACACAGTTCAGCATAGTTTTAAACTGACCTGTAATAACTGGCCAGACCTTGGCTGACAAATGTATATCTTTGTGTTGCTAAGTTGCATTAGATCATGCAGCCAAATGGAAGCCTTTTTTAAAAGAGGTATTTAAAGTGAAACGCTAATGACAGCAACCACAGCGCAGGATGTGTATTTCATTTAAATGGAAAGCTGATCTTTGCCCCTTTGTTTCAAATTTCTAATCTTGTTTAAGCACTTCTAAGTACGCTTTATAAAATCATTTCCCCACCGCGTTTGCAACCCAAACCATGCCCGTGACTACGAGCTCTTCAAAAAGAATGTGGTTCTGTGGCATACAAAGCAAAGGCCACTTTAGGCTGTTAATGGAAACATAATAGTCCAAGTGCCTGAAAACACAGCTTTCTACGATGACCTCATGGAAATACTGAACCATGAGCAAAGGAGGCTTGAAGGTTGCGGGGGGGGGGGGGGGCATTAAGCAAAAATGTTTGGGCAATTTTGAAATATATGGAGGAAAACACCTGACGCAGCCAAGGGTAAACATTTTTAAGTCATTCATTTCAGCACTTATATAATACTTTCCAATGATATTAAAGTGATAAAGCCACTTGATCATGCCTACCATCAGCAATAGGGGAACCAGCCATACACCAAAGGAAAGCAGAAAAGGCAATGGGTTTGAACTACGGAATGATACGCTTGGGTTAAAAAGAAGGAAACTGTCCCATCTATATCGCTCAACATTGGGTGGGCGGAGGCAGAGTTGAGGTGACAACAAGAGTCTCTTATTTGAAGGCTTTCAAGGAGAGGATGCTTGACAAAAGGCTGGTCTTAAGCTTCAATGGCATGTTTTGCAGCCAGTTCTCTGCTGTCACCTATGATGAACCAAACGGGGCGAAGGGGCAGGTCAACTCTGAATACCCTGAGAATGGCAATCTATTTGCAGGGTGGCAGCGGGGGAGATTCCATGCGGGATATCCCTGTGATTGATCCCTGCACTTTTGGTTGGGTCACTGAAATATTAGTTCAAATCACACTGATCATTTTTTTTTAAAAAGCAGCTCAACAGCATCACTTATGGAAGAGCTAGGGAAGCATTTCAAGAGACCCACGAAGATCACATTCTGGATCTGCATGTAACATAGAATCAGAGAATTGTAGAGTTGGAAGGGGCCCTGAGGATCATCTATTCTAACCCCCTGCAATAGCAAGAATATGCAGCTGTCCCATATGGGGAGCAAACTCGCAACCTTGGCATTATCAGCACCATGGTCTAACCAACTGAGCTATCCGGACTTCACATAGGTTACTGCAGGCCAGCTGGGCTGCCTTTACGAATAAATAGGTCATTGTTTCACATCAAAGCTCCCCCCCCCCCCAAATTCTCAGATTCTCTACTGCAACGTACAACTGCGTTTTCCCAGTAGTGATCACGCCTATTTACTTTGGAGATACAGCTCTGGATATTTGAAAACATTGACTCGATCCCCACAAGTCAGTGAAGATTGCACAGCTGTGCATTTAATTTGCTCCAACTCACAGCAGAATGATTGGGGCTCAACTACTAATGCAAATAGGCTCAAGACTGCTATAGATTCATACTGGTGTCCAAAACAAGGAAGAATCTCCACCACTGCTTTATGCTGTCTTTGTGGGCAACTGTCCCTTTAACGCAGCTGCATCTAGTGCAGTTTGAACACAAGCAAGGCCGCAGCCAAGATATGCCATCTGTTTTCTAGCAGGAATGATAAAATGGAATTGCTCCATTGAGGCAGATTAAAGTGCTGTAATGCAGGATAATGCCTGTCATCAGCCAATATTTTGTTGTATCAAAACAGAATGGACTTACTGCTTTCATGGACCTGATCCAGCTGCTCCACAGAACTCAAGGAAAAAAGCCTGTACCCAGTTCTGGTTCCAATAGCCAGGGAACTGCAAAAGATAATTTAAGCACTGATTACGTCAAAGCTTGGCACATTCTGAACCAGAAGGATTGTTTGGCAACAGGAAAATTGGATCTGATGGGTCTGACGGCAAGATTAGGGAAGAGACCTACAGGGTTAAGGAACTCATTCAGAAAGGTGCCTACGGTTACAAGTCTAAAAATCTTACCTCTCATCTAAAAGGTTACAAGCTACTTACAAAAAACAAGTAGGAAAGGAACAGCACTGCCCAAGCCCTAAGAAGCCAACAGGGACCCATATGTGGAAGTACTGAGAACAGGGAGGGGGGATACTATGACGAGAGACTAACCCATGAGCATGCAGAACCAACTGGAAGGGCGAAAATTAAGAAACTTTAGAAGTTTTCCTGGGATAATAAGGGCTTGTATTAGGGAGAGGAAGCAGCAGCACATCTGTACTTAAAATGAAACAGGGTAGCAAGCAGATGTGCAAATATTACACACATCACAGCCATTATTATTTGTATAGATTTGTACTTCATCTATACATAATTTAAAGAGCAGTAAAAGAATGGAGCGACAAGTCCCTGCTCCAAGGAGCATACAATCTAAATTAAAACTGCAGGTGGGTAGCTGGAAGAGACAATGATAATGAGACTGAATGCAACCAGATGCAGCAAATGGTACTTAAGACTTTGCTTCAGCTGTGGATTAAAAACCTGAAGCACAGCTGTGGCACCTGTAGGGTTATAGGTCCCGTAAGTTCCAGACAGCATGGCCAATCATCAGTAATGTAGCGCAGCATCAAGTGGAGGACCACAGGCGGTGAGCCCCTGTGCCCGTTCTCCACCGGAAGAAGAAGGCTAGTTTGCTCAACATATACGTATTTATTACATTTATATCCTACCTTTCTTCCACAGAGCTCAAGGAAGTATACACAGAGCTCTCAAGTATATTAAGTTCATAGGCAGCATCCCATCCAGAAATTGAAAAAGCAGTGGCCTGCTCAACCTCAGAAAGTTTGCTATCAGACCATAATAACCCTGTGCCTGCACATTATGTAGTTACGTGACCAATGAAACTATCAGATGACAGTTCTGCAACAGTTGGCTTGCCCTGCCAAATGTACACACAGCAGGTACAAAGCATTACATTTAACTGCTGTCATGCTGACTTGCTTGATCTAAGCAGTTGTACATGTCAATGTTTCATTTGTGATTACCTTAAAATAACCTAAAATGACGACGACACATTTGCGTATAACATACAAGCGCCCCTATCAGTTTTCTTCCAACGCTCTTTGTTCAAATGCTCAACAAGCAAATTTTCACACATATACACACACTTGCTAACTAGCACGCTTTCTACTTTGCCTCCCACACCTGTCGGATATATTGACATATGCAAGCTAATCTTCCTACCTTTCCTGACTAGTGGTTGAAGTTGTGAATGAGTAGGCAATTAGGAGACTGAAGAAGAGAGGCATAACAAAATGCATAAGAAGGTGCAATCCTAAACCCCAATGAATACAGTGGGATTTACTTCCAACTAAACATGCATAGGATTACACTGTTAATCTGTCAACAGAGAGTCTATGACGGCAATCCTAAGCATGCCAAACTAGGAGTAAGCCCCACTGAACTCAATAGGATCTACTTTAAAGTAGACATGGTTACAATCCCATCAAGATTTTCCCCATCCCTGGGCTGAAGATGTCATACACAGTAGTGATAGCAATGGGATCCAATAAACAGAGAAATCCTACCTTACATAGACTAAGGTGAAAGGAGAAGATCTGCTGGCAGAGTAACTGCCACATCCTCTCCCAGCCACCTCACTGTGGGCAGGGAATGAACTACCCTAGCTCCTTAGTTCCAGAGGTATATCAAAGGAACAAAGAGGCTTAGGATGCGACATCTCTGTTCCCACCTCAGATGCATACTTTTTCTCCCTGCTCCACCAATGGAAACTCCTACTCCAGCAGAGCTTTCCACATGTGGGCCAGAGGACATCTAGTGGGATGTTGACCTGCTAGCCTACTTCCATCTCTGCTGGCAGAGCAGGACTTAGCTTCCTGAGGCACCTCAGCTGGCTAGCCAGTGTGAGTCAGATTGCTCCCTTAACTGATAGAGATACTTACTGGAATAAGGTGAGATTTGGGCTTCAGAGTCAACTCAAGCAGGTAGGTAATGAAAGCAAAATAGGCAAAATGCTGTCCTCTAATGTTTGGCAGCTCGCTTCCTTGTTACTTCCCCTACCCCAAACTATAAGACACAGGAATTACATTTGTATATTAGTTAAGAGACATCTTTCTGTCTCTTTCCAAATAATCCACATTTAACTTCCAATATAATTTATCTGATACTTCTTCATGTACCAGGTTTTACATTTCTAAACATAGAGATTTTGTGTGTGTGCATATAAAGTGACACACAGGTACTGCTGATCTTTTCCATAATCCTCATTTTCCCACTTGGCCATAGATTCAAATCCCAAAGCACAAAACTAAATGCAACTTCGCTTCTCAAAATAAATGTGCACTGGATCTTTAGCACACCAGCAACTCAAACCTCGGACAAACAATCCCATTGGGATCTGAATGGCACCATTATATAGCAATTTGCAACCTGGCAGGCATGAATCAGATATACATAAGAGAAGCAAACCTGTAAAGCAGGAAATGTGACACAAGAGAGAATTAAAACGCTGCAATGGCCTTTTAAGTAGTTCTAGAGAAACACAGTTCTAGAATGGCATAACAAGGGAGGCTGCCAGATACTGATGACATTGGGTATATTGTGAAAGCTGTCACTCAGAATTATCTGAGCAGGAAGGGAAGGGATGTTGCTCCACCATTCTGTTTCCCAGAAAGGCAGAGCATATTCTGAGTTCAGGTCTTTATCAGCCCCATTCTGTTATTTAGCATTTGTTAGGACAAAGAGTACTGCGGGTGGCGCTGTGGGTAAAAGCCTCAGCACCTAGGGCTTGCCGATCGAAAGGTCGGCAGTTCGAATCCCCGCAGTGGGGTGCGCTCCCGTTGTTCGGCCCCAGCGCCTGCCAACCTAGCAGTTCGAAAGCATCCCTGGGTGCAAGTAGATAAACAGGGACCACTTACTAGCGGGAAGGTAAACGGCGTTTCCGTGTGCGGCTCTGGCTCGCCAGAGCAGCGATGTCACGCTGGCCACATGACCCGGAAGTGTCTCCGGACAGCGCTGGCCCCCGGCCTCTTGAGTGAGATGGGCGCACAACCCTAGAGTCTGTCAAGACTGGTCCGTACGGGCAGGGGTACCTTTACCTTTATTAAAAACCTAATTTCATACATGCAGGTAGAGAGGGCTGTTTTTCTGAATGTTTCCCAAATATCCAAGAAAAGCTACACATGGAAACCCAGCTGCCAAAACTAGCCCCTCAAAATACTACTGCCCTTAAGTGCAGGAAATTTTATGTTAGGGACCATTCAAACATACAGCCTTTGTCTTGCAGTCTAAAATGGCACAGCCCAGGATGCTTATTCCTATCTTATGCAAATTTCCTCTGAAGGGCTCACATGAAGGGCTGCAGAGGTAGCTTTACTTCTATTATTAGAAGCTGTAGATCTTCGGTATTGCACAGAATGCAATCAGTAACAGAAGGATCCTTAGCTTTAAAAAGTTATGTGGGAGATAGGGACTAGCTATGTCTCACGTTCATTTACTGACGCGCCAAATATGGGAGCAGGACCATCAACGTTTAGACAAGAGCAAAATTCATCTGCTACTGATGACACTCCCTGTCTCATTTTCCAACTTCTGACCTTCTGCCCTGGTATTTCATGCCTGGAACAATTTCTTCACATTTTTTGAAGCACTTGCTTCTTTTCTTTTAATTTCCTCCTCACAACCCACTTCTTCAGCAAAGCCTTTTTTTGACTCTCTTCTAGGCTTACCTCACATGCACTTTTTCAGTTACCGGATTCTCCTTTCCCACCCACATCTAAAATGTAAACTGTCCTGACCTCTTCTTCCTATACTTTTATCTTCTCCATCCAATGTAGACTCTAAAGCTTTTGGTTAGGGGTTGTGTTGCTCCCCTGCCCCAATACTATACGGATGCCTGATTATCGTCTTCCAAAGCAACTACAGTAGTACCTCAGGTTAAGTACTTAATTTGTTCTGGAGGTCCGTACTTAACCTGAAACTGTTCTTAACCTGAAGCACCACTTTAGCTAATGGGGCCTCCTGCTGCTGCCACGCCGCTGGAGCCCGATTTCTGTTCTCATCCTGAAGCAAAGTTCTTAACCTGAAGCACTATTTCTGGGCTAGCAGTCTTTAACCTGAAGCGTCTGTAACCTGAAGCGTATGTAGCCTGGGGTACCACTGTTCTATTCCGAACTTAAAAATGAAAAGCATTATGCTGGTGGTCAACAAAAGCGGTTTAAAGACTCTCTCAAGGCAAATCTTAAAAAATGTAGTATAAACACCGACAACTGGGAAACACTGGCCTGCGAGCGCTTCAATTGGAGAACAGACTTTACCAAAAGTGCCATGGGCTTTGATGACACTCGAACCCAGGATGAAAGGGAGAAAATTGCTAAGAGGAAGGCACATTTGGCAAACCCTCGCTATGATCAACTCCTGCCCGGAAACCTATGTCCCCTTTGTGGAAGGGCGTGTGGATCCAGAATTGGTCTCCACAATCACTTACAGACTCACTGTTAAAACCGTGTTTATGGAAGACAATCTTAATCGACTAGGAGTGATCACCAAAGAAGAAGATGACGACTACTATACAGCACCTAGCACTCAGCAGATGCAAAGTAAGAGTCAAATAGAAGTAGTAACATTAATGCTGTGGCATAGCTTTGGCGTGTGTTGTGTCTAGGTTCTAAGTCTCCCATTTGCTATGGTTTTACTGGGTTGTTTTGGTCAAGTCAAGAGTCAGTTCTTCATCTGCAAAATGGGAACGAAAGTGAGCCAGCTTATATTACTGCTGAGACAGGAAGCACTATAGTATAAATCCCATCTTGATTTCCAGACACATGTACACAAATTCCCACATCTATGATGAAGGACTAAGGCTGTCTCTTCTAATAGTGAGCCCAGAAAACTGAATCAAAAGGAAGATAAAGGTTGGTCATGCCTGGATATCACACTAAGCTTTCAATCATAGCTCAGGATATGAATGCAGCCCCTCTCCTGCTGCTTTGCAAAACATGTCAGAATTTGACTCTTAACCATAGTTTGTTGATTTGTCCAGACTGGGAACTATGGTTAAGCGCTTCCATACAAGCCAGGATTAAAAGCAAGATTTAAACTAGGGCTTTGAAGTTGGCTCATTTGGAAGCTCTTAATCTTAAGTTCCAGGTTTAGACTGAACAATAATCTATTATTATGTTCGGAATCCTGGTGGGGTTTTTTTGCTAATCGCACAAAGGGGAAGAGTAAAGTGGCAAAAAGGGGCTGCATGCAGGTGAAAGCCACTTGCACATATTCCGACTCATGAAGGACTGAAAGCTTAGAATGATGTCCGAATGTGGCAGATGTCGCACAGGGATGTTCCATCTAACGATGAGCGTACTCATGCAGAAGCCCAGCCTAGTTTATTGGGCTCTAATTCACCTTGCAAACCTTAATTTGTCCTGAAGCAGGTGCATCTGGAAGCCAGATGGGCAGACACAAGAGACTTTTAATTTGTGGTGCCCCTATGCCAAAGAGAAGGAGTCTTTCCCATTCAAAAGACAGTGCTTCCACTAAGATTTTACACATTTTGGCTGAAAATTATTTAACCTATGATTTGTTTGTAGAAAGGGTTTACATACCATGTCACATGACTGGCTTTTCTGACCGTCTGTGACCACAGGAAATAAACTTCTAATTACCAAATGCCTGGAGACAAACAGGGGTTAGCTATGACATAGTTTGAACTTCCAGGGACACTGATCTGGGCAGTATTGGAGACAGACTGCTGAATTAATGGACCTTTAGTCTGATCCAACAAGGCAATGCCTTTTCTTGGAGTTCCCTTCCTCAGCTTAATAATCTAATCCATCTGTGCTCCCTTTAATTTGCCCACAGTTTATATTCTTATCAGTATGGTTTTATTATCAAAACAAAATAACTGCAACACACACTAATATATAGCTCACACTAATAGTCAATCCATCTCTAGCATTGTATGGAATGATCCCTCCACTGGTGTTCACTTCCAGATCCCCTAAACAGCAGGAAACACCCCCAATCCACCTAACATCTGAACCTAGAATGTGTCACATCATGTGTTAAACTAATTTGACTTTTATTCACTGTGCCCTATGGCACAGTGTTTCATAGACCAATTAGGCAGCAACCGGTATGAAAGCCTTCTGCCTTTTGTTTGCTTGAAACATGCTCCCTGATGACTTCCTTCAATGTCCTTTGTTTCTTGTATTTTGGCTCAGAGCAAAGATATTTCCTGTTCACAGTAATATATTTCTGGCTCAGAGGTTGCTTCCCTCCCCACCCCCCCGAATTATAAAATGATAAGATGTCAGACCTCAAGTTCACCTTTCTCCACATCCTGTTTAAGGCAATGACCAGTTCCTCAGGATTTATTGCACAGCACTAACAACCACAATGGAAGCACAGTGAAGACAGGAGACTCATCCTGCACCTTAATTGCACATGATTAATGTGACCGGAAAAATCACATTGTAACTTGTTTAATGCAATACGGCAGTTGCTGGAGCCTGTTCAACAACTTCCATAGTTGGAAACTGCTACAACCCTTGAAAGATCCTGGAGAGAGAGAAAATTTTTTAATATAAAGATAAGATAGATGGATGGATGGGATTGGGTAGGGGAATGAGAAAGAGGATGTTTTGTTCTCATTCGTTTGCATTCTTGAGCACTATTTGACATCCAAGAATCAAATTTCTCTCTGCAACTATGAGGAAAACAATCATAGCCAGACACTGGAGAGACCTGTCAGGAGTAAGTATGGACCAATGGTACCAAATAGTATGGGAAACAGCCCAACTAGAAAAATTAACAAATAAACTGAAACTGACACGGGGACAAACAGAAGAAGACGCCTTCACCCCGGTATGACTCCCCTTCATCACATACACAGCCCAACAGGACAATGACAATAATCCACCAACAGCATACAAATCAATATGGCTAACCTGATCCAAAACACCCACCCACCCCACTCACACACGTAAACAAAGATCACCACAGCCAATCACAAGCAAACAATCACACCCTAGGCCAACCCCAACCACTCTCACCACCAAAGGAACACAAGTGAACAACACAAACAACGCTGACCCCAAACTCTACATACATTAAACATAATAGAAACACCGCCACCCGACCCCACCCCCATCCATCTTTCCTCTCTCCACCCCCCCTTTCTTTTTTCTTTTCTTCTCCCCCTAACGCCTCAACAAATGAAATGGATTTGTAAAAATGTCACATGGAAAAACAACAACAACGAGGCATTACACTTACTTCTGTAAAACAAGAAAATCCTTAATAAAAAAAAAACCATGAGGAAAACAAGAAACTTGTTTTCATAGAACCACAGGGGTTGTGGGGGCCACAAGGGGAATACCCAGTAGCGGAGGAGGTCCACGGGCAGCACTAGGGCTGCGGGGCGCCCTCCAGCGGAATGAGATATGTGTGGTGCGCGGCTTGCAGGGGCGCCCCAGTTGCCACCTCTCTCCCGGCCGCAGCCACCCTCCAGCTGAGGGGAGGTGGCTAGCACCTGCCCCAGCTCGCCTCACCCAATGAGTGGCTTGCCCCGCCCCCATGGGCAGCTAGCCCTGTCCCAAGCACACAGTCCCGGGTGCCCGAGCAGCTAGCTACGCTGCTGCGAGTACCATGCCACCCTGCATCAGAGGAATGTATAAAAACAAACACCAATCTGTGCCAATTCCCGTTTCAACAACACCAAGAACTGCTTCATATATTACAGTAGATGCAGGCATACCTTAGTACTTCAGCGTGTATCACTTTCTATCCTGAAAACGTACAAATGTAGCTACATTTCTTTTACACTGCATTCACACTTCAGAAATCTGGGCCAACCATGGCTCCCTACATCTTGTTTCCAAAGCATACAAGCAGTAAAAAGATGGACAAGTGCCTCACACATTCTAGAGTAAAAAGAAAGATATGCTAAACGTTTAATGCATTGCAATATGTGGTCCTACAGTATTATATACCCCAATAAAAACAGGCACAAGAGTTTAAGAACTGCCAAAGGGATACAGTGGTACCTCAGGTTACATACGCTTCAGGTTACAGACTCCGCTAACCCAGAAATAGTGCTTCAGGTTAAGAACTTTGCTTCAGGATGGGAACAGAAATCGTGCTCCGGCAGCGCGGCAGCAACAGGAGGCCCCATTAGCTAAAGTGGTGCTTCAGGTTAAGAACAGTTTCAGGTTAAGTACGGACCTCCGGAACGAATTAAGTACTTAACCCGAGGTACCACTGTAATAGTTTTCCTTTAAAACCGGGGGGGAGGGGACCTGCGGCTCTCTATATCAGGGGTCAGCAAACTTTTTCAGCTGGGGGCCAGTCCACTGTCCCTCAGACCTTGTGGGGGGCCAGACTATATTTTTTTTGGGGGGGGGGGATGAACGAATTCCTATGCCCCACAAATAACCCAGAGATGCGTTTTAAATAAAAGGGCACATCCTACTCATGTAAAAACACGCTGATTCCCGGACCTAAGGTGGGCTAGATTTAGATGGCGATTGGGCCGAACAGCCCCAGCCGGTATCATCAATGGTCAAGTACAATGGTAGCTGCAGTTCAGGAAGTTATAGGAGGGCCACAGCTTCCCCATCTCCAGTTTAAAGCATCCTTCATCAAGGAGGAGTCCGTTACTGTCTGTCATCAGTGCACATCGTTTCAGTTAGATTTTTAAGAAGTGGGACAACTGAAACCATACTTGGGATTTAAACTGTGAACACACCATTGTGGCATTTCCTGTTGCCCTTCCTGCTAAACAAGATTGCCTTTCCTTTTCATTTGGTTCACGGGATAAGCTACAAAAGGCAAGTACAGGACAGAAGAGGAGAAAATGAAAAGGCATCATCACAGCCACTGCACAAAGAGCTGGAGAGTGATAAAAGGGGAAAGCCAGGCTTTGGGGCTTGGCTTCAGTTCTTTTGGAATTTCTAACCTATTCTTGAGCTGGTGGAAAGCTAGCTTATATAGAATCATAAGGCTGAGCAACCCAAAGTCTAACCATATTCAACTTCATACCCCAGAGCAGTGTTTCCTAACCTGTAGACCGTGACCTGCAAGTGGGTCACAAGGCTTGTGCAAGTGGATTTAAACCTAAACCCAATATAATTATTGCTTTTAATCCTGTAAACTGGTATGATGATACCTATTACAACTTTTTCTTTTGTTGGCATATTATAATGATGTTTACATTTGTAACCGAATGTCAGAAAGGCTCAATCCTTACATTTTAGCACTTGGTAACTACTCTCTGGTGGCAAATTCAGTGACAGTTTGCCAAGATATGCTTATATAGGGAGTTATTCTGA
Organism: Podarcis tiliguerta; assembly: GCF_965153285.1. Lineage (NCBI taxonomy): Eukaryota > Metazoa > Chordata > Lepidosauria > Squamata > Lacertidae > Podarcis > Podarcis tiliguerta. Next base: position 98,522,348 of record NC_139535.1, on the reverse strand, counting down.
GTGTTACAGCTCAGTTCTGATGCACAGGCACTTGTGGTGAGCTGTCACTGAATCTGTCATGAGACTTAATCTTTTAGCCAAGGATAACCAAGTTTGCTTAAACTTTTCCCACTACTTTTCTGCTGAAGAAACACAAAAGTTTGAGTGGGTGTGGAACCCATTTGCAGCTGATATCACAAAGTCGTCGTTGAATTATCATGCGATAGGAACCTCAAAGGAAAAATATTTGGAAGTGAGCTTATCTGAATTTTGGATTCATGCTACCAAAATTACTCTGTTATTACCAAGTATCCTGAGCTTGCTGGTGAAGCAATATAAGTGCTGATGCCATTTGATGGTACTGTACATAATTTTGCGAGACAGGCTTTTCAGCAATTATGTCTATGAAGATGAAATACAGCAATATCAGATCAATAGTGACCTGAGACTATATTTGACAGCCATCAAACCATCAAATGACCTACAAGCTCTGCCATCCCACTGATACTCTATACTGATACACTATAACATGAACAAAACGATTCAAGCAATTCACAGTTGATTATATCTAAACACTGCTTGTGTAACCCTATGTTCTTAGAATAATTTGCAATAGCTTATGAAGCAATACCCTGCAATCAGATGATTGGTGTTCTTACATATCCATTAAAAAACAACCCTTAATAACTTTGTAAATAATAGAAAATGTGGTGTGTGTATACATATATATATATATATATACATATATATATATATATATACATATATACACATATATATGTGTATATATGTGTATATATACACATATATATGTGTATATACACATATATATATATATACATATATACACATATATATATACACATATATATATATACATATATATGTGTGTATACATATATATATATATATGCAGGTTTTGGTGTCCTCGGGTGTCTTCCCGTGTAAAAGTTGGGGTGTCTAGGCGACGTTTCGACGAGGTCTCACTCGTCATCTTCAGGCTGGTGCTTTCGGCTTCTTGTTACTGGAACAGAGCAGGATCTCAGTGTTTGAGTTCCTATAAATACTGTTGAGGAGGTGTGGTGTATAGCCTCCAATGTTCTGGGCAGAGAGGAGGTTCCCAGGCTAGTGTGCCTTTTCTTCTTTTGTTCCTTAATTACTTGAGGGATATCTTGAGTGATTTCTTGAGTGATTTCCTGAATCCCACTTAGGTGGGTCATTAGGTGTGGATTAGTTGCTAAAGCCTTCGTGTCTTGAACTCTTGAACTTTGTGAAGAGTTTTTCTGAGAAGATGGCTGTACTGCACTTGGTTGTGCTCTGGCTTGGCTTCGTGTATAGGGGCGAGCTGTGGTTTTGTGGCCTGTGCCAGCCAGATCTGTGTAGGGATTGCAGGGGGGTGCAGCATCCGGAGGTGCCACCCTGGTTTGGCTACTGGATGGTGTCTGTAATTTATCTGTGGAGATAAATTACATTTAATTTAAATTACATTTAATGTAATTACATTTAATTACATTACATTTAAATTACAGATAAATTACATTACAGATAAATTACATTTAATTTAAATTACATTTAATTTAAATTACATTTAATGTGGAGATAAATTACATTTAATTTACATTTAATTTAATCTGTGGAGATAAATTACATGTAATTTATCTGTGGAAATCTACGAAAGCAAATATATATATATATACGTACATATATACACACACAT